>NC_138885.1:14713117-16067026 GCF_965194825.1 Balaenoptera physalus
CTTCACTGGCAGTGAAGTGAGCTGAGCCTTTACATTAGGAGAAAAATCAGAATGGTATGACTGCAGTTCATTACTGAAATAGGTAACTGATGAACTGAAAAGACAAAGGCATTGTTAAATGAAATGTCATTATTAGAGGTGCTCATGTTTAACAAATGTACTGTAAGTTAATTCAGTAGTGTTTTCTATAAAGTTCTTCACTGAATGTTCACTGCTCATTTTTACTATCTCTGCATACCTAACATCTCCTTATACATGTTTTAAAGGAAACAATGTCAACTCCCAATCACAGGGAGTAATTAAACCTAGGTCACGACCATCTTCTGAGCGCAGGTGCTTGTGGCACTGTCACTGAAGACCCTGACCAGATGCAATTGCATTTCTGTTGCTAGATTTACATGCGATCTGCTAGGATGTAAATAATGCCAAAAAAAAAAAAAAAAGCACGCAATCATTTTGGAGAAGACGAGAGATGTTTTCAGCTTAAAGAGAAACAAAAGCAATGAAACCCCTTTGGCATCTGTGCAAAACTGTTTGCTTGGCTCTGGAGGTGATAAAAATAATTTATGAAGCTCTAGATTTTTAGCAAGAGGAAATGACCTCAGCTTTTGGCCATCTGATGCAGTTAGCGAAGCCTCTCTCTACTACTTTTATGGATTTCCTTGAGCTGCATATTCTGTGACCTGTATTTCAGATTTATTGGCAGATACATAAGCCACATTTAGTAATATAAAATGCGGTGAATGCATCAAACAACTCAGCAGGGACCAACTGACAGCCAGCGAGAGGCGGCCTCTTCGAAGAAGTCACTCCGAATCGGATACCTGTTTATGCATCTGTCCAACCAGGCTCTGAATTTTTGTTTGAAATAAAGACATTATTTCCAAACAAAAGAGTCTCCAGCCAAACACACAATATATTGGGTGACAGGAAGAGGGTGTATGGCCAACTTTAAAATCTCAGCAAACCCTCAGGATTTTGAGTGTGAACACTCTTGGCTTCCAGTTGGAGGGGCAGCATGACTTCTCAGCAGGAAGAAGGGGGCCCCTGCATATTGTGTTTGGTTCTAAGCAAGACAATAGAGTGGCATTTTGATGAGGGAGATGCAGACTGACCAATAATGTCTGTTGGTAAATATCAGTACTTACTGCCCTGATTAAGAGAAGAAAAGGATCTGGGAGGAAATGGGTATCAAATAGGGCTGTACACCCAGCACTTCCACAAGAGCTGGAAGAATTTTTGTAAAATCTATACTCCCATCTCTGGTGCATTAAAAGGCAGGGCCCAAGGTGGCAAAGTGGAAAGACAACCAGTGAGGCAGTCAGGAGGCCCGATTGCTGGCTGAGCTTCCTGGGTATCATCTTGGGTAACTCATACCCTCTCTCTGGAGCTCACAGTGGGACTCCTGGCATCCCTTCTGGCACAACATTCCTTAATTCTGTAAACAGTGGGGTCCAAATGATTGATGTAAGATCACAGGATGCAGGGGACACCTCGACCAGCAGTGAATTACTTGGGAAGATTCAGGCATTGGCATAAACCCAAGCAGAAAAAGGACGGACACGTGGTTTCACGGGGAACTTTTAACTCACCTTCTTGTGACTGTTACATTTTGCTGTTAACTATTCCCTTGTACAGATAGCCTTGTGGAACCCAGATAACTCTCCCCCAAAACACCTTCCAGGTGAATTCACCCTATGCTGGCCTCTCCATTCTCTGAAAATAGACCACTCTTAGTACCACTTAATACTGCCCATATGAACAAGTAAGCAGAATGATTGAAGGCTCAAGTCCTAGAGTCAGATGGCCCAAGTTTAAGATCTTGACCTTGGGCAAGTCTCCTAACCTCTCTGAGCCCCACTTTCCTCTTTTGTAAAACAGGGATGGCAATAATACTGTTTGTTTAATGAGTTATTGTGGTGATGAAATGAGTTCCAATTTGTACAGCACTTAGCACGAAGCATGACAGAGTAAAATTCTCAATCAGTACTAGGTACTATTATTATTAACATTATTATTATTACTCTCTTTCATGCCTTTTCTTAACAAGTGAGCAGTTCGTTAAAGGCAGAATCACTGCAAACACATATTATTTGTGTTCCCTAGAGTGCTGGGCTCCCATTATGTTTTCAGAAAGTAAGTATTGATGGATAAAGTCCTGTTTAAAGGTGGGGAAAGGAGATGAAGCATAAGAGCAATAGAATAAAAGTACCTGGGCTCCTGTTGCTTGAAGAGCGGTTCTAATGATGGCTGCCATTATTACACACTCACCTCATGCCAGACGCTTTACATAAGTTATCTCCAATCACTCCTCTGCGAGACCTGTATTATTTTCCCTGTTTCACAGAAACAAAAGTTGAAGTTCAGAGAAGGTAAAAGACATATTCAGAAGGGATACATCATGGAAGTGAAGGGATGGGCTTGAAGCCCAGGTCAGTCAGCTGCCGATGTCCCATCTCTGTCATATAGCCCCTTCCACCACAAAATACTGTCCAATCAGACAGATACTCAACTTCCGAATGTGCCACACAGCTGCTGCATGGTGGGAAGGAATTAGAGACGAGGTCGCCATAGAAGCCCTCAATGCTGAGTCACAGAGCAAAATGTATGGCGGGCAGTGTGAAAGCTGAAAGTTGAGTCAGCCTTCAAAAATGCACAGTATGGAAAAAAAGGTGCAGAGCATAGTCGTGTGGGGATTACACCACAGCAATTATCATCACCAGGGTTCTCTTTGAACCCTAACAATGGTGACTTAAAGACAAGGTGATAAATAATTCAAACATTGAACATGAATATTAAACAACAATAATATGATAACTCGTTACTTGGAAATAACAGTCATGCCCTATACTTACAAAGCTCCTCTAAAATGTTCATTGCCATTAAGTTAAGGGTACTCAGATGAGGGAATTCACACGGGTAAAGTTGGGACATGACCTGAGGAGAAAAAGGAGATTCGGAGAGGCAGGCAAGACCTTCCATAAAATCCCAACTGGAAGTGTCAGTGCAGGTTGTGGCTTGGACTGGGGCCAGTGGAGAAACATGTGGTCCATGCAGGACATGTTGGGGACCATATTTACAGGAAGGACGCGGTATCAGGAATGTCTTTTGTCTGATTAAAAATATCTGGTCTCTCCAAGCAACCATTTCCAGATCTGAAAGTTGTCTACCCTTCAGAAATGTTTCATCCTAGACCTGAGTTATCCGCATTGTTTACCCAAATGCCAGGTAGAAATGCTCGGGGTGTTAAAACCGAGAGCACAGGAATCCATTTGCCTTGGGGACACTTTCTTAAGGTGCTTCACGGCAAAGGAGTCCAGAGTTCCGCTTGCAAATTTAATAAGAGTTGAGGCAAGAACCACCTTTAATAATTCAAAGCTAAAATTAGACAGGCACCTGAAAATTTCAGGTAACAGAAACAAAAATGAGGGGGACTTTGTTTATTTAAATTATGAGGATAATTGCCTCAATTCTCCAATTCCCCTCACTCGGATAGACTTGGCTTGACTGTACCAGTATCCATGGTGACTCATCTAATAAGTAAACTGCATTAGCTCTGCTACTAGCAGAGAGGAAAGGAAAAGGTTTTGAAATCTATCTTTTGTGGCTTCCTTCCAGAGCAAGGGATTTCATTATATCCCGAAGACATGAGGCAGTTCAAAGAGATTTGAAATATGGAATGAGAAGTGGAGGAGGAGAAGTTTGGGCTTATACACTTGCTTTTTAGTTTTGTTTTTATATATGAAGAAACAGAGACTCTAGGGGGAGGCTTTATTCTTCAGGTCCAGGATTTTATTTTTAGTTTGTTCTGTGGTTGGTATCTTTCCAAAGAGTTCACCTACACAAGGAAGCTTTCACGTTTACCCTTATGTACATAATTTCAAATAAGGATGACAGGGGATCCTGTAAAAAAAATACACATGCATGATTTTATATTCCATGGCTGGAATGAACTTTGATGGAACAAACGCATAATGGTACCTGTTTATTAAACCCAGACAGTGTGGAATGATAATAGAAATCATTCCAAAAGAGGCGCCGCCATATCCTTCCAACAGCAGAACAATAACTTGCTTTGCCTCCATCTACTTCTGAAAACCATTTTATGATTACAAGCATGTAAGCTATTCTAATTATTACTGTAAATAATTAATCATTTCCTCTACAATCACTTATTAATTAGCTGTCATAACACTGTTGTGAATTAGGAGGAAGACAAGAATTCGATATTCAGTTATTAACACCTAATTAAAATATGCATTGATTTCCATATGTTGTTTGTAGCTGTGCTTCCTCACACTTGATCACAGAATTTCTCTACCAAGGAACACCTTCCATTTGCTTAGCGACATCGCCACCTGTTGTTGGGAAGTGGAAAATATCCTTTTCTGTTTTTTCACAGAAACAATAGCTTGATCCTTACCTCAGCTTTTATTTGGAATTGAAAAAGTTTGATCCACAGTGTTTTCTTCCTGAAATATTTTTCTAGACTTTACTTGCCCCACTACTGACTAAAGTATTCTACTGACTAATTTAAATAGCATCATCTAAGTGGCAAAGTAAGTGAACCCACTAACAAATTACAGTGAAATATTCAAACTACGCCAATGCAGGTAAAGTAAAAGAGCGAGAATTAGCTAGTTAACTAATTAGGTTACATAAAGTCATTACGGAGGGAAATTTAAGATTGATCACCAAATCACCTACAGATTTACTTTATACTAACTCATCTTTTTTTTATATATATATTTTTATTTTTGGCTGCATTGGGTCTTTGTTGCTGCGCGTGGGCTTTCTCTAATTATGGCGAGCAGGGGCTACTCTTTGTTGTGGTGCGCGGGCTTCTCGTTGCAGTGGCTTCTCCTGTTGAGGAGCACGGGCTCTAAGTGCATGGGCCTCAGCAGTTGTGGCTCGCGGGCTCTAGAGCGCAGGCTCAGTAGTTTTGGCGCGCGGACTTAGTTGCTCCGCGGCATGTGGGATCTTCCCAGACCAGGGCTCGAACCCGTGTCCCTTGCATTGGCAGGTGGATTCTTAACCACTGCGCCACCAGGGAAGTCCTAACTCATCTTAATAATAAGAGCTCACATTCATTGATTGCTGAGTGCCCATCGCTATTCATTCTTGCAACAATCCACTGATGGAGACACTGTTATTGTGCCCATTTTACAAATAAGGAAACTGAGACACTGGGGAAGTAAAGTAATTTGTTGATGCAGGGTGAGCTACATAATTCGCAGGGTCCAGTGCAAAATGAAAACATGGGGTTTCTTGTTTCAAAAGCAGGAAAAAAGTGCCATTAAAGGTACAAAAATATATAGCTTTATCCATTCTCCCCCATCTCTCTCTCTCAACTTATGATTTTTGTATTTGCTATTTAATGCCATTCTAAGCAAAGAAAAATTTAATTTTAAGTTATTAGTATGAACTTTACCATTCATTTTTATATGGTGCGATGCCAGTTTTAAATGCAAATATTTAACTCATATGCAAAAGAACCAAAACTACACAATTCATTATTTTGCAGTTTATACCTGTAGTATGTATTTTGCTCTTACCAGAACAGTGGAAAGGCTTCACAGAACTAACTCAGCTGTTCTGATTCCACTTGATCCGTGCATGTTCTGCCAGCACTCTCTACCTTTGGCTTGCTGATGAGTGAGGAAGGACTGAAGGGAAAAGGGATTATAATCCTTTTTCCTTCTATGACATTATTTGCAGTGCAAGTGGTTGGCTAATACAGAGGAATAATATAAGAAAGGATGTGGTAGGGCTCCCTGTCATTTGTGTTTCTTAGACCGTCACTGCCTTCTTTCCACGTTCAAAGCAAGTTCTGGTTCAAAGGGAAAGTCAGTCACAGACATAACACACTTACCTTGTCGCACTCGGGGTCTCACTGAACTCCCACGTAGGCGGGTCCACCAGAGCTATGTGCTTACGAGGCACTGTGAACTCTCTAAGGGGATGAGCTGGCAGGGAACGGCGGACACCCACACTCTCTCATCTCCTCTACCCACACGTGTGCTCCAACGTCTGGTCCAACTTCACTGACAAAACGTAAGGTCAAAGATGAAACTATCAAGAATTCCAAGAGAGTGACAGCAGAGTGTTAAACCAAGGGTGAGGCTCCCTGCACGTGGCGTCCTGAGAGACTGTACAGGTCACACACCCACGAAGCAGTCGCCGAGATGACGGACACATGAAGAACCCAGGCCATCCAAGTCCAGAGCTCGTGCTCTGAGCTGCCATGCTCTGCTGCCCCTCAGATGGCACTCAGAGGCACCGCCAAAAGGTTCTGCTTTATGTCCATTGTTCGTAGAATAAAAATAAAGACGATGGCAGCTAGAAGGCCTTAGAAGTACAACCTCCTCATTGTAGAGACAAGGGACACAAAGCCTGAAGAGCCAGGATGACAGCCCTGATTCCCGAAGCCAGACCTCCTCATTCAAATTGTCGAAACGAATGCAGTATCTCCTTCCCCCTCTCTACTCCTCCCCCAGCCCTCCCTTCCTTCGGGGACCCACTTCTTTCCTAGGCCCCAGCCATCCCGTTCAGCCCCTGCACCAGGCCCAGAGAAGGGCACATAGGCAGGTCTGGCAAAGCCCCATCCTTCACAAGGACCACGTTCCAGCTGTGGGGAAAGAGACACCCTCTTCCTCCGGGATCTTGAGACAAGTAAACCATGAAATGATGGAGCATCCAGTGGCCAAACTGTCGCCATGTAGAGAGGACTGTGGGAGACCGAGGTCAACGCGGAGGAAAGCAGAGCTAAGAGACGCAGAGAGAGACAAGTCCCCATGTGTGTACAGCTTTGGGCGTCTTGGTTGAGTCTCCAGTTACATCAATGAGCTAATAAATCCCCCTTTTATTCTCAGGCAAGTTTGAATCAGGTTTCTGTCTCTTGCAACAAGGAGATCTCACCTAAGACAATTGAAGATACAGATTTGAGGATCATCACATACACACAATCATTGAAACATGATGCGAGTGCAGGGAAAGAGGTCCAAAGACGAAGCTCTAAGGAAGCTCATGTAAGGAGAGAGCAAAGGAAAAGAAGCCAGCAAAGGAGACCGGGGGAGCCATAGGGGAGTTTTCAAGAGACTCATTACAGGAGAAAATGTCCACCAGGCAGGAGTTAAAAAAAAGAAAGTATGCGCAAGGCCAAGTAAGACAATTTAATCAAGATGAGGATTGGAGAGTCTAGGGACCTGGCAATTAGGACAGTGGAGACTCCCACCAGGAGCTCCTTGGATGGTGGGAAACAAGGCCAGGGGACTGGGGGTTAAAGAGTGAATGGAAAAACGTTGTGTCAACATTGGTAGGTTGGATCCGCATATTGATGACTACTTACTTCCTCCTGAGACACAACTAAAATGGGAAGAAAAAAAAAAAAAACCAGCTTAACCTGCAAAAACAATGAACACAAGAGAGACCACAGTGGATGAAATTTGATGACTGCAGATGAGAAAAGTGATGACATTTTGGGAAGTGGGAAAACAGACAGAGGACTAGTATCTGGCTTCACAAAAGAGAGGAAGAGAGACCCTCTCCGAGCCCACTTGGGTTAATGGTGGGGAGTGATTTACCACCGGGAACCCTGAAAACCACAGGGCTGAGGCACCCGGCAGCTTGGAGAGCAGGAGTTAGGCTCCAGGCTGATACAGGAAGGTTGTTTGAAGCCTCTACCAGAGCAATTGTCCCTAATTTCCTCAGTCATTTATAGCTGGGTCACTGATTCCCTGATTCCCACAAGAAACCAGAGAATTAATCTTTGGAGACAGTGAAACCCAGGAACCCCTAGCAGAGAGGGGTCATGGATGAGGCTCTGTGCCCCAAACCGAGGGATTAGTGTGGTTCACGGCTCAAGCCCCCTCCTGTCTCCTGTCCTTTACCGGGACACCAGTAGTCAGGTGTGTATGCCCCAACCAAGACACTGAAAGAGCTCTCCAGGCACAACGCAGAGTACAAACAGTGGTGGTTTGTACTGGGGTGCTTTAGCTAGACAGGAACTACACTTAGTAGAATCCCCTTCCCTGTGTGCTTCTGGGGTAGGGTGACAAGAGGGGTCAGTGTGAAGTGTGGAAAGAAGAAAAGGGAAGCAGCCTCTGTTACGCTCTGAATGAGGCACCACTGCAGCCCCTGCACGCTGTCACTGATCTGCTGGCTCACCCCGCTGCAGGGCAGCCCCTGCAGCCCCACAGATCTCCAGCCCCACAGATCGCCTCCAGCTTCTCCGAATTCTTGGTCATGCACATACGCGGCTCTATGGTGAAATGCTCCAGCTTCTTTGGTAGGTCACCTGCATCACTGAGGTTGAGGTGGCCAGAGCCTCCATCACAGACACCCCACCCCCTTTCCCAGCTTACAGAGGAGGTTAGGGAGATGAAGGAAGAAGTCCTCGAGTCAAAGCTGCCTAGAAGAGTCCCAAGTACCCCTCCTGGGCTCAGTCACTGGAGCAGGAAAGCGTGGCCCTGAGGTCAGTAGCAAACTGCACTCACTGCAATGGGAGATCTGAGAGGTGCGTTCTCAAGGGCGCCACAAAGGTGTCATCAGCCAGTAGGGTAGTGGGGAGACCTGTGGTTTTCCTTCTTCCTGCACTCTGTATTGGTTTCCTAGGGCTGCCATAACAAAGTATGAAAAGTGAGGTGGCTTAAAGTAACAGAAGTTCATTGTCTCACAGCTCTGGAGGCTAGAAGTCCAAATCAAGGTGTCAGCAAGGCCGTGCTCCCTTTGAAACCTGTAGGGGAATCCTTCCTTGCCTCTTCCTACTTCCGGCGGTTTGCTGGCCATCTGAGACATTTCCTGGCGTGCAGCTGCATAACTGTATATGGTTGGATTTGAGAATTTGTTTTAACTTTAGCTTCACTTCTTTATGTTTCAGGTTTTAATGCTTCCATCCATAAAATGAGAGAATTGTGTTAGCTTTTTAAAAGGATTAACACCAACAGCGACAACAACAAAAACGCTCCATTTTTCGACAAAAAGTCTGGGTTCCTTCTCTTCGCCAAGCACAGTCCTAAGCCTAAGGACATTCCAGTCAACATCACAGGCACCCACTCTGCAGCTTCATGAAGTTTACAGTAAAGAGAGAAAGAGAGTCAAAAATATTCAGAATAAATAAACTGTGGTACATACATACAGTGAAATGCTACAAAATGCTAGTAAAATAAAATACTATTACACACGCCAATCTGGGTGCATCTTACAGCCACAATGGGGAGCATCTGTAAGAAGTTCAAGAATAGGAAAACTAGCCTACGGTGATAAAAGCTAAGAAAGAGAATCATTTATGGGAGAGGAGAGCACAGCCTTCTGGGATGTTAGAAATGTTGTATGCTTAACCTGGCTGGTGGCTCCTTGGATTTAGACATATGTAAAAATTCTTCAAGATTGGCCGCTTCGTTGGGTGTATGTTATACCCCAATACAATGTTAACAAATGTCCCCATATAGAGTTAATCATTTGCAATAAGTGCTACCAAGGAAAACTAGTGTCCTACAAGAGCACCTGATCTGATCTGGGGGGTGGGGTCCAGGATGGCTTTCCCAAGGAAGTCAGAAGTAGAAAAGAGGGGTTCACAGAGGTGAACCTGCAGGAGGTGCTGAGGGGAGAACAGCTTGACCTCTGGAAGACGGGAAAGGGCGCCAGGGAGGCTAGAGCCACAAGAGGGAGTGTGTGAGGCAAGCATGAGGAGGCGGGCTCGGGCCAGAGCCGGCAGCTACTTGCAGCCCGTGTTAAGGTGTTGCACTCAGCTCTGGGACCTATGGAGGGGCTTGCAAGGAGAGACACATCATAGATGACTTAGAAAACAGTGGATGTTCAATTCAGGTACTTTTTCTACTGGCTGAGTTGACAACTGAGGATCTCTCTATAGCAATACTTTATTGTTCAGTTTGCATTTAGGGGGATGCCCTCATTTCATAGAGACCCCCCCCTCATTTAATATAACTTCTCTCCCACTTTTCCTGCCCATTCTTTACAAGACAACAGTCCCGCTGAGTAAGTCTCTGACATACATACAGGACCATGCATGCACGCCTCTCCCACCTCCTTTATCTTAATTCATTTTTAGAATAAATGTAAATAAATGACAGAAGACTGAAGTTGCTATTTTAGTTTTGTCTTTCATCAAGTTCTAATTCCTCCTTCGACATTATCTGCGCATCTTCTGCATTTGTTCTTTGGATGCTCATTCATCTGCATCGGCTGTAGATTATTCTCTGCCCTGGTAATTTTAAGTACCTAATAAACTTCCACCAACTCTTTGTATCATTTGAAAGAAAGTTTATTGCTCTTTAACCCTTTTTAGAAATTACCATAAAGCTAACTGGACTCAAATCCCCATCCTATCACTGATGACACATAAAACAGTGTTTTTCATATCTCAAGTCCAAAATCGTGTTACCTGTTGTAGACAGTTTTAGTGGAAGAAGTTGCAAAAGTATATATATATAGAAATGTTAATTCTGCTCTAGCTGACATATTCAGAATTTTTGGTATTCAACCCAAGCTTTGCATTTGCTTTGCAATTTTCAAAATGCAGAGCCTTACGCTCTCTTTCAAAGGCTCTGGTATCATCCAGAAGCAATTATGAAGAAAAACGAAATTACCTTTCGTCATTCTATCTTCTCCCGGCCTTGGAAACGCAGACTGACAATGAGCTGACAATTACATGCAATCCACTTTCAGTTAATTTCACCATAAATTGAGGCTGAGGACTGCTGACAAATAAAATATATTATTCGTCTGAAAACATTCTCTTTGGGGCTCCAGATCTCCAATCTAGTTCATTAGTGGTCACGATCAAACTAAGTTGAGAATTGATTTATGCAATAGTTATCCTTCTGCAATAATTAATTCGGAAAATAATACTTTGGTGGAGATTTGAAAAGAAGCAGTTTCTAAGGCTCTGATAAAATAGAAAACTTTTAAAATAATTATGAGGCAGTGTCCCTAAGGGAGGAGATATGCATTGCTCTCTTGCCTATTTCCACAAGTCACTAGACTTAAATCACAGTCAGAGATAGCTCCTTGAACCTCAATTCAGTTCATCTAACCACTTTTGGTATGTACTACGTGCTAGGCACATACAATGCATACAGCTAAGTCTTGGAGTATCACAGAAATGGAACATCCTCAATGAGTGTACTATTAACTGTCCTAATAAATGTTGTAATAGACAGAAGAGCAAAGTGTTTGGCAGTCATAGAGGATTCAGGGATTAATTCTGCTTGAATCATTGGGGGATGCTTCATGGGAGACAGTGGTATTGGAACAGGTCCTAGGACAATGGGTACATTTTTAATTGGCTGAGATGAAGCACTGTGGGCTGGAGGGAATGCAAGTTCAGTTCCAGGCAGAGGGAACAGTATAAACAATTGCAAAGAACCAGGACGATTCCAGGCGGGTTCTGAGAAGAGGTAAGAAATCTAGGGTAGCTGCGTGAGGTTAGGAGAGGAGGACATACTGGGACGAGATTGTGAAGGGGAAACAAAATCCTCAGACTATTTCTAATAAATGGGTTTTTGTATCAGGGGGCTGCATTGTTCACATGATAAATCCGGTGGCGGTGTCATGGGATGAAAGAGTACTGGAAGGTATTGTAATTGTTCTGCCGAGAGGCAATAAAAAATTGTGGGAGACGAAAATACAGATGCAAGGAACAGAATCTGGGAGTAATCTAGTTCATCCCCTTAGAAGTCGAGGCACAGTGAGGTCTGAGGTTGGAAGGATCCTGTGGGCGTTGAAGTCATGGAGGCTGTGAGCCAAAGATGGTGAGGAAAATAAACTATGAATTAAATGCTGAAGTGTTAAAGGAGGGTGGGCATATCTTGGAAGGTGATAGAGGAGGATGATATTTCTTCACTGTTTGGCTCATTTATTCATTTGAAAAACCTGTCATTGAAAACCTACTCCACTGGGCATCGGGAATACAGACACCAACAAAACACATTAAGTCACCAGCTTTGATCAAAGAGGAAACTTATTGTCTTCAGGCAGAGGAAGGTTTCAAGGTTAGTTAGAAATTTAACTGAGCATATTTTTATACCCAACAGGTTCTACTACAAAGGAAGCAAGGAAGAATGGACGTCATAGGTGACTAGCAAGTACATTTTGCATGTTTATGTATATTTTTATTCTATTCCCCTGGTTGATTAAAATCTTACTGGAGTACAGAATTCTAGGTTAAAAATAATTTTTCATTAGAATTTTGAATGTGTTCCTCCGTTTTATTCTAGCTTCCAGTGCTACTGTTGCAAAATCATGCCATTCTAATTCTCATTTCTCTGTGACCTGGTCTTTCTCTCTGTAAAATCTTGGCATCTTCTCTTCATCACTAGTGTTGTGAAATGTCATTATACTGTGCTTTGGTGTGAATCACTTTTCCATTCATTATGCATGGCATTTGGAGGGTCTTTCTAATCTGGACACTCCTTTATTATATCTTTGAAAATCGCCTCCCCTACTGTCTTCTATTATGATGTCTGACCTCCTGGACATTTCCTTTGCTCTATCTTCCAACTCTTCTACTGATTTTTAATCAGCTATCTTTTTTTAATTTCCAAGGGCTCCCTTTCATATGTGAATTATTATTAATTATAATTAGTAAATATCTATAATTGTAATTATATAAGTACAGCATACAAGGCTGTGAAGTGAGGTTTTTAAAAAAATTTGGAGTTTTGGCTGAGGCTTAAAACCTAGAATGTAATGTACCCCCATATTCCAAAGAAAGATGCTAGACCATTCATATAAGACTCACTATGAGATTGTGAAACAGGTCCTGTGCCCTTAGCCTACCTTCCACCTCTATGCATAAATGAAGAGAAAGCAAGAAAGAGGAAAGGAGGGAGGGAGGGAGAGAGACAGAGAGAGAGAGACAGAAAGAAGGAAGGAAGGAAGGAGGGAAGGAGGGAGGGAGGGAAAAAGAAAGGCTGGAGACTCTTCAAAGTGAGTCAAGATTTTTTTAAAGAATTATACGTGGGAGTGGGAACATTTAAAGTGGATGCTTCTCTCTACCCCTCAGGCCCAGCAAAGGGAGGCTTCTCAACACACACTCAGGACCCTGGGATTCTCTGCCATGGGTAGAGACTAACATCTTGGGCCCCAGCCAGCTTCTGCTGAGCTGCAGACACCTGTAGGTCTGCTCTATGCTGCAACCTGGGCAGTCGGGCAAAGTGTGGGAAGAGAGTGATTTGGGGGAGAACTAGACCCATGTCCTCTGGACTTAGGGGGTCTGATGGGTGGCGGGTGGAGAGATTAGTGCCTTCTAATCACCTGAGGCTACCTGGTAATACCTGTGTAGAACAAAGAAGAGACTAGAGTGGGAATAGTCTATGAACTTTCATAGTTGGATTGGATGGAGATTCACGAGTTCCAGGAACTAAGTGGAAAACCAGGAAGGTAAGAGAGAGCTTGAAAGGACCCCCCACCTGACAGTTATGCACTAGCAGAATGAGCTTTCTTCAGGAGCACATGGAAGGAGAACAGAGGGAACTGCATGAGATTGAGATGTCAGCAGCATGGTGCTTCCCCCAGTGAAGTGTGGGGAGAACAGAGCAAGGTCAAAAGTCCCACGAGACAGTTGGCAAAAAAATTACTACAACGGCATGCTCACCAGAAAGGATCAGCTTGGGACACCTGTCACACAGAGGCATCAATGACAGGCACAATAGCCCAATCAAATACAATTTTCCTCTTCTAATTCCGGTTCCCCTTGGGCATGACACTGGGAAGGGCAGAAGCATCAGTGAGTGAATGTGGGAAGAAGTGGGGTGAGAGCGCTAAAAGAATAGTCCATGAACCCCTGCTTCCATTTTGCAGAACTCCAGGTCAGATTCAAGCTAGGAAGGGGGAGAAGGTACGAACTGGATGAAAGACTGAAGACTAGATTAGACTGGACTTTTTAATACCTGACAAGGAGACGATTTTAACCTTCCAAAGTGCCCATAAGAGCCTTAGAATCTGCACAAGATCTGATCCAGATGGGGGGGCGGGGAAAGGAACTCTAACAGAGCAACTTTAAAGAAGGTGGGTGGGAGGAAAACCAGGTTTCTTCCTGTTTGCAGCTTATCAAGTATAACCCGTTTACTGACCTGGTTATAATAGCTTTTTTTGGTTTCCTCTTCCATTTTCTTCCATTCTTTTTGTCCTTGTGGAGTCATACTTTCGCTATCATACTATCTGGATATCAGGACAGAAAGAAGATGGACACGTGTCTAGTCTAGTCCCTTTTTTAACCACAAATCAATGCAACTGCATTTTTTTTTTACACCAAGAGCTCTTTTTCCAAGAATGACTAAGTTGACCTACTGATATTTGAAATGAGAAATCAATAGATGATAGGACAGTCCCAAATTCCCATGTAAATATTGGGTGTATTTCACTTACGTAAGCTTACTCAAGAGAACAGTTATAACTGTGGTCCGTCTGAGCTCTTTTCTCTGAAAGGATAATCACTGTCACATCTGCCACCTGGTGGCCATTCTGATGCACACATTATGCTAATATTCCACACCTGGCCCACACCTTTTCATCCATCCACCCATCCATCCATCATCCATCCATACATCCATGGTGCACTTGTTCGAGGCAGGCTCTGGGCATGAAGATAAACAGAAAACACACAGCCCTTGTCCTTCCTTGAGGAGCTGACAATCTAACGGGGAGAAAAACATGCATTTTTTAGGGAGATTTGTAAGAGCTGAGGCACTAAGTTTCAAGTCTGTACTTTCAACTTTTTTTTTTTTCTCAACTGGCTTCTTCCCTGAAATTTAATAAAAGATATTCCAGTCCCTGCTGTCTTTTAAAAAAGCCAAAGAAATAAACTCTCCATCAATCACCTACCCCTAACCATCTTATTTCTTTCCTTCAATTCATAACCAAGCTTCTCCACAGAGGAGTCTACATCCTCTGTCCCCTCTTTCTTGCCGCTAATTCACTTTAAAGTTTTTCTTTATTTCATTTTTAATATATTTTACTATAAATAGTTAAAATATGCAGAAAATAAGAATAATAAAATTGCCCATGTATTTATCACCCACCTTTATCAAATATTGACATTATATCATATTTGCCTCAGATCTTCTTTCCCCAGGAAATAAAACATTACAGACAGAATAGATGATCTCTGACCCTCCTTCCCACTCCTTTCCCTGCTCCATTTCCCCCCACCCCGAGAGAATCACAGCCATGAGCATAATTCCCAGGCAGGCTTTCACACTTTTACTACATATTTATGTATCCATAAGCATTGACTAATATTATTTTGAATGTTTGTTAACTTAGCAAATCCTTATGAATGTTGCTTTTCTTAAAAATTCAACTTTGGGGCTTCCCTGGTGGTGCAGTGGTTGAGAATCTGCCTGCCAATGCAGGGGACACGCGTTCGAGCCCTGGTCTGGGAAGATCCCACACGTCGCGGAGCAAATGGGCCCGTGAGCCACAACTACTGAGCCTGCGCGTCTGGAGCCTGTGCTCCGCAATAAGAGGCCGTGACAGTGAGAGGCCCGCGCACTGCTATGAAGAGTGGCCCCCGCTTGCCACAACTAAAGAAAGCCCTCGCACAGAAACGAAGACCCAACACACCCAAAAATAAATTAATTAATTAATAAAAAAAAAAGAAATTCAGCTTTGTATGTTTCACAATTAACCATTTTCAAACACATAACTCTAGTTCATTTTCACCACTGGATATTAAACCATTGTATGAAGATATCCCAAATTATATATATCCATTCTTCGTTTGATGAATATTTAGGTCATTGTATTTTTCTATCTCAAACAATGCTTGCCATGAACAATCTCATGCACACCTTCTTGTCCACATGTGTAGTTCTTGAAAAGAGGACCCTCTGTCCTGCAACTGGAAAGTGAGGAGGAAATTCCCTGCCCTGTTCTGGAAAGTGAGGAGGAAACTCCCCAGGCGTTTTCTCTATTGAGGGTCTTTGCCGGTCCATCACATCCTCTACTCTCAACAAGAAATGTCACTACCCCAAGCCCTGGATTCAGTCCTTTATCCACACAGCCTGAGAACAGAAGTGACTTACCTTCCAAGTTGATCCCACCTTGTGATGAGTCCAATTTTGAGGATGCAGAACTGCAACAAGATGATTTTTTTCTCTCTACTAATTTAATTCTGATTTCTTTTTCTCTTACTTTTATTGCTATTAAGAAATGGTTCAAAAAAGAAGCCTGTTAGAATTAAAATTTTTAGGATGTTGTTTTCTAATTTTAGATTATTTAAATGCCAATCTTATAAGCTGACGACTTCCATGTCATTCTGTTTGCAGGTAGAGTAAATAGAGCAGTTTTGTTGTCTTAACAAATCCAATCAAATAATCCAGAAACACTGCAGCAATCATTTGTCTTTGCCAAGAAATGTGAAGGGTCTTAGGAGAACATTTCAGAAATCTACAACATAATTGTAAATCCTACTAGTAAATTATTTCCATTTTATTTCATTTCAAGATAACGAAATCATAATATGTCTTTATTTAAGACTATTTAAGAAGTCTCTCCTACTGATCCAGCAAAACATCATTGTTTGGTCTCTCTTCTAAAGTAATTTTGGATTTTTTTTCATTTAGCTTCACACAGAAACTTGATGGAACTGTGGTTCCTTGGATAACGTTACATACATGCAGTTTATTTAGAAATACATTTCCTGAGTCAACTGTTTCCTCCCCTACCATTTCCAGACGGTGTAAGGGCTGGGTTTAGGCTGTTGCTGTTTACTGACTCCCCATAACAGGGACAGTAGTAGGAGTTTTACATGAGCAATCTTGTCACTGGGGGACATTTGAAACCCAAAGTCCATTTCTGTAAACCAAGGGCTGAACTGACTCCAGGGATACAATGGACATGCTTATGAAATTCTTTGTCTTCAAGCTCTCTGATGGCTGTCCTTGCGCTTAGGTGAAATCCGAGCACCTTGGGGGTGGCCCGCAAGGTCCCGCGTGGGCGGGGCCCCTCCACCTCCCGCTCTCTGAACTCCAGCCCCTCAGGCTCCCCCAGCTCCTCCCCGCTCTGCCCGCGCACATGCCTCAGCCCCAGACGCTCTCCCCTATGGTGTCTCTTACTCCACCCCAGGTCTTAAATGGATATCCTTGGAGAAAATCTCACGGACTTCCCACTCAAGACCATTCTTCCTGGTCCTCCTTCTCATCCCACCTTTCAGCCCGCCATGAAGGGCACTTATTTCACCTGCAATCCTGTAGTTTGGATGTGATTATTTTTTGACTGTGCACGTTCATCTCACAGCTCCATGTTGTTCACTTACTGTATCCAGTGTTTTTCCGTCAGAGGTTTGGGGGTGTTTGTGGCATCTGGAGAGACGATTCTTCCTTGTGTGGTGCATTAGTCGGACTATGCTGTGATGATGATGGTCGCAAACAACCGCCAAATCTCAGTGCTCGCGCTGATATCCCACTCGTGGGGCTGGCTGGGCTGGGTTTGGCTGGGCTTCGTCTCAGGTCTGCTGCCTTCTCTGTTTCTCACTGAAGGACCCAAGCAGAGGGAGCCATGGCTGCCTGGGTACGTGCCCGTAACTGTTGGAATGAACAGAAGGGCTCTTAGCATTCCCCACCCAGAACTGGCACAGTCTCATATCTTCCCTCATTCCTCCAGCCAGAGCAATTCTTATGACTCAAGTTCAATACAGGACACTTGACATCCGCAATGGCTGGGTGCTAGATTGTTGGTAATGACTCTCAGTCACTGTGAAAACTGCAAATGCCCCTTGGGTGCTGAATCACACCTCCCACCCCCACTGAGAACGCTTCTCAGTGCCTGGCACACAGTAGGCACTCAATGGATATTTGGTAACAAATTAACTTTGCCAAATTACCCTCCAAAACCCTTGCAAAACCTTAATGATGGGGGAGTGTTATGGCATTAATGTCCTCAAAACATTAATTATTTCTTCCATGCAAAGGTTATAGCTAACGTGAGGCTGAGAATTTTTTTCATATATACAGTGACAATTTCTTTGAGTAATTCTCTATTCAAGTCTTTGGCTCATTTTTCCATTAAACTTTTCTTCCTCATTTGCAAGAGCTCTTGTCACTGGTAATGAATATTTTTCCAGTTTGCCTTTTAAATGTTTTAATGAGTTTTTGACAGGCAGACATTGCTAATATTTATATAGCCTCATCTCTTACCCTTTTCTTTCCTGGCCTGCTGCAGTGAACGTTTTTACAGGCAACATGATGTTGCACCAAAAGGACATACTCTAATGTATTTACCCATTCCCTTTTCATGGGCTATTTACAGAGTTTCCAGGTTTTTCTCTCATAAATGACATCATGATGAAGATCTTTGTACATAAGTCCTAAAAATGGAAGTATCATGTCCAAGGATATGTTGTAAGTTCTTGATACAGTTTGCCAAATTACCATTGATACCCTACTTTCCAGGTCCCACACCCCAGAACTTGCCACCCCAGGATCGACACTCCAGATTCTCACATCCTAGGCACCTGTATCCCAGGTCTTGCTGATGGACCTTTACTGGCCAGCTTTGTATAGCGGCAAGCAAGGCGAGAGGGGTAAGAGTGGGTCTGGAGGGGCAAAGAGAGGTTGTCCAGAACACCCTAGATGCTCCTTCTGCCTGGAAGGAGATCTTCCCATGGCACCTTCTTAAGATTTGGGTCTCCCTTCAAATGGCACCTGAAAGCCCTATACGGACCCCTTCATCTAAAAGATGTACATGATGACAGATCTAAAAGAGCCTCTGACTCCAAATATTCCCTATCACATTACACTGTTTCTTTTCTGTGAAGAACACTTATTTGTATCCAATACTATCTTATTAATTTACATGTTTAATTTCTGTCAGTAATCATCTTGTCTGGTTCGCTAACTGCAGTATCTCCAGCACCAGGAACGAGTCTTTGGCACAGAGAGAGTGGTTGTCAAATTGGCCGCTCATCGAAATCACCTGTGAAGCTTTAAAAATCCACTTGCGTCCCCAATCGTTTTACCAAGAAAATGTTAGATATCATTTTCTGCAGGAGATACGGAATGTAAGAGATGTTCTCAAGCACTTATTCATTGCTGTGTAGCTGGATCCCCGTCAAGTCCTTTCTAGTGTAGTGAATAGAGTGTGGTTGTGAAAATTATGGAAATTGTTGGAATTCTTTAATAAAACTACCACGTTTGGGAAAATGCACTAGAAGAACTCATCCAAGTGTGTGTGTTTCCGTGTGTGTGTGTGTGTGCTGGGCTGTGTCCAGAAGCAGAGGAGGGTTAGGTTTGCTTGTATCGTCTGTGCCTCTATTTTTTACTATAGAAATGTGACATGCTAAATACCGGGTAGTGTGTTGTAAAATTTTACTGCATGAGAATAGATCAGCATACAACTAAGAATTTTCAGGAAGAACTCACTTAACTTAAAGACTCTTAGTTTGTTTAGGAATCTTAAATTTCGTATGCCACTGTAATCTATAAAGAAACATAATAATAATGTAGTCACTGTAGTTACTGTGTTGCCCAGGTACATATACCTGTATTGTTTTATAGATAAACAATATATTCCAAGGGGAAAAATTCAGTATTCATGCTTCTTCCCAGATCAATTAAACCAGAATCTCTGGGGGTAGAACTCAAGGCACTGGTACCTTTTAAAACTCCCTTGGTGATTCCAAGGTGCAGCCAAGTTTGAGAGCCACTGACGTAAAAGGAACTCAGGAGTATCTGTTGGATGGATGGATGGATGATGGAAGGATAAAAGGACACTGTGAATCAGAAATTTGGGGCTCTAGTCCCAGCACTGCCAATAACATGCTATGTGCCCTAAATTGTGTCACTCTACTTTTCTAAACACCCATAGTTGCCGTCTAAATTCCTGCTTCGAGACTTTACAATTCCCCTTCTTGGTTACAGTAAGAGCCCTGGAGTGGAAGAGCTGGGAGAAACGTGAGGACAGAATGATTGAGGCTTTGTAAAACTGTCACCCAGGATAAAGGTGATCCTAACAGGAAGCTCTTTACTATAGCAACCTTTTACCTGGAAAAGGAAGGTATCTGTGGAGTTCCCGAGAATACTGCTCTTAGAAGAACATCACACATCTCTGTACTGGATGTGCAGAGGAGGGACAGACTGATCCTTAATCCCCAAATGCCCCACTAGGGAGATAAAATGTGGGTATGGGCGCCCTGGGCCAGAAGAAGGGGAGAGGTGCATTTATCTGAGTCCTTGCAAAGCTCCTCTTCTGATATTATCTGTTTGAGGTCTTCTCTAAGGCAAACCTGGGCTACTCAAACTTTCTTTCTTTCTTTTTTTTTTAAATTGTTTTTCTTGTGATGAGATGCTCTTTCTTTTCTTCTTTTTTTTTATGTTTATTTTATTTATTTATTTATTTATTTATTTTTGGCTGTATTGGGTCTTAGTTGTGGCACGCGGGATCTCTGTTGCGATGCACGAGCTCTTTGTTGCAGTGCGCGGGCTTCTCTCTGGTTGTGGTGCGTGGGCTCCAGAGCGCGTGGGCTCCGTCGTGGCACGCGGGCTCAGTAGTTTCGGCGCAGGGGCTTAGTTGCCCCGTGGCATGTGGGATCTTAGTCCCCTGACCAGGGATCGAACCTGCGTCCCCTGCATTGGGAGGTGGATTCTTAACCACTGGACCACCAGGGAAGTCCCTACTCAAGCTTTCTTTTTTTTTTTTTTTTCTTTTTTTCTTATTTTTTATTGGGGTATAGTTGCTTTACACTGCTGTGTTAGTTTCTACTGTACAGCAAAGTGAATCAGCTGTACATATACATATATCCCCTCTTTTTTGGATTTCCTTCCCATTTAGGTCACCACAGAGCACTGAGTAGAGTTCTGTGTGCTATACAGTAGGTTCTCATTAGTTATCTATTTTATACATAGTAGTGTATATATGTCACTTCTAATCTCCCAATTCATCCCACCTCCCCTGGTATCCATACATCTGTTCCTTACCTCTGTGTCTCTATTTCTGCTTCACAAATAAGTTCATCTGTATCATTTTTCTAGATTCCACATATAAGTGATATTATACTATATTTTTCTCTTTCTGACTTACTTCACTCTGTATGACAGTCTCTAGGTCCATCCACATCTCTGCAAATTGCACGATTTCATTCCTTTTTATGGCCGAGTAATATTCCACTGTATATATGTACCACATCTTCTTTATCCATTCCTCTGTTGATGGACATTAAGGTTGCTTCCATGTCCTGGCTATTGTAAATAGTGCTGCAATGAACATTGGGGTCCTACTCAAGCTTTCTTGATTGTTGCCATGGCTATTTTGCTGGATTCTTTTTTTTTTAAATATAAATTTACTTATTTATTTATTTTTTTATTTTTGGCTGTGTTGGGTCTTCATTGCTGTGCACGGGCTTTCTCTAGTTGTGGCGAGCAGGGGCTACTCTTCGTTGCAGTGTGCAGGCTTTTCATTGCGGTGGCTTCTCTTGTTGCAGAGCACAGGCTCTAGGTGCATGGACTTCAGTAGTTGTGGTGCGCAGGCTTCAGTAGTTGTGGTGCACAGGCTCTAGAGCATAGGCTCAGTAGTTCTGGTGCACAGGCTTAGTTGCTCTGTGGCATGTGGGATCTTCCCAGACCAGGGCTCGAACACGTGTCCCCTACATTGGCAGGAGGATTCTTAACCACTGCACCACCAGGGAAGACCCCTTGCTGGATCTTTAAAAAAAAAAAAAAAGGCATGTTGCCACCCTGACTCTGCTACTGTCACCCTACATAGACGGGATGGTTTCTTACTGGGAAAAATAGCTGCTCGTGTTTATTTAAAACATTGCAAAGTCATTTACAACAGGGAAGTCCAGTGTGGCCTACCTGAGTCCTATTATTCTCCAGGTCCTATTCCCCAAGCTACTTTAAATACAGCTATTTAGGCTTGCTGCTATGTGAGATTGTGCTACCCGTTCCCTAGGCATCAACACCTGTCTGGTCATTCAACAATGGCTACAAATTATCCACCTTTAGTCCCCCTCATCCTATACCATCTCAGGGAAGGACAATTTTAAGATTACAAAGATAACACATCTGGGAAGTTATGAGAGTGGGCACCTTAGACACTGAGTTTCACTGGCTTCACAACGGGTGAGAGCAAAATATCACACAACACAGTCAAGAGAGTTCTCATAGCACCTTAATTTGCATATTCAAATTTCTCAAATTACTGCTAAATACTGTTAGCAATATTTACCAACTACATTTTAAAAGGAAACGGTCATTCTTAGGATGCTTCCAACAATTTGTATACTCTGGTTCCAGAGAAATTTCTGTTCTGTCAGGATAAACTCCAGGAGGAGTACAAAAGGCACAAAGAATTTCTTCAAGGACAAACATTAACTGAGTACCTACTTTTTAAGATGCTGGGGATGCAGAGAGGCACACACACACAACCTCTTTGATCTCAAGGGGCTCAAAGCCTCACCCTCTTCGCTCTGCCCCCTCCCGCCCCACCCTACACACTCACAGAGGGAAGGATCTTTCCTACAGAAAAGTTTTCACATGTCACCTCTTTCTTCATCGCTTAAAAAAAAAGGCTGGAGAAGCCCATTATGGAGCGGGTGCGAGGGGCTTGTGGCTAGGGACACAACTCCTTTATATAGCTGCCATCCTCTGGGACAGACAAGGGGTGCTTCAGGTAAATGTAGCTAAAATGACGTCAATACCGGAGTCGCGTTCTCAGAGACGACCTTCTCCTCAGGAAGAACGTGAAACTGGGGATGGTGGGGGTGAGTTCCCGGCTCGGACACTGGGGAGGCAGCGAGCTGAAGAATCCTTCTTCGGGTACTCGGTTCCCTGGACCGTATATCAAGAAGTTTGCCCAAGTGCTTGTTAATCAGGGGACACCCCGATTCTGAGCCACAGCCAGCCGCGTCTGAATCGCCAAGCTCATCGGTGCTCAAGCCTTGACCCGGAAGCAAGCGGGCTCGCGGAGAGGACCGAACCCACTTGGGGCATCTGATGCCCGTGAGAAGCAGAGACGGGAACCAGGATGCAAAATTTCCCCAAGATAGAGGAATAATCCCTTTCATAAAGCACCTCGAGGAAAATGCAGAGCCCCGGCGCGAAGCTCCGCAGAATCTGGACCTCGGCAGGCGGCCTGGACTGCAGCTCGCGCGCCAGATCGGGTCCGGACCTCTCCCGGGGCTCCTTTCGCGCATGCGTAGTCGCGCAGCGCTCCCTTCCCAATGCGCATGCTCCGCCGGGCCGGGGCGCTCCCGGCCGGCGGCGGCGGCGGCGGCGGCGGCAGCGGCGGCGGGAGGAAGTTACCGCTTTGCACTCCACCCCGGTAGCAGCTTCGGGGCCGGGGACAGCTTCCTCCGGACGCTCCGCGGGCTTCGCTACCGCCGCACGGCGGTCCGACGGGATCATGGGGTTGCCCAAGGGGCCGGAAGGCCAGGGTCTCCCGGAGGTAAGGAACCCCCCCTCCCTACCTGACACGTCCGGGTTTCCGAAAGAGGGCCGAGCCCACGGGGCCGGCTGCGGTTAGGGCACCCCGCCCCCTCTCTCAGGTGTGTCCACCGCCGGGAGCACCGGCCCTGCCCGCTGGGGGCCGAGCAAGTGTGGGCGTGGGCGGGGACGAACTTCATCCGGTGCCGGGTCTCCCGGGACGGAGGGAGCCTTCCCAGCCCAATACCTGCGCCGACGCAGCCCCAGGCCCCGCGGGGCCCGGGGTCCCACGTCTCCGGCTTCCCCCGGCATTACCCCGCGATCCCCGGCGCCGCTCGGCTCGCCGCGAGGACAGGGGGTGCTGCGCCCAGTAGTCACGAGACGCGCGCTGGGACGGTCCTGGCTCGGGTTGTGCAAAGGGCGGTGACCTTGTGGCTCCGGCCGCCGCCTCCCCGGGCCCACGGGGTCCTGGCGGCCGGCGCCCGCCGCCTTCGTATCGGGAGGGAATGCCGCCCTGCGTTTGTCCCCACGCCCCGCCGGGCCGGCGGGAGGAAGTTTGGGAGCCGTGCAGAGTGGCCGGGCGGAAACGGTCGCTGTATCTCCAGAAGGGAGGTGTTTGTTATTAAGTACTCACTTGGTCCTGAGGAACAGGATGATCAACGGTTTCTGGATTTACACACACATTACCTGGGAGGAGAGGAAAAGTGCATTTCCTTTTGGCTGCAAATATCACTTAGCTAGGTGCTTTGCATCTGTCCTCTATTCCAGTTGATTTACCCCAAAGCTAGTCTAGTTTACTAGGTTCTTGAAAGAAATGGAATCCACGCTGCACCTCTGTCCCCTTTCTAGAGTTCTGAAACAGGCATTTGTCAGAGGGACCGATTCCTTGACATGGTGCGTGGTCCCTTCACACTTAGCTGCCTATGGTCAGTCTTGCTTCTTTGCCCCTCTCCCCGCATCCGCATCCTGAGTTGTTAAATCCCACTAGTACCACTAATTGAGGGATCACTGTTCTGTGCATAAAAGCTGGAGGTGTAGTAATGGAAGGACAGACTTAAGCTGTCAGTGTGTGCTCCCAGAATGCAAATCCATTTTGTTATCTCCAGAAAACCTAGCAAGTTTTCTGACGTTTTCATTGTCCCACTGTACTACCAGTAGGGTCCTTCTAAAATAAAAAGCAACTTGCTCCTGTTGGTCCTTTGCTTAACCTTTCACTGTCAGGAGACTGGGTCTAATTTGTCACTTTTCCACGTTCCTGGCAATTAGGAGGCAAACAGGGTGAACATAATAATCCAATTATTATCACTTCGTTCAAAGACCAGTACATATGAATACGTCATTAAGCTGTCAGTAGTCTGGTTAATTCATTAAATTCAATTTTGTAAGCCCTTTATTGTATGTACGTGAAGGATAGAGATATAGTTAGACGTGGCTCTGCCTTCCAGCTTACGTGAACTACAGTGTCAGACAACTGATAATTTAGTGTGCCTGGTTTAAGAGCTCACAGCATTCATCTTTATCAGAATTTCAGTTTTAACAATGGGATGTATTACCCAGCCTGGTGACTTTTTATGGCTTAAAGAGAGGATATTCTTTCATTCCCTGCATATTAGCCAGTGACCCTTTTGCATTTAGTTCTAGTGTTAATCTGTGAATTGAATTTGGAGTCCTATCAACATTCTCCATTCATTGTCTCGTGCTAAAAAGTTACTTCGCGGGGTGCATTGCAAAAGTACACTTCTCCATTCGTGGGATAAGTGGATGGGAAGCACGGGCCAGGCACCTGCCATGGTGTGGGCAGTGGGAGCTCATTAGGTGCAAGCTGAGGCAAGGATACCCCTCCCCAGATGTCTTGTCCTCTTCTTGGAAGTGTTTTCACGATACATGACTGAACGAATGAAGGGTTCCTGTTTTACATCCCGGGAGTTTTAAGCAAATACTTATATCATCCCATTTTCCTTTTCTATTCTATTTTTATGAACCATAACTATTCTTTATTTTCTCTTCTCTTTGTGTCTCTTGACTTGTAGATGGTTCTCAACCGCCACAGATCTTTTGCCAAGGAAGGGAATGTGTGAATAATTAATATTTACTTTTGCACGTCTCCTAGGAATTAGTGAGTGCTAACCTTCAGAATCTTTGATAGGCCAGACCAGGGTCATTTGAGAAGGAAGTAAGATGAGCAGTGTCGCAAGGCTGTCTCTTCCATCACCGCGCGTTGCAAGAGATTAACAGTCACTTTAACAGTTCCACGTTCAGCTATGTGTTAACATGTGTGCTCCTTCTCCTGGCAGTTTGTACTTTGAAATAAACTTGAATTTCCATTATCAGTGTGAAAACATTTTGTTAATGCATGACTGGCTTAGGTCCTGCACTTTATGTAATGGTTGAGCACGTCATTCCGTATTTAACAAGTGTGTTCTTGGAGCCTAATGCTGTTCAGAACAGAGGAGTAAACATGGGTGGGTAACACATGGAACATATGGGTCCTCCCCGGAACCAGCTAATAGTCTATTTGGAAAGACCGGCGTGTACATTAACACCAGACATCTCACTCAGAAGAGGTTGATCATTGTATGAATGACAGACTATAAATAAAATAGAAATGCAGAGAGGAGTGACCACTTTAAGACGTTGAATAGGAGCTAGAGTTTGAAGATGGTGTCTGGGTGGTTAGAGAATATCAGGAGAGCCGTGAAGGAATGAGAGTGAGCAGGGCTTGTTTAGGTTGGCCACAGCCATGTCTGTATTGTTTTGGCGGGAGGTAAAGGATGAAGCTGAAAAGATAGGTTGCAGCCCGAGATCTGAATGCCAAACCAAGACGTTTGGAATTTATCTGATAGACAGTGAACGATGCCTTAATGATGAGGGCCGGGGGCTGAGCTGAAGAGGGATGATGAGAAAGCCGTGATTTAGGAAGGAATGAGCAAGACAAATTAACAGGGAAGGAAGATTGAGAGGCAGTTGCCACAGTCCTGGCATGATGTGCAAAGAAAAGGGAAGGGAGGATAAACGTGAGCTGTGTAGTTAAGGAAGATTTAGCAGGCATCGTTGGGCAAGGGAGTAGTCAGAGGCGGGTGTGAGGATTTAAACCAGGGAACCTTGGCGTTGTTTTCTGTAGAGAGGTAGTTTTTTATTTCCTGCAATAATGGAAGCCAGGAAAGGCACAGTTCAGGAGAGTAAATGGAGGCAAAAGTACTGGAATATTTAGGTATATTGAACTTGCAGATAAACAACCTGAGAGCGAAGGTAGGATATTAATTAAAAACATTTAAATAAAATCCTTATTTAAATATATTAAGTGATTATTTTATCTTTAAGGCAATCCTGTTATGTGGTAGTAATCTCCCTGTAATATATCTGGGTTGAAAGCCTTCCTTATATTTGCTGTAGAGATCAAAGTGCAGGTGGAGACACATGTTTGAACTCTTTGTTCTTGCCCCTCTTGTCAGTAACTTCTAGGATCAAGATGAGTATAAACTTAAACAAACCAAACTACCTGTTCCGTTTGAAAGGAGTTTATAATCCAGTCGAGAAGCCTGCCATACAAGTCACATGTTAGAGAACAGGGCGGTAATGTGCTGGAATCTTCCTTTCCCTGCATTCCTTCAGCACCTGATGAACAGTCCATACTACCTGTGCACGTCTTCTCGCCCCACCTGTGACGATTAACAGCTGGTTGAGGACCAGGGACCCTGTTCTGTGCGACTCTGGCAGCACCGTGTCCCCACGCTCCTGCATGAATGCAGTGATACAGCCAATGTCATCTGCTCCTTGGCAGTGAGATTGCGGCATCGGAAATATACCTGGTGTTCCTTTATTCAAGGTAGCTTTTACCAGCCTTTTGCTTTTGTTTTAGGTAGAAACAAGAGAAGATGAAGAACAAAATGTCAAGTTGACTGAGATTCTGGAGCTCTTGGTTGCAGCTGGATATTTCAGGGCAAGAATTAAAGGCTTGTCACCTTTTGACAAGGTAAGACGAAGTCTTTCTAAGCATTAGGCTAGTTTTTGTCAGGATGGCACGGTTTACTGTGGCATTAGGGTATTTTTGGTTAGGATGGCATGGTTTACTGTGGAAAGGAGGAAGAGACTGCGTTTTTACTTTCTCTACGTCCTTGTTGCCATTTCTCCTGGATTCAGATTCATTATGGAAGTGTTCAAATTTCCTATTAAAAGAAAATAATCATGTATCAGTAAATACGTCCTTTCTGTGCACGAAGCTTTGAGATATACAAATAAGCAAAATAAATAGTTCCTTCTTTCAAGGAACTTAAAGCTTGGGTGGGGAGATAAAGTTTATGTAAGATAAAATAATTTGAAGTAATAGGGAGCTATCCCAAGTCGGGGCACTCACAGACAATTTCCAGGTATTCTGTGGGTGGTAAACGCTGGGTTTAGAGGAGGAAGAAGTCACTATGGGACGAAGTCATTTAATTCAGCAGAACCTTGAACAGTTCTTATGCACAAGGCATAGCAGTAGGTGTTGAGGGCACAAGGATAAGAACAAAGGCCTTATACCCAAAGAGCCTGACTTCTAAAGAGTAGGGAAGAGAGGCAAGTAAAACATCGTGCATAGACTAAATGGCACAATTCAGTAAGTGCCACAGTGAATTATGCACAGAAATGAAGCATTCGGATCAGTTGGGGTAGGCCGGGAAAGCTTCCTGGCGGAAGAAAGCGTTGAGTCCTCCAGTGGGCCACGACCCTGGCTGCACATAACAGATTCTTTTGTAATACAGATATCTAGGCCTCAGCCATTGAAATTTTGGTTTGTTAGGTCTGGGCTGGGCACTGGAATCTGTATTTTTATTATGCATCTCACATGAGTCTACAGTATAGCCAGGGATAAGATTCACTGTTGTGCTTTTCTAACATCAAGCTGTGTCTAAAAATGTTTTGTTTCAGAACGGATTTTTAGCCTCAGTCTCATTTGCATCTCAGAGAAATCCCATGACAAAACTAGAGCAAGGTTTCTCATCTCCTTTAGGTAGTAGAAAAAAAATGAGATGTATGGAAATTAAGTAACGAGTCACAGAATGTCACCCTTGTTACCCACCTATCTGGTCCATAAAATACGTAATTTCTCTGCAATCTGGCACTTGCCTGTGATTGGATTATGACTTCACCCAGCTGAGAGTTAATGTCTGCCCCATCAGTATAAAGAGGATCTATGCCTCACAGGTCCATTTAGTAATAGAAGTCAGCTTCTCGGTCCACTGGCCGTGAGTCAAGTGCTCAGTAACTGCACATGGCTAGCAGTGCTGTACTAAACAGTGCAGATACAGACTGTTCCCGTCTTTGCAGAAGGCTTTACAGTGTTCAGCAGCGCTGTTTAGGTGAATTGTAGTGGGTGGAGTCAGGACATGTATTCTCTCTCTGAGGGTACCCAATTTTGTACATAAAAACTATTTATATTTTATCTACCTTCCGCTTCTTCCCCTCTCCCCAGACTAGGAAGAGAAAAGAGGTATTGTTTTGTGTCTTTCAGGTGGTAGGAGGAATGACCTGGTGCATCACCACTTGCAGCTTTGATGTGGATGTTGATTTGCTCTTTCAGGAGAACTCTACAATAGGTCAGAAAATGTAAGTTATCCGGCTTTCCACGGAAGAGACTGAAGGGGGAGGAAAGAGCTAACTCTTGAGCGTGTGCCGTGTGCCAGAAGTTGTGTTAGACGGTTTACCTATAGGCTGAAAGAAGCCAAGGTCACACAGCTAACATATGAGAGTCGCCTAATGTTATTCTAATGTTATATAGGCTACTTCTGGTGCTTTTCCTTGATCACAGTTTCTGTCGACTGCTCATGTATCTCTTTCCAAAGGCAGTGAATTTGCATGGAAGTTGAATAGGTGAGAGAAGGGGAATCTTTCCCTCCCCGTTGCCTCTGGGTAAGGCAGAGCCTCACTTTGCCTGCCATCGAGAGAAGGCAGCCTGGGCTCCTCGCTAGAGATGTCACGGGAGGGTGCCCTGGCTGGTCATCTGTAACTCAGCAGGGGCTTGGTGATTTCATGAGACCATTGGGAGCCCCAGTTCTGCTCAGCCCTGCCCTGGGCAGCCGTGTGACCTTGGGCAAACCTTAGTTCCCTTTTCTGTAAGGAGGGTTTGTGATCTCAGATCTGTGTGATTCTGTGACTGACTTACTCATTTTTCTGAAGCCTTATCCTCCCCTAAATGGATTAAAGATAGTTTACAAACACGCATGGGGAGCAGTAATACTAGAAAAGTGAAGCAAAGCAAAAGGAAAAAAAAAAAGGAAACGAAGGGCAGAGTTGGGGATAAGGGACACACCTGTGAGGGGCCATAAAGGCCCTGTTTTTCCAAGGGTGGGACACAGATTTGACTGTGAAAAGAAGAAAAAAACATGCTAAATTACCCAATTTACAGTTTCCATACAGTAGAAGAAAAATAGGTCCCTGTGAATCACCAAAATTCTTAACACTAAGACCAAAAGGCATCTCTTGGCTCCTTGTTAAGGAGGACATGCTGTTTGACACAGAGATACTGTCATCAGTGCCCGGCCATGAGTAGTGGGCTCTGTGTCCTGACACCTGTGTGGGGCTGTGGCATCATGTCCAGCGACCCGCAGTGAAAAGCCCTCCACTGGGAGGGTACGATGGAGTCCAGGCGTGTGGCCCTGCTCCCTGCCGGTCCAGCTCAATCCAGAGGTAGATGGTATTCTTGTTCTTTTGTTTGTTTTTATTTAGGTGTTACATACTTGAAGGTTAAAAAAAAAAAACTCAGATACTACCAAAGGGAGCAAAACATACAGCTGATGTCTCTCCTCCTTCCCATTTTACACCCCAGTTTTATTCCCTGGAAACAGTCATCTTTGGCTGTCCAGGTTTTAGATTCTTCAGAGTGGTCACTAATACATCTCCAACTATGTATACAGTCTGTTTCATTCAAGTCTAATGAGAGGAGGAAATTGGCTCACCTGTACCACTCGCTACATCCCCTTTGTCTCCCATCTTCCACTCTTTTAATTGTTTTCTGGTTTTTCTATGATCACTTGCATAATTTGAATCTACTTAAGCTTCTATTTCTTGACCCATTAACATAAGGTGGTTTCTCCTAGGTCCTAACTGAGTAAACATTTTAGTATCTCTATCTTTCCTTCTATCCTTCAGCCTCCATGTACCATCGTGACATCACTTTTATAATGTTTAGCGTATAATATTTATAGTCTTTTCTGTAGTAGCAGTTAAATTGTCCGTGCTTTATCTACAGGTAAATTCTAAAAGCAAATCTATAAACAGTATTTACAATAAGAACTGAGAATTGTGATGGGGTCAGAAAGAAGGAACTGTAATCTTCCGGACCATAATGGTGCTGTTTAAAGGAGAATATGCAATGTATCATAGTCAAAAGCAATCTGTTTTCATTTATTCATAGACTCAGTAAATATCAAACTCCTACGTTTACTGAACAATCAGGCATTGTTCTGGATACATTAATGAAAAATGTCCTGCCCTCCTGGAGCTTATAGTCTACTGGGGGAGACAGACCAAAAACTAATTTAATAAATAACTAAATTATATATAGAAATAATATGTGCTATGAAAAAAATTAAAGCTGGGAAGGGGTACGAGGAGGGACGTAGGGCAGGAGGCAGTTGTTTTAAGTTAGTGTAGGCCTCATTGAGAGGGTGATATCAGAGCTAAGACTTGAGGGACGAGGGTTCCAGGCGAAGGGAACTGCCACCGTGACGGCCCCAAGCAGAAGCTTGCCTGCAGTGGAGTGCAGAGTGGGGAGCAGAGGACATCAGTGCAGAGAGGTCATGGGGGCAGATCAGGTGCAGTGCCTTGTAGGTCAGAGTAGGGACTTGGGGTTTACTCTGTGTGAGATGGGAAATCCTTGGAGGGTTTTGAGCAGAGGAGGAACATAATCTGTTCTGTGTTTAAGAAGGAACCCTGGTCTGATTACCGAATTAAGGGGAATCAGGGAGATTCTTTAGCGTATTATAGTAATCCTCCCAGGAGATGATGGTGCCCTGAACGGTGGGCTGGCAGTGGTGGCATTCTGGATCTATCTTGAAGGTAGAACCAACGGGATTTCATGACATCGGATTTGGAGTGTAAGAGAGGAGCTGAGGGTGATTCTGAAGTATTTGGCCCGAGCAAGTGGAGATGGTCTGTGCAAGCCATTGGGAATCAAGCACACTGCAGTTTGCTTCATGTTTATACGGCTTTTTTCCCTTGCATGTCTGATTGCCTTTTTTTTTTCTTGATGGCAAAGAAGCACGTAGTTTCACCTGTAATGAAGATCAGCCAGCTTCTTAATCAGTCCATCGACTAACATGATATTCACTGTCTTCTTGAGTACACTCTTGGTTGAAGCCTCTTTCTGTTCCAGTTTGAGCTCATTGCTTCTTACACCTGTGGCACCCCTAGTGTTCTGGGATTTCTTTCCAGTGCATTCCTTCTGGGCTGTGATTCTCAATCCCTTATCTGTGTTTCTGATATCTAAAAAACACTGAAAATGGGTTTTTTTTCTTTCAAGTGCCGATACAAAACTTATTTGGAAGCATAACATGACCTGAACTGACTTAAGGTTATTTATAGTCTTTATTGATCCCATTTATATGAATATTCATATGTTTTACTGCAGAAATATTCATTTCTTTGATTATAGGGTGCTGCTCTAGATTTCACTGGGTGTTACCTAATACACAGTATGTGCCCCTCAGGTATACTAAGGTACAAACATCTAAAGAATTCTGACTTCTGAAACACGTCTGCTCCTAAAGGGTTTGGATAAGTGGTTGAGGGCGTATTACGTTCCCTGGTAAGTATTTGATGCGTAGCTTTTAAGTGCAGAGCCGTGAACTACAATTGAAGGCAAAGCTGTTGACGAGGGTTAACTTGTAAAGACCCAGCAGACGCCTAGCAGTGCCTCAGACAGTTGGGTCTTTTATTATCTGCAGGAGAAATGGCATAGCCGTAGGGCACTGAATTATCCAAGAATCTTTTCTGTTTGGTTTTGGAATACGTTCTGTGTCTGGGGGCCTCCCCACAAAGTTTCTGGTTACTTGCAGATCAGACTAATACTGCCGTGTGTTTGCAGTGCCTCCGCACACCCCGGCTGCTGGGAGGGGGGGCCGGCAGCACCTCTGAGGGGCACACTTGCCTGGACAGGGCACGGTTTTCTTCCAGGCTCCGCCGGGACCTTGTCCTCCTTCTTGATCCTTCTTTCTTGTGGGTTCCGTGAGCTTCGACCCTCTATCCCCCGCCTGTCCTAAAACCCCATTACCACAGAGTGCTATGTTCTGAGGTCCATAAATGAGATTTTAGGCTTATACTTGGGTTCATTTCTACAGCACATGTTTACTGGCGACCTGTGTGCAGAGCACTTACACATGCATTTTATTATTTTACCTTCACAGCAACCCTTGAACAGGCAGGACAGGGATTCCCCCTTGTTTTGTGATGGGATTATTGGACCAGTGGGACCGGGTGGCTTGCCAGAAGTTCCGTGGTAGGTGATGCAACTTGGAATTTAGACCCTGGTTTAATTCACTCTCTTCCACACTGTTTGCAGTGGAGGAGGAAACAGTGCACTGAACACTTAGAAAACTAAAGGAATCAAACCAGTCACCTGTAATGAAACGTGGGCTTGTTAGATGAGGAATCTTAGATTAGGAAGCCCATCTGGTGACCTCTGAGACTGTCATGTTCCCTGATTTTCGGAAAGTCAGAGGATCTCCTCTGAGCTCCAGGGAGAAGCCAAATGGGGGCTGGTAGGTTTCCGCAAGAAGCCTTCCTGACTTCAGCCAGCCTGTGTTCCCTCCGGCCCCCACCCCCACCAGCAGTGTTAGTGCCTTCAGCCCCTTCCACATGTTGCTGACGCTGCGGACTTGGCAGTCATTTCTGGGAAGCAGGTTTAAGAGGGTTGTAAACCCTGAGATGACCCTGGGTGTCCTTCCCTCAGGGCCCTTATGAACTGGGAGAGTGGGCCGTCTGAGGAGTGGCCAGGGAGAACCTTGTCTGAAGGTAGAGGGTTGGCTGGATGGTGATTTGTAAGCTGCTGAACGGTTGCAGGCAATCAGTGACCCTGCACAGACCCACAGATCTGTAGCCACTAGAGGGCGCTCTCCTCCTGCCGAACCAAGATGTGAATGACTAGTGAAGACCTGCCCTGAGCAAGGACGCAAAGCCGGAGCTGGGGACCATCTTCATTTGCTAAGCTTAGAGTCTGGGGAGCAGGGCCAATTAAGCATCCATCTCTTCCCCTCACAGGTTTCAAAGAAATTAAGCAACAAGGAATGGGAGTCTTACGGAAATCACATTAAAAAAGTAAAGCTTATCAGAGAGAGAGCCTTAGCTATGTTGCCAGATGGGTTTGCCAATCCTTCCTACTAAACTGTCCGATTCGGGCCCCAGGAAGAGTTGGACGACCAGAGGCTTCCCCACTGGGGCAGGACATGTACCTCAGTGGCAGAGGAGATGCATGTGTCCTAAGGACGGGCTGCCCAGAGAGGAGGGCCTGCAGGGGCTGCTGGGAGTCAGATGACACTTTCCTTCCCCGTCTCGGACCTTTTGGATAAATTACACACACACCCCTTCTGTTTGCAGTGAGAATGTCCTCTCGTGTACTTCTCTCCTGGGAGGCGGGTAGTCCTTCCTTCTGTGAATGTGTGCAGCAGGGATCAGTCTTCCCTCTCCAAATTTTTTCTCTTAACCTGTTGGACTTGATATTGTGATCAGTGGAGCTGGGGCTGTGACTGTTTCCACTCAGCAGTGTTAACCTTGGTCCCACCTGGTAAAGCTACTGTAGGTATAAACATGGTTTTGTAGCATATTCTCCAGGGATCATTCTCTGGGAGCTGTTTGGCTTCTGTCCCTAGATTGCTACCTTGGTTCCTACCAAGAGTGAGGGCATGAAACATACTAAAGGGAACATAGGTAAGGAAGTACTTTCATCCAGGCCTGAGTTAGATGTCGGTCTTAAGGGTGTCTGTCCCCTGAGAAGGATTATGGAACTGCAGAAAGACAAAAGTATACAAGATTTCTTTGAACAAGAAATACTTTTGGTAGATAGACCCAAAACTTACTGCATTTGAAGCATCTAATAAGAACCTGGTGACCTTGTTCAGCAGGGCCTTCACCTATTAGAAAAAAGTCTGACACTTCTAGATGAGGCCACAGTAGCTGCTGTAACTAGCTACGATTTTTTTTTTTTTTTTTAGTGTCTTAGATGGGATATAACCTAAACTATCCATGTAGGCTGAGCCAGAGCTCCCATTTCTCCACATGGCCTCACAAGGCCACAGCTTGTGACTTGTTTCTCAGGCTTCCTAGGCTATGTACCATGGCTTTGGGGATTAGTGGACCCATTAAATAACCTCTATTCTCTCCTTTTGAATGTGATCCGATTAAGGTATAAGAAATAGGAACCAGACAGTTGGAGGTCAAATAGCAGCTGGTTAGAGAAGATTTAAATCTGTGGTGAAGTGGACTTGCACACAAGTCCCTCTATCACTCCTGCCATAAAACGGCCCCTCCCAGGCCAGGGCTCAGCTGTGCGTCCAGCGGGGCGGGTGCTCAGCTCCTGACGGAGGCAGGCGATGCTCTGGGCCTCAAGGAGCCTGACTCCTGCTCTCTTCCTCCAGCCACTTCAAGAGAAGGCTGAGCAAGGTGTAGGAGAGAGATCAAGCGTCCCTCGTGAGAGGTGGAAAGCACCTTCTCTCTGGAAGGAAGAGTGAGGGCGAATGGTTCCTCCAAACCTAGGATTAATTTTAGAGTATCAAAAAAATTAAAGGCTATTTTTTTAAATTATTAGCACCTTTAATTATTATTTATTTATTTTTTTGGCTGTGTTGGGTCTTTGTTTCTGTGTGAGGGCTTTCTCTAGTTGCGGCAAGCGGGGGCCACTCTTCATCGCGGCGCGCAGGCCTCTCATTATCGCGGCCTCTCTTGTTGCGGAGCACAGGCTCCAGACGTGCAGGCTCAGTAGTTGTGGCTCACGGGCCTAGTTGCTCCGCGGCATGTGGGATCTTCCCAGACCAGGGCTCGAACCCGTGTCCCCTGCATTGGCAGGCAGATTCTCAACCACTGCGCCACCAGGGAAGCCCAAGGCTATTTTTTATTTCAAAAATATTTTGTATTGGAGTAGAGAACTTCATTTTTTTTTTTTTTTTTTTGAGCATGAGGCCTCATGTTTTGTCTTAATATTCTTGGCACCTGGCACAGAGTCTGGTAATTATTTGTTGCTTGAATGATATTTAGAACAATTTTTTTAGTGTTTAACCTAATGGTTTCCAGACTTGGAAAAAGTAGGGCAGTAAAGTGACATGTAAAAGAATATGCAGCACTAATAACTTTTTATTTTACCATGTAAGGATGTTAAAAAAAATAGCTACTACCTCAAACATCACCATAACTTCAAGAAACAAAATATTTTAATATAAAAAGTAGGATGAACACGATCTTAGAATTAAGGATGAAGGTCGTTTTCTGTCCTTACACACACACGCGCCTAAGTTGTGCTTATTTTTCTCAATTTGCCATCAGCCAGGAGAAATGTGGTCATGGTCTGGTATTGAGAAACCTCAGATCCCTCTGGGTTGCAGCCAGACTTGAGAGATGTCTTAAGAGCCACTTGGTGTGTTCTCACTCTTGGCTTGTTGTTTTTCTCTGAGCAGAGCTCTATCAGAAAAAATTGTCTCCGTCCTGCCAAGAATGAAGTGTCCACACCAGCTGGAGCCCCACCAGATCCAGGGGATGGATTTTATTCACATATTTCCCGTTGTCCAGGTAAGAGCATCTGTGGGGTTTCTTGTCCTCTGAACACTGGAATTCCTGTAACGGGTCTGGCTCTTGGGCCGTCTGGCCTAGATCCTGGATCTGATGGGTGTGGCATGGATTTGGTGGCAGCAGAACATGAGGACACTCCTCAAAATGTTGCCAGTACTCAGTCTAGCCTAGTTTCCCACCGTCACCTGTTCTGATCTTTGAATGTTCCCATTAGTAGCTTTTCATTGCCCTTCTGGTAAAGATGGAAGCCCATAGCCCCCCATCGCCCCCCCATGCGCTGGTCCCCTTTGACCTCTCCAGCCTCAATTTATTCTTTGCTTTTCTTTGTTCTTTCTATTCTAGCCCCTCTGACTTTCTTTCAAATTTCCTCATACACACTGTGCTTCCTCCTGTCACGGGGCCTTCCAGGGTGGGAAGGTCTTCCCTTCTCTCCTTACCTTTATCTTCCAGATCTCAGTTCCACCAAGCCTTCTCAAGAAAGCTTCCCCTGACTGCCAGATCTAGAGCAGTTTCCTTTGCTATATCCTCTTATACGGCATATTCCCTACCCTCACAGGAATCTTCCTCACTGCAGTTTGTGACTGTGTCCACTCAATGTTTGGTTATTTGTACGTCTCTCCCATCAGACTGTAAGCTTCCTGAGGGCAGGTACCGTGGCTGTCCTGCTTGCTCTTGTGTCTCCGGCACCTCTTGGAATGTCTGGCACTTTGTAGGCATTCAGTCCTACAGAGGACTAAATTTCTAACAGGAGACTTAGCTCCACCCCAGCTTTTCCCCGAGGCCCTGTGATTAAGTGGCCGTGCTGTACAAGTCCCTGTATTCTGTGCGGTTCTTGTGTCTCAGCCCCTCCTCCAGGCACCACAGAAAGAGGAGGAGCAAAAGGACTTACCTTTGTTGCCTGCTGTGTGGACAGTACTTTGCCTCGGATCCTAATAGAGTTCTTTGAAGCATCTATTGTAATCCCAGTCTTACATCTGAGGAAAGTGAGACTCGGAGAGGTTAATCCATTTGCTTAAGGGCAGAGAACTAGTGAGTGGAGAGGCAGATTCCTCTAAACTCCTTGTCTTTAAGCCTGTACTTTCCCCTCCATCACCACACAGCCACCCAGAGGAAAGCCGCGCAGCCCCTGCTAGAGAGGTTTTGTGATTCTGTTAAGATTAGGTAGTGTAGCAGTGAAGAGCCTGGACTCTGGAGACTTCCTGGGTTCACATCTTGGCTCTGCCACTTTCTAGCTGTGTGATCTTGGGCAAATGACTTAACTTCTTACCTGATAAGTAGAAATAATAATAGTACCTACCTGATGGGATGAAAGCTGAGTAAGTTAGTATGTGTAAAGCACTTGATTGAAGGGCTGGGACCTTTCAGTAAGTGCTTTGTAAGTGTTATATAGTTGTTTCTGTTGTTGTTAACTGCTACTGGGAATCTTTCCCTGCACTAGACTTCAAATCAAATATGTTGAAATTTATAACTGAAATTTATAAATTTGAGGCTAGGACTTTAACTCAGGATTTGACTTGTTTGTTTGTCAGGGGATGGTACCCAATCATTTTGTGAAGGTAAGAAGTAGGGAGTCTGTGTAGATTCTTACAGAAACCTCCAACCCCATCATACTGTGAAGTTGTGGCCCTTTCCCCTGAAGCCTGGATCTCTAGTGACTAGACCTTACTCAAAACTATGCTAGAACTTTGAGGACCAAAACTCTAGGCCATATATGAGAAGGGGATGAAAGGGAAGTGATTGTCTACAGTTGGTTTGGGCATTTTGAGTGTCTAATGGTTGTGTTGTGAGCGGAATGTCGGAGGGCTCCCTGTCTGGATGTGAGAGCCTCGCTAATGGTTACCCCATATCTTAATTTCGTGGATCTGTAAAATTTTAAAGCGCAAATAGAGGTTGACCTGTGGTTGCAACCTGTATTTTGCCAGGAAGGGACGTTTTTAAAGGCAACAATTATTTTGCTTTCTTTGCCATTTCCTAAAAGAAAGGCCATTTCACGCTCACTCTCAGAATAAAGGACAGTCCTTCAAATGGAATACATGTAGCCTTATGAAAAACTCGCCACATGCCTGTAGTTTTCTGTTTTGCCAGACACCAGTGAAAGAGCAATCGTGGACCAGCCACTGGGAACCACTGAACTGGTTGTCTTGTGTGGGACTAGAGGTCCACCACGCTTGTTGGCTCTGTTCAGCACAGCTGTGGTGACACTCTCTGAATGCAACCAGGAGGAAAGAAGAGCTAACTTCCGGCTACTGGTAGTTCCAGGTCACATCTTTTTCTCCCACGTGGGGCCCGTGAATCCTGTGAGGGTAGGTATTTTTCTCAAATGCTAGGGGCTTGTGGCAGAGCTCAGCTGTCCTAGAGGTTCCCTCCACAGCCCTTCATGCTGGGAACTCCAAAACACAGCAGTCGAGTCTCTAAGGAATCCTGTGAATCAACGGGCTTTGCCTTCCTCATCTGAGCATGTTCTCCAGGATCCAGCCAAGTTACAACTCAGTGTCGATCTAATTAACAGAGGCAGATCTGAAAAGGCAACAGGCAACAGCAGTGAAAGGCCAGAACCTGGATCTCCCGATGCAAAGCAAAGCAGAGAGAAATTGAGTTGAACAGTGACTCAGCCTCCTTAGATGTCCGGGGCCGGTGCTGGGGTACAGGTGAGGGGCTGGAGTAGCCCCAGATGCCGTCCGATTTTCTGCCCCTGCCCTTCTGGATTTTAGTCAGTGCCTGAGGTCATTGTTTGGAGGTGGGGTGGAGTGGAGTGATGGAAACAAATGGAAGATACTAGCAACAAAGGAATACTCCTCATAGAATTATTTGCAGCCACTGCTCTCCTGGGCAGCTGCTTCCTAAGTGTGTCCTTTACTTGAGCTGGCCGCCCTCCCTGAGCGCGCATTCCTGCCGTCCCCGCAGGAGCCCTGCGCCATGTGCATGTGTCTGAACCTTGCCACGTGTGGCCATGCCCTGGGGAAGCACAGCTACCGTCCAGAAACTGCTCCTGAGATGTAGTAGCTCTCTCTGGAGAGAGGATGCCATCCCTCCGTAAAGTTCTTTAGTAATAACGGGAATGAATGAAGAGTCAGGAGGAGAAGCAAAGGCTCTTTTTGTACTTTGCATTCTCACCCTCAGAGCGCCTGGGCCTTCCACAGGTTGTGGGGCGTGGGTGTGTGCACGTGTGTGTTTCAGTTCCCTGGAGTTGTAAGTCAGCGGACACGAGGAGCGGCTCCTTGTGCGTATGAACCCCGTAGACCTAGGAAACATGGCGTGAAGCCCAGACGTGCGGTGTCCTGATGTGGCCGGCAGCTGTGTGGCTTGCTGGCTGTGGATCGGTGGGCGGATCATGTAGTCTCTCCGAGCTTCCGATTCTGTAAAACGTGGCCATTGCCAGTTACCTTATAGTGTTGGGTGGATTCGAGAGCTATGCTTTGAGTGCCGAGCTACCCTGAAGCCTAGGGCTTGTGCTCAGCACACCTGGTCTCAAGTCTGAATGTTGGGGGGATTTTTCTCCACCTGTCAGACGAGGGTTTCACTAGGCCTTCTCACTGGTTCCCTTCCCTTCCTCTGGTCTGTGGTGCGAGCAGCACGGGAAGGACAGAGCTCCAGTGAGATCCGCCACCGGGCGCAGGGAGGTTTGGGGGATAGCTCTGTCTGTGTCGGGCTCCAGGTGTTCACAGAGCTGTCTAGCACTTGTGTTTCATTTGCTCCCACAGTTGCTCTGTGACGTGAAGGGGACTGACACTCTCACCTCCTCTTTAGCAGAGAGGGAAACTGAGGCCCGGGCACCTGAAGCGAGGCTTGAAGGCTCCTGTGCGGCTGTCCGCTCAGGTGCCCCCGGATCTCAGCCTCCAGACACCCAGCGGCTGCTTTTCCTGCAGGGCAGTGTGTGTTGATGGTTATTCATCGCCTGGGCAGTTCATGTTCTGTGATTCGGGCGCAGGACCGGTGCCGTCTCTGCGTCGGCCTTTACCGCGGTGTGTCTCATCCCTATCAGCTCACGTTTCCTCACTTTCTTCCCCAGTGGCTGGTGAAACGAGCCATAGAAACAAAAGAAGAGATGGGTGACTACATCCGCTGCTACTCCGTATCCCAGTTCCAGAGAACCTACAGCCTCCCTGAGGTCTGTGCTCTTTCCTTGTCCAGCTGAGAAGCTGAGTGCACCGTGAGGGACCCCGGGACGGCGCAGAGTGCGCTCAGGCGCCCCTGCACTCCCGCCCGCCCCCTCCGGATCAGCCCTGAGACTGGGCCTCCTGCCTCATTAGAAGTGCCTGTTTAGATGGGCACTGAGTGTCAAGCCCTACAGTCTTGTCCTTGTCTCTCAATTGTGGTGCTTGATCTGGACCTTTTGTTAAATTACAAGAGCGTGAGTGTATTTTTGTAGAGTCATATGAAGGTTTTCGAGAGACCCCCTGCTTGGGACGCACCTATAGTCACAGTTGAATAGTCACAACAACAATACTGGCTGATCACTGTCGGATGCTACATTCCAGTCCCGGCACATCTCATGCCTTCTACTTTTTAATCCTCATGACTGCTCCCTGAGACAGGCGGTGTCATCCTCGTTTTGCAGGTGGAAAAGCTAAGGCTTAGAGGTTCGGTAACTTGCTGAGGTTTCAGAGCTCATAAGGATCTGAAGTGAGAACGCTTGTCCTCACCACTGCACTCTGTGGTCCCCCTTTTTCTCACCGGCTATAGGGATCTGTTTTGCAGCCATCGGCAGAGGCCCTAGCTTTTTCCCATGCAAGATATATTCCAATTTGTTAGAAAATTGAGACTTCTTCAGGCAAAGTTGTGATGAGAAGTCAGTTTATAAGACGGACTGCTGAGCAGTCCAGTTGAGTTTCAGTCTTTACGCAGGAAGATTTGTTTCATCCCTGTGTCTTCTTGTCTTGCAGGATGATGACTTCATCAAGAGAAAAGAAAAGGCCATCAAGACAGTTGTTGACCTCTCGGTGAGTTCCCTGCCCGAGTTCTTCTGTAAGGGAAGAACATAGGGTCATAGCCTCCAAGTAGCCCTTTGAGTTAAATCACAGAAGCCCCTACCCCCTGAGGTTTCTATCTGCCGGGTTGCCCAGGAGCTGACCTCAGGTGCACACGTGAGGGAGGCCCTGCCTGCCATGCGTGCCCGGTATCCGAAGCCAGCGTTCAGGGTAGCACGTGCCACAACCACTGCCCTGTGTTTCCCTTAGTTCCAGTTTTCCAGACCCGAAGCCCTTCTTCATTTGTGCCAGTGGCAGCTGTAAACTTCACATAGCTCCAAAGAGCAGACCACGAACTAGAGCCGATGCATTGAGGTGACCCCCGCCCTGACGGCTTCGGAGAGGCAGAGTAGCTTCTGAGCTTTGTGTGGGAAGCTCTGGGATGGCCTTTGTCCCCAAGCACAGTGTATCTTAACCACAGGGTCTGCGCTCATGTGCCCACTTCCCCAGTGCAAGGGCCGGAGGAGAGCTTTGGGCCTTTTCAAAACACTCTGGGCCAGAGCCCAGCAGAACTTCGTCAGCCTTCACCCCCCAGCCTTCCTACTTGAGCTGATGGGAATGGAGCCTCAATGCCTGGGTGTAAATTCACTTTCTTTAGAAAATAATGTCTAGAGTTATTCTGCATTTTTTTTTTTTTTTTACTTTTAAGAATAAATGTATGGTCTCCCCAGGTGATTACTGTGAAAAGAATAACAGTACTTTGATGATGAAAGACATGAAATGCTCATTTAAAACAAAAAAAGCCTTTGTCAGTTTATGGTTGTAATTTGTATCTTTTCCACAGTTCCATTTTGGAAATGGGAGAAATGGAAAACCTTTAACATAGTTACACTCTGAAGCCAGATGCTGTTTTCAGATTTGGTGGCAGTATTAAATAATAACACTAAGAGGACATGACAGAACAGCAAGTAATTTTTTTCCTGGTTGTGAGGTAGATGTTCAGTTTAGAACATCTTTAAAGTTTTCTTTAAAAAGATTGATAGATGAGAGGAAGAAAATCAACCTTAATCTAACAACACAGAAGCAGCCACTTTTGATGCTTGGACATATTTCTTCTGTGTTTTTAATGTGTATTTTTATAGTGAATTAGAATTACACTTTGAATGTAATTTTGTAGTTTTTTTCCCACTTACCAATATAGAGTCTTGTATGCTGTTAAAGGTTCCTCCTAATCGCATTTTCATGACAAATAATAACCAATTGGTTGGATGTGCTCTTGCTTTCCCTTGTTTTAAATGATGCTTCATTTAAAAGAAATGAAAAGAAAAGCTTTCATTTCTCCCTCTGATACAGGGAGCTGGGGAGCCAGTGGCAGGAGAGGAAGGGAAATTCTCTTTTCCCTATAAACTCTGTACTATTTGGATTTTATACTAAGTCTGTGTATTACCTATTCAAAAACAATAACGTAAAAACTATTTAATTTTTTTTAATTAAGAAGCTGTAGGAAGTTTATTTTTCCAAAATTACAACTACAGGCATATATTACTATATCAAATCTTATAAAATCCAATTCTTTTTTTTTTATATTTTCAGCATGTTGTTTTATTTAATTTTATTTTATTGGAGTATAGTTGCTTTACAACGTTGTGTTAGTTTCTGCTGTACAGCAGAGTGAATCAGCTATACGTATACATATATCCCCTCTTTTTTGGATTTCCTTCCCATTTAGGTCACTGCAGAGCAATGAGTAGAGTTCCCTGTGCTATACAATAGGTTCTCATTAGTTATCTATTTTATACATAGAATCAATAGTGTAAAAAATATTTAATGTTTAATTGAATATCTTCATGTGCAAATCTCACTTGGAGCCCTGGGTAGAGAGTGAGAAACATTACATTTTTTGGCTGTTATCACCAAGAATAAAAGGCCAGTGTAGCTGTTGATCAAACTGGGCCTGATGTCTCTTTACCTATTAAACATTTCAGGCCTCTAGAGACACATTATTTCTTCTTCTCGTTTGTAATGGAGTTTTTAAAGATAATCGTCTTCTGCTTGGCAACATGACTTAAATTCTTAATGGAATTTAAGGAGATAATGACAGTGACAAATATATAGTGCCCAAACATTGTTCTAAGCATTTATATATAACTTATCTAGTGCTCACCACAACCCTATGAAGTAATAGTATTTTTTTTTTTGACAGGTGAGGAAACTAAGGCACAGATCAGTTATGTAGGTTGCCCTAGGTCACATTGGTGATGATGGAGCCAGGATGCGATAAAATGCTAGATAAAATGCCATTTGCAGCTCATTAGCAAATAATATCAAGATAAAGGAAAATGGAAAAAAAATTGTAGGTCTCTGATAATAGTTCAAATTGCTTAGTTTATTTCCTTTTCTTATGTGTGAACTTACTCCTTGGTCGACTGTCAATACATTTGCAACAGGAATGATAAAAAGATTTTTACGGATGGCCAGAGCTGGCCTTTGGGTTTTGTTTGTTTGTTTTCTTCTTTCTCCATCTACTGAAAATACTCCCCCATTTCTAGATGCTGTCTTCTTAGGTTTCTGAGCTGAGCTCTGCTGCCATTAACTTCCATCCTTCCCACCCACCACTTCTGCACACGCTTGCTCGCGGCCTTGGAGTGAGGGTCCCAGGAGCTTGTCAGAGACTCCGGGCTCCATGTCCCTGTTTTCTTGTGAGTCAGTGTAAGACATGGAACAGCTTGCTGGGTTTTGTTTGCTGTCACTCTCTCCAAGGAGAGCCCCTCCCCTCGTAAAAGGAATAAAGTCTTTCCTAGGTGACCAGGGTGTGGCTCTTTGCAAGTCTTAGTTTCTCAAGAATGTTTTCTTCTCCTTCCAGCCTCTCCCCAGTTCTGCCCTTCAGATGTCTCATCACTGTTTCTTACCTGCCCCTTGCTGACAAACGCAGAATCCCAAATTTAAACTCTGAATGGTAAATTAAGGATTAAACTTTGGTCTTACATACAGCGCCAGGTTTCTAGAGCCAGCCTTTTATAAAGTATGCATGTAGCTGCCGCGTACTGACTGCCTTCTATGTGCTTGACATCTAATGAGGCATTTTACAAGCGTTATCTCATGTACTCCTCATCAACACTCAAGGACTTATGCGTTATATTTCCGTTTTATAAATCAGGAAGTTGAAACTCAGAAAGGTTAATAAATTCCCTACACAGTTGCAGAGCTGAGAAGAGGCAGCCAGGTGTTCATTTTACATCTGGCTCCTCAAACACAGCAGGTGTTGGTGCTTCTCTAGTTTTCTCACTCTTCACCTGGTCTCTGATTTCCTACACATCCCTGACACTGATTTGGCCATAATGTTTCTGACTGACCTCAGGACCCTGGGGTATTATTTATCAGGGTCCCAGAGACTCAGATGCATGCAGAGTGGTTGGGTGCTCTGCCCTTGTGAGGGCATCTACTCTGCCTTTGCCTGTTTGAAGACCATTTGTCCAGCTGGAGAATAGGTGCCAAGTGGAGATTGTCCTGTTGTCTTTTTTTCCATCTATTAACAAGTTATCATTGTGCCTCAGCAAGCAGACTTTACTTACTCTTGCTTACGTGTCTTTTTAAAAATAAATATTAAACATTTTAATATTTTTCAAAAAATTTTAGCTTATAAGAATATAAGCTTGTCTTTAGCCATCTTTGTAGGACTATTCCAATTTTTTGCATTCATCCTTGGTTATGTAGCTCATCTATTTTTTGTTTTTTAATTTTATTTATTTATTTTTGGCTGTGTTGGGTCTTCGTTTCTGTGCGAGGGCTCTCTCTAGTTGCGGCAAGTGGGGGCCACTCTTCATCGCGGCGTGCGGGCCTCTCACTATCGCGGCCTCTCTTGTTGCGGAGCACAGGCTCCAGACTCACAGGCTCAGTAATTGTGGCTCACGGGCCTAGATGCTCCGCGGCATGTGGGATCTTCCCAGACCAGGGCTCGAACCCGTGTCCCCTGCATTGGCAGGCAGACTCTCAACCACTGCGCCACCAGGGAAGCCCCTCATCTATTTTTTTGATGCATGATTTTTTGTTTTACAAAAGGTTATTTTTCTTTCATACTACTACTGTGGTAATAATGAAAAATTAGGAAATGGAGAAAAAGTACAAAGACTAAATCACCCATGATACCACCAGCCAGGGATAACCACTGTTCTTCCAAGTAGGAAATATATAGTTATGGATATCAATATAGAAAATTAGAGATCACAAAAAATGACATGATACTACATATTCTGTTTTGTTGTGTGGTTATTTTGCTCAACAGTATAATCAAGGATATATTTCCATGCCCATAAATATAGCTCCATAGCATTTTTAGTGGCTGTACATTATGCATTGTGTGGTACTCATTTAACTAGCTTAGTTTGTTTTTTGGGGTTTTTTTGGTTTTGTTTTGTTTTGTTTTGGCTATTATGTAGGACATCCCCATAGCTAAATTTTTTCTTTTATCTTTAATTATTTACTTGGGTTGCATTCCATGAAGTGGAGTTGGTTCAGAGGTTATGCCTCAGTCTGTTAGTACCTCTTGCCAGATTGCCTGGCAGAAAGGCTGTTGTGTGAACTTTTAACTTCTGAGCTCATCACCTTCCAGTGTTCTCTCTTTTTGTCTTGGCCTCATTTTTCTTCGTCCTGGGGATTATTCCCAGTACTTCTGCTTCTCCTTTGAAATGTGTTCTTTTCTTGACTTCTCCATATCTCCTTTTCATGGCATAGGTGGCCGCTTTGTAGAAGGCCTGCTTGATGGGAGGTGGTATTTTCAAAGGACATAAGAAAATGAAACTGTTGCCCAGGACAGGCCTCCCCTTACCCTTCCACTTTCGCATCATAATCATAATCGCTCATTTGTCTCACCTAATGTGCTGTTGTACAGCCTACTTCCTCCTTTTCTGAACTGTCAGCCTTCCATATTCATGAAGTATCTGACCTGTGCAGTGAGGTCTTTTACTCCCTCTCAACCTTGAGTAAAGAGTAGCTGTGAAATTTTACCCAAAGCCCCCAAAGATACATTTGCTTACTATTTGTTGAGCATTTCTTGGTAATGTTTAGAATTTTGTATGAGAACAGAGGGGACAGAGGGAAAAAAAAAGACTTCTTATTGGTCCCCTAAGAGACCAGGTCATTTAAAACTACGACTCCACTGTGTTCTTCCATACGAAACGCTGTGAGGAGGGCCTTTCTATCCAGGACATGAAATGTAAACGTGGCAACATAAGTAAAAAAATATATATTAGTACATTTTATCAGTAATAGCAAATATACACCTGTATGTATATCTTAGCCCTTAATGTGTATCAGATAATGTTAGATAGATTGACTAATCCTTACGACTCTCTCCATATACCTATTTTACAGATGGAAAACCTCAGAGGTTAAAGTAATTTGCCCCAAATCAGAGAGGTAGTAATGGGGCACGGGTTAAAACCCTGTCTGTCTGCCTCCATATATTCATTCCGTAATAGTAATTGAGCACTCACTGTGTGCCAGACCGCGTTCTAGGGTATGAGGTGAAAGCAGGAGCATTGCAGCTGTAAGGGATTCAGGGGATTTCGGGCCTCATCAAGGGAAGAGATGTGACGGGGGGTTAGCAATAGCACACACGGGGTCTCTGGGCGGTGCTTTGACAGGTTTGCCTGAAGGGTGGAGAGGCTCTCAGTGCGCAGGCCATCCCGAGGCCTAGGCGCCAGGGCCGCCATTCAGAAGGGGACGCGAGGAAACGAGGGAGCCTCGGCCGGGGCAGGTTAGAGAAATCCGAAGGGCAGCTGCAGCCTGGGGTCTTTATAGCCACGGGGCTTATCCTGTATGTGGTGCGCAAATGTCAGGTGCAGTTTTGCAGAGCGTGCAACGTGGACAGGCTGTAAGCCGCTAAACTCCGCTTAGTGGGGCTATCTTTTACACAGCTGGGTCTGTGGAAAGTTTGAGGTTGGCGCTGGAGGGTTTTGAGCTGTGGGTCTCAGCCTGCTGTGAAGAAGTAAACCTAGGAGTCAGTATACAGAAGCCATCTTGGCTCGTGTATACAAAGCAGTGACCTCATTCTTACCCACCGAGTTACACCGTTTGGTACAAACCCAAGGGGACCTGAGGTGGGACTTGTGCCAGACCTCAAAGCACAGAAGACAGGCCTGCACGGCGGAGCTCGTGTAAAAGAGAATAGAGGAAGAACAAAGTTTAGGGGCGTCTGGAGAAAACCCTACCTCCCCAGCTAACTTTCCTACCCATAGACAGGATTGCCAGCCGTCTCTCAGCATTCCCTCACTCAGTTCCCAGGGCTTCATTTCTGCGGTGGTGGTGGTTGTTTTATTCATTTGAGAATGAAGAAAACAACCTAATTTGTCTCAGTTATAATGACTCTCTTATGGGGTGTTTCAGGGCCCTGCACTTGATGGGAACATCAGCGGAGCCCCTCTGGGTGGAAGGCAGCATTTGTTCAGGGGCTGGTGGGCGGAGTGTGTCCGTGAGAGTAGGGTTTGGGTTTGGGCTGCCAGGTGAGCCCTGGGAGAATGAGATGTGCTTCCTGCTGAGTTGGGTGTGGTCCAGCCCCCTGGAGCTCTGGAGGGCAGTGGCTGCTCCTGGCTGTCTTGCTGCCCGCTGGGTATTTCCTGAAGGGGTTGCCCACCGTAACTGAGAGGCGAATTATTTAATCGCTGCTTCTTTAGTAGCAAGGTGGAGGTAATGGCATCTGCCCTGCTCCTACCTCATGGTGTAGTTATAAAATGTAAAAGGTGAGATGTATGTGATGTGCTTTAAAGTATAAGGATAATTACACAAAGGCCAGCATTTGTCATTGTTTGGCAGAATAAAAGGCCCTTGTGGCTGTCGGTTTCAGTATGGTATTGTTTTGGAGTCAGTCCTTCTTCAGACTCCAGTTTCCTGTCTGGGGTGGTTGACTCTGAATGGTAACTAAGGAAAGTAGCAGTTAAGCTCAATCATTATAGTGCTGCTGTAATGGTAGAGCTCTGTGGAAATTAAATCGTACACAGTAACTGACGTCATATGGGTCTATGATGTTTTTCATTTCCCCATAAATCTGTTTTGTGTTATTTATAGCTTCCTATTCATGTAGGCACCAGCAGCAACCTAGGAGTATTTGCGGCAGTGAGTTACAAGAACAGCCCTCCAGGGTCATCCCAGCACCTGTTTCATTCCTTTTCCACAAAATTGTTGAGATTATATATGTGACAGAAAGGATGTTTTTCTGTATGTTTGAAACTTTTCATAACAAAAAGTGAGATAATAATAAAGTTAACAAGAATTATCAAGAGGGGAACAATTCTAATTAGCATAAAAATACCACCGTCTGGAGAAAGCTGATAGTATGCTTGTCCTGGTGATGTCCAGGTAGAGATTAGGTGTGGTGAACTCCGCTAGTGGAGAAGAAAAGATCCAGGGACAAACTGGAATACCTTGCACAAACAGCTGCCTGTTTGCACCCGGAGCCCTGAGCAAATATTATTAAGGTATTGTTTGATGCCAGTTTGGCAGTCAAGAAGGACATTCATTTGGGGTAGAATGGCAAACCAGGTCATCTGGGGGTGAAGACCTACATTAATTGAGCACCTACTACGTGCTGTGTACTTTGTTTAGGAAATATATATATATGCAGTTTCAGAATGTGTCCTACACAAAAGAGGTCTGTGTTTCTACATTTATAACTAAATAATACTCTAAAAAAGTCACTGAAAGTTTAAAGTGCGTTTTGTGTTCTTATAAATTTTTTAAGGATAAACCTCAAAACACTTTTGTAAAGAGATATATATCTCTGAAGGGTTTGTATCTGCTTTCCTTTTCTGGTATTGGAGTTCAAGAAATGGAGATTTCTATGCCATGAGAGAATTTTTTTTTTAAACATTCTAGGTTAGCATGTATATCTGATTGTTGCACGGTTTATGTCTCTGGGTGGTAGAAAGATCTGGATATGTAGTGACTGGAAAATTTGTATTTTTTTCTGGAAAATTTTATTAAGGAATAAAAAAGATTTGAATAGAGAGGTAAATCTTGCTTTTCAAGGCAAGATTCAGTATTATAGAGATGTCAGTTCTTCCCAAAGTAATGTATAAATTTGGTGTGATTTTAGTCGAAGCTCAACAGTTTTTCATAATGAACTTGACAAGCTGATGCTAGAATTCATTTGGAAGAGAAAATGTGTAAGAATAGCCAGGAAATTTGAAAAAGAACAGTGGAGACAGGGTAAAGACTCATAAAGCAAGAGGAATTGAAGAGGATAATATTGGTACACGTTTTATATATATGTATATAGTTGTCATTTTAAATCAAGGAAAGGATAGACTATTAAATTGATGATGTTGGGATTCTTAATTTTCCATTCAGAGAAAAACATATATCTATAGATACCTACCTTTCACTAGACCCCCCAAAAAATTCTGAATAGATTGAAAGGCTAAATATAATCTATAAAAATAGCATACAAGAGCTTTTTTTTTTACAATCCCTGGGTTAGGAAGTAAGATGATTGATAAGTTTGATTGCATGAAATATTAAAATGTCGTAGGACAAAAAAGCCCAACAAGATTAAACAAAGTTGACAAGCCATAGATTGGGTGGAGATATTTGCTACGGCATAAGGATCAAAGGGGCAGATTCCTTGAAGGCAGTCGCACGTGCCGGCTCTCCTCCGGAAGGGGAGCTGTATACCCACTGCCATGGGAAAGGACTCCCGCCCCTGACAGGCTGGACCAGCCTCCTCACGCTTAGTAACTCTCTGCCTCATCCACCCCTTAGGATGCTTACAAGCCCCGTCGGAAGTACAAACGCCAGCGGGCAGCCGAGGAGCTGCTGGATGAAGAATCACGGATCCACACTACGCTTTTGGAATATGGCAGGTAACGAAGGCGGCCCCGTCCGAAGTGTCTGTTTGATAAAACCACTGAAAGGAAAAGCTAACTTAAATGGCTTCATCGGGATGAACTTGGTTGGTTTTCACCTGACTGAGTTCACGGGTTTGAGCCTGCGATTGCCAGCACCGGGGGCTTTTCTCCCTGGTGTTGAATTAGTTCAGTTTCTGCGGGTAGCTTCTCTGATGGCGGTAGAGACCTGATCTTCGAAGTTCCTCACCAAGCCCCCATCCCCGGCTCCGCCCTGCTCAGGGAGCTGGGAAGCGTGGGGCATTCGCAGAGGCTCAGGTGGCCTGCCCTTCACGCCCCTGCCACTTGTTAACATCTTCAGGTAAACTAAGAATTGAAAGCAGTTACAGCAGTTTGACTTTGTGTCAGAGTCTAATAGTTTTGGTTTCCTGTGAAGAACTGTCCTGACCGGGAAAATGAGGAATTTAGAAGTAGTTTTGTCACTTCTTAAAAACATCTCTAATTTTTAAAAATACAGTTCTTATAGCCTCAGTTTTCAGTTACACACACACACACACAAACACACACACACGGAAATGCTTCTCCTCGTTGAATTTTTTGCCTGACTCTGGGTATTAACCTTCCTTTGTGTCCTGAATTTTCTACTCAGGGTCACTGATTCCTTGATGTGAGTATGTCGCCTGTGCTTCCTTCCCCTCTGCTCCGAGTGATTGCTGTGTGCTGCCCTGCTCATAACCCAGCCCTCACTGGGGGGCTGGAAGTAACAGCGCTGCCACCAGCATCTCCAAGTGAGCGTCTGATGGCTTCTCCCTCCAGGGTACTGGAGACAACCAGAAGGAAATTAAGGCTTAATTGCCTCACTTCTTCCATCTCTCAGATGGAATTGCAGTTGCCACTTTTTGTTTGTTCGTTTGTTTGTTTTTGAGAGAGTAATGCGGGCTCAGATCCTTTCTTCCTGAGAATGAAAGCTAGTCCGTTTCATTCAAAGGAAGTTGTTAGTTCTGGCCCCGACCTGAGCGTGAGGGCTGTCCCACAGCTCGCCAGCTGTTGCTGCGAATTGAGCTGCTTCTGAGTCAGGCACCTCCAGACCAGCGACATAATTTGCAGGGCCCAATCAGTGTAAAATGAAGATGCAGGGCACCTTAGGCCCCTGAGAATCATGAATAATGATTAATCATTAAGGATTTCACGACAGTGGCAACAGCCAAATGCGGGGCCCTTCGGGTGTCAGGTCCCGTGCCACTGGACGAGTTGCACGCCTTGGACACTGTGAGGGGGGCTCTCTCGCCACCCCTCAGCTGCAGGCGGGCACACGAGACTGCGCTGGTCCGGGCGAGCCAGAGCTGGAGAGACAGCCTCTGGGAGTGTCACATGTTCCGGAGCCAGAGAAGACTTAGGGAAGTGTGGTTTTTGGTAGTTTGTATTGTTCATACCTCCATTTTTTCCAGTATCCAGTACGTGTCTCAGAACTAGCCTTAGCTCTTATTGGTGGGATCATGCTGACTCCTGATTTCTGAGCCTGGGGTGGGTGTTTGATGAAGGCTTTTTTTGCTTCTTTTTTAGGAGATGGGGTTATTTTGCCTTTTTTTTTTTTTAAGCTTTTCTGGTAAGGAGAGGGTGAGTTTGTGAAGGTGGAGAATTCTGATGGTTTATTCAGCTCATTCCCCTTTTTGAGAATGATGAAGACAGCATTCAGAAAGGTTAAAAAATAACCTGCCCAAGGTCGACTGCTAACTCTTAAGAACTAGTAAGAGCCTCAAACTGGGACTTGAACTCAGGTTTGCTGGACTCCAAAAACATGTCGTCATTATTATCTACAAATGTTGTTTGAGCCTCTGGTGAGAGTTTGGTTCTCGATTTTAGGAAGACAGGCCCAGCCTTGGTTGTTTGATCTGAGACTGAACAACCAGAGAGTGGTTATTACAACTGACAGAGCAAATGGGATAAAACTTATAGCCCCAAGAAGTGTTCTTTTATTCCCCTTCCTTGGGAAGGCTGCTCCCCTCCTTTCTGTCTCTCTTACTCTTCCCTTAGGGTTTTAAGTCAATACTCTCCACTGCTTAAGATCTCTCCCATTCGATGAGGATTACATAACAATGTCTTTATGAAGGACTTTGAACAGTTTGTCTCATGTAGAAAACAGTAAATGTCAACTGTTAGGTGCTGTCACCACCACCACCAACACCACCATCATCACCATCACTACCACCATCATCATCACCACCATCATCTTCATCACCATCACCATCTTCATCACCATCACCATCACCACCATCATCTTCATCACCATCACCATCTTCATCACCATCACCATCACCACCATCATCTTCATCTTCATCACCATCATCATCACCATCATCATCACCATCATCATCTTCATCACCATCATCCTGAGCAGCGGCAGTTTTCAGTTCTCAGATGCCCTTAAATGTGACCTTTAGGTTCAGATGAGGAGCCTAACCTCAGCCTCTCCTTTCAGTTCTCCTCGTCCCTGTGTTCTCATTACCCCCAGCTCTAGCCCTCCCTCCAGCCCCTTTGTGAGAAGCCTTACCCTCTTCGCTTTCCTTCCTAATCAGGCAGGGCTGGGCCCCTGCTGCCTCTGGGACTCACTCCACTCCTCCTGCCTCCCCCTCACTGTTGGGGCGTCCCTTAATTGCTCATCCCCACCTGGGAATCCTAATCCCTCATCTGTTGTCAGTGTTTTCCTCTTCATCTCACCTCTTGACAAGAGGGAAAATATTTTGACTCCTAGAATAAGAAGGTCTGAAAACAGCGTTTCTTCTTTGGGGTTAGAGGTCAGTCATCAGCCTAAGCCCACAGAGCATCTGGCTTTGAGGCCAGCATCCCAGTTTCTTCTCCCTTTTTTGACTTTCAGTTGCTCAAATAAGGCTAGACTTTGAGCCTGGCCAACTATGCTGAGGACCTTACGGACTGTGTGTCTTGTTAAAAACATGTTGGGTATATTTGTTTAAATGTTATGTTGTTGGAAAAACAAGACTCATAGTTTCGATTTTAGACTTAAACACAATTGTATCTTTATAGTATTTCAGTTATATTATGGGTCCAATCAACTTTTAGGAGCTAACTTAAACAACTAACCACACTATGAAACTGTCACTGTGGGGAGATGCATTTTAAGTGCATATGACATGTCTCTCCCAACCTGTGTCCCCTCTGAAGGCCCATGACATGCTCATAGAGGTATTTAGTAAATGCTTGTTGAATGAACAAAGAACAGAATCCACAGTCCTTAGTATTTAGGGCTTTTTTATGCCCCTGATTTGTTCTGGATTCCAGATGATTTGATATCTGTCTTACTTTGCCCTAGGGCAGAAAGGTAGTTTGTTTTCTAGAACTGTGATGTGCAGTATGGTAGCCAGTAGCCACATGCGACTGTTGAGCACTTACAATGTGACCAGTATGGCTCAGGAACAGAATTTTAATAATTAAGTTAAATTTAAATTTTTTTAATACATGCTTTAGTTATTGGAATATGTTTAAATATGTCCGGAATAACTTGGGTATGTGAACACTAATTTAAAGTTCTAGAAGATGTACATCCTTGATGATAAAGACCAAGTCCTGGGTCTGGAGTGTGAGGAAGTGACTGGGTGGTGAGAGGGCTGGAGCTCTGTTGGTGTTGACGGTGTAGACGTCAGCGTGGTTGGCGGGTCAGAGCTAACAACGGGAAATCCAGGAGCACACTGAAGCACGTGGCACTGCATATCAGGCTGGCGCTTGAGAGGAAAGGGCCCAGCTGACAGTGCAAGAGGAAAGGTAGGTTGTAGGATAGAGCATGAAAGGATGCTCTAGGAAGGATGAAAGAGAAGTAAATGTGTTTGTAGTAGAAATAAGTTGAAGCATCTCCCTGCTCTTTGTGAGGATGATGGGCCGCAAAAGGGTACCATGTTCTCCTGGTGAAACTCAAACAGCACGGAAGAGTCTCCCAGAGATGTGGGACCAGTGAGCAAATGAGGCAGGCGTTGATAGGCAGCTGAGGACAGCTCTTTTGTGTCATGGAAGCGTTTCCGCTATGTCACATGGAGAAGGAAACCTTTAGAAGAGTCAGCGGGACTCTTCATTCAGCAAACGTTCATCAACTACCTACTATGTGCCAGGCACTGCACTAGACGCTGGGGATACAAAAGTGAATATTCATAGCAGCACTATTCACAGTCACCAAAAAGTGGAAACAAACCAGATGTCCATCAGCTGCTGAATGGGCAGACAAAATGTGGTTTTTTCATACAATGGGATACTATTTAGTCATGAAAAGGCATTGAGTACTGATTCATGCTATAATATTGATGAACTTTGAAAGCATGCTAAGTGAAAGAATCCAGGCACAAAAGGCCACGTGTTGTATGATTCCATTTATATGAAATGTTCAGAGTAGGCAAATCCACAGAGACAGAAAGTAGATTAGTGGTTGCCAGGGGAAGGGGATAGGGGAAAATTGGACTAACTGCTATTTATATATATTAGGTGTGGAGCTCTTTGGGTGATGAAACTATTCTAGAATTAAGACAGTAGTGGTGGTTGCACAAAATAGTGAATACACTAAAAACCACTGAAGTATATACATTTTTAAAATGGTGAATTTTATGTTATATGAATTATACCTCAATTTAAAAAATGTAAAGAAAAAAAAGTGAATGAAGCAAATTTCCTCCCCTCCAGGGTTCAACAGACAGATTGCACATAACACATAATTATTGTACCCCGTGGGTGTCAACACAGAAGTGCATATCTGTGTGGGCCTGACCTAGTTTTGGGTGGTCAGAAAAGTCTTCCCAGAGCCTCTGTCTTTAAGGAGAAGTAGCTGGGACCTGGGAATTGAATTACTCAGATTTAGCTGTTTACTGCTTTATTTGGAAAATCTGTAAAGTTCCTGGGCCTTAGATAAGGCCCGTCTGCCTGAGGGTATGTCTTCTGCCCTGAAGGTCTCCACAGACTGAAGGCCTGGGAAACAAAAGAATACCCAGGGTGCAAGGACACTTCTAGGAGTGGGAAACTTCAGAGAGACCCTCTGTTGGTCGGTGCTCCCTGGTTCAGGACACAAAACCTTCCCACTAGTTTCAGCAGAAAGGATTGATTACAGGGGTTGGATGGGAGGAGTTAAGAGATGTGACGTAGGCTGAGCACGGTCACTTCCCAAGTGTCACATTAGATCTGGGCTGCCTAGGATTCTGCTTCTGCCTCCATCATCAGGAAGCTAGTGAACAGCCTGTGGCGTTGGGAAGCCGGTACTGCAGCTGCTGACAAAGAAACCACCCACTTTGCCAAAATCAGAAAACCACCGTGACAGCTTCTGGCCCCAGAACCAGGTTACTTCTACTGTGATCCGCACCAGTGCAGTGGATCCTTTGTGCTTTTGCTGTCTCCTTCTCTAACTGCTACACATTGAAAACTCCAGCAAATGCGTCTCATTGATGGAACCTAAGTAGTATTCAGAACCCCAGGTGCAAGAGAGTGTGGAAAATAGAGTTGTGTTTTTCTCCTGCCTCCATGGTATAGAAAGATGCTAGATGTTGACTAAGCCAGTTCACAGAATCTGCCATAAGGTCCTGTACAGGATATGGGTGGATACTCAAAACATAACTTTGGTCTGCTGCACTTTGGGCCTGTAGATCTGTGCCTAGAGGATGGACACAGTGTAACCAGCAGTGACTTTTGGTCTGTCCAGTTATAAGACAACGTATTGCAAGGTCGGGTGATACTTTTGGCTTCTTGGTTTCTCCATTTTCTTGGAGAAGCATGCAGACAGGCAAACAGGCAGTTGGACATGATTTCTGTCCAGGAAGTAGGGGGAACACGTACAGACACAGGGATGGATCAGCCAGGGCAGAGTGTTTGAGCAATTGAAAAGTTTCCAACCCAACTACCCAGCCTGTAGTTCGTATCTCCTTCCGGCCCTCCTGTACTGTCAGTGGTAATTTATAGAAATCCTATGGAAGCTGTTTAAACAGGGCTTGGGATCATGTTTTCAATCCCATATCAGTGGTACAAAGCTCAGTGAGATGAAGCAGTTTCCCCCATGTCACACAGTTTGCTGGCACCAGAGTGAAGACTCTAGCTAAACCCATTGTCCTGACTTTTCTACTTCCCAACCCACCTTGTATACCAGACTCAACTGTAAACTAAGCCTGTGATTTGTCAGCAAAGTTCTAAGAAATCCTGTGCCCAAGTGTGTGTTTCCCTTCACACTCATCACATGGCAGGCAAAGCACTGGTCCCAGATTGAGATTTTCAGATTGAAAGTGGAACTGACTTTTGGAAATGACTAAAACCATCCAAAACAAAGTCTGGGAATGCTTCAGAGAAGAGGTGGCTTTAGAGCTGAGGTGTGAGGAGTGAATAGGAAAGTAGGAGGAGCCAGGAGAATAGCACAGTGTGTGCAGAGCTCTGCTCAGGGGCCGACGCACAGGAGTGGGGAGAGTGACCTGCTGGCAGTGAGGCTCAGCGGTTGTTAGGCGGGGCCGTGGAAGGGAGGCCCTAGTGACAGTGCCCACGAGGGCATGTGTTCCCTGCCAGTGACAGATGTGGACCAGGCCAGCGGGAGGTTGAATAAGGGATGGGGAAGGAAGAGCTGACCAGCTGACCCGAGACCAGGTCAGAGGCCAGCACATGACCCAGCAAGCAGGGTGAGGTGTGAGTGAGGGCAGAGCAGGAGCCCTTAATTTGTTTTTCTTAAATGATTGCATGTGATTTTATTTCCTTAAAAACTATTTAAAGGTAAGTGCGTTTGGGTGTTTTGTTCTAGGTCGAATGGTTTTTGCATTGCTTTAAAAAATAGATATTAATTAGAACCTGAAAAGCTAATTTAAACTAAAGTGCATTTGTGAGCGTCTTTGAATTTAGACTTGGCATGAAGTGAGCACACAACATTATTGGCGTCACGCTTGGATTGTGTTTGAGAATAAAAAGTGGGCTGGCCATGAGGTTATGAAAGTAGTCATTAGAGAGCATGCTTAGCTTGAGCAAACACATTCACATATCATACAGATATTTTTAAGGCTTTTAGCTTAAACCGTGGATCTGAAATCCAGTTCCCGATTCAAAGAGTAATAATCGCACTTAAAGAGAACGTTGCACTCTGCAGGAAGAGCTCCCATTTATAGTATTTATATGGCAAATAGAATGGCGGGCCGTTTATTCAAAAACAGTGGAGTATGTTTTTGGTTTAGGCACTTGAAACATGTTCTCCAGTCACCAAATAGCCTAAATTCTCTTTGGTGCTTTTCATGTAAAAATCCAACTAAAATGCATGTGATCAAATTTATTTTTTTAATAGTAATTGAACTCCCCTCTTTTGTGGCTTGCAGGAGGTATGGATTTAGCCGCCAGAGCAAAGCAGAGAAGGTAAGAAAAGCTTGGCTAATGGGAGAGAATGTTTGAGAGACGCAAGCGCTCCTCCCCTTTGCCTCTGTCTGACACAGACAGGCTCCCGGCAGGGGTGGGACAGCAGGGCTCTGGTCCCTGGGCAACCCCGGGCAGCGGGGATGTGCCAGCTGCCTTTGGCCCCTGAATCTCCCCCGTGGCATCCCCGGTCTGTTGCCCCTGCAGGCCGGGGAGCTGAGGCAGCACCTCATCGTGGGGCTGGAAGTGAAGGGTGATTGGAAGTCATGACACCAGGGTCAGACAGATGGCCTGCAATAACTCTACAACTGTAGAGATGAAGTCCACTCCCAGAGCCCCGAGCGCTCCTCATCTGATGAGAGAGGCCCGACATAGGTGTGAACAGGCTGCTGGCGGTGAGAGAGAGTACAGCATGTGTTACAGGCTGGCCCTGTACTAAGACAGCCTGGTGTGGAAGAAACGGAAAGTCAAGATGGGGTTTCATAAGTTCAAGAGAGAGTCTCAAGGATTTCTCTTCATTCATGTATTTTTTTTGTATGTATCAGTACTCATTCATGATTCTTAATTGTCAGCAGCAAGGCAGGCATATAAATCTTACAGTGCCAGACCGTTCCTGTGTTCAGGCGCTTTGTTCAGGGCTCTGCCTGTATTTTTTCACTTATTCCTCTGAACAACTCTATGAGGAAGATACTTATTTCTGTTTTTCAGGGCAGAAAGCGGAGGTTCAGAGAGGCTCAGTGATTGGTCTAAGATCACACAGCTCCTAACGTGCCATAATAAGAATCTGAACCCAGATCTGTGTGACATCAAAGCCTGTGCTCTTATCCACTGCCTTTTCAATAATAACATGCTAACTAAAGTGGCCAGTGGCCTCTTAAAAAGTAGAGTCCACAGCTTGAGATCTAGTAAAACCTCTTTCCTCATTCCCCTCCTGACCCCCAGATTTTCTTGAACGAGACACCACTCCCCCTGCTGTTCTCCTGCCACCCCTCCTCTGTCCACATCCCCCATTCCTCAGTCCTTCCGGGAAGCCCTTCCCCGACCCCGGGCTCCCTCTGCTTTCTGCGGTCATTGTCTCGGTCCTTGGAGGGCACTGACGGTGACTTGGAGCATATGTTCTAAAGCCAGACTGGCTGGTTTCAAATCCTAGCTCCTTCCCTTCACTGTGTGACTTTGGTCAGTAGACTTTGTTGTGCCTTAGTTCACAGCATCTGTAAAATGGGGGCAGAAACTGCACTACCTCACAACATTGTTGTGAAGATTAAAATATAAAGGATGTAGAATAATCCAACCCATAGTGCACATCTACTAAGCATTAACTATCATCATTATTATTATTATCATTAACAATCATTGATGCATTCATTATGACATCTTCTTTTTTGGTTTTCTTATTATTTCTTCCGCATTTGTGTTTTCACTCAACCAAACAGCCATTTCCTCCAAAGCAAGGGTTTTTTTTCTGGTTTTGAGTGTCATGTGGCATCTAGTGTATAAGAATTTGATGTGTATGTGTAATATGTAATTTTAAGTCTGAAAAGAATGTCTATGTATATGACTATATTCTGAAATAAGGCAATTTGGTTATGATTGGAAAAATCATGAGATGCCCATGAAATATTATTCGCATTGGCCTTGCCTTATCATTCTCATGTGAGATGGCACATTTGAACTGGAAGTCTTATCCCCTGTAGATATATGCAGGCGCTCAGGCCATGCCCCAGGGTCAGTCATAGGCTTGTTATAGAAATGCATCTCAGAACTGGGATGGTCCCAGAAGGGTATCTGAGGGCAGTCCTCTCGTTCAACCCTAGAAGACCCCAGTATCCAGAGGAGGTAAGCCTGAGGTTGCCAGCTGGTGAATGGGGAAGATGGAGCTAAAACCAAGAACCCTAGACTTGCAGCCCAGGTTTGGGAAGCAGCCATTATTCCAGGTGTCCTGAGTGTGGTGCGGTACCTTTAGAGCTTGAGCTGCGTCCACAGCCTGGAGCTTGAGCACCAGGGCAAGCAGTTTAGAGTCTTATCCTTCAGACCAGTGGTTTTCAAACTTTGCTGACCACTCTTGGCAGTAAGAATTCTGTTTTTCATCATGGTTCAGTACACACACACACACACACACACTACACACACACACACACACACACACACACACACACACACACACTACACACACCTGCATCTATAACCCCAAAAACAAAAGTTTCACAAAACGGTACATAACCCTTTACTACCTGTAGCACACTTGGATGTGTTGTGTTCTGTTATTTTTATTTAGTTTATTTAGGTGCCAATCGTACCTGCTAAATTACTTTCATATCCCACTAATGGGTCTCTGCTGAAAAACAGGCAGTGATCTTAAGGCAGTGATCTGCTCTTGGCAGGAATTAAAGTAGGGGAAGACCCAAGCAAAGTGTAAGGGTAAGTCTGGCAAAGGTGTATGACCCGATAGGAATTGCGTCGGCGAGCAGTTCAGAAATGGAGGTGGTCATTGGGCGAGACCCGAGGCTGCAGATGCTCGGTCTGTGGTTATAGTGGAAGCCCCGGTCTCTGGATCTCGCTTTCTTTCCCAGGGACTGGGTGACTTGTCCAGATCTGTGTGTTTTCTTTCACAGACTCATGCTCCTTTACAGCGTTGTCCTTTCTCTACTGAATCTCCAACTGCAGTGCTCAGCTGTTTTCCCATCTTCCCTTCCAGGCCGAGGACAAGAAAATGGCACTTCCCGCAGGGCTGTCAGCTGCAGAGAAAGCCGACGCCCGCGAGGAAGACGAGCTTCAGGCTGCTGAAGAGGTGAGTGGTCCATGTAGCCCCTGAGATTTCCGCCTAAGTCTGTGGGGGAAATCTCGCTTTCATCCGCAGCCTTCCAGGATGGCCAGCTGCCTCCCACAGGCAACTGCTGCTGGCTGGCCTTTCACGCCCTTTTCAGCTTCCTTTCATCACCTCCCATGAGGCTCACCGTAAAACGAGACCGGCTGAAACAGCCCTTGGATGCCACCGCGAAGACCTGTTTCGACACCCTGCTTATGTCTTGTGTGGTCAGACCTGCTCACTGCTACCTCTCCCCGTTCTTCTTTTAGCAGCGTATTCAGTCCCTGATGACCAAGATGACTGCCATGGCACGTGAGGAGGTGAGGCAGGCGTGCTCATGTGGGTGGGCGTGGTGTGGAGGTGGAGACTTGGCACCACCCCGGCTCTGCTATGAGGGGGCCTCTTCCGAGTGTCCACCTTCAGGGCCCTCTCGTTTCAGCGCCCTGCTTCCCGTTGCCTTGGGATCTTTCTTTTGGAAACCGTTTATACAGGCACGGTGTTGCCGTCCATGGGAACCTCTAGGAGGGAGATTTGAAGGACCCATGTGAAGACAGGATATCCCAGCTGGGATGGCACCACAGGGCCTCTGCAGGAGAGCTGTGGTTCAGCCCTGCCTCTCCATAACTGCATGTGGCATCCCGTGCCAAAGGAGCCCTTGTTTCCCTCCTACACCACCTAGGTAGATGATAGGGTCCTAAATTTATATTCACTCTTCCCAGAGCTCATGACCTGTGTAAAAGGTTTAACCAAGTGCCTTGAAAGGAGAATTCCTTTTTAGGGCAGGAGGGGCCTGTGGCAGTCAAGAGATAGCCCAGGAATTCTGAGATCCCTTTTCCTCTCCCATTTGTCCTTTTCTCCTCTGAGTCCTATGCCTGCCAAGTTCCCTTCAGGCTCTTTTTCGTGATCCTCAGCAGTAAAAACCCTGGAATGATTTTCCAGAATACCCAGGGTCCGAGGAGAATCTAACACAGTCTGCTGAGTGACTCAGGAGGAGGGAGGTGACTTCACCTTCGCCCTGAAGCTTGTTTTCTCCCTTCCGTGTTTCCGAACACATGAGCAAAAGCCAAATTATTTTTTCCCCTGGGAATATTATCTATTTTACTTTAATAGTGTTCAGGGTTTTCAGTGGTGTGAAAGACAGTGCACGGCCTTGAGAACACCCCCTCCCTGTGATTGCAGAGCCGTCTGACCGCTAGCTCCGTGGGCCAGATCGTGGGCCTCTGCTCTGCCGAGATCAAGCAGATTGTGTCTGAGTATGCAGAGAAGGTATGTGGGGACCCAGCTGGAGCCTTTGCCTCAGATAATGCCCCAAGGCCTTCTCCTGCTTCCCTCCCCCCTCCCAGCAGTGAGGGCGGCAAGTTGTAATTCATCAGCCACGTTTGTCCAAAACATGTACCATACAGAGCCATCCGCAATTGCCTGCCCGTTAGCTGAATTCATTTTCTTCTGCAGTGCCTATTTTTCTATAAATATAAAGAGAAGAGCTGTCTCTCAGAGCAGTTATTGCATCTGATCAATGGATGTGTTAGGTACAGCGCCCGCATTTTTCCTTCTCTACCAGGCTTCTTATAACTTGGGCTCAGTTTGGTGATGGGGCTGAGGGATGAAACTTTGCCACTTAGGAGATAAACCCCATAAGTCAGCCAAGCCCAAGGCAAAAATTTTGTGTTCTGCTTTATTAAAAGGGTATAGAATGAACAGAAGCCTGAAAGTCATATTTCAGCGTTAGATTTTTTTCCATCCTAAGAATAGGCAGCAGGACCTTGAATATTTCAGGGAGACAGTGATTAATCATTTTGCACATAACTGATTCTGGTCTGGCTGAAATGTAGTATCGGTAAAATCAGATTTACAGGGCATTGTTTCACATCCTTCCTTCCCCAGCCCTACTCAGGCTGCCCCACTAAAACGTTGATGTCTGTTGAAGCATCCAGCTTTGCTTTCCCTGTCTCAAAAGGCTTGACGACAAATTAGCTCTGCCCTGACCCTCTGAGCAATATTCTTCTGAAGCAGTTGCACAGATGATGTAGTTGGGGAACAGGTGCCACCTGTAATCTGGTAGTTATAATCTGCTGTAAACACAGCAGGTGGTCATCTCCCGCCAAGTGAGGGACCTTCTGAGCAACACTGAGTAAAATGGTACAGAGTAGTGCTTACCAGAGGGGAGGAAGGCGGAGGGAGGGCGAAATGGGTAAAGGGAGTCAACAGTACGGTGACGGATGGAAACAACTTTCGTTGGTGAACACACTTTCAGAAGTCGAAATAAAATGTTGTACACATAAATTCATGTAATGTTATAAACCAGCTTTTTAAAAATGGCATAGAATGTCTGGGGAATGGAGTTCTGTTGTTTTCCCCACCCTCCAAATCAATGCTTCTTAACATGGGTTTTCTAATCCAACTTTCATAGAATCCAGAGTATCCTGTATTTTAATTTACCACCTAGAAAAGGTGACAGTTGTCAAAGTGTCATCTGAGATTTGACCGGAAAAAGATTTAGGTCATCCTAAAAGTACCAGTAAAATCAAAAGACTTGAAGACACAGTTGTAGAAAGAGTGATTAATTCACTGCCCTAAGAAGAAGTTATCTTGGTGTGCAGTCAGCACACACACCTGAGTGGCAAGAGGGTGAGTCTGTACCTGCCCTTAGGTTGCCACATAGCATTGCTGAATCCAGTTTTTACAAAAAGACAAATGGATGGGGCACTCACTGCGGTTCCTACGGGGACTCTGATTTTTATCTTCATACTTGCCCACTGCAAGTAGATAGGAGCTCAGGTTATAAGAGGGGAAGCAAGTAGGCAGACCCTCCTTAGTTTACCTGTCCTTGCTTGCGAGTCTTGAAGCTTACCTGTCTTCCCCGTCAGCTCAGCAATTCCTGCTGGGTCTCTATCCCCTGAGCGTTCCCTACCTCACCCTTGTACAGTGATCTGATGGCTGCATTCTGTATTCTTGATTCTCCACATCTGTTCTGTTCTTTCAGAAAAGAGTGAAATAGTAGTTTTGGACAGGTCTTTTTCCAAGGACGTATGTAATTAAAACTTCTCATGGAGAATTGGAGTTCACCAGTTCATTGCTTGATTGTCTGTTTTGTTTGCATTAAATATATAGCATTAAAGATGAGTGCTTTTAAAATTAAATTGCCTTTAATCCTGTTCCCCTATCACAGTTATTTCACATTTTCAAATTTAATCCAGTGTTTGTCCCCAGATATCCATGGTAACACCTAGTTGCAATCATCATGTGTGTCTAAAAGAGGTAGAACAGTGTAGTTACAAACACAGCATTGGAGTCCTATCTTGGTTCATGTCTGTCTCCTCAACTTCCCAGCTCTGTGACCTTGGGCAGTTTATTTAACTTCTTTGCTCTAGTATCTTCATCTATAAAATGGGAATAATATAACTTTCCTGGCACGGCGTTGTGAAGATTAAATGAAATGTGAACAAAATGCCTAAAACAGTTCCTGGCACGTTATAGCCATGCACCTAATGGTAGGCTTTATTTGCACTTTTACAATCTGCTTTTTTTTTTTTTTTTTTTTTTTTTTGGTCACATCAAATTCTAAACATTTTCCATGTTTCTAGTCTTCAAAATAGTTTTTACATGGATCTGATAAAGTAATTCATTACATTTCAGCTCATTTTTTATTTAATCCTTTAACCTATGTAGAGTTCATTTTTATTTAGTCTAAATGTACATCCAGCCTAGTTTTCCTGCTCCTACCCACTTAATATCATTTACCAAATAACTTCTTTATACTCATTTGGAGATACTTTGTTATATTTTTGTATTTTAGATCTAATTTAAACTATGCATTTTCTTGCTCTATTGGTTTATACTTCTATTTTTATGCAAGTTCCATGGTAAAATCATGTTTGCTTTTTTGTTTTCGTTATTTGCTTTATTTGTTTGCTATAGTCTTGTCAATGTCCTCCAACCAGAGCCCACTAGAACATACCCATAGTTGAACAAGTTGGGTTTATTGCTGGTTGCAGTGAGGGAGACCACACACCAATGGGGAATCATACAGCATCTCAGTAAGGAGGCATTAGAAAAGACTTACAGGATTCAGACTTGTTTTAGGGGATTTGGGGGAAGGTTCAAGAAAGTAGAGCTTTGCTCTGTGTTGTATGGCTTAAGGAGGGGCAATTCAGTGAATGGAATCTAAAGAAATCTGTGAGACGAGGGAAGTGAATCAAGGTTAAAGCTGTATGCCCGTGTTAGCTGGTATAGGGGGATGTTTGATCATTTAGGGGATTTGAACAATGTTCGGTTTTTGTCCGTGTACAAGCATGATTACAGAGTGGTCGGTCCTTGTGGTTGTCTGATGTCGCTGTTCTCTGGAATTATTTATATTTAACACCGAAGCCTTGTATGCGTGCAGGCCAGCTCCCAGCAACATCAGGGCCTTGCTGAGAGTACCAGATTAGCTCTCAGATGTCAGGGGCTGCTTTTCTCTTTCTCTGAATTTAGTCATGTATTGCTGCACAGGAATAGTACACAAATGCGGTGGCCTAAAATAACATAGTTTATTACTGCACTTGCTGTGGGTCGGTGGTTGGTACAGTGTAGCAGGGTCCTTTGTCTCAGACTCTTACAAGATTACAGTGAAGGTGCTGACCTGGCCTGCAGTCTCCTCTGAGGCTTGACTGGAGAAGGATCCACTTCCAGGTTCACATGGTTGTTGGCAGCATTCAGTTCCTTGACACCCGTTGGCTGAGGTCAGCAGTTCTGGCAGTCCGCTGGAGGCTACCCTCAGGTCCTTGCCAGGTGGGCCTCCCCAACATCGCTTATTCCATCAAAGCCAGCAAAGGAAGCACCTCCCCACAAGACAGACATTACAGTTTTATGTGACATAATTATGTACATGCAATTACATGCATCCCACCGCGTTTGCAGAGACTGTGGGGCTCTGTTAAGGTTGCCCACCACAACGTATTTGTTTTTAATCTTACTGCCATAAATTGGGCTGAAACAGGGCACTGGCAATTCATGTAAAAACCCATGCCCCTACCTTCCTGGCCTCAGTAATGCAACCCTTGAAAGTAGAGATGAGATTGAGGAATGCTCAGGAGGAAAGCCTTTGGTGGCACTTGAAAGAAACCCAAATTAGGCTGAGATCAGGATGGATTTTTGCTTGGTGAAGAAAAGGGACACGATAATTTGGGGAGGATGGAAGTGTGAAAGTGATTTTGTGACTAGGGAATGAATCAAACAGCCTGCCTGGTGCGAGTGGTTGGAAAGTCGACAGGCATTGAGAGATAAAAATGAAGTAAAAAAGATGTGCAGGCTTCTCTTCATTTGTAAAGTTCACAGGTTCTTACAACAGTGTCACATGGTACATAATCTGTGTTTTTCAGAGCAAGTCCCTGAGATACATAACTCAGTTTAATATGGTTCCTGTAAAGCAGGGAAGAGGAGTGTGAATAAGCTTCCAGATAATATAATTCATGAGTGTCAGCAGGCTCCGGCCAGGGAGACCGTCTCCCTTTGTTTCCAGAGGGTGACACTCTTCCCAGAATGTACTTGGTGAGGCGCCACTGTGCTTCGTGGTGTTATTATCCAACACGCTCACTGCATCGTAGCATTCATTTTTACAGGGAAGAAGAATCTAGTACTGCGATTTGCAGAAAACTAAAAGCTTGACTGTCCCCAAAATACTTCCACTCTGCTATCCCAGAAGGAAGGAAAGGAAGCTGAGCCAGGCAAGGCTGGGCCAGGGAAGGTGCAGGGTGCCTAGAAAGGCAGGAAGGGACTCTCCTCAAGGTCACCTGTTAATCAACTGTACACCATTTTGACTCATCTGCAACTAAATCATTCTTGGTCAACATCTCCCTGAGACAGGATCTGAAAACATTTTGTACATCTAGAGGCACAGATCTGTCTTGGGGAATCAGAAGAATCTACCCTGAGTGCCTACTCAGTGCCAGGTACTTAAAAAAATTTTTTTTTATTAAAATATAGTTGATTTACAACATTACATTACTTTCGGGTGTACAGCATAGTGATTCAGTATTTTATAGACTATACTCTGTTCAAAGTTATTACAAAATCATGGCTGTATTTCCCTGTGCTGTACAATGTGTCCTTGTTGCTTATTTATCTTATACGTAGTACTTTGTATCTCTTAATCCCATACCCCTATCTTGTCCCTCCCCCAACCCCTCTCCCTACTGGTAACCACTAGTTTGTTTTCTATATCTGTGCATTTGTGTTTTTTTAGATTCTATATATAAGTGATAACATACAGTATTTGTCTTTCTGTCTTATTTCACTGAGCATAATACTCTCTAGGTGCATCCACGTTTTTGCAGATGGCAGGATTTCATTTTTTACAGCTGAGTAATATTCCATTGTGTGGGGGGGCTGTGTGTGTGTATATACACCACATCTTCTTCATTCATCTGTTGGTGGACGCTCGCGTTGCTTCCACATCTTGGCTGTTGTATAAATAATCCTGCTATGAACATTGAGGTGCATGTATCTTTTTGAATTAGCATTTTCAGTTTTTTTGGACATATACCTAAGAGTGGAATTACTGGATTATATGGTAGTTCTATTTTTAGGCTTTTGAGGAACCTCCATACTGTTTTCCATAGTGGTTGTGTCAATTTACATTCCCATCAGTAGTGTACAAGTGTTCCCTTTTCTCCACATCCTCACCAAAATGTGTTATTTGTAGACTTTTTGATGATAGCCATTCTGACAGATGTGTGATAGCTCATTGTGGTTTTGATTTGCATTTCTCTAATAATTAACGATGTTGAACATCTTTTCGTTTGCCTGTTAGCCATCTGTACCTCTTCTTTGGAAAATGTCTGTTCAGATCTTCTGCCCACTTTTTAATTGGGTTGTTTGTTTTTTTGATATTGAGTTGTATGAGCTGTTATGTATTTTGAATACTAACCTTCTATCGGTAATATCACTTGCAAATATTTTCTCCCATTCCAACAGTTGTCTTTTCATTTTGTCAGTGGTTTCCTTTGCTATGCAAAAGCTTTTAAGTGTAATTAGGTCCCATTTGTTTATTTTTGCTTTTATTTTTTTTTGCCTTAGGAGACAGATCCAAAAAAATATTGCTACGATTTATGTCAAAGAGTGTTCTGCCTATTTTCTCTTCTAGGAGTTTCATGGTTTCAAGTCTTACATTTAGGTCTTTAATTCATTTCTAGTTTGTTTTTACATATGGTGTTGGGAAATGTTCTAATCTCATTCTTTTACATGTAGCTGTCCAGTTTTCCCAGCATCACTTGTTGAAGAGACTGTCTTTTCTCCATTGTATATTCTTGGCTCCTTTGTCATAGATGAATTGATCATAGGTGTGTGGATTTATTTCTGGGCTTTCTATTCTGTCGCATTGATCTACGTGTCTGTTTTTGTGCCAGAACCATGCTGTTTTTGCTTTCTGTAGCTTTGTAGCGTAGTCTGAAGTTAGGGAGCATGATATCTCCAGCTTTGTTCATTTTTCTCAAGAGTGTTTTGGCAATTTGGAGTCTTTTATGGTTCCATATACATTTTAGGATTATTTGTTCTAGTTCTGTGGAAAGTGTCATGGGTATTTTGATAGGGATTGCATTAAATCTGTAGATTGCTTTGGGTAGTATGGCCATTTTCATAAAATTAATTCTTCCAATCCAACAGCACAGGATATCTTTCCATTTCTTTGAATTATCTTCAATTTCCTTTATCAGTGTTTTATAATTTTCAGAATATAGTTCTTTCACCTCCTTGATTAAGTTTATTCCTAGGTATTATTTTTTTGACACAATTTTAAATGGGATTTTTTAACTTTCTCTTTCTGATAGTTCATTATAAGTATACAGAAATGCAACAGATTTCTATATATTAATCTTGTATCCTGCAACCTTACTGAATTCATTTATTAGTTCTAATAGTTTTTTTGGTAGAGACTTGAGGATTTTCTTTATATAGTGCCATGTCACCTGCAAATAGTAACGGTTTTACATCTTCCCTTCCAATTGGATGTCTTTCTTTCCTTCTTCCTTTCTTCCTTCATTTCTTGTCTGATTGCTGTGGTTAGGACTTCCAAAACTATGTTAAACAGAAGTGGTAAGAGTGGACATTCTTCTCTTGTCCCTGATTTTAGGGGAAAGGCTTTCAGCTTTTTCCCATTGAGTATGATGTTAGCTGTGGGTTTATCGTAAATGGCCTTTATTATGTGGAGATATATTCCCTTTATACCCACTTTGAGAGTTTTAATCATGAATGGATGTTGGATTTTGTCGAATGGTTTCTCTGCATCTATGATCATGTGATTTTTATCTTTCCTTTTGTTAATGTGGTATATGACATTGACTGATGTGCAAATATTGGACCATCCTTGAAATCCTGGAACAAATCCCACTTGAGCGTGGTGTATGATTCTTTGTATGTGTTGTTGGATTCAGTTTGCTAATGTTTTATTGAGGATTTTTGTATCTACATTTATCAAAGATATTGGCTTGTAATTTTCTTCTTTTGTAGTGTCTTTGTCTGGTTTTGGTATCTGGGTAATGATGGCCTCATAGAATGAATTTGGGAGTTTTTCGGAATAGTTTGGGAAGGATAGGTATAAGTTCTTTGTATGTTTGGTAGAATTTCCCAGTGCAGCCATCTGGTCCTGGACTTTTCTTTGCAGGGAGTTTTTTTTAATTCTGTTTCACATCTAGTAATCTGTCCAATTATCTGCTTGTTCTTGACTCAGTTTTGGCAGGCTATATGTTTCTAGAAACTTGTCTGTTTCTTCTAAGTTGTCCAGTTTGTTGGCATAGAACTGTTCATAGCATTCTCTTATGATTTTTGTATATCTGTGGCATCATTTGTTATTTCTTCTCTTTCATTTCTTGTTTTCTTTATTTATTTGGGTCCTCTTTCTTTTTTCTTCTTGGTGAGCCTGGCTGAAGCTTTATCAATTTTGTTTATCTTTTCAAAAAAAAAGACAGCTGTTAGTTTCATGAATTTTTTCCCATTGTTCTTTTGGTCTGTATTTATTTCCTCTCTTATCTTTATTATTTCCTTCCTTCTGCCAACTTTAGACTTTGTTCTTCTTTCTCTAATTCCTTTAGATGTTAGGTTAGGTTGTTTATTTGAGGTTTTTCTTGTTTCTTCTAGAAGGCCTGTATCACTATAAACTTCCCTTTTAGAGCTGCTTTTGCTGCATCCCATAGATTTTTTAAAGTTGTGTTTCCATTTTCATTTGTCTTGAGGTATTTTCTGATTTTCTCTTTGATTCTATTATTGGTTTTTTAGTAGCATGTTGTTTAGTCTCCACGTGTTCGTGCTTTTCCTATTTTTCTTACTGCAATTGATTTTTAGTTTCATACTGTTGTGGTTGGGAAAAAATGCTTGATATAATTTCTGTCCTCTTAAAGTTGTTGCAACTTATTTTGTGGCCTATCATGTGATCTGTCCTGGAGAGCTTTCCATATGTACTTGAAAAGAATGTGTATTCTGCTGTTTTGAAATGGAGTGTCCTGTAGATATCTATTAAATCCAACTGGTCGATTGTATCATTTAAGACCACTGTTGCCTTATTCATTTTCTCTCTGGGTGATCTGTCCATTGATGTTAAGTGGGGTGCTAAAGTCCCCTACTATTATTGTATTATTGTCAATTTCTTCATTTATGTCTGTTAATATTTGCTTTATACTTTTAGGTGCTCCTGTATTGGGTGCATATATGGTAACAAGTAAAATATCCTCTCCTTATATTGATCCCTTTATCATTATATAGTGCCCTTCTTTGTCTTTTGTTATAGACTTTGTTTTAAAGTCTATTTTGTCTGATACGAGTATTGTTACACCTACTTTCCTGTCATTTCCATTTGCATAAAATATCTTTTTCCATCCCCTCATTTTCAGTCTGTATATGTCTTTAGCTCTGAAGTGAGTCTCTTGTAAACAGTATATAAATGGGTCTTTTTTTTTTTTTTTAATCCAGTCATCTACCCTATGTCTTCTGATTGGAACATTTAGTCCCTGGACATTTAAATTAATTATTGATAAGTATGTACTTATTTCTGTTTTATTACTTGTTTCCCTTTTGTTTTTATAGTTCTTCTCTGTTCATTTCTTCTTCTTCTTGTTTCTTCCCATGTGGTTCTTTAGTAGTATGCTTGTGTTTCCTTCTAGTTTTTGTGTATCTATTGCCAGTTTTTGATTTGTGGTTACCATGGGGTTCATATATCTTGGCTTATAACTGTATCTATTGATACTTGTTGTAAACTGATAGTCATTTAAGTCCAAACACATTCTAAAAGATCTACCTTTTTTTACTCCCCTCCCGCACGTTTTGTGGGTTTGATGTCACATTTTACATCTTCAGGTCTATCCCTTCACCATTTACTGTAGTCATAGTTGCTTTTCCAGTTTTTTGTCTTTAATCTTCATACTAGCTTATTTAAGTGGTTGATCCTCAGCCCTCACTGAGGCCTTTCCTAGTTGGATTTTTCCTTTTCTGTAGATTCTTACTTCTTGTTACAGACTTTTCTTTTCCACTTAGAGAAGACCCTTTAACATTTCATTTAGGGTAGGTTTAGCATTGATGAACTCTCTTAGTTTTTGCTTATCAGAGAAGTTCTTTGTTTCTCCTTCAATTCTAAATGATAAACTTGTTGGGTAGAGTATCCTGGTTTGCAGGTTTTTCCCTCTCAGCATTTTGAGTATATCGTGCCACTCCCTCTATCTTGCAAAGTTTCTGCAGAAAAATCAGCTGATAGCCTTGTATATGACTCTGTTTTTCTCTTGCTGCCTTTAGAATTCTCTCTTAATTTTTAAATTTTGCCATTTTAATTATGCTATGTCTTGGCATGGGTCTGATTGAGTTCATCTTGGTTGGGACCCTCTGTGCTTCCTGTACCTTAATATCTGTTTCCTTCATCAGGTTTGGGAATTTTTCAACCATAATTTCATCAAATATGTTTTTGGCTCCCTTCTCCTACTGGGACCCCTACAGTGTGAAAGTTGGTAATGCCTGGTGTTATCTCAGAGATCTTTTAAACTGTTCTCATTTTTTCATATTTGGTTTTTTCTTTTTGCTGTTCTAAGTGGGTGACTTCCATAATTGTATCTTCCAGATCACTTATGCGTCCTTCTGTATCACTTAGTCTGCTATTAATTCCTTATAGTGTTTTTCATTTGTTATTGTATTTTTCACTTCTGACTGGTTCTTTTTTATATTTTCTAGTTCCTTGTTAAAATTCTCACTGTGTTCATCTATTCTTTTCCCTAATTCAGTTAGCTTTTTTATTACTAATGCTTTGAATTCTTTATCTGGTAATTTGTTTACTTCTATTTCATTATTTATTTTTTCAAGGGTTTCTCTTGCTCTTTCAATTGAGACCAGTTCCTCTGCCTTCTCATTTTGCTTAACTTTCTCTGCCTCTATGAACTTACATGAGACAGTAGTTATCTGTTACAGTCCTGAAGGGTGTCCTTATGTGGCAGTGTCCCTATACAGACTACATTTGCCTCCTGCCTTTGCTGGGAGAGCTGGATTTGACCTCAAAGCAAGTCACATCTTTCCTCAGGGTGTGCTGGCAGCTCTCACCTTGGTAGAAGGTGGAGCTGTAGATGGAGGGGCTAAAGCTGGAGCCAGCTGTGAGCTCAGGCTTCCCCTCTGCTCTGTGGCCGTTACTGCCCTATCAGGGGCAGGGGCAGATCCGCAGTTGCTGTAGCAGAAGCCCTGAGGGTTGGCTCTAAGCCGGCTCTGTTCCCTTTAAGTGTGTGCTCTCCCCTTTCTCAGCACTGGGACCCTTGCCCCAGACGGGGGAGCAGTGCTGGAGCGAGAGGGGCCTGTGTGGGCTCTCGGCTCATGATGGGGCGCGGGCTGTGGCGACCCAGCCACAGACAGAGGTCAGGGCTGCTTCCCTGAGCCGCCTGTGCAAGCGCCGCAGTGGCTGCTCCCACCCTGCTCAGACGCAGCCTCGGGGCCACGTCTTCTTTGTCCCTCACAGCCAGCCCCTGCCCCCAGCCTCTGCCTCCCCCGCCCTGTTGTGGAGCCATGCCACAGGGCAGATGGGGCCCGTGTGGGCTCTCGGTCTCTATCGGGGTGGGGGCTGTGGAGTCCAGGTGCCGTCAGAGAGGAGGGCTGCTTCTGATGTGCTGGCTGAGCGAGTGCCAGCAGTGGCCGAGCTCCCTCCCCCGTCGTGACGGCCCTCAGTGCACTGTGGAGCTGCGATGTGAAGTCAGCTGGGCTGGGGTGTTCACGTGTCTCAGGCTGGGGCACGTGCCGGGGTGGGAAACGAGGCAGCCACTGGAGCAGCCCTCCGTCCGCCCTGCACCCTGCCCTGAGAGCAAGCCACCGCAGACGTGCTTCTCACGAGCAGAGTGCAGGCTTCCCACAGCCCTCCTGTTTGTCCGTCCCACTGGCGCTCCAGTCAGCTCGAGGGGCTCGTCTTCCCGGTGCTGGACCCCGGGAACGGGGAGCCCAGCATGCGGCTTGAACTGCTCCCCCCCCAGGGTGGGTCTCCGCCCATGTAACCTCCCTTTTCCTCTGAGTCCCTTCCCCAGGGACCCGACCTGATTGCTTTTCTTCCCTTCCTGCCCGATGCCGTGCGGACCTTTCTTACAGCCTTGGTTGTACAGGAGTCTTTCTGCCAGTTTCCAGTTAGTTTTCAGTGAGAACTGTTCCGCCTGCAGGTGTGTTTTGGATGTGTTCATGGGAGAGGTGAGTTCCACTTCTACTTCACCATCTTGATCGAGCTCCGTTCCAGGTACTTTTTGTACCACTTTCTTATTTAATTTCAGAAGAGCATGCTGCCTCCTTGCTTGTAATCCTGTGCCTTCCTGCATCATTATGTTGATACTTATTCACGTGCAATTGAAGCTACCTGTTTATGTGTGCGTGGGCCACACTTTACTCTCCTCTGTAGCCTCGGAGCCTCACCAAGCACCTGGCAGTGTTGGTGCTCAGTACGTAAGCATGTGATATTATATCTGTTTTGCAGATGGGATGATCATCACGGGGGTTAAGTAGCTTGTCTACTACCATGCAGCTAATAAGTTCCAGGTTTGCATACAGGACTGTCTGACTTTGAAACCTGTCTCTGTGGCAGGCGTCCTCAGGGGGCAGCAGTGACGGCCTCCTTGGCCATCTTTAGTGTCTGCCTCCCAGGCTTTGCAGTGACCAAGCCTCTTTAGACTCTCCCACTGTCTGACTGCCCACTTGGGCCGAGTGGAGTGAAGAGGCCGGGTCCTGTTGGGAACTAACCACACAAATAAGTAAAAAAAAAAGAAACTGACGCAGCCCAAACACTCACACACAGTCACACCTAAGCTACTAAAAACTGTGGGATTTTCTGTTTGCGGTATGTGAGTGGCTTTTCATATCACTGGAAAATGCCACATTAAAATATTCTCATCCAGCTCTCCAGAGTGTAACATCCTAGCCAGAAGACTGTCAACATCTTGATCTTATTTTAAGATGAGATGCATTTTGGGTCATCAGGGGACTTATTTGTGGAGGATATTCTTTTTCTCAATAGGTTTTGGAAACTTTCCTGTCCAGCACAGGGACCTTGCCTGCATAAGAAGGTCATGGGGTGCTTAGCAACTAGGAGACCCTGACTTTCATTAGAGAATCTGTCCTGAGCTGAGCTGGAACCAGTGTGATTTCTAATAAGCTTAGGTATGAATGATTCTAATCTCATCACCTAGCCCCACCCAAAAAACTCTTCTTCTAGCCGCATTAGCACGTAGGGTTGGGGAAGAAGTGCAGTACAGGGGAGGAGGTGCCCTCTCAGGGCCCTCCTACTGTGGCCACAGATGGAAAAACCCAGGTTGGGATTGGGGAGGGGGGGACGAGGTCGGGGAGGATTTTTAAGCCCCTTCCTTCTATGCTCCATTTCTTCACTTAAGGTCACAGATGTTAGACAGGTCATATTCTAAATCTGTAAAGTTCTGGAGGGCCAAGATTTCATCTTTCATCTCTGTGTTCCTGTTGCCTGGCACATAATAACGCTCGCCCGTAGTTACGGGTGCCTCTCCTTCCCAAGGCTTTTCTCTGATGTGTGGGTCAGCTCCTTGTCGTCTCCTTCATAGCACTGCTCACAAGGCACTATTTCATTTGTCTCTGCCTGTCTCCCAGGACTAGAATGTGTGCTGTCAGCCAGGGCTGGGCGCGTTGTACATGCCCTGTGCCTAACATAATGGGGTTTTCATAAACATCTGTTGAAGGAAGGAAAAAAGGAAGGGAGGAAGAAGAAGGAACGAGAAGAGCTTTCAGAACTCTCTCTTGCTCTGTCACGATGGAGGCTTGGGGAGAATGTGGCGGGTACAGCACCTTTATGGATGAGCGGGTGTTACCTGACTAGACCGTGAGATCTGTGTCTTTTCCCATGTTTCCAGTGCCTACCACTGTGCCCCAGTAAGGGTTAGCTGATGAAACAAAGGAAGGTGGGGAGAGAGATTTAAAACAATCAGAATTTGGAGATGAAGGAACCCTGTATATCTGGAGAGAGTATGCTAATATGTTTGTGCCTCCAAACTGCTCCAAGATTTCCTAAATTCTGAGTTATGTAACACGGAAACTAACAGCGAAGAGAATGATACTAGCTAATGAGTTGTTGACCTGGGGGGATTGTCTCAAGTCACACAGCATAACCTATACCTTTCAGGTCTTTATCAATTTGGATAAAGACATAGGAATTAGCTTCGTCAGATTTAAACGTCATTTAAAGCTAGAATAAAAAAGGTGGCTAATAGATTGGAGAATAGAATCAACATTCAAAAATATCTTAGACTGAAATGTTAAGCCCAAACAAATAAATTCATTTTTTAAGGAAGGTAAGAGTGAACTATTTTATTTCAGAAAAATCAGTCATACCAGTTGAGGATTTGATGAGGATGCCGTCCGATCTGACATTAGTTCATGGGGTAAAAGTGAGAGGTTTTGGATTTTGTTCACACCTCCTAAATATTAGCTGCATTCTGGGCAGATAGACTGTATTGCTCACCTTGGGACCCAGAGCTGTGCATTAGACTCAGCAAGTTTACATGAATATGGGTCTTTGAAATGCATGGGACTTCGTTAGTGGGAGTCAAGAATATTGAAAAGCACATTTATGTATCTGGTTTCATTAATGGGAGCAGAGTGTAGATCAGGGAAAGTGAATGATCCCATCCTGTCTGCAGTGCTCAGATTCCATTGGGAACGCTCGAAAAGGATTATGAGCTAGGGTATGTCCAGGGGATAGCCAAGATGGTGAAAGGAGCTGACATCTTATTATGAAAAGGAGAGAAGACAGAGCTGTGGATGCTTCTTTGTTAGAAAAGTTGGACTGTTATGCAAGAGTGATTACACTTTATCTCTGTGGCTTCCGGGAGGAATGGGTATGTGTGTGTGAGTTTGCAGGTCCGTTTCTGCTGTTCGTTTCTGCCAGCTTTTTCTCGTGATGCTTTGACTTCATGTGTGCTTTTGATTTTTGACTATCAGTTCATACTGCTTGGAAATTTATCTGTAGAAATTCTTTGAGACCTAGAGTTGAAGCTCTTTTCTTCCAGAGAGGATTTTCCTTTGCTCTGACACTCATTTGGGCACACCCCAGCTCAGGCCCATTGTACACACAGTCTTGACTTGTAGCTTTTTTGGACCATCCAGGTAGTGTGTGAATTTAGATTATAGAACTGCATGAGGGCAAATCTGTTGTCACAGAATCTCATTGCAGATTTTTTTTTTCCTCCTACGTCCGTGTCAAGGATTATGCAAAGCAGTTGTTGAGTTGTAAAAATCAAAGCCTGAGATCAACTGGTTTTGGCAAGTACTCTCAAGAAAAAAGCCAACCTCCATGGGTACACCTACCTCTTGGATTCCCACTTTTACTAACTTTTTGGCCTTTTAGGATTTCTTACATTCTTGCTAGCACATAGATAGATTTTTTTTTAAGACTAAAAAAAATAAATATATTGTCTGTTTACTTGTTTTCAGTGGGAGGGTTTGTCAAAGTCCAGAAACTGAAGTTCATCTATTCAGTATGGAGAACTTGTGGCACTCTCATGAGATAAGGATCTTTTATTATTGACAGCTTAGTAACCATATTTCAGTGGGGGAATGTGAGAGGGATGACATAGGAGAGATTCGTGTATTAGGAAGGTTGATATGTAGATAACCTTTTGGGTCTCTTTCATTATGAAAGTATATAGTTTTAGCTAAAGTAATCATTTTTTTGTTTCTCTTAGGAATTTACTATTTTGAACTGGACTAATATTATCGAGTGACATTTATATCTGGTTCCCCTAAGAACAGAAATTGCAAACATCTGTCAGTTATTAGAAAACATTGAATCTGCACTAGAAGTCATCTTAATCCACGCTGTGGCTTTGAAAGCACGTTCTTAATCTGAAATTGTTGAACAAAATTAGATTGGCACTTTAGCCCCTGCTCTAATGTAAACACAAAGGAATATTTCTAGATGGTTGGCATTCTTTGAGAGATGTTGGGCTTTTCAAGTAAAAATCAGTTAATATAACCCGGGGACTTAATTTTTTTCTGTCCAGGATTGACTGTAAAGCCCGTTCTCCTTTCTCCGTCTGTCCAACTTTGTTTCATCCTTTAGCATCCAACTTGGTGATCGTTAGTTCTCTTCCCACTGTGACTGTCAGTGAACAGAATGCCAGATGAGCCATACTGTCTCAAAGGCCTGTTGTTTCTGCCTTCATCGGTCCAGTTCTTTTGGCTTTGAGGAGGGTATTTGAAAGAAATGAAAAGTTTCAGTTCCTTAATAAAAAGTGTGTTTGAAATATAGAGCAATCAGCTCTCCGTTGACTAGGTTAAGAACTCTCTTCAGTTTCAGCTCTGGAATAAATGATTTTTTTCTGTTACACAAATAACTTCCCATTAAATAAAGCAGTTTGCACAGCACCGTCTCTAGACTCAGGCAGATGGAGGAATTCACACATTTACGTGTACTGTGGGCCAGTTCATGTGCATATTATTCATTTTAATTGCACTGGAGAAATGTCAGATGCGGAAATGGCACTTAATAGCCTGACATGTACATTAGTGCTTCGCAGATGCACGTTTAAGGGGCCGCACAGAGCAATGAGAATTGCTACCTAGCAGCAAGAGAAAGGATTTTGAAAGCCCATGTTTGCTTGGGACGTACACTGTCATAACAGAGATGTAATCGTAAGTTTGTATGGAGACTTGAGCATCCTTTCGGTGCACTACAAGTATTTTCTCTCTGGCTGGTTGAAGCAGCTGTCTAGTGAGGGTGGAATCAGAAAGCGCGTCCCCTCTCAGTATCGTGGGTGGGCCCACTGCATTGGCTGGAGTCAGGGTAATGAGGCTGCCCCAGACAGTGAGTAGATTCCCAAGAGAGCCAGCCCCTTAAAGTAATGCTTCTCAAAATTTTTAGTTTCAGGACCCTATAAGGACCCTTAAAAATTACTGAGGAGGTCCTAAAAACTTACATATTAGTTCATTGACAAATAACAATGATAAATGCATTACATATTAACATCAGAACAGTGATACTGTCACATGTCATATAACAGCTGGAAAATTTCACTGTACAATCATGAGAGAATGAGTGAAGAAAAAATCATATCCTAGTATCATTATGAAAAGGATTTTGACCTCAAAGACCGCCTGAAAGGATCTTAAGGGACCATGTGGCTAAAAATTTAAATTGAGAGAGAGGCAGGGGCAGTGGGGAGGAATAGCCAGCTAGCCTGGAAGTCCTCTTTCCAGGTTGCAAGCTAGCTACTGGTTTTCCTGCAGGAAGGGTTCTTGGAAGTGAAGTCACAGGTCATAGTCTTAAACAAAGCTGTGCGTGTTGCCAGGTACACTGATGAGAGGGCGTGGAAGCTGGGTGGGAAATGCAGTTTTCATTCTTTTGGGACCTTGGCCGTAAAAGCAGTTTCTCAGCAGGAAGGCATGCTAAGAGGTGGAGACATCATCCAACTCATGCCAAAGGTGCAGGACAGCACTGAATGAGTATGTGCCTACCCCTCACCCCCACAGACCGGAGGAGGGAGGTCTCACCGGGAGGTGACCGAGACGTGGACCCCCTGGAGCCTGCTTGCCCACAGCTTGACCTGATCCGAAGCCAGAGAGACGGCCAGAGGAGGTCAGGGCACTCAAGATAATCCTGACATCAAACATAGAGACATACCACGTGGGGTAGTTCCTATGATTGGGGAATTAATTCCATTTCAAACATCAATAAATCATGAGATGGAAGGTTTACGTAATTCTGCTAGTAAAGCAGAACGCTCTGAGGATATGCCAGTGACATTTTGGAAATCAGTATCAAGGGAATCTAAGCTGGATGTTAAAACCCAAATCTGAAATGAACTATAAGAAGAAAGCTACTAAATATATAACAGACAAAAGTGGCCAAATTGATAACATAGTTCAGGATGATGTAGTCAAAGTGGAGGAGATATAATCAGTTAATTATAATTATGTTTCTGACAAGTGGTTGGAAAATCAAGAGGGAGTGCTCGTTCCTTTTCCCCCTTTTTTTATGCTCTCAAATAATCTTCAGGAACAGTTCTCCTTCCCTTGACTGCAGGTTGTAAATATCTTGATGTGCCCAAAGTTAATTGCATTTTAAAAGTTAACTCCAATTTGAAGAAATTCAGATAAGCTGGAGTGTGTTAGTTGACATTCTCCAAAGATCCCCGGTCTCAAGGCTAGCTAGTCTGTAATGCCTGGTTCTCCTTTATGGCCTAGCAGCTCACAAGGTAGAAAATTATGTTTCCTGCCATTTTATGCAGCCGTATCTTGCTGGTTGACTCCCACCTCCAGAGTCATTAAGCAGCAAAAAACTTATCCTCTATTAATAGTGCCTCTGACTTATTCAGGGAAATCCTTAACCAAGATAAGTGGTGACTGTACCATCCAGTTTCTTCTCCGTCTCACTTTTCTGTCTCTTTCCACCAGAGGTAAACCTTCCAAAACTTTGAAGCTCATGATCACTGTTAAAACATGCAGGGAAAATCAGATATTCATACAGTTTCATTGTGCTTGGGCTTAAAATCAGTGATTAGCTTGGAATTAGGGGTACTTCCAGTAAAGAAGGCCGTGTGGTTATAATGGGTGTTCATTGGCTGGTCAATGAAGCTGTCTATTCTGTGATCACCCAAGAAGTGTTTTAAAGATGCCTATTGGAATAGGGTCAAACTTCTTGTTTCTTGTTCCTGGGACTTCCCTCTCTGGGGTCTTGAGGCAAGTGTTTGTTTTCAGTATCTGCGCCAAGCTGCCCCCTTCTTTGCATGGTTTCTTGGTAACGTTGCTACGTTCATCTCATCACCCCAACCAGAAATCTCTCCCTTCCTCACCTCCCGTCCCGACAGTCTCTACGTCCTGTCCAGCCCTTCTTCTCCGTCCCTTCGTCATTTACACAATTTCAGCACCTTCCTCCTGGCCCCTCTCAGCAACTCTCACCCCTCTCAAATCTATCCTCTGTGAACACCAGAGGAATAGAAATAAGAAATGGGCCCGTGGATGGGGAGAATAAGGTGAGAGAGAGACTGTTTCTTTTCATTGTAAGTGCTTCCGAATGGTTAAACTTTTTAACCATATGTTTATAATACTTTGATGAAAGTGAATCAATTCATCATTCTGGATAACTGCAGAATGGTCTTAATGAAGATACTAAGATGACCATGTTATTCCTCTATTTGAGACCCTTTGATGAGGACCTATTGCTTATGTGCTATCAACCTAACCGCAGTTATATATCCCTGTGCTTCTGCACATGCTGTTCACTCTGCCAGGAATGTAGACTCTCTTGATAGGGCTTTTGGTCGTTGGGTCAAAATCTTCTTCTCTGAATTGGGTTTTGCACTGGACCCCAGGGCCCCACTGGCTTGGTTGTGACCGGCTGCCCAGTAGTGTTCTGCCCAGACTGAGCAGGGACAGGGCTGTCTTAATGCACTGGGGTGGGCTCATTAAAGCCTTTGGGTCTTCCGTCTGTTTCCCACAGCAGTCTGAGCTATCAGCTGAAGAAAGTCCAGAAAAATTAGGAACCTCCCAACTACATCGTCATAAAGTGATTTCCTTGAACAAGCAGATTCTGCAGAAGACCAAACAACTGGAAGAGGTGAGTGTTTTCTTTTCATAATTTTATTCAAGTAAAATAAAACCATTCTTCAAGAAGAGAGAAACTGGGGAAGGAGTTAAGATCTCCATGTCAGAATGGTCAAAGGAGATTCCAGAACAGGGGTCGGCACTCGCAGGCCCTTGGGCAGTCCAGCCGCCACCTGTTTTTGTAAATAGTTTTATTGGAATACATGCTCACTCACTTGTTTACATATGTTCTGTGGCTTCTTTCAAGCTCCAGTGAGACCTACAGAGCCTAAAGTATTTACTGTCTGGCCCTTTACAGAGAATATTTGCCAACCTCTGTTCTAGAAGAAGATCACAGGGCAAGAAGAGCGTTTATTAATTCACAAAGATTAGCTGAGCACCGCTGTGCTGGGCACTGAACTAGGCCGTGGTGGTGAAAGAAGAGCAAGTTACGATCTCTGCTCTCTGATGAGGAGACATACTCTAGACAAATATAACATCATTTTTTTCTGTCTTTATAAATTTAAATGCTTCAGCTCATTAATTTTAAATTATAGGGATAATACAAGCTCACTGTAAATAAACAAAATAGTATAGAACTGTATGAAGTTAAAAATGGGAATCCCCTTGTACTGTCGCCCAGCCCCGTTCCCTAGAGCAACCCACTGTTTCCTAGGCTTTGCAAGCTCTTATATATGCTCATTCACCTGGGGAGAGGGGGTTGTCTGGTTATAAAAATTGAGTTTGTTTTTCACTTATTTTATCACAGATATCTCTGTGTCAGTAATAGTAATGTCTACTAAGAAGGTTTTTTTAGGGTAATTACAAAGTGCTTTTCAAAATTAACTCATTCAGGGACTTCCCTGGTGGCACAGTGGTTAAGAATCCGCCTGCCAACGCAGGGGACACAGGTTCGAGCCCTGGTCCGGGAAGATCCCACATGCCGCAGAGCAACTAGGCCCGTGAGCCACAACTACTGAGCCTGCGCGTCTGGAGCCTGTGCTCCGCAACAAGAGAGGCCGTGACAGTGAGAGGTCCACGCACCGCGATGAGGAGTGGCCCCCACTTGCCACAACGAGAGAAAGCCCTCGCACAGAAACGAAGACCCAACACAGCCAAAAATTAATTAATTAATTAATTAATTTTTTTAAAAAAAGATATACTTTTTTTGTAAGGAAAAGGGAAATGACATTTTTGAGATATAAATTTACGATTGTATAACTTGGAGCAGTAAAGGTAGTTCATTTTCTTTCTCTTCATGTTGAAGTCCTGAATCCTTTCTTCTATCTGGCATTGTTTGCCATCCAGTCAAATTCTATGCTAGCATCTCGAGTGCAGCAATGCAGTTTGTATCCTGTGAACGGGCAGGTTTGTTAACTGAAGTGATTGTAGCCATACAAAGAAGTCAGACCTGAATTTGAACCCAGGCCTTATCAGTTATCAGCTACGAAACTTTAGTAAAGTAACTTAACCCCTCTGAGTCTTTATTTCCTCATCTGTTAAATAAGGATAATGTCTTCGTCCATTGAATTTAGTAAGGATTCACTGTTACGATTTACGCAGAAAACCTAGTATGTCACCTGACATGTAGTTGGTGCTAATTGAGTCAAAAACGTGCATATTTGTTTAGTTTAAATCTTTCTGGGCTTCCCTTTTCTCATCTGTGAAATGCGGATACCTCCCATATCTGTGCCATTGTGAGGATCAAATGAGAACAGATGTCTTTTATCTTTCATTTACAGCTGCAGGCAAGTCATTCCGACCTACAGGCCAGATACGAGGAAGAAAAGAAAACCCTGACAGAGGTGAGCGGCTTTCCTTCCTCCATGGGTCTTGCTGGTAGTCGTTTGACCTGCACTGCTGATGGGATGCCTGCGTCATCAGTCCATGTGGAGGGGTCACCATCCCCTCCTCAGGGCTCAGGCCCATCTGGGGACAAAGGACAGTCACATGGTAGTGCATGACTCGAGCCATCAGTTTATCCCCACTGCCGTGTTCTAAGCCATCAGAGTCTGGGTGGGAGAGATCGCTTTGGGCTGCAAGGGTCAGGGAAGCGTCCTGAGGACAGGGGGCCTGACAGGCAGGGCGGCCACTTTGAAGAACACGGTGCGTCTTTCACGGTAAAGGGCCCCTGCTCCAGAACACTGGATTCCTTGAGAGTGAGAAGGTTTCTTTTTGTGAGATGACACGACTACAGAGGGTGTAATTTGTTGTTCACAATTGCCGGTGATCTCCTAGGCGGAATGGAAGAGGGGCTGCGGGTCTGTTTGACCCCGTGGTCCGTGTCCTGACCCAGATGGCGACCGTGCCGTCCTCCATCAGCATCACAGCATACTTACCTCCCGCTTGCGACTGCCTCGGAAGCCAGGCGAGGAAAACAAACATTGGTGATACCAGCTCTGTCACGCGAGGAGTTTAGTTCTTTTTATTTCTGTCCCTGTTTCCATGGAAAGCTAATCCTCACCCAGGTCTGAAGAGCTCTCCCCACTGTGATTTTGGTGCTCGGGCTACAGCTGTACTTCACAAGAGTCTTGCCGCGAGGGCCCCACCTAGTGCTTTCTGGACCACGTGGAAGCGGGACTGGCCTTCAAAGGCATCTCTGAAGCCGAGGCAGTCCCTATTTTTTTTTTTTTAATTTCACATGAAATTTGCCCCTTTAAAATTGTCACTTCTCTAGCAGTATGCAGCACTTAGTTCACTGCTTTGCTATAAACCCAACAAAGCTTTGTAATTCTGAGCTGGACTGGTGGCTTCAATTATTGTCAGAATGTTTGAAAAGGGCAGACGCAAGGATGACAATTAGAGGAATTTTTCAAAAAATTCTTTCTAAAGATGCCTGTGTTGCATTTGGACACATCAGCTTTCTTTACACTATTCTGTGACTCCATTCCTTCTGGATTAGATGGCAAACTCCTGGGGTGGAATCCCTGCGGCTGTCTTACTTTTCATGCTACACAGTCCCTGGCTTGAAGTTTGCCAAGTCATGGATCCATCTTTCTATAACAATCTGGAAGAGATTAAAGGCAAAACATCTTGATATCAATTTCCCAAAACACTTACTTGTCTTAGGATATAAATCCAGAATGGCTATCAAGTCACTTTTGGTATTAAGCACTAAATCAAATATTTTTTGAGCCCCGTACAAGTGCTAGAAAGGTGGAAGGTATGAGTTAAGTCAATAATAGGAGATAGTCTTCCTATCCTCACATAACAGTAGCAGCTAACGTTACAGTGTGCTGGGTGTGCTCTGGGCACATCATTTGTATTAGTCATTGAATCTTCATAACAGCCCTGGCAACACACTGTTGATATCCCTGTTCTGCAGCTGGAGAAACTAAAGCCGAGGGGCCGTTCAGATTCCACGGCTAACAGTCTGGCACCAATGACCTCTTAGCGAGCTTGCTGTCTAGGAGGGCAGTCAAACTGATTCCCGTCTAGAAAAATGGGAGGCTATCCAAAACCTAGTGCTGAACAACTTATATAGAAGACGGATTTGGTCGGAATACTGAACACTGTGAACCTGAATCAGTAGTAATGAACTTTGCCTTTGGGCCTCAGTCTTCTTATCTGTTCAAGGCAAGGACTGGGCAGGATGAGCACGCTGAGCCCTTTCATGCCAGTGTGCCCGGGTTTTACCTTTTCAGCAAAACCTGCCTTGCAGGATAACCTGGTAGCACTGGAAAACAGGCAAGATCTGCCTTCCCAGTAACCTTAGGAAAAGTGAAGCGGAGCACGGAAGGTAGAGGACAGAAGGGAGCCCTGACGTGTGGCCGGGGGATGGGGGCTGCCGCAGGCCCCTGCGTTAGCGGAGGCCCCCAGGTTCTAGCCTGTGCGCTTTCAATTTCAGCAATCACAGCTTTGATTTTGTACGTGAGAGGTTCATTCTGTTTTAAGTACGCAGTATCCTCTCCTGCCTCTCTGAGGGCAGTAACTGTGTCTGAAGTTTTTCTTGATCTATAAACTATTCCTTCAGATCAGAATTCATTTGTTGAATTGATACATTTTTTATGGTTATATCTTTCTTCAAATGTTTGATAATTCTTCATGGTGTGCTTACTGTTGATTCTGAATTTTTCTGTTACCAACTGTATGGGTTCTGTGTCCATTTTATGCAGTGACTATTCTGGAAGGGTGGGTCCTACTGTTTGGTGGGATCAGCCAGTGGTACCTGATGTGCGGGGCTGGGGCACCGTCTCTGCTGCCGAGTGTTGCCAGCTCTCTGGGGGCTGCCCTGCCTCTGGGACCCATGCGCCAGCTCTTGGGTTAAGGGAGCCAGGCTTCACTGCGTAGCCCGCTGGCTCGTCCTGATGCAGACCCCAGCCCTGCACCCCAGGCCTTCCTGCGTCCTCTGGGTCCACACGGCAGTCCTCCACAGGCCCTTCCTCTCTGCTGCCATCTTCCTTGTCCCCGAGGTACTCAACTCCTGTGATCCAACAGAATCACCTGGACTTTCTAGGACTTGAGGCAAGAAGAGAGCTTGCTGCATCTTGTGTTTGGTCTTCCATTTTCAGCTAGAACTCTTAGAACTTCTTTAACTTGTTTTTCTTTAATAAGTAACCCATTCACATGGTTCAAAATTCAAAAAGTATGAAGGGTGTCCCCCTGTAACCCAAGCATTCAGCTACTCTCTCCAGAGGGTAACCAGTTTCTTGTGACTCTTTTCAGAAAATTTTCATGCATATACAAATAACATGTAGGTTCTTTTATACCTGTGTGCATCCAGTGTATACATTCCTTTATACACATTGGAAGCACATTGGAATCATTGTTTTATATGTTGTTCTCTGCAACCAACAGTAGATGTTAGAGATCATCATAAAAGAGCTGTTTATTCTTTCTTTTTTTAATAGCAGCTTAGTATTCTATTGTGTGATAGATCTGCACACCTTAAAAATTAAAATCTGCGTTTCTTTAAAATTTCTTTTTTAAAATTCCCAACTGTCTGACTCAGAAAAAGAAAGTGGAATTTTTCAAGATGGGAAATTTAACCCTGCCCCTGTCAAGCAGCCATGATAGTGGTATCCTGAAACTGAAACCTAGGTCTGTCTCTCACAGCCACTGTTATTATTTACCTCTTCCTACTGAAAGGCACCTGCTGTCAGCATTACTTTTGGCTTTCCACCCAGTTGCTGCTGTGATTTAAAGGTATTGCCTTTAAGGTCTCATTTACCAACAGAACGTGTCACGAAGGGTCTGGTTTTGACCTCTCCATGCTGTCCCTCCACCCCCATCCTCTTCCTCTCATCCACCTATTTTCTCAACATACAGCCAAATCCAGTGGGCTGTCAGGAAAGGGGTGCAGGTGTGAGCCGGGAAGGAGAGGACATCTCCTGTCCCACCAACGTGCCTCCTTGTCTCTCGCAGCTCAAGAGTTATGGTGAGAAACTGGACAAAGAACAGGCCGCCCTTGAGAAGGTAGAAGCCAAAGCTGATCCAGGGTAAGAGGTTTCAGCATGTGCTTATTTTCTCCGTGAAGGTATCTGGTGGTTTGAGCGCAGGGCTGACGAGCCGGGGGTCACTGCTGCTGGCCCCATGCCGCTCAGTTACTTCTCCGCTGGTCTGGGGCTCGCCTGTTGCCCAGGGGGTGCTGAGTTAGCCTCGATCCTCTTCCCCCCAGTTCCCCCTGGGGTCAGGAGCAGCTTGTTTTGCGTTTTGTTTTGTTTTTTCTGTTTTTAAAAACTAAGTAATACATTCAAGGTTCAAAAGGACGTGCGCCGAACCGAAAAGTCTCCTCCCGCCCTTGCCCCCCTCCCTTAGAATCAACCATTGTTACCAGGTTTTAACAGCACACATTTTAGCCCTGTCCTTTGGGAGTGAAGGTACAGTCTTTTTTGACCAAGACACAGCTGCTGGGTTTTTGTGTTTTGTTTTGTTTTTCAATTAATTGTATTTAGACAATTTAAGTTAAATATAATCACTTACATTTGACCGTTTTAACACCAAACTGTTTGGGTGGTGAAATCTCCCGTGTCACTCACTTGAGTGAAATCATGAAATAATAAAATGCTTCAGGGACAGACTGAGCAGTTCTGGGTTTGGTGGATATTTTTAGCAAAGAAGTACCTACAGATTACTTGGCTTTATGATTAGAAACCCTCTTTTCATGATGTGGAGCAAAGTACTATTAGATACTTGACATTTTAAATTTCAAATTAGTGCTTTTAATGACCTTAAGCAACTCGTTTCCTTTCAGAAGGGAAATGAAAAATGGGAATTAAAATTACGATACTATCTGTGCTCTGAGTCTGTTAAGTAATTAGTATCATTAAAAATATACAGTAATCTTGAAACTCCTTGTTGTTTCTGCAGCTGACATTTTAATGCTGAATTCTGTAGTGTTTGTTTGGATGTGGCCTGATGGACTCGGCTTATAAATGAATAATAATGTCAGTTAAAGGGTAGTCATAACCATTTGTGGGAAGCCCGTTAGACACTCTTGGGAGAGACAAGGAAATTAAGAAAGAAATCCCTTTTTATCTGGGGTCTTGGTTGTCCCCGTGATTCATAAAATCATAATGGTTTGTTGCAAGTCAGTCATTTTTTGGTCTTTTCTTTTCAGCATCCTGCAGAACTTGAGAGCCCTTGTAGCCATGAATGAAAATCTGAAAAGTCAGGAACAGGAGTTTAAAGCACATTGTCGAGTAAGTGTTGCTCGGTGTCGGCAGACGTTAACCGAGATTCTTGTAAAATCTCCTGCTTTCCCTCCCTTGTGCTGCCGAGGGTCCTGTCCAGGTGCGGTCGGAAAAGCAGGCTCACCAGGCGGGCACGCGGCAGTGTGTGAGAGGAGTAGAGGACTATGGTAGGTGCCCTCCGAGGAAACCGCAAGTGACTTAGGTGTGCCAGACCCCCGGACTGAGAGCACAGTCTAACAAACGCTGTTTCCTAATTTCCAAATGTACTGAAAAGAAAAGTCTCACAGAGTGCGAAAGGCATAGCATCTTAGGAGACCAGGGCCGCCCTGAAGACCTGGCGTGTCTGTGTGTTGCGTGTTCTGCCACGTGAGACCTCGTGGTCTGGTAGCGGGCACGTGCTCAGGTGACCACGTGGGAGGCAGGAAAAGGGAGTTGAGTCGTGTGTGAGTCCAGGGGGAGAGGCCGCCGTGGCACCAGAGCCATCCGGAAGCTGGCCTGACTTGCGCAGGGCCAGGTGGCAGGGGAGGAGTGCCTTGGTGAGGCAGGGCTCCGGGCCGCAAGGTCCCAGGAAAGGTGGAGAAGGGTCGGCACCGAGAAGGAGGCTTGGACCGGGCTCTAAGCCACTCGTTCGTTCCGTGTCCCAGGTGTTACTGCGAGCCTCGCCTGCCCTTTAGGAAGAAAGGTGCCTTCTGACTGAGGTACAACTGCCTGTATCCTCCTGAGTTAACCTTCCCAGGCTGAACATCGGGGGTCTGGGGAGCTACTGCCTAATGGACTTTCTGTCTCCACGTAAACTCACGAAATGTGAAAACAAAGACTCTAGATCAAGGTAAATAATTAGCTCCGATTACTAGCCTGTCCAGATCTTACGAATGTTCGTATTACTTTTAAAGGAGGAGATGGCGCGGCTGCAGCAGGACATTGAAACCCTGAAGGCTGAGAGGGCTCCAGGCAGAGATGGAAAGGTACGGGCTGTGGAGGAGCGCTCCCGTCTGCTGGGGCTGTGTGACTTCCACCGTGAAGGGGTTTCTAGAGCACTCACCAGCGAAGAGTCTGGTGCGGAAAAAGACCAGACTTTCCTCGGCCTGGTCCTCTGAACACACATTTCTCAAGTAGTTTTTTTAGATATTTGTCCCTGTCCTTTGTCTTCCTTCTATGGGTCAAAGTGTCCATGGGTGTGGCCAGCAGCAACTCCAGATAAGAATTAACGGGTCACAAGCCCGGCTGCCCCCTCTGTTAGGGACAGGGTGTTTGCAGGAGCCCCCTGAGCTCTGTTCCCACTCGTCCCATCTGCCTGTAAATTCTGTGCCAGTTTGCTCATTTCACCCTGCGCTCCTGCCCGGGGGCACAGGAAGGCAGCCGAGAGCAGCACGGGATGTGAGGTCAGAGCTCTAGCAGCACGGGAACATCCCGGGCTCAGGAACACGGCCCACTGGCTCTCGGAACAGAGGCCTTGATCTTCCAAGGAGCTGGTGTGGGCAAGGGCAGAAAAATAAGTCTGTTTCTCTCACCAAATGAGATCGTAGGCATCGCTGTGGTTTGTCCCTTCTCACACTCCAGTCAAGGCTTATTTGCTGAGGCTCCCTATGCTTAAGGTGTGAGAGCTGGGTGTGGCTTTGGACCCCATCGACTGCACCCTCTCTCTTGGGGGAATGGGGAACCTGGGGCTCAGAGAGGGGAGGGGACTTGTCCAAGCAGGCAGCATGAGTCCAGATGCTTTCCACCGGGGCTGCGCGGCACTCTGCCCTGCTCAGCGGGGAGAAGGGCCTCAGAGGTGCCACCTCCCTGTCGTGCTGGCTTGTGCCACTCCAGCCACAGCCGTGAGGACTGGCACGGGGATAGCAGAGCGAGGCCGTGCAGTGGCTGGTGTCCTGGGACCACCCGCCCACATCCAGCCTTTCCAGTTGTTTCTAAGACTTGGAGCTCGGAGGCTCACATGAGCTCAGCAGCCTCTGGGTTTGCACAAATCACAGACTTTCAGGACGGCATTTCTCTTCTTAGCAGTCACACCTTGTTAGAGGGATTGACTCACATTCAAAGACAGAGTTTAGCTTGTTAGTGTGTGGCTGAGAGGCATTTGAGAACAATTTAAAATCTGGGGCCCGTGTGCAGGCTGCGCCCTGTTCAGACGTGGTCTGCCCACCGCCCCCCCCCGCTCCTACATCTGGACCCTCAGCTTTTCTGTCCCATCCCTTTCCTCAGAAACATTTTTTTTCTTTTTTTTTTACTTTTCCTCATTGCAGACCCTCTCCGGGGGAGAGCAGCATGGTGCCCTAACCCCTGCGATGACGCACAACGTAAGTACCTGCCCATTCTCAGGACCACCGCTGTCCTCTGCGGGTGTGGCAGCTTCTCACGCGTCCGCCCTTTCATCCTGTCTGCGGCCACCTCCTTGTCTTCGGGCTCTCGGGGCGTGGCTCCATCTCCGCATCCGCCCCTTGGGTGGAGCAGGACCTCCCGGGGACGGCCCTGACGGCGGGCACCTGGCACAAGGCATGCCGTCCCCACCCTGGCATCTGAGCCGGGAAGGGGACAGGCCTGTGTGGTCCACACGTGCCCGTCACAGCCCAGGCTCCGACGGGCGAGCAGTGCACAGGGAGAGAGCTCTCTCTGGGGGGGACTGTGTTCCAGGGTCAGCAGCCTGTAAAGGGCTGGGTAGTAAATATTGTCAGCTTTGTGGGCCAGCTCCGCTGTGGTCGTCGTAGTCTATAGATAAGTGAAAGGACATGGCTACATTCCAGTAAAACTTTATTTACAAAACTAAGCACAGAGGCGAATTTGACCCGAGGGCTGTGGGATTTAGCTGCTGGGCTATAGTTTGCGTACCCCTGTTAAACAGGTGCTTCTAGGAGAAAGGAATAGAAAAGGAAGAGGAGAAGGAAGAGAGAAACAGAAAAGCCTCTCACATTCTCCTCCTTTAGGGTTTCTCTTCCCTTCGTGCCCTCAGAGGCTCCTAGAGAGTGAGCTTCAGGACTCCCATGGTGAAGGCTACTGAGGTTTGCCTGCAGCTGAGCCCCATGGAGGAGCTGCGGTGTGTGTGTGTGTGTGTGTGTGCGCGCACGCGCACAGTGGGGAAGGGGCACCTCTGACACTATTGTAGCTTTCCCCAGTTCAGCAAACCATCCAGCCATGTCTTTTACCCCATTGGGTTCAGTGAGGGGCTAGTTTCTCTCTTTTAATTCAGCTCTGTCCAAAGGGCCTTTCTGCAGTGGTGGAAATGTTCTCTATCTATGCTGTCCAATATGGTAGCCACTAGCTACATGTGGCTACTGAGCACTTGAAATGTGGCTAGGGAAGTTGAGAAACGGAATATTTTTAAGTTTTAGTTAATGTAAATTTAAATAGCCACTTGTGGCTGGTGGCTATCATATTGGAGGGTGCAGGTCTAAACAGAAACATAGGAAGCAAGCCATCATCATCTCCAAACACAGAGACATAGAACAACAGGCTTTTAAATAACGGTTGTCTCCTCCTCCTCATGGATTTTTTTTGGTGCGGGAGGAAAGGGCACGTGGACTTGGGGAATACTTCACTTAAGAACCCTGGATGCAGCCTGGGTCCCGGAAGAAGGAAGAGTTGTTATAAAGTGATGTGAAAGAGTGTCAAGGGTCTCACAGGACTTAGGACCTGACCCTGAACTCGGCCATTTGAAAAAAGAAATTTGGAGCCTCAGGATGAGGGAGATATATAAAAACTGTTCAACTTCAAAAGATTTCATCAAAAAATGAAAATTTCCTATTCCCAGATAATTGTGTTTTTTTCCAATTTCAGGAAGACCTAGACAGTCGGTATAATATGGAGAAAGAGAAGCTTTACAAGATCCGTTTACTACAGGTGAGTGAAAACAAGAGCCAATAAATGCCTCTAACTAGGCTCGTGTGCCTATAGCAGAAGTAGAAAGTCTCAGCATCTAAGAGTGGAGAGACTCGGGAAAGCTGCTGTTTGCTCTTCTATCTGGAGTGCAGCTCAGTGGATTATGTTGGTTGTAACAGCTCACATTGGTATGTTATTTCACCATCATCTCATTTGATTTGAGATGGGTGGAAAGTTAGCTATTAGCCTCATTTTCTATATGAAGAAATTGACTCACATCCGTGAAGTACAAGCAGCTGGAAGGTGCCAGAGCCAAGATTAGAGGTCTAATGTTCTCGTCCAGTACTTTTTTTTTTTAATTAAGAAAATTTTATTTACAGTAGAACAGAGCACTTAGGAATATATTTAAAAAAAGAATTGTAAAACTTGTACTCTGCAAACTACAAAAAATTGTTAAATGTCCAGAAGAGGCAAATCTGTAGAGACAAAGTGAATTAATGCTGCCTAATGGTGGGGGTAAGGGGTCGGGAGACATGGGAGTGACTGCTGATTGGTACAGGTTTCTTTTGGGTTGATGAAAAAGTTCTGCAATTTTAGGTAGTGGTGCTGGTCGTACGACTCTGTGAGTATACTAAAAACCATTGAATTGTATACTTTGGGTGCAATGTATGGCCTGTGAATTATATCTCATAGCTGTTTAAAAAAAAGTCAGGGGGAGGATAAGGTAGACTTAAAAATATTGTGTTCTTGTCTAGTACCTTTCCCCTAAAATTAAGTGCCCACTTTAGCTGTCTTAATTGATAGATAACCTTAGGGGTTTGTGAGAAGGCCATCAAATATGGGGAGTTTTAAAGTTGGCTCTAAATTCACATAGATCAAAATTACATTATAGAATCTTTTACATTGCCAGGGTCTGGCTCATGCACATTCAAAAGCCAGGAGTTAACTTGTGTTGCACTTTGGCCAGGGCCTTCTCTCTGTTCTCTGGGAAAGGAAGGCCAGGTTCTGGGGGGAGTGGCCAAGGGGCTGCAGGGGCCAATGGGACCCTCTTTCACCTTTCTCTGGCCCATGCTTATTTTGCTGAGTTGTTTGGCTAAATTCCAGGGAGTCAAATTTGTCCTGATACAAAGACACTGTACCAATCTTAAAGAGACACAGAATTAAATAAAATCAGGACAGTACAGCTGCATCCTTGGAAACTTTTTGACTGTGTGCTTACTATGTGTTCAGTGTTGCATTAGATCCCAGGAATAGTAAATGGGTTGCTCTATCTTTTGGGAGCTGGCTGGCTGTTTGAGAACCAAGATATGTCCGTATACATCAAAGTACAAGGGGGCTTACATGCGAATTGCATACTGCAGGCTGGAGACCTGGGGGTCAGTCATACGTACTGGCTAGAGGGAAGGTGCAGTAGAACCCTAAGCCTGCTGAAGCCTGAGCCAGGGCTGGGTCAGTGAAAATGGACAGAAATAAACTGGCAGGTGAGAGGCTGAGCAGCTGTACCCATGGAACTTGGGATGGGTTAGAGAAAAAGTGGAGTCGAGGATGGTGGGGGAATTTCTGACTTGGGCACCAGCGTGGATCCTTGTGTTATTCATTGAGCAAAAGCCTAAAGGAGAAAGGATAGGGCTGAAGGGGATGGGAGTGTGCATAGAAGTGTTCATGAGATCTGTTTAGGGCCTTTAAAGGTTGGGGTACTCACCCAAGTAGGAATAGTCTGGGCTGGAGATCTGGGGGTCAGCGCTGTATAGGTGATAACCTAGGATGTGAAAATACAGGCCGAGAAGAGGGAAAGAAGGACTCCACCAATGAGGGTTGAGACCAACTGGGCAGCCGGAGGCCCAGGAAAAACAGGAGCCCGAGGTCTCGTGGCAGCTGAGCGGAGAGCCCAGTGGAGAGAAGGGTCGGTGTTGCCAGAAGTCAGGAAAGCTGGAAGCTGAGAATTGCCATAGGTGCAGAGAGAAGGTCTGCGGTGACCTTGGCGAGAGCGGTGCCAGTGGGTGTCGGGAGCAGCCAGCGGCAGTGGGTTGAAGGGAGACCGAGGGGAGTGGAGGGGTCAGAGCCAGTGGGGCACGTTGTTCTCGGGAAGTTGTGCTGTTAAAGGGAGGAGACAGATGGAAGCTGAAAGGTGATCAGGGTTTAAGGAAGGGCCTTTCTAAGGGTGAGGGGCTTGAACATATTTAAATGCCGATGAGAAGAAGCCAGTAGAAAAGGAGAGGTTAAAGATACAGTGAAAAGAATGCGTGATTTTATCTTTGGATTCCTGAGAAAGTATAGGAGGCAGAGCCTGAGCACGCGTGGGAGGTGCAGCCTTGGCCACAGGGAGAGGTGCGTCTTTCGCTCCACTCTAGCCGGAGCAGCAGGCACTATTTTGGTTTGATCACGAGAGTTGATAGTGGGTTTTGCGCCTGCAGGGGTTTTTGCACCCTCATGAATTAGAGGTCCCCGTCTGCCGCTGTGATAAAGTGGGCCAGGAGACGGGGAGGACGGGGAGGCCGTGAACCTGTAGTGGGAGCTGGGTGGCCCTCTTCAGCGCTGCCCCTCGGGGAAGCCGCCCGCCTCGGAGCCCAAGGTCGCCCCTGTGCCACGCACAGCCCTGCCTCCCCGGATGCACCTGGGGCAGTTCAGCTAGAAGAGCCCAGTTCGTTTCACAGGAGGGGGAAAGTGCCAGAAAGCTGCTTTGGGAGGAAACTGTAGGAGCTTTTCAAACACGCTAAGGGATTTGGGATTTGCACGGAGGCAGCAGGGCAGCTCCCTTGTCACCTGGGAAGCACTTCTGTTGCCTGGTCCCTGCCTGGCGCCGGGAATCAGCTGCTCTGGAGTCCTTGGGGGCCTGGTGGGCTGGCTGGCGGCACCATCCACACATGCCCTCCCGTTCAGAATCCTCCCTCCGATCCATTATTTTGACGCCTTCTCCCTGTGTTGCCGGGGGAGTCAGGGTCTGAGACGCGCGCCTCAGGCCTCAGGCCGCAGCCGCATCGGGTGCCTGCATTCCAGGGCGGGTGTGTGGGCACACGGTGGGTGGCGGCAGTGTTTTGGCTCCCCAGAGGGCACGTAAGGCCTTTCACCAAACAGTGTTGTCTCCCCCTCCCTTTTGCATATAGGCTCGAAGAAACCGAGAAATAGCAATTTTGCATCGCAGGATTGACGAAGTGCCCAGCAGAGCCGAGCTAATACAGTATCAGAAGAGATTTATCGAACTCTACCGCCAGAGTAGGTGCATCGACCACACGCAAGCTCCCGAGGCTGACCCTGGGAGGGGCAGGAGGCGAGGGGCTCTGTCCCACTTCAGCGTGGTGGCGCCGTCCATGAAAGCCACCCCTGGGAGGGCCCCCAGCTCATCGTCAGGCCCACTCATTTCATGTAGCCCAGAAGCCCAGGAGAAACACCATGGAGCTCTGCCTGCCCTCTCCCTGGACAGATACTTACGCTGATTGAGCTCTGAGAGCAATGCTTCTAGCCCACCCTCATCCCTGTCAGTCATCGGGCTCCACTTTCCAACGTCACACGGAACCTCGTGACCCCGGCATCTCTAGATCAGCCTTCGCTCATTGTTCTTCTCCTCTGCAAACCTTCTTGCTCGTGTGGTCCTTGTCTTTAACAGCATCACGTTCACCCAGGGATGCAGGACTGGGTCTCCCTCGGCCTAAATCAGTGAGCGCGTCTTGTCAGGCTCAGAGTGACACTCAAAGCTGTCATTGCCTTTCTCTTCCCAGTGCTGCTGCCATATCTGTCCTCCCTGGCATCCTAGCTCAGCCCAGTGAGCATTAGCTGGTCTGCAGCCCCTTCTGAGCCCATCATCCACCCGTCCAGTCACATCACTTCTCTCCAGTGGCAAATCCGCAGGCGCTTCCTAGACCCGCTGAAGAAAGCCTCTCTCCTGTCCTCCCCAGTCTAAGTGGCCTGCCTGGAGGTCCCGATTTCCTGCCCTCAGTCCCCACTCTGGCCTCCTCAGTCCACACGCTGCCTCTGAACACACCATGCACTTTGACATCCTAGGCCTTGACTCCTGTTAACCTGCGCCTGGGACCCCTTCTTCCCTCTGTTAGACAAAATCCTTCAAGGCCCAGCTCACATCCTCTGTAAACAGATCCTGGGCCATCACCCTTTCCTTGGGCTCCCACTCTTGCTTGTCTTCCGGGTACCCCAAACTCAACACATACAAGACTGAACTTGCCTCCCTCCCCGTCTTTCCCCTCGGTCACTGGGATCGCTGTCAAGCCCACTTAGACCCCCCTGTCTTCTCTGCTGTAGCCACCTTCTCATCACTGCCCAGAGTCTAACCCCTTGTGTGCACTCTTGCCTGAGGGGTCTTTCTTGCACACAATTTGATCATTTTACACTCTTGCTTTAAAAGCCTTGATATTTAATAGCTCCCCATAACTGGGTGGACAGTCTTCAGAATCCTAAGTCCTGCCTCGTCTGGGCCAGCTGGCCCCCCTGCAGTCCCTGTGTCCCCCACCCCTGTGAGCTGGTCCCAGGCCCAGGAGGCCAGTGCCCTGCAGTTCCCGCTTGGAAAACGCCAAGTCTTCTTTCAGAATATACCCCAGATCTTCCCTTGAGATGTTGGCGTCTCAGCCATCCTTCGTGCTTCAAGCCGGAGCACTGTCCCTGCTCAGAACATGCGTCCAGACGCACGCTTCCTTTCGCGTCTTAACCCCACCACCCTGATGTTTCATGCGGTCCTCCCATTTGACTCAGGTGATCAGGGGCAGGTGTCAACGATGGCAGTTTCTCAGCAGAAAGTAGTTCCTGCCTTAAGTTAACTCTTTCTCCCTAAGCACGGGCTGCACGAAAGTGAGCCGGCTGTGGCTGCTGCTGCTGGGGGGCGTGGGAAGGGAGGGAGCCCGCAGGCAGGAAGAGCTGGCATGGCGCTGCTTCGTCCCTCCGCCTTCCTCCCGGGACCCCTCACCGGGAGGGCTTCGGACAGACCCGCGCCCCGCACGCCGACAGGGAGCTTCCGCTGGCTCCGCGTCCTGGCTGCCACGCGCGTGCCGTCAGCCTGCGGCAGCCCTGCGCCGGCCTGTGTGCCCCGTGGGGCCTCCGCACAGACGGCGAGTGAGAGCCAGCGCCGGCAGGTCCGAGTCCTGCGGCGCCTCCGCGGGGAGAGGGTACGCAGGATTGTTCTGATACATTTTCTCACTCATGTGCTGATTTCTTTGCATTTGCAGTTTCAGCAGTGCACAAAGAAACCAAGCAGTTCTTCACTCTGTATAATACCCTGGATGACAAAAAGGTTTATTTGGAAAAAGAGGTAAGAGCCTTTATAGAAAGAAGAAGCATAATCAGGTGAGCAGCTACCCGTGCTGTCAGCGCGGGAAGTTCACACGGACCTGGTGTCGCGACGCCTTCGGCTGAAGTGGGAGGAACACCTGTCGTGTGCCCAGTGCCGGGTCCAGAGTCAGAAAGTGCGGGTTCGTCGGGGCTCCCACTGCGCAGGGTGGGCAGCAGCTGTGTGGTGCCTCGTGAGAGACGACGTCATAAAAAGAAACATCCTGGAAGCTCGAGAGGTGCAAACGGAGGAGGGCCTGGAGTTGGTGAAACTGTAGTTTGAGTTTCGGGGGAAGGAAAGAACCAGCTAAAGGAAATGGGGAGGGTGGGCTGTCAGAGTTGACAGGGGGAGGTGGCGGTTGAATTCTCAGCGGCAGACGGAGGCGTGAACTAAAAGAATTGTGAGAACGAAAGCAGGAGTGGGAGGGGTGACCGGGGCTGCCCCTCTGTGTGACTCTGGCTCAGGCCCGATCCGCTGGTGGTCAGGGCCCTCGATGGAAGGCAGACGATCGGGGCAGGTGTGCAGCTGTGTCTAGGAAAGCGCAGCGCTGTCTTCCCAGCGGCAGCGCAGTGTGGTGGCTCCAGCAGGCACTCTGGACTCACACGGGTTTGGGTGTCAGTGCGGCCTTATCTTCCTCACCTGTAAAACGGGGAGAACTCCTGCAGTGATGGAGACAGAACGAGGCAATGCCTGTGAAGTCCCTCGCTCGTGGTGATACGTGTTAGCTTCTGCCTCCCCCTCCCCTTGAGGGTGACAGAACCTATTTTTATTTTATCATCATCCTGCAACCCGCACTAATTACCACTTTACTAAGAACAATATTACAGATGTGTCTTTTACCTGGACCCAAATGGAGGCATCAGTGAGTACTGTCCTTGACTGCCTCTTGTCAGTCAAACCAGATCAATGTCTCTCCTCCGAGAGGCACTCCTTGAGGAGGGGTTGGGTTCTGTTTTCTCTGTATCCAGGGCCGTACACAGTGATGGGCACAGAACAGCCATCTGATAAACGTTGGAGTAGATGATCCGAGTGTGTTTGGGGGATTTACATCAGCCCTGGGGGTAGCTCTGCTGCACGCCCTGGCCTTGGGGTCTTCCCGCCTGGTGAGGGAAGACGGGCAGCCCCTTCTGAGGAAGGCTCGAACCCCACTGACCTTCCTTCATCAGCAGTGTTTAAAGTTGTTGCATTCTTGTAAAAACGAGGAGTATGCAGGGGGTGGGGCTATTTAATTCCGAGCCATACTAATGCGGTTAGAAGTTTGCATTTGGATAAACTGTACATTTTATCTCAAGTCTATTTATACCTGTGATATTTTAGCTTTCAACATGCCTGTGGAGTCACAAGGCCAAGAATATCATCTCCGTTTTACAGAGTGTGAACCTGAGTCCAAGTATAGTAAATGCCCAGTCCTGAGCTCACAAGCCGAGTCAGTGACAGAGCCAGAAAGAGGACCTAGGTTTCTAGACTCCAGACTCAGAGACCTGCCCTGGATGATCATCAGGACAGATAGAGGGTCCTAGGTGCGGGCTATGGCATTTCTAGGGGAGAGGGGCCTTGAATGGCGCACCCCCACCCCGTGGAGGCTCCCAGGGCCGCCCGGCAGCTGGCCGCATTGGCAGAGACTTTGTGGGAAGGCGTAGAACGGGCAGTTTTGTCACCCTCCGCGCCCACTGACCCTCTGCTAAGCTGATGGCCCTGAAAATAAAGGGCAGTGTTTGGTGAGATCGAAAGGGCTGTGGTGCAGCCCTAAGGGCCCTAGTGTTGGCTTAGGCTTCCCAGCTGGGATTTGGGTTCCATCATTCCTGTGGTCATGGCTGTGGGAAGCTAGATGCTCCGGGGAAACTCTGGAGGTGAGAACACGTTGCTCTTTTTTTTCATGTTACTTTCATCTGTGCGAACAAGGTGTGTTCATCTCAGAAGCAGCCTTCAGAGACACGTGACAAGCTTACAGTGGCTGGGGTTTAGCCCAGGCATCTTTCAGCCTTTGCTTGTTGTTTTTGTTCTTCTTTCCTCCCCAGATTAGCCTGCTGAACTCAGTTCATGAGAACTTCTCACAGTAAGTGCTCTCGGTCCTCCTCCCGTCAGTAGCTCGTGTGCCCTGCGCTTTTGTTGCCTCACCTCTGCCTGATCGAGCAAGGCTCAGTGCTCAGGGTGGGATTCTTACACTTTCACCCCTGCTGCTGCATGCGGATGTGCCTTGGTTTACGCAGAGCTTGAGTTCTTGCAAAAACTTAATGATACAGTGAATTTTAAAAACACCAAGGAGTAGCTTAGGGAAAAGGTGAACTTTCAAGTAATTTGACTATGCCCAACTACTGTGATTTCTTCATAGATTACTTTTGTCCTGCTAGGATTAGATTAATAACATTTGTTTTTGAGCACATAGAGATGCTTTAAAATTTAGATAACGAGGGAATTCCCTGGCGGTCCAGTGGTTAGGACTCTGTGCTTTCACTGCCGAGGGCCCAGCTTCAGTCCCTGGTCGGGGAACTAAGATCCCACAAGCCGCGTGGCGCAGCCAAAAAATAAAATAAGATAAAATAAAATTTAAATAATGAAATAATCTATATGATTTTTTAAAATACTTTTCAAATCTTGTGGTAGATTTTGTCTTTTAAGTCATGTGCATACTCTAAACTACTTTGTTCAGGTATAAATATGTTCTCCAAAAGTTGGATGGCAAGGCCCATCTGTACCCAAATCATACCAGCCCTCAAGCATGGCCATTGGCCTGCCCGCCATCCGGGCAGCCCCAGGCTGGCTCTCCGTCCATCAGGCTTCCTCTCCTTCCAGCACAGGTCTCTGCTGTCCCCTGGCAGGTGACCAGCAACTAACATCTTAATGGATAACAAGCTCTAGACTTTTAAGTTTCATTTCTAACTAAAAACAAACAAAAATCCTCACAGCCCCATTTAATATTCAGATTCAGTTAGTGACTTAACAACCTTGTGACATTTCTAAAAATGGTGCCTGCGTCTTTATCCCCTGATCACTGAGAGAAGCTGAGGTTTGAGTGTTTTTGTGGCGAATTCTGCTTTCTGTCAGCCTGTCCTTTGGAAGAATTCTCATTCTTGTATCCGTGTGCTCTGATCCTTCTGGTGTCATTTCCTCTGCAGAACTGGAGGTGAAGGGGCATGTTTTAGGACGTCACTTCTTTAGCTGCTATTCCTGGAAACAGGACCAGGTTTCCCAGCCTGGTTTTAAGAAAATCTCAGAAAATGTCTCTCAATCTTGAGCAGTGCCTCTAAATCTGCAGATTTTTAAAAACTAAGCGAAATTCATTTCTTAAGCAGAGCCTGCCATCATTCAAAATTAAAAAAAAAAAATTGTTAATTTTAGTCACGTTTTATTTTATTTAAGAAAATATGTATTAGTAAGAAAACTATAGGGAGAGTGGGAAAAGAAGATTACTATTCAGTTACAAGACCAGGCTAGTTTTCATGCTTTCCTCGGAGTTTAGAATCTTTGGCTGCCTGGAATCTCGGGGGCCCCACGGGTCCATCCTGCCTTGCAAATGCCTGCTTGCGTCTTGGGGCGTTATCTGGGTACAGGGCTGACTCCTCGGCGCCTCCTCTTTTCTGAGAGTCCTGTTTGCTGGTCATACCTCTGCTGGTCTTTCTTTCAGAGCCATGGCCTCCCCCGCTTCCCGGGACCAGTTTTTACGTCAGATGGAGCAGATCGTAGAAGGAATTAAGCAAAATCGAATGAAGGTCAGATGGTTTCCTTTCTGTAATGCAGCCAGGGTTTCACACTGGTGGTGGAGAAGACCCTGGGGAAAGCAGGCCTCTTCTGTTTGTCCTGGGAATGTGCTTTCAATTCTGAAGACATCTTCAGTGTCTCTGCAAGGGGTCCCACCAGGCCTCTGACCCTGCAGTGGGCAGGCCAGCTCCATGGGCTACCTGCACTGGTCGTTCACGGGCTGTTCTTAGCAACAGCTCTGTGGACTGAACACCTACCATGTGCCAAGCACTGTGCTAATCCTCCTAAAAGCCCCCTTAAGTGAGTGGGGTTCCCCCCATTGCACAGATGAGGAAACTGACTTTGACCAGCAGGCCTTCTCTCTTGCCCAGAATCACATCCTCACTGGCTCTTTGGTACCTGACATTCTACCATTAGGGATTCATTCCTTAGCATCTTAGGAGCATTTTAGTTTCCAGGAACCCCCTGTAAGAAGTGCAAGTAATTGCTGAACTCTGCTAAAGTGAGAGGATATTGAGTCTCAGAAGTCAGAAGAGAAAAGAGAGGAACTGAAGAGGGGTGTGGGTGCTCCAGAGATAGCTTTGCAGAGAACCATCCGGACGGGGCGCAGCGTGGGGACTTCCACGCTCTGTGGCTCTGCAGGGGCCACTCTGTCAGTAGGAAAGAAGACTTGCTGACGGTCTGGAAGCCGGACACGCAGCCGCAGCCTCCCACTACCATAGCCAGACAAATCCTTACTAGTGCTTCCAATGTCTCTTGCTTTTGGTCGTGTTTTTAAAACATATCACACACCTGGTCCTCGGGCACGGCAGTGAAACCTTCTGGGGACTTAGGGCATCTCCTCTCACAATCCTGGGGCAAAGTGGTCCAGTGAGGGCAACCAGAGTGTAAACACATGAAAGGAAGGATTGCCTGTAGGACCTGTCCTAAAAATGCACTCATTCAAGCTGCCTGGAATCCCATCTCACCAGAGATGAACTGCGGGCAAAAGCTCGCCATATCCCTTTCCCTGTAGCAAAATATTCATCTTGCTATTAAGGACATCAATAAAATCATGTCAAAAGAGCAAAAAAAAACAAGAAAAAAGAAAAAAATGTGTCACTGGTGACAAGACTATTCAACATCAAAAATGAGGGCAAAGTTGAGGCAGCACCTGTCCCCGTGCGTGGACCCTTACCCAGGGCGGACAGGCTCTCTTGCAAGAGGGAGTGGAGTCCCTTCTTGATGATCTGGGGTGAGAGGGAAGTGGGGGCAGAGAGCCTGGCCAACCGCAGGCCTGTAACCACCCAGCCTCAGTGCGGGGACCTTTCCAGCCGCCATGCTTGTCCTCAGAGAGATGCTCTTGTTCATAGTAAAGAACAACTGGAAGTTACTGGGGTTTTTCCCCTTTGGCTTCCCCTTTGTTTACTCTCTGATGCATTCCTGGGGAAAGAAATGGGCCCGACCCCTTCCTTCTCTCCATCCTCCCCCAGGCTTCATGGCGAAGGCACCTCAGTGCTGGCCAGCGAAGGAGGCAGCCCGTGCCCGTGCCCCCACGAGGTGGCCGGGCACCAGAAGGATGGTCGGGTCCCGGGGCAGGGAGGGCTCTCTCCTCTCGGGTCTGTGCTGCTGGTGCCTGACAGCAGCACCTGGCCTGTAGCAGGCACCCAAGGACTGCCTGTTTTAAGTGAATTCATTCTGTTGACTCCAAAAGCAGTTCTCAACGAGGGTTCCAGGTAGGGTCTGAATATTGACTGTCACTCGAATGGAGTAAGTCTGCTCTGCAGAACAGTGCTCATTTGGATGGATGTCTTTTGTTGTGTTTATTTACAAGAAACAAAATCATAGCCCTCCGTATCTGGGTGTCATGATGGGTCCTGCTCAGATCGAGGTGGCTGGGGGGTGTGTGTACCCCAGAGCTCAGGTTTCCCCGGAACTGTCAGGTGCAGGGTGTACACGGAACAGACGAGCAGTGAGTGCGAGTAACAGACTAGGTGTCCGTGGAAGAGTTGCTGAATAAAGAGGGAACTGCCTGCCTGTTTCTTGTGAAATTGTTTACATTCACACACACAAAGACTCATTACAGTAAGTCCCCTACAAACGAACTCCGTTCCGAGAGCACGTTCGTAAGTCCAATTTGTTCTTAAGTCCAACAAAGTTGGCCTAGGTACCCAGCTAACACAATCAGTTATACAGTACTGTACTGTAATAGGTTATAATACTTTTCACACAAAAAATACATAAAAACAAACACAAAAAAATAAAGAAAACATTTTTAATCTTACAGTACAGTACCTTGAAAAGTACAGCACAGTACCAGCTACATCACCGCTGCTTTTACGCTTGCTTCCGGACATCATGGACTTGAAATAAAGATACTGTACTCTATCCAGTACTGTACAGTAAAGTACACAAAAGCACAACCACTTGTAGAGGATGCACACACATGACAGCGTACGCCAGACACGTGAACTAACTTACGTGATTGGACGCGCAAATGCACGTTCTCATCTTTGAAAGTTCACAACTTGAAGGTTCGTATATAGGGGACTTACTGTAAATGAAACAGTAAATGCCCAGTGAGAGGAGAATTGCTGAAAAATTATAGAGTCTCTGTGCAATATTATGCAAATAAATAAACCAACCTCAAAAATGATGCATAGAAGGAAACTACTGGAAGGAAATTCATGAAAGTGTTAGTAATAGTTGGACGTTGCCAGCCGCCCTTGGTCAGAACATGCCTTTCATCACCGTTTCCCAAACTGTTTCAACAGATGGAGAAGAAGAAGCAAGAGAACAAAATGAGAAGAGACCAGTTGAACGACCAGTACTTGGAACTGTTAGAAAAACAGAGGCTGTACTTTAAGACTGTGAAAGAGTTCAAGGAGGTAAGAGGAGGGCTGGGCTGGCATGTAAGGCTGGGCGAGATTTGTGTTCACCCCCAGATGAGCCGTTGCAAACCAGAGCATTGCTTTGTTTTTCCACTGGTCTGAAATGGGAGATAGCAAGTTGGCAGTGGATGTGACAGTAAAGCGTGCATCACGATTGCATCGTTCTGTGGCCCATCTTGAGGCTCTAACTGAACATTCTAAGAAACGTCACTTCAATTTCCTAACACTCGGTAACCACATTAAACTCACAAGTAAAATGGCATCATCAGCCCACCTGGAAACAGTGTTTGCTATGGGTTCAGGTCTAGCATTTTTCCTCTTCCCAGTCTTAGACTGGGGAGGGACCTTGAGAAGCCACATGGGAGGAGAGTGAATTTGAGTGCGGCAGGCTTGCGTTCAGATCCTGCCACTCGCCGGCTGTGCAGGTGGGGAGGGACCTCATCCCTGTTGGGTCAGATGAGAGAGGAGAGCATCTAGTCTGTGTCTGGCACCTGTCACACCCACACGTAGATGAATTTTGTTTGCCCCTGTCTTTTCTCCCTGCATTTGAGCAGGATTATTCTCCATCATTCCAGAAGGAAACGTGCCCTTTTCTTAAGAAAATTTCCAGAAAGGAGACTTCATTCTGTTGCTTGCCAAGATCTGTCTCATCAGCTTTATTTTCAGGAATTTTTCCCCCTTTCTAATGTAAATGCATGTGGTTTTAGTGAATTTAGAGATTGCTGAAAATACAGGGGGCGGCTAAAGATAGTTGTATCCTGGGGTGTGGTCAGTGGAATAAAAAATACAATCTTTCCATACCAGTAATTTGGTCCTTACCTGTTTTAAGGCTCTTCCCTCTCCCTTCCTTGTCTTTTTCTTCTCTACTTCTTCCCTCTTTTGTAACTTGACTTTTGAGAACCACAACCGTAGGCATTTCAGATTCTCTCGTCCTTGTCAACAAATGTTCTTCCAGCTCCTGCCACGGCCCTGGGATAGATACCTCAGGTCATAAAACAGACTGGGTCCCTGTGTCCGGGAGCTTGCACTGTGGTTGGGGAGACAGAGAGCAAGCTAGGAAGCAGACCCTCATAAACAAGTAGTAACAAGTAAGAAGTACTTCCAGCCATTGCCTTGGCGGGGACTAATGTAGAGGGTGTGGTCAAGGAAGGCCTCTCTCCAACGAGAAGGACCTGGCCTTGGGCAGAGTGGCCAGGCGAGGTGCTCCGGGCCTGGGAGCCCCTGGGGCCGGCAGGAGTTGGAGCTGACAGGGAACAAACAGATAGGGACCCGCTGCTCCCCATCAGAGCTCGCTCTTCCCAAATAACGCGCAAAGAGAAGAGGCTCAGAGGAGAATTACATTTCACAGTGTTGCGTGAACACCAGCACTGCCCTTTGACAGCCGGAGCAGAAAGCAGATGAGTTGAGGAGGGTAAGTATAAGCTGTGAGAAGCAAAGCAAATGAAAGTGAAGCAGAAAAGCTCATGGTTGCGCTGCAGGCTCTCAGGCTGAAGGCTTGGGGTGATCTCTGAAGGAAAGGTTCCCTCAGACGTGTTAAGATTGAGGTTTCCACGTTCCCGCCTCCTCGGCACAGTTACTCTCAGTCAGAGACTGAGGGTGGGGCCCTCAGAGCCCGAGAAGACCCCAGACTGGACCTGGTGCTGGCCAAACAAGTTGGAAGAAAGGGGGTAGGGGGAATGTAATATGTTCCTCAGATAGCTAAGTGTATTTCACTTAAAGGACTCACCTTTTTAAAAAATTGCATGTCCCCTTGTTTTTTGATGTTAAAATTGCTCTCTCTTATAAAATGATAGTGACAGTATGCATTCCTTTTTTTTTTTTTTATCATTTTACTTGGCAAAAATTTAAAATTAACCACCACAGGTTAGCATTCCCAAATCTTAAATTTTTTTTCCAAGATCCTCTGAGGTAACTTGGGGCCATCACAGGTGTTGAGGTTTGCTTGCTACTCCCCAGTTTCCACCCCATTCCCCCAGGCAGAGGAATTCTGCTCTTTTACGTATTGCAGTGTCAGGTAAGATCTCATCTGTGGAAGGAACACAGTTCGAAAAGTCAGACTTTCATCCCAGGATGGACTCTCCTCCCGGAACCCTCTGCCCGCCTCCTTTATGTGCCTCTGCCCGACCTGCTTGGGCTTCTGCTCCCCAGTTCTGCATCCTCACTGCATCCTGGTCCCCAGCACCGTCCTGGGCAGTAATGGTTCTTCATGCAGAGCACGGTGTTAGCCAGAACATGGCCTTTGACCACCGCCGTCGTCCCTTTATGGTTCAGTTGACTCCACATTAACTGAGCCCCATGACGCCTGTGGGCTCTGTGCCGGCACTGGGTCATGGCCTCGTCCTGATCCAGCCTCCTCTGGGATCAAGGCCTTTTTGACTGGCAACATCGGGTTGTCTCTAAAATCCCATTGACTTGCTTGCTCTGGGAGGGTTTATTAATAACCAGTCTGCCAGGAAAAAACACATACTCTGGAATCACCTGAATCGCATTATTACACCAACTAATTGTGTTTCTCAAAGCACAGTCTGTCACAAGGTCACCAAACCAAGATTCAGATTCTAGCCTGGTTCTGACGAATGCCAGCCATACATTCTTATGATGCTGGCTCTGGGCACGTAATCTCCGGTGGGCGGAACTCAGGGTGTCCGGCACGTAGCGAGCCCCGTACCGTCTTCAGCAGGAAAGAAGCAGGAGGGAGGAGACATTTTCCCTTTTTTATAGAAAGAAATACCTAAAGGGCCCTTTCTGTATTTGCTTTGAACAGACAGACAGTATCATTTTGTAGTCCCAAAAGGCTCCGAGGAGATTCCATGAAATGTAATCAGTGCTCACGCTCCAGGTGACAGCCAAGGATGTCTTTACTGAGAACTTCAAGCATCATCTCAGTGTGGTGTGACGAGCAGAATCACCCCGGTGGTCTCTGCCACAGCAGTGTTTTGACGCTTACGAGTTGTTTGTTTTAGTTTTGGGGGGTTTTTTCTTTGCTCTGTTCAGAAGGTGAGGTGGGTAACAAAAGTTATTTATTCATTGTTTTATTGTTTTATTCTTTTATTATGGAAATTTTGAAAAACACACAGAAGTAGAGAAAGTGGTGTAACAGTATAATAGCATGACTCTGCCTGTCTTGGTCTGTCTTTCCCCCTCCCCCTGCCCCCCCCCTTTTTTTTGGCTGGAGGTTTTTCGCCCAAGCAAATCTCAGTAACTCATTTTAAATAAGAAAACTTTCTTCTCACCTTTTCTGACACAACAAATGTTACTTATCTTCACCTTCTTTTTCTTCCCATCCCCAGGAAAAATTAACTATCTACCCCTCCAAAAGCACGTGCTTAAAAAATGTCCGAGTATCTTGCTTCTGGCAGAACAATTCAGCTTCACCCCCGCCCAGCCCAGAGCCTCCCCAGGTCTGAGTGGAAGATACGCAGAAACCCCGGGTGAACCAGGGTCCTTGCAGCCAGAAAGACCAAAGGGCCTCCAGACAAGTGGGAGTGCCTGGCCGGGCCCAGGGAGATGGAAACATTGACTTTAGGGGTCTTGGATGCAGAGGGGCCAAGGGTGACAGAAAATTTTTCCTGCACACTAAGTGGATCTCCAGCCAAGCATGGCAACTGGAGGCCTAGCCACACTGCCGGGCCTGCACCCTCGGGCTCGACCCCTCCAGGCCCTTCCCCCTACCGCATTCACCTCTCACTCGGCTCCTTGTGACGTGGCCCGGGGAAGGGGTGGAGATGGTGTGCTAGCAGATGGAGGTACCCTGACCTGTCAAGGCCACCACGAACAAGGGGGAAGGAGGACACACAGTGATAAGCTTTGGAAGGAGGGGATACAAAACGATGCAGCGGTGGCCTTGCACCCTGGACGCCAGACTCCCCACGCGGGGGAGGGCCCCAGTGACCCCTCCGCACACACAGTGAGGGCTTTCCTTCAGCTCACTTTGAGGGGCAGGTGTCCCTTGACGCGTCTCTCTCCCTCTGTCTTCTGTGGGTTTCTCTCGTAAAGCCAAGGGTATTCTTAACCTTCACTCTTGCCGGGGTAGGAGCTTTTCTATGTGCTCTGCCTGCTGTGTGGACTGGGGCTGCCTCTTATAACTCCTTAGGCCGTGGTCTCCGAGGACTTTCCCCCTTCCTCGCTGGAGGGGTCCAAGATTGGCACATAGGTGTCTGCTTTCTGCTTCTGTCCCTTGGGATCTTAGAGGCGTCTTGAAGTCTTTTGGAACGACAGTGCCTAATCCTCTCCTATCCTCAGTCTGACAGGCCAGAAACCAGTCATCTTTGTAGCCGTTGGGGCCTTGAAGGTCAGCGTGTGGCCAGGAAGCTATGCCATGCTGGTGGCAGTGTGCAAGGAGGCCGCTCCATGGTCCGCAGGGCTCCCTGCGGGATGGGAAAGGATGGAGAGGCCATCTGAGCCTCACGCAGGTGCTGACGCGGCCCCCACCTCTCTGCTCTCTCTCTCTCTGCTTCCCCTCCAGGAGGGCCGCAAGAACGAGGTGCTGCTGTCCAAGGTGAAAGCCAAGGCCTCCTGAAAATTCCCAGACGGCATCGTACGTCACCGATGTCTTTTTCTAAATGCCGTGTATCTACTACAAGATGGTGAAATGGTTCTGAACGCTGCAGCAAAGAAGCAGGTGTGATGATCTCGACACCCTGGATATTTCCTTTCTCCTGTTTGCTTCCATTGTTGTCGATGGAATCAGATGGTGCACCCGTTGTGGCTCGGATAACGCCCATCCTCCGGTGAAGAAATGTGGGCAGTATTTGTTCTCTATGTCGATTCAGCTCTTATTTCTCCAGTGACATTGCACATATGAAGGTACCGTGTTTGTCTGGACTCTGAATAAAGTAATGTTAATTGAGAGCCGCTGAGACGGAGGCGCCGAGGGAGAGAGCAGGGAGGCGCAGACCCTGCTGCCAGGCTCCCGGCGAGTGGCCCCAGAGCTTGACCTCCGGGATTTTTTTTCCCTAATAAACAAGGCTTTTAGCTGAATGACCAGCCCAGGTGAGTGTTGCTCACCTGGGCCTTTCACTTGCCCGTGGTGCCTTTTGTTCCCGTCCCCTCGGGTGCCAGCCAGCAGGCTTGATGGTGTAGCAGCTAGAAAGAAAGCTCAGCACCTGCCCTGGCTTCACCCTCAGGCTCCGCTCAAGTCCCTCCCACCAGAAATCGAAAACAAGGGCCTCAGCTTGAGGGCACGTAGGTAAGAATGACCCCCTCACCTCGCCCTCTTCTCCTGGGAGTCCCAGCCTGCCTGTGGGTGGTCCTGTGCCCCCCTCGCGAAGAGCACATCACATGCCCTCCGCTCGCACAGGTCAGGGCTGGGCCCGGAGATGGGCTCTCCCACCGGGCACGGCCGTCCAGGCCAGCGTGTAAGTGGCGGAGGGACCAGCCGTGAGCAGGTGCCAGAGGGCGTCCCAGCAGGAAGAGCAGCGAGGTGGGTGGAGATCCAGAGGGCTTCATGGAGCCGGCTGGGGCTGGGCTGGATCTGAAGGGGGAACAGCAATGTAATAGCACAGATTGGTGGGAAGGCCACTTTGGATAACGTATGGCTGTGATTAAAACTGAAGAGGGTGTGGGGAGAGTGCAAGGCGTGCTTGTGGGGAGAGGCGTGAGCGGCCAGTCTCTGCAGGAGGCTTTAGAGACCAGTCTGGAAAGGTGGGCTGGGACCCGCCTTTGCAGGGCCTTGAAGGGAAGGTGGAGGGCTCAAGTTTCTCCTCCGGAAGGAGCAGTCCATCCAGACGGAACTCCTCCTGCCCCAGCCCTGGGGAATCTGGCAGCTTGGGGTCAGTGAACCCAGCACGAGGCTTGCACGTCATTCCACACGCGCCTTGCACACGTACCAGTCAGCAGGTTTGGGCCATAAAACATAAAAGCTGAAACATGCAAGTAGGGCGCTCAGCGCAGCCACGGGGACACCGCGCTCATTTTTAGTTCCCTGATGTGTGCGTTAAGCAGGGCTGATGCCTACAGACTTAAAGAGCCTCTTGCTGGATTAGCAGCCCTTGGCTTCTGTGTCCTGGCAGCGAGGCCCACCCCATGAGGAGGCTGCCCCCGGTGCCCAGTGATAAGGGCACTGCGCCTGGGCCGTGCGCTTCTCACGTGCCCTGAGCCCGGTCATTTGTGGGTTCTGAAAGGACTCGATGAAGTTGAAGCAAGTGACTGCCAAAGAGCAGGTGGTGCCCCGAGGGCAGGGGAAGGAGACGACAGTTTGACTGGAAACCCTTTCGGGTTCAGAGAAACATCTTGGCTATCTTGTTGAGAAGCTCATAGGCCCACTCCCTAACTAACAACTTTTGAGTAATTGGATTATTCGTGTATTATCCACAGGTGGTAGGGAGGAGGAACAGGTAATATCGGAGGTTGTGGCGGTCCTCCTTCTAGATGATCGGGGAAAGTAGGGCACGACTAATCCAAAGCAACCGATAATTCTTCTAAAAGTGCGGGCGTTTACTTTGGGCTGTTTCTAAACAGTTTCGTTTGGTTTGGTTTTGGTGTAGGGAGGTATCAGTAGATATCTTTTCCCATTTTTTAATCTACGAGGCCTAAGCCAGATAATAAATCAACTTCTGTTCCTTGAGCACATTTTGAATTAAACTACAGAAGCCCGTCTTGAGAATTCTGTTTGCCACAGATAAGCCACAGGGCGGACGGTGCCCTTGTGAGTAATGAGGACATAAAACGAGGACGTGCTTTACAGTTAGGCCTCAGAGGCTGAGGAGATGCCGCGAGGCCCTGATCATTTCAGAAGCCCTTCAGGGGGCCCTCCCAGGATTGTTCCTTCCGTGTGCCCACAGAGTATGGCTGGCCGTTCTGCTAAGCCCACAGGCTTTTCTGGAGCTAAAAAGTAAGTTACTTTTAGGAAACCTGTGCTTCGGGAGGAACAGGGATTCCCCGGGGAGCGGTCCGTTGTCCCTGCTCAGTCAGAGCAGTGAGCTTGCTGACGGCAGGTGCCCTGGGATTCTCGGGGAACCTCTGGGCTGGGGCTCCCCTCTCTCCCACTTGCACCTCAGGGAGTACACGGGGCTGCTTTGGTTTAAACGGAAATCAGAGCTGCTGTGAGCAGGACATGCCAGACGATCACGAGGCGTCTGGGGACGTATTTGTTGCTGTCCTTGGCCTGGGTTCCGGCTCCTGGCTCACTGGGCTCAGCTAATCACACCCGAGGGAGGCGCTGAGGTTACAAGCCAGGGGCCTGTCTCCCTTTTTAACAGGGAGGGCACAGCCCAAGCTCGTCAGGCCTGAGCTCTCTTAGAGTCTGCAGGGTATGGTTTTAATTGGGTTTGGGTTCATTGCCCATGTTCTGTGGAGAGCCGGGTCCTACCAGTGTCCACTGGGCCGGCAGCGGGGCCAGAAGACAGGAGGCCTTTCCCAGGCTGAAGATCCGCTCCCTGACGAACCCCGCAGCTACTGGGCCTCCTGAAACCAGGCGCAGGGGATGGGGAAGGCCTCAGGCTGTCAGGCTGACAGCCCCGATCACGTCTGTAGTGACCAGAGCAGCCCTGCCCGAGGGCACTTTGGCCCGTCAGCTGTGGCCTGCAAACCTGTGCCACCCTGATCTCCGTCACCTCAGCACGGCCTTGTGTCGCCCTCTCTGCAGGTGACGGGTGACCATTGTGAGAGGGGAGTGGATCTTTTAGCAGCACGTGCTGCCAGTTACTAGGCGGAGCCTGAGCTGCAGTTAGTGGGCGGTCCCCAACCTTTTCGGCACCAGGGCCCGGTTTCGTGGAAGACAGTTTTTCCACAGAAGGGGGCGGGAGGATGGTTCAGGCTGTGATGCGAGCGATGGGGAGCTATGCAGAGCAGCAGAAGAAGCTTTGCCCGCCCGCCCGCCGCTCACCTCCTGTGTGCGGCCCTGTTCCTAACGGGCCCTGGACCACTACCGCCCTGGGAGTCGGGGATCCCTGGCTTAGAACACACTCTGAGGAAGGAGGTACTTTATGAGTCGCACATGGCCAGCGTTGGCCTCAAGGAAAGCACGACTTGCTGCAGAGCCGATGGTGAAGAGCCCCCGTAGGGTGAGGGCCCACTGTCTGTCCGGGTGGCTGGGCACTGGCCGGGAGGGGGGCCCGTGTGATGCGTCTTCAGAGTCCCCAGGCCCTCTCTTGGTCCTTTTCCGCCAGCCCACAGCATTCCCTCTCACAGCACATGGTGATAGGCTGAAAATGCTACTAAAAAATAATGTTATGGTCTCCGCTGTTCTCACAATAAATGTGTAAAAACATTAGGGGAGATTTAGTGGCTGGTCGGCAGCCTCTTTGGCAGCGTGGGGACCACGACGGGTTCTCCGCGTCAGCCTTACGTCAGTTCCTCAAAAGTGCCAGGCTCACACCTGCTTTGCCTCTGCCTGGACTGCCCTCCCTCCCAGATCGTGGGCAAGGGCCTTGACAGACCCCCCGCTGCTCACACAGACCCCTCAGTGTCAGCCTGCAGCCCTGACCACACACTGCCCTCTCCCCTGTGCTGTCTTGATGGCACACGTCACTGTTGGACTCTTATGTAGTCTTTTGCGACGTGTGTTGCCTGCCCTCCCCTCTGGTGTGTAAGAGCAGCAAATGCAGGCACTTTGCCTGTATTGTTCCCCGCGGTCTCCTCGGCATCTGGCTAGAGTGGATGATGAGGAAATTCTGGCTGGATAAAACAGCTTCTCCACATTGCAGCTATGCATCCCTGTATTAGCAAAGTTTAGATTGAACCTTTCATCTATTTTATGCTTAGCTTGAGAACAAGGAGGCAATTTTATTCCGCAGCTTTAGAGGATCCCAGAGTCTTTGTTACACTCTAACCTTGATAGTTGGGATGAGAAAGGTGTCAGAGGTTTCAGGCCTTTCAAAGGAATTATGTTTTACAGAGGTATCTTCTCCCCATGTAGATGGGGGGAAGGGGGAAGAAAGGAAGCACATTACTGTCAGTGATCGGGTCATGAGTATGTTTTGGCTCAAAGTAAGCCATGCATAAAGGTAACTTGTCTGGTTGAAATGACTGAGCCACATGAAACCAAGAAGTGGGAAGCAGCCCCGGGATACAGCATTCTGGATACAGAAGTATGAGCAGTACATCCCCTTGGAGGGTAGTCAGACAATTCCTGTCAAAAGTGCAAATGCACAAATCTTTCGGGCCAGCCATGCTACTTGTAAGGATTTTTCCTATATACAAGGATTTTCATTGCAGCATTATTTGTAATAGTAAAAAGTTGGAAACTACCACCAACGTAGGGCAATGGTTAAATAAATTGTGGCAAATCCATACAATGGAATATTAAGCCACTCTGTATGTACTGCCATGGAATGATCGCTAAGATGCATGGTTAAGTGGGGAAAAAGAGGCTGTTGGCTTAGTAGTGTTTGTTTCTAAAAAAAAAAAAAGAAAAAAATGGAAGGGGGTGGAGAAAATGCCTGTGGTTGTCCCTGTCCGTACATGTGTGTGTGCAGATAGAGCGCCTCTGATGGGATCCACGGGAACCTGACAGCCTCGCGTGCCTCTGGGAAGAGGGCTGGGGGGGACTTTTCACTCTGTACCGTTTGTACCTTTTGCATTTTGTACCATGTACATGTATTATCTATTCAAAAAATAAAGTTTTTAAATTTTAACTTTGTTTACTATCCTAAACAATAGAAACAGGACATCAGATTCTTGTTCAGTACATCTGCTTTCTTTAGGAATTGAAAGTCCTTGAGCCCGAAGTAGTTAATCTCCTTGTCTTGGGTCTTGGGGGAAATAGAGAAGCGAAGCGGGCGCCCTCCTCTTCCGGAGGAACAGCTCCGGGGAGACGAAGCAGTGAGTGGCTCTGCTCTGATTACATGAGTGGGTTTGGGTGGCAGTGAGCGGGACGCGGTCGGGGGGACGGTGAAGTGGCTGCATCCCGGGAACAGACCAGGGCTGCTGTACGGTTGCCTCCGTCTCGTGAGGATCACAGCACAACCCGTGTTCCTCTGGCTTTCGGGCTTTAAAAGATGGAGGTGGGACCTCTGAGTCATGGCCCGGGGAGTTGCGCCTGCCCTCTGTGGAAACCTGATGTGGGTGGTCCCTCTCCTGGCCAGCGGAACCAATTTTGTCCAGCTCTGGGCGGCAGTGTGTCCAGCCCCAGGAGAGGAAGCGTGACGGCTGTCCTAAAACAGTCATGAGAATTCTATTTCTGTTTGCCAAGAATTGGTCTACAGACGTGCACATAATTGGGTGTCTAGCCCAGTTACGGCCAATACGGAGGAGGAGACCTCCTTCCTGCTGATCAGCACGAGATGCAGAGAAGCGCTTCTGTTCCGCAGGTGGCTGGGGAAGAGCAGGGCGCTGGAGCAGCCTTCGCCATTTCCAGACCGTCGGAAAGGACAGCGGCACCCTGAGTGAAAGGCTGGAAAGAGCCTGGCTCCCTGAAGGCACGACGAGCTTCCGAACCAACGTGGGGACCGCTTGCCTCCTTATTTCTTATTCCATGAGAAAAAATAAATCCCTGTTCACTCATTCATTCAACCAACAAATATTTGAGCTTCTGCTCGGGGTCAGGCCCTGGGAATAGACCCAAGCAGGCAAAGGAACCTGTTTTCCTAGAGGTACACTCCTGAGGGGAAAGTGTACAAACAGGTAACACGTACGTTATCGCATTTTGCTTCAGTGTGCTGACTAAGCAAACCAGCAAAGTGTCTGGTTTGGTGGTGATGGCTGCAATTTTATAATGTGTAGGCAGGGGATACTACTTTGCATTCTTTACTGAAAACTACCTCAGTTTATATTCTGGAAGTTTTACCAGACAGCCAGATAATTTGCTGCCTATCATAGATGCCACATTTTATCTGTCTGATCAGTGATTCTCGGCGTTCAGAGCCTCCTGGTTTCATCCAAGCTTGCAGTAGACAAGTAGATGCTCATGGGAGCATCCTGCTTTACAGAGTATCTCCTGTGCCTAATTGCCTTTCTTTTTTTTTTATTATTTATTAATTAATTAATTTATTTTTGGCTGTGTTGGGTCTTCGTTTCTGTGCAAGGGCTTTCTCCAGTTGCGGCGAGCGGGGCCACTCTTCATCGCGGTGCGCGGGCCTCTCACTATCGCGGCCTCTCTTGTTGCTGAGCACAGGCTCCAGATGCGCAGGCTCAGTAGTTGTGGCTCATGGGCCTAGTTGCTCCGTGGCATGTGAGATCTTCCCAGACCAGGGCTCGAACCCGTGTCCCCTGCATTGACAGGCAGATTCTCAACCACTGCGCCACCAGGGAAGCCCCCCTAATTGCCTTTCTTTCACTTTTTAGTTACCCTGATTTTCTTTCGATTCTATAAACTGCAGACTGTTTTACATGCTTTCATTTGATTACACGCCAGGTACTGGTTTCATGGTTTAAAAGCTATGGGTACTGTCTCTTTGCACAATTTTAATATTGCTCTTTCTTAAAGATAATATTTAGGTGTTGTCAGATTAATTCCAGTAAGAGAGAAAATACGTTGTGCATTTTTCTAGATTTGTGTGCTTTTCTGTTTTAGTGGTTTGAATCACTAGTGGTTTTATTACGAAAATCCTATTTAGAAAAAAAAAAAAGACTGTTCTTTAATTGTCGGCCCCTTCTTTAGGATATCTGCGTTCTTAGCATTAAATAAATATTAATAAACAAAACCTCACTACTAGTGAGGGGATGAATCACATAGATAGATACCGTGTGAAGAGAATTCCAGGCAGAGGGGGTAGCAAGTGTCAAGGTGTAGGTAGAAGCAGGCCCAGCAGGTGAGTCCGAGGAGCAGGAAGGGGTCCTGCGTGGGAAACCACTGGAGGGTTTTGAGAAGATTTCAGGAGAGACCCCTCTGGCAGCTGTGCTGACTACGGACTGCAGGGGGCGCCAAGGACAGAAGTGGGGAGTCTGGCTAAGCGGTGACTGATAATCCAGCGGAAACATGCCTGGAAGGGGTTTTATGAGACAGTGCTTACCCTTTCCACACTACACTCTGCTGTTTTTCCTGTCCTACGTAACTTTTGGAAAATGCTAAGCATTGAATTATTGGATTGCGTTCTTCACTCCCCAGAGCGGACACGTTTGTCATGGCACCCCGGCAGATGGAATGTGCTTCCCCACCCTTGACTTTGGGCTCGGTCTGGTCTATGGGTTATTAGCAGCCTTGATAGGAGCAAAGGTTTGAGAATGTGCTGTGTGCCGGGCTTGTCCCCTTGCACATCTCTCTGGAAAAGAACTTACCCTGCTGGCCCGAGAAGGTTCAGAGATACATGGAGACCAACCCGCAGCTTGAAGCTGAGCCCAGAAGAGCCCAGCCTGGATCAGTGAAATCCCAGCAACTCAGAGACACCTTAGCAGGGAGTGAAGGCTTGTCGCTCTGCGCCACCCAGATTCTGTAGTGATTGTGTACAGACACTGAGAACACAGCTGTCTGAGATGATCACCAATTGATTTCGTGACAAGTTGTGACCTGGAGTTTAAAAGACACTTCTCTGTATCATCCAGCTTTAGTGTGGAGGGAGAAGGTCAGGGGCCAGAAGAGAGGGCTTCCGGGGGTGGTACCCACATGTGGAAGAGATGCTCACAAAGGACAGCAGTCGTGAGCAGAATCCAGATTGCCTTCAGACACGCCTGAAGAAACATGGAGGCTGCGATAAAGGGGAGAAAAGGAGCATACTTTATGCGGGACTAAATTTACAAAATGAAACTATGGGGTTAGCCACACCCACCCTACAGGCCTGGAACTTTATGGAATTGGATTTGGACATGAAGACCCTTCAGTGATAACTTAATCAGCAAATAAATTCTGGCAAGGAAGAGATTAATTCCTCTTACAGCCTCCCAACCCTGTCTCCCTCATGTCCTACAGGCAGAGAGATTTGATGCAGAACAGAGACATTAGGCTTAAGGGAGTTCCTGCAATGTTTATTGTAAATCCATTAGTTTGTCTATAGATTTCTACTTCTGATACTCTGTATTGAAAGGAATTACAAGTACATCCTTACGTAAAGTTAATCATCAACTGCTCTGTCTCAGAAACTGAGCATTTTGTAATTATAGTGAGTAGTCAGGGAAGGCCTCACTAACTGAAGAAAAAGTTCAACTCTGAAAGGTCCAACAGAAATTGCCATCAAGTTGGCCGGCCAGCAACTCCCTTTCAAGAAGAACTCAACATAAATGATTCCTGCTACCTGGGATGCTTCCATAATGATCCTGCATTAAGTCAAAGCCCAGGCCAGATGAACACAGTGATAAAGCATCCTATCCAATAGTGAGAGTAAACCAAAAACTTGCATTCCCCTCCCCACCCCCCAGCCATTCCTAGACTCTTCCTCTAAGGCTCCTGCCTGAAATCCAACCAGAACGATGCAAGTGGGGCCACTACACCAGGTGTGGATTCCGTGCTGCGGAATGCAAGCCAACATTGAAACATGGAGTCCAGTCAGATCTCTGTTGTGTCCCCTTCACTTTCCCATGTTTGGATTCAGGCAGACTTGAGTCCAGGTACTGTTCTACCATGTGCTGTGTGACCACAGGCAAGCTTCTCACCCTCTTGGAACATGATTTAATGAGGACAGTACCTACCTTGTAGGATAGACGTAGGATTAAACGAGTATTTGTATATGAAACCTAGTATAGCAGCTACACGGGGTGGGTGCTCAATAAAGAGTACTGTTAAATGTATTCCTGGTTGTGTGTTTTATGAGGGGAGGGACGGGGAGAAGACCATTAACACCACCTAGCGTCTTTCAACCAAGAGGGGAAAATCCTCACTAGCCCCAAGCTTGAGCTATAGCCCTTAAAACCCACCGGTGACGATGTTTGAGGATGCCATTTGATCAGTAATGATGTGCCCACCTTTTCCACTGCATCCAGCTTGTCAGTCATCTCCCGGTCCTTTCTTCCCTGTCTCAGTTCACAGAGGATTTGAGGCAGCCTGTAGGAAATACACAGACTATGATGGTAAAGTACAAATAAGACATAAAACGCTAGAATAGGGAGACCCTAAATAAGAATTGGGATTATAGACTGGCTAGGAACATCAAACACAAGTAGGTTACCCCTTCCTACATAGATTCCAAAGTTAAGCCATAAATTTGGTTCTGCCTCCTGATCAGAATAAAAACAGAAAGATGGTCAATTAAAAGTTCCCATTATCATAAGAAAACATGCCTTCACAAAGAGTGTAATCAGATGACTTCAACTACAGCTTTATGTGAAAAGCACTGATAAGTTTCGTAAGCCTATTTCTTGAAGCACCTTCAGTGAAAGAGAAGAACATATTTCCAAACTACGACTCCAAGAAGGCTGTCCTAGGGGCCATGTCCCGTCCTCTAGCAGCAAAGGAATGGTTGGACCACGTACTCTTCCCAGACTCCCTGCAGAATCCCTCCTCTCAGCAGGGCTGAGCAAGTTTGGGACTTCAGGTGGCTTGAGGTTGTACAGGTCCTCAATAGCAAAGCACAGAAAGCTCAGGAAACAAAGGTTGTTTCTAACTCATTTGATGATAAAATCTGATCTGACCCAGTGTGAGGTTATTTTTAGTTCTTTTCTCGCAGTGTAAATATTCATGCATTTTACTGCAGAAGTACCCATGTGTTTGATTAGAGGCTGCTGGCCCAGAGGAGCTGGGGGTATTAATTAATCTATAGATTACACACCACATTGCATTTCTAAAACTTAAAAAAAGATTCTATCTGTCCCAAAGATTTTGGAAAAGGCCCAGTGGACCTATATTCTGATAAACTCCATAGTACAGATACTCTATAGTGTAAGTTGAAAGATGGTCTGCATACCTCAGACATCAAGTGAGCCAATGGTGGGGTGAACTGTTTCATGTAAATTAAAACACCTAATCAATAGGCAGCCAGCCACCTCCAAAATCAGGTAGACTCTGGCCAAGATGACTTAGTCCAGGCACCCCCCTCATCAAGGCCCTTGGATTCCTCCATACCTGGGCCACATTTAACATTTTCAGGAAGGCCAAGATTCACTGTGGCAGTTTTGATGGGGAGGGGTTGGTGGTGGTGTCTGTGTTTTAGTTTCACAGCAGACATTTTCCCCATCGCAGTGACGTACACGTGAGTGTATGTACATACGAACATGTATCCGTGTGTGTGACCAATCACGTGTGAATGATTCTGAACCCAGAAATGAATGCTTCAGAAGTACTTTATTACGTCTACAAGTCAGAATGGTGAAGTAATGGAAGCATTTCGCACAGCTGCTCTTCCTCGCACAGAAGCAGAGGAAAGGCCTCACCAGGGGTTCCCAGTGCTGGCTGTACAGTGGAATCACCCAGGGAGCTTTAAAAAGCACTACTGCCCGGATCGTACCCCCCAGAAATGCCAATTTAATTGCTCTAAAGAGCAGCCTAAGCATCCAGCAGTGCCTCTCACTGATTAAAAAAAAGATCATCTAGAGAACTTAATAAAATATAAATTACCAGACCTCTTCTTTGCAAGTCTGATTCAGTAGATATGGGTTGAACTGGACAATTTTTTTAGAAAACAAAAGTTCAGATGATCCTTGTCACCCAAATTGGGATACACTGCCTTGGAATTTGGGAAAGATAAGTTGAATTGGGTGGATAAGGGTGAGGGGAGGGCTGTTTCACAAAGAAGACAGGCTCCTGAGTGGGCCACCAAACAGGCCACTGGGGCCCTGTGCTGAGGAATATGCTAATTAGATAAAGGAAGGGCAAATCAGCTTTGACTCTTGTATGAATTCTAGCCAATTTGCAGTAACCGCCTGATGTGCTGTCTGAAGAGGATTCTGAGGCCAGGTTCCTCCTCAGTGGGGAGATGTGCCGAGATCAATTAGCAATGTCTGCCACATACACGGCAAGAGGACATAGCTGCACGCTTGCCAACCGTTTGCTGTTTTTCTGGAGAACCTTTGGCACTGCTGCTCCTATAGTCCAGGCCCAGGTGGTGTGGTTCCCAAACGTCACTAATACTTAGCTGTGGGGAAGGCTCCCACCCAGATCTCGGGTGAAGGGGAGAGATCCCAGTTCCCTCCCCACGACCCTACCTGCGTGTCTCTCCAAGCCCTGGGTTTATCTCTGCTTGGTGAGAAGTTTCCTGAAGGCATTGCTGTAGTTCTTGTTCAATGCCGTGTAAATCAGGGGGTTGAAGAAAGAGTTGGAGTAGCCAAGCCACAGGAATACGCTTTTCCAGATGGGGGGCAGGCTGCAGGCACAGAGGGGGCTGATGAGCTCCGTCAGGAAGAAGGGGCTGCAGCACAGCACGAACAGGCCGATGAGAACGCCCACCATCACGGCCGCCCGCTTCTCCTCATGCTTCCGCCACGAGGCTCTGTTCATCTGAAAGGCCACCCGCGTGAACACCATCTCAGCCTCGGGAGGGGCCTCCTTCACCTGGGAACAAAGGAAACGTGGAATTCAAAAATAAAACGTATCATCGGATGGTACAGCGACATGAGGCCACTCCAACCTTGGCCGACCCCTCCCCTCCTACCTCACTCAAGATGCATTGATCCCATACTCCATCAGTAAATATTAGGCGAAAAAGTCCTTGAAACCGTAGGTTAAAATAAATTCTGAAGGCTCTTCAGGGAGTGAGAGTAGTGGTCCCTACAATGTCAAATAATATGATCTAAAAAGCAGGGGACGGGGAGACGGTTAAGAGCTGGCGCCTTGGTGTCACACCCTGGCTTGAGCCCCCGCCCCGCCGGCCGAGGCATTCCCCGACCTGCGTAGCCGGGCGACCAAGTCCCCATGGTCGGGAACTGGGAACGTGTTGCGTGCACAGCACTCACCATTCAATACTGTGGAGGCGGGCGGGGCTGGGACTAGGGCCCCGGAGAGAGCAAACCCAGGCCTGCCCCTCACAAAGTTCCCGGGAGAGGCAGCCTGTAAACGTCAATACTGCAAGAAATTATACGCTCCTGTGCTAAGGGATTCATTTTAAATTGGGAGATAATTTTGTATTGCTTAGCTTAAAATAAACAAGCTGCGAATGCCTTTGTGGTGATAATTAGCTACCATTTAAGGAGCCTCAGGCACACTCTCTCCACCCTCTCACCCCCATTCTTTTTTTTTAACATCTTTATTGGAGTATAATTGCTTTACAATGGTGTGTCAGTTTCTGCTTCATAACAAAGTGAATCAGTCATACATATACATATGTCCCCATCCCCTCCGTCTTGCATCTCCCTCCCTCCCACCCTCCCTATCCCACCCCTCTAGGTGGTCACAAAGCACCGAGCTGATCTCCCTGTGCTATGCGGCTGCTTCCCACTAGCTATCTATTTTACATTTGGTAGTGTATATATGTCCATGCCACTCTCTCACTTCGTCCCAGCTTACACTTCCCCCTCCCCATATCCTCAAGTCCATTCTCTAGTAGGTCTGTGTCTTTATTCCCGTCTTGCCCCTAGGTTCTTCATGACCTTTTTTTTTTTCCCTTAGATTCCATATATATGTGTTAGCATACGGTATTTGTTTTTCTCTTTCTGACTTACTTCACTCTGTATGACAGACTCTAGGTCCATCCACCTCACTACAAATAACTCAATTTCGTTTCTTTTTATGGCTGAGTAATATTCCATTGTACCCCCATTCTTTGATGAGTCTCAGCTTAAAGGCCACCAGCCCTCTCAGAGCGGCCTTCCTGCCCCTGTCAACTACAAACTGGCACTTGCCATCTACCTCTACAAGGATTAAATCATGAGCCGCTGCAGCGGCTGACCTTCAACACCCCCTGAAAGGCGTTCAGGGTGGAGAGCAGGAATGAGGCCCTCTTTGCTCTGGGAAAAACTGGCAGAACAGGTCTTCAGATAGTTAGATATTTTCAGAAGAGGATTTTATGAGCCCAATTCTTGCATTGCCTCATATATAGAAAAGCACTAAAATCCTTCGTGGTGACGACTGCTCCTCGTGACTAGCAGAAACCTTCTGCAAAAAAATATGTGCTTGATTCCAGTTTGCAGGGCAGAAGTTGAGACACAGATGTAGAGAATGGACATATGGACACCAAGGGGGGAAAACTGCGGTGAGGTGGGGATGGTGGTGTGCTGAATTGGGCGATTGGGATTGACATGTATACACTGATGTGTATAAAATTGATGCCTAATAAGAACCTGCAGTATAAAAAAACAAACAAAACAACTAATACTAAACTTTCATTGGGTTATTTGTATGGAAATATGTTAATATAAATGTTTCAGATATTACATGAAATTTCTAAAAATCTTATATTTGTATTTGTATGGAAATATGTATGGAAATATGTTAATATAAATGTTTCAGACATTACATGAAATTTCTAAAAATCTTATATTTGTATTTGTATGGAAATATGTTAATATAAATGTTTCAGACATTACATGAAATTTCTAAAAATCTTATATGTTCTGGTATAATGTTATAAGTAATAATCCTAGTTATTACTTTAAAATGTATATCTCAGAAATAACTAATTTTCTTGTCAACTGCATTATTATGAACTTTCATCAAATCTTTTACCGTGGTCATTTTTAAGTCTTTTGTCATTTACAGACAGTTCTGGGTGTACTCTGATGATTTTGCAAATATGTTCCTATAAAAGGGTTTCATCTTCAAGAAATTCATGGAAAAGACTCTGACAAGTACAGGTTTCTGGTAACTGACTGTACTGCTGAACTGAATGAATAAGCATTTTCAGAACTCTGATGAAAAACTGATGAACTCATAAAAGTGCTAACAAAAGATCAAGATAAAAAAAAAACAATTAATTACATGGGACTGAGTGAACTGATGAGGATGAGTATAATTTTTGTGACTTTCTGTCTGAATTAAAAAAAAAAAAAATCCCACAAGGACTCAGAGGCAAAGAATATACAAATCAATTTTCACTGCAAAGTAAAGGAGCTGTTACAGAGGAGGATTACTGGACTGAATGTCAATATTATGACATAGTATGAGTGTGTTTCATGTTTGGTAATTGCAATCATTCTTGCTTTTGTTGTGGTCATCCATGTACAATGCTTGGTGTCAGTCTATTTATCTCTTGTAAAAATAAAATACAGTGTGTGTGTGTGAAAAAAAAAAAAAAAATATGTGCTTGATTGTATGTACTCCCCCTTCACCAAAATCACATATATACTGCCCTTCCCCCCTGCCTCTTTGGAGCAGTTTCCCAGAGCTATCTGAAATGCTGTCTCCCAGGCTATAGTCCTCATTTTGCCCCAAATAAAACTGAAGAAGTCACAACTCCCACGTTGTGCTTTTTTTCCAGTCAGCACCTCTCTAAACTCAGTCACATCTCCCTGTGATTTGGTATCATGCTCCCCTCCTTTGTAGCAATGTGTGTGATCACGGGTGTTATATGTGGCACCCCTCGCGGCCAAGCTGAACAAGGGCAGGCCTGGGTCTTCCGTGTACGGCACCTGCCTGGCAACACCACCTGGCGCCTGACAGGTGCCCAGGAAACAGCTGCTAAGTTGCCATTTCAACAGCATGGTCTGCACCTGCAGTTCTCTTCCTTCCCCGAATGCTGCCAGTCATGATGCTGGAGAAAACTCAGAGGCAAGGGGCTCCCAGGCAAGGACTGCATCTAGCTTCCCTCCCAGACACAACTGGAAGCAGGCATCAGGAGAGCCACCCAACCGCGGGGCACTTCACAGTGTCCACAGAGGGAAGAGCCCTGTCTCCTCTCGCCTGGGGCAGGACGGTGGGAGCCAAGAAGGCGACCACGTGGTCTGACCTGGCAAACCTGGGGCTCCTCATCCTCAGCTCTACCTTCAAATTCTTGGTCTCTGCTACTCCTCCCCACCCTCATCTCTATTTATTCAGAAAATCACTAGGTCAGCCTGAAACAGATCATGGCGATATGGACAAAGTTGAGTCCTTTCCTTTGTTAGTGTAAACCTAGCATCTTCCCGCTGCCACTTGGAGAGAGAGAAGGAAAAGGTCTCTCGTGGAGACCAACCAGCACTTCCCTCCTCTCCATCCCTCTGCCCCTTACAAAGGCCTGTCTTGGCAAACACACACCCTCTGGGGGCCAGCGGGCACCCCCTCTTTAATGAGCCGCCCCAAGGTTTCTGGTCCCCCCAAGATGGGAGTTGCAGGTCACCTCTCCCCTTTAAAAGAGATAACACTGACCAATTCCCTCATAGTAGACCACCATCATCCACCAAAGGAAGCCTGGGGGATAAAACGTGTCACCCTGAAATCACCCCGTGAATCGTAGCAGTCCATTTTCCGGAGGGAAAAGTAGTGTCAGAGCACAAGAGGAAGTGTCAGGTGATGTTTGTCTTTCTCCCACTCAGCTCATTAATGGGCACTTTCCCAGCCATTTCTCTGCTGACCTCAATGACCTCCCAGGCACTTGAGTTCCTCCCTGGGTTAATGCAATTCCAAATCCTTGTTATGCTACAGAAGTAAAGACATGGGGTCAATTCAGTTCAAAGGGATCCTGGGGGAAGAGAAACAGAAAAGGCAGTAGAAAGAAAAGGCAGTCCCCCTGGTTTGCTAGGAGACTGACAAGGTTGGCTTTTTTCATTTGAAATGTAATATCCGACAGTAAACCAAAAGACACTAAGAACAACTCCAGAAAAGCCACTGTAAAACAGAGACTATGCTAAACACTTGTAACGAATGACTTTGATTCATCCTCACACCAATCCATCGAGGGATTATCTCCATTTTACAGTTGAGAAAACACAGAACCTATGTTAGGATCACATTTGTGCTTGGGATGCTTTCAGAATGGACATCTACGGCTTCCTAGGAAATGTCTAGGAGCTCTAGCAACCAGCTCTGGGGCCATCCCTGAGCTTCTCCGTCTTTCCTCTTTGGTTGGGTGTCTCCTCAGCCTCTTTGCCCTGACTTTCCTCTGTACACCTGTGGGAAAACTGACCATTCAGGTTTAAGAAGCCTCTGACGCTGGCTTAGAATCCACTAATCTGAAGGCAAAAATATGGACTGTTGAAGGCACAAAACCAGTAGCACCTGCCACTTTTTGGTCCTGCTGTAAAAGGACAGGTGCTCTGGACACACAGAAGTTTGGAGACATCAGATGTCATGGCCAAGGCCACACAAGCAGGGCAAAGCAGAACCAAGGTGCCTGCCCAGCCTGTTTGGTTCCAGGCCTGTATGGTTTCTTTTTGCCAGGGAACGGAAGGGAAGGAGAAGGGGACATGACCTAAAAGATGCGTTCACCTAAACATCTCCATAGAGTCTGAGGCTTTTCCACCTAAAATTAATTAAGGACCAAATCAGCCAGACAATATATTCTCAGAGATTTATGAATCACCTACTGTGGATATAGGGACTACATACCGGAATTCCCCATCAAGTCCCAATTTCAAATATTCTGTCCCACCATTCCCATAAGCACTCTGATATCAGGGCATGGATTCTGAATCATCATTCTGAATATTGTGTCATGATCAACACTCCAGGAGGGCAGGGACCTCGTGTGTCCCGTCCACTGAAAAGTCCCCAGCACCTTGTAATATATGCCCTATAGTAAAATCTCAATAAACACTTACTGAATAAATAGATATTTGGGGGAGAAAACTCTAAGTCTCTTGCATTTCTGCACATTTTGCTAGCAAAGACACTGACAGCCCTTGTTTTGGACTAGCTTGTCAAGGATGTTTGAAGAACAAAGAGCCTTGGAAGATAGAGATAGTGTCTCCCAGTAGAAAAGAAGGCAGGTTTACTTGCAACCCATCATAAAAGATTCATGTTTCCTAAGAGCAAAGGGCAGGTTTACTTATTGGCCAGCCCTGGTCAATACAGACTTGGGCTCCCTAATCTGGGAGTTTCTCTACTATTTGTGATGCCAATCCAGTGGGCCACTCCATGTGACTCCCATGGAACTTTGAAGGAAAGGGGGAACGGACGCACACATGAAGCTTGTGCTGCCTGCGTACCATGAGTAATAAAGGCCTTTGACTCTGATCTGGGGGTCTCCTGCCTTCTGCCAGCGTCCAGTAAACTAGGGTAGGCCGACTTGTTTGCTTGCAAACAGGCTAAAATCTCAGACCTTCACAGTTCCTGAGAGTCGTTTAGTATTTGCCATGTGGTTCCACACACCATCTTACTCAGTTATAACAGCAGCCAGTAAAGAAGGAATGAGGAAACCAAGGCTCAGAGCAAGTTAGTGATTAGATAGGATTCCAATCGGAGCCCCCATTTCCACATCTCCAACCACGAAGAACCTTATCTATATGCTGGGCTTCCTGAAGGATGACAGTGAGACAGTAGTACATGGCAGGACCTCAGAAATGTCAGCTTCATGTCCCCTTGTCCCTTCCCCCCCCCCCCAATTAAAACAACAAAAATTCCAGCTGCCACATATGTAAACCTCTAATGTTGTCGGATGAACAACCTAATGTGAACTAGAAAAGGAAAGCAGAAAGAAGGAAGGTTACTAATCGCTTCTGGGACCAACCAGTTTGCATTGTGATGCATGGTCAGGCACCCAGTACGGGGAGGCTTTTCACAGGGCTGGGGTGAGGAGACACACTAACCCTAGTGACTAATCAAGCCCTGCAACATCTGAGAGAGGGCAGAGGGCAGAGGGCAGAGGGCACTGAGACGTTTCCGATTTTGGTTGAAGACAATCTGGATTATCACTGGAATTCCCCCATTTCTAACCAGAGCTCGGAGGGTCAGGAGTTGGAATATCCAGAGCTCCATTCTCTCTGCCCAAGGTGCACTGAGATAACCAAGCTCCAAGCTGCATTTCTAAAGGCATCTTGAAGCGATAACTAACCAAGATAGCCCCTCAAAGTAAACAGGAGCTGTCTAGCTAGTCTGACAAACTAGACCAGGAAATCTTCTCATCTGCTTCTCTTGTGCAAAAGAAGCCAGAAAATAAATTAAGGACGTTTTCTTGTAAAAAAAAATAAAAGCAGAGCACTGCTGGGCTTGAAAAAGATTAATTTTCCCTTGAGGGTAATTACATACACCACAGAGTACAGTTTTGCTAAACTTTTGGGTATGATGATAATATAAAGTACAATTACTATTATTCTTATATTTGGAAAACATGGATTTGGCGGGGCTGTCAGTCACCCTGGAATGGCTAAGGCACCACTGGAGTTAATGCTGAGAAGGGGAAATTGTAATCAAGTGTGTTAATTAAAGTTACATGACATTTGTTTCTGCTCTTATGTCCTCTGATCTAGTCACCCCCCTTTATGGGTGGAGGCCAATGGAAGGTCGTCTGTTGAGGCAAGAGCTCTTACCCCAAGGTGCCTAGACTCCCAGGTCAGAGAGTCTGTGCACAGAAGGAGGGTGTCATGGAGAGAGGGGAGGTTTTGCCTTTTGCACACGCATCGTCCAGCCTCAGTGTTCTGACCGGCCTTCTTAGGGGGCCATGGCTCCCCTGACCACCACGGCCCCGCCTCAGAGAGGCCCAGTTCCTGCTGCACTGTGGGTTCCATCCCTTGGGAGAGCCAGTAGGAGGAAAGGCTGAGTGTCACTCTCCAGAGATGGGCTTCAGGGAGTGCCCTAGGCACGCTGGGCAAGCAAGTGCCTACATGCCTTTCTGGACAGCAAGTCCAAAGGTTTGTTCAATCTTCAACGAATTCTGTGACTTACCAAAGGGTTAATAACCATGGAGTCTGGATGTCATTCTACCACTGAGAAGCTCAATCTCTTCCAAGAACTACATGGATTTAAAGGTCATTGGTGAAAACACATGATCCCTGCACCATGCCATCTACATCCCCCTTCGTTTCCCCTGCCCTTTCCACTCTTCCCCAACAGTCCAATCAGAGAAAAGAGAAACGGAAGCAGATGTAAAGAGACAGAATGAGCAGAATGATGTAAGAGAACAAGGGAGAAGTTTATAGAGAGGGGAAAGCCAGGGATGTTTCTAAAAGTATAGAGAAAATGCTCCTTCATCCACCCAAGTAGTTCTGGAAACTCTCAGTGCCAATCTTAAAAGAATCAAACCATAAGCCAGATGTATTGTTACCACTGATACAATTTGATTAATACAATTTACTTTTCTAAAGTTAAAATAACCTTGCAGTCTGGCATGGGAATGTGTTTCAGTCATATTTCTTTTAATAGATGGAATCAGAACAAGGGTGATGATTTTCCACCATCCTCTTCCCATATCTGAGCTCTGACTGAAGCCAGGTCCCACACATGGTTCTGTACACAAGTCCACCAGCCGCTGGTCTTTGGAGAGGAACAGATGACAACTAAACATTGTAAAAGTGGGAAAAACGTCAAGGGCTCTGTACAGATTTCAGGTCACTTAGGGCTTATATACTGTATGCTCGCAACACAAATCTACTAATGTGGAGAAGTGGGCTGGAGAGCCAAATATTTTGTAATATAACATTATCTAAAATTCAGATCCAAGTCATCGTAAATGCTCTAGCTCAATACTACAAATTTATTTTGACCTTTACAGGTTCCAAAGTGCTTTCCCATACACTATCAGTCTTTTGGGATCACTGCCGTCTGGACAGACTTCTAGAAAAGCACCTATAAGAATTTATTATTAATTCTGTAATTGTGGCTTACTAAAATTAATCCCTTGAGAGCAGAGACCACTTCTATGAAACCTCAAAGGCTACTACACTGTCTGACGCATAGGTCACTACAAGTCAGCCAAGTAACCTTGAACCCATCTGCGTGTCCTTTTGAAGGGGTTTTAAAATACGTCCACGGGTTCATTGACACGTTTCCCAAAGGCGGAGCCTAATTCCCCCTCCCTTGAGTATGGACTGGAGTTAGTGACTCACTTCTAAGGGATAGAATATAAGGGAAGTGATGGAATATAACTTCTGAGACCAGATCATAAAAGGCACTGACTGCAGTTTCCTCCTTGCTTCACTGTCTCAGACTAGGAGAAGCCAGCAACCATGTTGTGATGACACTCAAGCAGCCTTGTGGAGATGTCCTGCTAACAGACATGCAAACAAGCCACAGCTACAACCACAAGAGACCTTGTGCCAGAACCGCCCAGCTAAGCCATTCCCAATGCCTGCCCCACGGAAACTGTGAGTTCATATGTGTTTGTTGTCTTAAGACACTAAGCTTTGCACTAATTGTTAAGAAATAAATAACAAACCCACCTATAATGGTAAGAGGTATAAAATAATAGTTTATTACTTATAATTTATAAGAAGAATTTCAAAAAATAATAATGAAGATAGTGCAGCAGCTATCATTTAGGGTTTTACTATTTTAGTCACTCCATATACACTATTATCTCATCTACTCTTCACAAGAATTTTAAGAGGCAGATGGCAATATTTCCATTTTACCTACAGGGGAATGCAGATGGAGATGAACTCACTTGGCTGAAGTGCTAATAAGTGGTACAAAAAGAATTGAAATCCAGGTCTCCTTGCTTCTAAATCCCATGCTCTTAACCACTGTGCACACTGTCTCCCAACACATGTTTATTGATTGAGTGAATGAGTGAAGGGTATCAACCAGGGCCACGTTATAACCCTCACGAGCCCGAGGCATCCTTGCCTCTGTAGGTCCTTCCTCCATTAAAAAATATTAAAAATTATATTTTATGACCATATTATTATAAAGACTAATATAATCGAGGCTGGGCTCATTATTACATATTCATTAACAATTATATTCATTTTTTCCTCTAAAAGAAATTAAAATTAAACTATTTCCACAGGCCCCTATAAGTATGCTGGCTCTCGGTAGTGTACTCATCGTGCCTAATGAATAAAATGGCCCCAGTATCAACTTGTGCACAGATATCAGATAATTAAAAAGAACAAAATGTTTGATGTTGCATTTTAAAAGCCAAACAAATCATCTCTATTGGCTTTGCTTGTTTCTTCTTCCAAGCAGTAAAAGGCACAGGGCAGAAGGAAACAGTCATAACCCATGGGAGGTGCATGGTGAGGGCAGAATATACTCTGTGTCGTGCTCAGTCTATGAGGCTGAAAAAAGGGATGCAGGTGGGAATTAATCCCGTCTCCCAAGAGAAGCTGGCAGTACCTCTGTGCTCAACTGTGTTCAGCTCTCCTGGAAAGGTGTTCACAGGCATAGTTTTGAGATCCTGCTCCCTGTGCCTGAAAAATATCGCCTGCCATATCAGTAAACAGAGGATATTGCGGCCCTCAAGCCATCAGCCACGGAACTGCACCCTGAGGGGATTCAGGACGAAGAAAAGCAGGATACAGGCCCCGGATAGCTAAGGTGCAAATCAAAGGGATGATTTCAATGAGCCCAGACTCTTGCATCTTCCCATACATAGACAAGCGCTAAATTCATTAACTTAAGATATCTGGGGCTTCCCTGGTGGCCCAGTGGTTAGGAATCGCCTGCCAAGACAGGGGACACGGGTTCGAACCCTGGTCCGGGAAGATCCCACATGCCGTGGAGCAACTAGGCCCGTGCACCACAGCTGCAGGACCTGCGCTCTAGAGCCTGAAAGGGTGGCCCCCACTCGCCACAACTAGAGAAGGCCTGTGCGCAGCAACGAGGACCCAACACGGCCAAAGATGGATACATACATGAATAAATTTATAAAAAAACAAAAACAAACTTAAGATATCAGGTTTTCTTTAATTAACAGTAATCTTTTGAAGTTCCGACTACCTGCTTTCTCTATATATCCTGGCTGCTTCCTTACCTCTTTGGAGCCATCCCTCAGAGCGACCTGAGAGGCTGTCTTCGGGCTTAAGTCCTCAGAAAGTCCACTGAATAAAACATACTTCTCATCTTTTAGGTTGTGCTTTTTTTTTAGTTGACATCCCATGACCCACCTTGACTGGGATATGACTGCCTCTCTCCCATGAAGGTCTAGATGCTTGTGAGATGCTTGTGACAGTGTTCACAAGTTAAGTTCCTGGAGAGAGCATGGCATACTGGAAAAGGGGTGAAAAAGAACAGTGACTTTTAGATCCGGGACAAACTGCAGCTTTTCCACCCCATAACTGTGTGGTCGTAGATGAACTCACTTTATGGCACTTGAGTTTGATCATCTGTAAAATGAGAGCTGTGTGGCGAAGACCGTTAGTGTTCACCAAATAGCCAGAGGCTCCCCAAGTTTTCACCGTGTCTGGCCAACGGACTGTGACCCGAAGGGCCACTTCAGGGTAAAGCAGGTAAAAGTTGCTGTATCTGCAGGTCTTGCTTCCCCTTCCACAGCAACCTTGGAAGCCACATGTTCAGGACAGCATAGCTAAAGGATGACAAGGGGCCTGGATCCATGAGTTACCGCCTGGAGGAGAGCTGAGCAGGAGGAGGGCCGGCAGACCCACACTGAACTTTGAGTGAGAGTGAGATAAACCGTTAGTCTGGGGGTTCTATGTTATGCAGCACATCTTAGCTTATCCTGACGAACAGAGACTGTAGTGCCAATTTGTCTGGACCCTGAGGATTAAATAAGAGGATGTAGGTAAAGTGGCACAGTGCCTGAAAGAGGGAACTCAGTCAGCATTTCTTTCCTTCTCTACTTTAAAATATTGAGGCACTGTTGCAGATCCCTTTCAGATACTATTTTAGTGTTGGGACCTAGTCACAGAATCCTGAAAATAGATGAAGGGTGTGCACAGCCTCATGACCAGAGGCCTTCTGCCTTCCTAAGTGCTTCCGTCACCCACAGAAAGCAGTAAAGACACTTTGCAGGACCTAAATGCAACTTGACTCATTTCCCCGGAGGGCAGACAAAAGCAGGTGGGGGAACGCATGGAGAGAGTACTCCCGGCACATTATTTTAAATTTCTGTCTGGGTGTCCTGTGGTCAGCAAGCTTGCAAATGCTGACTCAGCAACAGTACCCAGGAGTTTGAGTGACAGCTTGCTGGAGCCTAAAGAAGCAGGGTGTTCTCGAACCCCATCTCATCTGTAGATGTATCTCAGCATCATATGAGTAAGGACTCAGCCTGACTTAGACCAATGCTGTGTCCTAGAGCAGAGACTTGCAGCACAAGGTGCGGAAGGGGCTCGCCCCAGCAGGTGGCGCCAGCGGGTGGCTAAATCAGGGCACCACGCTGCCCCGCCTCCTACAGCTCTTTCTCCCTGCCAGTGGCCTCCCCATTGGCCAGGCTCCCGACCAGGCACATCTGCTTTGTATCACCTGCCTGAATGGGTTCTGTCAAAAATGAACACTCAACTCAGGCTTGGCAAGCCTTTCTGGCATCCGTTTCACCATGATTTCTCTGGGTGCGCACTGGATTGATGTAGCCAGTAAAAGCCAGCCCTACCTCGGCCAGCAGAGAGAAAAGCGATGATCACCCCAGGATTTCCGAGGGACCTTTCAAAGGACATCATTAATTCTGAATAAAGCTCTCCCCTACCAACACTTTCCAGTTGACATTCCTATTTTATCCTACAAAACTCCTCTGCCATTTAATGAAGGGCAGTGCGGGTTGGCGAGACGCCTGCTTTTAAAAATACACACGTTTGAATAACCTAAGTATCGGAGTTAACTTTCAAAAGTAGAACAAAACTAACAACAGAAGAACTTACCCCGTCTCTTTCCTTCCCCCCTCATGCCCCCTTTCCCTGGTCCATATATTGTATTAGGAAAGGGGCAATAAGTCCTGTTATTCTCTAGGACTGAGAGCCTGAAACCCCCATTCACTCAAAAGGAGAGTTTGGGGCTTCCAGGGTGAGGAGGGAACTGTCATCTGTTAGGGTCTGGCCAAAAGGCAGAAAGCCCCGACTCTAAATACAATGGAGAGAAGTTCTGCCAAATGCAGGTTCCTCCATCTCATTCATTTCCAGGCTTATGCGCGGGCCCATTGTAGATTGCCAGGCAACGCGCTGTGGATCTCCTTGCTCCAGCCAGCTCTGCCCCCCATTCCCCGTTTGCCAGGCACTGTGCTAGGTGCCTCGCATGCTTCATCTCACGTAAACCAACAGCCCTATGAAGTAGGAATTCACTTATTCAAAGTTGAGGAAACAAAGCCCACAGAGATTAAGCAACTGCCCCAATGTCCCCAGCTGGGATTTCAACCCACGGTTCTATCTCGTTCCGAAGTCACTGAAAGATAGCACTGAGGTTGGGACAGTGAAAGCAAAGCGACACCTGGATTCATTTTTATCCTCACTTCCGCCTTGGCAGGGAGCCGGCCGATAGGGTTGGGGAATCGTCTCTGGACAGCAGGGTGTGGACGGGGGCGCAGTGGAGACATTAAATAAGGGGCGAACGGTCACAGGAATTCGCTCCTCTGCAGGACGTATTCCCAGCCCCCTGCAGTCGCGCTTGGTCTAGCCGGGACTAGGAAGTTGGCGGCGGAAGACTCGAATGGACACAATAGCTCCAGGGGAAAAGCAACAGAGGACGCAGCGAAATCAGACGTGCCCTCACCGCTACCGAGCAACGCTGCCCCTGTCGCCCCCTTCAGCCGCGTGGTGCAGCGGTGCCGGGTCCAGCTCCAGCCCCAGTGTGCACGTGCTGGAACCCCTTCTCCCCCTCGCACCAGCTACGCAGGTGGCGGACCCTTCGCGTGCGCGCCAGGCGCAGGTGATGCGCCCCTCGGTGTGCGCTGCAGCAGAGCAGATAGCAAACTCCCCGGCCGCCCCGGCTGCGCTGGGGGCCAACCGTTTCGCGCGTGCGCCAAGTGCGCAAACTTTCACCGCCAGCTCTCCCTTTCGCCAAGCTTCCTCCTCCCGCAGCGACCCGCTTCCCCAAAGCCCCATTGCTCAACCCGCGCCTCACCTGCACGGTGGCGGGCAACGGCAGCACAGCCCTGCGGCGGCGACCGACGCGAAACTTGGCCGCCCTGTATATCTTCCAGTAGACAGATAGCACCACGCCCAGAGGCAGGTAGAAGGCGCCCCAGGTGGAGAAGACGGCGTAGGAGGGTTCCTGGCTCACCTAGCAGCGCCGGAGCCGAGCGTCGTTCGCCTCGCCCCAGCCGAAGAGCAGCGGCGCGAGGGCGATGAGCGCGGAGAGGGCCCAGGTGACCGCGATCAGGAGCTCCGAGGCTCGGCGGCGGGTGCGCGGCGTGTACGGCAGGTGGCGCGCGATGGTCCAGTATCGGGCCAGGGCGATGGCCGCCACGTTCCAGATGCTGGCGGGGCAGCGCAGCACGTCGAAGGAGATCCACACGTGCCACAAGCTCCGGCCCAGCCGCCACCGTCGCCCGGCCGACAGCTCGCTCGCCAGGCTCAGGGGCGTGATGCACCAGCGCTGCCACGAGCTCGTCCGACACGGCCGTCGAGGCCACCACGTTATGCGGCACACGGTGGAGGGCGCGGACGCGCAGGATGGTGACCAAGACCAGCAGGTTCCACAGGAAAGTGGCCACGACCAGCCGCACCAGCTGCGTCACCACCGGCGCCGTAAAGACAGAGAAGGGCGGCTCTCGACCAGGCAGGGCGGCGCCGCCTGGGGTCAACTGGACGACCCCGCCGGGGCTTGGGCTGCTGCTCTAGGCTTCGGGTCCCAGGCGAAGGGCGCGACCCCGGTGGAGGCCACCGAGAGGTTAGCTGCTTCCATGGCGCGCGGGATCCCGGCTCCTCGGCGGGGACGCACGCGCCCCTGGCGCTCAGCGTGGACAGGGAGGGCGCGGGCATCGGAGGGGGGCCCCGTGTGTCCGGGGAGGGCAGAGGGGGGTCCAGTTCGTCCTACCACGGTCCCTCATTGTGCCGCAGCCCTCCTTTGACGCCTCTGCTTGGAGCCCTCGTGGACCTCTTTTCCAGTGGAGGAAAAAAAAAAAACAAAAACAGAGTGGGACCCCTCAGGAGTCCAGCTGCGCCGGGCGCGCCGGTCCTTCCCGCCTCTCCTCGCGGTCCCGGGGGCAGCGGGCTGTCGTAGGGCTGGGAATCCGAGAGCACGCGGTGTCCGCGCGCAGGGCGGGCTTGGAGAGGGGACGCCCCCACGAGCCGGCGGCCCCTGGAGCAGAGCTGCGCCCGGGGTGCGCGGGGGCGGGTGGTCCGGAGAGCCCGCCGACTGGAGCCGGGCCTTCAGGCCGTCCCGCGAGTCTCCCCGCCCCCGCCGCGCCGAGAGAACCGTAACGCGGGAGTCCGCGGAGAAGGTTCACAGTCGCCGAGGAATCCCGCGGCCGCCACCTTCGCGGATCCCTGGGACCAGCCTGGGGCACAGTTTGACATCCGGAAACGTAGGGACCGGCCCTCTCCCGGACCGAGAGATTCTGGTTTCCTCGATCCCCATCCTAGGTGAACTAGGAGACTCAGGTGTTGGGTATGTCAAACGGGAAGCTCCTCAACCCGGCTCCATCCTGCCTGCCGCACCTCGGCCCGGCGAGGCTTCCGGCTGCCTTGAGAAGTTCCCTCGCTGGCTCTGTGCAGAAAGAAGGCGGCTTCTAGGCAGTTTGGCAGCGGCTCTGCGCGGGAGGGTTCGCCACCTCCTCGCCATCGCTAACCCGTCCCATCACGTCCCTACTCGCATTCCCACCCCGCCCTCCCTTTGCGGAAGTTCCTGACCCGAGTGTATGTCTTCCAGGTCCTCACATCCAGGGTGAGGATCGGCTTATATTTTGTGGACCCCTGGGCAAAGGTAGAAACCAGTGAGAAGAGAAATTCCCCTAACCCGCCGCCCAGCCCCCATTTTCAGTCTCTTACACTTTAAAAAATAGTTCAGTCATAATTAAATCGGCCTAAAGCTGCAATACTTCTGTGCCTGGGAGTAGACTAGAAACCTAACGAACACAGAGCCCAAACCGCCCCTTCTCTTGTCAGGGCAGCCGGACTGGCGGCCATTCACTGGCTTCTTACTAACACCCCGGGAACAGCCTCAGGCTGAGCAGGGCGCCCAGAAGAGGCTCTTTCTGGAAAGGTTCCCTGGGCTGCAGCGGGGGGAAGTGTTTCTTCCCTGGTCCTCTGAGCAGCCCACCCCTGGCATCTGGGGCAATCCTTGGGGATCTGGACCCTGCAGGAGGGACACAGAGAATGTCCTCCTTACTCTCCCTTCCTCGTCCATTCACAGAGTGGGGACTCTTGCCTTCTGCATCCTGTGTGGGACTGGCCTTGCTTACACACCCAGACTCACTCCTGGGGCATAAGGAGCCAAGATAAAAATACTTGGACTTGGGCTTCCCTGGTGGCGCAGTGGTTGAGAATCTGCCTGCCAATGCAGGGGACACGGGTTCGAGCCCTGGTCTGGGAAGATCCCACATGCCCCGGAGCAACTGGGCCCGTGAGCCACAACTACTGAGCCTGTGCGTCTGGAGCCTGTGCTCCACAACAAGAGAGGCCGTGATAGTGAGAGGTCCGCGCACCGCGATGAAGAGTGGCCCCCGCTTGCCGCAACTAGAGAAAGCCCTCGCACAGAAACGAAGACCCAACACAGCCAAAAAAAAAAAAAAAAAAAAAACTTGGACTTGCAGGCGTAAGTGTCAAGGGGTTGACAAAAAAATCTCAGAAATGATAGGTTGTTCAGGGATCACAGAGATGGGGGGAGCTGTGGTCGGAGAAGCCCTTAGGCTTACTGAACTGTCAGGAAGGTATTCAGATGTTGGATGAGATGAATGGAGGGTGGGACCTGGCCAGAGTGTGAGTAGCTGGGGCAGAGCCACCAGGAGATGGACATGCAGAGTGCAAATGCCAAGGAGCAGGGTTTGCACTTGATGGTGGAAAAAGCTGGATTTGGGACGAAAATTGACATGACAAAGACCATCCTTTAGAAGGAAATGGTGACTAGCATTTGAAATAGTTTCACAAGAATTTCCTCCCTATTTTATTGGGCAAACATTGTAACGAGAGCAAACAATATCAAAAATGTAGAAGCATTCATCTTGCCCCAGTCGGATGCAGGACATGCTTTTATTTTCCCGTCTTTGCTTCTATCCACATACATTTTTCATGCCTAAAGTCAATTTTTTATTTTCCAGATTTCTCTTAACATTTTTCGTGTTGCTATATACTCTCTTCATAGTGGTATTTTATATTGTTCCATGTATTAGGTGAGAGACTTCGAGCAACTTAAGCTTTCTGAGACTCAGTTTCCTCATTTTAGAAATGAGGATAATTAACACCTGTCAGGAGATTATTGTAAAAGTATGGTTTCATAGTTGACTAAGTGTTCAATAAATGATGACAATTGCCACTATTTTTAACTTCTAGTTCAAAGCTTAGATTCCATTCTCTTGTGACGTTTGATGCAGATCGGGTTATTACAGTTTTACTCCCTCAAATATTTGTAACTACAAAATACATTCACACATTTTATTTCACTTGATCGTACCCGCAAGCTTTTTAGGCATTTTTCCTATTTGCAGATGGAGAAACAGCGAGAGGTTTGTCATCTGGTGACTGATGGCGGGGGGGGGCTTAGCTCTTTTGACCCCCATCCCCCAATTGTCCATGACACCAAGTGGCCCTCCATTCACTGGACTGGGGCTTCAGTCTGATGGTTTTCATTGACTTCTTCTGTATAAATTGTTTTATGTAAAAAGTCTGTTTGTCATTTTAGAAAATCATATTGTCTCCATTACAAATCGTTCTGGGCTTTTCTACTCTCATCTCAGACCACTCTCCCCTGCTCACCACACCTCAGCTGCGCGGCCTCCCGTTCCTCGAAGGTGACAAGCACGTCCCATTCTCAGGGCTTTGGGGTGTGCCTGGGATGCTCTTCCCTCAGGTAGGCGTGTGGCTTATTCACTTCCTTCTGGTCTCTGGTCCAGTGTCACCATCTCAGGCCTTCCCTGAACATCGGATCTATAGTCCATCGGTCTGTCTAAAGATGGCTCTATCCCACTCCTCCGCTTTATTTGTCTTCACAACAGTTCACAGAGTGCCGTCATGTTATTTAATTCCTTTTGGATACCTGCCTCCCCTACTATATAAGCTCTTCTCAGGCAGGAAATTTATTCACCACTGTATCCTTAACCTCTACAGTTGACCCTCGAGCAATGCCGAGGCTTAGGGGTGCCGTGCTGTGGAAAATCTACCTATAACTTTAGTCAGCCCCTCCTATCTGTGATTCCGCATCCGCTGATTCAACCAACTGCAGATCACGCGGTACTGCAGTAGGTATTTATAGAAAAAAAAAAATCCGTGTATAAGTGGACCTGCACAGTTCAAGGGTCAACTGTATTTCAGTGCAAGGCATATAGAAGGTGACAATAAATTTGAATGGATATGTTGAGTGAGTAAATGAGTCACTATTGGGAGAGGTGATCCGGAAGCCCCGAGCCCCCCTGCACATTCATGTAGGGCAGGCCAAGGTTACAAGGCCCTGACTCCTCATTATCTAGGCCATCTCTCAGAGTTGTGTGTGCAGCAAGCCACCTTAAAGGATGAAGTAACCTCTTCCCCTGGGCAAAAGGCAAGCTTGCTTCCATTACTATAGCCGTGGTGAGCCCCCCAAGCTCAGCGTTCCTCTCCTGTAACAGAGACCCCTGCCTGTGCAGGATCCAGCCCAGGCCCTTTCCGTAACCCCCATGGGACTTGGGAAACGCGGGGAGCCGGCATACGTGAACCTGGAGCTCTGGCTACAGCTTTTCCCCAGAGGAATAAAGTCCTCTGTCTCTGACCTGGGGGTCTCCTGTCTTCTGACAGCATCTAGGAAACAGTTACAGGGTAGCTTGTTAGCTTGCAGGCCAGGTAAACTCCCAGGCCCTGCACAGTACTTGCCAGGTCTTTCTGGTTTGCTGATTTTTAAATTACAATTAGCAAAATTCTTTCGCCCCTTTGAGATTATTTCCTTGATACATTTTCTCCCAAATCTAATAACTGAGTTGAATTGTAGGAACTGCGTGATTGTTCTTTTTACATACTTTCAAACTTTACCTTCTAGAGATTTATTGGATTCACTGCTGTGTTGGCCCTGGCTTTGGAGAAACAAGAGAGAGACTGACAGCCTTGACAAAATCAATTTTTTTATTCGAAAAAAAGTTTAATTGGTGTATAATGATCTATTTTAATTGTTTTAACTTGCATTTCTACAATGGCTAAAAAAAGCCCTGATTTTTCCACATGGTGATTTACTGTCTATATATTCTTGTGTAGAAACCGTTCATCTCCTTTTAACTACTTTATACAGGAATCTGGGTACCGACCTTATGACTATTGATCAATTTCAGTGTAATTATAGAGCAGATTTTCATCTGTGTTGTTGTCACATACTTTTTTCTGTCATTCCTGTGTTCACATTTATAATTTTATTACATTTTGTTGAATAATTTATTTGTTTTATATAATAGGACTCATTGATCTTGTCTCCACCAATGTCTGCAATTTACTTTGCAATTGTAAGTTGCTTTGCTGCCCTTTATTTCTGTTTCTCAAGTTTATGGATGGATTTGGGAATTCAACTCCTTGATTCCTCTGGAGTCGTTGTGTGTGGTGCAGCAGGAGATGGTGATCGGCCTTCTCATCCCCAGGCCGTGTGTGATCGTCTGCAGCGAAGCCCAGCCCTGACTGTTGAGGGCAAGACATTGAGGTGGTACGGATGCAGGTGAGATGTTGTCCTGGCCCGAAGACCCTTCATCCATCTGTTGCATGACCGGAATGCAGCAAAATGTGCCAACTTCTGATTAGAAGTAGAAACAAAGGTGTCTGATCTTGCTGGGGGAGAGGAGTCACCTCCCATGGGAAGGAGCAGAGGGGGAGGCAGCCTTTGACCTGGACATTAAAAGATGGAGGACTTTCCCTGATGGAGGTGAAGGAGGAGGGAGGCAGAGCCGGCTGGGGGAAGAGGGTGAGCAAAAGCTTGGAGGCCAAAGAAGAAGAAAAAAAAACAACAACAAACCCAAGGCACCGGCAGAGAATAATCAGGAAGTGCCCGACATTGACTGAACAGCAGTTCATTTCCTTCTGGTTTGTCAGGTTTTGCTTTTAAAGAAAACAGAGGTAGAACATTTCAATCATCTTTAGTCAGCTGATCCCGCTATTTCTCTTTAGTGTTTCCATGCATCTCCCATGATTACCTTCTTCTGCTGTTATTAAAAAAGCATTTGTTCTTTGATATTATTGCCCTTGTGTTCTCCCAGATGATTTTTAATGTTATTTTATCGGGCTCTTTTCCTATTTGTTCATCGTCTCAGACCAAGTGTAAGTGTCACCTCCTTTGAGAAGCTGGTCCTGGTCCCCACCTCTGTCCCACCCCCAGCCTCAGCAGTGCTCTTGCTCTGGCTGGGCCCTGAGGCCAGTCCTGGGACAGGGCAGGTTTCTGCCTCTCCCATGGAAGGCAGCAGGATCCCTGAGGTTATGGCTGGGTCGCTCCCTGCCCTTCCTCCCAGCATCTACACAGTGCCGGGTGTGGCTCAGCGAGCATGCATGCATGAATGAATGAGTGAATGAATGAATGAGTGAATGAAAGAACGAATGAGTGAGTGAATGAATGAATGAGTAAATGAATGAGTGAGTGAATGAGTGAGTGAATGAATGAATGAAGAGAGCCAAGAACCAGCTAACTGAAGGTAGAGAGCAGTTGAGGGTGTGGAAGGGTATCAGGGAAGATATCTGGTCGTGGAAGGTGAGGAGAAGGGTTCGGTTAAGCACGAAGCCAAGCAAAAGTAAAGAAACAGCAAAAGAGAAGGGAGGAAATATAGAGTTTCAAAAAAAACTGAAAAAAAAGTAAAAGTTTGTAGTTGGGGAGGAAGTTAGGATCTAGTGGAGAAGCACCCCCGTATCACAGCCCAAACACCACCGCCTCAGACTGGTCTCATGCATTAGTTCTCAAACCTCAACGTGCATCAGAGTCACCCAGAGAGCGTATTAAACCCAGATGGCTGGGGCCCAGCCCCAGAGTTAAGCCTGAGCTGGGGGCCAAGAGTCTGCATTTCTAATGAGGTCCCAGATGTAGCTGCTCTGGGTCCACACTTTGAGGACCACTGGTCTAAAGCAGGTTTTCAGCTATTCTCTCTCTACTTTCCACTTTCCTTATACGACCTATTAACCCTCACTCTGTGCAAGCGCTTTCTATCACTCGACACACTTAATTTTCACAAAAACCTTCTGTGACACTTTTATAATCTCCATTCTACACATAAAGGAAGAAGCAAGAGAAATTAAATTATGGTACCAAAATCATATAGCTAGTGAAGCTCTAAAGTCTGTTTGACAGTAAGAGCAATTTTAAATGCTGTCAAGATTGGGACTCACTGTCAGTGGTGGGACCCTGGACAAGGTGCTTACGGTCTAAGGCCTCAGTGTCTTTTTAAATGAGGTTATTATAGTAGCACATGTTTCACTACGGGTTGTTGGGAGAATTCAATGTGTTAATTCACAAGAGCTGATAGCATAATTATGATCTGAAGTGTACCCGATTCTTAGGGGCCTGCCCTCCCAACTAGAATATAAATTCCATGAGGACAAGATGTTTGTCCTGTTGGTTTCTGGGACCCCAGAACACATAACAAAACCGAACACACACTAGACCCTCAATAAACACATCTCGTTGTCTTGTTTTTGGCCAGACAACCTTTTCTTTTAAAACCAACATTACTAGTATCTTTGAGACAGAGCTTTTAGTATATTTGCATATTTAAGCACATTTACTAAGCACATTTACTACCTCCATCTAGGTCAGAGTTCCTCAACCTAAGCACTGTTGACATTTTGGGCTAGATATTCTTTGCTGTGGGAGGAGAAGTCTGTTGCTGTAGGATGTTTAGCCGCATCTTTGACCCCCACCCGCTAGATGCCAGCAGCACCTCCCCAGGGCTGACAACGAAAAATGTCTCCAGAAACTGCCGGATGTTTCCTGGGGGTCAAAGCCCCTGAAGTTGAGAACCACTGACTTAGGTATTTCAGACATGTCTCTCTGGCTGGCCTCTCCCCTCTCAAATGTCCTGCTTGACCACAGAAGTCTTAGTCCTACTAGTTTCCCTTCCTACGGCTTCCCAGAGAAAGTTCCTCCACATTGGCATGGCCCCTGCCTTAGCTCCTCAGGAATCAGACAACAGCACTGGGGGCTGGATATGGCTGTTCCAAATCACCATATTGTAGGTGATAAGGTCCCTCCAAGGGTGGGCCCCGGAGGAGTTCTCACCCGTCTGGAGTGCCAGCCTCAACCCCTCAGTCCTCACAGCCCCACCCATTTCTGGGGTGTCTGGCCCTTAGAAGGTCCCATCAGAAACAAATGTTCCTCCTAAGGCCTTTCCTTAGTCGCTCCCCTCACCTAGACAATAGCAAAACCCAAAGAGGTACCTTCCCTGACAGCAGAGTTATTTAATCTGCATTGACGCCTGGTGTGAAGCTTTACAAAGCAAGTGTGAAATGCAGACATGTCACTGCATCCTTCCGGCTACCATCCCAGCTCCTTTTTGCTCCTAATACAGACGGTTAAATTCCTGAACAAGAATGCTTCTGCATGAACGTGCACGTGCACACACACACACACACACACACACACACACACACACAAGAACAAAGAAATTTTAAGGCCAGTATGGTCTAAATCCACATTTGGAGGAATTTTTTTCCCCTAAAGGAAATGTGACCCGTATTTCACACCCAGTGAACATGGCCTTTTATGGAACCATGCGGACCAGTTTCCCTCCTTGTGGTTCCTGCACATCTCTATTCCAGAAAGGACTGCACCCCTGCCTTGGCATAACCAAAATGCTCAAAGGAACTGCCTGCCGGCAAAGGTGAAATTCAGGTGTCCACCTCCAGAGAAAGCAATAGCTGCCTGTGACTTTAAAATAGCCACCTCTCCTCCTCACACCCACTGCTTGTCTTTATCAAGGTTTTAAAAAGCACAAGGACTAGCCTCAGGCAGGTACCCCATTGCATCCATAGTTAGAAATAAATCTAGAAACGCATCCTCTGTACATTAACATATGTCATAGTGTCATCTGCCTTTATAAAACGATTTTTAGCCACATTTCCTCAATTATGATTTACATCGAAATTTAACAGTTAAAGCATATTCCTCTCCTACGCTATGAATGTCTATAATTAGCCCTCAGCCACCCAGAGATTTGTGTTCTATCTGGAGTGGAAGAAGGTGGTCTTTTTCTCACCTCACACACAGGAAGGAATTGATCTGGGTTTGGTGTTGGTCCCAGCCTCCCCACTCCTGTGACTCTGCTTTAGAATAAAAGTGGGCAAAAATAATTTTTCCAGATAAGCAACGAGCTTATCTGCAACTCACTCTCAAAGTAACGTTAATGTTCAGGTGGTGACGGGGAAGAGGAAACACGTTCAAGGAAACATCCAGGCATGATTGGAGTTTGTTTTTCCACGGTGTGGGTGTTGAGGCCAATTTGTTTGCAGGAATGTGGGAGAGATAGTGCCTTAGGGTAATTGCTCCTCCTACAACTCCTGGAGTTTTAATTAGCAAATGGGTTCCATTTTTTTCCCCAGCTACTTTCTTTTCCATGACCAAAGGTAATTTTTTTCCCATGCATTCAAACCTCAACCCTTGAAAATCCCTCCATTCTTACTAAAGCAAAGACCTCTAGCAAAGACTCTTGGCCTACAGCTGAAAGTTCTCCAATGTCAATGATGATAATAAAGCCTATCCAAGAGCCGCCAAGACCCTGCATCAATAGGTTACATCCCAGGGTGGCTCCACTGAACGGAGGGCCCTGCCTAGTTCAGTGTTTTCCACGCTCAGTGGTCTCTTCCCACCAGTCAGGGAATTCGCCAGTCTAATTACCTCTGGCTCAACTTCCCACATGTTGCTTCCCAGCATCAGAAGGGGTTAGAAACAGAATAAGGAAGACGAGGGGGTGCATGGAAGAGAAGGGGTGTCTCAGTGGACTTTTCCCGCATTTTAAGCAGTTCACAGGAAGGCAAAATTGGAAAGCACGGCTGTAATGAGATCTGGAATTATCCACATTCCCCCTGCAAGCTAATTTGCACCCTGAACCCTATCTGAGCTGTTGATTTAGCCCCAGATCCTGTAACTGAAACATCAGCCCTAGAATGACTAATAGTTGCAATTTCTAACTCCAGAGGAGCAAAAGAGAGAAGTGCTTAGAAAACAGAATAAATCCAAGATCTCTTAAGTCTCTTAATTTGGAGAGGTCAATTAGGAAACACCTCACTGAGAGAAGTACAGATTAGAAAAATCGATCAAGACCAGATGATACTTGGTATATTTAATGTATAGATTCATAGGATGAATAGAGAGAGCCATAAAGAAATATCCTACCAATCTGTTGCTTGTTGGTGAATTTTAGCTATAAGGTGTTAGAGAAAAGCATTAAATATTTTGAAAAAGGCATGGATTTAAATACGGATTCTAGGAAAAATTCCTCACTCACTGTCCTGCCTCACATTCTTGGATGAAAACCCCAGTTTGGCCCAAGATCCTTGGGGGCAGAAGGTATTATGATTTCTAGAAGCCTTGGACTTTCATTCCTCCTGGGGGGAGGGAGGGTGTTCGGAGATGAATTCAGATTCTTGAGCTGCAGGAAAGGCCTCGGTGGTTCCTATTTCCCTGCTGTGATAACTGGCCGCTAAATGAGCTTCAGAAGTTGGAAGCGGGAATAATACCTTCAAGTCGCCCAAGCCATGCCAGTTGGGCTCACCTCTGCCTCCGCTTCTCCTCCCTGCCTCTATCGTTTTGATCCTTCTCTTCCCTGGAATTTGATTTTCTGCGGGTTGTAAGAGGAAGTCATTATCACGCCTGCGCCGTGGACTTTCTTTGATGTTTATAATTTCAGATTCCAACACATTCCAGGCACACTCTTGTATCTCCAAAAGTTTGAATTCCTTTTTGGGCTTTACAGGAAGTCTGGTCTCTGGATACTCTTTACTTTAGGCAAACTTAACTTTTACCTTAAAAAAAAAATAGCTTTATTGTGCACGGAATTATTTTCCTTCTATGAAATTTTTCTTTCAGTCTCTAAGGATTACAGAGAAAGCAGAGGGCTTTCAAAATTCTCTTTCTTGGTTTTGAGCCCGCTTTTCCTTCAACATCTCCAGATGCTTCCCAAACGATGACGTGACCAGAGGCTCAGTTTGCCAACTGAGAGGACAATGAAGGGGGACCCCGGAGCCTGACACGCGTGGGTGCAAATCCCAGCTCAACCGGCGGCCAGCAGAGCCCCTTGGTCAGGACACCACTGCTCTGCATGGCCGTCCCCTTGTCTCCTTGCAGCTCGTCGCCCTAACAAGGGAGTGACTATCTTGTCACATCCCGCTCCAAACAAGACCCAGGGTAACACGATGGACCCCTCCCCTCTTCCCTCTTTTCCATCTCCCCCTTTCTTTCCTCACTTCCTTTTAAGCCCTCAGAGTTGACAACCAGCTCCCCCTTTAGGATCAAAGGACCTGGTCCCCTGGCAGCTGGGGGAGCTGCCACAGAGAGGCCTCCAGCCCCGGCTTATTCTGGAATTGCCTCTGCTGAAGGGAGCCCCTGGCCCAGGTCGCAGCCCCTCCCAGGACCGCTCAGCCATGACCAACACAGAGTATAAAGTCTCAGCCCCCCTTTCCAACTTGAGACTCAGAAGGATCCTCTCAGCTTCAGAGCGCCCAGTGGGCTTAGCTGTGAATTTTTGGTGACTGTATCCCAGCTCAGCTTCTCCCTCAGCCCCTGAAGGTGATGTTTTCCCCTGAGCCACACCCCAATAAACTTCCTGCACACTAATCTCCATCCCAGCATCTGTGTCCTAGGGAATTCCACCTGCAACAGCTGAGATGAGGTAGGATACCGAAGACACAATTTGATGGATGAGGAAGTGCACATTAAATAGGTTGAGAGCAATACAAGGTGATGGCTAACGAAGAGTCGTTAAGTTACCATTCAAAAAACACATTCACAGGAAAACTTCAATGCGGTGAAAATAGTGAGGGCGGCTTCCTGGAGGAGGTGTTGTAAGTGTTGGGACTTCTTGATGGGTAGGACTTGAAAAGAAGAAAGAACAACACAGGATGCTTTTGACAGAGGGAATCACTCAAGCAATTTGAGACTGAACATCCCTAGTTTGTGAAACAGGAGTTTTAGGAAGGCAAAGCAAACACCATTTGCTGGGGGGTGGGAGGGAGCTAGATATAGGGTATGCTAGACTGTGGTTAAATATTAGATTTGGAAGAACTTTGACAGCCAGGCTGTGACATCCAATACCCACAAGCAGTGAGGACCAATTAGGCATATTGGAGCAGATGAGGACACAAGGAAGCTTATCTAGGTATTGGTGACACTGATTCATTGTTGGGGCCAGGTGGGCAGAGATTTCATAGTAATACTTGATGCCAGTTATTGAAAATCACTCCTAATTTTACTTATGTTAACAAAAATCCACTATTTTTTACTTGGTTGTAAATGACAACCTGGATCCAAATTTCACTACATGTGTAGCTGATTTATCAATCTTTGACTGTTCCATTGCAATTACACTTTCCCCCTCCTGGGATGTTGGCACATAGTGTAGGGAGTTTGAGAGAGGTACCAGGGCGTGTACTGCCACGATTTCCCCCTCCTGGGTTTGTGTGCTTAGGAGTATTATTGATATTTTGCCAGCAGTTTTTATGACGGGTTAGCATTGGGACTAAATTGGAGGAAGGAAAGCAGGCGGGTGAAAATTCCACTTATGCAAGTGGTGTGTGAAGGGAGCTTGGCATCTGGGCAGGGACAATGTGTAGCATGTATCAACATCTCATTCCTTTTTATGGCTGAATAATATTGGACTGAAGTGTATAAACCACATTTTGTTTAACCACGTATCTGTTGATGGGCACTTGGGTTGTTTCTACCTTTTGGCTATTGTGAATAATGCTGTGATGAACATAGGCACGCAAGTAACTGAGTCCATGTTTTTGATTCCTTTGGGTATGTACCTAGGAGTGGAATTGCTGGGTCATATGGTAACTCTATGTTTAACTTACTGGGGAGCCACCCCACTGTTTTCCACAGCAGCTGCACCATTTTACATTCCACCAGCAATGTGTGAGAGTTACAATTTCTCTACGGGCTCACCGACACTTGTTATTTTCCATTTTTAAAACTATAGACATCCTAGTAGATGTGAAGTGGTATATCATTGTGGTTCATATTTCATTCTTAATTGCAGAAATTATTTTTGTATATTTCTTTTTTCTTACTTTGCAACAATTTTAATAACCTAGCTCTATATTGATTTTTATTGTAAGCCTTTTAGAAATAGATACACTGGACTTAAGCTGCCTTAAAAGAGCTCACATTTTGTGTTACGAAGCTCTCCATTCAAATTGCTTTTCACTTCCTAGATGATCTTGTCATGGAGGATTTTCTTTCTCTGTGTTTCTTTGTCAAGTCTCTAGTGTTATGCCTGTACGGTCCAGTGGAGATTCTTCTGTTTCCTGAGCAATTTGACAGTTGAACTCATCTAGTCAAAAGAGCTGATAGTTCTTGTTGTCTCTTTTGAGAACATTTATATACTGTTGGCAAGATATGAAACTCCCAGTATCAGAGTGTTCTTTATTGAGGGTGAAATGATACAGGACTATGGAAGTAGCTACAACCAGACCCGCCCCTTACCCTGCCATGATTGACTTCATGACAGATTCTGAAATCCTCAGACTGTCTTTCTTTAAAAACTTCCCCAGCCAAATACTAGCCATTATTTTCATTAATGACTTTAAGAAGGGCTAATGGCAGTCAATCACAAAGGAAAATAAAACTCTCTTTTCTTTCTTTTCCTTATATGTTTTGAACACGAAATAGAGGAAAAGTATAAGGTAATCTTTGGGTATTGTTTCCAAATCTTTAAAAATTATGCCTGCATGCAAAAAAGCATTTGAGGAATCTATCACCCTTTGAAGATAAAGCACTAGATAAACTCAGAGTAGAAGGGAACTTTCTCAACATAATAAAGGATATAAATGAAAAACCTATAGCTAATATCATGTTCAGTAGTGAAAGTCTGAAAGCTAAGATTAAGAACAAGACAAGGATGCCCACTTTCATCACTTCTGTTCACCATGTTTATAGCCACAGCAATTAGGCAAGAAAAGAAATAAAAGGCATCCAAATTGGAAAGAAGGTACTAAGACATGTCACAGGTGACATGATGTTATATGAAGAAAACCCTAAAGATTCCACAAAAAACTGTTAGAGCTAATAAACAAATTCATCAAAGTTGCAGGCTATAAGATCAACATGCGAAAATGAATATTTCCATGCACAAGCAGTGAGTAACCCAAAAGGCAATTAAAAACAATTTCGTTTACAATATCATTAAAAAGAATAAAATACTTAGGAATAAAATCAACCAAAGAGGGTCAGGACTTGTAAACTAAAACTACAAAATATTGCTGAAAGAAATTTTAAAAGACTTCAAGAAACAGAAAGACATCTTATGTTCATGCATTGGAAGACAATATTGTTAAGACTGAAATACTCCCCAACGTGATCTATAGATTCAATGTAATCCCTATCAAAATCACAATGGCCTTCCTGCAGAATAAAAAACCTGATCCTAAAATTTATACAGAGTCTCAAGGGACCCCCAATAGCCAATTGTGTAAAAGAAGAGCAAAGTTGTAGGACTCATAATTCCCAAATTCAAAAGTTACTACAAAGTCACGGTAATCAAAATAGTGTGGTGCTGGCATAAAGACAGACACAATAGACCTCTGGAATAGAGAGTCCAAAAATAACCCCATATATTCATGGCCAGTTGATTTTGACATTGATGCCAAGACCATTCAATGGGGGAAAGAACATCCTCTTCAAAAAATGGTGCTGGGACAACTGGATATCCACACGTAAAGAAATTATGTTAGACCCTTACCTCACACCATATACAGAAATTAACTAAAATAGAGCAAAGACCAAAATGTAAGAGCTGCAACTGTAAAATTCTTAGAAGACAACATGGAGGAAAATCTTCATGACATCATTAGTTATCAGAGAAATGAAAATCAAAACCACAATGAGATATCAGTTCACACTTACTAGGATGGCTACAAGCCACAGTCAGACAATAACCAGTGTCACTGAGGATGTGAGAAATTAGAACCTTCGTACACTGCTGTTAAAAATGTAAATGGTGCAGACACTTTGGAAAACAGCCTGGCAGTTCCTCAAAAAAGTTAAACATGAGTTACTATTTGGCCCAACAATTCCACTCCTAGGTATGTTCCCAAGTGAAATGAAAATATGTGTCCACACAAAAACTTGTACACAAATGTTCACAGCAGCACTGTTTATAACACTCCTAAACAGAAACAATCCAAATGCCTGTCAATGGACAAATGTTTAAATAAAATGTGGTATATTCATACAATGCATTATTATTTGGCCATAAAAAGGGATGAAGTACTAGTTCACGTGACAACATGGATAAATTGTGAAAACATGTTAAGTGAAAGAAGCCAGGCACAAAAGGCTTCATATTGTATGATTCCATTTATGTGAAAGATACAGAATAGGCATATTTATAAAAACAGAGAGTAGATTAGTGACTGCCAGTGGCTGGAGGCAGGGGGTAGGGGCTGCTAATGGGTACAGGCTTTCTTTTTGAGGCGGTGGAAATGTTCTAAAATTGATTGTGGTGATGATTGCACAACTCCCTGAATATGTGAAAAAAACTTTCAGTGGGTGAATTGTATGGTACATGAATGGTATAATAATATATCTCATTAGAGCTACCAAAAAAGGGTTCAAAGGGATTGGACTCCTCCAGCCCTTCCAACCTTGCCCTCACTCACGATAGAGTGGGAAAACCTCTAGTTTCAGCTGCTGGTCTCAAATTGGCCCCGTTTGTTCTTTTCTGTGTTCTTAGATCCATCAGCTGCTGCATTATTTCCCACTGTTTCCTCCTGCACTTTGCCAATAACCAGCAGGTCTGTGGCTCTTTGCTGCTTTGTCCCACTCACCTGTGCTTTGGGATTCAACGGGACACTCTGTAACCTACTTTTTGTTGTAATTATTGTCTGTGGCTTTTTTGTTTTGCTCTCTGGCTGCTCTGTTTTGATGTAATTATTGTCTGTGGTTTTTTGTTTTGCTCTCTGGCTGCTCTGTTTTTAGGTGGGGATTCAGAAAAATCAAAAACTTATTCTGTCAGGGTGACCACCATCTTCCTAGGAGCCCTGTAGGAGAGCTTTGTCAAGCACCCCTTTTTGATATGAATTTCAAAGATTCCTCCCCCCAACCTGTTTAATTGGTCTTTTGTCATTTGAGCTTCGTGGATGGCTCACTTGGAGATGAGGAGGTAGGAGTTCTGAGGTGACCCATAGCTGCCCACACTGCACTTTATATGACCTGCGGGTCGCACCTTTCTGATCCATCACTAGCGAATCCATTGAGCCCCTTGTTTTAACAGCCTCGAGGCTCTGTAGCACGCTGGACTTTCCCAGGTTGTTATTCCTATTTTCTCTTGAGCTTCTTCAATAGTGCAATTCAGCCCATCTATTGCTTAGAAAATATTGCTATGGTAACCTATTCCGGCATGTAAAGCTGTTACTTAGAGTTGAGGGAAATGAAGGTGGACGAAAAAACTGAGTGCTCCAACCGTTCCAGCACCGCTTATTCCCCAAAGGCACCTGAAAGAGTTAAGGGAAACAAACATGTAGGTATTGAATACATTGCGGCACTCTGTCCATCACAGATGCGGAAGGGTTCAATCCAGCTGGCGTTCGCAGAAGACACTTCTCTGAAGCAGAGAATGTTGGTGAATTTAATTCCTTGCCACACTGGGGTTTGCAGAAGAGTCTGTAATGAGACTGCCAGATGTCTAATTTGGGGTCAAAAGATAGCTTGTTTTAAAGCGTCTTAAATTCCTGTGGAGTTCTATTAAGATTTAAACTCCAGTTTCCACAGCTGTGAACGTTGTTCCAAGGCTGAATGCAGAAGTCCAGTGTTTTACAGCCTGTGTCTTCCAAATGGTTGCCAAGGATCCCGGGAAATGCGCACAGGTACAAAGAAGTCTTTCAACTCGAAATGGGGGAAAGGTGCTATATTAGTTTCCTACGGCTGCTGTAATGAATTACCACACACTTAGTGGTGTAAAGCAACACAAATTGATTATCTTACAATAATCGGAAGTCCAAAGTGGGCCTCCCTGAACTAAAGTCAAAGTCTCAGCAGAGCCTTTTGGAGGCTCCAGGGAGAATGTTTCCTTGCTTTTCCAGCTTCTAGCGTCTGCCTGCATTCCTTGACTCACAGCCCTTCCTCTGCCTTCAAAGCTGGCCAGGTAGTATCTTCAAATCTCTCCCTGACTCTCTGATCTCTGCTCCTGTTGTCACATCACCTTCTTTGAGTTTGACCCTCTTGCCTTTCTCTTATAAGGACCCCTGTAATCACAGTGAGCCCATTTGGGCAATCGAGGATATCTTTCCATCTCAAGATTATCACTTAATCACATCCACAAAGTCCCTTTTGTCACGTAAGGTAGTGTATTCATGGTTTCTGGGGATTAGGACATGGGCATTATTGGAGGGGGGCATTACTTTGGCTGCCACAGATCCCAACATATCCGAGGTACTCCTGCTCTAACCAGAACCTGGTCTTTTCACCTGGGTCCCTATTGAGCTGAAACCCTCCAGGCTCTGGTGCCAGGGGAGCTAGAAGGTCACATTACACCTCAAAGCCAAGGATGCCCAGGGATGCTGTTAGGAAACAGACACTTCTTAAGTGTTACTTAGAGTGGGGAAGACATCAAACAGGAAAGTATCCTATTTAAATCAATTACTCACCTGCCAGCCTTCTCTGAGGCTTTGCTTCTTCGACAACCGTCACTTTCTCTTTTCCATCTTCAACTTCTCGCTCCTTTGCCCAAGGATATGTTTAAGCCTCTTCTATCCTAAAAAAGCAAACAGCATTACCTTCCCAGGACACTACAGCGGCTCTTGACCTCGGCAAGGTGGCAGTTCAAGAACACTTTTACTTAACAGGAAATCAGTGCTCATTACACAGGACACCGTGTAGCTGCTGTACAGGACTCTTCACCGCCCTCTGTCTTTGTGTCCACCTACAAATGCTTCCTGCCCTTCTCCAAATACAGAGCCCTGGCTCACCTGCTATTCCCCACCACACATCACTCCTCACCATCCTCTCATGCAGCCCTGCCCCCGGCGTTTCCACCATTTTGGCTTGGCACGAGCAGTTCCCATCACCTGGAATATCCTCCAGTCCTTGCTCTTCTTCTTTACCCAAGAGATCTCTCCCGGTCCCTCCTGTCTCTGGTCAATGCTCGCGTCATCCATGAATCCCTAGGCAGCATTAGCGGCCCATCCTCAGGGCTCACACGAGGCTCTGCTCATGATGGATTTACTTCCGAGTGTCTCCTCCTCCCGTGGACCACAAGCTCCTAATGAGTAGGGATGGAGTTGCTCCCCTCTGCTGCTGCAGCGTCTAGCACAGCGCCTCATCCAAAGTAGTTACTCAGTACAGTTCTCATGGGTGACGGAATGACTCCAAATGTCCTGCTGCAAGTTCTCTTACGACTTCTGGTCCTCCTTGCCTCTTCCCTTGGAGATCCTGCTGAATTCTCAACATTGACTTGCTCCGAAGTCCCTCTTCTTCCCCAGAAATCAGCACCTCTTCCTGATTTCTTTTCTGTTCAAGCCCTGTTTATTAAATTCTTAACTCTGTGTGCTAGACACAAGGGGTACAAAGATAACTAAGACCCAGAGCCATGCCCTCAAGGAGGGTCTAGATCAGGGTTTCCCATTCTTGATGCCACTGACGTTTGGGGCTGGATCATTCTCTGTTGTGAGGGCCCGTCCTGTGCACTGTACATTGTTTAGCGGCGTCTCTGGCCTCTACCCGATAAGTACTGGCCGCATCCGCCTCCCAATCATGACGACCAAAAACGTCTGCAGACATTGTCAAATGTCCCCTGTGAGACAAAACTGACCTCCGTTGAGAACCACTGGTCTAGATGCAGAGACATCAAGAAACAGAGAGAGAAAAATTTCCAAATGAGGTAGATGTAAGCACAAAGTACAAAAATGATCTGTAAGAAAATTAAATTGGAGACTTGGAAAATACTTGTATGTACACTGATGAACTGACCAAGAATCTAAAGCTTCGTCACATGAAATAATTAAAAGGCAACACAAGACAGCATTTTCATAATGGGAGACGAGGGGGTTAAAACTTGTTCAGTCCTTGCTATGCAGAAGCTGCTTTGCATTTGTTGATTCATTTCATTCTCACGACAATCCTGCGAGGCAGGGATGGTTTTCCATTAGTCAGAGGAGGAAAGTGAGTTAATGAGTTAAGGTTACATGCTCAAGGCGACACCTCGGCTTCTTTGTATTTGCTAATGGCACCACATTCCTCTCCGCACCCACCCCCCGTCTTTGTGGTCAGCACACTGTCTTCTTCGAGCCACCCCAGTGTCATCCCCGAAACCATCAGTGTCGTGTCTGGAGGACTGCAGCATCACAATGTCTCATATCTGCTCTTGTTTCCTTCTCTAATTCCCAGCTTTCCCCACCTCCAGTTTCACCCTGGTCCTCTCCACCCTAAACATTAGCCAGCATGATTCCTAATGCACAATCTGACACTGCACCCGCTTTCTTTCCACTGCGAACCAAATTAAAGTCCAAGCTTCATGGCTTGGCTTTCTAGCCTCCTTTCTCTGAGTTCCACCTAGGTTCCTAGCCCCGTCTCTCACTGCCTCCTAAAGTACACGTCCTGCTCGGCTAAGAGCAGCTAGTATATCTGAAGTGCTTATATTGGTTCATAGACCCTTACAGCAGCCCAGTGAGGTAGACAGTACTGTTCTTGTTTTACCCAAGCTGCTTCATTTTTGCCTTTGCTCAGGCTGTTCACATCGTTGCCTGGACACCTGGTTCCTCCCTTCCGTCACCCCCTTTGCTCCAGGTAAAGCCTCCTGCAAGACTCCGCTCTGACGTCACACCTTCCCAAAGCTGCTCTCTATCATTTAACCCTCGGAGATGGTTATTCTCTCTGTATAGTACATTGTCCCTGTATTTATGTCATAGCCCTCTCACAGTAAGCTTCTAGAATGGCATCAGAACCGCCCCTACACTCCTGGGGTTCTACCCTTAGTAGATGCTCAAATACACGTTACCTGAACAAAGTTGAGGCCCAGCGCTCACGTGGTTTCTGATCTTTAACATTTTTCCTCTATCACAGCCGCCCTGGTAGCCCTATTGACCGGAGCATCAGGGCTGCGAGGCACGCCTCCCGAGCCCTCGGCCTGCATCGCCCGCTCTGTCAGGGCTCAGGGGCTCGGTGTCCCGTCTGCATCTGGGGACACCCGCGCCAGTCCTGAGCAGGATGGAGCCTGGCGAGCGGGCACCCCTGCTCTCCCCCTACTCGCCCCGCCCCCTGTCCTCTAGCCTGGGGCCGGAGGAAGGAGCCCCCTAGGTTCCTCCTCTGCCAACAAAAGGGAGACCAATCAACCCGCGGAGTCTGCGCAGAGGGGCCGCGGGAGCGCAGACGCAGCCGCAGACGCCGGTCGCTCCCGCTCGGCTGCCGCGCCCCCTGCTGGCGAGATGCGGAATCACAGAAAGCGCACGACACCTCCCGGGCTTTATCGGCCTACGTCGGAAACCATGACGTTTTGATGGTGGGGAGAGGGTGTGAGAAAGCAGGTAAGTCCGAGGAAACATTGTTTCGTTTCTGACCCACCCTATCCCTTTTCTGATGTTCTCGGTAGTAGCTTCAATAGCTGTCATCTCCAAGAGCTGACTCGGCTCCATTCGGTGCTCAAGTTTTCCCTTGCTCTACTGCGTTTAATCCTGCGGATGCCGTGACTTCCTCCCTTTCTGTGGATGAGGAAACTGAGGCACAGAGAGGGAAGTCGCTGTTCAAAGCCTCACGGTCAGTGGTGGAGTCGGGATTCACACAGGTTGTGACTCCAGAAGCTGCGGCCCTGGAAGGTTCGATGAGGGCAGCCCGGTCCGTTCCCAGCGCCAATGCTCCACACGAGGCTCTGAGAAATGCGAAGGCCCCACGTTCTCCCGCCCCGCAGGCCCCCAGATCCAGAGCAGTACTCCATGATCTCTCCCTGGAGGTGGTGAACTTGCCGCTTGTTCCTCCTTTGATGCGTCCTTGCCTCAAGGATGTTTGCATGTTTCAAGTCCTGGCTTTGCTCCACATCAGCCATCTTCCCTGTGTAGGAGGCAGGAGTCTGCGCGGGGAGAGCCTGGATGGTGGGAATCAACCTGGACTTTCTACCCTCGCCCAACAGACGGAGAGAGAGAAACCAAATCTGAGAGTCACTTGAGTGTTAGAGGGGCCTTAGAGGTTATTTCTTTAGGTTCTTTCTTATAAGCAACAAAGAGCCACTCAATGATTTAAACTGAAAGGAATTAATGGAAATGACAGTGGATGGCTGGAGACCCCGGCTTGGAGAAGAGGCAGAAATAGGGGTTAGGTCGATAATGGGCAGGACCACAGCCAAAGTCACGTCCCACAGTCAATCTGGCGTTAAGTCCTGCTGCTGCCTGGACGCCACAGCTGGAGGCACCTCTGCTCCTGACGCAGCTGTCTCTGGAAGATGGATGAGGAACCCGCCACTTGCTTCTGCTTCTTTTTTAGTACCTGATTCAGCATTCTGATGCCTTCAGGTTACACCTAGGTCACAGCCCTCCTGACTACAGGGGAGGCTTTCTGCTTTCCGATGGGAAGTGATCCTACCTGCACACCAGGACTTACATGCCTCGGTCTCTGAACCCAGGAAGGAGATTAGATGCTGGGCAGCCCCACAAACCAAAAATGCCCACTACAGCGGTCATCTAGTTAAAATTTGTTTGCATCCCCTCCCCTCCCCCTGCCTTAAATTACAGATGAGATGCTGAGTCCTAGAGGGGAGAATGGCTTTCTTAATGACATCTCCTGTGCTAACACCAACCAACTGGATCCCAGTTGAACGGAGCACTGTTGGGGGATCTCGGGGCTTTGGCTGGCTGGGGCAGGAATGGGGGCCAAGGTTGCTGTGCTGTCCTGCACTGTGCTTTCCCACGTAAGGCATTCAGACAAAGGCACAGCTGTTTCTTGCTGGAAAGCCTGAGTCTTAGGTGTCTCCTCTGGCCACCCTGCCTTGTGGATGGCTAAACACACTAACACCATTTCCTGTGTCTGGCAATTTTACTTCACAGGATGAGAACATTACAAGGTTTAGCAAGAGACTGTGTTTGTACTCTAGACTGGATGTTCCCACACCTAGCCTTGCTGAGAATCATCCAGAGTCCTCTGCCCTGCTAAAGGCCTATATGGACAATCTCCTGGGCATGGGCAAGAAAAATCTTAAAAAAAAAAAAAAATCTCGGGGTTTCTTGTGTGGCACATTTCCTGTGTGGCATTTGGGAACCCACTTCCCAGAACAGAAGCCTGTCTTCCATAGGTGGAGAAGGTTCCAACAGCTCTTTATCAGCTGAAGTCCACTTGAACCCAAGGATGCAGAATTTTCAGGCTTAGAAATAGCTGGGACATTTCTCTATATATCTGCATGTCACACGACTTGGAAAACAATATTACAATTGCTTATGACATCTATCTTCTCTAGACCTACCAGGCTCCTAAGAGGAGCTCAGCCACACGCATCTGTGTCCTCTGCAGTTCCTGGCACCTAGCAGGCTCTTGATTCATGAACATTTAGCATTATCCAAAGTCATTGTTCCCTCCACCAAACACCCGATACAAAGCAGCCTTGACAACTGCATGAATCACCTTGACAGTTGCCTTAGGAAGGTACTGCAGGATTGGAGCACTTCCCAAAACCTGGGTCTGATCAGAATTCCAGTGGACCTGGGCTGTCAGAAATCCTTGGCCTGTTCTCCAGAAGGCCCAAGATAGCTCAGGCTTCTCAGTGAGTCCTTGTGCCTGATTCCGCTGAGCAGCAGGCCTTTGGCGTAGGATTTAGGTATTCATAAAGACCGCTAACAGGTACTTCGTACTGTCCTAGCACCTTACATGTTAGTGCATTCAATTCTTACCACCTTACAAAGTAGGTTTTATTACTTCCTTTGTTCTACTCATTTCACAGGCCCAGAAAAGAGGCAGAGCTGGAATTTGAACCCAGGCATTTTGGTTCCAGAGCACTCATTTTTAACCACTACGATTTTTTTTTTTCTTAATATAAATTTATTTTTGGCTGCGTTGGGTCTTCGTTGCTGCACGCGGACTTTCTCTAGTTGCGGCAGGCGGGGTCTACTCTTCTTTGTGGTGCGCAGGCTTCTCACTGCGGTGGCTTCTCTTGTTGTGGAGCACGGGCTCTAGGCTTGTGGGTTTCAGTAGTTATGGCACTCAGGCTCAGTAGTTGTGGCTCGTGGGCTCTAGAGTGCAGGCTCAGTAGTTGTGGCGCACGGGCTTAGTTGCTCCGCGGCATGTGGGATCTTCCCGGCCTAGGGCTTGAACCCATGTCCCCTGCATTGGCAGGCGGATTCTTAACCACTGCGCCACCAGGGAAGTCCCACCACTATGTATTTCTGAATAAACAAGATCCTTTTTTGGATATCCCAAATTCAGCTTTAACTTGGGCAGCTAAGACCAAAATGAATTTAGAAATAGCAGTGACACACGTGCAGCCCAGAGGACCCAAAGGTCTCTACTTGCTGGCAGTGATCTGCGTGGCTTCAAGTCCACGCTGCTTGGCCTTCCTGGCTGAAGCCACTTAATCCCATTTGTCAAGTTAGTGGCCGCACACATGCTGCCAGCAGCTGTGTTCTTAGCACAGGAACCTAAGGGGGCCTTCTCTCTGTGCAAACGAGCCTTGCAGATGGTGCTGCCCTGCCCTCGTATCTGGTTCTAGTGACCACTCCCTCACATGTGAATCCTGGCCAGGTTGGTCAAGTGCGGTTGTCTGGATGTCCCGAGGCTGGACCAGCCTGCCAGCACAATTTCACATAGGACTCCCAGCAAGTCCTGAAGTAAGCCGTTATCATAGTAAGAACAATCTTTCCACCTCCTGTTTATATACTTTTCTCACAAATGACAAAACAGACACTAGACACACTGAGACAAGGAGAGCCAGTGTGGGACATGCAGGCATCCAGAACTCAAATCCAGGCAGACCAGGCAAGGTTAAAGCATAGTAATAAATGAGATACAAAGTTGATGTAATTATTTAATGACACAGGAAAATAATGTTATGAAACAAGATGGTTACAAATAGTGGGTAAGGATGACTTACTACACCTTTGATAAAAAAAATGAAAAAGTATGTGTACAAAACACTGGAGGGTTATGTATCAAAATATTGGCAGTATTTACTTCTGTTCAGTGATTAAATATTCTCTTTGCTTTTGTGTACTTTCTTAAACACGATTATTTCTGAAACAAAAAAGAATAGTTACTGGAAAGAGAAACAGTTATTAAATGCCGGAAGTCCAGCAATCAAGGTCTGAAACCCAGGACATGTCTAGCTAGAGGGACAGTGGTCGAGCCCAGGTGTGGAACAGTGTATCATTCTTTTCTTTTCCTACTGCAGTGCTGTTTACCAGACTATTTCTTCTACATTTGATACTTATATTTAATAGGAATCTATGAACATGAACTGGTACGACAGCAAAATGATGCCAGCAACTTTGGTTTTAAATAACTACAAAATGTAATAACCATTCTGTAGTTACAAAACACACTAGAAATAAAACATAAAACACACCAGAAATCACAAGTTCCTACAACAAAAAACCCCATCTGACTAAACCACTGACTTTGTTGCTCATTCTGATGTGTGTTCATTTTCAATTTTCACCATAAATCTATTTTTGTTTCATGGATCTGGAAGAGGCAATTTTTCTCAAAAAGATGCTTCGCCTTCTAAGTACTATGAAGAGTTGGAAGGGCTCACCAAAATCCAAACCACTTCAAACAAACAAGTTTGACTGAGGAGTGTCACCATTCTCTGTGCCTTAAAAACAAAAGTCTGCTAAGTTACCAAATGGAGAACAGCAGAGTATTACACCTGTAAATGAGGCTCAAAACTCTCAGATCTCATCCCCACCCTACCCTCCATGTCAGGACTGCTGGGGCACTTTATTCAAATAACAATGACAACCCTTATTTCTTACCCTTAAAAAAGTAAAATGGAGAAAGGATCATTGTTTTAAAATCCAACATATAAAAAACACAGTGCCACCTTTAACCGGAGGTGCGTCTTAGGTATTTCCCAAAGCTCTCTGCCCTTTTACGTGGCAGCATTTTCAGGAGGGGTCAGAAAACTACTGAAGTAAGGTCCAAGAAACAATGAAAGGTCCAAGAAACAACCAAAACCAAAAAAATAAACTGAGATAATTTCAGCTGTCCAGTGTCAGCTGCCCTGTGTGGCACCTGCCCTGTGTGGCAGGCTGACATGGCACCCTAAGCCATACACATCTTCAGACGCCAGGAAGGAAAGGTGCCAAAGGAGTTACACTACAACACTAACCAGTCTGGGGAAGAAAAGATTTAAACTTAAAAACATTCTATCATCACACAGACTAAGAAGGTCCCCTGCTTCGTCCTTGGCCAATCAAGAAATACTGAACTGTTTTATATCCCCGAAGAGGAGACCCACTGGAAATGTCAGTGCCGGCGCCCCAAGTCCATTCATACTCCTTAGACGAGTCCCAAATCCTACGGCAATAACAATTCCTTAGTTAGAGCAAGAAAAAAAAAAAATTCCATTTCAGGACAAAGGCGTGTCTTCAGTGAGAGAACTGCCTGCCGTCAGATGGTTTCCTGCTTATGTGCTTGAAGATCTTGGACTTCTCGACTTTTCTGGCTTTCTGGTAGCCGAAGCCACCGCCGCCACCCCTTTTTTTAAGTTTGCCGTCGTTGCTGTTCACGTCTAAAGGGGGACGTTAAGGAAATCAAGCAACACAAAGACAAGGACTCCAGTCTACCGTCTGCAGAAGAACCAGCCAGCTGTACCCCAGGGGCCCCACCACCCCTCCCCAGGCCACGAACACACGCGAACATTCCAGACAATCAGCAGTGGCCACGTGACTGTGGAATAAAACTAGCAGGATAGATTTTTAAGTCCAGTGTAATACCTGTATTATTTTTCCACGCAATGAAGCCAAAGAGGTAAATCGGTAAGTGTGTAGGAACATTAAAAAATACTCCCAGTGTCAAAACAAAATGACTTTCACCTCTGTTGGGAGCTGATTCAGAGGTGCCTGACCGAGTGGAGCTGCTCTTCCTGTCACATGGGGACTCAACATGTGTTCACAACAGCAGACACTGACTCGATGCCCACGATGCAGACGACCACCCAAAGGTGGTCCTCCAAGTCCCCGTGGGAGTTACTACCACGGTGTTAGCAAGCAGGCCTCACTCCAGCTGGCTGCTTCTTCTGTTGAAAGTGTGTAATAAAACACATATTACATATCACAACAGAAGCAACTGGACGTGTTCCCTTTGCCTTTTATCTTGAGTAGCACTTAGGCTATTTTCTTTCGCTGGTCTTGCCGTTTCCTTGCACGAAATGCTTCAATGACTGGGAGGATGAAAGCCCTCTGAGAGGTTCCATCTTGTCTGCAGCTTCTTCAAGGTATCCCGCTCCTCTGTGTACCCTGTACAGTGAAGCCACACACCGCCAAGCCCCGCCCCTCTGAGCTTCTCCGCACAACGTACAACTCCCCCTGCTGCCTGCCACTCAAATTCGGCTATCTTTTTTAAAGCCATGAACTGTCTCGCTTCTGTAGTCTCCACCCTGACAATTAACCCCTGCCCACCCCACGTGAGCACTGAGGTCAGTGACCAGCCTGAAGGCCTGGGCCCTGCAGGCCTCAGCCAGAGCAGACACACCAGCCCAAGTGCTAAGCCCCAAGGCCCCCGGTCACGCTTCTGTCCCTTAGTGCCTGGACGAATTCATAACCACAAAGAAAAGGATACTCAAATCAACAAAAGGAGGCACCTTGAAACCAAACGACAGAGCAACCTGAGGCAAGTTTAAGTTATTAACATTAAAGATCTGTTTCAGCGAATGGGAATCATACGCTCGAATGTATGACTTATATGCTTCCTGGGCTGACTTATGAAGGAAGTAGTTCTTTTCAATCAGTTTTTCAAGCTGAAACAGAAAGAAATATTGCTTTTAATGAAATAAAAAAGCACGTCATATAAAACATTTGTTCCACTACACTTGCTCCAAGCTTTGTAATATCTGCAAAATCAGGCTGCAGTTATGAATGACGACAAAATTCTTGTAAGATACGGACGGAAACAAGGTAGAGAGCTCTGGAATGTGGTCACCAGCGCAACAAGACACGGAAACAATCGCTCGGTCCAAACTTCTCACTTTATGAACAGGGAGACTCGGAGGACAGAGAGTGTCAGTGAGACGCTACGAAGGTGGTGCTGGGACGACCCTTCCTCCCCCTCTGCCCTGCATACCTGAGACTGGATGTCAGAAATTTTGGACCAGGAAAACTCAAATTCACTTAAAGGAACCTAGAAAACAAAAGCATGCAGGTTAGTAAACCAGGATGGCTCTGATGCAGCTCATCAGGCACTGAAGAGACGGAAGGGGAACAGGCCTGTGGAATTCCCATGGGCCAGACACCTGCTCCCTCGTCTCCCAATGCCAATGGGAAAGGCTTAACCTCCCTCTGCTGACTGCACATGAATCATGCTATGGAATCCTCTTGAAAGAAAAGGCGAGAAACCGGCAGGGGCAATGAATCACTGAAGCCCTTTTCTCTAAATAAAGATCTCTGTGGATGCAACGTGATGAAGCAGCTTGAAGCTTCCAGCTGAAAAGAACCACTAGCCCTTCTCTCCAACACCACACTGCCCTGTGACTGGGGTCTGTGACACTAGGTCACAGTGATCACAAACTCCTACAGGAAGGATATTTCTTACCAGTCGTAACTTATTAGATGACTGGGAAAGTGCGAGACCGGTGCTAGATGCTGGGGGAAAAGAACAGCTGCCCGAGTCACAGGCCCTGCCGTCAGGGAGCCTGCCACCTTGCGGGGAGACAGGTAAGTGATGAGACAACTTGCCGAGCACCTGTGCTGGGGGGACATGAGGAGAGCAGGGCCTCCCAGAGGAGAGAGCAGCTAGCGGAAGCAGAGGCTCTCTGAGAGCCAGCAAACAGGCATCTGGAGAAAAAGTGCGAGGGCTGATGGCAATCCCTAGGAACTGCTCCACGATGGGGGCAACGAAAATCCACCAGGCGACACTGTGCCGTGAAGAGGCAAATGTTAGGCAAGACAAGGCCCGACAAGCATTCTCAAGACCTGGCAACAGAGAGGCCAAAGCCAGATGAGGGCGGACTGGAGACCAAAATCAGAGGAGTTGAAATGTAACCCACTTTTCAAAACGGCAGACTGAGGAAAGGCGACAGGCAGTAGCCACGCTGGACCTCGTGAGAGGAGAGCGGGTTTAGGGTTGAAGTTATTTTTTGGTCAGAGACTTGAGATGGTAAAGAGCGAAGTGCCAGGGAGGGACGGAGTCAACGAAGAAGGGCCCGAAGGAGGAAGAGGTAGGAGGGAATGGGCTCCCTGGGCTTGGGGCGAGGTGCAGACACGTGGAGAAGGGCTGCAGCGGGGGAGCAGGGGCAGAGACGACCGGCGTGAGGGAGCTCGCTCACAAGGAGTGGAGACGATTTCAAACAGGGCTGCGGGGACGAGAGCGGAGACTGGGGACAGGGACGCACCCTGCGCGACACAGAGCTCAAGGACGGGGCCTTGGGGACAGTCTCCCGCTCACAGTTCCTGGGGGCGACCACGTAAATCTCATCCGCTAAGCTGCTCTAACGACTGTCCGAACGGCATGACGACGACGCCGGACTCCTCGGACACGCCGAGAAACGGTGCTTAAGGCCATGTGCACCGGTAACCAGTTCCTCCCGAGAGCAATCTGTCCCCAGCTTAAGGTTTTCCAAGTGAAGGGCTTTACCTTGGATTGCTTCAAGTAGCGAAGGAAACCCAATTCTTCAGGGCGCAAAATGAGCAAGGCATGCCCTCTGCCGTTCAGGCCTCTGGCTGTTCTGCCCACACGATGAATGTATTCCTTTGGTGGAGAGAGAAAACCTGAGGTAACACACTGGTTTCCATGGCAACCTGTGGCGATCTGCACGTCCAGAACCTGCACGGTAGTGGACGGCAGTGTGCCAGCACAGCAGTGTGAGACGGCCCCCACCTCCACCTAGTGGCGCCACACAGCCCGTGACCAAGCTCCCCAAAGCTGGCCCCCCATTCCTTCCGCAGGGAGCGTCCCCACAGAGGTAACACAGCCATGCCCGGGGCCAAGGAAAGCTAGACAGAAGATTCACATTAATTCTGTGACCTAATCAGATGACTATTAAGTGTGCTTCAACTTCAAAAGGGCTTTGGGAAACACATTTAAATGCCGGCTGATAATTTATATAATCTACTGTCTGTTGAAATACCCAATAAAACTTATTCTACTACATATAGTAAAGAATGGTATCTATCTCTGTAAGCAAATTTTATTTCCTTCTGACATCTACTGCTCTTAACCGATCCTTCCAAGCATGTAACATGCCTAACGTAAGTCCCACTGACACCTGTCGAATCTCCCTGCACACACCCTCTCTGGGTCCTGCAAAAGCCCTGAACGCTATCAGCCTCAGAGAAGTCCTGCAGTCACTGCACACTAGAGGGGTATTCTGCGGAATGCGGTATTTCTCAGGGAACCTTGGGGTCATCCGGAGGGTCATACTGAACAATCCAGTCCACTTCAGGAATGTCCAGCCCTCTAGCTGCCACGTCTGTACACAACAAGATCCCCGAATCTGCATTGCAGAACTGGAAGAACGTGGTCGTACGCTTGTTTTGTTTCTGCCTTCCCTAGAATCAAAACAAAACATCCATTGGAACAGAAAACTTGAAGTTGTTTGTGGGAGGTCTCGATGTAGAATCCCCAAACTGTGGAACTATTACCCTGCTTTACTTCAAGTTCATAACCAGTCCTATTTCCTCAAGGGATGGCGTCCGCTCCTCCTTTCTGGTCCCCGCCCCTCCACCCCCAGCAAAGCTCCCTCCACACAGGGTCAGTCACCCACTATTGCCCAAACGACTTAGAACTATGTTTGGAGGAGAGAGCAATACCTCAATCCCCACGATCTATATAACTTGATAAGTGTAACCTGTTTTTAATAAATTCATCATAATCACTTACATGAATGGCCAAGACAGGCAAATCGATGTAGTTCAGCAACTCATAGTGGTATTTCACGGACTTACAGGACGAAAAGAAGACCATCAGTTTCTTCTTCCGGTTCTTCTTAAGGAATGTAAAGAGGAGGAGGAATCTCTTTTCGGAAGGACACACAACGTATCCCTAGGAGAGGTGCAAGTGGACAGACACAGAAGAATCAAACGGACATTTTCACCTTCATCAACTAATATAACTTGATGGATAGCACAGATTAATACAGCATATACACGGTTATGCCTCACCTACAGCAAAATTACTGCCTTCATTATAACAATACATTCCTAAAATAAGACTAATTTTAACTCTTTTGATTCCTTTTATTGGCTACAATCACTGGATACTAAATACTTCCCATATTTCTGAGACTACTGGTTATTAAGTTCTTGTAATCATAATGTACCAATACCTCCATTAACTGGAACCCTCAAAGTGTATCAATATTTCATTTTTAGAAGGTCCTTAACAGCAAGACCTCAAATAACCACAGCTTAAGTGCACTGTCCTAAACATGATGATAAAGCTGGGTGAATATATTTTTAAAAACTCAACAACCAATGAAAGGTTTTTAAGCTAAAGTGTTACAGGAAACATATCATTCAGCAAAAGACTCAACCTTACAGCTCTATTTTTAATCAACCTAGTCTGGATCTCTGTCACCTCATTTCCACAGTGAGGCGCCTGAAACCAGCCTCTCCGCCTTCTAGCTCACCTCACGTCTTAGCGCAAAAGATTATTAAACAGCAAAATGTTTTTTACTCCTCTAAAATTGGCAGTGATATATTCAGTTCATTAACCCATTTGCTTTCTAGACGATCCTCCAAACACTTGCAGGAAACACCAACGATCCTTAAGATTGAAGGTACTGACAAAACGTACCTGCTCAAGACCGTCCACGGTTGCATGAGCTTTATCGTCATCAACACCAACGTACAAGGGCTCCTTTTTCAGAGAAATCCTTGCCAGGTCTTCAACTTTTCGAGTTTGTGTGGCAGAAAAGAGCATGGTCTGCCTGCGGGCTGAAACACACCCACATAAACATGACCCAGATCCTTCAGGGAACCCTTAGAATTGCTTCACAACTAAAAATGCTCTCAGTAGAACTATCAGAAATGAGAGACATGGTATCACTATAAACAGTAACAAAGGAACATCATGGACAACTTTAGACATTTGACAACTAAGACGAAATGGACAGTCTCCTTGAAAAAGAAACTGCTAAAGCTTGCTCAAGAAGAAATAGAAAACCTGAATAGCCTTGTATCTATTAAGGAAATTACAGTTAAAATCTTCATGTAAAGAAGACTCCAGCCCCCAATGGCCTCTGCTGTTGAAGTCTATCAAACACTTACGACAGAAATATTATCAATATTTCATAAACTCTCCAGGACATTGAAGAGAGCTTACTTCCCAACTCACACCTTTCGCAAAGTTTTAGCAAAGTGAATCCAGAAATATATATAAAGGATAATGCGTCATGACCAAGTGGGGTTTATTCTAGGAATGCAGGGTTGGTTAACAGTTGAAAATTAACCAATATAATTTACCATATTAACAGACTAAAGGAAAAACATCCGATCATTCCAACAGACACAGAAAAAAGATCTGTCAGAATTTAACATTTATTTCTGATCTAAGAAAAAGCTTAGCAAACCAGGAACAAAAGGGATCACCGTCAGTCTGATACAGGGCGTACAGACCTAGAGCGCCTACAGCTAACATCGTGCTTCATGGGGAAAGGCTGGTGCTTCCCCCAAGATCAGGAGTAAGGCAAAGGTGTCTTCTCGTGCCAGTTCCGTTCAGGATATACTGGAGGTCTGGCCAGCTCGATCGGGCGAGAAAACAATTAAGTGAAAAATTTTATCTCACAGAAGATACGAAAAAACCTGTACACTGAACTCTGAAACACTGCTGAGAGAAATCAAACGAAGAGCTACCTCATTCACGTGTTGAATGACTCAACATTGTCTTCCACCAATGATCAATATTCAGTACAACCCCAAGATCCCCGGAGATTAACAAACTGATTCTAACGTTCATATAGAAATGCCAAGGACAAGACCAGCCAAAACAATTTTGAAAACGAACAAAGTTGGAGGGTTAACACTACCTAATTTCAAGACTTAACAGGAGGAACTGGAAATCCATACACTGCTGATGGGGATGTAAATTGGTACAAGTTAAACATTCACCAGCCACTCCATTCCGAGGTAATCACCCAACAGAAAAGGAGATATATGCCCACAAAAAGAGTTGCAGATGGATGTTCATAGCAACTTTATTTGTAGTAGACAGAAACCGTTAACAACACAGTGGTCCATCAACAGTTAAATGGATAAACAGGTTGTGGCATATTTATACACGAGAACGTCACTGAGGAATAAAGCAAAGAACTACTGATATGTGTAATGGCACAGACGAATCACAGAAGCATTTGCTGAGCACAAGAAAACAGACAAAAAGAGAGTTACACTGCATATGAATTCATATGAATCCCTGGAAAATGCAAACCGATCTACAGTGACAGAAAGCAGACCCACAGTCACCTGTGAGAGAGAGGTGCGTGGCAGCTGTTGGAAGCGGGGGACGGTGAGAGGGAGGGATTACAAAGGCGCACAAAGAAAGTTCTGAGGGTTATGGAAATGTTCACTGTATGGATTGTGGTGATGGTTTCGAGGTGTAAACAGGACAAAAACGTATCAAAGCTTACATTTAAAATATGTAGATTATTATGTTAATTATACCTCAATGAAGCATTAAAAAACTAATTGTATAATGCACTGAACCATGGTGTTTTTATAGACATAAGCAGTTTATAATGTTTCAAGTACTATAACCAAGGTACGTACCACTCAAACATAACACAGAAGGCAGCAAGTCGATGGCTACCCAGGAGATGTGAGATGGGGTGGCAGGGACGGACGGGAACGAGACGTACGTTAAGACTGTTCAGCTCGCGCGGCAGCCTCTCAAATGGCAAAACCACTGCATTAAGTCACTAGTGAGAGTGATGCTTATGTTGCAAACTACATCTGAGGGTGACCGGCACAACCACTTCACTCGCTAAATTAAAATTCTGACATTAGTAGTTTTCATACAGGAAAAGCTCTCATCTACTTCCAACAGCTACTCGGCAAACCACACGCAGATGCTACCTACTTACTTGGCAGAAGTTTAATAATTTGCTTTAATTCTTCTTCAAACCCAACATCCAAGATACGATCAGCCTCATCAATAACCAGACACTGTAGGTTTTTATACATAAACCCTGGGGTATTCTGACAAGACAAAGGACAAAGAAAAACTGTTAGCTGTCAAGTTTACGTTTCACACAGACAAAAGATGGGGACCACACAACAGTGTTCTCTTACCTGCATATGGTCCAGGAGACGGCCTGGTGTGGCCACAATGACGTTGATCCCATTGGCAAGCTTCTGTGCTTCAGCAGATCTGTTGCTGCCCCCCATTATTAACCCATACGTGTGAACATGGTGTGTCATCAGCTCCTTAAGGACACCAAAAGTCTGCATGGCCAGTTCCCTAGTAGGTGAGAGAATAAGGACTCCTGTTCCTAAAAAGCAAAACAGGATATACAGTGAAAGTCCAACTGCAGTTATCACCAGGAGTCCACCAACAGCTACAACAGACTTCCAGTGAGATACTGGCAGAAACAGTGGGACCACAGACTTACCATTCCTGGGCATGAACTTTAACTTAACAACGAGTTCAACTGCAGGAATGAGAAATGCCAGGGTTTTGCCACTGCCTGTTTTTGCAGCTGCTAGAAGATCCCTAAAAAATAAAAAGGAAAAGGAGAGAGACATTTAGTCTACTCATTCAACAAGTACCATGTACTATCACACATGTTTTAGGCACTGAGGCTAGATCGTAACAAGAAAAAAGTCCCCACCTTCTCTATCACTGAAATCAATCATGTGGGTTAAATACTTAACTCAAAAATAAGAATTGTGCTAAAAACAGAAGGGAACAATTTTCTCCAAACATCAGTAAATAAGCTAAAGCCTTTAACGAAGGTTGGGTATGTCACCCAACACGGTGCAAGATCGATAGAACATACTGGTATTTTCTTTCCAAACTACTAGCACTAAAAATAGAGATACTAATGCCCAAACCTCAATGTTAATCATACCTGCCTTCCAGAAGTGGTCTGATACTTTTATGCTGAATTTCAGTCATGTTTGTAAAGCCCATTTCTTTTATTGCCTTCAGAGTGTTCTCATTGACAAGATTAGTCAGAGAATCAAACAAAGTATCCTCAAAAGCTCCTAAGGAGAAGACAGTTTATCATTAGCAAATTTATCTTTTCTGAATAGTTAATATTGCTAGTTTCCTAGATTAGTTTTGCTGATTGAAAACATTACTGGGTTGGTGTCAAGCTTAGAAGAGCTTCTTCCAATAAGAATAAACCCCAACCATTCCTATATAATATCAAGAAAAAAACCTTATACTTTCAAAGTTTCTCCACTGCTAATGGCTGTGTGATGTAAAGTCCAGAGCCTATACTGTAACAAGATAACAGACGGAGAGGTGGTACAGTCAAGGGACTTGTATGAAATGAAAATGCCAAGGTGGTGGGAAGGGGAGAGGGAGACATGGGGGTGGTTTGCGGGGGGAGAGTTCAGAGAGAAATGAAATGTTTAAGAAATGTGAAATAAAAACTGAATATGAAATCAATCAAAATAGTAACTCTCACTCCAAAAAGACAACTGAGAAGAGTCAGATGTAGCCACAGATGGTTAGACTGTACCCACAGATAGGTGTGCTGTGGCTCTCCAGCAGGGGGAGGCATCAGGATCACCCGGGAGCTCCCCGCCCCACACGTGCCCTGGCTATAACCCAAGTTTTGGCAACCTTGACACCACTGACATTTTGGGATGGATAATTTTGTGTTGTGAGAAGCTGTCCTATGCATTATAGGATGTCCTGCAGCGTCACTGACCTCTACCTACCGGATGCCTGTAGCCTGCCCCCAGTTCTGACAACCAAACATATTGGTGGCCAACCCTCATGGTTTGCCTGGGACAGAGGTTTAAGGGATGCAGGACTTTGAATGGGAAAACTGGGATGAGCTGGTCACACTACCTGGGAGGTAAAATTACCCCGTTTGAGAACTACTGCCATAACCTTTGCAATTCTGATTATGGAGATTGGGTGCTGGGCCTCAATTACTTTAATAAACAAAAAACCCAAACCAAACAACCCAAGCAACTGCTAGACATTTCTGGTTAGGAGCAACTGATTCTAGCCTAAACGCTTGACTTTACAGGTAAAGAAATAGAGGCTAAAGGAGGTGACTCTGGCACAAGCCCCTCAATAATGTTAATTTCACCCTTCTCTTTTAGTAATGGAGCCAGTATCGAACCTCTGGGCTCCAGACTTCCGGGCCAATGATTTTCCTACTACAACATGCAGTGAGCTTTAGAAAGTGACAAACCAAAGGAACAGAGGACCCCAAGAGCTATTCGTGTGCATGTCAAAATATTTAGTGTTAGAAATAAAGAAAAGGGAAAAACAGAGAAAGAAACAACAGGAACTAAGGCACACAACGTGATGATAAAAATAGTTAGCTATAAATCCATTTCTTGTCAATACTTATTTTTTCCAGGTAAATTAAATGCCACAACTGAACCTTTAGATACTATAATCCACGGAGGCATGACATTTTAGAGAAGACCTATCTGGAAAACACTGATAGCTACCTGTCAGTCCCAGGGGCAGGCTGGGCACCACGCTGTCATCGTCCTCATTGTCTGGCTTCTCCACACTGTTTTCTGTTTCTTCAGGAGCCTGGGCACCATCTTCAGAGTCTCCTTTGTCTTCAGTTTTTGCTTTTTTGGAATCTTTGGATTAAAGGACAAACCCCCCACAAATTTTTTTCTTAAAATAAAAATACCAAACGAGACCACAAAATAAAAGATGTGTGATGCAAAAAGGCGTATTTTCAAAAGCTTAACATATTTTCAGTTTTAATTTGCTAAGAATCTCTTTTTCCTGATTAAAAAATCTGGCTATATTAAAAAACCCAGTGGGACACACAGATTTGCCAACAAACTTTATGTTTTAGGCTTCTTAATACATATTCTTTTACTGAAGTATAGTTGATTTACAATATTGTGTTGGTTTCAGGTACATAGCGAAGTGATTCAGTTCTACATACATATATGTATATATTGACATTCTTTTTTAAAAATTCTTTTTCATTATATGGACTACAGTGCCCTGTGCTATACAGTAAGTCCTTGTTCTCTGTTTTATGTATGGTAGCATGCATCTGTTAACCCCACACTCCCAATTCAGCCACCCCCCTTCCCCTTTGGTAACCGTAAGCTTGTTTTCTGTCCGTGAGTCTGTTTCTGTTTTGTAAGTTCATTTGTACTATTTTTCAGATTCCACATATATGTGATAACACATAATATTTCTATCTCTGTCTGACTTACTACTTATATATTATACCATCTTAGGTGAGCAAGAAATTTTTTATAAGCTGAACTAAACAATTTAAGTATGTTAATCACACCCAGTTCTATAAACTTTACTGAGAAAAAAAAACAAGGGCAAGTCATTAACGTTTTTTAAAAAAACTTGTAACAAGCACGGTTTTTCCTCCTATGCCATTAAACATAAATTTTCTATAAAAGCTAATTTTGTTTTAAAGGGGAACAGAAACACAAAAGGCTCTTCATGATACTAGAGGCAGACTACAAAGCAAGAGCAACAATCTACTTAGCTGGGCGATAGAAACTGGCCTGTTCCTTGAATGTAAGTGGTGGGGGAGGAGAGGGAAGGCCTCCTGGCTTTTCATTTCTACATCCACAACTTTCGTAACATAGTCCCCCAAACTACCTTTCCCGTCTCACCCCCCATCATGCTCTTAAATGTTCCACTCTGGGCCAAATGGGTTAACTACCATGCTGGGCTTTTACAAGTTTATGGCAGTTAGTGATGCTAGTTAGAACAGAGTTGACCTAAACCAGAACTCAGGACTCTTTGTTGCCCAGGACTGGCCTCTTCCTTGGACCTTACTACCACCCTTCTGGGAAATGGTCAACACTGCAGGACCCACACGTTCAAAGGCCATGAATATTATCAGCTGGTCTTCAAGGCTTATTACTTCTGTTTTCCTTAAAACAGTTCTTAAAGGTTACCAATAGGATTTAAACTCCCAGCCCTGTGATTCAATGCTTGAGAGAAGAAATAATATCACTTCCTCAGGCATACTCAGAACAAGAATCCTAAGGGCACTAATAATTTTAGAATAGGATTACAATCACTTTAAATCAAAACTGTAATGTATAATCCTCATGCTTTTCTCTATCTTATTTCACTTTCTGTTTAAACGATTTCCCATAACTTACAAATGTATTATAGCCTATAGGTAGTAAAAAGACAGCCATGCGTGTTTGGAAAATTCAAAGTGTCCTTCTAAATGAAACCTTTATTTCAGACAAAAGATGAATAGGATATGCTAACAAAAGTGCTGGCAAACTTCTATAAAGGGCCAGACTGTAAACATTTTAGGCTTTGCAGGCCATATGGTCTCTATCACCACAAAGGCCAAGTAAAAAAATGGGCATCTCAGTGTTCCAATTAAGCTTTATTTGCAAAAATAGGCAGAAGGCTGAATAGTTTGCTGACACCTGTTCTATCCTGTCTTGAAATCTCTGCTTGCTCACATTTCAATTAAAATGCCTGTTCTTTCACCTAAGCTTATTCAATCCAAGAATCTTGCAAAAGAAAATAGCCCTGCCTCCCCAATCCTGGCCATTCTACTCACTTGGAAATTAACGTTCCATTTATTCAGAAGTTTCCTAACTGCTATTTTATACACTTTGCATATCCAAAGTCCTTGACAGATAAAGCCCCAAGAGGATAGATTCTACTACCAGCCCAGATTTCTTTAGTGTCAGTAATTCCATAATTCTCTTTGGAAACAGGTAAACATAAAATATTTTCCATAAGATCTTATGGAAAAACCCGAATGAACTTTTTGGCCAGCCCAATACTATGTCATAGTACGTTCTGTTTATCATAAAAAGCTCAGATAGTTAACTGCCAAAGAAGAGCAGTATTTTGAGAAACGTTAAACTGCAACCCACCCCCCACAACGTTTGCTTTAGCTACCAGGCTAGTTTCTCGTATGCCAGTAAGTACAGAGGAGTCTTGTGTGTCATGTGGACATAAGAAGAAGAGAGGAAAAGCAGAATGAGAACTTGAAAACCTGAATAGCTTAAGTTCAAAGAAAATACATACCAGGCCCAGTATCATCCACTATTTTTCTCTTTTTCTTCTTCTTCTTCTTCTTTTTTGATTCTGAATTGGGAGACTGCAATGCTGCTTCCCCACTGGTCAGTGTGGTAGATTTCTTGGTGGATTTTTTAACTTTTACATTTTCCACTGTTTCTTTAGGTAATTCTCCATTTTGGGCTTCTGACCAGCCTGCATTCATAGACTGTTTCAGGAATTTTTTAACTTTTCCACCTACTACTGCTTCTTCAGAGATGTCTCCATTTTGGGTTGCTGACAAGCCCACAGTCACAGACTGTTTTAGGGACTTTTTAATTTTTCCACCTCCCACTGTTCCTTCAGACACATCTCCGTTTTGAGTTTCTGACAAGCTCACAGCTGAGGCCCCTGTTTAAAAACAGAGCACACATAGTGACAAAGAAGGAGAGGTTTACTTAGAAATGCTGGTATCCCGAATGAGAAATGTCACGGCTTCCAGGACTGAAATGATTTAGTTTTTACTTCCCTGTCATGTATATTAAGACGACTTCCAATTTTAGTGTTCTACTGCAGGACAAATAAATTAAAAAAAAAAAAAAAGGAAAGCTGCATTGATTTTTTAACTTCAAAAACCACATCTCTGTCTGTAAGGAGTTAAAAGTCTGGATCAGGAAAACTTCAGTGAGGTTAAATAAACAAATGGGGCCAATGTTACTTACAAAATATACATTCTAATATTAGGTATTTGATATACTTTCCTAGACATCAGTGAATTGAAAACTCTGTTGATGTAACCACTTACTTGTCTTGATATTTATCATATATAAATGCCTAAGGCTGTCTCTACAAAAGTTTCTGTTTATATACAGAAGAAGCACCATCTTCTGTTACCTTCAACTAAGAAGTAGTTAGCAAAGCTTTGTTATTCTATAGGAAATGGAAATATAAGGGAACTTCAAAAACATTATTCCTAAAACCCACACACCTCTTCTCTCCTCCAGAATTTCTTTCAATCAACTAATCTCTGCAGAAAACCAGCTAGTGTAAGGCGTAATGCCTCCAACACTGCCCTAGGGGGCTTCCGTATTATACAGGATCGAAAAAGGGTATCATAACTTCAGGATGTCTGACCCACTGTCAGGAAGTTAGAATTGCAAATGAAGTAAGTAAAGAAAAGTGACATTCAGGTAAAATGCTTTTCATGGAAGTCTTTAAGGATGCAAATACGTAGACGTTCTGAAGAAATTTATAACCTAAAGTTAGGGGTGACAGGAAGACAGGGCACGAGATTACGCACATGCGTATGATATGTGCAAAAAGACACTTTGGGAGCTGAAAATGATGAAGTTCAAGAGTCGAAACAGAGGGCAGGTGGGTAGGGGAAGGCAAGGTTATCAGGAATGTTCTGTGAAGAGTGACACCCAGCTTGTTCTGAAGCGACAGAGACATGAGATAAATGATGTGAAAGGAAGATGGGGGGAGGTGAGAAAGTCCCACGTGCCTGATTGGAAATGGGGGTTGGGGATGACCCTAGAGGTGGTGAGGAAGTCAGAAAGGGAGGGTGGAAGTGGGGCAGGCTGGAAACGAACTCTAGAGGCCTCCTACCCGAACTCTGTAAGGACAAACTGCTGCTCAGAAAGGGCAGATCGGGGGCCACGCGGAGAGTCGGCATCTGCGCGGGGCCCGACGGGAGGCCGCCCCGGGCTGCCTTTCCACGCTCCGCAAGCACGCGCGCTCTGCGGGGACGCTGCCAGCGCTACATCGGGGCCGCAGGGCCTCCCCACCAGCGCCGCTCGGCCCCGCGGCCGCCGCAGGGCGCCACGGCCCACGTGCTGGCTCCCTCCGCAACCCAGGCCGCCACGAAGCTCAGCGCATCTCACCCTGGAGCTTTAGGTTTCGCTGTCGCAATTTGAGGTTCCGCTTCTCGATCTTCTTGCGTAAAAGTTTCATCGGTAAATGAGACATGTTGTCGGTGAAGCGCCTTCACGGCCGCGCCACAACCCGGCTTCTCTGCTCTCCCCGGTGACGTTACTTCCTTCCCGGCCACACGAGCTCAGTTCAGCCAGCCGGAAATACGTCACAGGAGCGCTCGCGGTCGGCGGAGCGGAAGTGGGTCCGGAGCGGAAATGCTTCCGGGCGCGTGCGCCGTCTTACCCTGGGAGAACGGATTCTCTGCAGCGCCGTCTAGGGGAACGTAGGCCTGGCTCTGCACTGTGTTCCTTCCCGGTGTGCCCGAGCCTGCAGAGCACTGGGGACATTTGGTAGTGTGAGCTTCTCCGGGGGAAGTGGGAAAAATCAAGGCCGAGGAGAGGGCCTTAGGGAGTCTCCATTCTTATGGTCCTACCCTCTTTGGATCCTGGACGATGTAAGTTGAGTAGTACCTGAATTTCGTATATGTGTGTTTTCAAACTTGTTTGATCGCTCTCCTTAGTGAGAAATACACTTTCCATGTCACTTGCTACCCAGTAATCCACACATAAATATAACATTTCTCAAAGCAATACCCTAATTCTTGTTTCACTTTGATGTTTTTCCTTCGATACCATTCATCCCATCCTAAATTCTGAGTCCGTTAAATATTCTGATTAGAATGCATTTAAATTGATTTTACTACTCTATTAAAGGATTGGCTGCAGTTTGAAAAATGAAGGTTTATCATCCCCAAAGCTCATACCCACAGACCCTTCAGAAGTCAGGACAGAAATTACAATCTGGCTGGCCAGTAGACATTTTTGTGTGTGTGGAAGAGGGTACATTAAAAAAAAAAAAATGTTATCAACATTAAAAATTTGGGATAGTTCTTGTGGAAATTCACATTTTTCTTTAAAAATTGGTCCTAATGGGCTCAAATTCCCCTTGGCAATAATCAATTTGAGCTGAACGATAATTGGAAGGGTTAATGAAAGCTAGAATAATTTGTTCACTTGGAGTGGCAGAGCATGAGCTCATAGGGATTAGACATAATCATAGGGAAGAAGAGAGAGGGAGAAAACTTGGGAGGGAGTTTAAACAGAATGTAAATAAACTGACTGAGAAATCACATTGAATTGGACTAGAAATTGAGACAAACCATGATGTGCTTAAGTTGTTACTATTTCGGTGGGTTAACGGATGAGTCAGAAATTTAAACTGGCACACACGCACAGACACACACACACACAGACACACACACAGACACACACCCATAGACACACAGACACACGCAGACAGACACAGACACACACACACAGACACACAGATATACATACATGCATACATACACACATATCTCAGTTTAAATATATATATGGCAGTTTAAATTGATATATATCAGTTTATATATTTATCTATATACATTGTATTTTTTATATTTAAAAATTTTTTTGTATATTGTGAAGTTTTGACATCTTAAAAAACTCTGGCTGGAGAGAGATTGCTCCTCCAGGGACTAGCCAATTTTTAGAGAGAGCAAAAGACTCAGCCAGGAGCATGCCTTTAACATGCAAACTAAGTAATGCAGAGCCATACCTCCTCCATCTGGCCCGTGTACCCCAAGAGGCAATATTCCTCTGCCTTAATCATCCCAGGGCCAGGTACCAAGCACCTATGGACCACTCCTATAGTTTACAGCCCACCTAAATTATTTAAACCAGTCAACTGCAAACTGTTTATTTTGCCTTGCTTTGCTTTTCCTGAGGAACCTCCAGTAAAGGCTGTGGCCTAGGCTCTCCCTTTGGTCCTGCCGCTTCTGCCTGTATGGGATGCTGGTGCTTTCCCATGTGGCCCTGCATGGTGTGGCATGCCTCCTCCTTCTAGTACCTGTGAATATAATAAACTTTGTTTTCGTGAGCCTCTCCTGTGTCTCCTCTTGTGGTCATACCTGACGATCACATGAAAGAGCACAGAATATACATACATATCTAATTCTCTCTATATATACATAAACATATATTCACATGATTACACACCTGAATATTGGGTCTGTGACTTTGAAATTCACATCCATCACTCTTAGGTGCAACAACTAATATCTTCCATATTTTCTTAAGGTACATGGAAGTGCTTAATTTTAGGGATTGGCAACCTTTCAGTAGCCATATATAAGGCTATTGATGCCATTTTTTCTAGACTTTTAGGAAAGGGATGAGAGGTGATAACCTTGCATCAACTCTCAAAATTGGGGGTAGGAGTTTTAACAGAGTGAATTTCCAAGACCAGGTCTGGTAAACAAATGAGTATCACTGGATTGGACTTCAGAAAATATCTGTGAGGTTTGGAGAGGTGGCAATTAAAAACATGTGCCTCTGAAAATCCTTTTGTCTCTCACTGCTAGAGCCTATCTTAATATCTATTTAGTATATGTTTGTAAATGTCTTTAGAACTTTTTGCCTTGGTTCCCCGTCCCAGATGTCTGTCTCCCCAGAATATATTCATTTCTCAATTATTAACTCATTTAGCAATTATTTTCCGAGCATATCTGTGCTATGAGTATGTGATTGGTGTGTGCTAAGTTCTGAGAATAGAACTGTGGGTAAGATCGACGTGGCTCGCCTTTGTGGAGCTTACAGAACGTACATGGAAAACAACCATGGTAAACTGTGCAGTGAGAAGGGAAGCCCATGACAGGAACAACACCCTAGTCTGGGAGTGGAGTCCTTCATTCAGTACCCACTGTGCATGTGCACTGGGCTAGAGGCAGGTAGAACAGGGCGTGGAGATGATGTCTTTTACCTGCCTGCTAGAAATATTTAAATTTAATATGGACCATACTCCTTACCCATACCATTCTTTCAATTTCATTTGCGATCCTTAAGGCTTAGACAAGTGTTTGTATAATAAAAAGCAGATTTGTCCGTGCAAAATTTCTTCTCATTCAAAAAAAAAAAAAAAAAGCCTCACTTCACTGGGAAAAGAAATCAGTCTATTTCACAAATCCCTTAGAATTTGTCAGAAATAACTGACTCACTCTCTAATCACTGCATTTGGATGCTTGAAACGTTTTCCTAGGGACTTTCAAATGCTGTTTTCTATAAGGTTAACCACCCTTTAGTGTGTAGGAAAGTGCTACATTGCTGTAAGTAAGTGGGGTGTTGCACCCTTCATGTGGCTTGACCCTGGTTCTCGGTATTGTCTTAAGCAGATGGCAGGTGCTTGAGAAATGTCTTCTTCAATGAACTGACAGATATGAAAATGAGAGAGCATTTTAGGGAGCATTGCCACAATTCTCCAAGTCATGATTATTGCAGTGGTTCTAGGGACTAGAGTATATAACCTTTCTCTAAGTGTATTCATTTGTTATTTTAAAAAATCTACTCTGTTCCAGGTACTGTTTCGGGCCCTGGGAATCAGCAGTGAACAAGACAGACAAGGTCTTTGTTTCCAGGGAGCTTAGTGCCTAGAGAGGGACTAAGTGCCTAGAGAGGTACTACTGTACAGTAGTACAGTAAAACAGATATTAATCAGTTAAATAAGTGAGCGAACAAGGTAACTTTACATGGAGCTAAATGCTGGAGAGACATTAAAACAAGATGATGTCATATAATAGAGAGAGACGGATAGGAGGCCAGGGCAGCATGCTACTCAGGGTGGGAGGTATTTTTGTGGAGCCAAAGTCAGCCATGCAAAGATCTGAGGCCAGAGAAAAGGCTGGCAAAGACAAGCCTTAGTATTCCATTAAATAACAGTACAGGACCACAAGAGCAGCTATGCAGGGGAGAGTCCAGGGCTTGGGCCAGGCTTAGGGAGGGAGGCTTGAAAAGGTATAGGGATTGGTGGGGGAAAGTGAGAACTTCAAAAAGACACCTTCCTTTGACTACCTGCCCTCTGAGCCCTCCAATCTGACCACTGATGACAGAATCATAGACTGACCTTTGCTCATCCAGTACCTTGTGGAAATAAGAGTTCAGAATTGGGATTTACTTTAATACACTTTTTATTTGGCATGACTTTATTTATTTATTTTTAAATTTTATTTATTTATTTATTTATTTATGGCTGCGTTGGGTCTTCGTTGCTGCGCAGGGGCTACTCTTCGTTGCGGTGCGCAGGCTCTAGATGCGTGGGCTTCTGTAGTTGTGGCTCGCGGGCTCAGCAGTTGTGGCTCGCGGGCTCTAGAGCGCAGGCTCAGTAGTTGTGGCGCATGGGCTTAGTTGCTCCGTGGCGTGTGGGATCTTCCCGGACCAGGGCTCGAACCCGTGTCCCCTGCATTGGCAGGTGGATTCTTAACCACTGCACCACCGGGAAAGTCCTGGCATGACTTTAGATTTACAAAAATTTTGCAATGATAGTACCCACCACTCAGCTTCCCCTTATGTTAACAGCTCATGTAGCTGTAAGACATTTGTCAAAATTAAGACATTAAGACTGGCAAATTACTATTAACTGAATTACAGATTTATTCAGATTTCACCAGTCTTTCCACTAATGTCTGTTTTCTGTCCCAGGATTTTTGCCATTTTCTAAATAATCCATGTGAATAAATGAGGGTAGTGGCTACCAGCCAGAACCTGGTAAGTTCTACATCTTATTTCCTAACATGTCATTTTTACTGGTTCTTTATTTTACAACCGAAGATCTCTCCTCCTCCCATGCTTACTTACCCTATCATTCCCAGAGTAGTGTTGTCGTAGTAATTTTAACAACCACCAGGTCACCTTATTTCCTTAAAAAAATTTTGAAAATGGGCCACTTTCAGGGAATGAGTTTAGGGAAGCAACTGCTACCCCCCAACCTTCTACCTAGCTGCTTTACTACAGTGAGAACTATGAGAAGTCTGACCCTTCACCAACTGATTTCATGCAATTTATCAAACTACCTTCCTATATTACACCTATTGTCTGGGTCTTTACTTCACAGTTAATTTTCCTTTCTTGAAGACAGGAGTGTTGTTTCATTCATCTTTAGAGACCACCGACATTTAGAACTTTCCATTCATTCACTGATTCTTTCAAACTAGCATCTATGAATCCATGAAGATGTGACAGGTAATTGACTATATGCTGGCAATATAAAGTTAAATTAGCCAAAGCTCCCTCTGTCAACATGCTCACACTTTTGGAGGAAGTCAAAGATGTCTCCCTTCCCATTTAGACTTCCCATGCCAGCACAGTGCCTGGATTTATGTAGGCCCTCAATAAATGTTTGACACCCTGTTTTGAGAAGACTTCTCTGACAGCAGTGGAGAGAATAGAGGTGAGATGATCAATCAGGTGGTGTTGCAATGGTTCAGTAGGGACATTATGAAGATCATGGGGCTGGAACAGAGTGAGTTTTAATATATTTTCTGAGAAAGAATTAACGTAACTGGGTGACCAGTTGGATGAGGGAGTTAGGAGAGAGGGAGGAGTAGAGGATGCTTCTGAATTTTCCAGCTTGAGATGTGCTGTATAGAATACAGGAAGAGAAGAAAGCTTGGAGGACAGTGGTGGAGAGGAGGAAGGGGAAAGGGAAAATGAGCTTAGTGGGAACATTTAGTTTGAGAAGAAGTACATATAATAGAGGGCCCACAAATACCTCTTGAATGAGTGAAGGTAGGGATGGATTGCTGCTTGAATGTCAACGGAAAGATGGGGAAGATGGACTAAATGGGGCGAATGTTTTTTCTGTATAGAATTCTGAGTCTGTGATGCCAATTGCCCAGTATTTTTGGCAGCCGGAGCAGGTAAAGGAGGAACAAGAACAGGTGGCACAGGACCTGGGTCCTAAGCATGGATAGAATTTGGTTGTGGAATGGCATAACAGAGGTCTAAGGTGGAGTTGAACCACCTGTCGGCAGAGGAGTAGAGTCATTAGAAGTTTTTGAGGGCAGTTGGGTAAGTAATAGGGAAGATAAGGACATGTGGAAACAGATCGTAAGGTCCTTAACTAAGAGCCTGAAGTTTAGGCATAATGTATGACAATATAGACTCTTAAGAAGGGCAGTGGGGATGACCAAAGTTATGCTCTTGGAGGACTTTTTTGTCAGCAATGTTCAGGAGGAATTGGATACGGGAGAGAATTGAGACTGGCTGGTGGCTGTTTTGCTAGTCCAGGAATAAAGTGATGGGATTTCATGGTGCTTGTTTCATGCCCCCATGTGGTCTCCATTGCTTGGCACACCTTCCCCTCCTTCCCTGCCTCCACTTAGTTTTGCCCCCCCCCCCAGTCAGCTACCTTCTCATCATCCTTCAAGACTCTGCTTCAGCACAGCCCCCCTCTGGGGAGCTCCCCCAAACCCCTGTGGGCTGAGCAGCTCACTCCCTCCTCCTCACTGCCTTCGTATTGTGTTTCTACTGATGCTCCTAGATGGTAATGTGTTCTCTGGAATATCTTTCTTTCTAGTACCCTGTGAGCTACTTAAAGACAGAGATACTATCCTTCGGTTCCAGAACTCTGCCTAGCACATAGTAGGCACTCAGTGAATTGAATTAAATTATGTTGGATAAATTAATGACAGGGAAAATGGAAAGAAAAGTATGGATCAAGGGTAAATTTGGAGGATAAAACTGGAGAAATTTACTGATTAATCAAAAGAAGAACTGTCACCTATAGAGTTGATGTATTCATTGAAGGTAGAGCGGGGGTGGTGATCTGTAATGGGAGTAATAAATTCAGTCTGGAACATACTTATTGCCATATACAGTAAGTCCCCTGCATACTGACCTCCAAGTTGCGAACTTTCAAAGATACGGACGTGAATTCGCATGTCCAATCACGCAAGTTAGTTCACATGTCTGGCGTACATTGTCATGTGCGTGCATCCGCTACAAGTGGTTGTGCTTTTGTGTACTTTACTGTACAGTACTGTATAGAGTACGTAGTACAGTATCTTTATTTCAAGCCCAGGATGTCCAGAAGCAAGGGTAAAAGCAGCGATAATGTAGCTGGTACTGCTAAGAAGCACCAAGCAATAAGGATGGAAACAAAAGTGAAAAAAGAGAGTGGAGCAAGGCAAAAAGATGGTAGACATCGCTCGTTCTTATAATATGAATTGTTCAACCATCGGCACGGTTCTAAAGAACAAGGACAAGATTGTGGAACATGTGAAGTCTGCTGCGCCGATGATGTCAACAATAATATCGAAGAAGCGTGGAAAAGTGAGGGAGGAGACGGAGAAACTTCTCAGTGTGTGGATGCAGGATCAGCATCAGCATCGAGTCCCCCTCAGCTTAATGCTGATTCAAGAGAAAGCTAAAAGCCTTTATGAAGACTTGAAGAAGAAACATGGCAAAGAATCAAAGGGTGCATCTTTTAATGCCAACCATGGCTGGTTTCATTAGTTCAAGGCTAGAGCCAACCTTCACAAGGTAAAAGTAAGTGGGAGGGAGCGAGTGTAGGTACGGTAGCTGCCCGGGAATATCCTGAAACACTTTGAGAAATTATTGATGAAGGCACGTACTTACCTGAGCAGGTTTTTAATGTGGATGAGACAGGACTGTACTGGAAGAGGATGCCAGACCAAAGTTACATCAGTAAGGAGGAAAAGTTGATGCCAGGCTATAAAGCAGCAAAGGATAGGCCAACTCTGTTGTTTGGTGGCAATGCTTTGGCGATATGAAGCTGAAGCCTCTCTTAGTTTATCATTCAGAGAACCCAAGGGCCCTTAAAAACATAGCCAAGGGCTCTCTTCCTGTTGTGTGGAAGAGTAACCCCAAAGCCTGGGTTACACAGACCATTTTCCAGGACTGGTTTTTCCACCACTTTATCCTGGAGTTAGAGAAATATTGCTTGGAGAAGGACGTCCCATTCAACAGTCTTTTGCTGTTCGACAATGTTCGGGGCCACCTCCCATTCATGGATGACTTGCATCCCAACGTCAAAGTAGTGCATCTGCTATCGAATACTACGTTGCTCATCCAACTTATGGACCAGGGGGTTATAACGACTTTCAAGAAATATTATTTATGTCATACTTTTTGTCAGGCGGTAAAGGCAAGTGACAAAACAGGAACAACCTTGCAGCAATTTTGGAAGGAGTATTGTTGCTCATCCAGAAGGCCATAAAAAACATTGACTTTGCTTGGTGTGAGGTTATGGCCATCACCATGAATAGGGCTTGGAAGAACCTTTGCCTGCAGTTTATTCGTGATTTTGGTGGATTTGAGAAGGTGGATGAGGAGTCCAAAGAGGTCTTCAGCAGCTTTAGTGACCCTTAGCCAGAAGCTGGAGCTAGATTTGCAAGAGGATGACTTCATTGAACTCCTTGCTGTGCAACATGAGGAGCTTACTAATGAAGACCTGATGGAATTGGAGGCCCAGAGAGAGGACGAAGAGAGACAAGAGGAAGAAGAAGTAACTGAAGAACCAAAGAGATTCACGACACAGGAAATGGCAAGGGGATTTTCTTTATCTGAGGAGGCCCTGTTAGTTTTTGAGACACAGTACCCAAACATATAATGGTACCTGAAGGTTGCAACAGCTGTTCAGAATGCAATCCAGTACTACCGTGTCATCTGTGACGAGAAAAAAAAGCTACCACGCAGACATCACTGGATCGTTTTTTCAAGAGCGTAGATAGAAGTGAATCTAGCAAGGAACCAGAACTTGTGCCATCCATGTCAGGCGTGAGTGACATTGCGGCTTGCCCTCTGTCTCCTATTGCTGACGATCCTTCAGCTCTACCATCTCCCACCTCCTCTCCCTCCTCCAGTCAGTAACTCTTCTTGCATGTTCACTCGATGCCAGCCCCTGTGTGCCAGCTGTTGTACTCTACAACTGTACTTTTCTTGATTTTCCATGGTGAGTTGGTTCTCCTTTTGTTGTTGTTGTTGTTGTTACTTGGAAGTGCTTTCTTCTTAGGCAAACAATCACATATTGGCAATAGGGAGGTTACTCTACCTATTTTTCTAGTCACCATCCCTTATCTAGCTCCTTACCACAATGCCGGCACAGGGGGAGGCAAACTGCCCCAGCAGTTTCCATGGACAAGGAACTCCCTAAGAAGTTCCCATAGGCATTGGTGGTCCTTCTGTGATGCACGCGTATCTTCCAGTTGACCCCTAGGTGGCAGCCTCTGAGTATCTTCCTGTCAGGCGCGTGCCCCATTCATTGTCCCATGCAGTAAACCTCTCCAGAACATCTACAACATCAATCTCATCTACGTTTTGTGGACCCTTTAGTCCCTGCATTGGTTTATCTTCCATCAATTTTCTTAGATAAGGCATTGCAATGGAGCTAAAAGTGCTAGAAAAGTATACATGGTTAGTTATTTTCCCTTGTGCTCTACATTTTTTTCCTCTTCCTTCTCCTCACTGTGATACCCAAGGAACAAGCACAAGAAAGAGGAGGGAAGAAGAATGTAGCAGACAAAGGCCTCATTCCTCCTCTTCAAATCTTTGGAGAGGAACACCTAGACTGCTCTAGAGGGAGGTGAGAGATTTGAATTGAATAAGAGGTTGACATATTCAAGAGCTAGATTTTTAAATAACTAAAGATGAAAAGTTATAGAATCAAACTGAAATATTTTTAAGGGACCTCACAACACAACAGATACAGGGATCTGACAGAACAGGGTAAGAGTTTAAAAAGTCAAACTCAAAAAAAAAAAAATTAAAACAAAATTTAAAAAAAAGTCAAACTCTGCAATGTTTGCACCCCAATGAGCCTGGAGAGTACAAGCTTAACTTCATAATTCTTAAGGAAAAATGTATTAAATTTAACAGATGTTATGGACTGAATGCTTGTGTCACCCCCCAATTCTTATGTTGAAGCTCTACCACCTCAATGTGATGGTTTTAGGAGGTGGGGCCTTTGGGAGGCCATTGGGAATAGATGAGGTCACGAGGGTGGAGCCCTCGTGAATGGGATTAGTGCCCTCATAAGAGTCACTGGAGAGCTTTCTTTCCTTTTTGCTCTCTGCCATGTGAGGCTACAATGAGACATCCTCTATCTGCAACAAGAAGAGGGTCCTCACAATGCTGGCAACCTGACTTAGACTTTCAGCCCCTAGAACTGTAAAAAATAAATTTCCATTGTTTATAAGCCACCTAATCTATGGAATTTTGTTATAGCAACCTGATCTAAGACAACAGGAAACATACACATGAACTCTAATAATCAAGGCAATAGTCCTGTTGGCTGTTCTGGACTCCCATTAGTGCCTTTTCTGACTCTAGTACACAGCCGTGCATGGAGCTGTCTGCTGTGTCAGCACTCAGCACCAGAGGAATCATGTTCAATCATTCATTCAGCAAAATTGATTGAGTGCCCACTGTGTGCTGGCACCATGCAAAGCACTAGGAACACAATGGTGAGCAAAATGCAGACACAGTCGCTGTTCCCTTGGTGCCCTGAGTATGAAGGTGTCAGACATTAAGCAAATATTTACATGTGGCTGTATCATTATAAAGGAAAAGCAGGGTTCTATGAGTGCACACGGCGTGTGTAAGTACTAAAGCCAAGGGCTGTATTACCTGCCTCTTGTGGGGGCAGTGCTGCCACCTAGGAGGCTCTTTGGAAATCTGTGGGAGCATTTTTGTACCCCAAAATAGTAGGAGGCGTTTAGTGGGAGAGGAACAGAGTGTTTGCCTACAGCTCACAGGACAGTCTTCTATACAAGGTATTGTCTCACTTCACACATGACTTTCATATGTACTTATGTGTTTAATTATCTGAGCTTGGCACTGAACTCCATTTCACATAGAAATACAAAGTATTTTTGCATGATTTTAACATATGTAGAATTTTCCAACAATGTAACTTTAATGTAAATTGTGGAAAGATTGTGCTTTATTTTGTTTGCAACTTGAATGAAAGAAATGACCCTTTGTAGTCTGGACTCAGCCACAGACAGACATGGGTGCAGCCTGACTGACTGCCTAGCTTAGAGCCCCTAGGAATAGTGCAGCGCTTCTCAGCTCTGACTGTCCTTAAGAGTGACCTGGGGAGCTTTTATAAAGTACTCACGTCCAGACCTCACTCCAAACCAATTAAATCAGAATCTCTGGGAGTAGACTGGCTTCCTCATTATAAAAGATTTCTCAGTTGATTATAATATTTGGCCAAGTGTTGAACACGTTGTGCAGGTTCTTTGGTGAATTCTGTTTCTACCAATAGGACCATCTATCTCTCTGGTAGATTTAGAGGACTGGTTTATTGGATCAACCTCACCTGGCCAGGTAGAGCATTCCAGACTTTATAGGCCATTGATTAGCTCTTTTTCTGGGTTGTAGTTCCTGGTGAAAATCAGTTATATACTCCTTTCTATCCTGTTAAATCCACCACTCTTAACAACATATTGACACTTAAAAGATTTAAGCTGACAGTAATTCATTTGCCAGTGCTGAGAATAAGTAGATTTCATGCAGATTTATGAGTTTGTATTGCACAACACTTAAGCAGTGTTGTACAATATGCTTTTTTTTAAAATTATCTAAAGAGGGAGACAGGGAGGGTTATTTGTGTCAAGGTACTAAATGTTCTTTTATTTAAGTTGTAGCAAATTGAGAGGAATGAAAAAACATTTTTCTTGTGGTAGGCTACATGTAGAGAGATTGAATCAACTCTGGCTGAGATAGACAAACTATACACACAAAAATGCTAAGTGTCATGTAGAGGAGATACTAGTTTGTAGAACCTGGTCTTGGGCCCTGGCTGCTTTGGTTTATTTGATTCAGGGTCATTTGTATCTGATGCCGGAGGTCTATAAATCACCACCAGGGGGCCCTGAAAGCGTTTCTATCTGATTTCTAGGACCGTAGTCTCTTTCAATGAGCAGAGCTGATAAAATATCCCTGGTGCAAATTGGAGGGGTGCCTTGGACCCTATTTAAAGTTTGGCTTTCTCCCATGGATATTTTCGCCCAGAATGTAGCAGCAGCTGCTGAAATGGCTTTGACGTACTCTGCGTTTTATCAATTTTTTACTGTAATGTTGAATAATCTTTTATACCTTGGCTTCTATTTGATGAGCTAAGGTTTTGTGTAAATTTGATATTCGCTGTGGTAAGAAAAAAAGGTTTATTTCTTTTTAAATTAGAAGCAAAAAAGAAAACAGCTAACTTTTTTCTCTGTCTTTTTACTGAGCTAAAATAACTGGGGGTTTGCAAAATCTGTTCTGAGTGTATGGTGAGTTTTCTTAACACCCCATCCTTTGCATCAGATCTATGCTGAATTTTCCTTTAGATCTATTTCAAGAACCTTGAATTATTTTCAAATGAATACTTAATTGTGTTACCTGAAAGATAACTGTTAATTGCTCAAAAGGGATATGATTTGTAGCCTTAAAGGCATTTTATTAATCTGGGCAATCCATTTAAATTTTTAGAGAAATATTTCTCACATTCAGATAGTTATCAGCAGACTTTGCATCATTTCAAAACATTGCTATTTTTATTTAAATAATCTCCTTTGGGGAGGAGGGATTCATACCACTAAAAATGAGATACAGGAAGTAAGGCTTTATTATTGTGAAGAAATGAAAGATTATCTGTTTAGTCTGCTTATGTTTTGAACTGACTTTTGCAGGTTTAGCATTACGTATCTGAAGTATGAGTATTCTCAAGTATTAGAAAGAATTTTATAGTTTTAATGAAACCTACATCGAATTCAAAATTAAAGTTGTACCAAATACGACTATTTAATAATACATGAATATATTCTAGTAATAAATATGTAAATAATTATGAATAATTTATAAATATAAATGAATAAATATAGAACTAATCCAGAAAGTTCTCTGGCCCTGTATTCAACGATAAACAGATAACCACTTGCCAAGAATCAGAAGGAGAGATTCAAGTATCACAAATCTGGTGAGTAGAGATGTCCTTTAAGACATTATTCACATTTTAAATTTTATACATATGTGAAATCAGATACTACATTCAGTTCTATTAAAACTGTTGTTTCCTCAAACTCCACAGTTTCTATATAGACAAAATGTTTTTGTGATATGAAATAAAGTTGAAGGTGAATTTGCAGGATGCTTAAGGCCCGTAGAGAAACATATATTCAGGGTTAAGTTATTGAACTGAATTTGTTTCTGTAACTGGTCATTGGATATAACTGAGTCTGTGTGCCTTTATGGTGTGCTTGCTCTTTGTCAACTTGTATGTTTTAGATTTTAACCTTATAAATCCATTTGATGCGTTCTTTTACCCAGTGCTCTCATAATACCAAGAAATTATGTCAGTTTGCTAAGACAGCTGCTGTTAGTAGGGCTCCAAAATGCCAGGGGTGAGCATATCATCCTAGAATGAATTTAACAGTTTATTTCTGGCAACAACTTCTTTCATTCAGTGAACTCCAAGACTCTTGGGTTAAATGAAGGGCACAGACTTTGTGTTTATGTACGTGTGTGGTGTGGAGAATAATTTCTTCCCCAGTTCTTATAGATAAGTATTTTATATAAGTAAATTTAAATGTACAGGAGTCAATCCAAATATTTGCGTTTGAAAGTTGCTAGTAGATATGGTGCTTAGAGATTCTAGAAACATTCCTCAATTGAGAAAATGGAATCACTATCTACAATGCTAATTCAGTCTCATTGAATTGATGGTAGAAAATTTCCTTAACTAAAGGTCACTTATCTTCTTTTTTTATTGAGGCATGGTTGATGTACAATATTATATAAGTTTCAGGTTTACAACATTGTGATTCACAATTTTTAAAGATTATATTCCATTTCTAGTTCTTATAAAATATTGGCTATATTCCCTGTTTTGTACAATATATCCTTGTAGCTTATTTATTTTATACCTAGTAGTTTGTACCTCATAATCCCCTACCACATATTACCCCTGTCCTCTTCCCTCTCCCCACTGGTAACCACTAGTTTGTTCTCTATATCTGTGAGTCTGTTTCTTTTTTGTTATATTCACTAGTTTGTTTTACTTTTTAGATTCCACATATAAGTAATATCTGTTTTTTAAAATATTTATTTATTTTATTTATTTATTTTCTTTCTTTTCTTTTTTTTTTTTTTTGGCTGCGTTGGGTCTTAGTTGTGGCATGCGGGGTCTTCATTGAGGCGTACAGGATCTTTCATTGAGGCACGGGCTCCTCGTTGTGGCGCTCGGGCTTCTCTCTAGTTGTGGTGCGAGGGCTCCAGGATGCGTGGGCTCTGTAGTTGTGGTGCATGGGGTCCAGAGTGCATGGGCTCTGTAGTTTGTGGCACGCAGGCTTTCTAGTTGAGGCGCACGAGCTCAGTAGTTGTGGCGCATAGGCTTAGTTGCCCCACGGCATGTGGGATCTTAGTTCCCCGACCAGGGATTGAACCAGCGTCCCCTGCATTGGAAGGCAGATTCTTTACCACTGGACCACCAGGGAAGTCCCATAAGTCATACCATACAGCAGCAGTCCCCAACCTTTTTGGCACCAGGGACTGGTTTCATGGAAGACAATTTTTCCATGGACGGGGGTGGCGGGATGGTTCAGGTGGTAATGCGAGTGATGGGGAGCAGCAAATGAAGCTTCGCTCGTTTGCCCACCACTCACCTCCTGCTGTGTGGCCCGGTTCCTACCAGGCCGCGGACCACTACTGGTGGTTGGGGACCCCTGTCATACAGTATTTGTCTTTCTGTGTCTCACTTATTTCATTTAGCATAATACCCTCCAAGTCTATCCATATTGCAAATGGCAAAATTTTATTCTTGTTTATGGCTAAGTAATATTCCATTGTATTATATATATATATATATATATATATATATATATATATATACATATATATATATATATATATGTATATATATACACACACACACACACAGAATATATATATACACACAGAATATATATATATATATATATATGTGTATATATATATATATATATATATGTATATATATATATATATATATATATGAAGAAGATGTGGTATATATTGGGTTGGCCAAAAAGTTCATTCAGGTTTTCCATTACGGAAAAACCCAAATGAACTTTTTGGCCAACCCAATGTATATGTGTATATATATATTCATCTGTTGATGGACACTTAGGTTCCTTCCATATTTTGGCAATTATAAATAATGCTGATATGAACATTAGGGTGCATGTATCTTTTTGAATTAGTGCTTCTTTTTTTTTTTTTTTCAGATAAATACCCAGGAGTGGAATTGCTGGGTCATATGGTAGTTCTATTTTTAGTTTTTTGAGGAACCTCCATTCTGTTTTCCATAGTGGCTGCACCAATTTACATTCCCACCAACAGTGTATGAGGATTCCTTTTTCTCCACATCCTCACCAAAAACTTGTTATTTGTGGTCTTTTTGATGATAGCCATTCTGACAGGTGTGAGGTGGTAACGCATCTTGGTTCTAATTTACATTTTTCTGATGATTTCATGTACCTGTTGGCCATCTGTATGTCTTCCTTGGAAAAATGTGTATTCAGGTCTTCTGCCCATTTTTTTAATTGGGTTGTTTGTTTTTTTGATGTTGAGTTATATGAGCTGTTTATATATTTTGGATATTAACCCCTTATTGGTCATATCATTTGTGAATATTTTCTCCTATTCATTAAGTTGTCTCTTTGTTTTCTCGATGGTTTCCTTTTGCTGTGAAAAAGCTTTTAAGTTTAATTAGGTCCCATTTATTTATTTTTGCTTTTATTTCCTTGCTTTTATTTCCTTTGCTTTAGGAGACAGATCTAAAAAAATACTGCTACAGTTTATGTCAAAGAGTGTTTTGCCTATGTTTTCTTCTAGGGGTTTTATGGTTTCCAGTCTTAGGTTTCCATTTTTTTTTTTTTAATTATTTAATTATTTATTTATTTATTTTTGGCTGTGTTGGGTCTTCGTTTCTGTGCGAGGGCTTTCTCCAGTTGTGGCAAGCGGGGGCCACTCTTCATCGCGGTGCGCGGGCCTCTCGCTATCGTGGCCTCCTTGTTGCGGAGCACAGGCTCCAGACACTCAGGGTCAGTAGTTGTGGCTCTTGGGCCCAGCCGCTCCACGGCATGTGGGATCTTCCCAGACCAGGGCTCGAACCCATGTGCACTGCATTGGCAGGCAGATTCTCAACCACTGCGCCACCAGGGAAGCCCACGTTTCCATTTTTAATCCATTTTGAGTTTATTTTTGTATATGGTGTTAGAGAATGCTATGATTTCATTAAAGGTTACTTATCTTCAAGTATATATTTGGCAATCTGGAAATTAGAAAAACTGATGTGTGACTGTCAAAATAGATCGCTCAAAGTCCAAAATGTAAAGCCCATGTCTTTTATTCAAGAAAGAGCCTCTCAAGTCCTACTAATCTCTGGACTCTTGATCTACCCACACTCCTATGAAGATTGGTGACTTTGATTTCTCATCTGCAGAAACCACAAACGTTGGGGGTGGGTGGGCGGAGGAGAACAGATACAGAGAGCCATGCTGATAGGCAGCAAGAAGCGATTGCTGACATTGAGAAGGACACTATAAAACACATTCAAACTTAAAAAAACGACAGAAATTTTGGATCGTAATTTAGGATTATTGAGCATAGGAGTAGCCTTCTATCTTTCGGCAGCCTTTGAGAGTGTTACTATGTGGCACCGGAAGTTTCTAATGATGATTCCTGGAGTCTTAGTTTTCTGTGTTGTCCCAGAAATACCAAGTGGGTGGGATTCTGCCACACCCCTATTTCTCACGTCAACTCTTCTTTTTATCTATTTCGTATGTTAGAATTGTATAATGAGGCTTCTCGCTTAAAATGTATAGTATTTGAAAGCCAACAGTTTAGAGTATAGTTTGGTTCCATGTTGAGGCTGAGTCATTAAGAAAAGATTAAATTATGCTCAGCCTTCTTTGTGTAAAAGGCAGAGAAAGGTATAAAATATTTCAGAAATATTTGCATTAAAATGGTGAAAATAAAAGTTCTGGCATGGTAATCTCTAAGTAAATATTTGTTGAATGGATGAATTACTAAATGCAAAAGAGAGAAACTCAATGTATCATAAAAGTTGCCTTCCCTCACATCACTGAATAAATAAGGCAGGACTGAATGTGGCTCCTTTATTGAATTTTGTTGTGTTTATGTATACCTGGGTTCAGTCTTCTAAGAACAGCTCAAATAGAGAGGTGACAACATTTGGCAGGGCACTTGTCGGAAGTGCTTTCAGGTATCATCTGGAATCTTTAAAATGTCTTTAAGAAATACATCATCGTGGGGCTTCCCTGGTGGTACAGTGGTTAAGAATCCACCTGCCAATGCAGGGGACACGGGTTTGAGCCCTGGTCTGGGAAGATCCCACATGCCGCGGAGCAACTAAGCCCGTGTGCCACAACTACTGAGCCTGCGCTCTAGAGCCTGCAAGCCACAACTACTGAGCATGTGCGCCACAACTACTGAGCCTGCGCTCTAGAGCCTGCAAGCCACAACTACTGAGCATGTGCGCCACAACTACTGAAGCCCGTGAGCCACAACTACTGAGTCCGCGCGCCTAGAGCCCATGTTCCGCAACAAGAGAAGCCACCGCAATGAGAAGCCCGTGCACCACAATGAAGAGTAGCCCCCGCTTGCTGCAACTAGAGAAAACCCATGCACAGCAACGAAGACCCAACACAGCAACGAAGACCCAACGCAGCCAAAAAAAAAAAAAAAAAAATCATCGAAGTATTTGGAGTGAAAGCTGATGAGCCATTCTCTTGCAGATGTGGAAACTGAGACTGACATCAGCTCTGGAGGAAGTGCAATTTATTTTATTTATGTAATTAATATAGTTAATTAAAGAGAAAGGTACTTATTTTCTTAAAGGTAATTGATTCATTTGTTATTTTGTGCATTGAGTATCTAGTGCCAAGAATGAGGCAGAGCTAAACATGAAATATATATATATATATATATATATATATATATATGAATATATGTATTTTACAATTTTAACTATATATATATACACACATATATATAAAACTAAAATTGTAAAATACAACATGTATGGATGTAAGCACCACATATACATACATGTATGTGTATATATCCTTGGTTTTATCTCTTGACTGCACAGCCTAAAATTTTTAGCATCTGGCACTTTATAAGGAGAGTTTGCCAACTCCTGTTCTATAGTCTCACCAACCAACACTTGGATGTTGCCAGGCTTTAATTTCAGCTATTCTGATGGGTCTGTAATCGTATTACACTGTAATTTTAACCTTTATTTCTCTAATTTCTAAATTTACTGGGTACCTGGCGATTTGGATGTTATCTTCTAATGAATGTCTATTCAGGTCTCTTGCCCATTTTTCTTTTAGGTTGTCTGCCTTTTTCTTACTGATAGATAGTTCTTTACATGTTCTGGATGTAAGACTTTGTCAGTTTTGTGTTGCAAGTTTCTTCTTCCACTGCATAGTTTGCCTTTTAACTTTCTTTGCGGTCTCGTTTGATGAACAGAAGGTCTGCATTTTTATTTACCCATCTTTTTCTTTATAGTTATGTTTTGTTTAGGAAGCCGTTTCTTACCTTGATCATGCAACTAGTCCCCTAATTTAGCATCTGAAACAGTGACTCTCACACTTTCCTGTGCATCAGAGTCACCTGAAAGGCTTGGCTGAGACCCACTGCCACACTTTCTAGCTGAGCACATCTTGGGCGAGGCTGGAGAGTTTGCATTTCTATCAAGTTCCCGGGTGGTGCTGATACTGCTGGTCTGGGGTCTTTATACCTATGATCCACCAGAAGTTATGAAGGGTCAGTTTTCATTTCTTTCCTATGGAAATCCAAGTACCATTTGTTGACAAGATTCTGTAAGCCAAGTGTCAAAAAGTACATGTATTTGTTTCTGGGCTCTCCAGTCTACAGTGGTCTCTTTGCCTGGCCTGGGCCAGTACCACTGTCTTGTTACTACTGTAGCACTATCTTGAGTCTTGATATACGGTAAACTGCCCATCCTTCCTTTCCCTTCAATATACATTTATGACCAGCTTGTCAATTTACTGTCTCTCTCTCTCTCGGAGTTTTCATTAGAAGTGAATTAAATCTATGAATTGGTTTGGAAGAATTGATACATTTACAATATTGAATCTCCTAATTCAGGCTTCTCAACCTTTTTTTCCCTAATATTGCTCCAAGGAGTCTTTTTTAGACTTTTTCCCTCTAATTACCCCCCTACCTCCATGAAATGTTAATGCCACAGAGATACCGTATATCTGTGCCTTACACACAGATAAGGACAGTAAGATTTTTCATCCCCCCAGAACCAATTTTTATTCCTTCTGGGGGAGATTTCAGTCCTGTTGTGAATATGTATCCCAATCCATAGTATAGCTTTCCATTTATTTAGATATACTTTGACTTCTCTTAATAATGTTTCTAATTTTCTGTGTAGCAGTCAAACACACTTATTTTTAGGTTGATTCCTAGGTATTTTGGAATGTAGGGTTCATGCCCTCCTGGGTTGGCTGTGCAGCTCCCAGGCAGGCTCAGGTGAACAGGTGTGGTCACTGCTGTGCAGGGCCTCCTGGCTCCCCACCTCATTAAATCTTGATTTGAGGCACCATTTTTCAAGACCTATGGTTGAAAGTCCTAGTGTAATTCCAAACTCATTTGTCATTTGCACTATAAAAGAAAATAATATATATGATTGTAAGTGCAGAACAGACATTTGGAAAGGAGGGCCACATCTTGGAAAGCATTCATAATTAAGGTGTAAACAACAGTGATTATTTGTTTCATGGTTTATATGAACAGTGTGAAAATGTATCAGTAGATGGCACTGTTTCTTAATAGATAAAGAAAGCCCTAAACTGGTGGAATAGGTTTGAGGAAACTATTTTTTTGTTAAATCGGAATTAAGAATAAGATAAATAAAACTAAAGAAAGTTCTGCAGAATCCCCTGTGATCTACTTCTCTGGTGAGCTTAATTAAAGTCAATGAAGACGCTTAAAGCTCTTTCACCCCCTCATTTGCGGTGGGCTGTTGCTCTAACTGTGTCTTTTCCCAGGCCAGGAGAAGTAAGTGACAGCATATTGTGCAGTTGGTGTGGCCAGAATAAGATCACCCAGGCGGAAGCACCGCGTGCCTTGCTGTGTGTGGCCCTGTGATCTGCACAGAAGGCAATGCTGGTTTTCGTTTTCAGAACGATCTGTGTGGAAGACAGCATGAAACATGAAAGGAATAAAACCCAAGCCTCCCATCACTGTGTTTTCTGTGCAGCAGAGTGGAAGATCTGGTTGCAGACCCTGCCTCTGCCACGTACTAGCTATTTGACCTTAGCAAACCATTTAATCGCTCTGACCTCAGTTTCATTACCTGAAAAACGGAGGTAATACCTACATGACACAGGGTGTTGTGAGGAGTAAATGAGGCAACATCTATAGAGCACTTAGCCTGGCACCAGAGGGTGACAGTGTGCTATTGGGATTAGTTTGTGCTCTTCGGAGCTTTGAAAGTGGCACAGAAAGTAGACCTCGTGGGATGTCAGTGATAACTGTCGTGTGCCCAGGTGACAAACATCATCGAACCTGGCTACTTGCATCGCTCTCAGGTTTGAGCTCTGTAACCCAGGCGAATGGACTTAAGCAGTAGAACCCAAACCTGTTTGCTTCCTGGTTTCCCTGAGGAGCTTCCAGAAAGCAGCAGTGCCTCGGCCCTAGAGATTCTGACTTAACTGGTCCAGGGGGGTCAGGTCTGAGGAGACTTCAGTGGGCAGCTGCGTTGAGATGCCGGTTTACAGTGAGCCATCTTTACGTGGTGTCACCTACAGAGGGTCTCAGGCTTGGGGTGTGGCCGCAGGTTCGTATGTGAGTATCCGGGAGGTGTCGGAGCCATTCCTCTCCTCCCGGGCGCTGTGCGGTCCGCTCAGGTAGCTGGCTCACAGGCATCTTTGACAGCTGGTTCTGACTGGGCAGAGGGGCAGTTAAGATATAAGGGGCATGTTTCCCCCTCAGATGTACTCCCGGAAATAGAGAAATAAAGCTCTGTGAGCGAATCATAGAGACCATACTGAGGTATTGTATTTTTTCTCACCTTTTTCTTATCTTTGTGCTTCTGTGCCTATGTATGTCTGTGTGCATACCTTCCTGCTTTCTTTCTGTCATGTGTGTTTGTTCTGTTTCTTTCTGTCTGCCTCTCTGTGTGTGTCTCTGCTCTGTACCTGTCTGCATCTGTTTGTCTCTCTCTTGATTCCTCTGTTGGGGCAGGGCCTGATTTATGCACCCCGCGGTTACCAAGTATATTAGGGTTCTGCAGAGAAACAGAACCATTAGAAGATGATGTATGATTATATACATATAGTTATATATGTATGTCATAGAATGACATACATATATAAAGAGATTTATTCTGAGGGATTGGCACACACGATGATGGAAGCTGACAGGTCCCAAGATCTGCAGAGGCAAGCCTGAGACCCAGGAGTGCCGATGGTGTGAGTTTCACTTTCAGTCCACGTCCAAAGTCAGGAGAAGACTAATGTCCCAGTTTGAAGATAGTCAGGGAGAGAGATATTCTACCTTACTCAACCTTTCTGTTCTATTCAAGCCTTCAACAGATTAGATGGGACCCACTCACACTGGGGAGGGCAATCTGCTTTAGTCAGTCTACTGATTCAAATGTTAATCTCACTCAGAAACAGATACACCTAGAAAAATGTTTGACCAAATATCTGGACACCCCGTGGCCTGGTCAAGTTGACACATGAAATTAACTGTCATACCATAGAAGTCCATATGTCCACCATCCTAGAATTTCTGGGTCAGAAAAGTCTTAAACCAGATGACTAAGGGTCAAATCAGGAAAGTCTTGTTCGTCTCCCACCCTCATGCCTATGTTACATCCAATGATAATACACCCAGGAAGCTTCACTCTGTATGTTACCTACGTGACCACTTTTTCTAGGTCATGACGAGGTATGAGGTCACTGAACATGAGACCCCTTTTCTATCTATTCTAATAGAGTATAACAGAACTAGGTTAAACATGGTTTATTTACATCACTGAGAAAATCTAAACACATTTCCTACTTGCACTGGTGATATTACTCAACTGAAAGAATTCAGCAGTTTGACTATGCAACTGCCTGAACTCACTTCTTGATTAACATCTCTGGAAAAAAAAGAGTTTCAGTCATTCGCACCCTGTTTGCCAGGGTGAACCCCAGGGCGTTTTAGTTGTCCGTCAGGAAAGAAGGTTTTCCCCAAACTCACTGTCTCCCATCCTGACTTCTTTTTTTAGGTTATCTCATGCTCCTTCCTCACTGGAATTTTGTCTGACATCCCCAAACATCTAAATGCTTTATCATCCAGAACATATACGCCCGGGCTGCTCCAGATGTAAACTGTCTTGTGGAAATACCTCGGAGTTTGAAAATGTCAATACAGGTTTGTCAGTATATAAATTTTATGACGTTTAAAACAGAACTTTTAAAAAAAGGTTTTAAAGCAAACTGTTCTATCCAATGGGAATAAAAGAAAAGGCAGGTCCATAACTATATAATAGAACTATAATACCCTGAGCTAAAGACTATGTAATTATGCCAGTGTTTTATATTCTTTTCTGAAAATCTTTGGGACAAATTATTACAATTTTCTTGTTTTATGTGGAACATTAAAATATTTCCAACAGGGCTGTGTTTTGGAAAGTGTAGGGAAAAAAGCAGTTTCAAATATTAAAAATTGAAAACAATAAATGATAATTTCTGTGCTCTTGCCAGAGGCTAGAGGCAGAGGTGAGGCTCTGGCACAGAGAAGGCTGAAAGAGATGCAAGTGTAAGAACTGGTGGTGGAGGAAGCAGAGAGGGCGAGGCGTGGACCCCAGGAACCTCTCGAGGCTTCTTCCCTCACGATCCTCTTGGCAATACTGGTCAGCGCTTACACCGTCCCAGAAAGCGACCGTGTGCCTCCAATCTCTAGGAGCAACTTCAGAATCATTGCAGGCCATTTCCAGTCGATCTGGCAGTATATCCAGGTCTGCGATGGGAACTGGGATAAACCGGGGCCATTAATTCTGCTGGAGTTCTTAAAGCCTCCCAGTCAATTTAGGGGCAGATTCTTTTTGCCCTGCAAAGGAATCCAGCTTTTAAAATAAAAGTTGAACCAAGAGGCAAGGATGGTTCAGTAACATTCTGTGTTTTCAGGCTGGCTGAGCACAAGTCAGGAATTTGGTTAGTGGCACCAAGGAAATAGATGAGAAGGAAAACCAAAGACTGTGTCACGGAGAAACGACTGATTTGCTCTGAGGAAACCTGTGTAGGAGGCCTCTAGGGAGAACCTGCTTTTTGAAGCTATTGAGTGTCAAAAATAAGTGGCGCCTGGTCCGTGGTTGAGATCACTTCCAAGTGCTTCTAACCTCTGTGAAGCAGCGTCTCACAGTCGTGGCATCTCTGGCTTGGCTTCAACAGGGGCACACACAGCACCTCCTGCACTTTTCTCTGCCAGATTCAAAACCAGAGTATATAGGTGCAAATACTTATTTCTGAGAACTGGAGGAAGCCTAGTGATTTGTGTGGTAAGAGATCCACAGATTTATCTTGCCACACGGCAACTGCTGACTGGCGTCTTTCTCTTCATTGAACTATAAACTCCTTGCAAGCAGGGTAGCAAAGACTCTCTCCTTGACCCGACTTTAGTCAGGGTCCTCTGAGCCCTCTTCTTGACTAGATCCTGATTTGGATGCTGTCCTTAGCCCACTTTGTCCAATTTAAGCAAAAATCCTGCTGGGTCAGTTTATCGAAAAATTCCCTACCCTTGATATCTAATCAAATCCCTCACCCTCAATATCTTATCACCCTTGACTGCCTTCAGCAAGAATACTGTTGAGTTGGTCTAGCAAGAATTCTCCTTATCTCTACTGTTTCCTCTTAGTAACTTTTCATCCACTGAAAAATTATCAATATCTTATCACCCTTGTCTGCCTTCAGCAAGAATACTGTTGAGTTGGTCTAGCAAGAATTCTCCTTATTCCTACTGTTTCCTCCTAGTAATTTTTCATCTACCTTAGTAATTTTTCATCCACTGACCTTCACCCTGCTTTTGGCTGTAACCCCCCCCTTGTCCTTGTTGTATTCAGGGTTGAGCCTGACCTCTCTCCCTTATTGCACCCTCCCCCCCCACCCCAAATTGTGGTAGTCCCTTGAATAAAGTCTTCCTTACTGTCTTAGCAGGTGTCAGAATACTTTTTTTCCTGCAGCTTGACTTTGCATCTCTAGGATCAAACACAGGACCTGGATCATAATGGGTGCTCAATAATTTTTGAAGGGACAAAAGAATGAATGAAAGAAATAGGTAGCTTGGTTTAGCATTGCAAGCAGGGGCTTTGAAGACCACAGACCTGTGTTCAAATTCGTGTTCTGATATTTCCCAGCTATGAGGTCATGGGTAAACTATTGAACTTTCTTATGTTCAGCTTCCTCAGCTGTAAGAATGAAGAAAATAGAACCTATTTTATAGAGTTGTTCTGAGGAGCAAATGTGATAATGTGAAATGTTGGGTACTTGGTTTTTGATCAATAATGATTGTCATTGTTATTGTTATTAGTAACAGCGATGGCAAAATGACCACCCAGCCTGGGGCATGTAGGGAAGGTGTAATTCTCCATTTTTTCCAAGGATTTCCCATTCTGTTATAGATGAAATTGTGTCCCCCTCCCTACCCCCCCGCCCAATTCATCTGTTGAAGTCTTCACTTACAATGTGACTATATTTGGAGATAGGGCCTTTAAGGAAGTAATTAAGGTTAAATGAGGTCATAAGGATTGGGGGCTGATCTGATAGGAATGATGTCCTTATAAGAAGAGAAAGAGACATCAGAGCTCTCTCTCCCCCAGCGTGCACAGAGGAAAGACCATGTGTAGATATAGCGAGAAGGTAGCTATCTACAAGCCAAGAAGAGAGATCTCACCAGAAACCTTCACACCTTGATCTTGGACTACCAGCTTCCAGAACTGCGAGAAAACAAATTTCTGTTGTTTAAGGCAGCCAAGTCTGGTATTTTCTTATGACAACCGGAGCCAACTAGTGAATATTCTAAGGCCCACTGCTGACACTTAGCTCCTCACTATGTAAACAACCCCCTTTACCCCCTCACGTTGTCATTTCTCCAGCCATCATTGCATTCTTTACTTACTCAATCTGATTTTTATCAATTCCATCTAAGCCTTTGTACCCTTTTCCAGAATTTGGCTCTTCAAAGACTATTATTATCTTCTCATCAAACTATCTTTCAAATGAAAATTGATATCCAAAATTTTGAGTTCATAATTTTATGTGACCGAAGTGCTAATTAATTTTGTAAACAAGACTTGAGATGATTGGACAAAATTACAGAGAATTAATGCAGATTGGGAAGGCTTCATGGAGGAGCTATATCGTGTGTTAAGAAGGGAGAGGAATTTCATTATTTTGGCCAAAGAGAAGGTGGAAGCCTGCATTTTTTGAGGCACTGAGCCCATTAATGCTTGTGATTCAACTTTTCAAAGAGCAATTCCCTTTCCATGACACCATCTGGGGGAGCAGTTGTTCCAGTTATTTATTGCCTAACAAACCACCACAAATTTAGTGGCTTAAAATACTGATTATTTATTTTGCCCATGAATCTGAAGTCTGGCCAGGGCTTGGCAGGGACAGCACGTCTCTGTGATGAAATCTGGGGCAGGTCTACTGTGGGCTGGAGGAGCCACTTCCAAAGTGGCTCATTCACGTGACTGGAAGTCTGGTTGCTCAGCTAGACTCTGGGTCAGCTGCTTGGGCTTCCTCACAGAATGGTAGCTGGATTCCAAGAATGAGGTCTTAAGAGACAGGAAGGAAGTAGAAGCTGCCAGTTGGTAAGGACTGGTCTTGGAAACTGGCATGGTGTCACTTTTGCCTTAATGTATTGGTCAAGTTGTCATGGAGCCCAGATTCTAGAGGAGGGACCCTAGACCTCTCCTAATGGGAGACCTGTCAAAGAATTTTGGGTCCATGTTGTAAATATGACACAGCAGATTGTATATATCAGGGGTTCTCCAATCCTGGCTGTATTTTAGAAACACTTTGAAGTTAAAAATAAAATACCAGTGCTTGTGACCACCTCAAGAGATTTTGGTTTAATTGGGCTAGGGGAGGCCTGGGAATCTATATTAAGCAAAATAGGAGGTGATTCTGACATGCAACTTTGGTCTGTGGGCCAAAGTTCCTGTGTGCAAGGATTGGCAAAAATGAGCCTTGAGTCAAAGGGTGAGAATGAGACTCCTCTGGCCATCCGGAGCCTGATGCAAGATGACACAGCTCAAGAAGTTTGCCCAAGAGTTATCCCAACACCACTGCCTACAAGATAAATTGCTTCCAAATGAGTATGGGGAAAATCTTTCAATTAAAAGGACCTGCCATCATCATACATGTTTTTTCTCATTTCACATTTTACCTGAAGATTGTAAATATTACGGAAAAAATCAACAATGCTGCCATATTGCCATGATCTAATTTGTCTTTTCTGATTGTGTGAAGCATGGGTAGGCATCTGGCATCACATTTCCAGACCACAGAGAACGAACGATGTTAAACATTTATAGTGTACTTAATCATCTGTCAGAAATGTACAAAAGCATAATGTCTCATTAATAATTATTAAATCATTGAGTCACACAGAAGGAGATGTTCCCCTCTTTCCTTACATAATGACCAGTAACCACTAAAACATAGGCCATTTGTGAGGCATGACCAGCATATCTGATAGTGGAAATCTGCTTGAGGAAATTAATAAAAAATCTTATTAAGAGATAGACTTTTAGAAAGGAAGAAAACATGCGTATGGATGCTGTAATATTCAGCCAGGGCAAATAGATGCTCCCTCCCTGTTTAGAGTCAGGTTAAAATTCAGTCAGGTAATTGCTAGGAGTGAAGAAATGTGACAGGAAATGATCTTATTTGCTTTCTGAGGTTAGATAACTCATTTCAAAATGCCCAGCTTTGGGCTTTTATTCATAAGTATACGTATCATTTTATGAATAAAAGAGATACATATTTTGATTTGGAATGAGGCTGGGCTGGAAGGTGTAATTTTTCAGGACTTGGTTTTTATTTCTGATGCTGTTCATGAGGATTTTTTAATTTATAGGAACTTTTAATATCAGGCAATGTCATTTTAGCAACATATAATGCAAGAATTGAATTACATCTGTTGTAGATTCCACCCCCCATCTCCCAATATTCAGCCCAGAGAATTTAAAGATTTAGCCTTTAAAAAATTTGCAAGCTATAGTTTTCTTTACAGCAGCTGATATGCTCAACTCTTCTTTTTTTAAAAAAAAAAAAAATAATTAATTAATTATTTATTTATTTTTGGCTGTGTTGGGTCTTCGTTTCTGTGCGAGGGCTTTCTCTAGTTGCGGCAAGCGGGGACAACTCTTCATCGTGGTGCGCGGGCCTCTCACTGTCGCGGCCTCTCTTGTTGCGGAGCACAGGCTCCAGACGCACAGGCTCAGTAGTTGTGGCTCACGGGCCCATCCGCTCCGCGGCATGTGAGATCCTCCCAGACCAGGGCTCGAACCCGTCTCCCCTGCATTGGCAGGCGGATTCTCAACCACTGCGCCACCAGGGAAGCCCTGATCAAGTCTTCTTATTTTTTCATTTTCAACCTTAAACTTTCTTCATTCTGAGTAAAAGTGAAGCTTTCTAATCTATACATGTGACAATTGCATGATCTGGTCAACCAAGGTCGTGGTTCAAGGTTGTGTGGAATTGTTATGGGTATCACATGCTGTCTGTTTTGGCCTGATGTGGCATTCTGTGCTACCAATATTCCTTCAGTCAAACTTTTGGAGTCTTTCACACATTGCTCTTTACCATGCTAAAGCCGGGCTTTGGCAAAAAGTCTCAAACACACAATATTTGCTTTTGGTGCTCATCTTTCCAGTTCTGGGCCAGTAATCGGTAACCACATTCCTTCCCGCCCTTAGTTATCCCTCTGCACAGTTGTTAGACACAGCCTTCTCATAGACCTTTGAACCATTGTGGATTGAAGCACTTGTTAGTTGCCACTTACCAGGAAATCGTCAGAATGTCTTGTGTGTGTTATCACGTCTCCCAGAGGTTTTGGGAAGGAGGACCACGTTTAAAATGCCTCTTAAAATTTGGTAAGATTTACTTTCATGTTAATTTGCCCGAACAAATGAATAAAAATCTTCCCCTCCATTGTCCATAAATGATTTAAAGCATTTATAAGGATACATTTAATTTTTTAAAATACCATAAATAGGATTAGGTGAGAAACAAGAAAGAAATGTACTGGTGGAGATATGAAAAGGGGCCAGGAATGAAGGCAAAACAAAAATGCAGACTATACAATCTGTTACTCTTGAAACAGATGGGCCTCAAATTGTTCTGTAAGTATGCTAGAGACTAAATGAAAAAGGAACATTTGCTTGGTTGTACTATTCAGAGTACATGAGAATAAAAACAAACCCATCCCTAAGGAGAGGCACAGTTCATTCCGATATTATGGCAAGAATAACATTCCTTCTGGGATTCTCTCTAATGAGCACACTGTATAGTGCAGCAGTGTCCTCAACCTCCTCCGTGTAGACACCTGAGGCTCCACTGGTGTGTCCTTGTGTTTCTCAATGTAGACTGATGGCGTCACACCAAAGCCCAAGTCAGTGAAAGCCTTTGAGAATATGAAAGGGAGAAAGGCAAAAGACAGTCTTAGTTCACAAATTCCTGCTGGTCTAGCTTAATTCAAGAGTGGACCTTAGAATATCTGGGTGGAAGGATAGATTTTACACATTCTCCATCATAATTTTTTCTCTAAACTGAGCTTTTGGTAAATACCAGAAAGCAGCAGCATGTTTAATGTTACACTTGCTTAAGGTGTGCGCATTTTGTGTCACCAATTAAGTATGGACCCAAAGGCCCTAACGGACAGTGGCTGGGGGTAAAAAGTTGACACACCCTGTGAAAACAGGTGCTGAGAGAGTGCTTACCTGAATCAATGTCCATTCCACTCTGGTAAGAGGTCAGCTGAAAGAATCTCTGTGTGCAAGGGCCGAGGGCTGAATTGTGTTTTACTATCTCTAAGCATTTTTGCAATTACTGTTGCAGGAACACGAGAATCAAAGAAGTAGGGCTGACAAATGATAATAGTCAAGGTGAATCATTGCCAAAGGCAGAGGGAGTGAGGAAGTAAGATGGCTGATTTGTGCAGATTCTAAGATGCATCTAAATGGAGCTTTCTGGCAAAGCAATTGATTTACTTGTCCCTTTATTCATGCAATACGTAAAAACACATGGTTTAGTTCTCTCTGTCTGTTTTTTTCATTCTCATCTTCCACAGATAGATCGATCTCCCTATGCCTTCCACTGGAGGTTTTGGAGCTCACTATTTGTTGTATGGCTTCTCAGCGCCAGTTACCCTCAGAGAGCAGGGTGCCAAGCCTACTCATATGGTCATATAAAGACTTCAGTCCTATATTCTGTTAATGACGGAGGTCCTGGTGTCAAGGAGAGAATTGTTTCCATTTTCTTGTATTTAAATTGAGTAATAAGATAATGGCTAGGAATTACCATTAGCAACACAGATATGAGAGGTCATTCTAACTTCCTCACTAGAATAATTGTTGGGAAGCCATAGTTTTATGCTGAATGATTTTGGGACCTAATTACTGAATCTGAAAGGCTGTTTTTAAAATGTCAGTAATGGTAGAAAAAGATCCTTTATTCTTAAAGACCAGCCGGGAACGAGCAGTACAAAATGTTCTCATTAAAATTTCCCTTCTCTTTTTAAAATAGATGATCAAAGATCCTGGCGTTTCTATCATTTTAGGAGATGTATACATATATGAGGAATGGCACATAGGAAGACTCAGATCTTTACGACACGTGGAAGTTCACGGAATAAGAGAAAATTCAAAGTGGAAGGCAATGTCTAGCCCAGCCTCCTCATTTTGCAGATGAGGAAGCAGTGATCTACAAGGGGGGCATTACTTACAAATGTCGTAAGTTTAATGGCAGAGCAAGTATTGGGTCCAGGGTTCCTCTTTCTGAATCTGGTGGCCTGTCAGTGGTGTCTAGCAGATGCTGGCTGCCCCATTCCTCCTTGCTCCTATAATGTCTACTTTGTTGTTGCCATAATATGCCCAGCCCCAGTGAGACAGATGGTGACTATCATGGTAATGTTGACTGAAAAAAATGCACAACCTAAAAGTGGAGAGTTATGTTTTATTTGGCGAACTTTCTGAGGACTTCAAGCTCAGGACACAGCATCTCAGATAACGCTGAGAAAACTGTTCCAAAGAGTCAAGGGGGGAGGGGGAATCAGGATACACAGGAGTTTTTGCAACAAAGGCCAGGTATTCAGAACATCAAAAGATTACTGTTAATTAAAGAAAACCAGACATCTCAAGTTAAGGAATTTAGCTCTTCTCTATGTATGGGAAGATGCAAGAGTCTGGGCTCACTGAAATCATTCTTTTGACATGCACCTCAGCTATCTGGGGCCAGTATCCTATGTTTTCTCATCCTGAGTCTCCTCAGGGTGCGCCATGGGGGTGGCTGCAGGGGCTGACTGCTAGACGGGCTTGGAAGTCGGCAGCCCGTTTGTCTCCATCCTGAGTTCCCTTAGAGGTCACCATCCCAGCAGCTGAAATGTAATGACTTGATGGCTGCAACAGCCTTTGTTTACTGGTATGGCAGGCAATATTTTAGTTCTCAGGAATCACGTTCCTCTTTGCTAGTGGGTATGCTGTGGACTATGGTATATGAGAGGCACTTTGCTGGTGCCCTTTGGAAGAGTTTTACCTCCCTGACAAGATGAGGCACTTGAGATTCGAGCCCTTTTGCTAATACTTCCCTTGCTTTCTCTTTCGGACACTCTCATGGGACGATGCAAGGCTTAGAGCTGTGACAACTCCCCTTGCGACCATAAAAGGAGATTGTTGCCTCTGTATTGAAGTCTGCAGACTAGAAGGAGAAAATTAGTCTCATCCTTGTGGACATAACTGATCTCTGAGCAAGCCTGCGACTGACTACATCTTCTAATTAGGTTAGCAGAACATTCCTTTGATTTAGGGCAGGCAGGAGGGTGCTTGAATAGACAAGAGGCCCATGTGTTTGGAGAGCAGTGAATGAGAGGGAGTATAGAAGGAGGTGAGGTTAGGAGGTAAGGGGAGACCAAATCAGGTAGCGTTTTGTAGCTTGTTAGGCACTTTTAGCTTAGTGAATGGGAAACCATTGGAGACGTGTAAGCAGAAGCATGCTGTGTTCTGACTTATGTGTAAATGAATCACTCAGGCTGATATGTTGAGAATAGACCGTTAAGGTCAAACATAGAATCAGGGAAACCTACTGGGACTCTATTGACATAATCCAGGGGAAAGATGGAGGTAGCTTAGGCTAAGACAGTAGTGATAAAATTGTCTAGAAGTCATCAGAATCTGGATACATACTAAAGGTAAAGATAATAATGAATCGACGTAGTAAGTAGAGAGAGAGAGATAGAGATAAAGACAGAGAGAGAGAGAGAGAGAGAGAGAGACACTACAAGATTTTGGGCTTGAGCAATGGGAAGAGCAAAGTTGCCGTGAACATGACCTAGTTGGGGTAGACAGCAAGAGGAATGAAAGTTGGGGGGATGATCAGAGGTTCCATTCTAGACATGTTAAGTTTGAGGTGCCTATTAGACTTAATGGTAGCCAATAGTTAAATTGGCTGTCAGATCATGATGTCTGGAGTTCAGGGGAGAAATCCATGCTGGAAACGTAAATTTGAGAATTTTTATCATATTGATTGTATTTAAAGCCATGGAGCTAGATGTGATCTGTAAAGGGGCTAAGTATGGAGGGGAAAGAGAAGAGATGCAGACCTTGATCTCTGGCGTGCTCCAACATTTAGAGGTGAGGAGAAACTGGAGTCTGAGAAGGAGTAACCAGGAAACTAAGAGGAAAACCAGGATAGAGGGTGATCCTGGAGGCCAAACCAAGAACGTGTTCAAGGAGGAGGGAGTAATCACCTGGGCCAACAAAGTCAAGTTGGCTCAAATCCCCAGCCAGGGTCTAAGGGGATACTCAGGGTCTCCTTCCAATACTTTCTAGTGGTCTTGGGGGTGGTGGGGAGGGGGAGAAGGAATACTTGCATGTCTTCAAGTTGTCTCTGACACCACAGTCTTCTCGTTTAGACTTCTTAATCTCTACTTGCGTTTCGACCACTCCGTACACTGTCCCATTTTGCTACCACATCACTATACTGGGGACTTCCTTGACCATCTCCTCTCTCCAGTCCACCAACTCCAGGCTGCGTGTGTGGCAGACTGAATGGAACATTTAGGGCGTCTGGGGGGGTGACATCACAGGGCAACACAACATTCAATGGAATGAATCAGCCAGGATAGGCTGGGTTGTGCTATGGTAACAAACAACTTCAAATATCAATGACTGAAACGAAGAAATAAAATTCTTCAGTTGGGCATGTAAGATTTGTGTATTTCACTTTCTGTACATTTTGCCAAAAAAGAACTGCAAACAAATATTGGGCTCTACTTAGCAACATGCATGCTGAAGTATTTAGGGATGATATGTATTGATGTCTGCAACTTACTTTGAAATGCATCCAAAAAATAAAATATATTGATGAGTGGATAGAAGGATGAAAGGATGGGTAGATATGTCCTTTATAACCTAACTTGGAATCTTATGGAGCACTGCTTTCATGAATTCTGTTTGTGGAAACTGTCACAGAGACTTGTTCAAGGTCAAGGGGAGGGGAAATAGATTCCAGCTGTCAATGGGGGGAGTGACAACACACTGGAAGAGTATGTGAAACTAGAGATATTGCTGCGGTCATTTTTAGAATATGCAGTCCGCTGCAGCTGCATCTAATCTTTTTCTTGATGGGAATGTGTATAACAGCAGTGCTAAGGAAGCCTCCAGCAGCTGAGGTGATGCTTAGCCGTGGTGTAAGGAGTGATAGAATCTGACAGTCTGATTAGGTAGGCAGGACATATTTATTATTCCCAATTTGCATATGGGGAAACTGAGGCACAAGAGTTGACAAATATGCCCAAGGTCATGTGCTTTCATAAAGGAAATACTGGAAGTGGTTTCTAGTCTCCTGAACCTCAGCTCAGCTCCTGAGACAGCCAAGAGATTCTCACCCAGGCGTGAGGCATTTCCTCAACCTGAGGCAGGAGACACAACAGAATCTCCACGAGTGGAACCTGAGAGCTTTTATCTATCAAATGGAAAGACGCTTTTCAGAAAAGGTGAAAAATTCTGTATTAGATCTTACTGCTGCAATTAACTGTAGAACGTTTTGTTGAGTTCTTTGATTCTAAAATCTATTCATTTAACCAAGAACCCTTAATATAAAATCCCAGATTCTGAAGAATTTAGGAAGTATACTTGGATTTAATGAGGGAAAGAAAAACCTTTACTTCTTAGAGTTAATTCCTTGAGGAGTTACAGGTGAATTGACGAAATGAGTTAGTGACTTACTGCTTTCCCCTCGTGTCCGATTTCTGTAAACCTTTAGCGATTATTGAATGAGAAGAGTACTCTCTTTCCTTAGAGATCTTCAGGTCAATAAATGTTTATTGAGAACTTTCTATGCGCTAGAAACTGTGTTATGTATTGGGGGAACACAATACACACACCGTAGTATCTCCTCTGAAAAAGCTTACACGTAATTTATTTGAACGCCAAACAAGAAGTGCTATGATATTTAGATATGTACGCACTGCTTATGCTGGTATTGAAATTAGTTTGGGAGGGAAGGGACAGTCTTGCAGTAGAGGATGCTGGGCAGAGTCAAGAAGGAATTGTAGGAGTTCCCCAGGCATAGCTGGTGGGAAACAAGCAGAATACAACTTAATCTTTTGGAGCTTCATGCAATCCAAGATGAACTGGAATGGTAAAGATGATGAATAAAATGAATTTCCTCTTCTTCTGGTGTAGTAGGTTCCATTTGTCCACATCAGTGGACTTTCTTAGCCAATGTAACCCTCCACCTTCATGGATTGGATAGGGAACTCATCTGTTTTCTCATTTGCTTAAAATGAAGAAAAACATTATAAACACTTAAAATGAGTAGCATCTTTCAAAACCTCTTTGTTTGGTTTGTAGAGCTGAAATTTCCGTACTTGATCAATATTAACCTTTCAAGTTGGTTTGGGTTTTGGATGCACGGATTACTCAGTCTTTAAGGACTAATTGCTTTGGTTCCAGGGAGGGATTTGATTCCGCTTTTAAATGTGTTTCTCTTTGTAGTCTCCTCCTAAACTGGAAGATGGGCTGTGTCTTGCTTTAACAGTAACTTCTCAGTTTCCAACAAATTTGATGTGTAGCCACTAGGGAAAGCAGGATGAGGATCTTCAGACAGAAATTCCAGAGCCTCAGCTTCAGTTACAGGCTTTGCATCCCTCTCTCCTGCGGTGCTTTCTGAGCTAATTCTCAGAGGTCTGGCCTATCTCAGGTTCTAAAATGTGCCTGGATCACCACCACATGTCATGGCAAGATTAATACATAAAAAAAAGCCAGTCACAACTAAAATGCCCAACCAGAGGGGAATGTCTTCGTAAGTTATGGCACAGCCATGCTATTAAACGCACTGCTGTGGCTAAAGCGAATGAGGTAGTTCTGGGTCTTCTAAAAGAGAAAGATCTCAAAGATGTACTGTTGTGTAAAAAAAGTGAGCTGCAGAGCAATCTATGACACCATTTAGGTGAGAGTTACTCCCATGAAACCGTACTGTATGTTTCATGGGTCCACATACGTGGATGTAAATGCAAGGAGAAGCTCTGGAAACAGAGATGCCAAAGGGTAGCAATGGTTGTCTTCAGAAGACAGGATTGGGGGTAATGGCCAAGTAGGAGTTGGAGCTTATTTGTTATAGTTGAGAGTTCTTGTTACTCAGGGAAGAGACCATACTCATGAACTACCCATGTGACCTTAAAAACTAAATAGAAGTCAGTTGGAAGTGACTGTTCTAGGCAACGGTTGCCTTGGAGGGGGTTTAAATTAATTAAACAAGGAGGCCATTAGACAGATGTGGCTCTACTGCTGTAGTGCTGTCAGTGAGGAAGACGTTTTTCCTCTGCCCCTCTAGGTCTTCTGGCTAGTCCAAGATTTTTTTTTTTTTTTTTTTTTTTAAAGAAATTCACGTTCTTTTATTTATTTATTTATGACTGTGTTGGGTCTTCGTTTCTGTGCGAGGGCCTTCTCCAGCTGTGGCAAGCGGGGACCACTCTCCATCGCGGCGCGCGGGCCTCTCACCATCGCGGCCTCTCCCGTTGCGGAGCACAGGCTCCAGACGCGCAGGCTCAGCAACTGCGGCTCATGGGCCCAGCCGCTCCGCGGCACGCGGGATCTTCCCAGACCAGGGCCCGAACCCGTGTCCCCTGCATTGGCAGGCAGACTCTCAACCACTGCGCCACCAGGGAAGCCCCCCTAGTCCAAGATTTAAAGTGACATGAGACAGATTAACAGGAGAAGATCAAACAAAGGTTAGTAACACATATACATGTTACAATGAGTAACTCGCCAAAATGGCTGAAGCCCTCCTCTTAAATACCATCTTCAGCTAAAGACAAAACAGGATGCTGGGGGTAGGGGGTTGGGACTTCAAAGGGGAGGAAGGCAATTCACAAGGAGATGGACTAGCAAATGTTTGGTAGATAAAGGTCTGCTAGACTGGGCAGAGACAATGGGACACACAGTGGACTTTGATCTCTAGGCCCTGTTCCGCCCCCCTAACCTCGCCCATATTCCTTGCAGATCTCTCTGGTGATGGATGTATTCGGGGAACAGGCTCTCTGTCAAAATTCTTTTTGGCAGTTAGAGGGCAGGTCAAAGTTTCTTCTTCAGTCTTTTGGGCCTTGATTGTTTTCAGCTTGAAATAGCACACATGCATGCCAGAGACATTTTGGGATGGCAAGTTTTGCTCCCCTTCAACGGCAAACCGAAATCTGAGCTTGTAAATGCCTCAAGGTTATTAAATCAAAATGCTAAAGACAACCAATCACAAACAGCCAACTAGGATTTAAGCTTTAGCCAGTCAAATAATTTCCTTTCTTTGTTCTTGTACTTTCTCTGTATAAATCTTTCCCCTGGCTCTTGTTGGAGGAGCTCTTTTAACCACTTCTGGTTTGGCACTGTCCAATTTGAATCAATTTTTGCTTAAATAAACTCTTAAAACTTTGAGTAAGTCTTATTCTTTAATAGGGGAAAGGTTGAGACCCCTCTCAAATGCTGGTTCTACTGCCCATGGCTGTGTTAATTTAGCAAGTCACTTATCTCCCGAGACCAGTAACAACAAACTTGCAGGCTTGTTGTGAGAATTATGTTTGATAATTTATGAAAAACACCAGGCTCTTTTTCTTTCTGCTCATGAATTTTGGATCCTGGCTTCATGGCCCCATCTTCGGTACTGGCCTTGGACTTTTCAGGGTTAGATACCCACCTGGAGTCTCCTGAGTTCTGTTGTTTTCAGTTCTGGAAACCCGTGCCTCTGGTTGAAGGTCCCCTGGAACTTCTGTCGAGAGAATCATTCTCCCAGTTCCCCTCCAGTCACATAGAATTCTACCTGCAGGGTCATTACCTCCCTGGGGTAGAGGAGGTAGCCTCACACATTGACATCCTGTATCATTTATAGTCTCACCCATTAACACGAAGAGGGATGTTATCAGTTCTCACACATTCTGGGGCATAATTCTCCTCTTCCAGTTGTTCTTTGTATGGGAAGTGGCATTTGTAAATCAATGGCAGTTTTGCCTGAGAGCAAACAGCAAAAAGAGAGCCAACAGTGCCTGCAGATTTGTTGGGATCAGGTACAAAGAAGGCAGGCTTTTCTGGGGGCAAGTTGTCCACAGTGACTTCCAGTAAGAGGGGGGCTGCTACCTCTTCCCATGAGAGAGGAGACACTCCCAAGTTAGAACACTCGACTGTCAGTGGGACAACACCGCCTGCGTGGGACAAGAATAGTTTAGTTTCGTCCTTTATACATATTTTGTTGTTTTACAAAATCATTTCCCTTTGGAACTTTCCAGGATGATGGGAAATGTGGATTTTTAACCCCTTTTGTTTTCCCTTACCCTGCTGCTCTCTGCTTGAGCTCCCCCTTTCGACACTGCCAACGGAGCGATTTTGCTGCCGGCTTGCTGATTTACAGAATATGTTTGAGACCCACGTTTCTTATTATCTTTATTTCTTGCTAATAATATGAAGAATGTGAATTTCCTGTTGTTGATTGAGATGAAGGCTTTTCTGTGGATGTCTTTGGAAAAGTGAACACTCAGCCCAATGAGGTGTCCACCCTGACTTCTAGAAGGGTTGGCTTCACCCACAAGTGGTCTAACAGCTGTAGAACAGTAGGAATTTAGAATATCTGACCCAGGAATCAGCACTTCTTCCTCATTCTCTTGCTCTATTGCCTGAAACTTCCACTGTTAATGAAACCGTGCACCTCAGATTGGGACTTGAACCTATGTGCCAGGATTAGAACCTGGCCGAAACTTAGATTGGAACTTGAACCCACAGTCTTTTAACTGAGATCACACACCTGGTCTTAGGACTTAATGAAGCTCAGGTTCTTAATGTCTCGTTGCAGAAAGAATTCAGTGAAAGACAAAGTGGTAGGTAAGAAGTGGATTTATTTAGAGAGATACACATTTTATAGACAGAGTGTGGGCCATCTCAGAAGGCAAGAGGCCCCGAAATATGGGTGGTTAGTTTTTATGGGCTGGGTAATTTCATAGGCTAATGAGAAGGAGGATTATTCTAATTATTTGGGGAAGGGGCAGGGATTTCCAGGAATTGGGCTACGGCCCACTTTTTCGCCTTTTATGGTTAGCCTCAGAACTGTCAAGGTGCTGGCGGGTGTGTCATTTAGCATGCTGATGTATTACAATGAGCCTATAATAAGGCTCAATGTCCACTGGAAGTCGAATCTTCCACCATCTTGGACCTAGCTGGTTCTGACCAGTTTTTGTCATGTCCTATGGCTATGTCATTGCTTTAAAGGTTGTGCCCTGCCCCCTTCCCTCCTGTCTCATTAAGAGCCTTACCCAGGGGTGATTCCAGTAAAATGCAAGATGTGTTCCTGGACAAAACTTGGGTCCACTCACCCACGCACAGCAAAGCCAATCTACTGACACCAGGCTGTGGTGAAGGAAAGTGAGTTTGCTGCAGGGCACCAAGCAAAATGTCCAGGCAGCTAGTGCTCAAAAAGCCCAAAGTCCCCAATGGGTTTCAGCAAAACATTTTAAATGCCAGGTGAGGGAGGGGGGTTGCAGGGTATGTGATCAGCTCGTGCACAATTCTCTGATTGGTTGATGGTGAGGAAACAGGGTAGTGTCACAGGGGTCAACATCATCAATCCTTAGGTGCCGGGAGGTCTGGGGGCTATGCATTCATGGTCATCAAGTAGTTAATTTCTTTCATTCGTTGGGGGTTTTAGCATCTGTAAAACAACTCATGAAATGTGCATCAGTTACTATTATCTGGTACTTCAGAGAGGAGCTAAAGCAGAGGATATGGGGGTGGGGTCTGTTCTGGGAAGGCCCCAGAGGGTCCTGCTCGGTTACAGACATGGTTTAGGAAGGGGAGCTGATCAAGTCAGAAATCTGCAAATGGTATTTGTGTAATTCTAGTTCCCAAAATGTTCTTTAAAAATAATGCCTGAGAGACATGGCATTAAATATCACCTGTCAGATATTAACAATATAAATCTGCACAGTAAATGTTTAAGATATTTTCAAGTAGAGTTGCTGACATTTATTTAAGTACATGTTTTCCACAATATACAATTTTCAGGTAAACTCTTCCATTGTCTTGAAGGATCAGTGTTCTCAGAGAATATGTGCAGTGACACTTTCAACAACCTGGTGGAATTGTTAGGGAACCGTTGACCAAAATTGCCTGCCTCCCCAGCTCAGCCAGCCTGCTCTGGGACCATGGGTCACGCTCAGTCCTGACTGCCCTCCCCAACTCGGAAGCAGGCAACACAAAGCCCTAGGCAGATGGCTGAGGGTATCATCTTCAAGACCTTTTGACTCTTCGACCCCAAAGATTTGCTGGGAGAAGTATGTGGACCTCAACTTATACTACATTCTACTGCATGGGGAATAAGGTTTCAGCAACATTTTAGTAAAAAAAAAAAAAAAAAAAAAAAAAATTCAAATTCTGTACTCCAGAGCCTGTGGAAATAGAAGAAATGGTTCTAATGGAAAATCATAATGCACCTAGCACGCCGTATGGCACGAGTCACACTCTACCCCACTTAACTCCCACCATATTTTTAAATAATATCGAGAAGTAATAGCTCATTTACAAGACAAGCGTCTTGTGGGCAATTCTAGCTGCTTTAGCCTTTAGCATTTATAGCCTCCATAACAGAGTTAGATGAAGGATAAGGATGTTGGAAATAGAAATTGGATGAGCCAGCCTGCAGTGTCTACCGCAGCAGAGTCAGGATTTGAACCTGAGCTATCTGACTCCAAGACCTATTCCCTTAGTCATGATTTCTACAGACTCTGCTTTATTTGAAAAAAAATATAAAAAAAAAAAGCCAACCAATGAAACTTTAAAAGAGCTAAGTTATAAGAGTGAAGTTGAGAAATGAATGGACTATTCAAACTGGTTAATTGAGAAAACTTCATAAGGAGGCAAATGGGGGTCTAGATGAGAAAAGGACTGAGCCATTTAAGGAAAGAGAAAAGGAAGGAGGTGAGGTGGGGAAGGGGAGGAGAAGAAGAAGAGAGAGAGAGAAGAAAGAGAAAAAGAAGGAGAAAGAGGGAGGATGAGGGAGGGGAGGGAAGGAGGGAAGGAAGGAAGGGAGAAAGGAAGAAAGGGAGGAAGGAAGGAAAGTTTGGGTTTAGTGTATAATTCCATTTGGAATTTATTCTATATAAGTAATATAAGGATCCAAGCTTGCCAGAAAACTCTGAAACAATTTAATAGTTGTCTATGGCTTGAAGGGGAGTGGATTTCACCACCCCAAAATATGCCAAAGATAATATTTGGCATGAGGATTATTTTGAGCTTATCAAGGTCAATGTCTAGAGGAAACAAGGTTGTACCTGGAGAAACAGGCAAAGTGTCGAGGCTGAAGAACAAGACGAGAATGGAGAACAACAGGTCAGCACACCTGAGAATAAAGGCATAGAGAGGGCCGGGAGGCAGTGTATAAGCGGCGACTATGCATGGCACTCCAGTTCTCAAATGGCCCTCGTGAGCTATGTTGAGTGTGAGCAATGCACTGGCTCACAGGAGGGATGACGGAGCAGGCAAAGGCACTGACCTGATAACCCTGTGTCACTGAGGTGGATTGTCACCATGGGGTTTCCACCAAAAGATTTTCTCTATGGGTCTCAGTCTGTTGACAGCACAAACATATATTGTCTGCTCTCCTTGCCTATTTCCCTGGATTCCTTTTTCCAGCTCTGCAGAAGCTGGTATGATTAAATGTACCTTGGCTTCTCCATGCACCCCCTCCAGGCATTTGAATGGTCTTTTTATCACCCCAGGCCACGGAGCATGGCTCCTTAAGCCTCTGCCAAAGATCACTCAGTGAATGAAGCCAAATGCAGTTCTTTTAGAGCTGTTGTTGACGCAGTGTGGGAACCATTCTCTGAGCACAATGCATGGAGTGTTTTCCTTATCACTGGGCCATGAAGGCAGCTTAAGTGGAAAGCTGGCACTTGCGGTTGGATGACTGGCTTCTGGCGTCCTTTCTCCCCACAAGGTAAGAACTTGGATACTTTGAAAGATTAAGAGAAGACGTGCTCCATTATTTTTCGTATTCATACTGGAGGCCTGTGGTCTGCATTGTGCGTATCTGCATCTCAGAGCAGACTGCCTGGTGCATAGTTTACATTTGGAAACAGGCACCGTGAAAGCCATAGAGAATGCGTGCGTTCTCTAAGCAGGTAGAACGTTCAGCATCCTTGCCCTCTTGTACTGGGTTTTATTTTGCATCCTGCTTTTTGCTGTTTGCTTTCAGAGCCTCCATGTACAGTTGTAAACTAGGCTTATAAGTTGTGCAGGTTGTGCACTGCAGAAACGCTCCTTGTCTACGGAGACTCCGTTATGTTGTATACATTGTGGCTTTGTGTACTTACTGCACAAAACCTGGAAGATGGCAATAAGTGTCTTGTTCTAAAAAACATGGAAAATATTCTGACAGATGGCAGTGATGTGTGATGTGTCTTGAGGAAGGGGTACTTTTTTCTTATTTGTACGAAGTCCCTTGATGAGCAAACTTTAGGGAACTTGAAAGACAGAGAGGTTTTCTACCTTGCTTCAGTATATGAAGGTAGCCAGGTGTCTGTGTGGCCCTACTTAGGTATTATCTGGTGGTAGCTCATCGAAATGACGGGCAGAGGGTCTCTTAATGGGAATTGAGGAGGCAGCCCTGGCTTGGCTCTCTTGTTCCCTAGAAATGTGAATGGCTTTCCTATGACCAGGGAGAGATTGGGAGTGGTGGTGGTCTCCATGAGAAGTGGAGACCCAGGCCGTGATTGTCCACAGTACCCTGGATGGAACGGTGGCTCCACAGAACCAAGGTTGCGGGGGGTGGGGGGGGGAAATGGATGTGCTTGGAAGTCTTGGCAAAGGATCTCCGAGGCCCACCTTGGTACAGACCAGGGACATTCCACCTTCTAAACAGGTCTTGCCAACCTGAGCACTGAGCATCTTAGTAGTGTTAAAAAAACAAAATTCAACGAGTAAATTTTAGGATCTAATTGGCTTTATTCAACAAGTCACAAATCAGGCAGCATTCCATCTAGTAAATAGAAAAGGGGCTCTGAGGAGCTGTACAAAATTAAGGCTTTTATAGAACCTAGAGGGAGAAGGAGGTTATTAGCTAAAGAAAAGAAAGGATTGTTTCCAGCAAGGTTACCTCACTAGTGCTGATCAGGAACTGCAGTTAAGTCTTAGTTTGCAGTACTAGGGGCAGTGGCCCCACCTTGGGCCTGTTGTTTCCTTCTCTCCCTCCTTCTCCCCCTCCCTCTCCTCCTCCCCCTCCCCTTCCCCTTCTTCCTCTTCCTTTTCCCCTTCTCCTCCATCTCCTTCTCCTCCTTCTTCCTCTTCCTCTTCCCCTTTTTCTTCTTCTTCTTCTTCTTCATCTAATCCATCTTTTTTTCCTCCTCCTCCTTCTTCCATCAGCAACCAATACGGACGTAAGAACATGGATCCCTTCCTCAAATTTTCTGCTCTGTGTAAGCCATTTCTCCCTTCCTAGGACTTATGTATGAACTTACATGATATTAGGCACCTTACCAAATTAAATCTAAACAAAAAAATTCAGCAATGTGATGTTACTTATACCCAAGTCCAATGGAGCAAATTTATATGCGCTACACCTGAAAACAGATGGTGCATTTAGCTCAGAATCACAGTATTTCCCAAGCCAGTGCCAGTCACTGGAAGCAAGTGTGACTTTGGTAAAATCTGTCTTTAGCGTTCTGTTTCTTTCCTTAGAAAACACCCTCTCTCATTTAGCTTCATTCGCTTCTTCGTCCCAGGAACCCAGCCTGCCTCTGGTGCATGTTTGCTGCCCCAGGTTCCCCTTCTTGCAGGAAGCAACCCACACTCTCCTTCTTGCCTCAGTCCTGACCCTATGTAAGCGTATGTGTCCTGTGACACATCCCTTCCAAACTTACCCTCTGACAACAAATCAGGGGAGAGGCATTAATGACTTGCGGCAAATTAATAGGTTACCCTGCTGTCAAAGACAAAAACAAACCAGAGACCCAGTTAGCAAAGGCCATTTATTCCTAAGCTAACAGCAGCACTGTCACTTTCCTTTCAGCAGGGGTTTGAAGGGGCTGTATAGGTTTTATAGAACAAAAGGAGATGTCTTGAGACAGTCTCTGACTGGTGAGCATTCAATTGGCGTGGCTTTCTGATCGGCCTTTAAGTATATTTTGGTGGCCTTTAAAGAGTTCACTATCCGTTTTTACATGACTGGGGAATTTTCAGGTTGGGCAGAAGTGGAAGGGCTTTTCTGCCTTTCCAGGGCTATCTAAAGATATTTCTTAACTCTGCAGGGCAGAGTGGGCTATCTGGGTGTTGGTTGATGGGAATATGGAATAATATCCTCCGAAGTGAGAAAGAACTTTGAGACCAAAAAATGAAGCAGACAACTCCATAAAGTGTAATGATGATTTTCATTGCAGGTAACTTCCATACAGGCAGGACCGGGCAGAGGATGATTCAGATGCGTTCACAGCTTCACTCCACACCGCCCAAAGGGGTACAGGGGATTTAAAGGGTCCAAAGCTAGAAATAGAACCTGACTACCAAGGGAGAAACACATCTGTGCCAACGGGAACCAGGGTTTTTTTCTTCCCCCAGGGGTCTCATTACCATTATTCCTCAAGGACCATTAACCATCTGCATCTGTAAAAGGCATTCTTCCAGTTCTCCTATCAGGGGAATGCAAGGGTAAAAGTTGACTGGGAACTGATCTGGCTTGGGTGCATTCCTTGTGAGTAGGCTAAAGCCCAGTCACGCAGAAAGGGGAGGGGGTAGGACTGCGGGCCTAAGATGGAGCGGACAGAATAGAGTCAGTGTGGTTCAGCCACACACTGGGCCTGACAGAGACCAGGAGGGACTTCTTTCCTTTGTGCGAGAATGTGTCTTTCTTACTTCTCAAGAAATAGTTTCTCACTACTGGGATTCTATCCCTTCCTTCTGTCATATTTCAACAGCAGCAACAACAGCAATGATCATGAAAGAAAAAAAAATCTACTGAGTACTTACTAAGTACAGATACTACGAGGTAAATGTAATGATTCCCGTTTTAATGAAGGAGAACCTGGGTCTCAGAGAGGTTGAGTGAACTGACCAAGGCTCTTCAACTATGCAGCTAGCCAGAGTCAGAACTGAGACTGAAGCCTGTTTGGCTCTGAATACCAAGATCTTTCAACTGTACCATCTCCTCCTTGAGTAAAGCCAACCAGGAGAATGATGGCAGCAATTGGGGGAACTGTTCTGGGTAAAGAGCTCCACTAACATCTTCTAGATCAAACCTTCTCTTTGGGCCAAACTATAGCAGCCTGCACATAGCTGTAGCTTTGCATGTACAAAGTGTCTGTTCTGAAGTTTAGCATTCTTCGATTTCAGCTGTGGTTGCATTAGCGAAAATGCCCAAAGTTTGTTTAGGAAGAGGTGGAGATAGCTAGAGGGCTCTAGGGTCTGGAAGGGACAAGTAGACTGTGGCAACCCAGTTGTTACTAAGTGCATTTGCTACTGGGATCTGCCACCAAAACCTTACATCTTGAGATAGAGGGTAGAAAAAAAAGGAAACTTTTCTTAAACTTTCAAAAGGAAAAAAAAAAGTAGCAGTAGGGAAGAGTACCAAGCTTTAGACATTTTCTCCATTACTACACAATTGAGTGCATTTCTTCTAGAATTTTCAGCTCAGTCACATGACTCCACACAGTCCATTTATGGACCTATTGCTGCAGTAATTTGATATTAATGTGAGATGATAGGGCACTATGTTGAAACAGCCTCCATGGAGTGGAGAGAAGTGATAGCAACCATCCGAAAGAAGATAATGTTCTTTTTAAGTGTGTGCCTGATGGGACTTGATTGTACCGTACATGCTGTAAAAATTTCTTCTCCTGCCACTCTTGCATCCTTGGGCACCTGATACCCTTGGATCTCAGGTGTGAAAGCTTTACTGAAAGCTCCCTTCTTCACACCCCTTAGTGTGCATACTTGGAACGGGGTGGGGGCAGACACTGGAGGATACTTTCAGGAACTCTTTGGCTTTTCATCCACCACCAGGATGATTCCATCTGCAAATGGGGTATGCCATTAGTACTTAAAAAACACCCACGGAAACTGGTTTTAGTTACAGCTTGGTAAGGGGCACCTCTGGGTGCAAGAAGGGAAGTGGAATCAGATGTTGAGTCAGGGGAGGGGTAGAAGAGTTAGAAGTTCCTGCCACCCCACCCAGATGCCTAATGAATGCAGATGGGAGACAGGAGACCAATAAACAGACGTCTCTGTTGTTTGTGAATTTTATTGTGGAGGAGAAAAAGGTTACCATGTAAATTAGAGCAGAAAGCCAATACAGATTACTCATTACTTTTTAACTGCCACCAACCAATTAATGTTCTTTTCTCATACTTAAAAACTTGTACTTCCCTTCCCCAGAGCTTTTGAGTCATACTAGGAAGGTGCAAAATATATTCATTCTCAAAGCATGATGACTCTCAAACTCTTGGGCATGAGCCTTCATCTTAAAGATACTCAAGGTGTACAGAACTAGGGACCCCCATGTTTCTTAGCCCACTTGTGCAAAGCAATGCAGGAAGGAGGGCTCATGGTTACATTGACAACTATCTGGTGGTTCCTAACCTAGAAAGCTGAGATCTGCTCACTCCTACAAACTACTCAAAGTAGTTTTGTATTAGCCAGATGTCTGCTGAGGTCTCCTGACCACTGAGATTCAAATGAAGTTGGCTCTGATCTTGTTCCAAATTCAGTAGGAAGTCAGAGTCATTCCCAGTCTTTTGAGGGATTCTGGGAGAGGGTGGCTTACATTTCTGCTGGTTGCCTGTGGCTTCAAGCCTCTGTTTCCCAGAGTAATTCAGTTCACAGAGCATGTTTCTGTCCTGCTCACGCTGTCATGTTCCAAAATTCATCATCTGAGCTGTAGAACTTGGCCTCTTTCCTTGCTTTACAACCCTGTGCCCCAAAGCCCAAGGCCTTGAAGTGGTAATTGACTTCAGTGAAGATTTGGGAAAATAGAGAGAACTGATACTACAAAAATCCAAACAACCTAAAATTGGACAATATTCTTTATAACCCCTTCACCATTTTCACCAACCCGAGCTCCAGCTTCACAACGTGTTCTTTGGCGTTTCTCACTCGTTTTTTTGCTCCCTTCCTTTATCCTGTTTATTTCTCTTCCCTCCTCAACTCCTGTCCTCTTCCCACTAAGGAATAACAACAGGAGAAAGTCCAAAGCGCTTAGCTCAGCCCCGGGTCTCTTTGCACATCCAAGGGCTCACAAAAGTGGTTTGCAGCTCAGTGGACCATGAACAATGGCCTCAGACTTTCTCCCTCCCCACCGGTGTCTGCTGAAAGGGAAAAAGAGTAGGAGAGAGATTTTAGGACTCACTGATATGGTTAATGACACTCCCCCAGCTCCCTCCTTAGAAGGCAGAAGGCTTGCAGTCCATTCGGTTTTGGTCATTTTCCCCTGTTGATTTGTTGCACTCCTTCACTGCATCATAAGTCTTCCCTAGTGGAGCTAAGCAGACTCTTTATATGCTAGGATGTGTCTCTTACGGGAGGTCTCCAAGTATCATTCCTGGACCAAGAGTACCATCTGGGAACTTGTTAGAGATGCAAAGTCTCAGGCTCCATCCTAGACCTAGAATCAGAGATTCTAGGGGTAGGCCCAGCAGTCTGTGGGTTCACATGTGCCCCAGATGATTCTGATTTACACTGAAACTTGAGAGCCACTGAGCTAACAGATGGGCTTAAAAGACATCTGGGCAGAGCACGCTGTCCACAAATGCCAACAAATCAGTAACTAACTAAAGTACATGCAAAACACTACATTCTTCCTCCACGGTTGATAATTGTAGGGAGGCTGAGGGCCTTGTGGGTTGTACCAAGTGAGGACAAGGAGGAACATTAATGGAAGTTAACATTTACTGGGAACTTACTATGTGCTGGGCACTGTTTTGTTATATGATAACTCATTTATGTCTCACAATAATCCTGTGATGTAGGTATTATTATCTCCATGTAACAGATGAGGAAAGTGAAGCACAGAGGAGTTAAATAACTTGCTCAAAGACACACAGCCAAGAAGGGACAGAGCCCACACAAGGGCTTTGTGGCTCCACTCTTCAACTCTCACCACTTTGCCATATGCCTTCTTTTCCACCAGCCTTTCTTGAAAGGGTACTTGGACGTCCTGCTTCCACTGGTAGTGGAAGAAATGGATTCAAAAGAATATTAGCTACTCTGCTTGGAAAGAAAGCAAGCCAAGAAACTAGAGTCATTTCTATGGCTCTCTTCTTATTTGTAAATAGGAAAAAACCCAAAAAACAAAAAACATTGGGAGGCAATATACTAAAGGGAAATCTGAACTTTGAAATGAGATGGCCCTGGGCTCAAAGCACTGCTCACTGTAGGCTGAGTCTCTGGGGAAGTTACTCTCCTCATCTGTAAGATGGGTATAATAATTTACCTCTCAGGGTTGTTGTGAGAATTAAAAAACCTACATATGTAAGGCTCCGGGGTGAACAATCCAAGAATGTGCATCCCTAGCTTGCCCCTTCCTTTCTTCTGCATAGAATGATTTCCATAGAAAAGTAGAATTTGGGAATAGGTCATAACTTTGTGGGGGATTCCTGGATACAAACAAATGAAAGCAGAATTACTAATTCTATACACTTTTTTTTTTTCAGATTTTATTCTTCTTTTGCAAGGGTATTTCAGAGCGTCTGATTACTAGTACACCTAGAAGGGTGCTGAGTGAGATACCTTTTGATTAGGTGAGCAGAGGTAAAAACCACTGGTCTTGAGCATGGGTTACCAGGAAGCAGAGGGGGCTACTTCCCTCTACCCTGGACCTGTGGGTTACTGTTTATCTCCACAGTTGGTATATGGAATTGCTCTTGGTAGCAGCTGGATCCTGGATAAAACCTTCACCAGTAGACCAAATATTGCCTGCTCCTCGAGGGCCCCCTCACTGGCCTACTTAGAATCTGAGCCTTCTAAACATCTCAAGGCCTCTCAGCAGCAAAGATCAGGAGCAAGCATTCTTGAGATAAAATGTGTGAGGGTGATAAATTCACCATACAGTACTTTTTCTCTTCAATAATCTCACTTCCAAATCCCTCCTGACCTTAAAATGATTAAGATGATAAAAAAGCTTTGTCATTTCATTGACCTACCATTGGCCCTCATAAAAAAGTCATCATGAACTTCAAATGTTAGTGTATGGTTACTAATATCATTTTAACTTTTCATATTTTTACTTTCTCTCATAATTATTTGCATTTTAAGAGTTCATTCACCTGATCAAAAATATTTACTAAGTATTTAGATATTTATAGAGAGACAGCATAGCCTAAGTTGTGAGGTGTGGGCTCTGTGGTGACAAACTGGATTTAAGTCCTTACTAGCTGTGTAACTTGGTTAAGTTGCTTAGCTTCTGTGCCTCATTTCAACATCATCATTACTGTGAAAATTAAATAATTTAAATCATATCAAGCTCTTAGAGCAGTGCCTGGCACATAGTGAGTGCTCAAAATGTTCTTTGAGAGACAGGGAGTGATAGAGCAGACACATATTCTCTGCCAGGCACAGGTATGCACAAAGTCACATGAGCTCAACTCAGCTCTCTAACGATATCATGTTGGCTACTTCAGAAATGATTTTTGGGGCTCTAACAAAACTGTAATGAAATAGCTGAAATGTACAGAGTACTTATTACATGCCAGGCTCTAAGCTAAGAGCTTTACTTGGATTAGCTCATGTAATCCTCAACAACTCTGTGAGGAGCCATTATCCCCCTTTTTCAAGGAGGTGGTCTGAGGGGTAAGGCTGGGATTTGACCCCATCAGTGTGGCTGCGAGCCCACCTGTACGGAACCTCCGATCCTTACTGCGGTGTTGGTACTTGATGACAGCCTGTGTTCTTTCTCCCTCTGTCAGAATCTCTCATCCTCCCTGACGTGCTCTGGCCTTATTGCCCATATTAGTTCACAGTGATGCATTGCCAACTAGAAACAGACTTTTTGAAAACCAGTGGGCCTGTATTTTAAAAGCTTTGTTTGCAAAAGCAATGGGACAGCTGGCTGGGGCTGCTGTTTGTAGAAGAGATACAGAGGGAGAAGGTACAAGGAATTTGGCCAAATGCGAATATTTATATTTTTCCAGATAATTAACTATGGCAGCTTGTAAGTGAAATATTTGCCAGTGCTCATGAACATTATCCAGGGTAATGTTATCTTTTGATTAAACAACATATGTTCCCTAATAATACGTATGTATGAGGGATACAGAGGAAGGTGCCAAGATGCTCACAATTTCTTAGATTTGGTGGGTGTCAGCCAGATTCTCATGTAGTTCAAGACTTTCGAGGGAGAAAAGGAGACTAGGATTCTGTTGATTACGCATTGTTCTTTTTCTAATCCACCTACAAACAATATTGTGCATGTTAATAATGTGAGTAATAATACACGCAAAGATAACTGGATTAAGTTTGGTAGTAGTAAGGAAAATGAGCAATTTTATGAATTACGGTTTGATTTAATTTCTCCATGAGACTCATTTTCTAGGTCCGTGGGTCTCAAAGGTTAGCTGCGTCAGCATTACCTTGTGGCCTTTGAGAACGACCGACCTAGGTTGAGGTTAGATTGTGTGAAGCAACACAGGAACGTACTGAATTGAGCAGGGGTCCCACTGTGATATTCGAGACGGGTCTATTCCAGCGTGCTCTGAGAGATTCACATACATTTTCGTTTATCAAAGTATTCGTGATTTGATGAAATGGTGTCTGGCATAAAATCCACCTGGGTTAGCCAGAATTGTAACCTGGACCCTAATTATAAACCTGCAAGTTATTTTTCTTGCTGTAGACATCAGCAGATCTTCAGGAATACACACAAAAACAGCATCAATGAAAAGATGTCTGTCTGCGGGCATCACAGTGCCCAGATGGGCGCTCAAGTTCTCAGTCACTGGTTGGTTCATTGGTGACGCATCTCCACTCAGTACTTTCCTCAGCAGCTCCTCAGCTTCTTGTAGGCTTCAATTCTCAGGATGTACACTTCAGAAGAATGGGACCATTGCATGGCTTTTTGCATTATTTTGAGTAATATTATTAATATCCTAGCACAGTTACAAATATTAGAAAATATCTAACTCAAACCAAATCAAATATGAAAATATGACAACCAGATTGTCTGTACCATGGCTCATTGCATGGTGTCCCATGATCAACAAGTATTATTTCTATAAGTGAAGTAAGTCAGAGAGAGAAAGACAAATATCATATGATATTGCTTTTGTGGTATGTGGAATCTAAAGAAAATGATAAAAACATTTATTATCTTATTTACAAAACAGAAACAGACTCACAGATTAGAGGAATGGATTTATGGTTACGGAGGGGGTGGGTGGGAGGAGGGATAGATTGGGAGCTTGGGATTGACATGTACACACTGCTATATTTAAAATAGATAACCAACAAGGACCTACTGTATAGCACAGGGAACTCCACTCAGTACCCTGTAATAACCTAAATGGGAAAAGAATTTGAAAAACATTAGATACATGTATATGTATAACTGAATCACTTTGCTGTGCACCTGAAACTAAAACAACATTGTTAATCAGCTATACTTCAATATAAAATAAAAATTTTAAAAATTAAAAAAAAATAAAAGTGAAAATAACAAAACAAAAAACCAAGTATTTCTAGAATAAATAGAGTCAGGCTCAATTTTAATTGGGTGTTAAGACTGTGGTATGTCAGATCCAGCGTGGTTAGAGAAAGAATTCCCCTAGAATTCATGGACTTCTCTTATTTCAACCTAAGGTGATTAACTCAGAGTCTTCCTCCTGGTCTCTTATATTCCATTGCAACTTTAACTCCCTTTTCTGGTCTAGAGCACCATGAAGAATATGTCAACTTTAATCAGCAGGTGAATCGTCCAGGTTGTTGGATTCTGAAGTGAGGGCTTTGAATAGCTGTGGAGCAACGTGAAGACACTGAGGTATCTAATTAATATATGTCAGTGGCTCGCAACCAGGGCCAATTTTGCCTCTCTGCTGGGGACAGATTGTCTGGAGACATTTTTGAGTATTACAGCTGGGGAACTGCTACTGGTATCTCGTGCATAGAGGTCAGGGTTGCTGATAAATATCCGACAGTGCACAGGACAGCCCCTCTCAGCCAAAAATCATCCTGCTGCAAATGACAATTGTACCGAGGTTGAGGAAACCCTGGCCTGGGAGCTGAGATGCCCTCAGTTCACTGGATGTATTAGGAGGGTAAGTCATTGCAGCCTGTGATGCCTCAGTTTCCTACTAAAAGATCCAGGAAACCTAGAGTGTGACTTGGGAGCACCCAGTCCTGTCAAGCCAGCTAGGAGGAAGACGTGGACAGAACGGAGCGTCTGTTCTCGGCCTTTCCAGAAGAAAGGCTGCAGCTCTCATCCAGCAGCGTGGAATCCAGCTCTTGCGAGAATGTGGCATTCACTCCAAGACTGAGAAACAAATAGGTGTTTTCCTGTTATCCTCCTGTGGAGCTGCGCAAGTCATTACACGGCATTTTGAAGGAAGAATGATCGGTTAATTTATTCTGGCTGGATGTGGAGCAAACCAGTGCCGGACACTGGGTGGAAATCCATACCTGTACCTCATTATCTCTAATGGGAGTTTCAAAGGCGCTGGCGGATTTAGTGTCCTATTTGGTCTGAGTTGTATAACACATGTCAGTACGGCTGCTTCCTTGCTATGTCATTAATATTTAAATAATGTGATTTAAAGGTCTATCTGCACCTACAGCAATATTAAAATACATCATTCAGGTTTTCTAGATGGTTATGCAAAGGACTAGGAGTGGCGACTCGCAGGAGACAGTGAAAACTTAATGGCCCTACCTAGAAGAGAGAATTAGCCACAAATATTTTTATTGTATGAATATAATTAATAAATTAAGAAGGTTGCATCTTTTTTTTTTTTTTTTTCCTGGTCAGAAATCTACATCCTTGTATTGAATTGTTGCAAAGATGAACTACAGGGGATGAGTTCTGCCTAGACTAGCTGGGAGTGAGCAGCAGAGGTTGGGGGACTTGCCTTCCCTTTACTGTCTCCCTTCTGAGGTTTCCATCCCCTTTACCTCTGTGGTCCACCCTGGTCGCCTCTCCTGGGAGATGCCTCGGCTGGATGGCTCTACCACCTTTGCCTGCAGTGCACCTCATTCCCAGCAGAGAGAGCTAGTCTCCACCGTTGTTGCTTTGGAAGGAAGCTCATTAACAGATTTACCAATGATGTTACTAAGGAAGGGGTAGTAAACATTTGCCACTGTTTGGCCCCTAGCATTCACCTGCCACCCTCTCCTTCTATCATGTCTTTGTTCAACTGTAAAGCCAGGTGCCTGGCTCCCACCGTGGGTGACAGAAGACCTGAGTTTTTCCTCTCTAATTGAGGAGACTTAGTGTGCAAGATAAACTCATCTCAGGGTCCTCATGCTGAGCAGAAGTTTCCTGCTCTTTGGAGCTCTGCAGCTTTCTTGGTTCTCTCTGTAACCAACCCCGCTTTTACAGTGGTCCATAGACTCTGAGCTTCCTACTGCTGTCGTGCTGTGGGCAAAGAATTAGCACATTGAACGGCCTATCAGCAGAATCCGTGCCTGATTTAGGAATGAGCCTTCCTAACGATGCAGGACAAATTGGTCATGAAATGCCTTCCAAACTGTGGTCAAATTTACAACCAAGAGGAGGTGCTTTGGACAAAGAATGTAGTTCACCATTCCAGTAAGTGAATGTTGCCCACCATCAAGCCATCAGCCACTGCAGCCACCTTGATGGTGCACCCTGAGGGGAATACAGGATGGAGAAAAACACGATGCTGGCCCTAGAGAGTTAAGGTGCATATCCAAGGAATAATTTTAATGAGCCTAGACTCTTGCAGAGCGCACCCCCCTTACCCCATTCTGTCTACAGATTTGTGGGTCTGCCCTGTGTGTGGGTGCACAGAAGCTCAAACAGGGATGAGAGATGGTCCTCCTTGATGGTAGCAAATTGGATTGTACTGTTTATGCCTGAAGGTGACACTTCATCAATACTGGAAGAAGCAGAAAATCTACAGGAGCTGATCTGCCCAAGTTGTTGCCAGGGATGAGGAAGGGAACCCTGAACAAGGATGTTTGCAGGCAGCAGTGAGAGGAAAACAAGCTTTTTCTTGCTTGTACCCTACCAGTTATTATACTGGTTTCACTTAATTTACCCTTATGAGTTAACAGAGTGAGTTTCCTACTCTTGAAGCCAAAGCTCTGTACACACTATAAGTGTGTCATGCCTCGCAGAGGTATTTGTGTTGCAACGCAGGATAACTTTAAATTCAAGGTTAGATTTTTCTGGCATCACAGGTAGGAGTGTGGAAGGAGGAGAATGGCATACTCCTTCACGAGATGAAACACAGTGAGTTCCCCCAGGTTTGGGCTGCATCCTTGCTGGATGCTGTCAGACAGAGGGCCTGGTGGGAAGGTCCACTACCATGGCCACCTGTGGCCATCTTGATGGCTTTACTCATGACCCTGTTTCCAGGTCACTTAATGACTCCAAAACTAGTTCTCTTATCTATAAAGTGAGAATAATAACAACTCATAGAATTGTGAGAATTCAATGAGGTGACATGTGAAATAGCTTTTTAAACTGTAAAGGGGTGTACAAATAGGATAGATTTTTTCTTACTTTAATTTTTGAATAGATAACACATTTATAGCATATGTGGTTTAAAATATTTTAAAAGACATAAAAAGAAAGTTCCCTCTTACTCCTGCCCCTCAAGCACCCAGGTCTCATCCCAATCTCTTCCAGGTCTACACTGTTTTTAGCTTCTTTATGCATATGCAAACAAAACCCAACATATATTCTTATTTTCTCCCTCATTTTACTCAAAGGTAGAGTTATTCTTCTGTAACTTGCTTTTTTCTATCTAGTTAAATATATATCTTCGCAACCTGGCGAAAACACTTGAATTTGTTTCTATACCAATATATAGCTCATTCTTTTTCTTTTTTAACAGCTGGTTTAGTGAGTTCTCTATTGATACATATCTGGGTTGTTTCCAATATTCTTCTATTCAGATAAGTCTGCAAAGAAGCAGTGTGTGTGTGTGTGTGTGTATGCACGCGTGCACACGCATATATGTATGTATATTTACATATTGAAATTCCTCTGTCAAAGAGGGAAGAGTTTTTCTTTCTTTGCTGGTGCAGGTGCCCTGGTTAGAACAGGAAATCTTAGGCAGAGCTCTCCTTCTGTAACACTCACCAAGCTCTGATTATTTGGCCCTGGACAAGAACGGATGGAGCCAGAGGTCAGTTCTCTGTAGCTTTTAAATTTGAGGAAAGAGAAGGCCAGCGGGAAGCCTGGGTCTAGAGTTGGATTTCTCTCCTCAGGACGTGATGACTTGCTCCTATGGAAAGGGACCGATGTTGCTTCTTTTCCATATTTTGGAGCACTTTTCTCAACCAAGGAATGGGGATATGAGCCCTCACCCCCAGCACCGAGCTCCCAGCACAGCTCACTCCGTAACGTTAGACACAACGGCTGTCCTGTCAGCAGGGTATCTGATGGACCCTCGCTCCATTCAATTCACTGTTACAGAGTGAAATACGACAGGTGCCAGAGGAGAGGGAGCGGAACAAGTCCACGTGTGTGTGGCCATCGTTCACAGTTTGTGGTCTCAGAGGCCCAGTGACTCCACTTCCTAGTGGTCTCGGTGGGTGTCATGTCGCAGTGATGCTGAGAGAGCTCACGCGCCCCCCGCAGCTGAGCACAACCTGGTCAGACACTGACCCTTCTGTTGCTTGTCGGAAGGCAGCCGCTGCGAAACGGCAGAGCGTGTTCGGGGCGACGTGGAGCAGTCACTGTGCAGAGGAAGTGCTGTTTGTAGAGACGGGCAGAGGTAGCTGCTGAGAAGAGCCAGGCGGGACTGGATTGTGACAAGTCTTGATCGCTAAGTTCAAGCTTTCAAACTATTCCAAAAGCTACGGGTTCCGTTGGGGATTTTAAGTAAGAGTGTAACCCCAAACGCGCTTGCATTTGCCTGTAGAAAGAGCACTCTGGCACCAGCGTGGCGATGGATGGAAGCGGAAGACCCTGGGCGGGGAGCGCGGTGAGGGCGCCCCCCTAAGGCGGGACGTGGCAATGCAGGCTGCGACCCACTGGGAAGCGCAGGGCGTGGGAACCGTGAGGGGTAGGAGAGGGCAGAGGGCGGGCTCTAGGATGACCGCCCGGTTTCCGGCTCTGTTGGCCACGTGGATGGTGGTGCCATTTATTGAGCTGTACGCCCAGGAAAAGAAGCCGGTGCTGCGTGAGGGCGGAAGGTTCCGTTTGGCGGCGAGCTTGAGTTGCTGGAGAGACATCGCAATGGAGACGTCCAGCGGGCAGTTTGACGTGCGAGTCTGGCTTGGGGAGAGATCAGGACTGGCAATTGTACGGATCAGCCTCTTCTACATTTTTTTGCCACCGTTATTTATTTTTCTGGGAATGTTCCTTTCTTTTTTTCCTGTCTGCATCCTCTCTCACCGCCTCAAAACTGCCTTTCCCTTACAGTGGAGACCATGCCACCCAAGATGTAAAACCTCCTGGGAGGCTGTTTCTCAGCTAGTGGGCCCTTGGTGACGGTAACCACCTGCTTGCTGAAATGGAGCCTGGCCTGCACATTTGAAAGTAATGTTAGCAGTTCTAGTCTCTGACGGATGCCGAGTCCACTACTTACAACCGCAAGTACTGAAAAGATAGATTAAATGTTTCTTTCTTCTTTTGATTACAGGAGTAATTATGCAGGTGTTTATTTGATCAGCCTATCAGTCAGGAGACTGGAAATTCTTAAACTGCATCCTTTCAAAGCATCAGTGGCAGATTGCGGCCACCCTCTCACTCATGCACGCCCACTGTTTCTTGTCTAATGGAATTAATTAACCATTGTTCCTTCCTTTCCATGTGGATGTCTACAAACCTCCAGGCAGATGCCCTGGTAAGAAACCCACTGGTAGAGAAGAAAACGAAAGCCCCTTCCATGTGTCATCTTCTGGAACACTGCAGAAAAAGCACCGTGGCATAAATCACTCCAAATTCATCAGCTCTGGCGCACCATCAAAGAAGAAGAAAGACTTCTAATGGGGTGAGTGAATCTTTGTAAATTCAAGAGCTCCTTTGAAAAATCCCTGACATTTCCTGCTGCCATAGAAACCATCTTTTTCAAGTGGATTGTAAATAAAAACAGGGCCCTCTGGCTTCGCATTTATATTATATGTCTATGGTCTTTTAAATATGGAAAAGTATGCCTTATTTCTCTTGGAAGTGTCTGGCCTGTTGATCTTATTTTCATTGTATCTGACTGTAGTCATAGGGAAAGCTTATGTTAGCCTTTCTGGGTTAAGAGATAAGAAATTCACATAACTGATAGATGCCGATATTCGTTTTAATGCAATCGGAGGTTTTGTGTTCGCGAGAGCAGATGAATCACGGAAAAGGATTTAAAAAAATCTCTCCCCCAGCAAGGGTAAAATAGTGTCATAGATCTGTGTGGAATTGCTCACAGAACTCCTGTGACATGAAGGCTGTGACTGTTTTGAGACATTTCATTTGTTTATCACAATTCACTTTGTGAGGAGAACCCAGTATTTCATTGGGGGCAGATATGCGCCCTTTGCGTACCTTCTCGAGTTTTGACTGGCAGTCCCGCGGAAGAGGGCCTCTAAGAATCTGCACGGAGGATTAGAGAAGAGGGGCTGGGAGTCGCTCGTGCCATTAGCTACACCTGCCAAACACCGAGCGGGCAGGGAGGCATTCTGGGAGACGCAGGGCTTGAAAGCTTTCTTTGCTGACCTTGAGTTAAAGCAGAACTGATTTCACACATATAAAATGCACCCCAGGAAAAGTTCTCCCTCAAAAAGCTGCCTGTTTACCCTTGATTTAGCTAAATGTTCCTCTTTTGCATTCCCCTAGCCTCCATCTTGTCACTCAAGAATATTGAAATTATCTGTTTCTGTTTCACCCACCAAACTCTCCACTTTTTAAGGGCAGGGACAGGGTTTGATTGATTCTTATGCTGCAGTGTCCAGCCAGCACCCTGCACCTAGTAGGGCCTCATGAAATATCTTTCAGACAGAACTGACATGAGTTGAAAAGCCGTATCTTGTAACTAGGAGTGAGCTTCTCCAGGGTGGGTACCATGTCTCATTTATTTTTGGAATAATAATGAAGATAATAGCTTACATTGATTGGCTATTTGCATGCATTATCATTTCTAATTGCCTCATCAATTCTATAAGATACCTTCTATTATTGTCTCCATTTTTCAGATAATGAAACTGAGTCAGAAAGGTAATTTGTTTGACCTGGTGCAGCTAGTACGTGGTGGATCTGGGGTTCTGACACATACCCTCTAATTCCAGAGCACGTGGCCAGTGTCATGATGGTCTGCTGCCTCCAGGCCTATGCATAGTCCCTTATTTAGAGAAGATATTAAGAGATGTTTGTTGAATGAGTAAATCTCATAGGAACTCTGGTAGCTCAAAGTTGTCACGTGCCTGGCTCACTCTTTAGAAGCAGTCAACACCTCGTTTCTCACGGTGCTTCTGGTTGATACTTAGGAGGTTGATCTCATGACCCAGTCATGAGAGTTCTTCACAAATATTTTGTTTCTCATCCTTCCAGGCACAGTAGAATTCACTTCCTTGTTACTTCCTGTTAGTCATGGACTTGTGACTTGCCTTAGCCCATGAAATATGAGCAGAAGTGATATGTGTCACTTACAGGCAGAAGCTTTGAGGGCCAACGTGTGCTTCACCATATACGCTTTCCCCTGCCATGATGAACGTGGACATAAAGGCCAAGACGGAACAGAGCTCCTTGACGATCCATGTTGGTCGTGTGTAGTGCGAGGGAGAAATAAACCTTCTTTTGTTGTTAGCCGCTGACATGGGGGCTTGGTTGTAAGTGTAGCATAACCTCACGCATCTTGCCTAGTCCAAATATCAAATGACTGCTTCTCTCTCATTTCAACCATCTGGATATCACTGGCAGTGATGGTCAAAGTACAAGAGGTCTTCAGAAGACCCCTCGTAATTCAACAAATATTAAATTACTCCTCCTACCTTATCCTTTTAGACGTCAAAGGCACAGAGTCCTGTCTTAACTTGGAAACTCTTGATGGTACCCACTAGATATAACTCCTTTTGAAAGTTTTGTTAGTTTGATTGCTTTTATGGATTTGGCTATGTCTTAGGTCGGGTTCTGCAGAAACAGACCCAGAAATGAGAATTCCTGTACAAGTGCTTTATTCAAGAAGGGCTCCCAATGGAGACCAGGGAGGGGCTGGGGGAGCAGGACAGGAAGGGGGAGGGAGCCAAGGCAGCATGTGATCTCAGGCCAAGTCTTCAGGAAGATTCCCAGGGAAAGGTAAGTTACACCTCAGTGTTTTCTTTCCTGGAGCAAGGGAGTTAGGCTTCCCTTCTCCCTTGGTGAATAGTTTTGATTAACGGTTACCCTGTAGAAGATGGGATGTAAACCCCAGGAGCTGACCTCCTAGTAGGATAAGGGCATTCCCAAAGAAGATACACAGGCGCTGGCTGTTGAAAGCACACTGAAGGGGGAGGAAGGGTGTGCACAGAAAAAGTTAATTAGGGGACATTTCTTAGTTTTGAGCTATTTTAAACACTCTTTGCTTAGACACCTGTCAAGGAAAAATCAAAGATTGGCCTCCCCATTTCTGTGTGACAATGACAGACAGGGGGACCTGGGGGTGCAAAATGACCTTCCTGTCATCAGGGAGGCAGTCGCGACGAAAGATGATGTTGGCACTTGTGACTTCTGAGTCTGGTGCCAGAGAATCGAGCACCGCTCTGGGGCACTCTTGGCATGAGAGCTGATTGTATCAAACTCTAAGTGGGCCCTACTTTAATACAATCTGACATGCAGACTTCTTACTGGCCCACAAAGACAAATTAAAGTATATGTATTTACAGTACAAAAGCATTTAGTGACGCTGAAAGGTTAAATGCCAGCATTCCTGGAAACAGTTTCCAAGATAGCAAAAATAAGAATCTTACTGTGTAAATTGTTAAAAAAAAGTTTGCTAGAAGAGTTTGCAGGATTTCTTTCTTCTGAGGTTTTCAACAAGGACTTATCTAGGGGCGTGGGAGTATTATCCTAGATGGGATGGGAAGGGAATGACCTTTCAAGGTCGCTCAGATGTTGTAATCACACTGCAACAAAATTGGGATTCCATGTAACTGATCAGAACTGTTTATGCACAACACCAGACACTACATGAACATATGGCAGGAACACAGACACTATGGAATGTATACATTGCATTGTTATGTTTGTGTGACTTCTGTTTTATACATCTGTCACAAGGAAGGAGTGAAGCCTGTGGTTATCTTTCTCTTAGATGGGCAAATGAATGTGTAAAAGTTGGAGAAAAGACAGACATTGTATTTACCAGAAACTCATAAACTACCAGAAGCTGTTAAGTAAATGTGTGAGAATCAATTTCTCCGTGCTTGGGAATATTACCAGCATTTCAGTTGTAACTGCAAATAATGTGAGATTTGAAAACAAATACCAAATATGTTCCTGTTTGGAAATGTTTTAAACTTTAGTCTTTATCAATAAATCTAAATCTCTTCATTCCACCTAAAGCTCTGATATTTTATTCTCAAAATGTTGTGTTTTCCTTCTGGCACACACTCTTCTGCTTCCTTACCCCTTCTATAACAATCATACAAACAAAGATCGCCTCAAACCTTTAGAGTTCATTGTGCTATGCTGGCCCCAACTCAAAAGTTGTCTGAACTTCTTAGCAGAATCATTTCAACATGTTTTGTTTTACTGTCTAGCTATAATACTTATCAGGTCTTTTTTTTTTTTTTTTGAGAAAAGGGAGGAGCAGAAATGAAATACACCTTTCATTATAATTTATTTTAAGTAGGAAGGGAACATGGCTGTGCAATTGGCTTTTTTTCCCTTGCAGCTCTTGGATTCCCTGACTCTTTGTGGAGTCTTTCTGGGTGACTTTAGGTTACCTGCTGCAGCAGAATTGTGCCTCTTGCCTCTCAGTATGGAAGGTGCATGTGTAGCATGATCTGTGGCAGGTAGGATCAGCAAGAAGTAAAACACTAAAGCTTATGGGTACAGGTAGATGTGGGTACGGTGCTTTAAAAGTGTGTCCACAAATTCTTTAAAATTCTACTGGCACCCCATCTTCCTCTTTTCTCTGAATCTGATTTTACCCTCATCATGACCCTGAACCTTAGCTTTTTCCTATTCTTTTTCCTTCTATCTTTCTTTGGGTTGGGTTCTCTTATCCTTTTGTCTATGCCTTTACAGGCACCCAAGATTTTCTTATTCCCTTACCCTTTCATTTTGCCTGCTTTGACCGTCACTAACCACACACAGCTCCCCAGTGTCTGTATTCTGTTTCCAGTATTGTCATAGGTGTGCATTGTCGTGGAAAACTGGTATGAGACTGTCTGTCTAGTAAGTATCCATGTCCCCCTTTCTCAGCGGGGGCCTCAGTTCAGCAGGAGACTCCTTTTCGTTCTATTCTGTTGGTTCTCTCTTATGTCCTCCTTTATCCCACTCTGCCGTACACAAGCCCTCACCTCATCTATTCCTCATTCTTTTCTCTCCGCTTATAATCTTACCTTCTGCTTTGCTAAGAAGACAAGTCTTTCAAGGTGAGCCTTCTCAAATAATTAACTTCCTTACCCTCATGTTTGTAAGGAAACATCCCCTGAAATAGCAGTGGCTCAAACAGGATAAAATTTATTTTCTCTTATGTATAGTTAAGAAGTGGGAGGTTCGGGGCCCTACTTTCATGATCTTCAGGAACCCAGATACCTTCCAGCTTAGTGCTCTCCTGTACCTTGGGTGTGGCTTCCATCTTCATGAGCCACAGTGGCTGCTTGAGATCCAATGATTGTATTCACATTCCAGGAAAGAGGATGAAGAAAAGGAAGAAAACAGGTGTATCCCTTTGTTTAAGGACACACCCCAGAAATCACATACAACACATCACCTTACAACTCACTCAAGAGTTAGTTAGCCCTCCGGCTTTAGTAAGTCTGAAGAATGCAGTCTTCTCTAGGTAGCCATTTGCCCAACTAAAATGTCAGAGGTTCTTTTTCTAAGAAAGGAAGAACAATGCCACTTCATGATATCTCTGTATCGTCACCATTCTCTGCCTTTATTTGTCTATCCAAGGAAATCGAGTCCTGTCTCCTTTCTAAGATGACAACTTCTGTATGTTCCTGTGATCCCACACATTTCATAACGATGTGAGACTGTATACTTGTTTTCAGAATTAGGTTAACTGTGTTTATTTCTCTTTGTATTTCTGACAGTGAACATTTTTCCTGCGTCTACCATTTATCACATTTGATTCTTTTTGAAGATGAAGTTATTCCAGAGGTTTAGTCACTGTATTTAATAAATAACATAAAATTACTCTTCTGCCTGCCTGCTACCCTTTTGTATCTTTTGAACTTGCTTTAATTAAAAAAAAAACGTGACTGTGAATATACATATGCGTATATATGAGCATGATATATATGAGTATATATGCGTATATATGAGCATGATATATATGAGTATATATGCGTATATATGAGCATGATATATATATGTATATATGTGAGCATGCTACTCATTTTCATGTCATTTTAAAATGCTTTATTAATGTTTCATTTAAAAGTTAATGTATTGGTTATGAATACATTATTGGTCTCAGGAAGTATTAGCCTGCTCTGTTATTTTGGCTGGGCTATTCAGATCTAAGAGATTGTCTGTAATCTTGTACCAGAGAGGATGCTTTGCAGGTAAATTTTCATTTCATGATAAAATGTTATCTGGTCCCATGATATGTGACTCAGTCTTAATTTATAAAGCTGACCGAGTGATGACACAGAGAAGCCAATGCCATTGAAAGAAGAATTTTTATTATGTATGTTTCTTGAAAAAATGGTACACACATGCCATGCAGGGTCACGTGGGGAAGTACTAGGTTTGGTCAGGAGGTGGAAGCAGGAGTGAGGGGAAAGCCTAGCCCACAGGGAAAGAAAAGGCAGGGCAGGATAAATGCTTTAGGTTTGGGTAGTTTGAATAATTCCAGTGGGCTTTGGGGCATAGGGGCTGTCCCTAGCTGTCTGGTACCTGGCCCTGGGTGATTAAGGCAAAGGAATATAGTCTCCTAGAGTGCATGAAGCAGATAGAGGAGATGATTTAGAATGTGGACTCTGGATTGCATAGTTTGCCTGTGAAAGACTTGTTCCTGGCAGAGCCCTTTGTTACCTCTAGGAACTGGGTAGCCCTGATGGGGACAGTCTCTCCCTGCCAGCGAGGTATTTAAGATGCCAAAACATAAGAAACAACACCAGAAAACCCCCATGATTACTCCAGTCCGCCATCACTTTCTTAGGTCTCGTCTTGTTATCTCACCACCCCATCTCTGTTTCCTCTTGCTGTCAGATTATGTTCTCTCCTAACATTCAGACCTAGGTCATCCACTTCTCTTGCTTTTCAATCTGGTGCTGTCCTCATGCACTTTCGGGGCCTTAATCAGTGCCTCTGTCTATCAAGGATAGGGGTGTGGTCTTGGAAACTCTAGTTAGTGTTTCTCTTTGGGCCTCTGCTTCTTTGTGTATAAAATGGGAGGGGGTGGGGGGTGGAGGAAGGCTTCATTTTTCCTCCCATCTATGCCTTTTTTCTCAGAGACCATAACAGCCCCTGAAAAGGGGCCTCTTCCTGAGATAAGGTGGAGGATATTCTCCATCACCACAGTGTTTATTTACCTGGGAGAACAGAGGAGGGGAAGATGGAATATCTCTGGGTCTGACAGGAAAGGAAGGAGTAGGAACAGATTTCAGAACTCTCTGCCATCCAGTTGAGTATACGACACTCTAATTCTGCTTGTATATTCATCCTGGTGATTATTAATTTTAGGCACCCATAATATGAATGTGTGCTGTTTCCCAGCACAAGCCATTGTCTGCAGCCTGACAGGTCTTTGTTAATTGTCTTGCTTATTTCCACTAATGTGTCTTTATTCATCCTTCTCCTCTGCCTTTCATGTTCTCTCCCCTTCTTTCCTTTTATGTTTGCTCTTCAAGGCCTAGGGCTTTTACTCCTGATTTTCTTCTCTGATTTTTCTGACCTGCCTGAAGCTCTTCTGCTGGGTTTAGGGTCAGCACCATACAAGGATCCCTTAACTAATCCTAATTTTTACATATGTGTTAGCTTTTTAAATTGGACCCTGAGATTTGGGTGGTCAGAGGCCGCTTCTGGATGAATGTGGTCACCGTTTACATAGTACGTTTTCTCCATGGATCTCCCAATGGCCTGCTGTTCTTCTTCCTGCATCAGCTGAATGCTCTGCTGCTTCAGAATTCAGTGCTTTTACCCATGTAATTCCCTATATTTGTACACTCCCTCCATCTACACTACTGTTTCATTGGCCTCACTATGACTGCTTTAAACCTCAGTCAATTCTATAAGCTTTGGTTTGCTTATCTGCTACTCCCTAGGCTGTGAGCCCCTGGGGGGATGTGACTGGCAATGCTTGGCACACAGTAGGTTCTTAAGAACTGCCCTTAGTATAATTGAGGAAGAGGCCCAGCTGGCTTTTCCCATTTTATACTCTTCTCCACCCAAGACCCACCACCTTTATTTTAGCTTGAAGGCTGATATTTTACCAGCACGGAGAGGGACAGAACGTGCCATGAATTCTGACTTCTATTTGACCCTGTAGAGCCAATCTGAATATTTCCCCTGTGGGTGCTTGAGGGAAGCAAATTAGCCCCATGCTTGTCAGTTTCCCTCCTCTCTTCATGCTGTAGGTGAAAGTACAAGGAGTGAAAACTGGAACTCTCTTAACCTTTTCAGGTCTTCAAATAATGATTTTCTAGACAGATAAGACTAAATTGGTGTTGGATCTCTGCTCGGGAGCAGGAAGGATGGCTGTTGACAGGCTGCATGTGTCTGGATCTCAGCTTCATTGCCTTCCCTGCTTCTCGGTGGAGGAAATTAAAACTCTGATGGTCAGATTAGGTGGTTCTTAGCCTCTGGCCCTTGCCTGCTGCCGCCGATGTGAGAATTAGGCTTGTCTACCGGTTCAGATGAGGTGGTCAATAATTTGAGCACTTGAAGAAATGATTGAGGTAATAAGATCCTTAAACGAAAGGGCTCGTGAAGTGTTAAAAAAGCCCACAACCCAAAGCAAACAAACGGAAGTCCTCCCCCTCGGCCTCCCACTGAAAAGCAGAGGGTTATCTACCCAGAGTAAAGTAGAGGACAAGGTCAAAATCGCCTACTTCCTAGGACTGCTCTGAACTGCCTCTATTAGTCATTCCTTTGAGTGTAGGCATCCATCTAAAATGGAGCTGCCTGTTAAGCAGGAGACATCTGCTGTTGACCTGTGTTAACAAGACCTTCATCCAGGTGCTCAGCTGCTCTTGGGGGAGCTGGACCATGGGTCAGGTAAGTCTTCAAGAGGAAAGGAGGTTGGCAATAATCCAGAGGTCGGGGTTTGTTTTCAAGGCCCATTTTCATTACATCCCACAGAGAAGGTAACTGGTGGGCATTGGCTTCTTCCCTGAAAAAGATACATCAGTGGTTGGGAGGAGAGGTCCTCAAAAACACATGTGGCTTAGGTTTCAGTGTTGCCAAAACTAGCAATGGCTTCTTCAAAGCATCCTTATCAAGGGCCATGAGTCAATCCACATTTATTGGGTGCCTTGACTCTTGGAGGAATGAGAATTGGAAGGCCAGATAGGAAAGTTGTCATCAGACATCTTTCAGTTTAGTGGCGGGCACCATTATAAAATACACTTTTTCTGTAGCTGCTCCTTTATGTTACTAATCCTTTTATGGGATGGCTTTGAATCTCAGTCATATAACTCTGCACTGTCTGGGATAAAGCGTTAGGAGAAATGGGCCTGGATAGTCATTCCTCTAAGGTTTAGCAGAAATCAAGCTTTATTTATTATTTATTTTTCATGCTCTATAGCTAAAGGATACAGAGTATCATTGCATCTGACTGTCACAACAGTGCGACTTTTCTTCTAAAACCAGTGGAGCAGGATTGGTTTTGTGCAGTCACACAACTAAGGAATCTGAGAGTCACAATGAACCACTAAATAAAGCCTAAATAAGACTGTATAAAAAGTACTAATAAGAGGCTGATATTTTTTCTCTCCGTCTTTTAGTCTCTTGCTCTCTCTTTGTCTCTAGCTCTCTTTCCTTGTGTTTATAGAAGGATGGGAGCTCTCTAGATATTACATGGTCATTTTTTTCCTGTGACCCTTTAATTTCACTAAAACATCTCTCATTATTGGGAAAAATTAGGTTCAGAAGAGCATTTACTATTGTTCTTTGGTTTACTTAGTGGAAGATGAAATAGTTACTTGTGTGGCGTTTATGTGATTTTTTTATAGTTCCTAAACTGAATATTATACAATGGTATGATCTTTTTATCAAAAAGCTGAACAGTTCTGGCCTGCAAAGTGTCCAGGGCATAGATGATCAAAGTTCCTTTCTCTGTGTCTTGATCAGACTTTCACCAGGTTCATTCTAAGCCACATTTCTCAGAGGCCAGTGACGAGGCCTAGGGTAAAGTCATACTGAGAAAACATGTCTTATGAGCTGAAGGAGCCGGGGGAACTGTAGCCTGGAAAAAAAATGACTAAAGTGAGACTTCATTTGTTGTCTTGAGATATTTAAAGTGGTGTCCTGTTGCAAAGGGGCAGAACTTGGCCTGATGCCTAGGAGTTCAGGGCAGGGAGACCTGAGTAACTATTCCATCAGAATTGCTAAAGTCATGAGACTTCTGTCACTTGAATTATTCAAGCAAAGGCTGAATGCTCACTTGTGGGAATGTTTTGGTGAGATTAGGCTGAGTTATCCCGTGTGCCTGCATCTCAGGTGAGGTTTTCCCCAGAATAACCCTCAAAAGAGCAAGAATTCTTTTATATTTGAATTCTTACACAGGGAATACAACAAATGTCTATTTGGGGAAGACAAATAAGCTTGGAGATTATTTAAATACTTTAGTTGATGCTACTTTTAAGGCATTAAGATTCAAATAATAGAATCAATAAAAGATGAAGCAAAGGAATTTCTGAAAAATTTAGTAATGGTTTCTGGGTATTTGACCTTGCAGTTCGAAATATTGAGGTTGTTATAAATAAATAATTTAAAAATAATATAATACAACAGTACAGTAAGAGTTTGCTCTCTGGCAGTGGTTCTTATCTGGGAACGATTTTGCCTCCTGGGGGATATTTGGACATTTTTGGAGCCATTTTTGACTGTCGTGACTGATAGGGGTTGTGCGTGCTACTGCCACCTAGTGGATGGAGGCCAAGGATGCTGCTAAACATCCTGGTGCTCTTAGGACAAGTCCCCACAGCAAAGAATTATCCAGCCCAAATGTCAGTTGTGCTCTAGCTGAGAAGTTTTGCTTTAAGGAAATCAGGAATATAACTACAAGACTAATAAAAATCATCTCAGTGACAACATCATGTGGAGTCACAAAATCCTATATTTTAAACAGCTATTATGGGAGTAAAGATGATGTGTTTTGATGAACCACGTTTTGTGTTATGCGGCTCAAAAAATGTCTTTGGTAACAGCAGACATTCTGTTGTCAGCAGTGTATGTGAAGAGTTCCAAGAAAGCTGTTTCATAAAATGTGTGAATGAAGAAAGCAATATTTCTTTTTTTTTTTTTAATTTATTTATTTTATTTATTATTTATTTTTGGCTGTGTTGGGTCTTCGTTGATGTGCACGGGCTTTTCTCTAGTTGTGCTGAGCGGGGGCTACTCTTCGTTGCGGTGTGTGGGCTTCTCCTTGCGGTGGCTTCTCTAGGCGCGCGGGCTTCAGTGGTTGTGGCTCGCAGGCTCTAGAGTGCAGGCTCAGGAGTTATGGCTCACGGGCTTAGTTGCTCAGCGGCATGCGGGGATCTTCCGGGACCAGGGCTCAAACCCATGTCCCCTACATTGGCAGGCAGATTCTTAACCGCTGAGCCACCAGGGAAACCCCAAAAACAATATTTCTAAATCAATATGTTATTGTATATAATATGTGATTTTAAATATTTATTTGTAACAATTTAATAAACTAAATTTTATAGTCATTTGGCAATGTAATTTGCTCTAATAGTTGATATATTGAAGAGGGCCTGAAACAATTTTTTGTTCTTCTCATTGGGAAAAATGGCTGCATGCCTTGTATTCAGGCGAGGCTTGTATTTGCATGTGAACAGAAAATCTAATTCCAGGTCCTCTTAAGCTCTATGTGTCTGTGTTTGGTCATGGCATACATTTTTTGTCATGATATGAAATTCCTTCCTCTTATGAATCTGGAAATAACTTCCAAAGGTAATCAAATCTTTCCTGCTTTTATTTGCTTTAAAAAATTACACACTGTAAAATTCAGCACATTCTATGAGTTTTGACAAATGCATACAATTGTGTAACTACTGCCACAATCAAGATGCAAACCAGTCTATCATCCTCCAAATTTTCTCTTGCTTTCCCTTTGTTATCAACCCCTTTCCTCCATGTTCCTGGTTTTAAAATTTACTCTTACACAACTTACAAGTAGAATGCTTATTTTCAAAATAAACTCTTCTGCAGAGACCCAGCATCTAAATCAGACCCACGCAGATCTTCTCTGGGCAAAGTGGGTCATGGGGTCCTGAGTTCACCTACTCTGCCTCCCTCTGGCCCCAGCAAGGGCCTTGGGGACTTTTTTGGGAAACTGGTGCTCTGTAGAACAGCCAGCTCCACTGATTAAATTCTTCCATTGATCAAATGTTAGGTCAGCCCTTACAGTGTGCCAGGCTGGTAGCTGGGGGTGGAGAGAAGGATGAATCAGATAGATATGGTTCCTCCCTTTAGCAAGCTTAGACTCTAGTAGACTGACATCAGTCAAGTGTCAGTGAAGCTGAGGAAAAAATGATGTCTTCTCTGATGGAATTATCCCTGCTCCTGAGCAGAGGAAGCTTCATGGGATCCCTTAGGGGGAAGGTACAACCATGAGAAAGCTGGTGTGGCCAGACAGGCAAGGAGTTCCTGGAAAAGTCATCAGGGATTAGACTGAGTAAGGGTTTGTTGAAGGAAAGAAGAAGGAAGAGGAGGAGGAGGAGGGGGAGGGGGAGGGGGAGGAGGAGGAGGAGGAGGAGGAAGGAGGAGGAAGAAGAAAGAAAGGAAGGAAGGAAGAAAGAAAGGAAAGAAAGAGAGAGAGAGAGAGAGAAAGGAAGGAAGGAAGGAAGGAAAGAAAGAAAGGAAAGAAAGAAAGAAAGGAAGGAAAGAATAAAAGAAGGAAGGAAGGATATTGAAAGAAAGCATATTGAAAAAATTGAACTTCATCTCAAGATTTGGGGTGAAGGGTGTTACACAGGACAGTGACATGTTCAGAGCTCTCTCTCAATTACACTGGTTACCATTAATAGAACGGATTAGAGTGTGGGATGGGCAAATATGGATGTAGATGGAGTAGTGAAAAAACTGTTTCAGCAGCAATGGGCAGGAGGTGATGGTTGGCACATGGAGGTGATGGTGAAAATAAAAACGAGGTAATTCATTAAATATAGGCTTCAGAGGTAAATTAACGCTGGCCTATTGCTGAGATAAGGAGAGAGTGACAAGGAGGTTGACCAGATGTCTGGCTCGGGGACTGCACTTACTGAGGTGGCGCCCTCTGGGTTTGGATCAGGTTTAGGAGGGGAATACAGAGTCTACTTCTGAACGTGTTAGACTGTGGGGCTTGGGAGATATCCAGAAGGAAATCCAGAAGAGGTAGACCGATATCAAGGTCTGGAGCTCCATTCCAACCATTGTTTACTTATTCTTTGGAAAGGCCCACCACATTCTGGTCCTTAGCTAGGAATTGGGGTGAAAGTATAGCTGTGATGTGGTTGCTGCCCTGGAAGCACTGGAGAAGGAAACAGGATACATTTAGATTAATGTTGTAAAAGAAATATGTTCACACAGCCATGTGGCTCAGCAGAGGATGTGATTTCTTTTGCCTGAGGGAGTCAGAAAAGTTTTTTCCAGCTTTGCTAGACCAAGGGTTTTCCTAAATCAAAAGTGGAAAGAACATCATTCTCAGGACAGAAAGTAAGTACAAAGTTTGCAAGGTATGAAAATTGATGGTCCATGTGGGGACTTTCAGATAGCTGGGTATAGGCAGGCTGTAGAGACTGTGTACTAGGGAAGTGGTTGGAAAGGAAGACTTTTGGGTCCAAATGTTGAACATGGAAAATGCTTTGCAAGGGAGGAGCCAGGCAGGGCAGCAAGGAGGAAGGAGACACAGTAGGATCTGTGGCTGCAGATTGCATTGTGGACTGGAGAGAGAGGGGCTGGGGTCAGGGAGACGGGCTGGGAGGAATCCCAGGTGTCCAGATGGGAGAGGAGGAGGTTCTCAAGGCTGTGGCAATAGGGATGGAGAAAAAAATGATGATTCGGGGACTTAGGAAGCAGAGTCTAGTGGTCTTGGTGAGAGAAGAGATGAAAGGACAGAAGACTATATTGTTTCCATTTTGAACAAGCAGGTTGTCGTGATGCTGTTCATTGCAGGTAGGCTGTAGGGGAGCAGCAGTGTTGTGGTCAAATAGTGAATTCCGTTTTGCACATGTTGTGTGTGAGCTCCTGAAGGGCCTCCGTGGACCCCCAGTGGGCAGTGAGGATGCTGTGAACCTGTCGTGTCAACTGTGATTCTCTGGCAGGTTGTGTCAGACCCAGCCCATACTATGTTGCATTCCAATGGTTTGTTTTATGAGTCTCTGTTTAGATTATGGGTATTCCCAGGGTAGGAGCTGGGCTGTATTTTCCCTTTCTCTCTAGAGATATGTTGTAGGGCAGTGTCTTTCAAACTTTTTTTACTTCAACCACAGTGAGAAATACATTTTATATCATGCACAAACATCCATCTAAAATATACCTAAAATTTTCTTAGAAAACATTTACCCATAGCAACTGCAGTGCACTCTACTCTCTCCTTCCCTCCCCTCATCTCTCCTCCCCTCTCCCCTTCTTATCTCTCCTAATTTCTTCTTTTCATTTTCTATTCTAATTTTATTTTAAAAAGTTACTCCTTCCTATATTCACTTCAGGACGAGTAGTCTGCTGTCACCTGTGTGTTAACCACTGACGCGGAGCACAGAGTGTAGTAAAGATCCTGGAATCTGTAGTCAGGCAGACTCAGATTTGAACTTTACTCTGTCACTGAATAGCTGTATGGCCCTAGGCAAGTCATTTAACCTCTCTGAGCCTCAGTTTTCTCACTTGTAAAATGGAGACAAATGTTTCAGCCACAGTGAAGAGCAAATAAGAAAGTAAATATATATTAAACAAATCTAGTTGTATTAGTTTGTCTTGCTGCTGTAGCAAATGATCACAAAATTAGTGGCTCGAAACAACACAGATTTTTAAATCTTACAGTTCTGGAGGTCAGAAGTCCAAAATGAGTCTTACTGGGCTAAAATCAAAGTACAGTAGGGCTGTGTTCCTTCTGGGGGTTCTGTGGGAGGATGTGCTTCCTTACTTTTTCTAGTTCCTGGAGACTGCCTGCATTCCTGGGCTCATGGCCTCTTCTATCTTCAATGCCGGCAGCACAGCATTTTCAATGCCTCCTAGACTAACATTCTGCCTCCTTCTTCCACATTTAAAGGACCTGTGGACTCCCTCTTGCAAGACCACCGGAATCACAACTAACTGCTGAACAATCATTGACAGGAAGACACTGGAACTCACCAAAAAAGATACCCCACATCCAAAGACAAAGGAGAAGTTGCAGTGAGATGGTAGGAGGGGTGAAATCACAATAAAATCAAATCCCATAACTGCTGGGAGTGTGACTCACAAACTGGAGAACAATTATACCACAGAATTTCACCCACTGGAGCGAAGTTTCTGAGCCCCACGTCAGGCTTCCCAACCTGGGGGTCCGGCAATGGGAGGAGGAATTCCCAGAGATTCAGACTTTGAAGGCTAGTGGGATTTGATTGCAGGACTTGGAGAGGACTGGGGGAAACAGAGACCCCACTCTTGGAGGGCACACACAGAATAGTGCACATCAGGACCTGGGGGCAAGGAGCAGTGACCCCATAGGAGACTGAAGCAGACCTACCTGCTAGTGTTGGAGGGTCTCCTGCAGAGGCAGGGGGTGGCTGTGTCTCACCGTGAGGACAAGGACACTGGCAGCAGAAGTTCTGGGAAGTACTCCTTGGCGTGAGCCCTCCCAGAGTCCGCCATTAGCCCCACCAAAGAGCCTGGGTAGGCTCCAGTGTTGGGTTGCCTCAGGCCAAACAACCAATAGGGAGGGAACTCAGCCCCACCCATCAGCAGACAAGCAGATTAAAGTTTTACTGAGTTCTGCCCACCAGACTGCCATATATACACTAATATGTATAAAATAGATAACTAATAAGAACCTGCTGTATAAAAAAAATAAATGAAAAAAAAAAAAACCAAAGGAACTTGTGTACATTGGTCTCACCCAGATAATCTGGGACAACCTCTTTATCTTAAGGTTGGCTGAATAGCAAACTTAATTCCATCTGCAACCTTAATTCTCCCTTGCCATTGAACATACTGTATTCACAAGCTCTGGGTATTAGGATGTGGGCATCTTTAGGGCCACTATTCTGACCACCACAACAGTACAGTGAGTAGAACCTCATGAGTGTCCAATAAAGAGGTGATACATTGAAGTTCCCTTTTAACTCTGACTGTCTGTGAAATTAAAAAATATGTATAATTAAAACAATGCAACACACACACACAAAATCAGACCTTTAAATACAGATTCAACTTTGAGCCAGACGCCCATTTAACCTTTGGGAAATTGACGTTTGACGCTAAGTACAGGACTTGGCATTTGACTGTCTTATAGTTTTGAACACAGGTATCAGCATCAAAGAATCTTCTTTAAATGCTTTGCTTCATTTGAGAATTTGGTGAGCATGCTTTGTTGCCAATACTCAAATCAACGATGAAAATATTGAGCAGGCCAGGCCTCACGTCAAAGTCTTGAAGAGTTCTCCTGGAGGCTTTTCTTGGCCCTGAAAATGATCATTCATCAATACTTTCGTCTGACCTGAGAGATAGAAGGAGAGGGGGAAGAGAGAAAGACAAGAGGAAAGAGAGAATGACTAAGAACAAGCTGCACTTCTGAGAATGTGACACAAAGCAGATGTTTTTTCTGGGGATTGGTGTCTTGGAAAAAAAATGGAGTTATAATAAGGCCACTTTTTAATAAATATTTGCTATTATTATTATTTTTTATTTATTTATTTTTTAAAATAAATTTATTTATTTATTATTTTTGGCTGTGTTGGGTCTTCACTTCTGTGCAAGGGCTTTCTCTAGTTGTAGCAAGCGGGGGCCACTCTTCATCGCGGTGCGCGGGCCTCTCACTATCGCGGCCTCTCCTGTTGCGGAGCACAGGCTCCAGACGTGCAGGCTCAGTAGTTGTGGCTCACGGACCCAGTTACTCCGCGGCATGTGGGATCTTCCCAGACCAGGGCTCGAACCCGTGTCCCCTGCATTGGCAGGCAGATTCTCAACTACTGTGCCACCAGGGAAGCCCATGCTATTATTATTATTCTACCTATTTTCAGCATTTCTCATAGACTAAACCTGGAGCTACGTATAAGACTCTTGGTGTTTCATGTTGGAAAATTCGCCTCCCCTGCCGATGAGGTTAAAGAGCTAAATCCCTGGCTACTCAGGCAGCTTGTGAGCCTGCAGTCAGGGCAGTGCCTAGTTCCCTGGCACCTTGACTGCAAGAGATTTGGAAGAAGGGTCAACAGCAGCACAAAAGGATCTGGGAGCTCAGGTCGCATCTTCAGCAGCAACACAGAGGAGGGTGACATAGGGTCAGAGTTAGGGATCATGAGGGTGAGTTTACAGCAGGTCTGCCTCCTCTGAGCTGGGGGAGGGGGAGGTAGTGATAAGGGAGACAAAGCACCACAGCCACATAAGAGAAGGTGAAGGATGTCTCCACTCATTTTAATGTTTGGCCCACATGGCATCAAACATGGGGGCTTTGGGGACTGTCCAAAGGATAAGTTGACTTTTTCATACTCCATTGTCTTTCCGTGCTCTTGAAGAGTTCCATCTTTCTGTTTTCCAGATGTTTTGCCTCTAGATGCATGACTGAATCATGTGGTTGCCCACTGACATCTGAAGTCACATTGATTCAAGGTAAGGCTGTCCCGGAGTATAAGGTTGGTTGTTCTTCTGAAACCATGAGCAAGGGCCTGGCTGAGGACAGTTCTGTAACCCAGTGCCTAATCCAGAGCAGACCCTCAGTAAATTTTTCTTGAATTTGAGAGAGAATGGATTCATATTGCTTCTCAATAGAATTTTGTATCCATTTTCTTGACTCCTGGTCATTATGCAAATAATTTTGTAGTGAACTCTGCCTTTTTTTTGTGATAATAAGATTTCATAGTGGGAAGAGAACAAACTTGGAATTAAGCCCATGATCAAATCTCCATCTGGGCATTTACTTATATTTTTGTGATTTTGAGACAATGATTTAAATGATCTGTGTTAGTTTGCTCATCTGTAAAATGGAGTTAATAGTATTTCCCACCTTACAGAATTATTGTGAGAAGTACGTAAGACTTTTTCTACCCTACCTGAGTCAGGATGCTTTTGGCTGCAGGTTACAGACACTCAGTGAACATTGATCTGATTTATGAAGATGTTCATTGTTTTGGTTTTTTTTTTTGTTCATTGTTATCTTACAAAGCAACTTATAGGTTGGCAGTTCCACGGTCTTTTGATGGTTCAACAATTTCAGTTGGGATGCAGACTCTGTATATCTTTGTGATCCGCCATCTTGCATTGCGTCTTCTTCAGTTTATACTTTATGGCCACAGGATGGGCGCTCCAACTCCAGGGCACCATGTGCTCACAGCATTGCCCCAAGAACAGTGGCGTCAAAAAGCTTTCTTCTCAGAGATCTGTCTTTTTATCCTACAAGTGAAGGCCTACCATGATGGACTTCCCCTTATGAATCATTGGCCAGAACTACGCCCACCCCAAGACCAATCTCTGGCCAAGAGAGGTGGACTTTCCACTGACTTAGAATGATCATGATTCACACCCTGGATGGTGGGTGGGGTTGCTTGCTTTCTTCTCTGTGATCCAGGCGTCTCTGCCCCCAAGCAGGAGGATGGAGAGGACTGCCTGCTGGGTTGACCACGAGCGACGTCCACCATGCCTCCTACGCACGCTCCCTTCCCTGCCTGCCGTCTCCCCACATGCCTCATCTGCAACCTGTGCCTCTGATCTTTGTTTTCTTCCAGAGGTCAGAATCCCCAGTACACTGGTAGTTCTAAAGGGTTAAGAAGGAACCCCCTACAACATGTTTTCTTTGTTTTATTTGCATCTTCTGTCTTCCCCAATACGGCATGAAGTCTTGAAGAGTAAAGATTGTATCATATTCCTTTTTGTCTCTAGCGTCCAGCACAAATCCTGCTTGACGGTTTCTGTTCACAATAGGTGTGTTAAATGAAATAAGTGCCTGAAACCTGAAATTTAATGAGAAAATCATGCAGATTGGGGTAGGAATTCAATAAAAAACCTGTGTTCAATAAAAAACACAGGTCCAATAAAAAACCTGTGAGTATAGAGTAGAAGAGTGATTGACCAAAATGCCTGATAGGTGGAAAATCAGATATTACCACCTAACTTGCTGTTGATTTGCAAAGTAATCTCCTGTGTATCTAGAGGCAGCATCTTCCAGGGAAGGGAGGAAGAGCTGATAAATGGTGTGAATCAGCTGGGTCTAGCACAAACATAGCTGTGTGCAAGTGTGCGAACGTGTACCTAGTCAAGTGGGACTTTTCAATGGTCTGTAACCTTCAACTCCAGTCTTGTGTACTGGCCTTTTGTCCACCTTCGCCTTGGGCCTTTGCCTTTTTTGTGTATTACCCTCCTCTTCCACCCAATGTACCCACAGACAAGGTTAGTGTCACGCTCATGTCTGTATTCCCTGCAATAAGAGTGCTGGGCCATTGCACAGGAGAGCTCAGTAAATACTTGTGGCACTGAATTGGATTTTCTCAGGAGAGGAGGAAAACACAAGTGGTCTCCAGCCGACACTAAGGCTTGCCTGCATGGGGAATCTTTAGCCAGCTTTTGGAGAGGTCATCTAGCATTGCCTGAAACTTCAATTCTTATTATGTGGTTCTTCTTCTTTTTGTTTTGTTCTGTCTTTTCTACCTTCTACACCACTGATTCCTTAAGCACCCTGGCATGTATGGAGCCATAGGCAATGATTATTGCCCAGGATTGGGGAATCCTTTGAAAAGGTTTTTTTCTTTTTTCTCATAGAATGCAGTAGTTAAGGCTGACACTCTCATTAAGCCTGTTTCCTCACTCTCTGAATTGCTATATGCTACATGCTCCTGAGGATGAACTGTCAAAACCATATTCAAAACCCATTCAAAACCACACACTGTACATTCAGTCCAATTCATTAGATTCCCTCCAACTTGGGACTCTCATGTGCCTGCACATAGGTAATTAACACCAATTTTCCCAAGAATGAGGAAGGTTGGAATCATGGGATGACATATTTATTTGATTTATAATGTGACTATCTTATAAATTGCATAAATCTTTGGTATTTGTGGATGGAATATCTCAAGGTTGACATTATTCTAGGTGTACAGGAAGTAGACGTCTAACTAATGGACCTCATAGAGATCAAGATAGAGGTGAGAACAGTAGGCAAGTGGGAAGAGGTCAAACATGGGACAGCAAACTTTTCATCCACTCCCTCTACCATCCCCCTTAGGTTTTTCCATGTGCCAAGGATGGATAAGTCTGAGGGCATCACTAAGGCAAGAGCCCATGGAATGCATGGCTCGTATGAGCACACGATGAGATTGAAAACAATTAGACGGAAATGCAAGAAATGATTATTAGACCTTCTATTACTTGGAGCCTAGTGATATTTATACATTTCTAAAATCCAGTGAAGATCATTAATTCGGATAATAATTCTAATATTAAGCTCACATTCATTGTTATAGCTTTCTGAATATGTCTGGTGCTGAGAGGACGGATTGGTGCATTGGGTATATTTGCTTGAGACGGACAAAATGTGAACCACATGGAAGAGAATGCTGTTGTGAAATACACATCTGGATTCTGAAAACCTGACTCTTTCCCTAATGAACTGACCTTGGCCAATGTATTTAGTCTCTGAGACTCAGCTTCTTTCATGTGATAAACTAGGGAGTTACCACCTATATCTTACTCAGCATTTGTGTGAGGGTCAAATGAGGTCACACATGTAAACAACATGAAACAGTGCCTGGTATCTGGCAGAAGCTCAATACATGTTAATTCTCTTCATTGTATGCAGTAAGCTTTTAAAGTGCTAACACAGTGTAATAGGATGTTTTAATGGGACTCTTTCTGTCTTTATTTTGGCTGATACCCAAGACATTAGGTGCCAAAACCCCCCATATAACAAAGCAAGATGCTCTATTGTTGAAGTAGGACTTGCAAAGGAAATTAAAGTCCCTAAGCCCCTCATCCATGTTGGGGATGTGGCTGAGATAGGAATGCTCACCAATATCTCCTGTGCTTTCCTTCATTTCCTGGCCTCCTTGCAGGTCGGCGGGGCCACAGGACTGTTCTGGCCAATAGGCTGTGAAGGGATGGGACACTTGTCACTTTTAGGCCCCATCGTAGAAGAGTGGGTGTGGCTTCTACATGCACTCTCTTCCCTAGTCTTGGTGTTGTGGCTAAGCCACAAAACTGAAATTGCCTACAATCCTGGGTCACCTGATAAGCAACAGCCCTCACAAGACATCCCGATTCTCAGCAGGCTTCTCCTGAGAGTGGAATAAAGTTTTGTTAAGCTACTGACATTTGGGGGTTAATTTGTTATTGCAGCCTAATCTGTCTATGTAAGGAGAAGCTGGAAAGTCAAGAGAAGACTTCTTTGAGGAAGTTGTCAAAATGTTGTAGTGTGTTCTTTTCCTTGTCCTGATGGGAAAGGGGAGGTGGGTACTTCCCTTTCACTTCTACCTAGTGAGAGGGACTTCAGAGGGAACATGCAGACGGCTGGACCTTTTCATCTGGGGGCCATGAGGAGGCACAGAGACTGTAGGATCCAGAGTAGGGAGTCTGAAGGTGAGATCCTGTGGCCAGTGGGAGAGCTGGCTGCTTTGGGAGCAGGCTGTGCTTCCAGAATTTGTGAGACAAGGATGAATGAGATGAATTAAGAGCCAAGTGGAAGAGAGCTGGGCTAGAGGGACTTTGCTCAAGCCGACTACTTGTAGGGGCATTAGGACCTAACAGAGTCAGGCTGTGTCTGGGAAGGCCGCAGGGGCAGGGCTGAGGAGGGAACCCCAGGCAGCCAGTTGGGGGAGAGGGCACCAACCATCGGGCTCTGAAATACCCGTGCAAAAGGGCCCCGAGAGGAAGAATCAGCCTTAACCCTCGGCCGCAGCTGGAGGTCATCCTTTCCTGCCCGTGAATTCTCCTCCGTTCTGCCCCTGGAGGAAGCAGAGATGTCTTTTTGAGTTGAGGAAAGGGCCAGATGCTCTAGGTGGGGAAATGGAGAATGTGGCCTTGACCCCCTCCTGGAGGAAGAAGCAGCTTTGCTGTTAAGTACCGATGAGAGTTTGACTCTTGCTTGAGACTGAATAGTTATATTATGAAAAAAGATTGGGAGTCTAAAACTAGAGAATTTTTTAAATATATAAGAATGACAGAAAAGGTAGAGAAAACGTTTTTAATATAAAGAAGAATTAGTCCCACAGAGCAGATTTGAAAGAGCAGAGTGGAGAAAAATGTGTGATTTGAAAAAAAAATTTTTGTTTTGCTGCACTTCCTCTTTCAAAGATATGGTTTCACAAGCATCACATATGATACTATTGATTACATTAAAAGCAAAACACCCGAAACAGAGCAGTAATCTGAAATATGTAATAGGAGAGAGGTCTTTTCTTGAGCGATGTCACAGAGTATGACAGTGAATAAGGTATCATTCTTCTAATTATAGAACATAATCTCCTAATATGGGATAGGCTACCAAGAGCCAAAGGTTCATGAGCCTTCTGTATAGTGTCTTAAACACTTAAAACAGTGTCTTTTTAAAAAATCAATTAATTGTAATGCAAAATTGCTTGATAGTTAGAGCTCAGAGAAAAATTTAACAATGATTTTCCTAAATGCCCTTTATTCTCTGCAGCGATAAAAACAGCAAAACTAGAGATTATACTCTACAAACATGTTCCATGAAGAAACAGCTACTACAATTCTTGCCTTTTTAAAATGGTGTGTTTTTTATCCTCCTCTAAAATGTTTTCCATTATCTACTGTTCCCCTGTAAGAGCAGCAAATAGTGTGGTGATAAGCTCAGTAATTATGGACACTGTAGGTTCTGGAAGATTTTTGTAGCTGGAGTCAATGGGCAGCATTATTATCTGAGGCTATCACACTGGGTTAAGTGTCCTTCAGGATGAATCTTCAGAGGATCTCAGTGTGTCTTCCGTGTCACCAGTAGAGCCTAGTGGGGGTAGTGTTGGATAATGGGTAAATGAAGGGCTTTGAAGATGGCTTTGGAGATGGCAACCCCCAGACCAGCCCAAACTCTTCTCCCTGATGACTGTGCAATTTGGAGCAAGTCACTTCACTTACTTAAGGCTCAAGTTTCTTCTTCAATAATATGGTTATTACCTACCGAGGGTTACTCTGAAGGTTAAATGTAATAACACACGTAAATCGCTAATACAGTGCCAGGAAAATAGGGTGAAAAAGATTAATAAAATAAATAGAATTATTTCAGGCTGATTATACAATGACATTAACTAGAATGATAAAAGAATGGATGATGCTATAAGGATAAACCAATAATGATGAAATGAAAATTGGATAACTGTGAAAGGAGACAATGATAAACAGTGTAAAATTTATCCAGTTATAACAAAATGTGCATATGTCACAGTCCAAAGATACACAGTTTCCCTCTTTCAAATTATTTTATAACTATGAGAGACCTGAAATTTCCTTTTAAAATTCAGGAAAGAATTAATTATTTAACCTATTTAGGACTATTCCTTCTACATTGATGTACGGAAAGCGCTTCACACATTAGAAGACTCACCACAGTCTGCTTCTGTCTTGTTTTGTGGTTGTACTCTGCTTGGCTCGCATCAGAGGATTCTCAAAGGCTTTGTTGATAGTCCCTTCCAAATGTGTTATTGGCTCTCAAGCTGTAGTTGAATTACCTTAAAAAGGCGGACGCGTGCTTCTCTGAACTGAACTCATTGCCCCCTAGGGCCTTCTGTTTCTAGAAACATAGATACATTTTTAATCTCTCTCACTTGCATACAAAGATGGCAGGGGATTGCTCCTTGCCAAGCGACTGGGTGTTTTAACCCAATGGAAAGATTGCAAATTCCTAGGAATAGCCAAACTGCTGCTTTTCCCTCCTGAGCCCAAGGATCTTGGGTTCACGTCTGTGGCCGTTACTTGCAGAACTGGACACTGTCTGCAGCTTTGAACTTGCTGCCATTTGGCCTGGGCTCAGAGCTCTGGGCTTCCGCAGAGGCAGTGGTGTGTGTGGGGAGGGACTGGGCCGTTTGGTTTTTCCCGGGCATCTGCTGGAGGAGATTCAAGGTGGAAGGAAAGAGTGGAAACAGAAGCTCCCAGTGACACAGCGCGCCCATCTCCATTCATGCCCAAGTTTGTGCGTCTAGGTGCTCTCTGGCTTACAGATTATTTAGACCGTTACTTTTTTTTGCCCTTCCCTCAACGGGGTGCCATCTGACCCTCCTCTATGGCTGTTGCTTCTCAGGCAGTGACAGTGACAGATAATAAACATAAACCATCCATTTCCTCCTGCCAGCAGCTCCCTAATGCTCAGAAAGGCATATGTGTGGCCATAATACATGGTGGCACCCTCTCTTCTCTCATTTGTCTGCTGCAGCCCTTATTCTACTGCCCTGTGTTTACCTTCGTCATTAGTAACCTCCCAGAGGTCACAAACAGGACTCATCTCTTTTTCTTTTGTTTTCCTCCCGTTATAAAAAGAACACGTCAATTTTTGACTCTTTGGAAAATTTGAAAACAAGTAATTAAAATGCTATTCTGAACCCCACCACTGAGAGATACTAGGTATTTATGTTGTGTTGTATTTCCATCTTGGTTTGACCTTGTGCACGTATACAATTGAAATCACACTACATATTAAGTTTTATGTCTTGTTTTATTTCATTTAACATTATATTGTGAGCATTTCCTTAGACCAATAAGCATATTTCTCATAACTTGAGTGGCCAATACTGTTCCACTGTACAGGTATTTCTGATTTATTTAACCTTTCCCTTGTTGTATGTAATTTTTCACTGTCGTAGACAATACCACAGTGAGCATCTTTCCCATAAATCTTTGCTGTTCCCACAGAGGATGGGATACACAGTGCTAAACACTTTCCAGAGAACTTGTATGCATTTACAGTCCCTTCAGCCGTGTCTCAGGGTCCCATTTCCACCAAACTCCCTCCATTGCCATGAAGTATCATATTTTACTGCCTACTTTAGAAAAAGGAAATGACAGTCCACTGTTATTTCCATATACATTTCCTGGATAATGAATATAATCTGTACAGCCTGCTTTACTTATTTGGGGTACAAATGTGATTATATTGCTCTAATTACCCCCAAAGGATGATTTCAGCATTTATCGCCAATATGAGCAGGGAGTTCAATATGTCCTCTTTTTTTTTTTTTTTTAACATCTTTATTGGAGTATAATTGCTTTACAATGGTGTGTTAGTTTCTGCTTTATAACAAAGTGAATCAGTTATACATATACATATGTTCCCATATCTCTTCCTTCTTGCATCTCCCTCCCTCCCACCCTGCCTATCCCACCCCTCTAGGTGGTCACAAAACACCTAGCTGATCTCCCTGTGCTATGCGGCTGCTTCCCACTAGCTATCTATTTTACGTTTGGTAGTGTATATATGTCCATGCCTCTCTCTCACTTTGTCCCAGCTTACCCTTCCCCCTCCCCATGTCCTCAAGTCCATTCTCTACTAGGTCTGTGTCTTTATTCCTGTCTTACCCCTAGGTTCTTCATGACCTTTTTTTTTTCTTTCTTAGATTCCATATATATGTGTTAGCATATGGTATTTGTTTTTCTCTTTCTGACTTACTTCAATCTGTATGACAGACTCTAGGTCCATCCACCTCACTACAAATATCTCAGTTTCGTTTCTTTTTATGGCTGAGTAATATTCCATTGTATATATGTGCCATATCTTCTTTATCCATTCATCCGATGATGGACACTTAGGTTGCTTCCATGTCCTGGCTATTGTAAGAATGCTCAACATCATTAATCATGAGAGAAATGCAAATCAAAACTACAATGAGATATCATCTCATACCGGTCAGAATGGCCATCATCAAAAAATCTAGAAACAATAAATGCTGGAGAGGGTGTGGAGAAAAGGGAACCCTCTTGCACTGTTGGTGGGAATATAAATCGATACAGCCACTATGGAGAACAGTATGGAGGTTCCTTAAAAAACTAAAAATAGAACTACCATATGACCCAGCAATCCCACTACTGGGCATATACCCTGAGAAAACCATAATTCAAAAAGAGTCATGTAGCACAATGTGCCCTCTTGAGGCCTCGCAGCCAACATCCCCATCCCTGCCTCATCTGAGAATCCACAGGGAAGAATTCGTCTGACTTCTGAACGCCTGGGAATAAGGTAACTGGAAAGCCTGATCAGTACCTTCTGTCAGAGGCTGCAGAGGGGGTGGCTGTTGAAGGCTTGCCCTGAGCAATTCAGGTCCTTGTCCACATGCCCCACACATACTCACTCACTGTGTTCAAGCTCAGCCATGGTGTCAGGTTGGCTGGCTTGGGGGTGAGAGTCATGCTTAGAGCACTGTCCCATGCTACCCCAGATCTAGCCTGTGAGCTTCAGGGACCCTATAGTGCCTGAGCCATTAGATGCCTCCCACCTTTTGGTGAGGTCCTTTTTGTGCCCTGAACATCCTTTCTCTCCACAGACTTTAAGGGCCAGGAACACCTGGTCCAGGCAAGGTGCTAGTTTAGAATCTGGGAGCTGGGGAGTGGGGGCCAAGACTGTGATCTCAGAAGGCTCTTGGGCTGTTCATGAAGCAGATCCATTCCTTCCAAGATATCTGTCTACCAGGTGGAGGGAGCTTCTCCTAAAACCTGGGTGTGAGAGTATCCTCTGTGGGTTTACTGCCTGACTTTGAATCCTGGCTTTACCATTTCTGAGCTGGGTAATCTTGTGCAATTTGCTTAATCTCTTTAAGACTCAAATTCCTCATCTGTGAGAGAGGATTTATTTAAATACCTTCCTCTTAGGATCCCTGTGAGGATTAAATGAGATAATCCATGTGAAGTGTATAATGTCCCTGGCACAAAGACACACAACATAAGTTAGCCACAAAATTATTATGCTATATAAAACTCAAAAGGTCCTGTTGCACCCAAATGAAAGTTTTGCTACCAGGGGACTTCTTCTCCATTGTGTGGAGAAACTGCTGGAAACTTATTTCTTGTTTTAAAAATCTGTCTTAAATTCATTGATTAGTAAAGTTAAACATCAACCCCCCACCAGCCCCGGCGTTGCTATATTTATTTGCTCTTTGGAGAATTGTCAGTCAAAGCGTTTCCTGTTTTCTGCTTTCTTTTTATTTTTTAGTTAAACTTTTTATTTTGAGATAACTGTCTATGCAGTAATAAGAAATAAGACAGAGAGATTCCATGTAACCCTTGTTTCAGTTTCTTGAACATCTGTGCGTGTGTGTGTGTGTGTGTGTGTATTTATTTTTTCCAGCTTGTTTCTCTCTGTTTTTCAGATTATATCATTTCTATTTTTCTATCTTCAAGGTCACTAATTCTTTCTTCTGTCCTCTACATTCGATGTTGAGTCCATTCACTGATTCTTATTTAGTTTTTCTATTTTCTTATTCTAAAATTTCCGTTTGGTTCTTCTTTATATCTTCTGTTTCTTTGCTGAGATTTTCTCTTTCTTTGCTATGTCTTCATTTGTTTCAAATGTGTTCTTAACTGTTCATTGAAGCATTATACGATGGCTGATTTAAAACCTTTGTCAGATAATTCTAACATCTCTGTGTGGGTATCTATATTTTCACCATTCTAGCTGAGGTTTTCTTAGTTCTTTGTGTGATGAGTGCTTTTTGATCAAAACCATTTGGGGTATTATGTTATGGACTCTGGGTCTTAGTTACACCTTCATTTTTAGCTGGTGTTTGTAGCATCGCTCCATCCGAGGAAGGGAGCCCACCCTCGTTACTGCCAGGGAGGGGTGGGAATACCAAGTCCCCTATACACTCTGTTGACCTCCAAGGGTGGTGAAGCTCTTCCTTACTGCTGGGTGAGGGTAAGAGATTGGCTCACCACGAGGTCTTTACCCTACCCTTGCCTGCGAGGGCAGAGATACATTGTCACTGATCCCACATAGCCTCCAGGGTCGGGGGCAGGGTGGCCTCATTCACACTGGGTGGTGGTGAAAGTCCTGACTCAATGCCGGGGGTCTTCTGAACCCCAGCATGGTGCCTTGTTACTGCTGGTAGGATACTTACTTGGTGCTGTTATATTGCAGCCTTCCCACATGGTCTCCATAACATGGGGGTGGGGGACCACATTACTGCCTATTACATGCCTGTTACTGCAGGCAACTGTACTGCTTGTCCTGCTCCCTACTCTGCCTTTTCTGCCATCACCCTGGTGGAAGAGTTCAGAGACCTTCTACCAGACCAATGAAGATGGATGTCTAAGCTCCCCACCTGGCCTTTGCTGGCATGGGTGGGGTGGGCCACAGTTTTATCTGTGATGTTTAGCTGGAGGAGAGCATTATGGTCTAAAAGTTATCTGTCTTGCTAGGCTGCTCCTTGCTAGGCTTTCCTTAGGGAGAGAAGACTTTTGGGGGATCTTTTTTTGGGTCTGCATCCATTGGCTTTTCCAGGTTGCCAGCTTCTGAAGCTCCAAGTCTGGGGTATGTATATGGGGCAAAAAGAAAACCCGGGGAGCTCACCACTGTGTCATTTCTCAGGTCCAAGGTTCCTAGCTGGTCTGCCTTCTTCCCTCCATCTTTCAGAGTCTTCTTGTTTGTTTTACCTATAAGTTCAGGGGTTTTAGCTGTACTTAGTGGGAGGATTAGGGAAACATATGTTCCCCAGAAGTGAAAGTTTCTCTCTGCCTCCTTTTCAAAAATAAAGTTTTATTGTTTTCCTTATAAACTTTTCAGAAATCAAATATTAAGGATATCAACCTTCTGAATGTCAGAACTGTAAAAAATATCTTTTCCTATATGTGGTTATTTGTATGCTTGTTCAAGACCTGTGCTACATTCACTTAAAAAAATCATACTGATGTTAGTGGTGATGTTGATGATGATGAATCAGAAAGTATTGGCTAAAATCAAGTGCTTAGATCTTTAGCCAAATTGAGTTCTGTAGGTGGTCTCCTGTTGCCATAGATAATTTTGAATTAGTTCCAGGGGAGTGAAGTCTTGGTAGCAGATTCAAGGTTTGGCATGTCCCTGTCCTCCAGGAGGAATTGAGACTTTCAAGGGACTGACCAAGAGGTTGCTGGCAATTTGGCCTCCAGGAGGGCTGAGGAAATTCCTATCAGCAATCCATGCTGGCTCTGCCGAAGGATCTTGATGACACCTTAGTGCCTTTACAATCAGAGCGGCAGTGAACAGCTTGTTCCCTTGGCAAAATGCTGGAGATCTGCCCTTTCTAACTCCAATGCTGCAAAATTGAGACTCTTGGACTTAGCGACTTTGGGGACATTATTTATATGACACTTACATGTACCTGCTGGACTTTCTGGTCCCTCCAATCAGGGGAGACCCTCAGGAAAATTGTGACCCTTGGGATGATGGTTTTGGGTGTTGCTAACTCCATTTTTGCCCTTCATTCATTTATTCATTCATTGAATCTTCTATTCCATTGTTTGTCTACTTATTAGAGAACTACCTTATTTTCAGGAGGCATCAGGGAAACAAATGAAAAACATCCTTTTTGCTGATAGGATGATCAAAGGAGGGAAGACAATGACCATTACATTTACAGCCATGATAGAAAGAAGTACAAGGTCATCCCAGAGTGCAGAGCAGGCTAGGGATAGACTGTCAGAAAGGGCTTCTTGAAGGAGATGACACGTGGGGTGAGTCTTTTTGGGGAAAAGGAATTAGCCAAGTGAAGAGGGAGCAGGCGTGCAAGATTGACCACTGAAGCAGAGGGATGTGGTTCCAGGATGGTGGGACCACAGAGTGGGAAATGCCAGGTGTGTGAGAGGTGAGTCTGAGAGGCAGAGGGGGTTTGGTGCTGCAGGGCTTTATTGTCAGGCTACTGCGCCTGGATTTCAGCCTAAAGACAACATACAACCATGAACGGTTTTTATGCAGAATAGTAGCACAATATTCCAGAAAGCTCATTCTGACTATCATGTGGAAGAAGATGGATTGGAGAAGGATGGGCCTTTGTCTTGAATATAATCACTGGCCACTTCAGTCTTGGAGGAAATCAGTATGTTCATTTGTACCAAAATGTGAGTGATTTTACATGATCCTAAGAACAGTATTTTTGTTGTTATTGTTGTAAATGAGGATTGGGAGAATCTGATTGTGTGGTGAACCCTCAAACCATACCATGTGGGTGAGCATACATTTGCTGAGGTTTGAGATCTACTGGCCAGTCCTTCGCATAAACTGCAGGTAACTGAGGGCTGTTATCATCAGATGAATTCCTTTCCATCCATCTGTTTATGTAAATAACAAGAAGGGCCTTTCTTGTGAGCTGTGAAGATTGTCCTGAAGGAGAAAACAGCTGCTTTTCCATGCTTTGGAAGAATGATAGGAATTGATGGTAAAAGAGGGGAAAATGAAGGCCACTTCCCATTCATTTCCTTCCTTTGGATCAGAAACTATGAAAATGTAAATGGAACCTTGAAACACTCAAGCAGAAATGGGAAAACAGAGGACAAAGGCTGTTTGAGACATAGCTAGTGAGTTTGGGGAGGCTGGGAGGTGGGGGAGATATTCGCTGCCCCCAGGAAACAATATCGCTTTCATCCAAAGGAAGAAAAAATAAGTTCTCTGGTTTCCTATATCCTGAGGCTGAATTTAATTAAAGCAAGAAAGGGCAGAGAGAAGTGATAAATAAAACAAAACCTAGATCTGTAGGAAACTGCCCTAGAGAAGTTAGAGGAGAGTGAGGCTGGTAATCATCATTACATGAGGGATGAGATATGTCAAGGGTAGAGGATGTCGTGTGGACAATATAATGAAGCACCATATGGGAGGAGATAGTAAAATCCAAACACCTTTTATAATAGCAGAACTAAGATGCAGGGTGCATGCATGAGCACTGGTTCTTTTCAGTTTGACAAAACGGATCTTTGAAGTCTCCCTCTTTATCAGCCTGGGGGATGAAAGCAGTGGTACCTGCAAGGTGATGCCCTTGGCTGAGGGCCACTTAAGTTTCATTGGAGACGTGAGAGAGGAAAACTGAGTGGTGGATAATTTGTATGGTAAGGATCGCATTTCAGATGATCTTGGGGAAAAGGTAATATACTCCAAAACATAACCAAAGGTAACGGGAATGCCTGGAGCAATTGAAAATCCAAGTTCTCAAATGCGGGATGGCAACCCCAGGTTTGCCACTTTTGGGCTGGGTGACTTTGGGCAAGTCACAACTTCGCTATTCATCAGTCAGTCAAGGAATGGGGCTAAGGTGCAATACCTCATTTTAGCTATTGTTAAAAGGATTAAATGAATTAATATGTGTAAGGCACTTAATTCCTGGCACACAGAAATGCAACGTATAAAAAAAATTTAAAAACTATTGGATGAGGACTGTCTGCCCAAGTTATTGGGGTGTCTGGTGTCAAACTCAGTTTGAGACAGTATAAAAGCAAAAATGTCACTTGGACGCTCTGAGCCAACTTGTGGAAGAGTCTAGAATCAAGAGAGTGAGAAATCAATACGAGCATCCTGTGGGGAATGGGGAAGGTCAGGATCATAAATGGGTGGCAGAGCCGTGAGTCAGGGGTGGGCTGGAGAAGGCATGGAATCAGAGCCAGTGTAGAGGGAGCTGAGGGCAGTCTGTAAGCAGGGATTTATGTCACTTTGTTCATTGCTATAAGCCTAGTGTCTAGAGCAGCGCCTGATACATAGCTGGCCCTCCCTAAGTGTTTGTTGAGTGAATGATTGAAGTGTTGAAAGGGCAGTGGGCATGTTGGCCTGGTTTAAAGGAACAGAATCAGGATGGGCAGATGTTACAGGGAAGCAACCTTAAAGGCCACAGTAACTCCCACAGCAAGGAGTCTGAGTTCTCTGGGGTGTCTAGAATTAGAAAATCCTGAATTTGAGTAAGGAAGGCTGAGGAACATCAATTAATGTCTCTCTCTCTCTCTCCCTCCCTCCTGCCTTTCCTCCTTCCTTTTGGATCTTTGGCTTTCATCTGCCAATCTACCCTGATATAAAGGAAGTGGATGCCTTCTAATTTTTCTCTCTTCTGTGGATGGAGCAAGGACACAATCAAGTGAGTTTAAGGAACAGTTAAGAGATTTCAGTTAGGTTTAAAGAAGAATTTCTTACCAGCAAGCAGTGCTCAATCCTGAAATCTGTTACAGAGGCAAGTGGGGGAAAACCTTCTGGTCTAAAAGATCTCTGCCAGTAGCATAAATTCTCCATTCTCTAGAAAGCTCTGTGATCCTACATGAAAGAGAATGAACGAGGAAAACTCATGAAGGGTCTCTGCCCAGGAGGATGTGGAAGTGAAGACGACCTTAAAGATGACTCAAAGATTTGCAGGCTTGCAAAATGGAATTGGGTGATGGGAGGGAAAGGGATGAAGTCCAAGGACCAGGCCAAGGCAAATGGCAGCATTCTCTTTTCAGCAGGTCAAAGAAGAGAGGGCATGAATCCTTGGTGTATTTATGGTTAGTTGCTAATTCTGGGTTTTTAGCCTGTTTGGGATATTGTGATAAGGATGTGTAGGATTGTGGTGGTGGTGGTGGTCTTTGTGTAGGTGTGAGTAGGTGGTATATGTATGAGGATCTGTATGGATGTGTGTGTGTGTGTGTGTGTGTGTGTATGAGAATGAAAAAGAGGTGTCTATATTTTCAAATGCTGCTAAAGTGCTTAGAGATCTTCATTGTGGGTTTCCATGGAAACATGAGATTTTATCTCAGAAACAAATGGCAGGATCCTGGAGAAAAGGGCACGGAAACTCACATTTAATATCTTTTTGTAATCTACTTATTTTTGTGCATTTGTGAGGGCAAGTAAGCTAAAGGATTGATCAAAATATTCAGAAATATCTTAGTGGTTATTTTAATAAAAAAATGAGGACATTGGTCATTCGGCTTTTGTTTTACACAGCTTTCACATAACACAGAGGTTGTTTCTAAGATTCTCTCTTTGATTTCTTACTTTACTTCAGCTTGTGTACCAACCAATTCTTGTTAAATATTTATGGACAAAATTAAAGACTTTATAAAACTTAGCAGCTGGCAGCTGTCCTCCCCTAAAGGATAAAGCAGAGAGTTTTCATTTTAATTGGATAACTATGTGACAGAAATATCTAACCCCTAAGGGAAATACAAGAATTAAAATATGTAAAGCAATTTTCAAAAGAGAAAATCGCCTTTTACATTTTGTAGTTTTTATTTCCGTGTGTAGTTTGTGTGAAGGTGAAGTTACGGTGTCGTCTTTTAGTTTCCTAAGGTTGAAGACATATTTCAATGTTTCAGAATGTTTCCTAATAAGATTCAGGCAGTGAAAAGACAATTTTGGTCCTTGATGTGACACAAAATCACTCATCATACTTCACTTCTAAGAATCTTTAACACAGCTGTCTCATGACCAAGTTGTAAAATGAGAGAGTAAACTGAAAAGTTCTGGGGGGTGGATGAAGCCATTAAACTGGCTGTCTGACATTGAACGTAACCAACAACAGTCGAAAAAGTGTTTTTTCTTTTTTTTCCATTATTAAGCCAGCAATTGCCTGACGTTGAATAACCAAACTGTTTGTATTGAGCTTCTGATATTGATCTCATACTGTTTGAGAGATAGAAAGACATTCATTGATGTTCCTCAGCTGATCTTGGACAAGTCACTTCCCCTCTGTGGGTCTGATACTCAACCATAACATATGGGGCTTGGACAAAATATTTCCTAAGAATTTTTTTTTGTTTTTGAGGGCCTAAGTGTCTAAGTCAGGGTCAGCAAGCAAGGGACCATGAACCAAATCCTGTCTCCTGCCTGTTTTTTTATAACCCTGAAAATTAAGAATGACATTTTAAAATGGTTGGGGGAAAATCAATAGAAGATTAATATTTTGTGATACCTAAAATTATATTAAATTCAAATTTCGGTGTCTATAAAGTTTTATTGCAACAGATCCAAGCTCATTCATTTACATTGTTTTGTCCACGGCTGTTTTCACACCACAGTGGCACAGCTGAGTACTGTGACAGAGACCCTATGATTCTCAAAGCCTAACATATTCACTCTATAATCTTTGCAGAAAAAGGTTTCCAACTTCTACCTAAATGATTCTCAGTCATTTAAAAGAATCGGTCAAATCATCTTGTTTTGATTGTTTGAACAGTAATGTTCTTAATAGAATGGATTACGTTTGGAAAAAGTTTTGTTAGATCTTTTCTCTGTGTTTAAAAGGGGGAAAATGTGGTTTTCTTCAAACAAACCGGGTAACTTTTTGACATGAACCAATTTCTCTGGGTAATTTTTCCTCTCTCAGCTTCATGTGGGGAGTGTTAGCTGCATTCCTGTAGGACTTGGGGAGGTGGGAGAATGTCACCTATGGACCAAAGGTTTCAAGAGTCCACTCCTTCAAGGTCTCCCTTGTTTACAAGGTCTCAAACCCAAGCTCTGAGAAAAACTCTTGACTGGCTGAAGTGCAAATGAAACCAATCACTAGCAGACCTGGGGAGGTAACCTTTATTGATCCTTTGCTCTCTGCCAGCCTCAGTGTTAGGCAGTTGCATGCATAGTTTTTTAAAATTCTTTTTAATGACCTCATCTCCCAGGCGGGAGGGCCTGGGGCCTGGAGAGTTTAGACAGCTGGTAAGTAGAGGAGTGTAGATTTGAGCCTAGGTCTGTCTGACTTCTAAGCTCAAGTTCTTACAAAATCAACTTCATATTTATAAAAACTCTCTTCCCAGTAAGGAAGTAACCCAAAGAAACCACAAATAAGTCCAGAAGTCCTACATTTTTACATCATAGACAGGTCTAGGAACTTCTGTCAGTCTCTTTGGATGTGTCAAAACTCTACTATGTGCCAGACATTGTTCCAAGCACTTTATAGGTATTCTCCTACTTAACTCTCAGAACCCTGCCCATTTTAGAGGTAAGGAAAAGGATGGAGAATAGTTAAGCAACCTGCCCAATATTATAAGCTGGCAGAGCCAAGAATTAAATCCAAACCTTCCAGCTCCAGAGACCAAGCCGAGACAAGCTGAGTGGCTTGGTGTTTTTCAGCTGCCAAGAGTTCATTCCAAAATCTCTGGCAAAAAATGTGCAGCTTCAATGAATACTTTTCACTCAGGTGTTGTTATTCAGATCCCCAGCTTTGTTTTCTTAGGGGAAAAAATCCAGCTGAGAAAGGATCATACTTGGAGTCACCTGAAAAACAATTTGATAGCTGTGATTGTTGTTTAGAAATGAAGCCCTTTCTCACTTTGTGCTCCTGGAGCCTTTATTTCTGTGTGTGGGGGGCGGGGGAGGTGGGGAGTTGGATGAGCTGTGAAAATAAGTGGATTTTCTCTGATGTCTAATCCACTAATTATGCAGAGCAAAATTGGATCACACTTGTAATTCAGTTTTTATTGTTTGCATTAAGAAATGCTATTGGCAGAGCTGTGAACAGGAAAAGGGAGAAGGACGTTGCAAATCATTACTTAATGTCAACAGAGTGAATGGTAATTTTATGGGGGGGGGGTTTGGGCAAGGTGTTGCGTTTGGACTGCTCGGTGTAGTTAATGGGGCTGTAACAATGGTGGCTAAAGTGGCAGCAGAGAATATTAAGGAAAGTAAAATGGAAAGAAATTTGAATATAAGTCATAATGACTACTCTATGTTTGCATACAGGATGAGGAGTAAAATGCAATGCATGGATTCTTTGTCATTGAGTTTAAAGGAACTGTCAACCCCAAATTGGCTCTAATGATAGAAATTTCAGAAAGGTGATAAACTTTTGGGTGAAAAATTCAGGGCTCACCAGTATTTGGACCTTTCTTCAAGTTTGCTCAGAGCCCAAGGCTACCACCTCCTCCTTTGTGTGTAATAATAGTGCTCATCTCTGTCATGGGATTACTTTTTTTTTTTTTTTAATTAATTAATTTATTTATAGCTGTGTTGGATCTTCCTTTCTGTGCGAGGGCTTTCTCTAGTTGTGGCAAGCGGGGGCCACTCTTCATCGCGGTGCGCGGGCCTCTCACTATCGCGGCCTCTCTTGTTGCGGAGCACAGGCTCCAGACGCGCAGGCTCAGTAATTGTGGCTCACGGGCCCAGCTGCTCCGCGGCACGTGGGATCTTCCCAGACCAGGACTCGAACCCGTGTCCCCTGCATTGGCAGGCAGATTCTCAACCACTGCGCCACCAGGGAAGCCCCATGGGATTACTTTTATGCTCCAAACATCTTGAAGCTATTGGGGGTGTACTTCCCTCCAGTCTTCATGGCTTACCAACTGCCATCAAACACTAACATTCTAAGGAAAACATCAAGAAGGTGAATTTTGACTTAGAAAAGAGAAAGACCCAGAAAAGAGAAAGACCCAGAATGAAAGTAGCCTTGGGTGGAATGTATGTGGGGAAAGGAAAGTTTTCTAGAAAGTTTTTATGGTGTTGAGCTGGGATTGTCTCTGCCTAGTACTTTTGCTCACATCTCTCTCTCCCTCACTCTCTGTCTACCTGTCTGTGTCTTTCTATCATTCCTTACTAGGAATGATAAAATTATCTTTCAGAAAGAGGCTTGCTTCAAAGCCTGTAGTTCAATTTGGGGTCCAGTTGACACCATTCTCCACTTGGGACAGTGTGTTTCTGCCATGTGCCCACTGGGCAGGTACCACCCCATCTCCCAATTATGAGAATGAAAAATGGCTCCAGACGTTGCCAGATATCCCCTGCTGGGAATGTTGCCCTTGGTTGAGAACCACTGGGGTAGCCCATCTTTTTTATTCACTGTGTTAAACTCACCGATGGAGGATGGAAATTGAGGAGAAAAGAGGAAGTCTAGTCCTTGTGGATTTTCCCCCCATGACTTGCCCATCCTTCCTTAGAATTGGAGTTTTCCTAGACGTTTATTCAGAAGCTGACTGTGTTTTCATTCCTTCTCCAGGAAGGAGTTGCCTATGGTAACCCTACATTTAACCTTTTGAGGACCTGCCAGAATGTTTTCCAAAGCAGCTGCACTCTTTAACGCAGGTTTTGCAAATGCAATTTCCTGTGACCCCCTTCTCCCATTTCCTCCTCTTTTAGAACTTGTCTCAAATATCACCTCCTCAGGGACACCTTAGCTGACCTTCAAGACTAGTTCAGGCCTCTTTATTACATGCCCTCATCACAACAAAATTAATTTTTGTGTAAAGTTTTATTAACTTTGAGACTCTTTGTGCCTCAGTTTATCCATTTATGTATTTATTTGTAAAATAGGGGTAATGCTGTCTAAATTACACATGAGAATACTAGAGTTAAAATGTCTAGCATCTCAAAGCCTAGCACATAGTAGGGCTAAAAATGGCAGTTATTATTTTAATATTCTCTGTATGGAATATAAGATCAGAACCATGACTGCACATTCGTTAAGCATGAACCAGCTATAACTTGTTTTCCCACAGTTTTTTGTTCATAGCTAGTTGATACTTGCTTTGTGTTTTGTTGCTTAGAAATGTTCACCAGCAAACAAACAGGTGGCAGAGTTGTAAGAGAATATAATAGAAAGAAGAGGTAAATAGAAAAAATTCTATTTATTAATTTATTTGAATTGGGAAAATGGCTAATATTTGATTTTAGAAGGAAAGACGTTAGTTTAGCTAAAGGAATCCCAGCACTGGGTGGGGCATATTTTATGAACCATGATTCTTAACAACATATACAAAGATTTTTTTTTTTGCATTTGCATACCATTAGTCCCTCAGACTCCTGAAGAGCCAATCCTCACATTTCCTTCTGCTTTTTTCCCCTGAAGCTTGGCCAAGGCAGAAGCCAGTTCCCCAGTATGGCAGTGATACTCTCCAGCTGAGAACTGGGCCACTGATCTGTTTCTCAGCAGCTCCCCAAGGCTGGCTATGCTGAGGAGAAAGCACAGAGAACCATCTGGAAGTGAGGGTTGGCGGCATCTCACCTCCTGCCCACATGTGCAGCTATAGTGTAAGTGCCATGTTCCAGGCAGTGCTAGCATTGCTAGAGATTAAAGGGGAAAATGCTGGTCAGGGACCAGTAGTGGATGCAGGGACTGTTGACAGCCCTTTCCAACCTGGAGAGTGAGGAGTTGGGATCTTGCAGTCACAGTTGAGGCAAGGCAGATCAGGGCTTTGGGGTGTCTCCCATTGCTAGATTCTAGGGCTTTTCTAAGCTGAGTGTTGGGCAAGTGCAGAACAAGGTGGGGGAAATACTCCCTTCTTTCAGGGGGCTACCAGAGGAGAAATACAATTTATCAAGAACTGTCCTTAGGAATCTCCCAGGTTGATGGAACTTTCCTCTTCTGGCCTCATTTTCTTCTTTGTCTTTCAAGTCTTCTACTGAGTGCCCTGGGGATGCTGGGCACCCCAGGCTCCCTGCTGGTCCCTGGCCTATATTGGATGCTGTTGGTACATTCCAGATGCCTGATGGGCATTCATCCCCTGCTGTGAGGTGTGGTTGATAACCACTCCTTGCTGTCTCCTTCCCAGACAGTGGGAGCCTTCTCAAAAGAGGTGCTCCCCCACTGTCCCATCCTCTCCTCCCTTCTTGCCTCCAGGTGGGGCCAATCCTAAATTACACTGAAGCTCATCTCCAGCTGAGACCACATCCTTGCTCTTGTTCCCCTGTCTTATCCTGCTTCCCTCTCTCTTCTCCTGGAAGCATTCTTTCATAAACCACTTGAATAAGAATCCCTGTCTTAGGCTGTGCTTCTAGGGAAGCCAAGATAGTGCCCCTACTCAAGACTTCCTTCTGTTTTCTTTTCAATTAGGACCTGTCTCTACTAGGTGAAGATGGGTGATATTAATAATTGATCATAAATAAACCCTCCTAGTATATTTGTAGGCTAAATGTGTTACTTCTCCTGATAACATAATACCTTACCACCAAGAATATTTACTTTGAGGACTTCTTAAGTAGCAATCCCAGTGGGCATATGTCAGTGGAATTGTAGGGGTATGGCTAACAGTGTCTGCAGGGAGGAGAAGGAAGGGATGCTTCTGGTCAGTTGGACCTTTTAGCATCCATTCCAGAAAGACTTTCTGAATCACCCTCACCATCTGCAATGGACTGAATGTCTGTTTCCCCCCAGATTCAAATGTTAAAATCTTAATCTCCAGTGTCACGGTATTTGGTTTGGGAGATAATGAAGTCATGAGGGTGGAGCTCTCATGAATGAGATTAGTGACCTTATAAAAGGGACACCAGAGAATTCTCTCTGCTCTCCACCAAGTGAGGATACAAGGAGAAGTCGACAGTCTGCAACCCGGAAGAGGGCCTTGAGCAGAACCCGACCGTGCTAGCATCCTGATCTTGGAATTTCAGAATTGTGAGAAATAAATTTCTGTTGTTTATAAGCCACCTAGTCTATGTGACTTTGTTATAGCAGCCCAAACTGACCAAAACACCATCCCTGCCCACCAGTGAATTGAACTCTCCTTCCTTGATCTGATGAGTACCCCTTTATTGCACTTATCATATTGCATGGTGATTATTTGTTTTCCTGGCTCCCTCCCCCACTAGACTAGGAGTGTCTGGAGAGCAGGGACCTTGTTCTATTCATCTCTATATCCTCAGTGCTACTCAGAGTGCCTGGAACCCTGTGTGAACTCAATAATGCATGTGACTGATAGAAGCCCACCTCCTTCTCCTCCGCTTTCATGTATATTGGGACCTGGGCACACATGACATTTTGGGTGGGATAAAATCTTTAGAATATTAATCAATTGTCTTTCTTCCTGGTATCTCCCAGATTTTGAGACTGGAAAATGTTACCCCAGGCTGAGGGAAAGATAAGAGAGAGAGGTGATGAGAAATGGGAAGCTGGTGGGTCTCCAAAATAGCCTGGGAGGGGGTGATGGTCAGGCAGAACCCAAGATAGACTTATGAGGTCCAAGAGCAGACAGGGCCCTTACTGTCTTTCCCTAATGGGTCCTCTGTTAGGAAGGAAGACCCAGGGGAGAGGAGGGCACATGGTGAGTCTAAGCAGAGGGGCCTTACATAGGAAGTCAGTGTTTCCTGGGAACTAGGCCAATCCAGAGGCTATAGACTTTTTCCTATATACCCAAGGGGCCCAGGAGTGGCTGGAATTGAGGGGCCAGTTGGTTGGGTAAGATATGACTCAGCATCTCCCTGATCCTACAGACTGAGGCCTAACCAGATGGAATAACGCTCTGGAAGAGGGGCAACTCCCAGCCCACAGAAATTGTTCTGCTATTTTTGTGGATTAGGGAGTCAAACAAAAGAATAAAGTTGAGTTATGGAAAATATTTTAAAGGCTACTTTTAGTGCACAGCTCAACTCCAGACTAAGACTTTTATTTACTTTATGCTAAGAAGTAAAAGTGAAAACCCTAAGCAAACGAATCAATACTATTGATCAACAGTGGACGTAGGAGTCAGGGAGATGCAAGCTAAGGAGGGCCTGGGGTCTGGGGCGTGGCTCATGGGATTTCAAGGACCCAATGGAGCGATATACTGGTTGCCAATGAGGACAGGAACAAAATGATAGTTGATCTTGGGCTTTTTCAATTCCAAGCACACCACCCATGAACATCTTGTAAACATAACAGGGAGGCCCAGACATTTAAAAAAGTCAACCAGAGGAACTCCGACAAAGAGGTATCCCCAGGCACTGTTGTGGTGGGCATGTTGAAACTGCTGTGGCTGTGAAAACTGAAACCCGTGCCAAATGCTCACTTGCCTGGAGTCAGAAAGGCAGCCTGGAAAACTTCGCTCGACAAATCTAATCATTATTTTTTCCCCTGGATATTCTTGGGCAGACTCAAGACTGCTTGGAGAAATGGATATCCATACATAGAGATAAATATCCATATTCAGACATAAATGCCACAGATAAACACTCCTATGCAGACATATACACACAGACATCATCACTTATTGAATACTTACAGTTTGGGGGGTTCTATATATGATTTCATATATATTATCTGATTTTTTTTCTCCCTTCAGCAACGAAAGGTGGATGATATTAATCTGTTTTTACACAAGAGGAAATTGAGTGGTGAAATAACTTGTCCAGGCTCTCAAAGCTAGAAAGGGGTAGGGCCTTCCTACATGATTATGCATAATCAACACTGACTTTTCTCTATGTAGTTATGGTGGATGGATTTATCTGAATGACCATCCCCTGCTCCTCAACCCTCATTATTCAGCTCAACCTATTTATCAACATTATTGACAAGAGCCATATGTGAATGATCCGAACACAATTGTATGAAACAGAGAGACAGTAACTCTGGAGAAAGGTCGTGTGTGTGTGTGTGTGTGTGTGTGTGTGTGTGTGTGTGTGTGTGTGTGTATGGGCACACATACATACACACATATGCAGGTACACATGTTGTGTTTCACACGTGTGGAAATAGAAATTCAGAGAAGAAAGTGACTTGCGCAAGGGCCCACGAACCAAGTCTAGAGGAACCCTGGGGTGCTTCTGCTTGAGACATGGAGAGATGGAGTTGTCGGTCACCAGCTCAGCCTAGAATTGGGAGGCTGCCCAATGAGAGGGAAAGGCACTAGCCACCTTGCTAACTCTTCCTAAGGCAGCTCTCAACTTCAGAATCTGACCTCAGTGTGATTTTTCAGAACATCAGATATCCCTGCCTTAAGCTGAAGGCATGGGTATATTTTCCTAAACCAAATTGAAATGGATTTTGGATTAGCTCCTATTGTTCAGAAAGATCCTCTCTGCACTGGTTGTTCTGAAGTTCCCTGGCCTCCCAGCACCCTGAGTCTCCTCTGGGAGTTGTGTTGGAGGTTGTTCTGTTATCTTCTTTCCATTCCTGACCAGGCAGGTCCACGAGCTGACCTGTCCCTTCGCCAGGTCTGCACCAGGCCCTAAGGTCCAGACACGACCCACTTGCTGCCTCAGACCATCAACCCAGCCCTTTCTTCTCTTGGAAGAATGAAACTTGGAAGCATTTATATATATTTTTGTTACATAAATTTTTAAAAATAAAAAATATTAGAAATAGAAATATAACAAAACATCCATGTACCTTCCACACAGATTTATTTATTTTTTAAGAAATAAAACATTACAAATATAATTAAAGTTCCTTCTGTATCCTTTCTGGCTCCCATGTTCTCCCAGAGGCAAGTACTATGGCAACAAATATAACTATTCTACATGTATTTCACATTTTAATGATATATTCATATTCACATAAAATATTATAAACTTAAAAGACATAAACTCACACTGTATATGAATTAAGTTTTATATTTAATATAAACAATTTATATATAACATAATTATATAAAATTATATTTATATACTGCATAAACTTTAAGCTTAAATTAAATATTATAATAATTAAAAATGAAATTATTTATTTCTACAAACATAAACTAACATATTTATTATTGTATGTAAATGCTGTATGTACATTAAAATTTATACTGTATATAGTTTATGTAAATTAAAATTTACAAAATTGGTATAAACTCTTCACATCATAGTATAACTTGTTTTTTCTTTCAATGCTATATTTTCATTTCTATCTATTTTGATGTATGTTGTGTCCCTTCATTCTTTTGAACTGCTGTGGAATATCCCATTATAGAAACATGCCTCAATTAAATTATGATTGTTCTGTGGTTTGCAAAGTACAGTTGTTTGAAATTTCTCAAAATTACAGACATTGCCCACATTGATAGGGACAGAGTAAAGGGACAAATTAGGTAATTAAATAGTTAATCCCACTAGGGGATTTTAAGTAAAGAAAAAAGTATGGGAGACCCCTGTAAGTTAATGATCATTCAAGAAAGCAGGTTTGCTTAACCACAAAACCAAGCAGGCCTGCTTAACAAAAAAACCCATGCAGCAGAAGCATGAGACTTGTCCCAAAACAATAAAACAATGGTGGCATGAGACCCACATCCTGCCCAATGAGCTCAGTAAGTTAATGACCCCTAAGACATGCTCTCAGCACACATGAAAAACAACAATTTATGGAAAGGTGACATTTCAAAGTGAAAGACCCTTATTGTACTGAAACCTAAAATAATTTTTCCATAGTGCCATGACAGTCCTGGCTTGACCATGTAGGGACAAGAAAACTCCCCTGCCCCACCTGGAGGAGGGGCTGATGATGGAAGCATGATGTCTACTCAAGAATGAGGAAGAAGGTGGCCTTCTCCCCCTCCCCACTTTTCCTTTGATTATAAAAACGTAGCCCACTAAGTTCTTGGGACACAGCACCCTCTCGCCCGCCCACCTGTAAGCTTCACAAGCATCCTACTCTAATAAATCACTTCTTATCTACCTCTTTGCCTCTAGCTGAATTCTTTCTTCACTGAGACATAAAAGAACTGAGCTCCTCGGAGCCCCCCCCAAAACGCCACCTAACGGTTCAGCATTACCCACATTCTTGGGGATAGACATCCCCTTGTGCACACATGTGAGTGATTTTAGGACAGATGCCTGGATGTGGGGTTGATGGGTGTTGTCAGATTATTCTCCAAAGAGGTGTGCTTGTCCCACCACCTCACCTCCTACCAGAAGGATAGGAAGCTCCCATCTTCCACACCTTTGTCAGGACCAGACTTGTGAGCCTTGAGCTTCATTGCCGATTGGATGGGTGTGATCTGGTTTCTCATTGGTGCTGTCAAAGAGGAAGAAATTTTCCTCTACCCTTCTAGGTTCTTCTGGCTGGTCTAAGAATTAAATTGGCATGAGACAGATTAACAGGAGAAATTAAAAAAGGTTTAATAACATGTAAGCATGGGAGAGACCAAGGAAAACTGAGTTGAGTAACTTGCCAAAATGGGTGAAGCCCTCACCTTAAATACCATCTTCAGCTAAAGACGAAAGAGGATGCTGAGGGTAGGGCTTTGGGACTTCAAAGGGGAGGAAGGCGATTTACATGGAGATGGAAAAGCAAATGTCTGGTAAACAGAGATTTGCTGGGCCAGGCAGAGACAATGGGACACAGAGTGGAATCTGATCTCTAGGCCCTGTTACTCCCTCACACCTCACCCATATTCCTTGCAGATCTCACTGGTGATAGCTCTATTGTGGGAACAGGCCCTCTATCTAAATTTTTTAGACAATCAGAGGAACATCAATTTTCTTCCTGAGTCTTTTGGGCCTTGATGGTTTTCAGTTTGAAATAATTTGCATACCAAAGAGACATTTTGGGGTGGCAAGTTTTGCTCCCCTACAGTGCTTTATTCATATCTTCCTGACTGCACAAGAAGTTGACAGTCTTTTCATATGTCTGTGAAATGCCTTTTTATAGTTTGTCTATTTTTCTCTTGGGTTATTAATTTGTAGGAGTTTTTTATATTCAGGAGTTTAATCCTTTGTTAGCTTTGAACATTAACAGTGCTTTTTCTGGTTTATGACTTATCTTTTAACTTTATTTATTATGTCTTTTGTTATGTAAAAGTGTTACCTTTTATGTAGTCAGATTTACCACCTGTTATCCTGATGATACGTTTTGTGTGCTCTGTTCAAGAAATCCATCACCTACCTCTCACTACTGACATTGTTCCATTGGTAAGATGACCTCTGTGAGTATATATGAGAAGTGAGAAGGGGCTTTTCTTTTGCTTTCTAAGTTCTTAATTACAACAGCAATCCAACGATTGGCAAGTTCAGGTTTGCTCTAATGATTTCAGATTATTTTCTACCATAGGGTATAGGGCAGTGCTTCAAGGTATGAGTTCTAGGGGGAGAATGCCTGTGTTTGGATCACTTACTTTGGGCAAGTTACTTAAACTCACTCTGGGGATGATACTATAGTATCTACCTTGTAGGATTGTTGTGGAGATTAAATTAGTTACATATGCAAAGTACATAGAACAGTTTCTGGTACATCATGAGAGCCAACTGTTATCTACTACTATTGTTGTTAGTATTATTTTCTCATTATACTTCCCAGTTTACCTCTGGGCTGGATTTCTAGAGGCTACCCTGAGATATTAAATCTCCATTCTTTACATGCTTTCCTGTGCCTAGACTGAAATCATCTTGGTGTGCTTGGCCACATGCCACTTAGGGGATTTATCCACTGGGAGGTCAGGAACTAAAAATGCTCATGGTCTAATCATTCCAGCTTGTGCCCCGGTTTGGTGGTACCAGACATTTCATCTCATATAGTTTTCAGAAAAAGTAGAGAATTAAAGGGTTCAAGGGGTCAAGTACTATCTGAGTTCAGACAGAGTCATCATTCTTTTAAATCTCCAAAGTGAGACATGCATTGACAAAGGTGACTTGCAAGGACTTCATAATGTGCATCTATTGTGATTGTTTGCTCAGTGCCCTTTTCCTTTCTTCTGGTTTGGTCTCCCTTCATTTCTGTGCTTCTCAAGCAAGCTGCCAATCAAAGCATCACCTCTCTCCCACCCCCAGGGATCGAGATGTTACCCAAATTGAATTACCTCTCTGGCTATACTAATTTTTCTAAAAGGTGGACATGCAACCCAGCTGACCAATCAGAGACCTATGAGCACTAGATTTGCTTGGCTGGTTCCATATTTTTCATCTCATATATCTGCTTGCATGGAAAGGCCTATCAGAGGAGAGGACGCTGGTCTCAGAGAAGTGATGTAATGAGATAGACACAGTCCTGGGGGGGTACCTGAGTTTTATTCCATGGAGCTGGATTTGGAACTGGGCTGGTGGGGGATTCAGATGTTTAGATCCCATGATTTCCAAACCCAGGTTGTTAAGCACTTGTTTTGATTCTGTGAGCTTCTGCAGTATTTTATAACCTCATTTTACCTTTAAGCAAGATCCAGTTGGGTTTGTGCCACTTGCCACTGCGAGAGTTCTGCCTACTGAAGACATAAATAAAAGGTATAATGAAAACATTAATGGCTTTTCTATCAGTTCTGGGTCCAGATCATGCTTCTGCCACTTAGTAGATATGTGGCTTTTACTTATGACTCAATTCTTCATCTGTAAACAGTGGAAAATAAATACTCTGTAGGGTTGTGTGAAGTTAATAAGACAGTGAGTATAAAGGGTCTGGCATAGTTCTTTGCACATAGTAGACACTAATACTTTAGCTAGTGTTATTATTGTTTTTATTACCACTTACTACTACTCCTACTACTATTGCACTAAGGAAAATTTGATTATGCAGGTCTTGCACGACAGGCATCTCTATAAACTCACCAACTTTTCTCTGGATCTATGTGCATGAGAAAATAGCTAAAATATGTAAAAATAACATTGATTACTTTGCCCATGCAGAGGGCATATTATGCAATGGCAAGGAGGAGCGTCAGCCCGGTTACTGATAGGAAACAGAAAGGGCAGACGGAAGGTTTAACTGAAGACAGCTTAATAAAAGGACTTTATGGGCAAGTGGGCGAGATTAAGGGGATTGACATGAAATGGTGATAGGCTCAAGGACCAGCATCAAAAGCTGGTGTAACTGTTGGGAAGGCTGGAGGAGCGGCTCTGGGCTTGGCATCCAGGAATAGCTCCTGAGACAAGTGGCTGCACTGGCCCAATGGGGAAGCACCCACCGCCACCCCAGTGAGGGAGGAGGGGGATCGGGGCGCTGCCACTAGCAGTGCTTCTGCCATCCAGGTGCTGCCGCTGCACAACTGCCTCTCCACTCCACGGGGCTGCTGACTGCTCAAGGTAAACCCCACGTCTCTATGACCCTGCAGCCAGAAGAAAATGTCTGCCTCCCTTTTGCCTTCCAAATATCACACATGTGACTCCAGAACCCTGGCACAATGGGTCTGGGTTTTTTTTTAACCTATCAAGGGAGGGCTTTGGGAGCAGTGGTTGGGAGAATGGAGTAACTCAGTAGAAACCCAGTATCTGGAGGGGGAAAGGGCTCAAGAGACATGGTTAACACACGCAAGCTCCATGGACTCAATGGAAATCCATGTGCTACAACCCGGCACTAGCCACTGGCTCTGTCTAGGAGTTTGCTTTCATTTAGACAGTGAGAGGAACGTCTGCATCAGGGAATAAAAGAGAAAGAGTATGAATACTCTTTTATTTTATTTTATACTGCCATGCATTTACTTTATTTATTCCAGGGTTTCTCATGCTTAGCACTATTGGCATTTTGCATCATATATGTTTCTGTTGTGGGAGGGACTGTCCTGTGTACTGCATACTGTGTCCCGTGTACTGTGTGCTGTGTACTGTATACTGTGTCCTATGTACTGTGTCCCATGTACTGTGTACTGTGTGCTGTGTACTGTGTACAGTGTCTTGTGTACTGTGTGTTGTGTACTGTGTCCTGTGTACTGTGTACTGTGTCCTGTGTACTGCATACTGTGTCCTGTGTACTGTGTGCTGTGTACTGCATACTGTGTCTTGTGTACTGTGTGCTGTGTACTGTGTACTGTGTCCCGTGTACTGTGTGCTGTGTACTGTGTCCTATGCACTGTGTCCTGTGTACTGCATACTGTGTCCCGTGTACTGTGTGCTGTGTACTGTGTACTGCGTGCTGTGTACTGCATACTGTGTCTTGTGTACTGTGTGCTGTGTACTGTGTACTGTGTCCCGTGTACTGTGTCCTGTGTACTGTGTGCTGTGGCATATTGTATACTGTGGCACATTGAGCCTCTACCCACTAGATGACAGTTGCATCCCCCCATCCTAGATGTGAAGACTAAAAAAGTCTCCAGACATCGCCAAATATCTCCTGGGGGGCAAAATTGAACATCACAGATATATTCAATCTTTATATATATGATATTTGAGCAACTGTCATCACTGAGAAGAGAGGGAAGGAGACAGCTAACATCAATGAAGCATCTGCTCCATTCCAGGCACGGCATTAGATGCCACCTAACCTTCGTTTGCTTTCAGGCACCAGAATGGCCTGGAGAGGCAGGCAGACCTGGGTTCAAATCCTGGCCCCCCAGTATCGGCCTGGCCTTGGGTGAATTAATCTCCGCAAACTTCTGTTTTCTTTTCCCCCTGTAAACTGGAGCTAAACTTTCAGGGCAGCTGCTAGGATGAACAGAGGTGAATTATGGCAAGTATTATCAGTGATTATCATGCAGAATTTGCCCGTGGTGGGGCAATGTGCCCTTTCACTTGCCTCCAGCACAGCATTTCCGGTCTTGTGGTCAGTGACGGCCATGATACCACTGCCAGTCCTTCTTTCCCTGTCTTACTCACACAGAGACAGCTGACCAGCAAAAAAGGACTATGTCTTTAAGGGCAAAGGGGAAAGTGAGTAATGCAAAAAGCCTGGCACTTCTAAGTAGCTGAGTTTTCTTTCTCCTTGACAGGGCTGCTGACAGGCCCGTTAGCAATACAGAGGCTAATTACTTGCCAGGAGTAAAAGAAAATATGTCATTTGGTTGTTCTGGCTTTTCCCAGTGCAATAAATCACAGCCACGGGACTCTGGCTTCATTTGATTTAATAAAGATTTTAAAGAAAGAAAAAGTTTTCCTTGTTTTTATTGAGGGTTTTTATAAGGGGTTTCTATACAATGGTGTTGACTTTTGATTCCAGCTCTCTGTGTGGTTGAAAGTGGATGAGCAGGTAAATTCTTCCTTTATCCTGGGAAACAGTGCTTTCTGGCTTGTGGGTGAGCTAACCTCAAGTGTGAGCTTAGACACCAATGTTCCTATGAAAACTTCATACTGCTCCCTGATACCAGCACCGCACCTCTCTCTTATATACCCCCATCTTCATGGACAGTGCCTCAACATTTGAAATCATCTCATAAATTAATTCATTCTAGAGATGTTAATGACTGGTAATTGTTTTACTTTTCACTTCTGCTCAAAAGTTTTGCATTTCAGCGGGGGGATTTCTAGTACTGCGAAGCTTTGATAGAAGAGTTCTCAACCATGGCTGCACATTAGAATTAGCTGTAGAGCTTTATCAAACTCCTGGAGCCTGAGGTCCTTATTCTCAGATATTCTAATTAAACTGGTCCCGAAGGGGCCTGGGGCAATAGTAATTTTTAAAAAGCTCTTCAGGTGATGCCAAAGTATAACTATTACTGAAAACCCTTGCTTAACTATGAAGGATGACATTCCCAAAGCAGTGCGGATTCCTATGGCTACCAGGAAGATTTGCTGCGGTGAATGCCTCAGTCCCTTCCTAAAACAGAGCACACAGCTATTGCTGCCGCATCTCTGTGTGGGGTCCAAGGAAGTCTCAGGGAAAGTGGAGTGAACAGCAGTTGACCAAGGAGGCAAGGAAACTACCTGGGACAGAACATTTTCAGTCAGTCTTGTCCAGTTTGGTCTTAGTTAGGATGTTTCGTTTCACCTAAATCTCTACAACTAAATAGAGATTAAATTGGACATTGAAAACTGGCAGTACGTGGGCCAATTCTGACCCACCCATGTTGTCACAAATAGCAGGGTTTCCTCCTTTTTATGGCTGAATAATATTCCATTGCATATATATAAATTTTCTTTATGAATCAGTAATGGACATGTATTAGGTTGTTTCCATGTCTTGGCTACTGTGAATAATGCTGCAATGAACATGGGAGTGCAGATACCTCTTCAGGATAGTGATTTCTTCTTCAGATATATACTCAGAAGTGAAATTGCTGGTTCATATGGTAGTTCTATTTTTAAATTTTGGAGGAATCTCCATACTTTTTTCCATAGTAGCTGTACCAATTGAAATTCCCACCATTTTGCACCAGGGTTTCCTGGTGCCTCCCTGTCTTTTTGATAAAAACCACTCGAAAAAATGTGAGATATCTCATTGTGGCTTTGATCTGCATTTCCCTGATGGTAAATAATGTTGAGCACCATTTCATGTACTCACTGGATACTTTTTCCTTCTTTGGAAAAATGTATATGCAAATCCTCTCCATTTTTTAAATTGAATTATTATTGGTTTTTTGCTATTGAGTTTATGAGTTTCTTATACATTTTGGATATTAACACCTTATCAGATACATGGTTTGCAAATATTTTCTCCCATTCCAAAAGAATAGATACTTGTATACATATACTGAATCACTTTGCTGTACACCTGAAACTAACACAACATCGTTAATCGAATATACCCCATAATAAAATAAAAATTAAAAAATTTTTTTCTCCCATTCTGTAGGATGCCTTTTCATTTGGTTGATTGTTTCTTTTGCTGTGCAGAAGCGTTTTCATTTAATGTAGTCCCACTGATTTATCTTTGCTTTTGTTACTTGTGCTTTTGGTGTCATATCCAAAAAACTCATTGTCAAGACCAAGGTCAGGGGTATTTTTCCTTGTGTTTTCTATTAGAAGTTTTACAATTTCAAGTCTTATGTTTATGTCACTGATCAATTTTGAGTTAATTTTTGTGAGTGGTGTAATATGGAGGCCCAAATTCATTCTTTTGCATGAGGGTATCTAGTTTTCCCAACACCATTTGTTGAAGAGACTCTCCTTTCCTCATTGAGTATTACTGGCTCCCTTGGCAAATATTAGTTGACCATATATGCCAGGTATTATTTATTTTATTTATTTTTTATTTTTTTAAACATCTTTATTGGAGTATAATTGCTTTACAATGGTGTGTTAGTTTCTGCTTTATAACAAAGTGAATCAGTTATACATATACATATGTTCCCATATCTCCTCCCTCTTCCACCTCCCTCCCTCCCACCCTCCCTATCCCACCCCTCTAGGTGGTCACAAAGCACTGAGCTGATCTCCCTGTGCTATGCGGCTGCTTCCCACTAGCTATCTATTTTATATTTGGTAGTGTATATATGTCCATGCCACTCTCTCACCCTGTCACATCTCACCCCTCCCCTTCCCCATATCCTCAAGTCCATTCTCTAGTAGGTCTGTGTCTTTATTCCCGTCTTGCCACTAGGTTCTTCATGACCTTTTTCTCTTTCCTTAGATTCCATATATATGTGTTAGCATACTGTATTTGTTTTTCTCTTTCTGACTTACTTCACTCTGTATGACAGACTCTAACTCCATCCACCTCACTACAAATACCTCCATTTCATTTCTTTTTATGGCTGAGTAATATTCCATTGTATATATGTGCCACATCTTCTTTATCCATTCATCCGATGATGGACACTTAGGTTGCTTCCATGTCCTGGCTATTGTAAATAGAGCTGCAATGAACATTTTGGTACATGACGCTATTTGAATTATGGTTTTCTCAGGGTATATGCCCAGTAGTGGGGTTGCTGGGTCGTATGGTAGTTCTATTTTTAGTTTTTTAAGGAACCTCCATACTGTTCTCCATAGTGGCTGTATGAATTTACATTCCCACCAACAGTGCAAGAGTGTTCCCTTTTCTCCACACCCTCTCCAGCATTTATTGTTTCTAGATTTTTTGATGATGGCCATTCTGACTGGTGTGAGATGATATCTCATTGTAGTTTTGATTTGCATTTCTCTAATGATTAATGATGTTGAGCATTCTTTCATGTGTCTGTTGGCCATCTGTATATCTTCTTTGGAGAAATGTCTATTTAGGTCTTTGCCCATTTTTGGATTGGGTTGTTTGTTTTTTTGATATTGAGCTGCATGAGCTGCTTGTAAATCTTGGAGATTAATCCTTTGTCTGTTGCTTCATTTGCAAATATTTTCTCCCATTCTGATGGTTGTCTTTTGGTCTTGTTTATGGTTTCCTTTACTGTGCAAAAGCTTTCAAGTTTCATTAGGTCCCATTTGTTTATTTGTGTTTTTATTTCCATTTCTATAGGAGCTGGGTCAAAAAGAATCTTGCTGTGATTTATGTCATAGAGTGTTCTACCTATGTTTTCCTCTAAGAGTTTGATAGTGTCTGGCCTTACACTTAGGTCTTTAATCCATTTTGAGTTTATTTTTGTGTATGGTGTCAGGGAGTGTTCTAATTTCATTCTTTTACATGTACCTGTCCAATTTTCCCAGCACCACTTATTGAAGAGGCTGTCTTTTCTCCACTGTATATGCTTGCCTCCTTTATCAAAGATAAGGTGACCATATGTGCGTGGGTTTATCTCTGGGCTTTCTATCCTGTTCCATTGATCTACATTTCTGTTTTTGTGCCGGTACCAAACTGTCCTGATTACTGTAGCTTTGTAATATAGTCTGAAGTCAGGGAGCCTGATTCCTCCAGCTCCATTTTTCGTTCTCAAGATTGCTTTGGCTATTTGGGGTCTTTTGTGTTTCCATACAAATTATGAAATTTTTTGTTCTAGTTCTGTGAAAAATGCCAGTGGTAGTTTGATAGGGATTGCTTTGAATCTGTAGATTGCTTTGGGTAGTAGAGTCATTTTCACAATGTTGATTCTTCCAATCCAAGAACATGGTATATCTCTCCATCTGTTTGCGTCATCTTTAATTTCTTTCATCAGTGTCTTATCGTTTTCTGCATACAGGTCTTTTGTCTCCTTAGGTAGGTTTATTCCTAGGTATTTTATTCTTTTTGTTGCAATGGTAAATGGGAGTGTTTTCTTAATTCCTCTTGCAGATTTTTCATCATTAGTGTATAGGAATGCAAGAGATTTCTGTGCATTAATTTTGTATCCTGATACTTTACCAGAATGATTGATTAGCTCTAGTAGTTTTCTGGTAGCATCTTTAGGATTTTCTGTGTATAGTATCATGTCATCTGCAAACAGTGACAGCTTTACTTTTTCCTTTCTGATTTGGGTTCCTTTTATTTCTTTTTCTTCTCTGATTGCTGTGGCTAACACTTCCAAAACTATGTTGAATAACAGTGGTGAGAGTGGGCAACCTTGTCTTGTTCCTGATCTTAGTGGAAATGGTTTCAGTTTTTCACCATTGAGGACAATGTTGGCTGTGGGTTTGTCATATATGGCCTTTATTATGTTGAGGAAAGTTCCCTCTATGCCTACTTTCTGCAGGGCTTTTATCATAAATGGGTGTTGAATTTTGTCGAAAGCTTTCTCTGCATCTATAGAGATGATCATATGGTTTTTCTCCTTCAATTTGTTAATATGATGTATCACGTTGATTGATTTGTGTATATTGAAGAATCCTTGCGTTCCTGGAATAAACCCCACTTGATCATGTTGTATGATCCTTTTAATGTGCTGTTGGATTCTGTTTGCTAGTATTTTGTTGAGGATTTTTGCATCTATGTTCATCAGTGATATTGGCCTGTAGTTTTCTTTCTTTGTGACATCTCTGTCTGGTTTTGGTATCAGGGTGATGGTGGCCTCGTAGAATGAGTTGGGGAGTGTTCCTCCCTCTGCAATATTTTGGAAGAGTTTGAGAAGAATAGGTGTTAGCTCTTCTCTAAATGTTTGATAGAATTCACCTGTGAAGCCATCTGGTCCTGGGCTTTTGTTTGTTGGAAGATTTTTAATCACAGTTTCAATTTCACTGCTTGTGATTGGTCTGTTCATATTTTCTATTTCTTCCTGGTTCAGTCTCGGCAGGTTGTGCATTTCTAAGAATCTGTCCATTTCTTCCAGGTTGTCCATTTTATTGGCATAGAGTTGCTTGTAGTAATCTCTCATGATCGTTTGTATTTCTACAGTGTCAGTGGTTACTTCTCCTTTTTCATTTCTAATTCTATTGATTTGAGTCTTCTCCTTTTTCTCTTGATGAGTCTGGCTAATGGTTTATCAATTTTGTTTATCTTCTCAAAGAACCAGCTTTTAGTTTTATTGATCCTTGCTATTGTCTCCTTCATTTCTTTTTCATTTATTTCTGATCTGATCTTTATGATTTCTTTCCTTCTGCTAGCTTTGGGGTTCTTTTGTTCTTCTTTCTCTAATTGCTTTAGGTGTAAGGTTAGGTTGTTTATTCGAGATGTTTCCTGTTTCTTGATGTAGGCTTGTATGCTATAAACTTCCCTCTTAGCACTGCTTTTGCTGCATCCCATAGGTTTTGGGTCGTCGTGTCTCCATTGTCATTTGTTTCTAGGTATTTTTTGATTTCCCCTTTGATTTCTTCAGTGATCACTTCGTTATTAAGTAGTGTATTGTGTAGCCTCCATGTGTTTCTATTTTTTACAGATATTTTCCTGTAATTGATATCTAGTCTCATAGGGTTGTGGTCGGAAAAGATACTTGATATGATTTCAATTTTCTTAAATTTACCCAGGCTTGATTTGTGACCCAAGATATGATCTATCCTGGAGAATGTTCCATGAACACTTGAGAAAAATGTGTATTCTGTTGTTTTTGGGTGGAATGTCCTATAAATATCAATTAAGTCCATCTTGTTTAATGTATCATTTAAAGCTTGTGTTTCCTTATTTATTTTCATTTTGGATGATCTGTCCATTGGTGAAAGTGGGGTGTTAAAGTCCCCTACTATGATTGTGTTACTGTTGATTTCCCCTTTTATGGGTGTTAGTATTTGCCTTATGTATTGAGGTGCTCCTAGTTAGTATTTGCCTTATGTATTGAGGTGCTCCTATGTTGAGTGCATAAATATTTACAATTGTTATACCTTCCTCTTGGATCGATCCCTTGATCATTATATAGTGTCCTTCTTTGTCTCTTGTAATAGTCTTTATTTTAAAGTCTACTTTGTCTGATATGAGAATTGCTACTCCAGCTTTCTTTTGATTTCCATTTGCATGGAATATCTTTTTCCATCCCCTCACTTTCAGTCTGTATGTGTCTCTAGGTCTGAAGTGGGTCTCTTGTAGACAGCATATATATGGGTCTTGTTTTTGTATCCATTCAGCCAGTCTGTGTCTTTTGGTGGAAGCATTTAATCCATTTACATTTAAGGTAATTATTGATATGTATGTTCCTATTCCCATTTTCTTAAATGTTTTGGGTTTGTTATTGTAGGTGTTTTCCTTCTCTTGTGTTTCTTGCCTAGAGAAGTTCCTTTAACATTTGTTGTAAAGCTGGTTTGGTGGTGCTGAACTCTCTCAGCTTTTGCTTGTCTGTAAAGGTTTTAATTTCTCCATCAAATCTGAATGAGATCCTTGCTGGGTAGAGTAACCTTGGTTGTAGGTTTTTCTCCTTCATGACTTTAAGTATATCCTGCCACTCCCTTCTGGCTTGCAGAGTTTCCGCTGAAAGATCAGCTGTTAACCTTATGGGGATTCCCTTGTGTGTTATTTGTTGTTTTTCCCTTGCTGCTTTTAATATGTTTTCTTTATATTTAATTTTTGATAGTTTGATTAATATGTGTCTTGGCGTGTTTCTCCTTAGGTTTATCCTGTATGGGACTCTCTGTGCTTCCAGGACTTGATTAACTATTTCCTTTCCCATATTAGGGAAGTTTTCAACTATAATCTCTGCAAATATTTTCTCAGTCCCTTTCTTTTTCTCTTCTTCTTCTGGGACCCCTATAATTCGAATGTTGGTGCATTTAATGTTGTCCCAGAGGTCTCTGAGACTGTCCTCAGTTCTTTTCATTCTGTTTTCTTTATTCTGCTCCGCAGTAGTTATTTCCACTATTTTATCTTCCAGGTCACTTATCCGTTCTTCTGCCTCAGTTATTCTGCTATTGATCCCGTCTAGAGTATTTTTAATTTCATTTATTGTGTTTTTCATCGTTGCTTGGTTCCTCTTTAGTGTTTCTACATCCTTGTTAAATGTTTCTTGCATTTTGTCTATTCTATTTCCAAGATTTTGGATCATCTTTACTATCATTATTCTGAATTCTTTTTCAGGTAGACTGTCTATTTCCTCTTCATTTGTTAGGTCTGGTGTGTTTTGACCCTGCTCCTTCATCTGCTGTGTGTTTTTTTGTCTTCTCATTTTGCTTATCTTACTGTGTTTGGGGTCTCCTTTTCACAGGCTGCAGGTTCGTAGTTCCCGTTGTTTTTGGTGTCTGTCCCCAGTGGCTAAGGTTGGTTCAGTGGGTTGTTTAGGCTTCCTGGTAGAGGGGACTAGTTCCTGTGTTCTGGTGGATGAGGCTGGATCTTGTCTTTCTGGTGGGCACGTCCACGTCTGGTGGTGTATTTTGGGGTGTCTGTGGCCTTATTATGATTTTAGGCAGCCTCTCTGCTAATGGATGGGGCTGTGTTCCTCTCTTGCTAGTTGTTTGGCATAGGGTGTCCAGCACTGTAGCTTGCTGGTCGTTGAGTGAAGCTGGGTCTTGATGTTGAGATGGAGATCTCTGAGAGATTTTCGCCTTTTGGTAGTACGTGGAGCTGGGAGGTCTCTTGTGGACCAGTGTCCTGAAGTTGGCTCTCCCACCTCAGAGGCACAGCCCTGATGCCTGGCTGGAGCACCAAGAGCCTTTCATCCACACGGCTCAGAATAAAAGGGAGAAAAAATAGAAAGAAAGAAAGAAAGAGGATAAAGTAAAATAAAATAAAATAAAATAAAGCTATTATAATAAAAATAAGGAAAAAATTATTAAGAATAAATTTATTAAGAAAATTTTTTTATTTTTTTAAATAGATTTATTAATTTTTTATAATAAAAAATAAGAAAAAATTTATTAAGAAAAAAATTTATTAAGAAAAAAATTTTTTTAATTTTTTAAAATAAAAAATATGAGAAAACTTATTAAGAAAAAATATTTTTTTAATTTTTAAAAATAGAAAATAAGGAAAAATTATTAAGAAAACATTTATTAAGAAAAAATAATTTTTTAAGTAAAAAAAAAAAAAACAACAACAAAAATGGACGGACCGAACCCTAGGACTAATGGTGAAAGCAAAGCTATACAGACAAGATCTCACCCAGAAGCATACACATATACACTCACAAAAAAAGGAAAAGGGGAAAAATTAATATATCCTGCTCCCAAAGTCCACCTCCTGAATTTGGGATGATTCGTTGTCTATTCAGGTATCCAACAGATGCAGGCACATCAAGTTGTTTGTGGAGCTTTAATCCGCTGCTTCTGAGGCTGCTGGGAGAGATTTCCCTTTCTCTTCTGTGTTCGCACAGCTCCCGGGGTTCACCTTTGGATTTGTACCTGCCTCTGAGTGTAGGTCGCCTGAGGGCGTCTGTTCCCCGCCCAGACAGGATGGGGTTAAAGGCACAGCTGCTTCGGGGGCTCTGGCTCACTCAGGCCGGGGGCGGGAGCGGTACGAAGGAGGCGGGGTGAGCCTGCGGCGGCAGAGGCATCGTGACGTTGCAGCAGCCTGAGGCGTGCCGTGCGTTCTCCCGGGGAAGTTGTCCCCGGATCACGGGACCCTGGCAGTGGCGGGCTGCACCGGCTACCAGGAGGGGCGGTGTGGAGAGTGACCTGTGCTCGCACACAGGCTTCTTGGTGGCGGCAGCAGCAGCCTTAGCGTCTCCTGCCCGTCTCTGGGGTCCGTGCTGATGGCCGCGGCTCGCGCCCATCTCTGGAGCTCGTTTAGGCGGCGCTCTGAATCCACTCTCCTTGCGCACCAGGAAACAAAGAGGTAAGAAAAAGTCTCTTGCCTCTTCGGCAGCTGCAGACTTTTTCCCGGACTCCCTCCCGGCCAGCCGTGGCGCGCTAACCCCTTCAGGCTGTGTTCACGCCGCCAACCCCAGTCCTCTCCCTGCGATCCGACCGAAGCCCGAGCCTCGGCTCCCAGCCCCGCCCGCCCCAGCAGGGGAGCAGACAAGCCTCTCGGGCTGGTGAGTGCTGGTCGGCTCCGAGCCTCCGTGCGGGGATCTCTCCGCTTTGCCCTCCGCACCCCTGTGGCTGCGCTCTCCTCCGTGGCTCCGAAGCTTCCCCCCTCTGCCACCCGCAGTCTCCGCCTGCGAAGGGGCTTCCTAGTGCGTGGAAATCTTTCCTCCTTCACGGCTCCCTCCCACTGGTGCAGGTCCCGTCCCTATTCTTTTGTCTCTGTTATTTCTTTTTTCTTTTGCCCTACCCAGGTACGTGGGGAGTTTCTTGCCTTTTTGGAGGTCTGACGTCTTCTGCCAGCGTTCAGTGGGTGTTCTGTAGGAGCAGTTCCACGTGTACATGTATTTCTACTGCATCTGTGGGAAGGAAGGTGATCTCTGCGTCTTACTCTTCCGCCATCTTGCCCCGACCCCCTGCCAGGTTTTATTTACAGACTCTCAGTTCTGGTCCATTGTTCTGTGCCTGTTTTTATGCAAGTACTATATTGTTTTAATTACTGTAGATTTTTAATATAGTTTGAAATCAGGAAGTGTAATGCCTTCAGCTTTGTTCTTTCTCAAGATTGCTTTTTAGGATTGCTTTGTCTATTTCCGTGAAAAATGCCATTGGAATCTTGATAAAGATTGATTCGAATCTGTAGATAGCTTTAGGTAGTATGAACATTTTAGCAATATTAACTCTTCTGATCCATAACATGAGATATATTTCCATTTATTGGTGTCTTCTTCAGTTTCTTTCATCAATGTTATAGTTTTCAGTATGTAGATCTTCCACTTCCTTGGTTAAATTTATTAAGTATTTTATTGTTTATTTTATTGTTTTTATTATTATTCTTACTGGGATTGTCTTCTTTCTTTTTCAGATAGTTCATTTAGTGTACACAAGTGTAACTTATTTTTGTATGTTGTTTTCTTATCCTGAAACTTTACAGAATTCATTTATTATATCTGAATTATTTTGTGTGTGGAATCTTTGGGATTTGCTATGTATAAGGTCATGTCATCAGCAAATGGAGACAATTTTACTTCTTCCTTTCCATATTAGGTGTCTTTTATTTCTTTTTCTTGTCTAATTACTCTAAGTAAGACTTCCTGTACTATGTTGAATAGGAATGGTAAGAGTGGGCACACTTGTATTGTTCTTGTTCTTAGAGAGAAAGTTTTCAACCTTTCACCCTTGAGTATGTTGTAAGCTGTGAGTTTGTCATATGTGGCCCTTACTATGTTGAGGTATGTTCCTTCTGTACTCAATCTGTTGAGAGTTTTTTTTTTTTTTTAATCAAGAAATGATGTTGAATTTTGCATCTGTGGAGATGATTGTATGATTTTTGTCTTACATTTTGTTAACATGTTTTATCACATTTATTGATTTGCATATATTGAACCATCCTTGTATCTCAGGGATAAATCCCATTTGATCATAGTGTATGATCCTTTTAATGTGCTGATGAATTCAGTTTACTAGTATTTTGTTTAGAATTTTTGCATCCATGTTCATCAGGGATACTGGCCTGTAGTTTTCATTTCTCATAGTGTCCTTATCTGGCTTTAGTGTCAGGGTAATGGTAACTTTGTAAAATGAGTTTGGGAGCATTGCTTTCTCTTCAGTTTTCTAGAAGAGTTTGAGGAGAATTGGCATTAACTCTTTTAATGTTTGGTAGAATTCTCAAGGGAAGCCGTCTTGTCCTGGGCTTTTCTTTGTTGGGAGGTTTTTGATTGCTGATTCAAAATCCTTACTTGTTCTTGTTCTGTTCAGATTTTCTATTTCTTCATAAATCAGATTTGATAGGTTGTATATTTCTAGGAATTTATTCATTTCTTCTAAGTTGTCTAATTTGTTGGTATTTCTGTGGTATCAATTGTAATGTTTCCTCTTTAATTTATAATATTATTTGAGTTATTTCTTTTTTTTCTTGTTAAGTCTAGCTAGCAATTTGTCAATTTTGTTTATCTTTTCAAAAAACCACCTCAATTTCTTGATCTTTTCTGTTGTTTTTATGATCTCCATTTCATTTATTTCTGCTCTGATTTTTGTTATGTCCTTCCTTTTGCTAACTTTGGGCTTAGTTTGTTCTTGTTTTTCTAATTCTTTAATGTGTAAGGTTAGGCTGTTTATTTGAGATTTTTCTTTTTTCTTAATGTAGACATTCATTACTGTGACCTTCCCTCTGAGTACTGCTTTCCAAAACTTAAGTTTTGGTATGTAGTGTTTCCATTTGTGTTTGTTTCAATATATTTTTTGCTTTCTTTTTTTATTTCTTTTTTGACCCATTGGTCGTTCAGGAGTGTGTTGTTTAATTTCCATGTATTTGTGAGCTTTCCAGTTTTCTTTCCATTATTGACTTCTGGTTTCAAACTATTTTGTTCTGAAAAAAGTATTTGTTATAATTTCAGTCTTTTAAATTTTGCTGAGAATCATTTTATCAACTAACATATGATTTATCCTGGAGAATGTTCCATGTGTGCTTGAGAAGGATGTACTCTGTTGCTTTTGGATGGAATATTTCGTGTATGTCTGTTAGGTTCACTTGGGCTAAAACATAGTTCAAGTCCAATGTTTCCTTATTGATTTTCTATCTGCATGATTTATCCATTGTTGAAAGTGGGGTATTGAATTTCCCTATTTTTATTGTATTGTTGTCAATTTCTCCCTTCAGATCTGTTAGTATTTGCTTATTATGTTTAGCTGCTGCAATGTTGAGTGCATATAATTATAGCTGTTATATCCTCTTGAGGAATTGATCCCTTTATCATTATATAATGACCTCCTCTGTCTCTTGTTACAGTTTTTGACTTAAAGTATATTTTTTTCTGGCATAAGTATAGCTACTCTTCTTCTCTTTTAATTTACATTTGTGTGGCATATCTTTGTTTGCCTCTTCACTTTGAGCCTGTATACGTCTTTGAAGCTGAAGTGAGTCTCTTGTAAGCGGTAAATAATTGTGTCCTTTTTCATAATTTTATTTTTTTATTTAAGTATAGTTGATGTACACGCACACACACACACACACACACACACACATATTCTTTTTCAATATAATTGTGTCTTTAAAAGAAATCAATTTAGCCTAGCCACTCTATGCCTTTTGATTGGAACCTTTAATGCATTTACATTTAAAGTAGTTATTTATAGTAAAGGACTTGCCATCTTGTTAAATCACTTTTCTGGTTTTTTTTTTTTTTATTTTTTTTTATTTATTTATTTATTTTTTAATTTTTAAATTTATTTATTTATGGCTGTGTTGGGTCTTCATTTCTGGGCGAGGGCTTTCTCTAGTTGTGGCAAGTGGGGGCCACTCTTCATCGCGGTGCGCGGGCCTTTCACTGTCGTGGCCTTTCTTGTTGCGGAGCACAGGCTCCAGACGCGCAGGCTCAGTAGTTGTGGCTCACGGGCCTAGTTGCTCCGCGGCATGTGGGATCTTCCCAGACCAGGGCTCGAACCCGTGTCTCCTGCATTAGCAGGCAGACTCTCAACCACTGCGCCACCAGGGAAGCCCCTGGTTGTTTTGTAGTTCTTTTTTTTCTTCTCTTGCAGTTTTCCTCTGTGAGTTGATGATTTTCCACAGTGGTATACTTTGATTGCCTTCTCTTTATCTTTTGTGTATTATTATTGTCTATTTTGTTTTGTGTGTGTATTGTTTTTATTTATTTATTTGACTGCACCGGGTCTAGTTGCAGCATGCGGGCTCTTAGTTGTGGCATGCGTGATCTAGTTCCCTGACCAGGGATCAAAGCTGGGCCCCCTGCATTGGGAGCATGGAGTCTTAACCACTGAACCACCGGGAAGTCCCTTGTGTGTGTATTGTTGTCTATTTTGTTTAGCTTTTTGTTTTTTACCATGAGGCTTACTTGAAACATCTTATAGATGTAACAGTCTACTTTAAGCTGATAACATAACTTTAATCACATACACTACACTTTTATTCTCCCCCATCAATATTTATGTTTTTGTAGACATTCTTTGCATCTTTTTATATTGTGTATATTTTAGCAAATTTTTGTAGTTATAGCTATCTTTAATACTTCTGTCCTTCAACTTTTATACTAGTGTTAAATGATTAACATACCTCTATATTACAGTATTAGAGTATTCTGAATTTGACTATGTACTTGCCTTTACCAGTGTGTTGTTTATTCATAAGATTTTATATTCATAGTTAGCATTCTTTCAGCTTGAAAAAGTCCTTTCAGCATTTCTTGTAAGGCAGGTCAAGGAAAAGCAGCGGTAGTAGTCAGAGCCAGTGGTGTGTGCATGCTTGGCTACAGGGACCAGCTGCAGATGCACGTGTCATAGCAGGGCTGGTTGCAAACACACATGTAGTGGTGGTGGCCAGAGAAGGTAGCAAGGCCAGGGTCAACAGCAGGACACTGGCAGCCGTGGGGACCCTGGCTATCAGCATGTACTCCTGTGGCTACTGGGTCTTGCTGTGAGCACACAGAAGTAGAGGCTGCTGATAGGTATCAGGCTGGTGGCAGGCAAGTACACAGCCAGAGTGTCTAGCCCTGACAGCCTGCATAATTTTGGGTGTCAGTTGTGGGGGTTTAGGCTGGTGTCTTGAGCTCATACAGCCACAGAGGCCTGGGATGGCTGCTGTTATAGTTCCCAGACTCTGGTAGGGATGGAGAATGGGGGGGTGAACAGGGACTCAGGTAGCTGATGATAGTGAGTGCAGATACCTGTGGAGCAAAAGCTGCCTCATATTCCACCGAGAAATTAAAGTTATGGTGGTTTACGACAGTGGTTTCTCTATTTTTACTAAAGAGAAATTTTTGTTTCCTGACTATAAACTTCATTTCTAAAAGCAGTATGTCCAATCCACCACCTTTTTAAATTGAACACCTATTATGTATCAAATACTACAAAAGGCATTTTATATATATGTGGTTTTATTTAATCCACACAACAATCTATTTAATCCACATATTTTATGAACGAAACGGAGTCTCCAAAAGGTTGAGAAAATTGGAAAAAGCCATACAGTTACTAGACAGTATGTCTCCAAGCAGGTATCTTACTAGTGATCAGTCAATTAGTAGCTTGTCATCATCATTAAATAGAACAAAATACCTTAAATTTATTATTATTGAAAAAAATTTGAAAGTAATATATTTATTGTTTAACTTTAGGTAAATTCAACAAAAATCAAAGAAATAAAGAAAATAACTCTACCTCCCAGAGACACTGTACCATTTTGGTGTATTTTGGTGTGTGTGTGTGTGTGTTTGTGTGTGTGTGTGTTTGTGTGTGTGTGTTTTATAAAGTATACTTACTTCAAATGTATTTAACAATTGAGAAAATTCTTGAATGTTGACAGTGTCATTTTAAGCTTCTACTTTAAAAGAAACTTTAGTGAATTTTAGATTAATTCATCAACTATTTACTGAATATTTACTGTGTGCTAAGCACTGAAATTTCAGCCATTAAAATAACCATCAGGGAAATATGGTGTGTGTGTGTGTGAAATAAACAAGTAAATGCAAAATTATAATGCAGTGTGATAAATGCTTGGATAGTGATAAGCCCTGGGAGCTTTGGAAATCACAGGAAGACTGTTCACTTGGCCAAGTGAGAGAGTACAGGTGACGTCTTCATTACTTGGAGCAGGTGACACAGTATTGTAGCAAGAGTTGAATATACCTAGGTGAATAGATAAGAGAGGGTATTCCAGAAAGAGAGCTCACATGTGCAAGGCCTCTGATGTCTAAGATTATTTCTGAATGCAGTCCTCTGCCCTCCATTTTGTCTAGGAAAAATAGCAAACTGACTATATTTTTCTTTATGCCAATAGAAACCGCAAATTATAGACCCATCAGCATAATGGCTTCCTCCTCTACTATCCCACTGAGTCACTTACAATTCTAGGCTCATTCTCCTGAGAGAAAGTTACAGGGACTTTGCTGTATCTAGTGGAAAATATATTTTTTACCCATGGCAGAAAATCTGTTAATCATTTTCATATAATAGACCATATGGTGGTGCAGGGCTGGGAGGTGACAAGATAAAGGCAGAGAAAATCACTTGCCACAGGTTTGGGTGATGAATGTATCAGGTGGATCTTTGCCCTGGGAAAGAACATAGATTCAACTGTGCTCAGGTAGGGTGGAATCTTCTCCCATCACAAGTGCCATGGCGGTTATTACAGAGGTTGTGTAGGGCAGGCACTTATCTTGTTTAACGAAACATTTAAAAGGGCAAAGTCCCCGCTGTAGTTTTCTCTAAAATCGAATAGGGAAAGAAACAAAGTTTTTTTTTTTAATCTGACCAGATCACTTGAAAAAATCATGAAGCCATAAAAAACTCTCTTTGGTACATGGGAACATCACGTGTTCATAGACAGTAATGCTCTTTCCCGCTTTTCCTCCTGCCTCACTACACACTGTGCCTAGAAGACACGTAGTTAAAAATGCATGTGAAGGAGAGTAATTGATAATTGTAATAGTTAACCTTGCAGGACAACATACCATATGCTTTTGCACATGTCTCGTTTCTTTCTCTCAGCAACTCCAACGGGCAGAGTTATAAAGAGGAGAAAGCTTGGGGAGGTTAAGAACTCATCTCAGGACACAGAGCAGGGATTCAAACCCGGGTCTGTCTGACTTCAGACTCCTAAAATTTTTCTCTGTCTCACTTTGCCTGCTTAACTTTGTGGATCTAGGGTGTAATTGTTGGCACAATGGATGTCCTGAAAAGATAGAGGTGAGCATGTGCTTAGCTTGTATATCAGAGGTATAAAAAGTAAGCGACTGAAACAGAGGGAGAAGGGAGAATGAGCCTCATCACCAAGCACGGGCTTGGACTATGGGTCCACCCTTCCCACCTCATCAAGGACACCACTCCACTGGTTGTCCTTGCTCCTTTCCTGCATCACCTCTTCTCACTTTCTACTGTAGCATTCCCGTCATCATCATCTAAAACTCTGTAATCTTAAAATTAACCTTCTCTGAGTCCCACATACCTCCTCCACGTAATACCCCACTTTTTTCCTTCCGTGATGGCCAATCCCAAGAGTTATCTCGGCCCACTCCCTCCACTCTTATTTTTTCTTAAACCTACTCTATTCAGACTTTTGCTATCATTTCTCAACAAGGTCATTCTTTTTTTTTTTTTTATTATTAGATGGATATTTTATTTTATTTTATTTTTTATTTTTTTAAACATCTTTATTGGAGTATAATTGCTTTACAATGGTGTGTTAGTTTCTGCTTTATAACAAAGTGAATCAGTCGTACATATACATATGTTCCCACATGTCCTCCCTCCTGTATTTCCCTCCCTCCCACCCTCCCCATCCCACCCCCACAGGCGGTCACAAAGCACAGAGCTGATCTCCCTGTGCTATGCGGTTGCTTCCCACTAGCTATCTATTTTACGTTTGGTAGTATATATATGTCCATGCCACTCTCTCACTTCGTCCCCGCTTACCCTTCCCCCTCCCCATATCCTCAAGTCCATTCTCTAGTAGGTCTGTGTCTTTATTCCCGTCCTGCCACTAGGTTCTTCATGACCTTTTTTTTTTTTTTATCCCTTAGATTCCATATATATGTGTTAGCATACTGTATTTGTTTTTCTCTTTCTGACTTACTTCACTCTGTATAACAGACTCTAACTCCATCCACCTCACTACAAATAACTCCATTTCGTTTCTTTTTATGGCTGAGTAATATTCCATTGTATATATGTGCCACATCTTCTTTATCCATTCATCCAATGATGGACATTTAGGTTGCTTCCATGTCCTGGCTATTGTAAATAGAGCTGCAATGAACATTGTGGTACTTGACTCTTTTTGAATTATAGTTTTCTCAGGGTATATGCCCAGTAGTGGGATTGCTGGGTCGTATGGTAGTTCTATTTCTAGTTTTTTAAGGAACCTCCATACTGTTCTCCATAGTGGCTGTATGAATTTACATTCCCACCAACAGTGCAAGAGTGTTCCCTTTTCTCCACACCGTCTCCAGCATTTATTGTTTCTAGATTTTTTGATGATGGCCATTCTGATCAACAAGGTCATTCTTGTCAAGCTCACCAATCTCCTCTGTGTCACAAAATCCAGTGGCCATTTGTTGGTCCTCCTTTTACTCAGCCTATTAGCAGGATCTGACCCAGTTTCCCTCTGGAAAGCCTCTAGGACCCACTCTCTTTCTATTCTGCTACACTTGGCCAATTCTCAAGCTCCTTTGCTGGTCCATCCTTGCATCAGTTAGAGTTTATGTTTGGCTGCTAGCAAGAGATTTCAGAAAAATAGTGGCTTAAACAAGGTATGTGTTTCTCTCTGTCATGTGACTTGAGTGCCACAGGTAGACAGTCCAGGCTGGTGAGGTGGCTCACGTGTCATCAGTGTCCCAGCCTCCTTCTATCTGCCCCATTTTCCCTAGCACATGGCTTCTCTTCTCCATGTTTCCTCATGGAATTAAAATGGCTATGCAGTGCTGGTCATCATAAACACTTCTAGGCAGAAAGAAAAGGAAAGAGGAAGTATAAAAGGGCACACTTTCAAGCTGAGTCAACATCCTTTGCAAGGTTACCCTAATACACTCTACTTTTCTGCAAGGAAATTCTAGGAAATGTAGGTTTTCATTTTTAAGCTTGGAACATTGCAGCTTTTTTTTTTTTTTTTTAAATTTATTTTTGGTTGCGTTGGGTCTTTGTTGCTGTGCACGGGCTTTCTTTAGTTGCGTCGAGCGGGGGCTACTCTTCATTGCGGTGCGCGGGCTTCTCATTGCAGTGGCTTCTCTTGTTGTGGAGCACGGGCTCTAGGCAAGCAGGCTTCAGTAGTTGTGGCACGTGGGCTCAGTAGTTATGGCTCGCGGGCTCTAGAGCTCAGGCTCAGTAGTTGTGGCGCACGGGCTTAGCTGCTCCGCGGCATGTGGGATCTTCCCAGACCAGGGCTCGAACCTGTGTTCCCTGCATTGGCAGACGGATTCATAACCGCTGCACCACCAGGGAAGCCCACATTGCAGCTTTTCAATAACATCAAGGTTCTTTTATTCGGAAGAAGGGTAAAATGGTATTGGAAAGGCAACTAGAAGTTCTGCCCATTCATCGTTATTATGACCTCTCAAACTCACGTCTTCAAACTGCTTCTTTTCTCGATCTGTACTAGCTTCCCAGGTGTTCTCATCCACTAGATATACAATCCTCATTCCCTAAGTTATCTCTCTAGTCCTAATCTTTCCTCTAAATTCCAAAATTGGACATTTGGTTATCTGCTTTATGTCTCTACTAGGTGTCCAATAACTATCTCAAACATAACAAATCTAAACCTGAACATGTGATTCCCTCACCAACTTCCCCATCTCAATACACAGCAACTTTGTACCTACTGGCTACTCAGACCAAGAAGGAACCTTGTAGTTTTCTTTCTGTCATAATGCAATATAGAGTTAGCTTTATTTAGGAAATCTGTTGAGAATCCAGCCATGCTCACCTCCTCGACTCCTATTTCCACCACTTCATTTGTTGTCACCTCCCACCTGGCTTGTGGTGGTAGCCCCTTAACTGGTCTTCTTGTTTCCACCATTGTTCATCTACTTTATTTTCCACTCAATAGCCAGAGGAGTCCTCCTAGAAAATAAGGGGGATCATGTTTTTTTTCTCTGTTCAAAGCCATCCAATTTTTTCCTATCAGAGTGGTGTCCAATTCCTTACCCTGAGCCTTCAATGTCCTTAATTATCTGGCTTCACTTCTTACCTCTCCTCCTTCTCCACCTTCTTCACTCAGCTCTACGTGCTCTGGCCATCTTGCTGTTCTTTGAACACAGCAGGCATGCTACAGCTTTAGGGCCTTGGAACTATGTCTTTCCTCTTCCCAATGCATCATTACCCCAAATATCTTTATGCAGTTATTGCTTCAGTGTTGTCTTTTAGGTAGGCCTTCTCTTACCACCTTATATGAAACCCCACAGTGCCTTTACAATATGTTCTTAGTTTTCTGCTCTGCTAAATTTTTTTCATCGTACTTATTGGCACCTGACATATTCCTTATTTGTTTATTATCTGTCCTTCCCTCCTCCCAATAATGTAAGTTTCACAAGAACGGTGATCATGACTGTTTTGCTTCCTGCTTTATCTCCTCCTTCCAGAACAGCACATAGCATAGGGTAGTTACTCAGTAAATACTTATTGAATTAATGAATCAATAATCATCTTGACAATGGCATTACAAAAATGTGAGGGTTTAGCTCCCCTACAGAGAAGTGGGCTGTCAATCTGTTCTACTGTTAATACAAAATACTTCCTCAATTCTTGCAGCTGTAGCTTATAGCCAAACAAGGCAGCAGAGCCAGTCTGCTTCAATAGAGCTGTTGAGTTTGGATTTTGCTCTGCATTTACCTTGACTGATGGTTTTGTTCAAGTTATGCTTTGTGGGAAATTTATTCCCTCCTGGAGTTTCTTCTGCCAACAGAGGGAAGACAATCATTTCTTCTTGGCATGATTTCCGGCTCAATCTTCTCTATCTTCGAGAACTCAGTTGTAATCATACAACTGTTCCAAATCTCATCTTGGTCAAATCAAATGCTGTACTGCACTTGTAATTTAACCATTCTCCCCCTACTGCATCCTGTTCTCCTTATTTTCTCAGCTCCCTTACACAAGATTGATTTGCTTTGCTTTCCAGTTAGATCTTTAAGTCTTGCTTTGGAGTTCTGGTTATGAAACGTTTTATTTCCTCATGGTATGTGTGTTTGTGTATATCTTAAATTCACATATATGGAATAACTAGAGCAGGGATTTTTGTACTTAGATACAAAATATTTGGAATAAAAACATTAGATGTAGTTTAAACATTTTGATTTACATGTTCATCCTAGTTCTGGTTCCAATATGACTGACCATATCTAAAATCCTTGCCCTTTCTGAGGTTTTTAATAAATGACCCATAAGAAAGTGTTCAGTAATTAGATTACTCAATCATTTTAAAAAGCTCCCTTTACAGACAAGAGAAAATGGATCATTCTTTCTTTGCAGAAATTTGTATAAAATAGTAGAGAAAAGTCTTGATTAAATGAAAGTAAACCACAAAATTTTATTTCTATTTGCCACTTTTAAGGGAAGCATCAAATGACCTCTGCACCCAACAAGAGTAATTCTTGCTCACTTATCCACTTATTCAATTATTAAGCATACTATATTTCCTGTTCATAAAAAAACTGCTATGAAAAAATTGCAATTATAGGATCTAGAGTTGGAGGAGACCAGTCCTGGTTAGGATTAGAGTCAGATGTAATAAAGAGGCAAAACAATAGCTTAAACAAGACAGAGATGTTTCTCCCTCACATGTTGTTCTCCAGGTAAGCAACATGGAGAGCTTTGGCATTCTGTGCTCTCAGGCACCCAGGTCTCTCCTCTTTTCCTGTTCTACCAAATCTAGAATGTTGTGCTTGTCCATAAAGTCCAGCATTTCTTGCCATCATTTCTGCATTCCAGCTCTCAAGAAGGAGTAAAGTGACCAATAAGGGCATGGCCAGTTCCTTTAAGAATGTGACCAGAAGTTGTACTTATCATTTCTGCTCACATCGCATTCGTGATTAGTCATTTGTCTTAGTCACATGGCCATGCCTAGGTGCGAGGTAACATGGGAAATATAACATTTATGCCACATGCCTAGCTGAAAATTGGAGTCCTAATACAATAAAAAAATGAGGGACAGCTAGTAGTTTCTGCCACAGATAGGAAACCTCTAATTTTAGAGATTCATAAACTAAGGCCAATAGAGGTGAAAAATATGGTCTCAGGTGTTACAGGCCAATCATGGTAGAACTAGGTGTAGAACCCAGGTTACAGTGGCATGATGGAAAGAGCATGGATTTGGAGTCAGACAGGCCTGTGTTAGAATCTCAATTTTGCCTATTACTCACTGTGTGATTTTGGGGAAAGTTCATTAACCCCTCTGAGCTTTGACTTTCTTATTTGTAAAATGGGAATAATTTCTCTCTCAAAGATTATCTGGGATGATAAATGAATTAAAGTATTAAAGCACCTGTCAGGGTACCCAAGCACATCATAAGCACCAAGTAAGTGGTAGGGTTTTCCTACCTGACCTTCCTGGTAAAATTTCATACTGCATAATGTGATAGATTTAAACATACACAGGTATGACCCTGTGGAAAAGCATCATGCTCAACCCAAATCTTTTACTTTTCTATCTCTGTACAATTTGAGTTAATATTCAGTTATGATTTCAAGGTACTTTAAGAGATGGGCACAAAAAAATGGAAAAAAATTTTAAGGAAAGTTTCAACTATCTAGAAAATTTAAGTTGACTAGACTCTCTCTTGCTCTGAGCATACCAGTTAATTAACTGAATATTTAGCATTATTTCAATAACATATTATATCCTGCCCATAGGCTTTGTATTAATGGCTTTTGTCATTTTCACTTTTATTTCCATTTCTGTGTTCTTATCTCCAAATCTTAATGTCAACATCTGAGCTTTAATTTTCTTTTAATGATTTTGGATTTTAAGTGAATTAGTGTCCAAAGTTTGGGAAAAAATTAAGTTGGCTCTTTTATAAATCTGAGTGAAGAAATGTTGTTTATATCTAGTTCAGATATTTTTCCTGGGTTACTTAAACAAATTCTTTCTAGACTTTATTTTTAAATAAAAATATCTAAAAGAACATGTGTAGATTTGTTTGAGAGAAATTCCTCCAGTCTGGGGAGAAATCACTCATATCTAAACCATATGTGATATGTAAAGTAGCATTTTGAATATTCATATTATGGTGTGAAAATCAGATCCTCAGAATGGTAGGTCTTACAGAATGAATTGAAATGAAAATAGCAGTATGAATGTCACTTCCTTAATGCCAATATTGCAGTTTTAACCAGCATCTTTTTTCCCTTAGATTGGATCACTAGAGAACAATCATGCTTGCAGACATGGAAAACATACCCTCATTCTAATTATATAAGGCACTTTGGAAGGAAAACAAAATTTAGCTCAATATCTTTTGAATGAATTCTAATTCTGGTAATGTGACACTGTTATTCTTGTCCATTTCTCTTGCTTAGCTTGTTTTTGAAACATCAGCATTTCATTATGTTTCTACTAATTTTTGAGTCCCGGTTGAAATCACCTCTGAAATGTATTGGATATTTGTTTGCAGCCTGCAAATTCACATTTTTTTAAGCTCCTGTTGTTTTGCCAAATACTTCTCTCTCTACTTTCATTCATGTTATTAGTGTTCCTGTCAACAGATTTGTCTCAGAACAATCTAAATCATTTTCAGTTATTTTTTAGTAGAGGGGAGAAAAAATTGGACAGCTTATGGGGAGTATCTTACTTCACTTTTAGAATGCATTTCACATACTTATTTTGACATACGTGGTCAGTACATCTTAGCATTATTCATCTCCAATTATGCTATTAATGGATTTTCAATTGAAAATTATCCACAGAACATGCATCAGAATACTTTTTACAGCTGTATGAATTGATTCATACACCCATAATGTTCAATCAGCCTTTGGCTTGTATCAACACGTTGTTTAATGTAAGGATTCTTTTCCCGTTTGGAAGCATTTAGCTATTAGGGAGTCCCAGCAGATTGGTGGTTAATCATGATTCCAGAATATTCTCTGTGTAGGTAGAACTAGATGATGCTTTTGCCACCATCAAGGGTTACACTTGAGTAAGAGAATTAGAAGGTGGAAAACTTGGGAATTTTAGGAGGAAAAGCTTCATAAATATTTTAGTGTTCATAAAATGAAAGAATGGATTCCACAGACAAAATTGAGAGAATGTCAATAATCTTGATACTATTATGTAGTTAAACACTAAATGTCAGTTCCAAAGAGAAAGTAAGAGCAGGTGCCTTTTATTTAAACCAGTGCTACTCTACATGTGTCCAAGGACCACTTTTCATTCCCATGAGATAAGTACAGAAATTAAGATGACTTAGAAACTGTCACAGTGATCCAATGTTGCTGTGACATCAAAGTGCATGACCAGTGGACTTGTCTTATTGAGTAGGATGTACACTAGTTTGGATGTTGATGAGTTCCTATTGTGTCCTGTGTTTAGTCATGTTTAGTAAGACTATGTATCAGTCCAAGGTGGATTTGAAACAAGCAAACAAAAAATCCATCCATATCCACATAAAATATGAGAAGTGCATCTCTAAACAAGTTGGGGCATTACTGAGTAAACAAAAGAAAGCTTTAATGTTGCTCTCAACTTCCCTAGAGGTGGAGAAGGGAAGAAAATGGGGGTCCCTGGTCCAGTGAAGGGTAAATGTTATAGTTCTCACAGATACAGACAAAGTATGCAAATCCTGATGATGGAGGGAAATGGGCTAGCATCATCTAGGCATCTGTTGAGTTGCTGTGGTCAGTCAGCCCCATTCAGTTAGAGAAGAACAATAGCTCTGGCTGCAGATTCTAGCAGGTGTGATGGCAACTGCATAGACTTGAGCATGCATCTTGTCATTTAAGGCTGGTCTGAAGAGCATCATGGGGAAAACTTCCTGGAGCCTCCTGGAGGGAGCTTCACGCTCATGGGGGCAAACTGTGTGTGGTCATGGTTTTCAGGAAGAGCAGCAGACAGGCAATGGGACAGCTTAGTCACCTGTCAACTCATCAGTTTTTTCAATGTATATTGCTAAAAGCCAGTCATTCTTCTTACAATTAAAACATTGTATTCTAAGCTAAATTTGAATGCCACACAAGAATAAGTTTATCTTATAAGGCTTAAACTTAATACCTACAGACTTCCATTACATTAAGATAGAGTCTAACGACCAGAGAGAAAGTCTTGTACAAGTGACATTATTTGATTATGTACAATTAATTCCATTTGTTTTCTGTATTCCTCTAGAAACTTTTTAGGACCTCGCTCTTTGGAAATTTTAGCATGAAGCTACCTAATTTTTGTGTTAGGATAATATATAGATCCATCAAATGGGTAATTTTTTTTCTTGTGTATGGTCCTTCCTATAAGTTCCATACTCTAAGATCCCACTGTATTCCCAGAGGTGTTCAGTAACTTGAATGTATGAGATAGAAAATGTTTTATAACTTTTATTTAAATATCTCAGCTGTCATGATTGAACAGATATTTCTCAAAATTTTACCCTAATGTTATATGTCTTAACTTTACTCATGAAAACTGTGGCTAATACTGTTAATTGGCTCACCCCAACCCATTCTTCCTTGGTACTTCTCAATATAGAGGCTGGACACTGAAATATTTCTTTACCTAAGTCTTCTTTGCAGCTATAGATGACCGTGGGACCCATTTCTGGCCACAAACTTACACAGAATACTGCTGAGGGCACTTCTGGGGAATCATTTGCTTTTCTGAAAATATAATAGGGATGGGTTGGCTAGTACAGCACTTTGCTTCTCTCCTTTGGCTGTGAGTAAGGACTGGATGAAGGGGGCTGCAGCAGCCAACTTATACCCACGTGCTAAGAGGAAAAGAAACCCTTATTTGTTAGAATCATTGTGGTCCAATCCCTGTTACTTGCAGATGATTGGCTTCTTAAGTGATAGGGAAACCTTATCCTTTGAATAACATATTTACAAACTTCCAAAGCGCTTTCCTCAAATTTCATTGCAGAGTGCATTTGAATGTATTAGAACACGTGAACCTGGCTCTGTTAGGTCCTAACCTAATGTGTACTTTAACTCCAGCCAATCTAAAAAGTGTAGGAGTGAAACTCTATGGTTCAAGGTTAATTTCTTCCAATTATTCCAAGGCTATAATATAAAAATTTCTACTCTATCACTGCTATGCATTTTGCTTCCCTCAATTTTCATTTCACATCTCTAGTGCTCTTTCTCTTTCTTTTTTTTTTTTTTTTAAATTTTATTTATTTATTTATGGCTGTGTTGGGTCTTCGTTTCTGTGCGAGGGCTTTCTCTAGTTGCGGCAAGTGGGGGCCACTCTTCATCGCGGTGCGCGGGCTTCTCACTGTCGCGGCCTCTCTTGTTGCGGAGCACAGGCTCCAGATGCACAGGCTCAGTAATTATGGCTCATGGGCCCAGCTGCTCCACGGCATGTGGGATCTTCCCAGGCCAGGACTCGAACCCGTGTACCCTGCATTAGCAGGCAGATTCTCAACCACTGCACCACCAGGGAAGCCCGCTCTTTCTCTTTCTTTTTCTCTCTCTATCTCCTTCTTTCTCTCTCATTTTCTCAACTTGAGATATCTGATGTTTGAGTTGAACTAAATAACTAGCTTAAAATTATTATTGTCATTGTAGAAATATACACAGAGGTAAGCCATTTATATTAGAATTTTATGTAAAGGGTATTTGTATATGACAAAGTTTATTGTACTTTTCAAAAGTTCTTGTTCCCATATTGGGAATAAAAATTCAGAGATAGCATCTGAAGCATAGTAGTTCTTGAGGTGGCTCGAAGTGGCTCAAAGTGACAGAGTGGAAAATAAAACAGAAGATGAGATGACAAAACTATTTTGTGAACTTGGTTGGTTTAGTCAACACATTCAAGGTGTCTCAGTGACGTTTCCTAAATCACCTTGTGCAGCTATCCGGGCTGCTCCTCCTCTCCACTCCCAAGGTGCTGTGTGTTCGCCCAGTAGAGCACTTACAACCAGCTGTATTGTATTTGTTCATAGGTAGTCTTTCCCCCTAAGCGGTGAGGCCCTTGGGGGTAGCAACTCTGTCCCTGCATGCCCAGTGCAGGGGTGAGCCTGGCACTTCCTGGGATCTCAAAAATGATTTAAGGACAGATGGAAAGAATGACAGAACCACATAAAAATATTAAAAATCAAGAAATGTTTTTCTGAAGTAAGTTTGGACACAGAAAATCTGGGGGGAAGGTCATATGAGTACCTTTGTCTGCAAGAAACATGTTCTTTCTTTTCTTTGAGGGAGAGGATTGAATTCATGGATATTCATCTTGATTTTTTTCCCCACAATTGAGGAGAGGTTACCTATGATGAAAGACTGAAAGTCTGTTATAAAGCATTCCACTCTGGGCAGCTTGCCTTCCCTTCTCTGTTTCTATCATTGCTTCTTTCTTTGTTTACTTTTTGAACTTTATTTTATTTTTTTATACAGTGGGTTCTTATTACTTAACTATTTTATACATATTAGTTTATATATGTCAATCCCGGTCTCCCAATTCATCCCACCAGCACCACCCACCCCCCTTTCACTTTCCCCCCTTGGTGTCCATACATTTGTTCTCTACATCTGTGTCTCTATTTCTGCCTTGAAAACTGGTTCATCTATACCATTTTTCTAAATTCCACATATATGCGTTAATATACGATATTCGTTTTTCTCTTTCTGACTTACTTCACTCTGTATGACAGTCTCTAGGTCCATCCATATCTCTACAAATGACCCAATTTCGTTCCTTTTTATGGCTGAGTAATATTCCATTGTGTGTATGTACCACACCTTCTGTATCCATTCGTATGTCGATGGGTTGTTTCCATGACCTGGCTATTGTAAATGGAGCTTCAATGAACATTGGGGTGCATGTGTCTTTTTGAATTATAGTTTTCTCAGGGTATATGCCCAGTAGTGGGATTGCTGGGTCATATGGTAATTCTAGTTTTAGTTTTTTTAAGGAACATCCATACTGTTCTCTATAGTGGCTGTATCATTTTACATTCTCACCAGCAGTACAAGAGGGTTCCCTTTTCTCCACACCCTCTCCAGCATTTGTAGATTTTCTGATGATGCCTATTCTGACTGGGGTGAGGTGGTATGGCATTGTAGTTTTGATTTGCATTTCTCTAATAATTAGTGATGTTGATCAGCTATTCATGTGCCTCTTGGCCATTTGTATGTTTTTGGAGAAATATCTATTTATGTCTTCTGTCCATTTTTTGATTGGGTGGTTTGTGTTTTTTAATATTGAGCTGCATGAGCTGCTTGTATATTTTGGAGATTAATCCTTTATTCATTGATTGGTTTGCAAATATTTTCTCCCATTCTGAGGGTTGTCTTTTCGTCTTGTTTATGGTTTCCTTTGCTGTGCAAAAGCTTTGAAGTTTCATTAGGTCCCATTTGTTTATTTTTGTTTTTATTTCCATTACTCTAGGAGGTGGATCAAAAAAGATCTTGCTGTGATTTATGTCAAAGAGTGTTCTGCCTATGTTTTCCTCTAAGAGTTTTATAGTGTCCGGTCTTACATTTAGGTCTCTAATCCATTTTGAGTTTATTTTTGTGTATGGTGTTAGGGAGTGTTCTAATTTCATTCTTTTACATGTAGCTGTCCAGTTTTCCCAGCACTTTGCTGGGAAAAGACTGTCTCTTATTGAAGAGACTGTCTTTTCTCCATTGTATATCCTTCCCTCCTTTGTCATAGATAAGTTGACCATAGGTGCATGGGTTTGTCTCTGGGCTTTCTATCCTCTTCCACTGATCTATATTTTTGTTTTTGTGCCAGTACCATATTGTCCTGATGACTGTAGCTTTGTAATATAGTCTGAAGTCAGTGAGTCTGATTCCTCCAGCTCTGTTTTTTCCCCTCAAGATTGCTTTGGCTATTTGGGGTCTTTTGTGTCTCCATACAAATTTTAAGATTTTTTGTTCTAGTTCCATAAAAAGTGTCATTGGTAATTTGACAGGGATTGCATTGAATCTGTAGATTGCTTTGGGTAGTATAGTCATTTTCACAATATTAATTCCTCCAGTCCAAGAACATGGTGTATCTCTCCATCTGTTTGTGTCATCTTTGATTTCTTTCATCAGTGTCATATAGTTTTCCAAGTACAAGTCTTTTGTCTCCTTAGATAGGTTTATTCCTAGGTATTTTATTCTTTTTGTTGCAATGGTAAATGGGAGTGTTTCCTTAGTTTTTCTTTCTGATCTTTCATTGTTGGTGTATAGGAATACAAGAGATTTCTGTGCATTAATTTTGTATCCTGCAACTTTACCAAATTCATTGATTAGCTCTAGTAGTTTTCTGGTGGCATCTTTAGGATTATCTATGTACAGTATCATGTCATCTGCAAACAGTAACAGTTTTACTTTTTCTTTTCCAATCTGGATTCTTTTTATTTCTTTTTCTTCTCTGATTGCCGTGGCTAGGACTTCCAAAACTATGTTGAATAATAGTGGTGAGAGTGGACATCTTTGTCTTGTTTCTGATCTTAGAGTAAATGCTTTCAGTTTTTCACCATTGAGAACGATGTTTGCTGTGGGTTTTGTCATATATGGCCTTTATTATGTTGAGGTAGGCTCCCTCTCTGCCCACTTTCTAGAGAGTTTTTTTTTGTATCATAAATTGGTGTTGAATTTTGTCAAAAGATTTTTCTGCATCTATGGGGATGATCATATGGTTTTTATTCTTCAATTTGTTAATAGTCTCTCACATTGATTGATTTGCGTATATTGAAGAATCCTTGCATCCCTGGGATAAATCCCACTTGATCATGGTGTATGATCCTTTTAATGTGTTGTTGGATTCTGTTTGCTAGTATTTTGTTGAGGATTTTTGCATCTATATTCATCAGTGATATTGATCTGTAATTTTCTTTTTTTGTAGTATCTTTGTCTGGTTTTGATATCAGGGTGATGGTGACCTCATAGAATGAGTTTGGGAGGGTTCCTTCCTCTGCAATTTTTTGGAAGAGTTTGAGAAGGATGGGTGTTAACTCTTCCCTAAATGTTTGATAGAATTCACCTGTGAAGCCATCTGGTCCTGGACTTTTGTTTGTTGGAAGATTTTTAATCACAGTTTCAATTTCATGACTTGTGGTTGGTCTGTTCAAATTTTCTATTTCTTCCTGGTTCAGTCTTGGAAGGTTATACCTTTCTAAGAATTTGTCCATTTCTTCCAGGTTGTCCATTTTATTGGCATAGAGTTGCTTGTAGTAGTCTCTTAGGATGCTTTGTATTTCTGCGGTCTCTGTTATCACTTCTTCTTTTTCATTTCTAATTTTACTGATGTGAGTCTTCTCCCTCTTTTTCTTGATGAGTCTGGCTAATGGTTTATCAATTTTGTTTATCTTCTCAAAGAACCAGCTTTTAGTTTTATTGATCTTTGCTATTGTTTTCTTTTCCCTTTGTCACATTTGGGGACAACTCTGAAAGGCCCTCCTAATGGCAGAGCTGCCTATGGGCGTGGCTGTGATTGGTGTTCCTGATGCATTGTAGCTCAGCTTCTTTCTGTTCAACTGGCTTCCTTCATTTCCTCAGGGGTTTTGTTGCTAAGCACACTCCTCCATCAAACTGCTGTATGTAAATCTTGGACCTAAGACTGTGTGTACCAGAAGTGATCCTAGGGAGCAGTCTCTCAAATGGGATTTTGGAACTAGATCCCTCACTGGCTGGCTGGCAAGGAGGAACCCAAGGTATGTAGTGGGTACAATCCTCAAAGCTGGGATAGGGTATCACTGGAAGATACAATATCTCAGATGTTTGGAAGGCAGAGGGGAAGTAGTGAATCTTAAGAATATGTAATCAGATGACTGTTGCTAAGTGCTATTGGTGCATTGGAGAGACATAACAAAAGGCTGAAGGTGATTCATCACCAATTTAGGGTAAACTGTGACAGTGAGAAAACCTCCTTGGTAGCATAAAAGAGACTCTAAGTCTTTTGCAGCTGGAGAGCAGAGACACCTGAGATTAATTTTATTTATATTTTTCAAAAGTTTCCAAACTTGCTAAAAATAAATATGTCCTTCCACTTTGGTAATTGGAAAAATAAATAAATAAATTTTATTTATATAAATTTGGTACAGAGATCAATTGGGCAATTCAGTGTGTCTACCCTTACAGGAATGCTAGCTCAAGTCACTAAAAATGTTTAGCTGAGGATCAGGCCCAGGGTTGTGGAAGTCCAGAGAAGGTTAAATTCTAAGCCTCAGCAAGTCTTCTGTGACAAAGACAGCACTCTAGTTTGGATAGAGTGGGACTTGAAGTCTTGGGACAGTGACATCTGTGTCAGCAAATTCAAGAAGTTTGAGATCGTCTCTCTCCCTGTACCCTCTGGCTTGCAGAAAGGGCAAACTCCTTCCTTTGAAATATCAGTTTTCCCTCCCTTGCTTGAAGACAATGCAGAAATCTCTGCCTGCAAGACGCCATGTGCTGACCTTATGATGAAACTTCACTCCCCTCTCTTGGCCGCCAGACCCATAAATATTGTCAAATCACAACATAACTTGGCCAGTCAGGTTCTGAGTCTGCTGAGGGAAAAACAAACCCTATGCCAAAGGCACTGCAGGACCTAGCCATTACATACCTGCAGAGCTGGGATAGCATTTATGGGATTGGATCCTAAAGGTGCTGAATCAAGTAGTGATAAAACATAAAGTCGGCTAAGGGAGAATTGATGAAAATGAGAGCCCTCTCCTGTGATACAGGATTCAACTCTCCCATGATACAGAAAAGGACCCTGGGAGGCTGTGCTAACAAGCTGCTGGAATGACTCTTGGAAGCTTAGAGAAAGCAACGAGAAGTAGAAACACTGCAACTGCTGTGGCAGACAATAGAAGAAAGGCACAAAAGACTTAGAAAATGAGGCGTGTTACTGTGGATATGCTATGAAAAGGAGGAAGGCTGACTGTTCTTTAGGAGGGTCTGCAGGACACTCCATTTACCAAAGCAATTAGGGACGCTCTCGTGAGAGGGGACCCAGCAGCACCGAGATTAAACCAGGGCTGAGGGTAGGAGGTGCTGTCACAGAGCCATGCTCCCTTGTTTCAGTGGGGATGATCAGATCTTGAAATAATAGATGCTGGCTGGTGACACTTAATCAGAAGCAAAATGGGTAAAATTGTAATGAATGGCAAGGTTGGAATGGCAGCCCTGGGCACAAGCCACAGAGAGTTCTAGAGATAGTTAAGAGAACATGGTGTCCCTAGGGGCAAGAGATATACACTGAAAATGAACTAATACTACACTTCAGCCCCATTCAAGGCTTTCCTTAAAAGAAACAGCACTGGGAAAACTTTTCAGGGGCAAAGATTTGGGTGTTGTAATCAATTATCCACTTTTTTGGAAATAAAATTGGCCCTAGGTAAGAACATGCGTAAACTCATAGCCATTGATGAATGTCTTGGCTGGTTGGTAAGGGGTCTGGAATGAGTAATATTGAAAGACTGGGAGCATGAAGTCATGTGAATGGACATAGGGGAGTGGGCACAAAGGGAGATCTTTGTAAGTCATGTTCATGCCCATCAGTGAACATCTACCATGGGAGAGACACTAAATAGGTAAAGAGAGAGATAGTCCCAGACAGTTCATGTCAGCCAGCCTCTGTCATCAGACACTGCAATGCAGGTGCAGTGGGCTCACAAATGAGTGCCCTGATGGTAGGGGTGGAAGCCGTGCATAAGGCTGGTAGCGTGGGCTTCCTCTTATCAAGGCTGATATAAATGTGCTGCTGGTGTGTGTTCAACCTTCCTGCAACAGAGTCAGATCCTGCGCCCCTGCTCTAACACCATCCCTTGAGGAAAGCAACCGCCATTTTGTGGTATATTGATTACACTGGAGCCCTTTCACCCTTGAAGGACAGTAATTTGTCCTGAGTGAGGTCAGCGAATATTCTGGGTACGATTTTTCTTTCTCTGTACCCAGTGCCTCATCTAGCACTAGTATCCAAGGATCTACAAGATGTGATTCAATGACAACGGAATTTGCATAATATCCAAGATGAAGGGTCCCACAGCAAAGGAGGTGAGGCAGTGGGCACGTGATCATGAGATCCTCTGGCCATATCATATAGCACACCCCCCAGAGGCTGCCAGCTTGATAGGATGATGAATGGCTTTTGGAAGGTGAAGTTGTAACATCAGCTGGGGGACGCAGTATACATTCTAAATAAACAACCTTGGTTAGATAGGTTACAAGGGTCTGAGAAACATGGGGTAGAAGAAGGAGTGGTGACCCGTTTGGGGAGTTTGTGCCTCCTGTCTCCTCACTTTGTAAGTCTAGATGTCTTGATTCTGAGAGAAGGAATGCCTCCATCAGGGGAGACAGTAAGGGTCCATTAAGTATTAGTCTACTGTTGCTACCAACCTACCTTGTGCTACTCATGTCAAGAGGCCAGCAGGAGGAGTCACTTGTTGGCAGGGATCATTGATCCTGATGGTCAGGAGGAGGTGGGCTTGCTGTTTCACAATAGGGACAGAGAAATAGTTTGTTGCCCAGGTGATCCACTGTATGTGGACGGTCCTCTTGATAATCTCTTGCCCAACGTGACATAAATGAATATGTGCAGAGCTTGAGAAGGACATAGTGACTAGGGGCTCAGGCCTCTCAGGATGAAGGTGTCAGACATGCCACTATGTAAGCCACCTAAACCAGCAAGGTGCTAACAGATGGAGATGGAAATCTAGGATGAGTAGCAGAAAAGAGAGACAATGAGTATCCTTTAAGGCCTTGAGAGCAGGTATAGCAGCAGGAGATACGGTTCATCCCACAAAGCTTCCACCTAAAATTTACCCGAGAAACAGGACCAGCATGGGTCCTGGAGAAGCTATTCCCAAGTGGGAATAGCTAACAGATGGAGCAAGTAGATCCAAACGTAGTGACGTAATGGAAGCTACACTGCCCAGATGCCCACCCCCCCCCCACCCCACTCCACCCTCCACTTACGATGGACACATTCATTCCTTAGCTACTGAGAATGTCAACTGTTGATTGCTCTAAGCTGCATCCTTCTCCTGGCATTGTCTTTGCCCTTTTGAAGCTGACTCAACCAAGTTCATGCCCCTTGCAGGGAGTTGTTTACATCTAATACTGGCTGACGCTGGGGTATAAAGGTCTAGCTTCCTTACCTTAACTGGGGATAACTCCGAAGATCTATACAGTTCCAAAACTCCCTGTAGAATCACCTGAAACCTCTTTAGAAATTGCACTGTGGTTCAACTCCTCCCTCTATCCCAACCCATTCCTCACTCCCTTTACATGTACTGTTCCTGAATATACTCCCCCCAGACCTCCTACATACAAATCTTTACATCAGAATCTTTCCTGGGACCTGGGCTAAGACGGAGTGGTTGGGATATTTTGAGAACAAGTAGAAATTTCCTTCAAATCTTACCATATACGTAGGTGGTGCCTCCCATTACCTTATGCAGGGTTGGCCCTCACTTAGGGAAAGGTTTTTCTTAGAAGAATGGAGATGAAGTTCTAGGAGAGAAAATACCTCAGTAGACATGAGTCAACAAATGGGTACCGTCTTAATGATTATTGTTTACTCTGTGTCATCTAGTCAAGTTGAAAGGGTCTAAGAAGTAATGTTTACTTTTAACAAAATCAATGATTTATGCTTTGAATCAAGTTATATTAATTTTAACTCATAGTTTATGTATAAGTTGGTGAGAAATCATGATAAAATGAAAAGAACTTGACCTTGGAATCAGAGAAGACAGGATTTAAATTCCAACTGGCCATTTACAAAATGCATATTATACAAATGATCTTTTTTGAACTTTAGTTTTGTTAATTTCTAAGAAGGAAGTAATACTTACATCATGTTTTTTTTGTGTGTGAGAATTGAAGAAAGTAATGTCTACGGAGTCTCTAGGTCTGTAGCCGTGAAGCATGATGCATGGACTCATCCTTTCACTCAACAAACATTTACTCAGCAAAAATCTTTATTAACAACAAACATTTACTATGTGCCAGGTCCTATGTTAGGTGCTTGGGGTAGACAAATGGACACGCATAGTCCCTAATTGAAGGGGTTCACACTTTGGGCAAGAGACATACACATAAAGAAGAGGGAGCTGTAGTAAAGACTGTCTTAGTCCATTTGGGCTACTACAATAGAACACCATAGACTGAGTGACTTACAAACAACAGAAATTTATTTCTCACAGTTCTGGAGGCTGGGAAGCCCAAAATCAAGACAGCAGCAGATCCAGTGTCTGGCAACATCCCAGTTTCTGGTTTTTATAAGCAGCTGTCCTCTTGTTGTGTTCTCACACGGAAGAAGGGGAAAGACTAATCTTCTAAGGACACTAATCCAGGCATGAGGACTCCGCCTTCATGACTTAATCAGCTCCCAAAGACTCCACCACCAAATACCATCACATTGAAGATTAGGTTTCAACATGTGAATTTAGGGGGGGACACAAACATTCAGTACAGCAATTTGTTCAACTTGATGGGTGGTAATGCTTTAGATCTTCCAGTGATTTTTGAAGTAGGCAGGACTGATTAAGCATGTGGTAATTAGGTGGGTTTCCAGGAAGTCAATCTGTGAGGTATCAAAACATCCCTGGGTGAGAGGGAGAAGATCGTATTTCCTGGAACCCCTCCTGGGGGGAGTGGATTTCACGTGCTTGGGCCCAGAGCTGTTGTTGATAATGGAGACACAAAGGACTGCTGTCCCTATTCACCTCCTTTGTGCTTCTGCCCCATGGTGGTCTCCAGGCCCTTCTCTCACCATGCCTTGGAAAAATATTTTAAAAATATAGTTTGGGATTGACATGTACACACTGCTATGTGTAAAATAAAATGCCTTTCCATGAAAAACAGTTGTTTTGAAGGAGCACCTATTTTATCAGCCTGTCATGTTGCCACGTGACTGAATCCAGGCCATTGCATCATCATTTTTAGTAAAGAAACTGAGGCTGAGAAAGAGTCAAGGTTGCAACTAGTGTGTAGCTGGCAGAATCACATTAGGGATTTAATCCTTGCAGACCCCAGCTTCTTTCATCATGCTCTCCCTCAGCATTTAAAACACTGGCAAAAAATCGAGGCCTACGACAGTGACATAAGCTCTTAGCATAAGTTTTATTTCAACAACCTTTGTAGTGGTCATTTTGTTGTCATGCTTGCCCCAATCAGTGAAATGGATATAGGGTCTTGGGGCTGCAGCTGTTCGTCTCATCATTTAACCTTCGGAAGCAGATTTTGTTAAAGTGTTCCTGTTGCTGAAAATGAATTACAAAGCTTTCCCTTTTCTGTAGGAAATAAGAGTGCCCAGATGAGATTACATGGCTTCCTATGATATCTAAATAAGATTAGTTTGCCGAAGATCACATTAAAATCCCATTAAAGAGATGGTTCCGCTCCGGGCCCCCTTCTCCTCAGGCAAGTTCTGAGCAAGCTGATGAAAATTTCTCAGGATGACACACAGGCATTGCGCACCCTGTGGACACATGGGGGTGGGAGTGGAGATAGTCCCCGTTCATCGCAGGAACAGGCTCTGCGTACATGGCCCATTACTTACAGCTGACAGTTCCTGACTCTAAGGAGGGAAGACTTTAGGGAGGAAATGGTGATAAGAGGAGCAAGGGATGGAGGCACTGAGGTCATCCCCAGAGAGGATCCAGGAAATCATTAGTTCTTTTTTTTTCTTTGATAAGGGTAATAACATTAATGCTTAAGTATTTATAGCCTTCCCTCAAGCCTGCTCTGAGGAGAAAGGGTGCTTTGCTCTCAGGAGGGTGCTAGGCCTGGATTTTTGTTGTGTTGCTCTAAATAATCAGTGTAATTTTAGACTGCTGCTGAGCAAAGTTAAGTTATTAAGAAGAAATAGGGCAACTCCTACAGTGCCCAAACAGGAGTTTCGAGAGAGCAAAGGAGAAGCCAGGGGAGAGAAAAAGAAGGGGGAATTGAGAGGAGCTATTATGGTAGCTGGACCTTTGGGGGAGTCAGGAAATGACGAGATCTGCCATGGAATTACCCTTTTCATCTCTTCAAGGGGCTTCTCTGAAGATCTAAAGTGCTTTTCAATGATGTTTTGGATGTAGAACTGAGATTTATGTGAATGACAGTGATGTACCCTTAAAATGGCCAAACTTCATTTGTTCATTAATTTAATTATCAGATTTCCTTGAGTGCTAGGTGTTTATTAGAGATACAGAGAAGAGGGATATAGACCCTGCTGCTCAGGGGTTCATAGTCGAGTTCTGCAGATGTGTAAACAAACACAATTTGATGTAGTAGGTGCTTCAGTAGAGCAAAGGCCATGTCTCCTTGATGTGACAATCAGAGAAGGCTTCACAGAGGAGTCCTGGGCCATGTGAGAATTTGGAGGGGTCAGTCTGCCCGAGGCTTACTAGAGGTCATGCTTGGGTGTTTTCAATTAGCTGCCAAAGCATCTCCTCCTGTCCTGGTTCCTGGTCTCATCCTGGGGGCGGGGCTCAGTGCTCAAACTTTATATGACTTTCTCTGCTGATGGGAGAGAAATAAAAGTAAAGAGGGACAGTTTTCAACATTTGGTGACCGTACTGACATTTGTTTTGAGGGCCTTCATGAAAACAGCACTGATAGAAATTGTATTAGATCTTACTGGGCCATTATCTCACTTCTCAGCGTACCTCTTTATTAATACTATGTAGCTTTTTTTTTTCTTGTTACTAAGATGAAAAATGGAGTCAGATCCAGTCATTTGGAATCCTTTGCCTCTTTTTTTTTTTTTTCTTGAAATGAATATAATCTGCATTGTTAAAAGTTTTATTAAAACACTTGAGGCCACTTACTTTTTATAGCAGTAGGAGCACAATTTAATGAAATATAAAATAAAAAGAACGAGATGGAATGGGCCAGTCAAAAAACTAGCTCTTTAAAAATACAGATAATTCTTACAAAAATACACCTCAAGCTGCACAAAAATAAAATGAGCTCTCGGTAAAAACACCAATTTGCTAACAGCGCTTTTGTGGGCGGCAGTATTATCAGTTGGGGTGGAGATTAATTTTATTCTCCATATCTCTCAAAAGTTTCCAAATTTGCTAACAACATATATGTCCTGCCACTTTGGTAATCAGAAAAATAAATAAATAAATTTATTTATATAAATTTGGTACAGAGGTCAATTGGTGTCTACTAGTAAGAATTCTAGCTCAAGTTACTAAAAATGTTTAGCATTGTTACTTTTTTCATAGACTGTTTTTAAAAGATGAAAATAGGCCTTGCATCTTTGCCATTTGTGTTCAATTAAGTAACAGTTACTGAAACTGTGGAAATAGGCTCACACCATTCTTTCTCGAATGGTGGTGGTGGTGGGTATGATGAAAATGTTGGTGATGATGTTGACTTCAAAAAGCTGCTGATTCCTGTAGAGTTAAATGGGGTCAGCTATGTACTCTATTTTACAGGTGAGGAAATAGAAATTAGATGTTTTTTCAAAGGTATTTATCTTCCCCAGGTCATCTACCACAGATGGAAATGAACCAAAACCCAAATCTTCAGATTTCTAGTTAGTTTCTCTCTCCATGACACCATGCTATTATTGTTATATTATTGTTAATGCTTCTTTGCCTGCCAGAAACTACAGAGATTAGTTTTCAGTGTATTTATTCAAGCCTTTTTAGACTTTAATGTTTTTGTATGCTCATGCATGAACTTAGGTGGTTCGTCCTAGAAAATGAATTTCTTTCTTTCTTTTCACTTGGGGGTAAGCACTTGGTAGTAGTCGTTTTCTTTTTAGCTTTGATTTGATTGGTTTGAATGAAGACTGGGTTTTTGTGTTTGCTTTTTAAAAACAAAAGCTTATTTCAGTCAGCTCAGTGGAAAAAAAGAAACAAACCATGGCTCTGTGTCATTTCATGGAAAATGCTGTTTGAACTTTCCATTTTCAACTAATTGTGCTATTATGTAGACACTATTTATGTGCAGAACTCTGATCCTATTTGTACTGTGAGGTTGAAAGTAGTACTTGTATGATGTGGGAGGTGAATGTCATTGACTCTAAGTCACAAAGGCGCTTTGAACAAGAAGGATAAACATAATCAAATTTATTCAGAGAATTTAAGGTCCCCAGATTTCGTTTTTGGAGCAACTAAGAAGAGGGCTAACACAAAATTAATCAATTTTCTATTTTGTAATTCAATTGAATAAATCCTTGTGGTTTGAATGACAAAGTGTAAGCAGTTTAGATAGCAATCTTCATCTTGCTTTATCCTTATTAAAGAATTTGACTTTGGCAAGGATGCATGTCAGGTACCTTCTGTTTTCACTAGCACCTCACAGTTGATTAATTTGCTTCATCCTCAATTTTCTTTTCTGTGTTTATCTTAAGGCAGATTAACTTTGGTCAGATATTCCATCCTTCCCATGTTAAAATGGACAAACAGTGATTCATTTTCTGCTATTTGTTTTATTTATGAAAATGAGTTTGACCCAAATGTAAATGCACTGTGTGCATTTGACTTTCTGGGATACTTTAAACTTCAGCTTCAGGAAAAAAAAAAAAAAAACCTCAGCCAGATTAACTAAGGGCAAATGAATGATAAGTAAATACCTTATATAATGACAGTACAAAGGAGTATTTTCTTTGGAATTGAAAGGTAACTTAGCTGACTTCCCTACCAGTGAGATGAAAAACAAACACATTTCCTCCTGCATCTATAGGTGTCACTGTTGAGATGCACTTACTGAAATAAGCTCTATGCAGATCTGAATCTCAGAAAGGGCTTCCAGGATGGATTTTATAGAGTTCTTTTGACTAACTCTTGTAATATATATATTTTTTCATATGAGCATGGTACTTAAGTCTGATTTCCTGGCACAATTAAAGCAACTAATTGAACTAATTGAATGTTCTATTCTTTTGGAACAAAGAAGTCACTTTGGGCAAGGACATATCAGTGCAGAGTGGAGTAAAAGGTAGGAATTACTCCTCAGATTTTGCCTCAATACTCCTAGATTAGTAATTTGGGGAAATTAATGTTTTCTTGATTCCTTTTTTTCCCCTTCCCACTGTCAACACACAGCAACTAGAACCTCTGATCCTGTAAGAACTTCTGTGCGCAGGGCTTCACTTCCAGATGATATGTTTTCTTCATCAGGACACTAATGAGAGAATCAAAACAGGGTTTAACTGATGTCACTGATTTTCTGAAAGGGATTCCTAAGTTAGAACCAGGGTAAATGTTAACATATTAGGATTCTAAGAGTTTGACTTTATAAGAGTTTCCTTATCTTTTTGTTCACAAATTGATTTGAGAATTTGGGGAGATCTCTTGGCAGGACTAACCTTCAGGAAATTGTTAAGGAGTAATCTGTGTTCTCTGCATATAAGACTGCTGCTAATTTCCCTATTTTGTCCAAGTACCCCCTCCTAATCAACATTTGAGTTAATTAAATTATTAAGCAGTTATTGCTGTTCTATTATGTATGTTTCATTTTTCTAGAGGTTAGTGATACAGAGAAACATTAGGGACAATCCTTTGCCTTCAAGAATCTCAACATTTAACAGAAATAAGAGACAAGCAAGTGAAGTGTAAGAAAGAAAGTTAAGTGTTTAGTTTGTGCGGAATGTAAAGTGGAGAGCTGTCAAATTTGCTTGGGGATCTGGGAGTGTTTCAGAGAGAAGTTTATTGAGTCAAGTTGAATAGAGTGTACTGTGAAGAAAGGGTGGTAAGGAGAGATAGAAATATTTGATGTGGATGAAGCATGACTTATGAGGGCCACAGGCACAAAACACCGGGTGTGTTAGGGGATAGTGAGTAGCCAGACGTGGCTGAAGATTAAGGATGAGTATGGTGGGGGGAGGCAGTGCTCCCATTATGTCCCTTTTGTTGGATGTTCTGAGCTCCTCACTGTGTTTCACCAAAAGAGACTGGCCTCACATACTAGTACCACAGATATTCTTTCTCTTTTCTTTTTCCCAACAAACTTAACTGCTCATGTTCAACTCCTTCAAAACAGAGTAAATAAGTTCATTTGTACCATTTCTTTTTAGATTCCACATATAAGCGATATCATATGATATTTGTTCTTCTCTGTCTGACTTACTTCACTCAGTATGACAATCTCTAGTTCCATCCATGTTGCTGCAAATAGCATTATTTCATGTTTTTTAATGGCTGAGTAATATTCCATTTTGTATATTTACCACATCTTCTTTACCCATTCCTAGAGTTACAGATGTAGAAAACAATCTTATGGTTACCAGGGGGGAGAGGGGAGGAGGGATAAATTGGGAGATTGGGGTGACATATACACACTACTATATATAAAATAGATGACTAATGAGGACCTGCTGTGTAGCACAGGGAACTCTGCTCAGTACTCTGTCATGACCTATATGGAAAAATAACCTAAAAAAGAGTGGATATATGTATATGTATAACTGATTCACTTGGCTGTACAGCAGAAAGTAACACAATATTGTAAATCAACCATACTCCAATAAAAATTAAGCAAAAAACAAAAGCAAAGACCAGAGTAAGACAGGTTTCTTAATGGACAGTTTCTATGTTAGAGCTGACACCTATCGTTGGGTTTGTTTTAGGTAGTAGTTGTTTCAACTACTATTGGTCTTGGCAGATGAGGAGGTCAAATGGAAGGATTGTGTCGATGGGTTTTCTGTGACTGATGTAGTTAACTAAACTATTTCTGTTACAGATGGGCATTAGACGTCTTTTGCTTTGCACTGAACATTAGCTAGCTCTTTGTGGCTTAAATAAAAATAGCCAGTACTTATATAGTTCTACTGTGTGCTAAACACTATTCTAAATATTTTACATATATTAATTCATTTACTTTTTCTAACCACTCTGTGAAGTAGGTAACATTATCATCTCAATTTTATGCATAAAGAAATGAGGTGCAGAGAATTAGAAGACTTGCCCAGTCATACAAGTAATAAATGAAAGAGCTGGGATTAGAACCTGGATAGTTTGGTTAAGGTTACATATTATGTAGTAATTGGATATTTCATTAGCTTAATTGTACTATATAATAAGTTACTTTTAGTAGTTTTTATTTTATGAGAAATGAGGGATAAGTGTAAAGCTTTAATCTGGGTGGATTTCTGTAAGAGCAAACAAGAGAGATACATGGTCAGAAAAAGTGGAGTTGGGGGGACTAACAGCTTCTCTGATCAATTCAGAAAAGCTCTCTGGATGATGAGTGATTTCTCTATTCTTGGAGAATGGCTAAAACAACAAGCTCTGGAAAGAAAGAGAGAACTTTCTGTCATCTTAGAAATTAGTTTCTAAGCAGCTGCTAGGAGAAATCCCAACTGGATATATCAGACTCAAGAGGTTTGCCAAATGTACACAGCAAACTCTGAATATTACTATTTTATTTCATGTTTATAGAGTAACAACAGTATCCTTGGGGCTGTACACATTCAAAAAGACATCATTCCTGCCCTAAGGGTTTACAATACAAGTAGTCAGACTTGCAATAGTTTACCAGAACCAAGTGTTTGAGTGTTGCACACCACTTGCCCCTCTCCACTTCTCTCCATTTTTAATTAGCATACACTCCCAGGGCAACTGACACTCCACACTGAATTTACTCAATGCTTTAGGCAGGGGAAAAGCAGAATGTGCCTAAAATATTTTTTGAGCAGTTATAATACATCAGAAATGATATTCACCAATTTTTATGTATACGGCAATTAGTTGTTCCATTAACTTTCCCTGTCAAGCTGAAATATCCGATCAAGAATTAAAGGGATGAGAAAGAAATGCTAGGAAAATCCATTCACCTGTAAATTCACCACTTGCAGTGCTGGCCATATAGGCATGCACAGTAGGTGATTTAAAAGTTCCTGGCATTTCTTGAGAGTTTGTTATGGATAAGCAGATGTTTCAGTGTGGAAGAAGGAGCTCACGATCGGTGAGGCTTCAGACGCCCAGATGCGGGGGCAGTCACTAGGCACATCTCTTTGCATATTTTATGTTATTTAATCTTCCCAGCTAATTTGGGGGATAGGTACTATTTTACAATCACGGAATTTGAGTCTCAGAGAGGTTACATTGTAAGCAGCTCTTTGCAGGAAACCATCCTCAACAGGAAGCCCCTTTCCTTGTCACTTTAGCAAAGATATATTGTAACTAACTTTTAACTAGGTACCCTCATGCTCTACAGGAGCACACCTTTCAAATCTTTTAACCACAAAATACCTTGCCTAACTTGTCGGTTCTTTCTGTAGATCAAAGAAGTAGAAATGAAGAATAAGTAATTAACAGGTGACCAGATCGCTTCCCCTTCAGTAATCTCCTGAACAAACTGTGTGACCAAACTGTGTGAACAAGATAACATGTAGAGGAAGATCACGAGGAGTTGACAAGTCTGCACACAAGGCTGCACGCAGTGGGGGATAACGACGACTCTGACCCCCCGTCTCAATGATTAACTGAGATTACTTCCCTCCTTTCCTTTAAAACTTTCATGGCCAAGCAGAATCTTCAGAGGTGGTTCTTTGGGGACACTGAGTCCACCATCTCCCCAGATTGTTAGCATTCTGATTAAAGATAGTATACTAATGTTGATGAGTTTGATTTTGTAAGCGGCGAGCAGCAGGGCCTGATTCGTTCAGTATCAACATGACTGGCTGAAGGTCACACAGCTAAGAAAGTTGAGACTGTGATTAGAAACCTTGTTACTCTCATTAGTTGCCCTATTACACTACTTTCTTTTTTAGAGACAAGACATTAAGATTACTCTTCTAGCTTTCCCCTAATTGCTTTATTAAACACTTGACAACTGCAACATTCTCATTGAAATTTACATTTAAATTCAATGTTGAGATTTAAATCCTCATTTATACCCTTTTTCAAGAGCAGGTGAGAAGATGGCAACATAGGTTGTTCCTAACTTCAGTCTGGCTCACAAAGAGACCAATTAGCAACTCTCCATAAACAAGACACCAATGTGATAATCCCGGAATCCAAGAGCAAGGCTGAAGCAGCCCCCCCCGGACCATGAAGACTGAGAAGGATGTATTAGAAAGGTAGGAGGAGCAGTTTCACTTTGACTGCATCACTCCACCCCTAGGCTGGCACAGCACTGCACCAAGAGGGCCCCATGGACCTATCATTTCTTCAGTGAGAAAAGAGAGCCCAAGGTGGATAATGCAGTGTCCTCAGCATTGTGGGACACCTCCCAGATGGCCCACTTGTGTCCTGCCTCATGAGGGTAACTGGGGAGGTCTACAGGGTTCGACCACTAGGAATCAGATAGAGGTGAAGGGAGGCAGGGCTTACAATAGTTCAGATCTTGGCCAATTGAATTCCTGTTTTCAGGGGTACCTGAGGAGAGATCCCAGCCAGTGGTTCTGTCCCTCTGCAGAACTGAGCTAGCGACCAAAACTATCCAGGGAGCTTGGTTTGGCAGTCCTGCCAGTGGCTGTCCCAGCCATGGAGCCTGTTCTACAGCCCTGCCTGGGGAGGGAAGCAAATTTCCAGCCCTGCCTGACAGCTGAAAATAGCCTCCAGTCCTCCCTGGCCAGGAAACCTGGCCAGAGAGCCTGGCCAGCCGTGGAGCTCATCCTACAGCTCCATTTGGGCATGGATTCAAGCCTGCAACCCTGCCCAGCTGTTGAGTATAGAGCCTGTGGCCTCACATAACCAGGGAGACTGAAAATTTGGAGCTCAGCCTGTGCCCTTGTCTGACTGCCAAACACAGCCTGGGACCTCATCCAGCCATAATCCAGCCAGTGACTCTGCCTAAATGTGGAGCATATCTTGTGTCTTCACCTGATCAGGGAGTTCAGACAGTGACCCCACCTGACCACAGAGCACAGTTTCTAGTCCCATGCAGTTGTGGAATACAACTAGAGGCCCTGCCCAACCAGAGAGCCCTAGCCAGTGACTTCACCCAACAGTGGAGCATAATCGGTGACCTACCTCATCTCAAAGCCAAGCCTATCGTCCCATCTGATCTCAGAGCACAGCCCAACCATGAAACCTTGCCTGCCTGAACATGGAGTCCTGCCAGTGGCAACATCTGAGACTCTATCCAACAAGGAGTGACTGTGGATGCCAGCCCATAGCTCTGCTCAATTACAGAGTCCAACCAGTGGCACTCCCCTGCTCTGCCAAAGAACACATCCAGTGACTTCATCTGACCAGAGGCATTTGCAGGGCTCAGCTAGTGACTCCACTTGACTTCGAAGTGCAGTCAGCAGGTCATCCCAATGGAGGTCAGCCTGCAGCACCTCCCCCACCTCAGAGTAGAGGCAATGGTCTTCCCCAACTAGAGACCCTGATAGGACGCTCCACCTGCCCATGGATGCTACCAGCTGACCTGTCCAGTACTGCAATCTGAGCTGACTGATGAAGGACTATCCCTGCTGATGTGAGCCTACAAAGTCTGGAAGAGGAGACTGCTTACTTATATGCACAGACAGTAATGCAACAAATCAAGAGTCACACAAAGAATCAGGTAAATATGACACCACCAAAGGAAACTGTTAAAGCGTTAATAGCTGATCCTAAAGAAATAGAGATCTGTGAATAAATAATTCAGAACAATCCTCTAAAAGAAGTTCAGTGAGCTATAAGAAGACACAGACAACTAAACTAAATAGGAAAATTAGGCATGAACAAAGGAGAGTTCTACAAAGAAATAGAAACCATCAAAAAACTGAAACAAAACACCAAATAGAAATCCAAGAGCTGAAGAATACAATGATTGAACTGAAAAATTCAAGAGAGAATTTTACCAAACAGACTCAACCAAGCAGAAGAAAAAGTCAGTGAATTTGATGATAGGTCATTTGAAATTATTCAGGCAGAGGAGAAAAAGGAAAAAAGAAGAAAATGATTGAAAAGAGAATGAAGAAAGCCTAAAGAACTTATGGAATATTATTAAAAGAAACAGTATATGCATTATGGAAATCCCAGAAGGAGAAGAGAAAGGTAAAGGGACAAAAAGTCTATTTAAAGCAGTAATGGCTAAAATCTTCCAAACTTGGGGAGATAAACAGACATCCAAATTCATGAGGCCAAAGGATCCCAAATAGGTTGAATCTGAAAAGGGTTACACTTAGACATATTATAGTTAAATTGCCAAAGTCAAAGACAAAGAGAATTTTGAAAGCTTCAATAGAAAGGCCACTTGTCATGTACCAGGGAGCCCCCATAAGACTATCAGTGTATTTCTTAGTAGAAACTTTGCAGGCCAGGAGAGAGTGGGAGGATGTATTCAAGATATTGAAAGAAAAAACTGTCAACCAAGAATACTATACGCAGCAAAGCTGTCCTTTACAAATGAAGAAAGATAACAACAAAACAAATAAAAGCCGAGGGAGTTAATTATCACTAGAACAGACTTACAAAAACTGTCCCTTTATGGCATTCTTCAAACTGAAATAAAAGCATGCTAATTAACATCATAAAACACATGACTATGTAAGACTTGACAGTAAAGGTAAATATATAGCCAAAGTCAGATTCTCTAATATTGTAATATAGTATACCAATCACTTAAAATTCTAATTTAAACATTAAAAAACAAAGTATTAAAAATAACTATAACTAGCATAATTTGTAATTGGCAGAGAGAAGTAATAGTATGAATTCCTGCATGCTATCAAAGTTAAGTTCTTATCAGCATAAAATAGAATGCTACAACTATAAGGTATTTTATGTAAGCCTCATGGTAACCAAAAAGGAAAAAATCACTAGTTGATACACAAGATTGTGATAAAGGAGTCAAAGCATACTACCACAGAAAATTACCAATCACAAAGGGAAACAGCAAGAGAGGAAGCAAGGAACAAAAAGGATTTACAAAACAGTCAGAAAACAATTAACAAAATGGCAATAGTAAATTCTTATCTATCAATAATTACTTAAAATATAAATGGATTACAGTCTCTAATTAAAAGACAGAATGGCTGGTTGAATAAAAAAAGATCCAACAATATGCAGCCTACATGAGAGTGAAAATATGGAAAAATATATTGCAAGAAAATGATAACCAAATGAAAGCAGGAGCAGCTACAATTATATGAGCCAAAATAGATTTTAAGCTAAAAATGGTGAAAAGAGACAATGAAGGTCATTATATAATGAGAAAGGGGTCATGAAGTTATAACAATTATAAATATTTATGCACCCAACATCAGAACCCCTAAATATATGAAGCAAAACTAACAGAACTAAAAGGAGAATTAACAGCAATACAATAATATTTGGGGACTTTAATACTCCACTGTCAACAATGGATAGATCATCCAGAGAGAAACTCAATAAGGAAACAGAGGGAAACTCAATAAGGAGACAAATCCTCAATAAGGGGATTTGAACAGCACTATAGACCAAATGGACCTATCAGGCATACACAGAAGATTCCAATCACCAGAAATAGAATATGTATTCTTCTCAAGTGCACCCAGAATATTCTCCAAGACAGATCATATGTTAGGGAACAAAAACAGTCGTAACACATTCAAGGATATTGAAGTTATATAAAAATTTTTACCTAACACAATGGTAAGAAACTAGAAATCAATAACAGGAATAAAGCAGAAAAATTTACAAATATGTGGAAATTAAACTATGTACTCCTGAATACCAATAGATGAAAGAAGAAATCAAAAGGGAAATCAAAAAATGTCTTGAGACAAATGAAAATGGAAACACAACGTACCAAAACTTATGAGATACAAAAGCAGATATAAGAGGGAGGTTTATAGCTATAAATGCATATATTAAGAGAAAGACTCAAATAAATAGCTTAGCATTACACCTCAAGGAACTAGAAAAAAGAGGAACAAATTAAGCACAAAGTTAGTAGAAAGAAGGAAATAATAAAGACTCAAGTAGAAATAAAAAAATAGAGAACAGAAAAACAATAGAAAAAATTAACAAAACTAAAAGTTGGTTCTTTGAAAGAGAAACAAAATTGACAAAACTTTAACTAGACTAACCAAGGAGGACTCAAATAAATAAAATTTTAAATGAAAGAGAAAACATAACAGAAATACAAAGGCTCATAAGCGACGACTGTGAACAATTATAAACCAACAAATTGAACGACCTAGAATAAATGGATAAATTCCTAGAAACATACAACCTATTGAAATTTAATCATAAAGAAATAGAAAATCTGAACAGATCAATAAGAAGGAGATTGAATTAGTAATCAAAAACCTCCCACAAAGAAAATTCCAGAACCAGATGGTTTCACTGGTGAATTCTACCAAACATTTAAAGAAGAATAAACACCAATTCTTCTCAATTTCTTTGAAAGAAATTGAAGAGAAGGGAACACTCCAAAACTCACTTTACAAGGCCAGTACTACCATGATACCAAAGCCACATAAGGACACTACAAGAAAAGAAAACTACAGGTCAATATCACTGATGATAGGTGTAAAAATTTTCCACAAAATACTAGCAAACTGTATTTAACAGCACAATTAAGGGATCATACACCACGATCAAATGGGATTCATCACTGTGATGCAAGGATTGTTCAATATATGTAAATCAATAAATGCGATACATCACACTAATAGAATGAAAGCTAAAACAATATGAACATCTCAAGAGATGAAAAAAAATGTATTTGAAAAAATTCAACATGCTTTCCTGATAAAAACTGTCAACAAATTAGGTATAGAAGGAATGTACCCCAACATAATAAAGGCCATATATGACACTCCTACAGTGAACATCATACTCAGTGGTGAAAGACTGAGAAATCTTTTTCCCTAAAATCAGAATCAAGACAAGGGTGCCCCCTCTCACCCTTCATATTCAACATACTACTGGATGTCCTAGCTAGAGCAATTAGGCAAGAAAAAGAAAGAAATGGCATCCAAATTGGAAAGGGAGAAGTAAAATTATCCCTGTTTGTAGATGGTATGATATTATATACAGAAAATTCTAAAGACTCCACCAAAAAACTGTTAGCACTATTGAATGAATTAGGTAAATTTGCAGGATACAAACTCAATATACAAAAATCAGTTGAATTTCTATATTCTAACAACAAACTATCTGAAAAAAAAGAAAACAATCCATTTACAAAAAGATTTTAAAAAATAAAATACTTAGGAATAACCAAGGAGGTGACAGATTGGTGCACTGAAAACTATAAGATATTAATGAAAGAAATTGAAGAAGACATAAATATATCTTCTGGATACATATGTGTGTGTGTATATATATATATATCATACATACATATATATCTCATCATCATGGATCTGAAAAATTAATATTGTTAAAATGTTCATACTGCCCAAAGCCATCTATAGATTCAATGCAATCCCTGTCAGTGTTTTAATGGAAATTTTTACAGAAACAGAAAAAAATTACAAAATTCACATGGAACCACAAAATACTCTGAATAGCGAAACCAATCCTGAGACAGGAGAGCAAAGTAGGAGACATCATAACCCTATTTTAAACTATATTACAATACTAAAGTAATCAAAACAGCATGGTACTGGCATAATATAATAGATACATAGGCCAATGGAACAGAATAAAGAACACAGAAATAAACCCATGCATATATGGTCAACTTATATTTGACAAGAGAACCAAGAATATTTAATGGGGGAAAGGATAGTCTCTTCTCTAAATGATTCTGGGAAAACAGTGTTCACATGCAAGAGAATGAAACTGGACCTCTATTTTACACCAGTCACAAAAATTAACTCACAATGGATTAAAGACATAAACATTAGATCTGAAACCATAAAACTATTAGGAGAAAACATAGAGAAAAAGCTCCTTGACACTGGTCTTGGAAACAACGTTTTGGATATGAGCCTAAAAGCACAAGCAACAAAAGCAAAAATAAATAAGTGGGACTACATCAAACTAAAAAGCTTCCACCCAGCAAAAGAAATGATCAACAAAATGAAAAGGCAACATACGGAATGGAAGAAAATATTGCAAATCATAAGTCTGATAATGAGTTAATATCCAAAATATGCAAGGAACACATACAACTCAATAGATAAAAAGACAAATAATGTGATTAAAAAATGGGAAGACCTGAATAGATATTTTCCCAAAGAAGATATACAAATGGCCAATAGATACATGAAAAGATGCTCAACATAGCTAATCATCAGGAAGATGCAAATTAAAACCACAAGGAGATATCACCTCACACCTGTTAGAATGGCAATTATCAAAAAGACAAGAGATAAGTGTTGGTGAAGATGTGGAGAAAAGGGTACCCTTGTACACTGTTGGTTGGAATGTAAATTGGTACAACCACTGTGGAAAACAGTATGGAGGTTCTCAAAAAATTAAAAATAGAGCTACCGTATGATCTAGCAATCCCGCTTCTAGGTGTATATCTGAAGGAAATGAAATCACTGTCTCAAAGTAATCTCTGACTCCTTGTTCACTGCAGCATTATTTACAATAGCCAAGACATGGAAACAACCTGTGTCCATTGACAGATGAATAGATAAAAAAATATAGTACAATGGAATAATATAATTCTGCCCTAAAAAGAAGGAAATTCTTACAGTTTCAATCATACGGATGGAACTTGAGGGCATTAAGATAACTGAAATAGACAGAGAGAGACAAATACTGCATGATCTCACATGTGAAACCTAAAAAACCGAACGCGTAGAAACAGAGTAAATTGGTGGTTGTTGGGGGGATTGGGTGAGGACTGTCAAAGAGTATAATCCTGCAGTTATAAGATGAGTAAGTTCTGGAGATGTAATGTGCAGTCTAGTGACTATATTCTAGTCTATATACATATACTGTATTGTATGCTTGAAAGTTGCCAAGAGAGCAAATTTTAAAAATTGTCACCACAACAATAACAGAAAAATATCTATGTGAGATAATGGATGTGTTAACTAATCTTATTGTGGTAATTATTTTGCAGTATATATTTATACCAAATCAGCACGTTGTACATCTTAAACTTACACAATGTTATATGTCACTTACATCTTAATAAAGTAGGAGTAAGAAAAGAAGAGCAGATGAAAGCCTGTCCTTTGCCCTGGACATCGCCCCATGCTGTGTGCAAGAGTTGAAGGTGACATGCTCCCTAACTACAGAGAAATGAAAGGTTGCCTACACCAGGGGAAGGCTGGCAGGGAATTCACAACTTGATAATCAGTTAAAACAGTAGCAATGATTGGTGGGCGCCCATCTGAGTTTAAGAATGGTTCAGGAGCTCTTTAGTAGGACAGAGTTTGGAAAGTGACCAGGTGACTTTCCTACCTAGCAGGTCTCTTCTGTGCCAAGCACAGGTCCCTCAGGTGCCACATGGATCTTGTATGTCATAGACCTTTGATTCCTGGTTTGTGATATTCTGCTTTAACTGTCCTGGGGTTAAAATGTTTTTTTTTCTGATGATATAGCAGTTAACCCCTGTCCCTAGGGCTGGATGTCAATCATTGGGCCTAAGTAATTTGAAATTATCTGCCTATGCGTTTATGGACCATTACAAGCTATTGTAAGCTTGTAAGCTATTACAAGCTTCTTGCAAAGAAGAGTAAATAAGGATACTATGATTTACTCTTCTTTGCAAGATGGGGAAACTGAGGCATTGATGTCACGTTGTTTTCTGAAAATCACTCTGGTAGTGAGTAGCGAGAGGCTGAGTGGACGTAAGCTCGGGTCTGTATTCCTCCTGAGTTTATTATGTGCCCCTCAGTGTAATCAGACGACTTCCGTCAGAGAAGCTCTATCGTTTAGATCAGTGTTTTTTGGAATGTGGGTCCCTAATGAATAGCAAGGGTATCTCCTGGGAACCTGTCAGGAAAGCAACTTCTCGGGCCCCACCCTAGGCCTGCTGAATCAGAAACTCTGGGATGGGCCCAGAGTTTGTACCTTAACAAGCCCTCCAGGGCTTTCTAATGCTCAAATTTGAGGACCCCAAGTTTACGCCCTTCTCCCGAGACTGTAATTCTCTCCTTCCTGTGCTTTGTTATCTTTATCTTTTCCCCACATATTAGAATTTTCAATATTCCTCGAAGCCCAATTCAAGTCCTTCCTCCTTCATGGAACTACTCTGCCCCCTCAGCCCACAAGGATCACCTCCACTGATGGCCCTGCATTCCTGGATGGTTTTTCTCTCCTGGGTGAAGGTCCTTTGTCTCTAAGCTATACTGGAGGCTTCTTGCTCTTTGTTACACTTATTTGTAGTCCTTAAAGTTCCTTGTACATAAGAAGGCACAATAAATGCCTTGTGGTGACTGATGGAACATTGAGTCTAAATATTTTATTTCTGACTATCCATCATTTTATGTGCCTATGTGTAACATAAAAGGGGAAGGATTCTTCTGGTAACAAAGGGGAAATCTGTTTTTATTTTGTTATATTGCTTCTTGTTCCAGAAAGGATTTAAGAAGGCTTAAAATGGAACAAAATAATATATGTTAAAAATAAGAAAGAAAAAAAAGGCAAAACAAGGTTAGGGACATAAAATGGATCCAGGAGTGAAACCAATACAAAAAAAGCTGTTACATAGTACAATACATTCACTACAGAACTACCAAATATTGGCCCTTAGCTTTCTTGTCAGGGTTTTGGAAAATAAGGGCTTTAAAGCCCCATACAGAAGTCTGAATAGATTTGCCTTTCACGAAGTCGCATAAACTCCAAAGTTATTTCTTAGTTCCTTTCCCTGCTTTTGGGTTGGACAAACAGCTGCAGGATGTCCAGAAACCATCTTGGATCTTTTTGAAAGAAGATTCCAGAACGTGATGGTCCTCATTACTGCAGATGGCAAAGTGGGAATTATTGTGAATAAAGACACCCTCTCTACCTCTGAGGGGCTGGGAACCGTCCCAAGGGAAGTAACTGGACGGAGGAAGAGGGCCGTGGCCTCCGTGGAACTCCCACAGAACAGAGACGTGGCCTCTGTCTTGTATATTGTTTCCATTGTCAGCAAAAGCATCTATTAAAGTGAGTGGGTACCTGTATGCTTTTTGGATTACAGTGACGGAGACTCATCTGAACTAGCTGTGGCACAAAGTGGGGCTCAATATAAGGATAATGGAGTGTTTCAGGGAAGTCAAAGGCCTCAGGAATGGACAGGCATCTGAACATGGGAGCCGTAGGGAGGGCTTTTATTTGGCCCTGTCATCTTTGCTTCTCGCTTCATGGCTGTTTCTTGTCTCAGAAGACTGGCTTTCTCAGCTCCTCAGGCCACAAGACGGGGGATGGTGGCCACCTTAGTAACCATGCGACAAGTTCTAGTCACCGGAAGGACCTGGAAATCGCTCTTGATCCCAACTCCAGTTTCCTCTGGAAGGGACTCTGGATCAAGTGCCCACTCCTGGTCCAATAGATAGAAATGGATAGGACCGCTCTGCCCAGTAATCTGTAAACTGGAAGCCTAACTCCTAGAGAGGTTCTAGGTCCTGAACTTAAATCAGGACAGCACCTCCTAGTTCTACTAGAAGCGTACGGCTGTTTTCCCTCACTTCACTCATATTATTCTTACCATACTTCTCTAGAGGTAAGGAGCCTGGAGTTCTAGCTCAACTGTATATATGAAATGAAAGCCCAGAGAGTCTAAGTGACTTTTCCACAGTCACACAGCTGGTTACCAGCAGGAATGAACTACGAGTCAGAAAACCATTTTGGACTTGTCTCTACCACTCACTGGTTTGTCATTTGGTCAAATCTCACCCATCTTCACTTCCCTTGTCTATGAAATGGATTAATTATTCCACCTGAAGCCAGCATGCAGAGTGACTGCAAGAGTCAAACGGGTGGTTCTTGAATCTGAGGGATCATTAGAATCACACAGGAATCTTTAAAAAATGTAGATCCCGGGACTCCAGCCCTGGATATTCTGATTCAGTAGGTCTGCAGTAGCACCCACGAATGTGTTCTTATAAAAGTCTCCGGGAAATTGTGATGATCAGCCTGGATTTGTTCATCCTAAAACAGCGTGAGAAAATGGTCCATAATTTGCACAGCCTGGTGGGAAATACATTATGACCCAAGGGACAGAGTCAGAACAATCTCTTCCGTGTGATGTCCTGGACTGGGCAGAAACTGCTTTCTCCTCCAAGATCATTTAGGGGGATTATCTAAGGGATAGTGGGGGAGAACAGCCGCCCATTCTAGGCCATGAATTTGGATGTGTGTGTGTGAGTCTGTGTGTGCATGTGTCAGTGTGTAAATGTGTGCATGAGTATATGTGAATGTGTATGTGTACCTGTGTGAGTGTGCATGTGTGTATAAGCATGTTTATGTAAATGTAAATGTGTAACTGTGAATTTGTGTAGCATGAGTGTTTGCATGTGTGTTTTTGTATATGTGAATGAGTATGTGTGTTTAAGTCTGTGCATCTAGGTGAGTGTGTGTATAGGGAGTGGGCAACGGCACGTTGCAGGACGCACTTCTGTCCAAGGCTGAAGAAGCTTGCTGGGTTTAAAGAGACAAAGTATTGTGATACTGGTGGTGCCCCTACTGTACACCAGGCATTTTAGACTTACTGCATGTAATTTCTCAAACAACCATGTGGTGTGGGTATTATGATCTCCATCTTATAGAACAAGAAGTTGAAACAGAGTTTTCTTTTGTCTGAAGTCAGACAGATGGTGGAGCTGGGATTCAAATTGAGTTCATAGTTTTTGATTTGGAGAACTTTTTGAGTGACAAAGCTTAGGAACGGTATCTGAATGGCCAGAAAGTGTTAATAGGAAAGCCTTAACATCACCACTTGGATCACTAAACAAAGAATTCGCTTCTTTCTGCTCTTACATTATTTGCCTTTGCCTTGGTCTAATGTTGGCTGTCTTGGGTACTAAATAATAATGGGGTATTGTCAAATCAGGCTGATATTTTAGCCTGACTAATGATAGGAGTAGTAGTAGCAGCAGTAAAAGCTGTATTATCATGGTATCTGCAGTTTCCTGCTGACACTAATTTATAGATGAGGCACCATATTGGAAGACTGTCACCGTAACTGACAGCAGCTCTACAAGGCAGCTATCACAATCCCATTTTACAGATGAAACTGAGGCTCAGGGCTAAGTAGCCTAAGACCAGGAGTTTCTCAAGCACCAGAGGGAGGATTCATTAGAACCCAGGTCTGTTTGGCTCTCGGTGTTAGGCAGAGCTGCCTCTGTCTTCTTTCCACAGCTTCCACTTCTCCCTTGATGATGGGTCCCAACTGATTGTATTTCCATCTGCTTTTCTCTGCCTCAACAAGACTCTTCCTTTCTTCCCTGCCTGGCATTTTTGTTCCTTAATTCAGAAAGGGAAAGAGACATCAACTGTACTCGTGTGGGCCCCTTTAGAAGCAGAGAGTTTCAAAATTAATGTCTCTTGGAGTTAGTCAAGGAAGTAATTACCACCGGGGCACAGAGGGTACCCTCAGCCTCCAACGTCTGGTTCCAGGAAAGTCGACTGTTCATTATTAGCACATGATTAAGTAGTTTATCATGTGAAGGTAGTGCTTGTGGAGGGTATGCACTTGCTTGTATTTATTTGAGGACTGCTTTTGTTCTTTTTTTCTCACAAAGTCTAGGAAGGTGGGTGAGGGGCTGACCACACAGACAGGTGCAGGAGGGAGGTCTCAGGTCTGCATGGGGTCAAGTGCAGGAGCAATAGGGGTAGAAGGACGGTATCATTTATTGAGAACAGTGAATGGGGAGGTAGTTTCATCCTCATTTTTGTCCACCTGAGAGCTAAAGATCAGAAAAATGACATTATTTGCCTAAGGTTGTATAGGAGCAAGAAAGGGAGAGCGTTTTGCTTCAGTCTGACCTCAAATTCAAACTCTTACACCTTAAAGCTATTGGCAGGACGCTGAGGCAAACATCAAGACCTGGGAGTAATCAGAGCACCATTGAAGTGGAGGTGGTACCAGAAGAGGAGGGGTCCAAAGATTGACCAAAGAAAAAAGATAAATGTGGCAGGTGGTATTCCTAACGATGGCCAGGCTATGCTATATCTGTCTCACCTCACTTACTCTGTTTACAGTGTAATGCTGAACTTCACCCTCAAGAGGTAGAGTCTATTTTCCTCCCTTCGAGCCCTGGCTCACTCACTCTTGGAACATGCACCTTGGAAGCCCTTAGCCAACAGGGAAGAAGTCTGGTTATGCTGAAGCCGCCTAGCTGGAGAGACCTCATGGATAGAACACATAGAGATAAAAATTCTAGAAAAGCTCCAGCCGTCCAGCCCCCAGCTGTGTCAGTCTCCCCAGCCCAGACACCAGGCATGGGAGCAAGTGAGCTTTCAGAAGATGATTCTAGCTCCCACCTTGAAACTGCCCCACCAGCTGCAAAGAAAAATGGAGAAACGGACTCACATCTTCCCTGCTGAGTCCTGCCCAATTTGCAGATTTGTGAGCAAAATAAATGTTGTCATTGTTTAAGCCACTACATATGGAGACAATTTATTAGTACCAAGTCATGGTAATTGCTGAAGCAGTACTTGGTGAAGCAGATATTTCAGGATGGAAGTCTTTGAGATCTGAATCTCTATCTGGCTCTCTCTTTTAGGCTGGCTCAAGCACAAAGTCTTACATGAGCCAAGGAGGCCACTTGATTTCTGATATTCTTCTGAGGAGTATCCACGAAATAGCTGTCTTCATATGACCCCATGTGTATCCTAGCAGTGTGTGGTTTTAGGCTTGCACATATGAAATATCACTGTCAACACAAGACAATGCATTCCGAGGGCAGATTCAGAGAAGCTGAGTTGGCCTTGGGCTGGGACACTTGGGGAAGCCTGCCAGAGCAGGCTTCGAGATTCAAGCTAAGTCCTGAAGGATTTTGTGTGGTACAGGATCAACAGGGCATCCCAGCCAAGAAGCCAATCTGGACAAAGGCATGGGATGGGCAAGCTTATGGTAACCTTGTGATCTGAAGGACCAACCTGGTCAGAGTGAAGGGTCCAAATCTGGGGAAAGGCCGGGGCAGACATGGAGGATTAATCTGCCTGAGAGGATTCCAGAGAAGGGCACTGAGAGCTGGGCCTCCAGGAAAAGGGAAAGCGCAAGGTCTCCTGAAGAAGGAATATGAATTCTGTTACATTCAGTCATTCATTCAACAAACGCCCCCCTAGGATTACCAGGTTCCCATAGCCTGCTCTGGAATAATGGCAGATACCCTTCTATTTCTTTTTTTTAAATCTGTATTTTAATCACTACTCTTTTTTCTTTTAAATTTATTTATTTAATTATTTTTGGCTGTGTTGTGTCTTCGTTTCTGTGCGAGGGCTTTCTCTAGTTGCGGCGAGCGGGGGCCACTTTTCATCGCGGTGCGCGGGCCTCTCACCATCGCGGCCTCTCCCGTTGCGGAGCACAGGCTCCAGACGCGCAGGCTCAGTAGTTATGGCTCACGGGCCCAGTTGCTCCGCGGCATGTGGGATCTTCCCAGACCAGGGCTCGAAACCCTGTCCCCTGCATTGGCAGGCAGATTCTCAACCACTGCGCCACCAGGGAAGCCCCAGATACCCTTCTATTTCTGGACATTAGTAGTCAGCAGAGCAGGCAAGGAAAGGTCTGAGGCTATTGTAACTTCTCTACTTAGGCTCTAGAGGGCACCCTTTCCAGTGTCTTCCAGCCTCTTGCTCTCAAATTAGCACTTCTTCCTCTGGCCCATTTAATCTATCCTACTCCACTGCCTTTAAACACAGATATCAAACCACAGCTAGTATTTTTTTTTTCTTTTTCTTTTACTTGCTTTCTTCTTGAACAAAGGCATCTACTGAATTTACTCTTCAAAATAGCTTCCTTAGCTCCCTTTAGTCCAGCACCAACCATCAAGCTTTTCTATTGCCTACGTATTTCCCATGGCGATGGTGATCTTCAATGACGTTCCTTCTCTCTGCTGCATCTGAGGATGCCAGCCACGTTCTCTGAATCAGCACCTTTCCCAATCGTCTATCTACATCGTTGCCTACCGTAGTCTCCTCTTGTGCTTGTCTCTGTCTCGTGCTTCTGCTTTGTTCTCTTCCTGAATGCAAGTGTTTTCCAAGGTTGTTAGACGATGATCTCTGCTTTCCCTTAGGCTTTCTCCATCCCCGGGTCCATTTAACTATCACTTCTAAGTGAGCAGCTCAATGATCATGATGGTAGCAACTGCCGTACTCCCCAAGTACTGAGCACTAGCTTAGGCTGGCTACCATGCTAAGTACTTTATGCCCTGTGATATTGTTGGTAGCATCATTTAACAAGTAAGTGAACTGAGGTTCATGGGGGTTAAATAACTGGTTAATCAGAACCTGGCTTTGCCTGACTTTGAAGCCAGTGCTCTTAATCCTTGAGTTGGATTGACTCTTTTATACTCTCCTGTGCACCCATATATCAACTGTCACTGGATAGTTTCACCTGACTGGTTTTCTGTCATTTCTAGCTTTTTTGTTCAAAATCTCAAAATTCTCTTTTTCAGAACTGCCTCAGTTCTCAAGACCAGAACTGCCTCTAAATGTCTTAAACTTTTTTGTTAACTATTCTTCTATCCACCCCTCCAACCCCCAAATAGAAAATACGTGATCAGGACAAAGAGGTCAGTTTGAGGGCCTATGATCACCCTGGGTGTGGACACCAATCTGCCCCTCAGGAATGGAATCCATCACATGAGTTTGTGAGTTAGAACACAGGCTGCCAGCAGCAGAGGACAATTTTTGCCTGTGCAACTTTGAGGATGTACATTCATTTGTTGAAAAGAGAGTAGAAGATTGCAGTGTGCAGTTTACAAACACGATTATGGACTTCTCTGATGGACACTCTCAACAATCCCAGGCACCCTCCTCTTCCTGTTCTCACAGCTGACCCGGGAAGAGTAGCCCCTCAGTCCTGGACTATTGATGGTGGGATGTCTGAACTGTGGGCAACCTTAGCAGTTATTTTAGGCTAATTGCCTTCTTTTACAGATGAGGAAATGGGGATTCAAAAGGTGAGGCATCACCTCCTCCATGAAGTCTACCCTGATCACTCTACTAAAAATAACTAAAGATTTCCCTTTACCCACATTCCAGACTCGCCTCACTCTGTCCTGCTTTCCTTTTCCTAAGGCTAACATGACCCTGCACCCCCATTTGCCCAGTACACTTGTGGTTCATAGCTGCTGTTTCAGTATAATTATTAATAGTGCCTCCTTTCACTGTCAAGTATCCCAGTTTGGAGGATAAATTATCTGGTGACCCTATCCAGAGGTCCAAACAGCTATCCCTCTCCTCCCTGGAATACTTCCTTCCATATTGGCTCCCCAACCATAGACAGAACCATCCTTTCTTGACAGAAGTCAAATTATGCCATCCCTCTGCCCAAATTGCTCCAACTCTTCTTCCAGACAATGTGATCCAGACTCCTTAACACCTTCTAACTCACCATATCATTTACTCGTTTAGTGTTTCTCATTGACTGTGTGACCCTCCCCCCTAGAACGGAAGGTCCTTGTGGACAGGGATCTTTTGTTAATTGCTGTGTCTCCCATAATTAGAATAGTGAAACCATATAGAAATAAAACTGATAAGCAGGCTTCTGATCTCCTCCCTTCCCTCGCCCCAACTCTCCCCAACACCGGGGCATGGTGGGCTGGGAGGTGAAATGAAGTAAGTGGAGTTTGGTCAAGTACAAATCCTGTGCCTGAAAAGTTTCAGAGGGTGAAGGGCAGGGTGAGATGTGTGACTCCCAGCTCTGCAAAGTCCCCTTATTTCCCAGCTCTGTGAGAGACTCAGAGGAAGTCAGGGATGCAGGGACAGAAAGAGCAACCTTCTAGGAAAACTATAATTCTTGCTCATTTCGCTCTTGCCCGCCGGCTTCCCACAGTTTCCTTGACCATACTTGACCTTGCACTTACTCTCCAATTTCACAATTATACTTCATTCCCCAAGTTCGCTGTGATGTAGGGTCATCAGTTCATTGCAACAATTTAAAAAATCTGCTTTAAAATTATCTTAAGCCTAAAGACGACTGTCATTTATTAAAGTGGCTTATCTTTTTCTTTTTTTTTTAAGGAAGAATGAGCAAGAGTGACTTCTCGCTTCCCCTGCTCCCCTGACTGTCTCCAGAAGGCTGCAATCTGTCCCAAATGGGAGGAAGGGTTATGTTTGCCAGAAACATGGGTTTTTTTGCCTTTATTCCATCCTGCAGCTCACATGCAGGAGTGGTGGCGGATTACCAGTGGTGTCTCAGGCTTGTCGACCCACAGCTGCCAGATCATACTTTTTCATTTAGAGTCAAATCATGGAAAGAATCAGAAAGGCTTATATTGTCAGAGGTAGCAGGAAGGCAGTAAACAAATGTCTTATTAAACAGCCTCTGTGGAACCTCCAGGTTCAGGCCGATTTCCCGGTCGAGGAGATGGAAATAAAATCCCTGGCATTTTCCGCAAGACCCTGGAGACAAGGATGCTCTGTTATCTGTCTGTGCTCTTGCCCAGCATGGCCACGGAGTTGGCATTACTGACACGTGTATGGTTCCTATGCAGCCCAGGGCTTCCCACGTTTCTAGAGGTTCCCAGTGGGGGAATGGAGGCTGCTGCAAGCAGGGTGATCGGAGGCCTTAAGGAGAGAATCCCCAGGCACCAGGCACCAGGCACTGTTTCCAGCTGGAGGGACAAATGGAGTCTGGACATCACAGCAGCTGCAGAACAGCTTCTGCAAAGAATAAGGCAAGGGAAAGGTGGGGGAAGAGGTTCTTTCTCAAGCTGGGTGTGTTACTACTTATTACCTAAATACCATGTGTGTTCTCAGCCCTGTGCTTCTTCTAGAAAGTCCTTTTCTGCCCTCTTCTGATTCTTTCCTTCATGGTCCAGATCAAAGCCCACCTTGTTCTGGGACACAAAGGCCTCTCCTTTATTGCTCCTGCTTATACAGCTTATTTGTCAATGACAATAGGTGGCATTGGATTCTGACCTGCGGAAAAAAAATGAACAACCTAAAAGTTGAGAAAAATGTTTTATTTGGCTGACAAAACTGAGGACTTAAGCCTGGGACACAGCAGCTCAGATAACACTGAGAGACTGCTCCGAGAAGGCAAGGGGCGTGTGCTACTGTTGACACTACAATAAAAAAGAAAAGAAAAAAAGAGACAACAGGAGTTTTTGCAACAAAGACTAGGTAGTCTGAACATCAAAAGATTACTGTTAATTAAAGAAAACCAGATATCTTAAATTAAGGAATTTCATACTTTTCTATGCATGGGAAGATTCAGGAGTCTGGGCTCATTGAAATTATTCCTTTGATATGCATCTTAACCATCTGGGGCCAGTATCCTGGTTTTCTCCATCCTGAATCCACTCAGGTGCACATTTGGGGGTGACTGCAGTGGCTGAGGGTTTGTCTCCATCCTGAGTTCCCCCAGGGCTCACCGTCAAGCATCTGTAATGTGATGGCTTGATGGCTGCAACATCCTTTGTTTACTGATATGGCAAGCAATATTTTTCATTCACACCTGGAAGAGGATGTGGAGACAATTTTGGTCAGCCTCTTCTTTTACAGAGTTGAGGATCAAGAGCCAGACATAAAATATCGTGTTTAAATTTACACAGCTGGATAGTGGCAGAATAAGGAGTACCACATAGGGTTTCCATCTCCCAGGAAGTTTTCCTTTGTTAGGCCATCCTGAGCAGTGCTAAAAGTGCTGACGTTTTTGAATGATTCGGGCTCAGTATGGACAGAGAGTAGTGCCTAGCTGTGTGTGGCTGTCTGGGTCACATTAAATTTTTTTACCTTTTCTGTGTATTAAAGTACTATTTTGTGCCTGTATCTTTCTCTATTTCATCAGTTGTTGTAGTCCTTGTGGTAACTACCCATCAGTCATGTAACGGCACAAATATTGAACACCTATTATATGTGAGGAAGGTGCTAAGTGGTAAGGACACTACAATAAAAAAGGAAAAAAAAAGAGACAAAATTCCTGCCTTCTTAGAGTTTAATAAATGGAAACATAGAGCTGTGACAAATGCTAGGAAAGAGGGTTATGGATTGCTGATTGCAGGTGCATGAAGGGGACTCAACTGGTAGGGGCTCAGGAAAGACTTCTTTCAGGAAGTGATATCTGAATTGAGATCTGCAGGATGAAAAGGTGAGGAGGAAAGGTAGCAACTGCTAACAAGGAAGAGGAATGGAGAGAAAGCCAGAGAGGCTAGAGCATGGAGAGTGAGGGGGTGAATGTCTGCAGGGGCAGGAAGGGCCAGGCCATGTTAGGTCTTGTAGGTCATTTAAAAAACTGTGGTACTTTTAAGTTTTAAATGAATTGTTTTGACACAGGAGACGTGAGTCTGGGGACATATCAGACTTGAATTTTGAAACTCTGTCTCTGCTTGTAGTGTGGAAGTTTGATCAGAACAAGGCAGGTGTGCCTGCATCCAGGCAGTCTAGACTTGGGTGCTCGTGGTGGAGATGGAGAGAAGGGGGGGGTTTCTCTTAAGAGATCTTTAAGGGTTAAAATTGACAGGAACTAGTGATGGTTTAAGTGTAGAGTGTAAAGAAATGTCAAGAATGACTCTTAGGTTCTGACTTTTGGAACTCCATAAATGGTTCCCTGAAATGGGGAGCTGTGGAAAGAACCAGGTTTCTGGGGAGAAGATCACTGATTTGACTTTGGAAATGTTGAGTTCGAGATGATTGTGAGCTACTCAAGACGAGATGTCAAGGAAGCATGTAAATGTATGGTCTGAAACTTTAAGGAGACATTATACCTAGAGACATAAATTTGGGGGTCAAAAGCATTTAGATGGTATTGAAAGCATTGCTAAGGTAATATAACCTATGAAGAAATTATAAAGGGAGATTAGATGACCCTGCACAGAGCTTCTGCCTTCCAGGTAGAGGAGGATACAATGAAACAGGAAGAGGTGCCAGAGACATAGGAGAACCAGGAGAGGATGGAGTATGGAGCCAAGTGTAAGGGTGCCACAAACCATATTCCCACCTATTCCCACCATCAACTTGATTGAATCTATCCCCAAATATTCTGCCTTTAGTCCTGTTATAACAGATTAACTCTGCACCTCCTAGCTAAGACTAGCTCCTCCCCTTGTGCCTTGTACCCCATCCCCTGTCCACTCTTGCTCCTGAAGCTGCTATTGGCCCCATCATTGTTTTCCCTAACCATGGTATCATTTCCATAAGCATACAAGCATGATGCAATCATTCCCATTATTGAAAGCAATAATAATGGCCCACACTCCCTTCCAGATATCCCCATCCTTACATTTCTTTTCCCCAAATAAATATTTGATAGAGTTAGAGTCTTGTTGTATGTTCTTCACCTTCTTTACTTTACCTCCTTTAGTCTTGTTTGAGCCTACTCCAATGAGTTTTATCTCTACTACTCCACTGAAACTGCTCTTGTCTAAGTGACTCGTGACTTCCACACTGGCAAATCCCAATACATTCTTAGTTCTCGTCTTATTTGATTTGTCCTTCTGAAACACTTTCTTTGCTTGGCTCTGTAACTCACCTCCCTTTTGGTTCTCTTCCCAGTCTAACAAGCTGCTTATTTTCAGTCTCCTTCTCATCTTCCTGGTGTCTAAATGTTGGAGTGCCCAAAGGCTCGGTCCTCAAAACCTTTCTTTTTCTCTAGTTACATTCACTCCTGAAATCATCTCACTTAGTCCCATGGCTTTAAATACCATCTAAACACTGATAACTCATGTAATATTATATCCAGTCCAGGGTTTTATAAACTCCAGATTTTAAATCGATTTGATAAATGATTTGCCTACTTGATAAAATGACTTGTCCAAAGTTGATTTCACCACCCCTCAGCAAATCTGCTTCAACTGCAACCTTCCCCATCTCAGTAAATGGCACTTTCATTTTTTTCACCTTTTAGACCAAAAAACTTGAGCAATGCTTGACTCCTTCTTCTGTTTCTCCCATATTCCACATACTCTACCAGCACATTTTGTTGACTCTTCCTTTGAAATATATCACATAATCTGATCACTTCTCATTATATTCTCTTTACCTTGGTCCAAAGAGTTATCTTCTCCTCTCTGGAATGTTCGCTTCCATATTGGTTCCCTGACAGCAGACAGAAAAATCCTTTTTAAACAGAAGTCAAATTATGTCATTCCTCTGCCCAAACTGTTCCTTCTTTTCTGCCATAGAGCGTAATCCAGGCTGCTTACCGCGTCGCCCCAGACTCTATACAATATGGCCCCCACTAACTCTCTGACCTCATCTCTCCCACTGCCCCCCATGCCAACCACATGCCATCCACACCTGTCTCCTTGTTCCTTGTTCTTCTTAGAACACAAATGTCCCAGCCTCAGGATCTTTGTACTTGATAATTCCTCTACCGAGAACTTTCTTTCCCAAACATCTGAGGAGCGTGGGCTCTCAATTCCTTTAGGTTTCTGTTCACATGTTTTGTAGAAGATAACATTACAGCCTTCTAATCTGGGCACTCTTTAGCTCTTTTATCTTACCTTCTTATATTTCTTTCATGCTCATTACTCCTGACATATTATACATTTATTTGCTTTTTTCGTGGAATATCTTCCCCTGCCCTCATATAACTGAAATACTGGAGGTCAAAGATTTTGTCTATTTTGTACTCTGATATATGTCGAGGGCACCTAGTAAGCGATGATTAATTATTATTTGAAGAATCAAATGAAATTATTTGCAGGAGGACAAGTAATTTGGTTTATAAAAAACAATCATTAGAATTAATTACATGGATGTCACTGGAGTCTTTAGTCAGAGCTATTTCTGTTGAATCAGGAGTGAGTGAGTGAGTGGTGAGAAAATAGAGAAAATAAGAATAGAAAACACTTTCAAGGAGCTTGACTTTGAAGGATAAAACAGGGTGATATTAGAGTAGAATGTGAAGCCAAAGTTAGCTTATTTTTAAAGATGGATTAGACCTGAGGATGTTTAAATGTTTATCTCTGAGAAGATTCACTTTAGAGTAAGATGTTAATTATACCTGAATGGGGCAAATAGCCATCAGAGAGATGTTCCTGGGAAGAAGGGTAGGTCTGCTATCTAAATACAGATGGAGGTTCTGGTCTTTGAGAGGAGAAGGGGTACTGATGGAGTTGGGGTCGGAAGTGCCTGTCTCAAGGATTCTTTCTTCTTAAGAGTAGATGTCGGTGTCATCTGATGGTGAGTGGGTAGGTGGGGTGAAGCGGTAAGGGTAGGGGTCTGAGGAAACTGGAGAATGTACATAATAGTCATCGAGGAGAGTGGGAGCGTGAGTTCACCAGGGCAGAGTAGCTGGATTTCAGACAAGGGGAGGGTCCATTTGAAGTTTGTGATCATGAATTTATAAAAACACTAATCTAGTCTGGTATTTCTGGCATCATTCAACTGTTCTGGTAATGGTGTGCAAACAATGGAGATAAAGGGATGATGGGGGAGATGATCATCTGGGATGAGGAGGTCAAGAAGTTGAGACATTTGGGTGATATGTCATTTATACACATAGAGAAGTCATCCAGGGTCATGTCAGGACTTGTATGGAGAGAGACACAGAGCTGGTAGACTAGCTAAGCTAGACTGCAGTGGATGATCTGGGCTTGAAGCTGTCTAGAATGATGCCTTGGATATAATTTCTCCTGAACCAGCAAAGGACATATGTGAAATTGAGGGTGTAAACGAGAGGCTGGGGATTCTTGATGTCTTCCTAATTCCTCATGGAGTTATGGTGAAAGCATAGCAGCCTCACAACCTGATCAGGGCGAGGATCTACCTGGCCAGAATTCAGATTTCTCTGCCTTTTATATTGTCACATTTTATTGTCATTCTTCTGCTTTCTGTGTCTCGTCAGGTCTTAGCAAGCCTGTAGATAACAGGTGAAGACATGGAAAAGGAGCATATAAGCAAATATCTTATTTTTCAAAGGAGGAGGCTTAATTGTTTGGAAAGACAATGGGGAGAAGAGGGGACTATTACACCTGGGATGTGAGAGAAACAATATCTACCCAGACAAGAAAAAGTCCTACCTTCAGTAAAATCCAGGTTACAGTGAATATGAATACGTAGGGATTTCTCTGGGAAGTTGTTGAGGAGCTGGAGAATCAGCTGTGTACATAACGAGTTGTGTTGGAGAGTCTAAGGGTTCCAGAATCAGAGTGCTTGGTTCAAATCTCTATTCAGTCATTTGGTACATGTGTGACCTCAGGCACTTCATTTAACATTTTTTTTTATTGCCTTAATAGAGACAACAACAATAATAATACCTAACATTTCAGAAGTACATTAAGAGAAAATAATGTGAGCAAAGAAACCTGTATATTGTTTATTCTACTATATGTTATGTTCCCCTGAAGTCTGTATAACCATTACAACAAGTTTAATTCTTATTCCAACAAAAGATCATTTAACTACTTTGGTGGTCGTTCTTGAGGGCACAGTGAGAGGGTCTGGAAAGTAAGGGAGGAGTGGAGAGCTGGATGAAGTCAAGGAGGTCCTGGGCATTGTTGGGGATGATGATAGAGAAGAGGGGTGGCCAAGTGGGCTTACACTCCAGCCAGTGACTGATGGAAAGAGTGATATGTGGCCTTGTGCAAATGGTCTCAACCATCTTTTTAAGAAGGATGGTCACTGGGTCTGATGGCTAAAGGATTTAGTGTACAAGTCCTCAGATTGTATCTATTCTCGCAGCTCTCGTCTAAATGCATAGGGGCAGTCAGAGAAAGAAGCAGATGCATGGGTCAAGGGAGATAGACATAATGATAAAAAGTCATGATGATTGAGAAGAAGGAAATTAGGGATTGATTTTATGCTTTTTTTTTTACACAAGACCATGCTCAAAACAGCTGTAAAAATAAAGATATGGTCTTTTTACAACCATCTTGATTAAAAAGGTTACTTTTGCTAGAATTTGTCACAAAGTGTTACATATGTCACTCAAAATTTTAAAGTACAGTTAATGTCAAACTCTTCTATTTTTCTCCTTACCAGTGAGAGAAAAATCTCAATTTATTGCTTTGCAATATGAGACTGTGATATTTAATTTCACAGCAAATGGATTTTCTATTTTCAGATAATATTCTAGTTATTTTATAGAGATTTTCCTACTAAAGACTTTATAAAACCATGTTGCAATGTGTTTTCCACAGTAGTAATGAAATGTGCTTCTTAAACTGAGTCCACATGTGGGAAGGAGTTACATAGAGGAATGAGGTCTCCCTGCTTTGCATAATAGGTATTGAGACTGCCTTTCAGAATACACAGATTTTCTGGTTCAGCAACTTTGCTATTTTACTGGACATTGGTCAAAACTATGGCACTCACAAAAGGAAAGATCTATGCACACCAAAGATTGGTTCATTGAAATACTATTTACCAGAATTGTTAGCATCTTTGCACATCTACAAAGTAAATATAGTAACTATAATAGTAAAAATAATTGACATTTGTACTAGCTTTTGAAGTTTTCCAGTGCTGTTATATGTATTGTATCTTATTTGATCTTCGGAAAACCTTGCGAGTTAGGTGGGATTATCTTCTTAGTTTTAGAGCAATCTGAGTTATCTACTTCAGATGACTTGCACTGTCATATTGCTAATGAGTAGTAGGAATGGAATTCCAACTCAACTTCGTTTTTGTTATATAGTTTCTTTTGAAATATTAATAGAGATTAATTGGGTATAATTTTATCATTAAGATTAAATGTAATATTTTTGAAATTACTTTGATATGATGGTACGGATAATGTGTTAAACCAAAATATTTAATTATCCATTCTCTACTCTGACAAGTAACAGAACATTTGCTCTGTTATTACATGTGAATTCAAGTCAGATTTGTGACAGAAAAGTCCCTAACATGTCAGACTTTCTTGGGCAAGCAATTGGCCTTTGGATATTTCCTTTTGCCCAAGTGCTGGGGCAAAAAACCAAACAACAAAACAACAGCAACAAAATCAAGAGGATTTGGCAGCTTGTAGAAATTATTTATCTGAGACAGAGCAGTTACCCAAGCATATTAAGTGAATCAGTGTTCTCATTAACATTTGGGGACAGGTTCAATATGCTTATTGGGCCAACAAGGACCTTTGTTTCATTCATAGAGGAATAAAGACACTAACACCCAGCTGCCTTCAGCAAAATTCTTAATAAAACATAATTTGGTCATTTAAAAGGATAAATTAGGTGAAGTTACAAAATATTACAATACTCAAACACACACACACACCACACACGCACACACATTCTAATACCTTCCTGTACAAACTCCTGTACATCACCCTTTACAACACACAGAATTCTGCCCAACAAATCTATCTTCAGGATATATAATAGAGTACTATTAGCTCCCATGTAAAAACAGACATACCTAGACTCAGACACACAGGTGTATAAACCTCCATAACACACCCATATTTTAAACACATTCACTGCCATACCTAATTCCTAGTGTCATTCACATGCACCAGTTAATGTTGGATTGCAATTCTCGGGATATGTACCCTAGCAATTCCCACACATGTAGCACAAGCACCCTCACATGCAAAATATTCAATGATTAATACAAACAGCAGAAATGCTGTTCCTGTTTCCCTCCCCCATACACTGATATAGCACCATTTTTAATTCCTGTGTCTGAAATTGTCCTCTGCCTAGAAGATGTTGATGCTTGTTAATGCATTTCATGCAGCTAATTTTCTATTTGCAAGCACAAATCTCACTTGATCCCTGCTAATCTAGAGGATGCTGTTATCAGGTAAGAAGAAAAAAAAAAGTATAACTAAATGTCTCCTCCATTTTTCATTCATGACGTTAGTCCATGTTCCTAAGTAAATAGACTAGTGGAGGAGTTTAGCAGAGTCTTGAAGGAGAATGGGGACACCAAAAGGCTTGTTTGTTCTCTGTGTTGTGCACCAGAAAGAAAACACTATTTTAGCATAGTTCTTTTTTCAAAATTAGTTTCTGATAATTTCCGAAGAAGGTATGTAACATATATGTAAATTATGAGTATAGCAATAATGCACCATCCAGCTTAAATTCCATAGCATAACCAATACTAATTCTTTGTTTACTCAGTCCATTTCTTTCTTTTTTTTTTATTGTAGTATAATTGCTTTACAATGTCATGTTAGTTTCTGCTGTACAACGAAGGTGAATCAACTATATGTATACATACATGCCCTCCCTCTTGGACCTCCCTCCCACCCCCCCATCCTGCCCATCTAGGTCATCACAGAGCACCGAGCTGAGCTCCCTGTGCTATACAGCAGGTTCCCACTAGCTGTTTATTTTACACATGGTAGTGTATTTATGTCAAACCTAATATCCCAATTCATCCCACCCTCCCCTCCCCCCACTGTGTCCACACATCTCTTCTCTACGTCTGCATCTTTCTTTAAAAACTCCTTTGATAGAAGAACTTCAGAACACTTTAACTCTGATCACACACCCACTCCTAATTTGTAATTTCTGTCCAGTATTCTATTTCTGTCCTTTAAGTCCCCACATTTGACATTATCGTTATTTTTAATATTTTATAAGATAATTTTGGATTAGATTTATACATGTTAACAATTGCATTGCTTATATTTTTCTTATCTCTATGATCACTTTTTAATTTTAATTTTTGTTAAAATATAGTTGATTTACAGTGTTGTGTTAGTTTCACATATACAGCAAAGTGATTCAGTTTTATATATATATATATATGTTCTTTTTTAGATTTTTTTTCATTATAGGTTATTACAAGATACTGAGTGTAGTTCCCTGTGTTATACAGTAGGTCCTTGTTGGTTACCTGTTTTATATATAGTAGTGTATATATTTTAATCCCAAACTTCTAATTTATCCTCCCCACTTTCCTCTTTGGTAACCATTTGTTTTCTATGTCTGTGAGTCTAGTTCTGTTTTGTAAATAAGTTCATTTGTATCTTTTTTTTTTTTAGATTCCATGTATAAGCACTATCATATGGTATTTGTCTTTCTCTTTCTGACTTCACTTATCATGATAATCTCTAGGTCCATCCATGTTGCTGCAAATGGCATAATTTCATTCTTTTTTATGGCTGAGTAGTATTCCATTGTATATATTTACACCACATCCTCTTTATCCATTCATCTGTCGATGGACACTTAGGTTGCTCCCAGGTCTTAGCTATTGTAAATAGTGCTTCTATGAACATAGAGGTGTATGCATCTTTTTGAATTATACTTTTGTCTGGATATATGCTCAGGAATGGAATTGCAGGATCATATGGTAACTCTATTTTTAGTTTTTTGAGGAACCTCTGTACTGTTCTCCCTAGTGGCTGCACCAATTTACATTCTCACCAACAGTGTAGGAGGGTTCCTCTATGATCACTTTATTTATTTATTTTAGGAGTTTTTTATTGGAAGTCTGGGTGTGCAATTCTAGGTTTAGTGATTTTCTTTCAGCCCTTTTGAAGATATTATTCCACTGTTTTCTGGCTTCTGTTGTGGTTGAGAAGTTTGCTGACAGCTTTGTATGATTTTCTGTTGATCTATGTGTTGTTTTCACTACAATATACCTAGGTATAGATTTCTTTATTTACCCTGCTTGGGATACATTATATTTCATGTTAATCAATAGTTATCTCTTCAAATATCATCTCTGACCCATTTTCTCTATTCTCCTCTTTTTGGGAATCTGATGAGACAGCAGTAAGACCATCTTATTCTTTTTTCCATATATCTTAACCCCTGTTCCTACTTCTCATCTCTTTGTGTTGTCTTCTTGGCCAGTTCTGTTACTATACTATTTTACTCTTTGTTATGTATAATCTGATATTTCACCCAAACTTTGATTTTTTTTTAAACAACTTTTTTTTCAATTATAGAAGCAATTACAAACATGCCTGGTCATTTAAAATATTTTCTTACTTCTTCTTATTTTTATGATTCCAATTTGTATTTCTTTATGTGTTATACTAATTGTATGATCGTCTATATTTGGTAATTTCAGAGTTCAGAGTCCTTAGAGATCTAATCCTATTTGTTTGTTATTCCTGTTGCATCTCACTCATGATGGTTTGTTTTCTTGTCTGTTTTGTGATCTTTGATTGTATTGTATTTGTTTGATTTTAATTTCTGGGAATCCTGTGGGCCTAAATTACAGATGATTTCCTTTGGAGAAGATATGTGTTGGCTTCTGTTGGAGGATTCTCATAATTGTCTTCCTTTGACAGTCTCTTGCTTTGTTGTAAGTGTTTCAGATTCAGTTCCTCCACTTTGCTTCTGTCCCCAGAAATGGTCTCTAGATTTCAGTGTTGCTGTTCACATTTGCTCTTAGGGCAACCCTACCTTTAAATTTGTTGACTACTCCCAGATTCCCTTTCAGCTTTGATGGAAGGGTAAGGACCTTGGAGACTGCCATTTCTTCTTGGAGGCCTAGCCATATATTAAAAAGAATATTTTATGTGCAATGTACTTGTTTTAATAAAATAGTTCTTTGGATTATGTGGTCTGTGACTCTGCTAAAAATGGATTTGCAAACTCTGATTTTAATTGATAATCTGCTTACTCTACTGATATTGAAAATCTCCCAGTAGGATCTCTGCTTATAAAAAGACTTTGAAAAATATTTCAGGGGGTATGACCATGGGAGCTTAGAGACTGATGCTGGAAATAAGCCTGGCAGGCATACTGAAGAATAAACATGTAGCCAGCAAAGATATAGTCATCACTGCAGAAGACTGAAAACCGGTTTATGCCTGCAGCAAGGAAAAACAAATGTCCAATTTTTGATGAATGTTGTTTTTCACTTTCATTGTTAGAATATTATTATAACCTCTTTAATTAATGCTTCTCTGACCTCCCCTAAGACCTACTCTCCTGCCAGCCCCAGCTCCGCCCCACTACACTCTGTGTCTCTCTGTGCATGCATTAGTAGTCCTAGGATAGTCAGCAAACTCCCTGAGTTCAGGGGGTGTTTCACATGTTTGTCACATCATCCCAGTACTTGGCATAATGCCTGACAAATCATGGATGCTCAAACCATATTTGCTGAATGAGTTAACTCTATGTTGAATTGTAACCATTTACATTGTGAGTGCCTAGACTGGGTCTTATTAATCTTTGTATCCTTTCAACATTTAGCATGGTCTTAAGTAAGACAGGCATTGGAAAATATAAATAAGTGAACTAGGTAAATGTTAAGTAAAACGTATTTGAATGTTAATTATTTTAAGTCCTTATGCTTTTATTAAAGTTATCAGTGCCTATAGGTAAGTGAAAACAAAGTTTGCATTCTCATAAGTACGTATGACTGTCTCATCCTGCATTTCCTCGTGAAGACTCATACTGAGCCACTCTTTTATGTGCTGACCCTTGTACTTTGTACCACAAATGATTATTTTCCCAAATATACGTGTAAATAGAATTTGGGATTTTAAATTTTCTATTGTTCTTTCTTTTAATCATTATAGGTAATGTAAAATGTCATAGCAATTTATTCCTCATTTTTTTACATGTCTGAAGGATTGGAGTGGCTACAGAATGGAGCAAAAAGGAATAATGTGAGATACCTCCTGAGCAATCTTTACTTGCATTAAGTTTTTTTTTTAAATTTTTATTGGAGTATAGTTGATTTACAATGTTATGTTAGTTTCAGGTATACAGCACAGTGAATCAGTTATACATATACATATATCCACTGTTTTTTAGATTCTTTTCCCATATAGGTCATTACAGAATACTGAGTAGAGTTCCCTGTGGCATACTTGCATTAAGTTTTAAAGGAGACTAACAATATGGTTTATTTGAAGAGGGCATGTTAAGTTAAAAAAAAATATAGACTGAGTTTATAGTCGTTCATTTAATCACTAAAGAAATATTACAGATCTCCTTCTGTATGGAAGATCTACTAGATTCACAATTAAAGGGAACAAGCTACACAAAATAGTTCTTCAGTAAATTCTGAGACCATCAAAGATCTGTTTTTCCCACTAAAAGAAATGCATTCACCTTCTTGGATGGGCACTTATTAATCTCCTTGACTACTTTGGGTGGAGGAGGGTGCATGGGAGGAAGCCACTTTACAAATTTTTAAAATTTCTTTATTATATTTTAATCCCTCATTTGCAGTCACATGCTTAAGACTGGTAGCCAACCTGTAGTTTTTCTTTGCGTCACCACATTCCGTGGTTCTTCTTGCTCTTTGGTATGGATGAGAACCTCCACCTCGACCTTGGACAGTTGTACAAATTTCATGTGGGGCAGTCTCTTGAAACAATAAATTGCTTTCTTCTCTATACTGAAGTATAAAGCTTTCTCTGACAAATGAAACCCACCAACTCTCATCTGTCTGGAACTGAAAAAGAAGGGGCATCAGATAGCCCCAGAACTCCCTTTGAGAAGGATCATAGAGATAGACCTTCTGCGTGTGTGAAACTTAATGATCATTCCTAATAGCTTCTGTGTATTCCACTAGATGGTTTGCAGAGCAAGCCTGTTCTGTTGTCATTGATCTTTACTAGTTAGACTTCACAAAGGAGCCAAGTGTGAACATAGAACATTCATGTGTCCTATATTATTGCTCTCTTTTGGACTGCAGAAAAAGCAAGCCTGCTGGCTTTTTGGAGATTTAAATAAAGCAAAAATTTATTTCCATCTAGGAGCAAAAAGAACTATGTTGTCCTGCATTTGGTGTCTTGGTCCAGATTTGAAGTGGAGAAACGTAACTGGCTTGATAACTGGCATCTATTTCAGAAAGATTTAGAGAATTGTCTCTGTTTCTTAAATTGTGCTAGGCAGTGTGAAACAGGTGAGAGAGGTTTACAACACTGTCTCTGCACTCTGAAACTTTCATCTTTCATTCTAGACAGAAGAAACAGATAAAACTAAGAAATGGTGTCGGCTAAATGCTAACCTTATCTGGGTTCTAGAAATTTGAGGGCGTTTTCTTTGGCATAGTTGGTAGTGAAAGACCATAGGGTGCATCTGTTTTGGAAGAAAAACAGACCTTGACAATAATCTTTCAAATGCTGTCTGATTTTAAAGAGGAAATAGAGTGGCTGAACCACGAAAGCTATCTTGGAGGTAAACAAAGACTGCTTTCATTGAAGTGGTGTCATTCTACGATGGTCTGGTTTGCCTTTGATTGAGCCCCCAGGACACCTTGGAGCAATGTGCTAAGGCTACAAGAGCTCTCATTGCTTTTTATAACCGCAAAGAGAGACTTTTTTTGTAGAAAAATTATGAAATATAGGAAGGGAGAAAAATAATAAAAATCACCTGAAATTCCACTATCCAGTGAAAAATTAACTTTCAATTTTTTCAGATTTTTATTCTAAACATAGATAAATAGTTATGACTAAAATTATCTTTCAAGTTTACTTTGTTTCATCTCATTCTATTATCTTTTCAGGAAACACCAGTGACCTGTATTTTGTATTTCTTGTTTTGTTTTTCCTTACATATCTTTGATACTCTCCTTGCCATTTCCTGTAGCATTACATGCAGTACATTTTTTGCTTCTAATTCAGTATGAATTTCTGCAATTATATCATTTTTCTCCTCAATTTTCCTCCTTAGCTCCTCATACCATTTTCCATCCATTCTGTTGTCTCTTATATTTGATCTTTTTTTGTTGTAAAGTGAATTCTCAATTCTTTTTTAATTTCTCTGATAGTTCAGAGCAGTTGGTTGCCTAAGATATCCCTCATTTTTCAGAGAAAGGCTTCTGTTTGACTTTCCTTGTTGTTTCTTTCCTGTGTTAGCCTTCATAATTTTTGCTAGATTCAGCGTTAATTTAAAAAATGTTTTTACTTTGACTGCACATAATCTTTTCTGCCCAGTGGAACTTTTGTTTGCTGGCGTTTTATCCCATTCAAGACAATTATTTCTCAATTACACTCAATCTTTCTTTTCCTAGGCCTGGCAAATTCGGTTGGCTTTTCCTTCCTGGCTACAGAGTGCCCATTATACTCAGTTGGAGAACAGATTCAAGTGCATAATGCACATTTCTCCTTGTCCACCCATCTCCCCAGTGCCCAGGGTACAGATGAAGTAATGGGGGCACAGAGAGGTCAGGTGGCAAGTCTTAGTTTACAGAGTCAGTGGCAGGGTCAGGGCTCAATGACTGTTTTTCTGAAAGAGTCTTATCCCAGAGTTTATGCTACAAAACCTACTGTGTCGAAAATTCACAAGGACTTTGACCTTCTTGTTAAACCACCCAAGACAGATGAGAGTTTTGTGTAGATATCTAGTTCTCAGACTGATGCTGTCTCTGTGATTGGATTTATAAATGTAATGGTTTAGTCAAGGATATGAGGTTACCAAATGTTTCACCACACCATAAATGGACCATTTATCTAGCTTCTTATAGTAGATTTCTTATCATTTTCCAACCTTATCTAATAATTTCTCAGGATTTTTCTAACATTCTAAAATAGTTTCCTCAGTATTTCCTAGCTTCCTGTCTTAGTTTGGGCTGCTATGACAAAGTACCATAGGCTGGGTACCTTATAAACAACAGAAATTTCTCACTGTTCTGGAGGCTGGAAGGCTAAGATCAAGATTTGGTGTCTGGTGAAGCCTTGCTTCCTGATTCAGAGACGGCTGTCTTCTCTGTGTGTCTTCATATGGTGGAAGGAATGAGAGAGCTGTCTGGGTTCTCTTTAATAAGGACATTATTCCCTTTCATGAGGGCTCCACCCTCATGACCTGATTACCTCAAGGGCTCCACCTCCTAATACCATCACCTTAGGGGTTAGGATTTCAACATATGAATTTTGGAGAGACACATATATTCAGTCCATAATACTTCCTACAAAAATTTCCTTGCTGCCTACTAACTGTTTCCAAAACCAATTCCTTATACCTTAAACTTTTGCTCTATCAGAACTCACATTCGGTGTCAACTTTTGAATCAGTTATCTATTGTCACTATATAGTGCTGCATAACAAGCAAGGCCCCAGATGACAGATGATGGGTGCTAGGAAATTTAGTCCTAGTTGATTAATCCCATAAACAAAATACATGAGCATCTTCTGGTCTTAAGTATTGTTCTAGATGCTGAGATTGACTGTTGAACAAAATTGATGATGAGAGCTGTCAAGAAGGGGAGAGGAAGTTCTATGCAGGAGGAGGTGGCATACCAGACAATGACAACTTTGCCAAGGAAAGCATGGTAATAAAACTCAGCTAACAGTTCCTCAGGGACATCCCACCACTACTGTAGACATTGTCAACCTTTTCTTCACAGAGTCACATGACAGATGCTGTTCACATGGGAGACTTTCCCATAGGCACCTTGATCTTGTTATGACTGCTTCTTGGCATGCTTCTTTAACATTCTCTTTTTCACTCCAACTCAAGAAAATGTATAGAACAGTGAGTAACTAAGGGTTATGAATATCATTATAAGACTAACTTTGAATTTGTAATTTATAAAAAGTTAATCACGTAAAAATCTTAGTTATTTAAATTTTTATTAGTAATACATCACTTATGAACTGTCTCACTCTTGGTTGTGAAATGCCAATTTGTTTCCTGGTTGGTGAGCACAATGACAAAAAAATGTTGTCTGATGAGACAAAGTCCAGACTTACTAATATTCATTGATTCAAGACTCTCCATGGTGTCTTCTCTGCTTAACTCTCCCCCAAATCTAATGGTTCTACATCTGGTTTACCAAACTGGTTGTAGGAACAACATGGCACACAGTTTCCTATTTGTAGCCTGTTGCATGTTTTCATGTTTGGGTGCCTCTCTGGAATGATCTACTCTTCTTTCCTCCCTCCTACTTCTTGGACTGGTCAACTGTTACAATCTTTAAACAACTGGTCCAACCTCTTCCTCCAGGAAGTCTTCCTTGTCTCTCCCAGTGTGATTCCTCCAAATCCTCCTCTGAGTTCTCATAGCACCCTAAGCACACCTCTATCCTTACCACATAGTGCAGCGTACTTTATGTACTGGACTAAGGGTAGGCTCAACTATCTTTCTCATGTTTGAACTCCTAGGAAGACAGAAGACAGTTCTCTCTAGAGGTCTTGATTCTATTGCTTTCCAGTTGAGGGTGCTGCTGATTTGATTATCTCCCAATTCTCCATCCAACCTTTTCCTTTTTTGCTTAATTAAAAATGCTTAACGCATAGCTATTAAATTGTTAATAAGCAGAAATAAGTATGTCATTAATTTTAAAATACTTTATTCAGAGAATGGACTTGCTGTAACATTTCAGTGGTGGCTTCACAATAATTAATGAATTTAATTTCCAGTGCTAAATACATCATAATTGGAGGCTGAGTTTATGTGCTAATTGCAATTAGGCCCAAAAGAGAGTATAGCTTCTTGGACAGACATAATCTATTTATTTTTGGTTTTCCTTTCGAAAAGCACATCTCCTAAAAGTGAACCTTCTAGGAGGTTGAGTTGGCAAGAACACTGGGCCCCCTGGGCCTCAGAATGCTCTTGAGTTTGTATTTGCCAAGGATTATAGTGATTGGCTCTGACATAAAGGGGCACATGCAGGCAGGCCTTGGTCTAAGGACCACCTTCAACTCCTGCTCCTCATATGACTTTGAGTAAGCTATTTCACCCCTCTGAACCCTTCTTTCCTTATCCAATAAAATAATTTAAGTCACAACTAAATGAGGTTTAACGATCTGACACATAATAGATGCTCAGTATACTTGGTGCTCATATTATGATCTTCACTACAACAGAGTTGAGGGTCTCTATACATTGAGATTCAGTCCGTCTCTCCAATTCGCCCACGATCGGTAGTCTGGCTCAAATGCTCCAACTTTGAACTGTTATTCTTACAGCAGCTGGTCACTCACTACCCTTTCGATTCATCACCTGCTGCTCCTGGGGTGTGAAATGAGAAGAGCTGTCATTTGCAAAGGCTGAATCCCCGTGAGAGGGGACCCTTCTGGCCCCAGGGCTCTGGCTTCCGTTTGCTTGACCTCCCTGGGGCTCTCTGATTCCTTGGCTTCCTAATAAAAAAGCCCATTTTCAAAACCTCAGAATAAAGGCAGGCATTCACGGACTCCCCATCTTTCATTGTGCATTTTTCCCCTGCTGCCTGGAATTGCGTTCGATGCAGCGAACTCAAGAAGAGAGGAGACGTGGCTGGGGGTGGGAGTTCTGTGGTTTTGATTCCCACAGCTGCGTGCTGCAGAACCAACTGCTTTACCATGTACCCACTAATTGCACGCCACATCCACCAGAGGACCCTCAGCGCGTTCCCACCCCGAGCTAGGAGGCTGCCTCCACCTTCCCAACTGATTGAAAGGCAGCTGAAGGGCCGGGCTGCTCATGTTACCAGCCATAAAAGGCTTCTGGGGTTTGTGTGTGCAGTTCTCAATGAGAGAGCCATTGTCTCAGTTCAGGACACTGTGCTTGGATTTAAATAATTCAATGTTTCTTATCAAGTTGCAGTCAGGAAGGTTTTCAGGTCAGCTTGCATGGGAGGCCATTTTTGGTTTGTTGGGTAATGAGTTTCGTAAATAAGAATAGATGGAGACCCCTTTTGCTGTGGATCACAGGAAAGGTCCAAACTAAGGAAAACACCATTGAACTGGATTCCTCAGTTGACTCAATGGTTTTGTTTTCAGTTTTAGGAGAAAAGGTCAGATGAGACTCTTACAGTTTAATATTGTGGTTTTTCTCCGAAGAGGAACTTCCAGGCTATGACCTAGAATTAGCACACAGTCTCCATTTCCCTTTAATAAAATGTCTAATGTTCTGAGTGATAAATTTGAGACTATGAATGATTCTGATTTACTAAAGGAAGATTGAATTATTTTCCATAGGTTGATCTGGGACCAGCCTTAGCGGTCGGCAGAGTAGTCTTTGGTGATTAGCTATGACTTCTATGGTTCTAGCAATATATCTCCCTTTAAATTTCTTAAATGTTTAATATCCCTTTTATTCCTCATCTGAGATAAAGCTTAGAACACATATCTGATGTGAAAGAAGTAACCCTAGACTTGCACACTCTCCTATAAATGACCTTCATGTGGTCTTTTTCTAATTTCGCGGAGGGGGAAGGAGTTAGGCAGAAGTCACTGGACACCGGCAAGAGGACAGGGCGCCACCTAGAGGGAGGCTGGAGGAGGTTGCAAAAAGGAGAGAGGCTCAGCCCTGGTTTATTTTCTAATCGCCTCTCAGCGCCTCTTTAAATATCCAGGTGTTGTTGGCTTTCATTCCTCTTGCCGGAATCAGTCAGATGATAGTCTAGGTAGATATTTCTTACACTTGTAAAGAGAAGCAGTAATTTCAAAAATAGTTATTGCTTTTTTCTGGTTTTTGTTTTGTTTTGTTCGTGAAGGAGATATACTGGGTGGAGGGCTAACATTACAAATGGTTTGGGAACAAAATCAGGTTGGAAACAACACCTTGTATGCATTTAGGGAGGTAGTCACACTAATAATACATGGGCCAGGTACTATTAAATCCCATAACTGAGATTTAGAAAGGTTGATTAATTTTCCCAAGATCATACAGCTAGAGAGAGACCAGAAACTGTGGGCTTATTTACTTTGTTAACTGCCCTTGGAGTCAATGACCTGGTCCTCGTGTCCTTAGGTGGGCACTGCAGGGCACTTATCCTTGAATTTCTTAGGTTTTAGGGGATTCTTGGTTCCCTTCAAGGCTATTGGTTCACAGGATTGAATCTTGCCTTACACCAGTCAGCTGAACGAAGCCTGCTCTCATTTTATTCTTGTTCACCCTGCATTTTCCCACCCTGGACCTGGTGTCCTCTGCTCTTGCCTTGAAGAATGAAATTCTTTGGGTGACCTGACTTGGTATTTAACACTCCTACTGTTTTTGCTTTTCTTCTCCAAAGCCACCTTCTTGACATGGCCGCTTTGAGATTTCTGTCATCCTAGATCCTGGTTTTGACTCCGGGAAAGGTTTCCCACTCCCTGTTGACTCTTGTAATTTCCTGAAGTTTTCTTTCTGTTTCTATGCTTGTCTCTTGCTGTATTCCCTTCTTCTTTACCACTATGCCAGCCCTTTCTTGGGCTTAGAAGAGTCACTAAGATCAAAGTAGCTCATTGGAAGCAAAATAGATTTCTAAGAACATTGGATGAAGTAAAAATTTCAATTAATTTGCAGTCTATTTCATCAAAAGTTGCTTTCTGTTTTCTGCATATTCCAATCAATTGGAGCTTTGTTCTAACATGACAAAAATACTGGACCGAAGGAAGAAACAAAATGCAGCATATCCTTGAGATGATTGTGATCTTTTTGACCCTGGAAGCTTGTGTGTTCACTGTGTGGAGTGGCAGAGGTGGGCTAGGTTCAGGTGTTATGAAATATCACAAACAAGTTCTAGCTGTTTGGAGAAGACGATGACTATCTTACTAATGGTACCTGACGCTTGAAGCCACGCTGAGCAGGGCATGAAATATTTACCATCTCTTGAGAAGGAAGAGCCCTCATTAAAATTTTATATTTACATTTCCAACCGTCAACCTCCTTTCCAGTTTGTGCCAGTTTCTCAAATTGTTCAAAGAATTCACGCCTTCAGGGAATGAATTTTGAGGGAGGCTCTACCGTATGTCCGCTGAATTTTCCCTAGACTGGGATGGTTGGGAAAAACTTGAGTATTTTTTGGATGGGAGAAGCAGTTCATTTCTGATATGTAAGGAGCCTGAATCTTGCAGAGGGACCCATACATGCTGTGGCCTCTTGCATTACTGCCCTTACAGACAGCAACCCCTTTCTCCCCAACTCAGAGAGTTTAACGGGCAAGGAAAAATGGTAGAGGGCCTTGACTTCATCCATCTTAATCTCTGAGTGTACTTTATTTGCTAAATATTTTTTGAAGGAGCTGACATAGTTTTATGTGGGTACGATACTTCATATGCAGGGAGTCGGACTATCCACGGTTGCCATCTCCCACTGAAACCCAGAGATGCCCTGATTACCCATGTTCACTGTGATGGAAGATTTGTGGGGCATTGATTTGTTTACACCTCCTCTAATCATTTTCACAGTTTAGTACTTAATTACTTGTTTCAGGGATGCCTGACTCATATTCTTCATTAGTTAAGATTTTCTGCATTTATTAAACATTTATTAAGCATTCATTCGACAAATATTGGTTAAGTACCTCCTAGGTATCAGGAGCTATGCTGGCTGCTAGGGATACAAATATAATCACATAATTCTTGTCCATGAGGTTCTCTTTAAAGAGCTAATTAAGTAAGTAGAAGGTCACAGATTTTGTGTGTGTGTGTGTGTGTGTGTGCACTCGTGTGCCTGGAATGCCAAAAGAGAGCCTAAGCTGGATTGCACAGATGTGCTTGTTGTCAGGCGAGAGACGAGAACAAAAAGAAAAGTTATTTTCAGTCATGGTTTCTCTTCCATGCCTTCTAGGAGAGCTGGTAAAGATGCTGTAGGAGGGACCAAAGGAAGCTTTTGGATGCTCAGGAAGAGGTAGATATGGAGGCAGAGAAGAGGCAAAGAGAGAGACAGAGAAGCTGAGAAGCAGAAAAAGAGAAGTGGAAAAGGAGGCAGAGAGTGAGAAAGTACAGATTCCGTGCTCCGCCTCCAAGGGGCTCACAATCTAGGAGGGAAAAAGCACACCAGCTGAGCAGGAAAAAGGACAAGCAGAATAGTAAGGTCAGCACAATTGTAAGGGGAACCCTTGAAATGGAGGAGAGAGAAAATCTAACTCCCACGTGTCGTCACTTCTGATTCATCCTGAAGAGTTAATAACGTGTGACCTGGTCAATGAATTCTACCCTGTACACCAGGAGTGCTGGCTGACAGTCTCACTCTTCCTCTACTCCAGGAGCCTCGTGTCTGTGGCTGTGGTGATTCCCAGGCGGCCTGACCTGACAACCCTTCTTGCATATGAGGACCTATGAGCAGGAATCCTGCACTTCTTTACTTTTGTTCTAACACTGGAGGGCCTACTTTAAAAATCTTGTGGGTTTATTTTGTATCCATTCAGTTCATGGTATTTTTATTTTTTGAAAATGGCTTATAATCTTTCCTCCAATTATTGTTTTAAAAAGCTTAGTTTGATTATTTAGGGACAGACCACGTTCTGGCTGACATTCATTTAGAGAATGTTAACCTTCCTATCTGGAAATCAGAAACTTCTTTTCATCCTTCTTAGTAGTTGTTGAATCCATCTGTTTCTTTTAATCTCTACGGACATTCCTTGGCTAAGGTCCCCTCCATCCCTCCCTCCCTTTCCTTCTTTCCTTCCCTCCTTCCTCCCTCTCTTCCTCACCAGGATTACACATCAGCATCCTCATTTGTTTTCTTGCCTTTAGTCTAACCACTCCCTCATCCTCAGTCTACTTTCTATTCTGTGGCATCTCTGATGTCAAAGACAAAAGTAAGTCCAAGACAAAATTAACACAGGCTGTGTATCATAAACTTTTGGAGAGGGACCCATCAGCTGTCACTTTTGCTTCTGGAGAGTTTCAAAGGTGTAGAAAGGAGAGCCAGTTTTCTAGAGTAATAAAAGGAAACATCAAGATAATTTCTGATTGGCAAGCATTCTACTAAGTTGAGAGTTTGGATAAGATTTTCTAATTGCTCTTTGTTACATTTGGCAGTCTTTGGCTGCAAGGGGACAAGCAAGCAGTTTGGGGACATTTCAAAAGAGGAAGGACTGTTCACTAGTATAAGCGGAGGATTTTCTGTGACCTGTTATTTCCCAGAACAAGAGGGAGTAGAAAAATCTGAAAGAGAAATTAAGGAGACACTCTCATTTACCATCACAACAAAAGGAATAAAATACCTAGGAATAAACCTACCTAAGGAGACAAAAGACCGTATGCAGAAAACTGTAAGACACTGATGAAAGAAATTAAAGATGATACAAGCAGATGGAAAGATATACCATGTTGTTTGATTGGAAAAATCAACATTGTGAAAATGACTATACTACCCAAAGCAATCTACAGATTCAACGCAATCCCTTTCAAACTACCAATGGCATTTTTCACAGAACTAGAACAAAAAATTTCACAATTTGTACGGAAACACAAAAGACCCCGTATAACAAAAGCAAGCTTGAGAAATAAAAACGGATCTGGAGGAATCAATCTCCCTGACTTCAGACTATACTACAAAGCAACAGTAATCAAGACAGTATGGTACTGGCACAAAAACAGAAATATAGATCAGTGGAACAGGATAGAAAGCCCAGAGATAAACCCATGAACATATGGTCACCTTACCTCTGATGAAGGAGGCAAGAATATTCAATGCATAAAAGACAGCCTCTTCAATTAATGGTGCTGGGAAAACTGGACAGCTACATGTAAAAGAATGAAATTAGAACACTCCCTAACAGCATATGCAAAAATAAACTCAAAACGTATTAGAGACCTAAATGTAAGTGCAGACACTGTAAAACTCTTAGAGGAAAACACAGGCAGAGCACTCTATGACATAAATCACAGCAAGATCCTTTCTGACCCATCTCTTAGAGAAATGGAAGTAAAAACAAAAAGAAACAAATGGGACCAAATGAAACGGAAAAGCTTTTGCACAGCTGAGGAAACCATAAGTAATACAAAAAGACAATCTTCAGAATGTGAGAAAATATTTGCAAATGAAGCAACTGACAAAGGATTAATCTCCAAGATTTACAAGCAGCTCATGAAGCTCAATATCAAAAAAACAAACAACCCAATCCAAAAATAGGCAGAAGACCTACATAGACATTTCTCCAAAGAAGATATACAGATTGCCAACAAACACATGAAAGGATGCTCAACATCACTAATCATTAGAGAAATGCAAATCAAAACTACAATGAGGTATCACCTCACACCAGTCAGAATGGCCATCATCAAAAAATCTACAAACAATAAATGTTGGAGAGGCTGTGGAGAAAAGGGAACCCTCTTGCACTGTTGGTGGGAATGTAAATCGATACAGCCATTATGGAGAACAGTATGGAGGTTCCTTAAAAAACTGAAAATAGGACTACCGTATGACCCAGCCATCCCACTACTGGGCATATATTCTGAGAAAACCATAATTCAAAAAGAGTCATGTACCACAATGTTCATTGCAGCTCTATGTACAATAACTAGGACATGGAAGCAACCTAAGTGTCCATCAATAGATGAATGGATAAAGAAGTGTGGCACATATATACAATTGAATATTATCAGCCATAGAAGGAAACGAAATTGAGTTATTTTTAGTGAGGTGGATGGACCTAGAGACTGTCATACAGAGTGAAGTAAGTCAGAAAGAGAAAAACAAATACCGTATGCTAACACATATATATGGAATCTAAAAAAAAAAAAAAAAAAAGCTTCTGAAGAACCTAAGGGCAGGACAGGAATAAAGACGCAGATATAGAGAATGGAACTGAGGACACACGGAGTGGGAAGGGTAAGCTGGGACGAAGTGAGAGAGTGGCATGGACATATGTACACTACCAAATATAAAATAGATAGCTAGTGGGAAGCAGCCGCATAGCACAGGGAGATCAGCTTGGTGCTTTGTGTCCACCTAGAGGGGTGGGATAGCGAGGGTGGGAGGGAGATGCAAGAGGGAGGGGATATGGGGATATATGTTTACATATAGCTGATTCACTTTGTTATACAGCAGAAACGAACACACCATTGTAAAGCAATTATACTGCAATAAAGCTGTTAAAAAAAAAAAAATGGAAAGAGAAAACTAGTTGTGTTCTCAAGTTTCTCTCTCATGACCCATAACTGGTTGACTTCTAAAGTGTAGAGGCTCACATGAATTTTGTATTTACTTTTTTTTTTTTTAAAGATCTTTATTGGAGTATAATTGCTTTACAATGGTGTGTTAGTTTCTGCTTTATAACAAAGTGAATCAGTTATACATATACATATGTCCCCATATCTCTTCCCTCTTGCATCTCCCTCCCTCCCACTCTCCCTTTCCTACCCCTCCAGGTGGTCACAAAGCACCTAGCTGATCTCCCTGTGCTATGCAGCTGCTTCCCACTAGCTATCTGTTTTACATTTGGTAGTGTATATATGTCCATGCCACTCTCTCGCTTTGTCCCAGCTTAGTATTTACTTTTTGCCTTCAGTACATTGTAAAATACTATTTTATAAACTATATGAAGCCAAAATGAAATATTAGCTAACCAAATTCAACAGCATAGTAAAAAATACATCAGATTGATTTCAGGAATGTAAGAAAGCTTTAGCCTAGGAGAGTCTATCAATATAACTCCTTACATTAATGGACTAAAGATAAAAAAGTATGATTATCTCAAGAGATGCAAAGGAAAAGAGCATTTGATAAAGTTCCACACTTATGTGTGATTAAAAACATTTAGAAAGCTCTGAGTAGAAGACAATTTCCTTAACTTGACAAAGTTCATATAGAAACATCTTACATAACATGTCTTACGTGATATTTTGCTTTTAAGATTGGGTCAAAAATAAGACAAGAATGCGTGTTATTACCATAATTATTTACTATAGCACTAAAAGTCCTGGATAAATAAATGAGAGGTGAAAAAATAAAAGATAAGTAATTGGAAGGGAAGAGACAAAATGTATTCCTTAAAAATGATATATTTATCTACATTGATAACTCAGTAGATTACATAGACAAAACAGAGAACAAAACAGAGAATTCTGGAAGGTTACTAGATCCAAGATGTATTAAGAATAATCACTGGCATTCCTTCAGCTCCGAAATCATCTTCACAAAATAACATTCACGATATAGCATTCTCAATAGAGAACAAAAGCAACAATAACTTAAGGATTCATCATTTTTCTTTGCAGAGAAAAAATGAGTGTTTAGTAAAGCTTGAATAAATATATACTGGGTTTATGAGGGAAAGTTCTAATCCTATAAAGATGTCCTTCAGAATTAATTTATAAATTCAGTGTAATACCAGCAAATATTCCAAGAGAAAGTTTTGAGCAGCAACTTTCAAAACTTACTTCTGTTACCAAATCAAACTTGGGTCCATTCGCCTGCACACAGTAAAGCCAATCTACTGACACTGAGTTGTGGTGAAGGAAAGTGTAGTGTTTATTGTGAGGCACCATACAAGGAGTCTGGAACAGCTAATGCTCAAAAATCCCAACTTCCCAATGTGTTTCAGGAAAGCATTTTTGAAGGCAAGGTCAGTGGCGGTGGGGGGGGGGGGCAGTTGCAGGGTGTGAGATCATCTTGTGCACGATTCTCTGATTGGTTGATGGTGAGGTGACAGGGTTGTGTCACAAGGGTTAACATAATCCTTAGGCTCTAGTAGGTCTGGGAGCTTTGTGCTCATGGTCATCAAGTAGTTAATGTCTCCAATTTGTTGGGGTTTTAGCATCTGTAAAACCACTTGGGAAATGTGCATCAGATGCTATTAATATTATCCAGGTACTTTAGAGAGGAGCTAAAGCAGAGGATTTGGGGGAGGGGTCTGTCCCAGGAAGGCCCCATAGGGTTCTGCTCGTTTACACTTCTATGTGAGTATAAGAGTTTACAAACAGGTCAGTTTTTGAAGAGAATAACAAAGTATGGTCTTGCTATACTAGATATGAAGGCAGACTCTAAGTTATTATGATAAAAACAGTGTGGTACAAGTGCAGAGGCCGAAAAACTCATTGATGGGAAAAACAGAGATAACAAAAGACTCCCAGGTACATGGAAGCTTCATGTATGATAAATGTGGCATCAAAAATCAGGAGTAGGTTGGTGTGATGTTGTGATTTATATATGTCTCATATATATGTGGTCTTCATCTATGGTTCCTGGCTCAAAGCTCCCCAAACCCTTGGAATTTCCTAAGTGTTGAGAGTGATAAAAAGTGTCTTTTGTTATGTTAATGTTGCGACTTTCAGAAAGTACTTGAGTCTGGGGGCTGGTTGCCAGGAGAACCAATCAGGTGGTTAGAGAGTTGGAACTTTCAGTCCCACCCCCTGACCTCTGGGAAGGGAAGAAGAGCTGGAGGTTGCATCGATTGCTAATGGCCAATGATTTAATCAACACTGCGTATGTAATGAAGCCTCCATAAAAACTCAAAAGGACTGGATTTGGAGAGCTTCTGGGTTGGTGGACATGTGGAGGTTTGGGCAGAGTGGTGCGCTCAGAGAGAGCATGAAAGCTCCGTTCCCTTTCCTCATACCTTCCCCCAGCATCTCTTCCATCTGAGTTATATCCTTTTTAAATAAACCGGTGACCTTGCAAGTAAGATGTTTCTTTAAGTTCTGTGAGCCACTCTAGCAAATTACTCCAACCAGAGGAGGAGGTTCTAATTTATATCCAGAAGTATAGGTAACAACCTGGACTTGTGACTCGTGTTTAAACTGCAAGGAGGTGGTTGTGGTAACCTCCAGTCTGTAGCCAGTTGGTCAGAAGCACAGGTTAACAACCTGGGCTTGTGACTGGCATCTGAAGTTGGTGCGGGACAGTTCCATAGGACTGAACCCTTAACCTGTGGAATCTGATACTATCTTCAGGCAGATAGAGTCAGAATTGAGTTGAATTCATGGGTACCTTGCTAGTGTCCAAATAATTGCTTGTTGGTGTGGGGAATTGCCTCCTCCACAAGTTGAAATTGATGACCAGAATAACAAAAGAGTCAGGTTGGAAAAAATGGGCTCCCCCTATATAGAAAAATACTCACTCCGTATACCAAGATGAACTACACAGAGCCCACATGTGGAAGGTAAAACTATAAAATTTCTTAAAAAGTAAGACGTTTTTCTCATGATATTGGAATGACCCTCAAAGCACACAAGCCATAAAGTGAAAGATTTATAGATTTGTCCATATCAATCATAAGAATTTCTGTTTAATAAAAGGCACCCCCAACACTGTTAACAGAAGGATAGCAGGCTGGGAGAAGACATTTGTGTGATCTGAAAGCAATACAGAATTAAACCTAGCAAATACAAAGAATGGCCAAAAATTAACAAGAAAAAGACAGGAAACCCACTAGAAAAAATAAATATAGGATATGAGTCAGTGAGTGAATGAGGGAGAAATCTGGAATGATATCATGAAAACAAACAGATGCCGCATTAGTAATTAAACCACATTAGTAATTAAAGAAATGCAAATCAAAACAAAAAACAAAATACCACTTCACCTTCGTCAAATTGCTAAAAATCAGAAATGTGGCTAATTCCAAATGCTGTGAGAATGTGGGGACGTAGCAGGACTCCTCATACACAGCTAGGGAGAGGGTATAATGATATAGTAACTGTGGAGCCAAAGTGACAGCAATAAGCGAACGTAAGTGGATAATAGTCTATGACCCAGAAATCCCACTTCAAAGAAACTCACACAGGTCCCCAGAGGGATGTGTTTGAAGGCGTTCATTACAGTACTCTTGTTGGAAACAGGGGGTTGGAGGCAACCCAGGTGTCCATTACTAGGGGCATGGTTTGGTAAAATATGATGAATACAAATGATAGATTATTTTTGCAAGAGTATGTTGTGAACTAGATGCATAGTTAACAACATAAATACATTTAAAAGCAGTACTGAGCAACAAAAATAAGAAACTGAATGAGATCCATTGCACATAAAACAGCATTTTGCATTTCTTAAGGAAACATACTTATCCAATGACATGTATGCCTATATGTTGGGTTGGAACATATAAGGGGGTTAGAAGTTGGATCCAAAATAAAGGAAAACATTTATTTAAAAGTAAAATAAAAAAGTGTTTTTCATGACCTAATGATGGTAGTGTGCCATGAGCTAACAGCAACAACAACAAAAAATCAGCAGAATTTATACATGATGGAGCATATATGTGTTGCTTATTTAGGGAAATCTTCTAGGGATATCAAGAACCCTTCTTAAAGGAAATTACTTTACTGGAGTCTTAGAAGGGATACAAAGGTGGGATATTGAAAGTCCTTAGGTGTACTCTAATAATTATTCTTGGAGCATAATCTCATAATTTAATCAGTTTCTTAGCTATGTTGTTTCTAATATGTGTCAATGATATTTTTCTAAAGATATTTTTTAACATATTTTTATTATTTTTAATTTTCTAAATAAATTTTCCTGTAGTGTTATTCAGACTTATATTTTACGGTTAGTAAACTTGACTGATGACATTTTCTACTGACTTTTTGCCAGAGTATAATATTTTTAATTGAGAAAATAACTTTTCTATGGTGTTAATGTAACTAGTAAGTTCGTAACAAATTCTGCTAATTGGGAAAATTCTCAGTTCTATTTTCTTTTTGGTTTTGAAATGTGTAAATATTTTAGATCAATTATAGTCACAGATACTGCCTTTTTACATCTAGACTTTCTTTGACAAACATTTTTATAAGACCAAATCCATCAATTAACCTATCACAATTCTTTTAATGTTGCAAAATTTCATTCCTTTGAACTAAAAATAGGAGCTGCACAAAAGACCCTTCTTACACATGGAGATACTCCCAAGTTCAACTACATAGTGTTAAGATTAAATCTTGTTCATCATTTGAACTTTCATCATTTAATTTGTTGAATCCCTTTCTTAAATCAGTTGGGATAAATCTCAATGTCTTCCTGATGCAACTTTTATTTTTTAATAACTTCAATTCACAAGAAGTTTTGAAAAATGAAAATTTTTGGTATTCCATTTGCTGAATAATTTGATTAAAGATTTCCAATTGATTCTCAATAAAATACAACCAAAATTTAGAGAACTTGTTAACAAATAATCAATACCATTGTAGACACTTAGGCTCATTTACAAAGTAGTTCTTCAAAGGCTCAGACATTTCTAAAATCTGGTTGATGTTAGATGGCAAAAAGAGAAAGTGTGTACTGAAATATTTTAGATATCAACTTTAATTCCACCAGAAACATTTTTCAGTTCAGTTATTCTAACAGGGTAAATGCAAAACTTAAGAGAATATTATAGTTTGGATGACATGTACCACAACAAATTGCAAGTACATTTTTTTATTTGTTTCATAGGTTCCTTAAATTGTTAAGAATGTACTTTTTACCACAAGAGGGTGTTCCACCAATATTTCTATTTTTATTATTACACCCCAAGATGAATAGTTTTATTTTCAAGTTTGAACATTTAAATTCAGATTACAATAGCATTTTCAATAATGTCGTATGTTACTCCTTCAATAGAATGAACTTTCAACAACTTTACTCTCTTCTCAAAAATTGAATAAAAAATAGGATCATTACCAGAATTAACTGGCTGTCTAATTATAGCAGCTGATGATATGCATATAATATAGGTATCACTGAACTATTTGAATACTTTTTTCAATTTCTTCATCTATGCACATGAAGATTTGAAATTAAAATTGAGTAATGAGTACAATTGAAATTGAAAATGAAAAGTGAGTAAAACTAATTTAGAATAGCAATTATTTGATCTAAATGAAAAGTCTTGCTTCACAGAGTGATATGCAAATGCATGCCTGCTTCTGCATATGCTAAATAGTTGCCCTTGGGTACAGTCTTAAAGTAACTGCAAGCTTTTGAGATAGATGCTGTAGTTTTGCACAGATCTGTGTTCCTCGTTTTCTTGTGGTCAATGGTATCACTGCCTGCCCCTCCCCCTACTGTGGATATAAGTCAAAAAATTTTACGTGCAAGTTATGTTCATCATTAATTTATGAAACAGGTTGTGAAATAGGCCAAATTCCTGAATTCAGTTTAGAAATTAAAAATGTACATTTTTAGTTCATTGCTGCCAACAACGTTTATCGCAAAAGAAAAGGAAAAAACCCAAAAATATAAAATAGGTAAACATTGTAGAATTACGCCATATAACAAATGGCAAAACCATTGTACAGAAGGGTTCCAGCTCCTCTCTACGTACCTATGACAGGGGTGTTCAGCTTCCATTTCCTGTACATATTTTATATCTTACAACTCATCATTTTATAATTTCCCATGTGTCTCAATGACCCAGCTGTCTGGAGGCATTTTGTAGGCTGTGGCCCAGGCCATGACATAACTGGCTGGTGTCCTGATTGATGGCAGGGACAGCAGTTTTGAATATTTCTTTCACCAACACCTTAGCTGTCCCCAGTTGCTAGTGTCTGAGCACTCTTTGTTTAAATCACTGAGCATCCTGAACAATGTGCTTAAAAGTGAGGTATTAGTTATATTGTGCTTGGAAAGGGTCAGGAAAAGAAACATGGGTTATGATTAGTCATCTCAGATTTTACCATGTGTCCAAGTCGGAAATCTGTTCACATCCCACCAGATGAGACTGTGTTAGAAGCTGGAGTACAGAGTGGAGGCCTACCAATTCCAGATGGCCTTATTTTAATACAATCATTAATAATGATATCTCATAAATAAATGGAAAATCCAGAAGGGGTAGGACAATGAGGCAATAGGAGAAAACCAGGACTGTCCTGGGCAAGCTGGAAGTAATGGGCACTGTCTGTATCAGTAATCTTTTGGGTAAAAAGAATTATTTTCTGGGAAGAAGCATGTACTAGCACACGTAGTTAGCAAACTGTCGATTATCTGAGCTAATAGAGATGGACCTTAATCTGGGTAAGACTAAATTGCCAGCAGTTTCCCAATTTTTACTATCATGGTCACATCTGACTCTAATGTTTGAAAGATTAAATACCTAGGAGTTTATTCATCCATGCTTTCAAAAAGCTTTTACTGAGAACATATAGTATAAATGGCCCTCTCAGTGGTAGTCTTCTAGTTCAAGGAGAGGAATCCAGACTCTCTTCCCTCTCGGACTCTTAAATTCTGGCCACACGCAAACATTCCCTATCTTGCCCTTGTGTATAAGTACAAGAGATTTGGGGCAACAAACACAAATGTGAGTCACATAATAAAAACAATGGTGATCAAGAGCCATCACTTGAAGGAAGTCAAGTCCTGGAATCTGACAGCACAGGAAAAAGGAATGGGAGAAACCTTCCAACAGAGCCTGGAAATCAGCAGCATGACTGGCCAAGATACAACATGGTTGGAAAAAATGCAGCCTCGGTAACTGCTAGACGACTGAGATATTTTGAATATATATACAAAATAAAATGTAAAAGCCCTTGTAATCTAGTCATAAGTTAAAAAGGCAGAAACTGAAATTTTACAGTGCACAAATTATGTGCACTAAGGACTAAAAACAATATGGGAAAATGGAAAATATTTGGTTTTAGGATTGCGGAACTGTTTTGTTACTGCTAAGAAAATAATAGTCTGAAGAAATTATTTTGGTTGAATTGAATTCTTAAAAAGAATAATCTGTCAACTGAACTTTGTTTTGGTCATTGTGCTCACAATGAATAACCACACTGACACGATTATAATATTATTATAATAATTGAGGTTAACATATTCCTTAGCAAATAAATGTTTTTCTGAATATAAGTAGAACTTTTCTCCCAATGTGAGAAGCATGAACTCTTATTAATTATCTACTTTTTCATGATTTCATCACCTTCATCCTGCTGAGTGCCTTGAGGGTGATTTCATCAATGCAGGTTTAATTTTAGTTCAACCAAGCTCAGTGCCTTTGTGTTTACAACAGATAAGTGCTATGTAAAAATAGATGGAAACTGATAGGGGATGTCACTATTATTTTAAAAGGCCAGAATTAATTTGTCTTTCACAGAGAAGGAAACATTCCTTGGCTGTGACATGTATTATTCGGTCCAGAATCATTACATCTTTTGCTTTCCATTCTATTCTTCTTGGGGCTGCCATGAGCAGTCTGGACAACCACCTCCATGAGAAGTACAAGCCACAAGTCAGGGGGCAAGGGTATCCCTAGCGCATTTAAACATTTGTAACTGAGTTGGTCTGGATAACTTTAATCACCTTTAATTTTTCTCCTACAACAAGAGATCCATTTTGCCATCTCCTTGCCTTTATTCATTGCAACTAGGACGGCAATGTCCTTTTCAATTTCAGAGCTGCAGATTGGCTTAAAAAGTAGATGGGGAGCTGGGAGATCTGGAGTTAATCTCAGATCATCTATTAGTTTGACATGCCACCTGCAGCAAGCTTCTCTTTCGGGGGCTCAGAGTCCTTTGTGAAAAATGAGATCGTACTTACTCCCAGGGAGGTGGTCAGGATCAAATAAGACAATGTCTGTGAACCACTATCTAAAAGTAAAGCAATTATACTCCAATAAAGATGTTAAAAAAAAAAAAGTATAAAGCACTAGACAAGTCTGAGTGGGTTTTTATGTTTATCAAGAAGCTAATTCATACATAGAAGTATAAAATTGATTCATTCAAGTATGTTAGTAGTTTGGAGCAGTGGTTTCTTACATAACTAAATTTAATTTACTTAATTCTCTTCAAGGTAAAAACATAATATAAGGGTTTCTACCATCATGATCCAGTTGTAATTACTTTTTATTATGTTTTTATTATCTTAATCAAGCTAGTATCAACATTTTATGACAAAGATGCATATGTTCATTTAAAGAGCAAACATTTGGAAGCCAGGATGATATGTCTAATGATAATAATAGCTATTATTTGCTGTACTTATGTGCCACTGTGATAAGTGCTATATATGAATTAGCTCATTGAATGTTCAGAGTGATCTCACAAGGTAGTGTCAATTTAGATCCATTTTACACATGAATAAACCAAGATCCAGAGAGCTGCAGTTGGCTATTAACCAACACTGGCTCACCTGCTCTCCTTAGAGAGGCAATACTGTGTAGGACCATGGACCTGAGTTTGAATCTCACCTTCACTATTAATTAGCCCAATGACTTTGTGTGAGTCACCTCAGACGTGTAAGCCTCAGGATCTGCTTTTGTAACGAAATAAATAAATGTGAATATAAATAGATCAACAATAGATCGTGGTAAAGATCAAATGCGGTTTGAAGTGTTTCTTACAGGGCTTAGCACATTATAAGCGCTCAATGAAAGGCAGTTGCTATTATGATTATTAATACTGTTATTATTATTACTATTTTTTTTTTTTTAATAAATTTATTTATTTATTTATTTATGGCTGTGTTGGGTCTTCGTTTCTGTGCGAGGGCTTTCTCCAGTTGCGGCGAGCGGGGGCCACTCTTCATCGCGGTGCGCGGGCCTCTCACTGTCGCGGCCTCTCTTGTTGCGGAGCACAGGCTCCAGACGCGCAGGCTCAGCAATTGTGGCTCACGGGCGCATCCGCTCCGCGGCATGTGGAATCTTCCCAGACCAGGGCTCGAACCCGTGTCCCCCGCATTGGCAGGCAGATTCTCAACCACTGCGCCACCAGGGAAGCCCTATACTGTTATTATTTTAATGAGGCTTTTTGTACTTGGTAGGATCACAAAAGTAAATAAAACAAAGTCCCTGATTGTAAGGTGTTTAAATTATTGTTTGGGTTTTCCTTTAACCTACCGTCATCACTGCTGAACATGATCTAAAAAGTGTCAGTAGCCTTGGTTCCCAATCATCAGCCTTGCTTTGCTTTACCAGTTACCAGCCTACTTACCCGCTGTATGGTCAGGCCACTCAAGATGGCTGTCCTCCTGCTCTCTGTACATCACCTGCTGGACCAGGGACTGCTTCACCTACATCTTGCTCACACGACTGACCTTCCTTCATACTTGCCCCAGACCCCAGCAAGTGATTGTTCTTATCAAAGGGGCAGTGAGGGGCATGTCCCACTCCTAGTTTCCCTGCTAACTAATAAGCCAACCTGATGTAATTCCCCCAATGACTGGCAATCTCCCCTTCCCCACCCCAGGAGCAAGACCGATGCCATGTCCTGCCCACCTTCTATGGCACACTGTGGGGTGTCACTCTAGGACCCTGCTTCAGATGTGTAAGCTCCCCCATCCACTAAGCCACTGATGTCTCTGTTGCTGACTCTGGGCTCTTTCTTCGGTCTTGAGGCTGGGAAAGCGCAGGGCTGTAGGCCTGCAGGGTGCAGCCCAACACCCTCATTCCCACCCTCACCGTCCCCTTGGACCTGATGCAGGCCTATTGTATGACTGAGGCTTTGGCTTTCCTTTAATAGTGATTTTGGCTCTTCTTTGAGGTTACACTGCCTTGGGCTGCTCTGGAGGACCCCTTCTTGCTCATGTGGACTCCCTTCACCCCTCTATTCCATACTGCTCTCTGGAGGTACCTTATAATGTGATGTGGGATAGTCAGAGAAGAGAGGGGGTAAATCTCTCGAGGAGGTCTCTTTTGGTTTAAGAATTAGTGGGTACTTTCAGTGAACCAGAACCAGCAGAAATAGGGCATATCTTCTTGGTGAGCTGCTATCCACAGATTAAAAGAGTACTGAGAATGTAGTTGACCATCATTCAATATTCGCTGAATGCATGAATTTTCCAATTTTATCTTCATAACAACCCCACCCAAGAGGTAGATGTTATCCACACTGCAATAAAATGTGCAAGCTGAAGCTCAGGAACATTAAGTCATGTGCTGTTAAAAGTTTGAGTCAGGATTCTAATCTAAGAGGTCTGACCCCACCGTCAGCCAGTCAATCACTATGAGATATGGTCCCCCAGATGCTTTGGGTCTCTAGGAAAATCTGTGCCTTCTGGCAGCTTAAGAAATGGCCTTGCATAGAGCTAAAAGTCAGATTGGACTGTACCACTGTGCGCAAGGGGCAAGCTGTGCTCTGTTTTTTGTTTTTGTTTTTTATAACTTTTATTTTATATTGGAGTATGGTTGAGTTACAATGTTGTGTTAGTTTCAGGGGTACAACAAAGTGATTTAGTTATACATATACATGTTATCTATTCTTTTTTCAGATTCCTTTCCCATATAGGTTATTACAGAATATTGAGTAGAGTTCCCTGTGCTATATACAATAGAGCTGCGCTCTGCTTTCTGCAATGCTGGGCACTTTTCTACTTCGTATCTTATGCTGGTGTCTGTTGGTGCTTTGGTCATGACATTATATTAACTGGAGATCATGTTGTTACCAAATAGCCTCCATCCCTAAAGTATGAATATGAAATTAAGGTTGACACTCAGCATCAGGAGGTCCTAGAACTCCATAAAAAATTTAGATGTGGGCCCACAGGCAACTTGGAATATTTAAATAGCTTGCCCTGATTCTGTTTCTAAACCAGGCTGACCTTTCACCATGTGACTGGAAGTCAATGAAAACGACCACCAGGCTTCAAGACCCTGTTTTATCTATGGCCTTCTCCTCTCTCTTAGCTCTTCCCTGGCTCATACTATTTCCAACTCTTTAACATTTTGAGTTTGTTTCCTGTTTTTGATGATAAATTTGGCTTGTCTGTTTTTTAAACTCAACATTCCTTAGAATATGCCTTGTAGTAATTCTTGGCTCCTCTTCCATTCATTCATTCACTCATTCATTCACTCATTTAGAGTCTAGAAAATCCAGTTTACATAGATTTGCCTCTTGATCTTGCTGCTGTGTGACTATGGGAGTTTCTTAATCTCTCTGGACTTATTCCTTTATTTTAAAATGGCAATAATGGTAATATCTGTCTCATAGTGTTATTGTGAAGATTCAATGAATTAATACATGAAAGTTGCTTAGAATACTGTCTGTCACATAGTGAGGGCTATCTATATGTTTGCTATCCTTGTTATTATTATAATTAATTCCTTCATTATTTATTTATTGGGCATATTATATACCAGACACTATGTTAGGCTATACGCTGGTTTATATACACAAACCATCTTGGATCTCATAGTTTATTAGGGGAAGCAGGCATATAACTAAACAAGAGTTGATAGTACAGTTCATGAGTTATAAGGCAAGGAATTACAGAGAAACATGAAAGCACAAATCAGCAGCCTCTACTAAGAGCATGAATTAAGGGATCAGGGAAGGCTTCTGCAAGAAAAAATACTTTGGGGCTAAGGCCCCAAAGTTAAGCAGAAGATAAGCAGATAAGTAGAGCAGACAAGCCTCCCTTAACTTTTGCGGGGACAGGGAAAAATATACAAATAGAAGCTTATGTATCATAGGTCTGAATATTTGAAAGTTTAAATCAAACTAAGTAATCAACTAAGTCTTATCTTTCCTTCATTGAAAAATATACCTTCATAACAATCTGGAAGGCCGGGTCTCAGGCACTCTGAGTTTTGTGTTGAGATGGAGGAGCACAGGGACAGCTGACCCCTGACCCCTCCCTGGTCACAGACAGGCTCCCTTTGCTTCCCATCCCCAGATGCCTCAGTCCCATGTAGGGCCTTGTGTGCACATGCATGGAAGGACAGGTCCATCCACATGATCGCTCCCTGCCCAGCTCCCTCTTGACCAACTCCCAGACCTGGGGATGCACAGGGCTGTGGCCAGGCCAACCCTCAGGACAGATTCAGAGAAGACAGATACTGGAAGCAAGCTTGAGGCCGCTGAGACAGGAATTCTGGAATCCCAGGTCCCAGGAATGAGGTCTGGAAGGAGTAAGGCATGATCTCTATGATTCCCATTCTGTGGAGAGGGGACACTGCTAGGAGAGGACCAGACTAGGGCCCTGAAAGCAGTGGTTCTCAAACTTTAATGTTCATTGGAATCATCTGGATGGTTTATTAAAACACAGATATCTGGGCTCTAACTTACTGAGTTTCTGATTCAGTAGGTCTGGGTTGTGGGCCAAGAATTTGCATTTCTAACAAGTCCCTAGGTGATGTTGATGCTGCTAGTCTGGGAGCCATTTGAGAACTATTGCTCTAAGCATGGGGCCAGAAAAGGACCCTTCTTTCTCATGGCTAAGGGAGTGGGGTATAGAATCCAGGAGTGTTCCTGGTGCAGGGGACAGTGTGTGAAATGACCCAGAGACAGGTGAAGCTTCTGTTATAGTACATGGAACTGATCCCCATACCTTAACTCCAGCCATTGGGTTGGCCACAATGTGTCCATCTGGGGACACTGCCACATAAAATGGCATCAAGCCAGACTACCAGGGTTAAGTGCCAGAACCCTGGGGTGAGCAATCTTCCTTCTTGCTATCTTTGTGTAGCAACGGTGATCATGAATCAGAAATCTGCCAGAACTTAGACTGTATTCTATGAACCTTTTATTTTCTCTTAGTTTCTTATACTGTCATTGTTATTCAGTCCCTGTAGCTCAGCTCCAGCTGGACACGGTAAGCCTCCAAGCCGGTAACTTTTGTAATGAGACACCCAAAAGTTACAACCTGGATCAGGTTGTCTAGTAATCTACAGAGGCCTCATCTGATGAGTAAAAGATAGCATGTCTAGGTTCTTCCAGGAACTGTTTAGTCTGCTTTGTTGGTAAGAATCACATTAAGGTTGAAACTTAGCTGTGGAGATCAATACCAGATGGATTTATTTAGCACGTGCAGGAGAAAATGGCAGAAGTGTCTGTTAGCCTGATGACATTCTGTGCTGTTATTGAAAGTTCATTATTTAACTGATGTCTCTGCACAGGAAGGCTGAACTTTGACACATTAGATATGCTGACTGAAGCCATGGCTGGAGTATGCAGGTCTGAACATTCAGTTTTCTTTCTGGTGTAGCAGGCCTCCAAACACTGATGCTGAGCTTTAGCATTTAGGCTACACAGGTTTTCCCCTTGCCTCTCTCTTTTATCATGGAGTTTTTGCATACGCTCTCTAAATTTCTTAGAATGACTTAATTCTTTTGTTCGGCAAATCCAGTGTTTCCTTCTTAGTCATATGCCAAGGCCACTTTCTCCAGGTGGGTCTGGTTTGATTCCCTTTTACAGAGTTCAGGGCCAACAGGCAGTGTTTGTCAAGTTACAAAGAGCTGAGCTGGTGCCAAATTCAGGGCAGGGCCAGAGAAGGTGTTTGCAGTTTATAGAAGCAGATGTAGCTTGAAAGACCAGAGAAAACTGAACATCTGTGAAGAAGCATCATGCAACAGATCCAAGAGATGAGGGAAAAATGGTAGGGTGTGACAGGAGCAGAGAAGAACAAAGAGGAACTGCAGCGTCAGAAGAGACCAATAGATATATCCAGATACAGGTCCATGGGGGCTGTTCAATTAGTTAGACTGGTTTCACTAGTTATATATACTAGCTTTATACACACCAGTCTTATTTTATATTCTGATTAAACTTGTTTTGGTCTTTTTCAACACTTTACATGTGTTAACTGACCCCAATTAACATATTTTGAGATAATTGAGTTGTTTGTAGTCACCTGATTTTCCTGAACTCAAATGGAGAACAACAACAACAATAAAAAAAAAAAAAAAGCAAAAGATCCCCCAAAACTTTAAAGGCATTTCCTCCCCTAAGGAATGGTAGAAGGTTATTTTGGGGGATGATTGGAGAGTATCAGAACTTAGAGTCCCTGCTAACCAGGAACTAATCAGGACAATGATTTTAATCAATGCAAAAGTAGCTGAATTGCATTCCATTGTATTTATATTGGTTTATCCATTTACCAGTTGAAGACATTTGGATTGTTTCCTGTTTTTGGAATTTCTGAATAATTCTGGTATAAACATTTTGTGTTTAGTTTTTTGAGTGAACGTAAGCTTTGTTTCTCAAGAATGAATATCTAGAAGTGGGGTTACTGGGCCATATAAAGTGTATATTTAACTTTATAAGAAATAACCAAATTGTTCTCTAGGTTGGCTGAAAGATTTCACATTCCCACCAGCAAAGTATGAGAATTCCTGTTGGTCTATGTTCTTGCCGTCATTTGATATTGTCAGTATTTTTAAATTTTAGTCTTCTAATAGATATGTAATGGTATTTCATTGTGGATCTAATTTGAACTCCCGTAATGACTAATGGTGTTAAACATCTTTTAATGCGCTTATTTGCCATCTGCATATTTTTTGGTGAAGTGTCTCTTCAAATCTTTTGCCCATTAAAAAAATTGAATTGTTTGTTTCATTATTGAGTTTTGAGAGTTCTTTAAATATTCTTGATACAAGTCCTTTGTCTGATATGTGATTTGCAGATATTTTCTCCAATTCTGTGACTTGTTTGTTTATTCTCTTAACAGTGTCCTTTACAGATCAAAAGTTATTAATTTTGATAAGGTCCAATTTTTCAATTTTATTGGTTGTAATTTTGGTGTCATATCTAAGAACTTTTTGCCTAAGTCAAATTATGACAAATTTCTCCCATGTTTTCTTCTAGAACTTTTATAGTTTTACCTTTTTCATTCATGTCTATAATTCATTTGGGTTAATTTTTTTATGCCATGTGAAGTGTAGGTCAAGAATCATTTTATTGAATATGGATGCCCATTTTCTACACTCCCATTTGTTGAAAAGGCCATACTATCTCCATTAAATTGCTTTTGTACTTTTGCAAAAAGTACAACTGGATTTTATTCAGTCTTTCAGTAGAATTTGGTATTTTCATTCTTGAAACAATCTCTTACCCTTGATTTTCTTGATACAATAATCTCTTAGTTTTACCCTACTTATGTAATGGGCCCTCCTCTGTCTCCTTGGAGGAGATCCCAGTCCTTTGCCTAGCTATACTATTTTCATTCATTAAGGTTCACTACCAGACATCATTTTTCTTTATCCTCTATTCTCTCCCTAAGCAATTTCATCTGTACCCAAGGTTTTAATAACAATCTATAGGTAGATAAACTTATAAACTTATATCATCAGCTCAGATTTCTCCTCTGAGCTCCAGACATTAATGTCCATCTGCTGCCTTGATGTCTCAATTTAAAACTCTGCATGTCTGGAATGATCTCATGATTCACATAAAATATGATTAGTTCTAGTGTTTCCTATCTATCCTGTTCTGTGGTCATATCTGACATCCTCCTTGCCCTCTTCCACCAATATTTAATATTTCACAATTGATTTAGCCTCTTAAGTACCTCTCAAGTATGTTCACCTCTCTTTATCTCCACTGTCATGATCCAAGTCCAAGCCAGTATCATCCTTCCCATGATTATCACCATCATCTTTTAGCTTATTGCTCTGCATCCCATATTTCCTCCTCCAATCAGAATGAGCCTTTAACAGAGTCTGATCATGTCAGCCTGCCTGCTTAAAACTGATTTGCTTTCAGAATGCTCTTTACCTTGGACCACAAAGCCTTCTCTGATCTGGTCCTTGCCTAACTCTCCAGCTTAATCAATTAATTCCTTCATGTACTTATTCAATAAATATATACTGAGTGTCTACTATGTGTCAGGAAGCTATTCTTACTGCTGGGCATGTAGCAATAAACAAAAAGTCCTTGTTTTAATGGAGCTTATATTCTAGTGGGATTGTACATACATAAAATACATAAATGTATAAACAGTATGTATTTATACTAGTGAGTGGGAAAATGCAAAACATATCAATGTAAGGGGACAGCGAATTATGGTGGAGGTGTTATTTTAATAGAGTTGATGGGGAAGGGCTCCCTGGGAAGGTGATATTTGAGCAGGGATCTGAAGAAAATGAATGAGCAAGCCATGCGTATTCCAGGCTTCAGGATCAGTCTCTGAGGGATCCATCCATTCAATCCTTTCTTCATTTTCATGCACTGATTCATGGTCTGCTTTTACACCCAGCAGTCAGCACCTATCTGTCAGAGGGTTGTACTCAGGTTGCCAGAGCCTGCTTTCCTGAAGTGCCTGGTAATTTATGTCTCTCCTGGGACTTCCTTTATCCAATGACTGATGGGTGTAATGAGTGAATGAGCATAAATATTTAGGCTCCCCTGTCCCTAGTTAGGAGAACTCTGGGTGTGACCTACCATGTTTCCAGACTTCCCCTGCAGGATTAAGTCAACGTTATCCTCTGCAAGGACATCAAGCCCTCACTTGGCTTCCTTCTATGCTGCTGTCATTTCTTCATTCCCCTACTAGTCTTTCCTGAGAGTACTTCCTAATAAATTCCATTCATTAGGATCCTTGTCTTAGGCATTGCTTCTGGAGAATCCAAATGAAGTCAGATGCTATATAATACATGATAGAAGTTTTGCATTAATTTGAGAAGAGAATTGCAAAAGTAGAATCAAATCATCATATAGCATATGGTAGTGTCATATCTGTGTGTGAATTAAAGGCTTTTATGGATCAGACCATGGCACATTTCAACTTGAAACAGATCACTAGCAGCAAAAGTATAGTAGTAAATATGTAATGAGAAATTTTTATGTTCCTAAGTTCAGTGATAACTGCACTAGGTAACTATTTAATCCAGAGTTCAATAATGCCACAATTCGCTTAGAATGCACAGGAAACTGGCTTCGCAGAGCTACTAAGAAACATCTTATTAAAACTGCCACTGTGGTAGTGCTCACTGGCAGAGTTTTGATTAAGTGTAAGGTTGGAAACAGAGCCTGGAAATTATTAATACCATTTTGTAGAATATACTTATGCAAATAGCCATTCCTTACACAAGTATTACAAAAACAGATTAAAACCAAAATTGGTTTTAAGGTTATATATATATTTTTCTTGAATACAACACTGGTCCTTTAATTTCAGCAGAACACTGTAATATGTTACATTAAAATTAATGTTAATTTAAATTTTATTAACTTCATACTTTTGTTTGTATTTAATTTAAATATGGTGTAGGTTTTATTGTTGTATATGAGCTATATGCAAAAGAAGTTTATACTTAATTTTATATCTGTATATTTTTAAGTACTACTATAATAAAAATGGAGGGGAGGTATTGATGGTCTCAATAATGTATTTCACTAAAAGTGGTCCATATATCACTGAAGTTTGAGAAATAGTTCTTTAACCCATTTAATTTAAATCCACTCAGTCCATTCAATTTAAAATGTGACCCCTCAATAAGTAGCGGCAGCATCAACTTGGAGCTTGTTAGTGTTTCAAATTCTTGGGTCCCAGCCAGACCTGCTGAGTCAAGAAGCTCTGGAGTTAGAGCCCAGCAACCTGTGGTTTCACAAGCCCTCCAAGTGATGCTGATATGCACGGCACTGAAGTTCCAGAACAACTGCTCTAATCCTTCCTCTCCTCCTTTGTTGAAGCTCTCATCCTCTGACGGGTCTCCCTAACTACCATCTCTACACTCCTAATGCTCCTCTGCACAGCTGTGAAAGGGATCTTTCTAGAGCATATTTATTGTGCCACTCCCCCTTTGAGTACCTTACATGGTTGACTTCTCTAAGACTGTTATCTTGTCTGTAAAATGAGAATAATAATGCCCTTCATCAAGTTGTAAGGGTAAGCATAATATAGGCATTAATTAAATGGTGATGGTCACTGTTATTATTATTCTCCCCATCATGTTTGCCATCAACAGTAACATCCTCTATTGCTTAAAGAAGTAATTATAAATGTTTTATAAGTTTGGGGAATTATCCACCATATGAGTCTTGATGGAAGATGACCCCAAACGTCCCAGCCTCTCTTGTGTCAGACACTTAGCTTATGTTGTCTCTCAGATGTGTCCGCCCCTGACACTGAACCGGGAGTGAGTGACTCAGAGCAGCAGTGAAGGATTCACGCTGGCTGTGGGTCAGCAGCTGCAATAGCAGTTTTCAGGAGCAGCAATGACAGAGCACCTAAAGGGGTCCAGCGTCCAGGGTCCAGCATTTGTAGTGCCTGTGGGAGAAGCTGTGAGGACAGTGGTGTCATCCCAGCACTAATTTGGGGGAGACTTTTGGGATAATTTGGGGGCCACTTAGCTTCTCTTTTTCTTGCCTGTTTTCTGTGCCTGATTTTTCCAGGTCTTTAGGAGATTCTGTGACCTATTCAAAATCTGTTTAAATCTACATCTCCTTTTGGGGCATCAATCAGCCAGTCACAGTATCTCTTGCTTACAACCAAGAAAACAACCGATACGGGTCTCAAACTCCATTTCCAAATTCAATTCTCCTCAATTTTCCTCCCTACAAACCTCATGCTTTGACAGTCCTGGAGCATTTACCTTTTCACAAATATATCACATAATTTCATGCTTCTTTGTCTTTGCTTATGATATTCCCTCTGCCTTGGAAATTCTTCTTGTCACCTATTTTGTCTGGTAAAATCCTATTTATCCTTTAAGACCCATTAATACTTGCCAGAATTAATTTCTCGCTATTGATGATTAGATGGGTGGCTTACTTGTATTCTGAACAAGAATACAGAAATGAAATACTGAGATGTTTAGAAAAACAGTGAGGAAAAATAACAAAACTTCCTTTAGCTAGTAGGCCAGTAGGACCCAACCGAATCCATCATTTCTGTATCTGATAATTGCCCACTTTCCTTCTGGGGGATTTATACAATTTAGGCATTGTAATTGTAATGAGAGACAGTATATTTTAGCATTATGAAATAACTAGCCCACTAAAAAAATCATGACACTGGAATATGATGAAGAATATTGATAAAAGGAGTCAATGTATAAATAAAGACACGAGGTCAGCTTGTCTCATATTGGACATAGACCCAGTACAGGACATTGTGCTTGACTTCCAGTGTATTTTCCATCCTCTCCCATTTGTGCAGCAGCCATGTGGACCCTAATTCCAAAGGTGTACCCTAATTAGTCTGGGGCAACCACCATCACCAATGGTTTAGGAATCCAAACTTAAGCCAGTAACATGATATCATACTTGTCTAAGTGAATATGTTGGCCCAATCATACTAAAAGACTTTTGATTCTCTGCCTCCTTTATACACTTTCTATCTATCTATCTATCTATCTATCATCTATCAATCATATCATCTATCTATCTTCCTGGATAGGAAATTTGAAGCTTTAGTGACCATCATGAATTAAACTACAATCCCAAGTTTGAAGTCAGCACTGTAGATAGCAGAGAAGAAAGACAGAAAAAAAAAATCTGGGTCTTGATAATGTTGAACTACTAATTCACTAGCCCTGAATCCTACCCAGTGCAGGTCCACTGCATAGTGCCATGCAGTTTATGCATTTTACAACTGAATTTACATAGACTAAGATGTGACTGGTGGCTCTGAGGTCCTTAGTCTGACTTATTGATATTAAAAACAATATATCACCTTTAATACTTAAGACAGTTCGAACTTTTTCAAAGTTATTACTTGCAGACAAAAGGGCTCTGATATCTACATTCCATGTATGCACCTAATTTTCCTATTTTGTTACTGCAAATTACATTCAGCTCCCTGGCTACATTGATACTTCCTTGAGAGTAGGTAGCAATATGTCATTTTTGTGTAGCTTGGATATGTCTTAGTACCTGGCACAAAAGAAGGATTCAATAATTTTGGTCAAATTTTTACACTTATGTTCAATTTATCTAACTGAATTTAAGAGCATTTGGGAAAAAGACAATGCATGATAACTCATTTATATCTCTGGTACCTATTATAAGAAATATACTCAAACTAATTACTTGGTTGATAATTATAACTGACATTACAGTTACCATCTAGTAAGCACCTGTTATATGTCAGTTGTGACTGCTGACGCTTCACATATATTAACTCATTTAATCTCCACCAGAAACTTTTTAAGTAAGAAATATTATCTTCAATTTGCAGTTGAGGAAACAGAGTCTTAGGAAAGTTATTGACCTGTCACATGGTCCCACAGTCATAAATGTAAGACCATGATCCAAACCCAAGTTCATGTGACTCATTAATAAAGATAATAATACGATATACACATTTCTTCTCTCCTCTGACACTCTATGATTAAATAAATTTATTCCAAGAAAACGACTCTAGGCTCCAGGGAGCTTATGTTCAAAAACGAAAATGAGCCCAAAGATTTCATCCTTGCCCCAGGGCACCATGCTCCCACTCAGAAAGTCAACAAATGGCTCAAACCACCCACTCTCTGGAATGGTCTGGAAACCCAGTCAGCAGAGGTGGGCACCAGAAGGGCAAGAGTCTGTGAGAGCCAGAGTCCTGATGAATGTACTCATTACTGACAGGCCATTTACTGGCACTTTCTGCTCTGCTTCAACAAAAATGAAGCATGAGACAATCACACCAAGACACAAATTTCAGATCATCAGCAACTCAGTCATGCAACAATCCTTACCAACTTCACATGCTCAACAGGGGTCTAGGCCCAGGAGGAGGCTGAGAAGCAAATGGGCTTGAGATGCAAGGAGATGAACAAAATATTACATGAAAATATGACTAACAAATAAGGTGATGAATGCTAAAAGCTAAGTAAATAATGAAGGAAATATGGGACTAAGAAAGAATTTGAATGTGAAAGATTTCTGTGGGCTGAGATGATTACAAAAAGCTTGAAAAAATGGCAGAGCTTGACCTGGGGCCTTGACAGTCAAGGAATATGCCAAGAGGCAGAAATAAGACAAGTACTGAAGGACACTATAAAGACCAATGTGTGGCCAAAGTGCTGTGAGGAGAGTGAGTGAGAAGATCATTGAGTTAGGTGGGGACAGATTTAGTGATCAGGAATTCCAAGATAAAGTATTTGGAGTTTATCCTGTAGGAGTGGAGTTTCTGGAAGGTTTAGAACAAAGAGATGACATGAGGAAAGAGAAGCAGAACTGACTTGTTAATGGACTTCATAGACCTGAGTTTTCTTGTGTAACTCAAGCTTTACCAGTATTTGAATAAACATGGGTCACATGAGACGGATACCCAAAATCTACTGGGATTTTCTCTCATCACTCTGTAACATTTCTTAGTCTTCTGGACTTTTACCCTTGGTGATCAGTGGCTATGAAAGGGCAACACCTCATGACCTCCATTGCTAACAGGGCCAGCATGGCGTGATCAGAATGCCTCTGATTTAGGTGTTGTCCCCAGTGCCCTGTTGAGTGATTCTGGCACTGTTGTCCTTACCATGTCAAAGCCACTCATAAAAGTGGGTATGGGGCCACCTCCTCCACGCACCGAAAGTTCTTCTCACCTGAACTCCATCTCCTTACTGAGTGACTTATGAAATCAGGACTTTCCGCTTCTCTCACTAGGGCTCTTATAGATGACTAGACCAGGCTGGGATCCAGTATCTTAGGTAAACACTATCTGGCCTTCTGATTCCACTCATTTTCCAGAATCCTCTGGGCCAAAACCCCAAATCCAAAAACCATAAAACCCCTGTGCAAGTTGGCTCCTGTCACCTTGCCCACTAGTCTATCAAATGTGCTCAGATACACGTATTTGCAGAACATGCCTTCAAGAATAAGCATGTTCTGGTAGGAAGCAATGCAGGACTGAAGATTCAGTGTTTACCTTCAGGAACCCTTGGATGAATTTCTTCTCACCAGGCTCTACCTAGTTAGAAACATGACCTTATTCTCTATACTGCTGTACCTGTACATTTTACAGACACAAGACCTTCCTTGTCCTAGCTATGCAAAAACCATGAAAGTACCTGGATCCAACGGTACCATAGGCAAGGGCCTCCAAACACATTCTCAAGTCAGCCTCATCCATAGAGGGTTTTCAGGACTAAGAGGCAGCCAGTAATTAACAACACCCTCCCAATCACTTCTCAAACTTATGTTTTACCAAACTCCAGACTAATAAATTCTGCTTGGCTATTTGGGAAAAGAATTCGCTAGAGGGAAATGAAGCTGCTTGGAAAAAACCTGGAGAAAAACAAACATACAGAAATACACATTGATCCCTGATGTATTGTTCCTATTAAAACTAACTGTTAAATTTGGCTTTACAATAGCATTTCCCCAGCGTCTGGAGTTAACCTCGTATATGATCCACAGAGGTTAGCACTTGCCCTGTGTTAGCAATAAACACTTCCTTCAGGCCCTGGAACACAATTCCCCTTGGACTTTCAAATCCAGGATCATAAATGCAAAATGACTGGAGTTATATCATCTGTTTATATCTGGGGTGCTATTACATTTTATATACCTCTCACTGGCTTCAACTAAGCATCTACTACCAGTATGATGAGGTAGTTTATATTCAACAGGACACTAGGTTCAAAAGTCTCTTAGTATTGATTTTACCAGGAAAATGCTCTGATTTATTTCTGAAGTTGGTTCTCAATTGCTGAGGATTCTTTGTGGGGGACTAGGGATGATTAAAGTTTCAATAAGCAAAGGTCTTTGCTACCCCAGTACTTCTTAAATATCCATCCTATTGGATGCCTTTGCTCAGAGGCATGGCAAGACACAAATTGCTGTGTGAGGTCAGCTGTGCATTGAGAGATGGTTCTACCCAGATATTAGTCATGATATAGTAGGAGGCGTGCAGCAGTGTTGTTACTTATTAGAATGTAACTCGTAAACTGTTAACACTGGCATCAACCAGTTTTAATAGGACTCAGACATACTGTGGCAGGCAAGCTGGGTCTGACCAAGCAGACACTTTTATCAATGGACAGTTAGCAATCTGGAATTCAGGTGATCACAAATGGACAGAGAAGCAGGGATTCAGAAATAGTAAGTTAATGGAAGTTAGTTTTGTCTGCCCTAAGCTCAAGAGGTGACAGGAGGAAAAGGCATATTAGCCCTGGTCATAGGGAAGATTTCTCTAGGGCAATAGTTCTTGAACTTGAACGTCTTTAGAACGACCTTGTGGGCTTGATAAAACACTTATTTCCAAGCTCTACCTCTGGAGTTTTCAATAGATATGAAGTGAGAAATGAGAATTTGCATTTCTTTTTTCTTCTCAGTTTTATTGAAATACATTTGACAAATAACATTGCTTAAGTTTAAGGTGTACAGTGTGATGGTTTGATACATGAATTTATTGTGAAATGAAATGAAATGATTGCCACAATAGAGTTAGTTAATACCTCCATCACCTCACATAATTATCATTTTTGTGTGTGTGGTGGAAACACTAAAATCTACTCTCTTTGCAACTTTCAAGTATATAATACAGTTTTATTAATTATAGTCTCAATGCTGTGCATTGAATTCCCAGAACTTATTCACCTTAAAACTGGAAGTTTGTAACCTTTGACCAGCATATTCCCATGTCCCCCACCTTCCAGCCCTGACAAGCACAATTAATCCCTAGTCATTGGAAACATTTTTTATTAATCCAGCTCCTTCCTCTCCAGGGCCTTCTTTTCTTTTCTTTTCTTTTAAGTATAGTTGGTTTACAGTGTCATGTTAGTTGCAGGTGTACATATATATGTATATGTGATTCAGTTATACATATATATGTACACATATATGTATTATATATATTCTTTTTCAGATTCTTTTCCCTTATAGGTTATTATAAAACATTGAGTATAGTTCCCTGTGCTATAAAGTAGGTCCTTATTGTTCATCTATTTTATATACAGTAGAGTCTATATGTTAATCTCAAACTCCTAATTCATCCCGCCCCCATTTCCCCTTTGGTACCATAAGTTTGTGAGTCTCTTTCTGTTTGGGAAGTATGTTCATTAGTATCTTTTTTACATTTATTTTTAAAATTTTATATTAGAGTATAGTCAATTTACAATATTGTGTTAGTTTAAGGTGTACAGGAAAGTGATTTAGTAATACAAAAACATATATCTATTCTTTTTCAGATTCTTTTCCCATATAGTTTACTACAGAGTACTGAGTAGAGTTCCTTGTGCTATACAGTAGGTCCTTATTGATTATCTACTTTAGGTATAATAGTATGTATGTGTTAACCCCAACCTCCTAATTTATCCCTCCTCCCCACCTTTCTCCTTTGGTAAGCATCAGTTTGTTTTCTAAGTCTGGTGAGTCTGTTTCTGTTTTGTAAATAAGTTCATTTGTATCATTTTTGTTGTTTTACATTCCACATTTAGGTGGTATCATATGATATGTGTCTTTCTCTGTATGACTTACTTCACTCAGTATGAGAATCTCTAGATTCATCCATGTTGCTGCAACTGGCATTATTTAATTCTTTTTATGGCTAATATTCCATTGTGTATATATATATATATATATATATATATATATATATATATACCACATCTTCTTTATCCATTCATCTGTCAATAGACACTTAGGTTGCTTCCATGTCTTGGCTATAGTAAATAGTGCTGCAATGAAATTGGGGTACATGTATCATTTTTTTAAAATTAATTAATTAATTAATTTAATTTTGTCTGTGTTGAGTCTTCGTTTCTGTGCGAGGGCTTTCTCTAGTTGTGGCAAGCGGGGGCCACTCTTCATCGCGGTGCGCGGGCCTCTCACTATCGCGGCCTCTCTTGCTGTGGAGCATGGGCTCCAGACGTGCAGGCTCAGTAGTTGTGGCTCACGGGCCTAGTTGCTCCGCGGCATGTGGGATCTTCCCAGACCAGGGCTCGAACCCGTGTCCCCTGCATTGGCAGGGGGAGTCTCAACCACTGCGCCACCAGGGAAGCCCCCATGTATCTTTTTATTATAACAGCTTTAATGGAGAATAATTGCTTTACAATGGTATGTTAGTTTCTGATTTATAATAAAGTGAATCAGCTACAGTTTCTGATTTATAACAAAGTGAATCAGCTATACATATACATATATACGCATATATTCTCCCTCTTGCACCTCCCTCCCACCCTCCCTATCCCACCCCTCTAGGTGGTCACAAAGCACCAAGCTGATCTCCCTGTGCTATGAGGCTGCTTCCCACTAGCTATCTATTTTACATTTGGTAGTGTATATATGTCCATGCCACTCTCTCACTTCGTCCCAGTATACCCTTCCCCCACCCTGTGTCCTCAAGTCCATTCTCTACATCTGCGTCTTTATTCCTGTCCTGCCCCTAGGTTCTTCAGAACCATTTTTTTTTCTTTTTCTTTTTTTTTTAGATTCCATATATATGTGTTAGCATACGGTATTTGTTTTTCTCTTTCTGACTTACTTCACTCTGTATGACAGACTCTAGGTCCATCCACATCACTACAAAATAACTCAATTTCATTTCTTTTTATGGCTGAGTAATATTCCATTGTATATATGTGCCACCCCTTCTATATCCATTCATCTGTCAATGGACACTTAGGTTGCTTCCATGTCTTGGCTATTGTAAATAGAGCTGCAGTGAACATTGTGGTACATGACTCTTTTTGAATTATAGTTTTCTCTGAGTATTTGCCCAGTAGTGGGATTGCTGGGTTTCTCTGGGTATTTGCCCAGTAGTAGGATTGTATGGTAGTTCTACTTTTAGTTTTTAAAGGAACCTCCATACTGTTCTCCATAGTGGCTGTATCAATTTACATTCTCACCAACAGTGCAAGATGGTTCCCTTTTCTCCACATCCTCTCCAACATTTATTGTTTGTAGATTTTTTGATGATGACCATTCTGACTGGTGTGAGGTGATACCTCATTGTGGTTTTGATTTGCAATTCTCTAGTGATTAGTGATGTTGAGCATCCTTTCATGTGTTTGTTGGCACTCTGTATATCTTCTTTGGAGAAATTTCTATTTAGGTCTTCTGCCCATTTTTGAATTGGGTTGTTTGTTTTTTTGATATTGAGCTACATGAGCTGCTTGTAAATTTTGGAGATTAATCCCTTGTCAGTTGCTTCATTTGCAAATATTTTCTCCCATCCTGAGAGTTGTCTTTTTGTCTTGTTTATGGTCTCCTTTGCTGTGTAAAAACTTTGAAGTTTAATTAGGTCCCATTTGTTTATTTTTGTTTTATTTCCATTTCTCTAGGAGGTGGGTCAAAAAGATTCTTGCTGTGATTTATATCATAGAGTGTTCTGCCTATGTTTTCCTCTAAGAGTTTTATAGTGTCTGGCCTTACATTTAGGTCTTTAATCCATTTTGAGTTTATTTTTGTGTGCAGTGTTAGGGAGTGTTCTAATTACATTCTTTTACATGTAGCTTCCAGTTTCCCCAGCACCATTTATTGAAGAGGCTGTCTTTTCTCCATTATACATTCTTGCCTCCTTTATCAAAAATAAGGTGACCATGGGTGTGTACGTTTATCTCTGGGGTTTCTATCCTGTTCCATTGATCTATATTTCTATTTTTGTGCCAGTACCATACTGTCTAGATTACTGTACCTTTATAGTATAGTCTGAAGTCAGTGAGTCTAATTCCTCCACCTCTGTTATTTTCCCTCAAGATTGCTTTGGTTACTCGGGGTTTTTTGTGTTTCCATACAAACTGTGCAATTTTGTTCTAGTTCTGTGAAAAATGCCTGTGGTAGTTTGATAGGGATTGCATTGAATCTGTAGATTGCTTTGGATACTATAGTCATTTTCACAATGTTGATCCTTCCAATCCAAGAGCATGGTATATCTCTCCATCTGTTTGTATCATCTTTAATTTCTTTCATCACTGTCTTATAGTTTTCTGCATACAGGTCTTTTGTCTGCTTAGGTAGGTTTATTCCTAGGTGTTTTATTCTTTTTGTTGCAGTGGTAAATGGGAGTGTTTCCTTAATTTCTCTTTCAGATTCTTCATCATTAGTGTATAGGAATGCAAGAGATTTCTGTGCATTAATTTTGTATCCTGTTACGTTACCAAATTCATTGATTAGTTCTAGTAGTTTTCTGGTAGCATCTTTAGGATTCTCTATGTACCGTACCATGTCATCTGCAAATAGTGACAGCTTTACTTCTTTTCCGATTTGGATTCCTTTTATTTCTTTTTCTTCTCTGTTGGCTGTGGCTAAAACTTCCAAAACTATGTTGAATAATAGTGGTGAGTGTGGACAACATTGTCTTTTTCCTGATCTTTGAAGAAATGTTTTCAGTCTTTCAACATTGAGAACGATGTTGGCTGTGGGTTTGTCATATATGACCTTTATTATGTTGAGGTAAGTTCCCTCTATACTTACTTTCTGGAGGGCTTTTTATCATAAATGAGTGTTGAATTTTGTTGAAAGTTTTTTCTGCATCTATTGAGATGATAATATGGTTTTTCTCCTTCAGTTTGTTAATATGGTTTATCACATTGATTAATTTTCGTTTATAGAAGAATCCTTGCATTCCTGCGGTAAACCGCACTTGATCATGGTGTATGCTCCTTTTAATGTGTTGTTGGATTCTGTTTGCTAGTATTTTGTTCAGGATTTTTGCATCTATGTTCATCAGTGATATTGGCCTGTAGTTTTCTTTCTTTGTGACATCTTTGTCTGGTTTTGGTATCCGTGTGATGGTGGCCTTGTAGAATGAGTTTGGGAGTGTTCCTCCCTCTGCTATATTTTGGAAGAGTTTGAAAAGGATAGGTGTTAGCTCTTCTCTATATGTTTGATAGAATTCTCCCGTGAAGCCATCTGGTCCTGGGCTTTTGTTTGTTGGAATATATTTAATCACTGTCTCAATTTCAGTGCTTGTGATTGGTCTGTTTATATTTTCTATTTCTTCCTGGTTCAGTCTCAGAAGGTTGTGCTTTTCTAAGAATTTGTCCAATTCTTCCAGGCTGTCCAGTTTATTGTCATATAATTGCTTGTAGTAATCTCCCAGGATCCTTTGTATTTCTGCAGTGTCAGTTGTTACTTCTCCTTTTTCATTTCTAACTCTGTTGATTTGAGTCTTCTCCCTCTTTTTCTTGATGCGTCTGGCTAATGGTTTATCAATTTTGTTTATCTTCTCAAAGAACCAGCTTTTAGTTTTATTCATCTTTGTTATCATTTCCTTCTTTTTTTTTTTCATTTATTTGTGATCTGAACTTTGTGATTTCTTTCCTTCTGCTAACTTTGGGGTTTTCTTGTTCTTCTTGCTCTAATTGCTTTAGATATAAGGTTAGGTTGTTTATTTGAGATGTTTCTTGTTTCTCGAGGTAGGATTCTATTGCTATAAACTACCCTCTTAGAACTGCTTTTGCTGCATCCCATAGGTTTTGGGTCTTCGTGTTTTCACTGTCATTTGCTTCTAGGTAATTTTTGATTTCCTGTTTGATTTCTTCAGTGATCTCTTGGTTATTTAGTAGTGTATTGTTTAGCCTCCATGTGTTTGTATTTTTTACTAATTTTTTCCTGTAATTGATATCTACTCTCATAGCATTGTGGTTGGAAAAGATGCTTGATACGATTTCAATTTTCTTAAATTTACCAGGCTTGATTTGTGACCCAGGATATGATCTATCCTGGAGAGCGTTCCATGAGCACTTGAGAAGAAAATGTATTCTGTTGTTTTTGGATGGAATGTCCTATAAATATCAATTAAGTCCATCTTGTTTAACATATCATTTAATGCTTGTGTTTCCCTATTTATTTTCATTTTGGTTGATCTGTCCATTGGTGAGAGTGGGGTATTAAATTCCCCTACTATGATTGTGTTACTGTCAATTTCTCTTTTTTATGGCTATTAGCATTTGCCTTATGTATTTAGGTGCTCCTATGTTGGGAGCATAAATATTTACAACTGTTATATCCTCTTTTTGGATTGATCCCTTGATCATTATGTAATCTCCTTCTTTTTCTCTTATAATGGTCTTTATTTTAAAGTCAGTTTTGTCTGATATGAGAATTGTTACTCCTTTCTTTTGATTTCCATTTGCATGGAATATCTTTTTCCATCCCCTCACTTTCAGTCTGTCTGTCCCTAGGTTTGAAGTGGGTCTCTTGTCAACAGCATATATACGGGTCTTGTTTTTGTACCCATTTGGCCAGTCTATGTCTTTTGGTTGGAACATTTAAAAAAATATATATTTATTTTATTTATGTACTTTTGGCTGCTTTGGTTCTTTGTTGCTGTGCACGGCTTTCTCTAGTTGCGGCGAGTGGGGGCTACGCTTCATTGCTGTGTGGGGGCTTCTCATTGCGGTGGCTTCTCTTGTTGCAGAGCACAGGCTCTAGGCATGTGGGCTCAGTAGTTATGGTTCGTGAGCTCTAGAGTACAGGCTCAGTAGTTGTGGCACCCAGGCTTAGTTGCTCTGAGGCATGTGGGATCTTCCCGGACCAGGGCTCGAACCCATGTCCCCTGCATTGGTAGGCAGATTCTTAACCACTGCACCACAGTGGAAGCCCTGGTTGGAGCATTTAATCCATTTACATTTAAGGTAGTTATCAATATGTATGTTCTTATTACCATTTTCTTAATTGTTTTGGGTTTGTTATTGTAGGTCTTTTCCTTCTCTTGTGTTTCCTTCCTAGAGAAGTTCCTATAACATTTGTTGTAAAGCTGGTTTGGTGGTGCTGAATTCTCTTAGCTTTTGCTTGTCTGTAAAGGTTTTTATTTCTACGTCAAATCTGAATGAGATCCTTGCTGGGTAGAGTAATCTTGGTTGTAGGTTTTTCCCTTCCATCTCTTTAAATATGTCCTGCCACTCCCTTCTGGCTTGCAGAGTTTCTGCTGAAAGTCCAGCTGTTAACCTTATGAGGATTCCCTTGTATGTTATTTGTTGTTTTTCCCTTGTTGCTTTTAATATTTTTTCTTTGTATTTAATTGTTGATAGTTTGATTAATATATGTTTTTGCATGTTTCTCCTTGGATTTATCCTATTTGGGACTCTCTGCACTTCCTGGACTTGATTGACTATTTCCTTTCCCATATTAAGGATGTTTTCAACTATAAAGTCTTCAAATATTTTCTCAGTCCCTTTCTCTTTCTCTTCTTCTTCTGGGACCCCTATAATTAGAATGTTGCTGCATTTAATGTTGTCCCAGTGGTCTCTGAGACTGTCCTCAATTCTTTTCATTCTTTTTTCTTTATTCTGCTCTGTGATAATTATTTCCACTGTTTTATCTTCCAGGTCACTTATCCGTTCTTCTGCCTCAGTTATTCTGCTATTGATTCCTTCTAGAGAATTTTTTATTTCATTTATTGTGTTGTTCATTATTCTTTGTTTGCTCTTTAGTTCTTCTGGGTCCTTGTTAAATGTTTCTTGTATTTTCTCCATTCTATTTCCAAGATTTTGGATCATTTTTACTATCATTACTCTGAATTCTTTTTCAGGTAGACTGCCTATTTCCTCTTCATTTGTTTGGTCTGGTGGGTTTTTACCTTGCTCCTTCATCTGCTGTGTGTTTCTCTGTCTTCTCATTTTGCTTAACTTACTGTGTTTGGGGTCTCCTTTTTGCAGCGTGCAAGTTTGTAGTTCCCATTGTTTTTGGTGTCTGCCCCCAGTAGCTAAGGTTGGTTCAGTGGCTTGTGTTGGTTTCCTGCTGGAATGGACTCGTGCCTGTGTTCTTGTGGATGAATTTGAATCTTGTCTTTCTGGTGGGTAGGCCCGCATCTGGTGGTGTGTTTTGGGGTGTCTGTCACCTGATTATGATTTTAGGCAGCCTCTCTGCTACTGGGTGGCTTTGTGTTCCTGTCTTGCTAGTTGTTTGGCATGGGGCGTCCAGCACTGTAGCTTGCTGATCTTTGAGCAGAGCTGGGTCTTAGTGTTGAGATGGAGTTCTCTGGGAGAGCTTTCGCCATTTGATATTACATGGAGCTGGGAGGTCTCTGGTGGACCAATGTCCTGAACTTGACTCTCCCACCTCAGAGGCACAGTCCTGACACCCAGTCGGAGCACCAAGACCCTGTTAGCCACACAAATCTGAAGAAAAGGGAGAAAGAAATAAAGAATGAAAGAAAGAAAGGAAGAAAGGAAGAAAGGAAGGAAGGAAGGAAGAAAGAAAGAAAGGAAGAAAGGAAGAAAGAAAGAAAAATATAAAATAAAATAAAGTTATTAAAATAAAATTAGAAATTATTAAAAATAAAAAAGGATTAAAACATAAGTTTTAAAAAGAAAAGAAAGAAAGAAAGAAGAGAGCAACCACACCAAAAACCAAATCCACCAATGATAGCAAGCACTAAAAACTATACTAAAAAAAAAAAAACCCAAAAAACGGACAAACAGAACCCTACGACGAATGGTAAAAGCAAAGCTATACGGACAAAATCACACAAAGAAGCATACACATACACACTCACAAAAAGAGAAAAAGGGGGACTTCCCTAGTGTCACAGTGGTTAAGAATCCGCCTGCCAATGCAGGGGACATAGGTTCGAACCCTGGTCCGGGAGGATCTCACATGCCGCAGAGCAACTAAGCCCATGTGCCACAACTACTGAGCCTGCACTCTAGAGCCTGCGAGCCATAACTACTGAGCCCACGTGCTACAACTACTGAAGCCCGCACACCTAGAGCCCATGCTCCGCAACGAGAAGCCACTGCAATGAGAAGCCTGTGCACCATGATGAAGAGTAGCCCCCACTGGCCGCAACTAGCATAGCAACAAAGACCCAATGCAGCCATAAATAAATAAATAAATAAAATAAATTTCAACAATTAAAAAAAAAAAGAGAAAAAGGAACAAATATGTATATCTATATTTAAAAAAAAGGAAGAGAGTAATCAAATCAATAAAGAAATCTACCAATGATAATAAGCTTTAAATACTAAACTAAGATAAACATAAAACCAGAAACAAATTAGATGCAGAAAGTAAACCCCAAGTCTACTGTTGTTCCCAAAGTCCACCACCTCAATTTTGGGATGATTCATTGTCTATTTAGGTATTTCACACATTCAGGGTACATCAAGTTGATTGTGGAGATTTAATCTGCTGCTCCTGAGGCTGCACAGGGAAATTTCCCTTTCTCTTCCTTGTTCACCCAGCTCCTGTGTTTCAGCTTTGAATTTGGCCTTGCCTCTGCGTGTAGGTCACCTGAGGGCATCTGTTCTTCACTCAGACAGGACAGGGTTAAAGAGGCAGCTGATTAGGGGGCTCTGGCTCACTCGGGCCAGAGAGAGGGAGGGGTACGGAATGCAGGACGAGCCTGCAGTGGCAGAGGCCGGTGTGATATTGCAGCAGCCTGAGGAACATCATGTGTTCTCCCGGGGAAGTTGTCCCTGGATCACGGGACCCCGGCAGTGGCAGGCTGCACAGGCTTCTGGGAGGGGAGGTTTGGATAGTGACCTGTGCTTGCACATAGGCTTCTTGGTGGCTGCAGTAGCAGCCTTAGTGTTTCATGACCGTCTCTGGTGTCCATGCTGATAGCCACGGCTCACACCCATCTCTGGAGCTAGTTTAGGCGATGCTCTGAATCCCCTCCTCTCATGCCCCCCCCAAAACAATGGTCTCTTGCCTCTTAGGCAGTTCCAGACTTTTTGCTGGACTCCCTCCCAGCTAGCTGTGGTGCAGTAGTCCCCTTCAGGCTAGTTCACGCAGCCAACCCCAGTCCTCTCCCTGGGATCTGACCTCCAAAGCCTGAGCCTCAGCTCCCAACCCCCACCAGCCCCAGCGGGTGAGCAGACAAGCCTCTCAGGCTGATGAGTGCTGGTTGGCACCAATCCTCTGTGCAGGAATCTCTCTGCTTTTCCCTCTGCACCCCTGTTGCTGCACTCTCCTCTGTGGCTCCAAAGCGTCCCCCCCGCCCACCCACCATCTCCACCAGTGAAGGGGCTTCCTAGTGTGTGGAAACTTTTCCTCCTTTACAGCTCGCTCCCAGAGGTGCATGTCCCGTCCCTATTATTTTGTCTCTACTTTTTCTGTTTTCTTTTGCCCTACCCAGGTACATGGGGAGTTTCTTGCCTTTGGGGAAGTGAGGTCCTCTGCCAGCATTCAGTAGATGTTCTGTAAGAGTTGTTCCACATGTAGATGTATTTCTGATGTATTTGTGGGGAAGATGGTGATCTCCACGTCTTACTCCTCTGCCATCTTGAAGGTCTCTGTATGTATATTTTTGAAGTATGGTTTTCTTCAGATATATGCCCAGGAGTGGGTTTGCTGGATCATATGGTAGCTCTATTTTTAGTTTTTTAAGGAACTTCCATACTGTTCTCCATAGTGGCTGCACCAATTTACATTCCCACCAACAGTGTAGGAGGGTTCCTTTTTCTCCACACCTTCTCCAGCATTTATTGTCTGTAGAATTTTTGATGATGGCTATTCTGACTGGAGTGTGGTGATACTTTACTATAGTTTTGATCTGCATTTCTCTAATAATTAGCATTGTTGAGTACCTTGTCATGTGCTTTTTGGCCGTCTGTATGTGTCTTCTTTGGAGAAATGTGTATTTAGGTCTTCTACCCAGCTTGATTGGGTTGTTTGTTTTTTTGGTATTGAGCTGTATGAGCTGATTGTATATTCTGGAAATTAATCCCTTGTTGATTGCATTCTTTGCAAATATTTTCTCCCACTCTGTAAGCTGTCTTTTTGTGTTTTTTTCTTTATGGCTTCCTTTGCTGTGCAAAGGCTTTTAATTAGGTCCTATTTGTTTATTTTTGTTTTTACTTCCATTATTCTAGGAGATGGATCGAAAAAGATATTGCTGTGATTTACGTCAAAGAGTGTTCTGCCTATGTTTTCATCTAGGAGTTTTATAAGATCTGGTCTTACATTTATATCTTTAATCCATTTTGAGTTTGATTTTGTATATCATGTTAGAGAATGTTTTAATTTCATTCTTTTACATGTAGCTGTCCAGTTTTCCCAGCACCACTTATTGAAGAGACTGTCTTTGTCATTGTATAGTCTTGCCTCCTTTGTCTTAGTTTAATTGACCATAGGTGTGTGGGTTTATTTCTGGGCTTTTTATCCTGTTCCATTGATCTATATATCTGTTTTTGTGTCACAACCATACTGTTCTGGTTACAGTAGCTTTGTAGTATAGTCTGAAGTCAGGGAACCTGATTCCTCAAGCTTCGTTTTTCTTTCTTAAGATTGGTTTGGCTGTTTAGGGTCTTTCGTGTTTCCATACAAATTTTAGATTTATTTGGTCTAGTTCTGTGCAAAATGCCATTGGTAAGGATGGCATTGAACCTGTAGATTGCCATGGATAGTCTAGTCATTTTAATAATATTGATTTTTCCAATCCAATAACATGGTATATTTTTCCTTCTTTAAATGCTCCAACCAAAAGACATAGACTGGCTAAATGGATACAAAAACAAGACCTGTATATATGCTGCCTACAAGAGTCCCACCTCTGGTCTAGAGACACATACAGACTGAAAGTGAGGAGATGGAAAAAGTTGTTCCATGCAAATGGAAATCCAAAAAAGCTGGAGTAGCAATACTCATATCAGACAAAATAGGCTTTAAAATAAAGACTGTTATAGAGACAAAGAAGGATATTACATAATGATCAAAGGATCAATCCAAGAAAAAGATATAACAATTGTAAATATTTATGCACCCAACATAGGAGCACCTCAATATGTAAAGCAAATGTTGACAGACATAAAAGGAGAAATCAGCAGTAACACAATAATAGTTGGGGACTTTAACACCCCCACTTACATCAATGAACAGATCATCCATACAGAAAATCAATAAGGAAACACAGGCTCTAAATGACACATTAGACCAGATGGACTTAACTGATATTTATAGAGCATTCTATCCATAAGCAGCAGAATACACATTCTTTTCAAGTGCACAAAGAAAATTCTCCAGGATAGATGACATGCTGGGCCATAGAGCAAGCTTTGGTAAATTTAAGAAAATTGAATCGTATCAAGCATCTTTTCCAACCACAATGCTATAAAAAATCAACTACAAAAAAAACCTGCAGAAAAAACAAACATGTGGAGGCTAAACAATATGCTATTAAACAACCAATGGATCACTGAAGAAATCAAAGAGGAAATCAAAAAATACCTAGAGACAAATGAAAATAAAAATATGATAATCCAAAACCTACTGGACACAGCAAAAGCAGTTTTTAGATGGAAGCTTATAGCAATACAAGTTTACCTCAGGAAGCAAGGAAACTCTCAAATAAACAACCTAAACTTATACCTAAAGCAACTAGAGAAAGAAGAACAAAGAAAACCCAAAGTTAGTTGAAGGAAAGAAATCATAAGGAGCAGAGCAGAAATAAATAGAAATGAAGAAAACAGAAAAGATTAATGAAACTAAAAGCTGGTTCTTTGAAATGATAAACAAAATTGATAAACCTTTAGCCAGACTCATCAAGAAAAAAGGAAGAAGGCTCAATCGATAAAATTAGAAATGAAAAAGGACATGTTACAACCGACACCACAGAAATACAAAGGATCATAAGAAACTACTACAAGCAACTGTATGCCAATAAAATGGACAACCTGGAAGAAATGGACAAATTCTTAGAAAGGTACAATCTCCCAAGACTCAACCAGGAAGAAATAGAAAATATGAACAGACCAATCACAAGTACTGAAATTGAATCTATGATTACAAAGCTTCCAGCAAACAAAAGTCCAGGACTTCACAGGTCCAGATGGCTTCACAGGTGAATTCTATCAAACATTTAGAGAATATTCCTTCTGAAACTATTCCAAAAAATTGCAGACTAAGGAACACTTCTGAACTCATTCTACGAGACCACCATCACCCTGATACCAAAACCAGACAAAGATACCACAAAAAAAGAAAATTACAGGCCAATATCACTGATGAACATAGATGCAAAAATCTTCAGCAAAATACTAGCAAGCCAAATCCAATAATACATTAAAAGGATCATACACCATGTTCAAATGGGATTTATCCCAAGGATGCAGGGATTTTTCAATATCTGCAAATCAATCAGTGTAACACACTACATTAACAAATTGAAGAATAAAAACCATATGATCATCACAATAGGTGCAGAAAAATGTTTTGATAAAATTCAACACCCATTTATGATAAAAACTCTCCAGAAAGTGGGAATAGAGGGAACATACCTCAAAATAATAAAGGTCATATATGACAAACCCAGGGCCTTCCTTCTTATTCTTGACAAGGTTGTCATCAATGCCAATGTCATTGAAATCCCCCAATTACCTACATAAAAATGAACAGACATTATAACTAGGAAAATAACCTTCCCCAAGAACCTTAAACTTTTCCCAATTATATAAAAATTGATTCTTATGTTTTCAGGGAGACGGAAATAAAATAATGTAGTAGATAGAACTTTGAAAAAAAAGTCTCTTCACCAGAGTGTATATCATTTTATATTAACAACAGGATTGTCACTCTTTAGGTAGGCATGATACACTGGAATACTTTTATTTCTTTCAAAGAGCAGCATGATGGGAGCAGAGAAGCTGAGGAGGGAAATAGCCTTACCCACCAGATAGAAATTGGACATGAGAGGAGTTGTGAGAGAGGATTTGTTCTTGACCCACAGGAGAGCAAAAAGCAGGAACACCTGATGTTCCAGAGGCCAAATTTTTATCAAATCAACTTCTAACAACATTCTGGATAATGCTTTTACTGAGAATCACAGGTAAAGGAGCTTGGGATGTTAAAAATAACATCAGGATTCCCACAGCATAAGTTTTGATCACTAATGAATCAGTCAGCCAGGTGACTAAGGTGACTGTCATTTGAGCCTCTGTGTTTTCAAGAACAGACAGTGTGGATTGAACCAGCCATGATCTGGGGGAGATATTCTTGCAATGCATTCATTCTATGGGAGAAAGGACCTCTGCTGATGCTGCCAGGGCATTGGCCTCTCTCTGCTCCTCTTGGCATTTCACAAGGCAGGCTGCAGGTGCTTCCCCAGGAATCCAACCATGGCCTCATTCTGGTATTAACTATTTTAATTTTGTTGAAGAATAAAATGTTTTTTAACAGTAACTCAATGGACTGTGGGACTGTGAACTAGGGAAACTGAATGCTTACTATCAGGCATCCCTACTTTTTGCTCTCCTTTGGGTCAGGAGGCAAAAGCCCCAAAGGAGAGTTCTCTACGGCAAAATGGTCACTTTAGAAGGTCAGGAATTTAGTACAATGGTGGGGCCATAGCTCAAAACATTAGTCATCTTTCTTTGAGAACTGCTCTCAGAGTTTGTCTATAATACTTGCAACTAAACCAGTCTATATCTTTGCTAAATGCATTCCTGGAATAAATATATAATATATAACCTACCCAGGTGGCTACTCTGAAGGGGGAAACTCTCAGAGTTGATATGTAAGTTCTGATGTGTTTGGTTAAAAAATATTGAATCATTTACTATATAGTCATAACTTCTATGTTAATTTGTCTTTATCTGTAACACAGGGTGGCTTATTATTTTAGATTCTGTTTTCCGTGTGTATTTCTTAATTTTCTGGGAGTTATGGACAGACAGCCTCATGTTTCATAAGTCTTTGAATGTATAATATTTGTTTCATGGCTGTATTATCCCTTCTGATACTAAAAAGCTGCTGCTATCCAGTAGTGATCTAATTTGATTCTCAGTATATTTCAGGTAAATTTGAATGCAAAAGGGTAAATTAAGATCTATTGCAAAGATATTTTATTTACCTATTTATCTACCTTCCAATTTATTGACATATCTATCTATCTCTCTTTCTATCTGGAAGCAAAGAAGGAGAGAGGACAAGAGAAAGAGAAGAAAGGGGAGGAGGGAAAAGAGGATGAGGAAATAAATGAATCAAAGTCTTCAAGGAATACTTCACCTTAGAGCATGGAATTTTGATCTCTAATAAACAGTGCTTTCACACTTGAGGGTTTAAGTCTCAGAAAGATCCCAAATAATCTATATTATCTATGAGCTTTACAGGAAAAGAATTTTCCCTGTTATCCTATCTTCTCAGAGAAAATAACCTAAACACTTCAAACTTAACACAAGGTTGATAAGAGGACCAAACATACAAATAAAAATGCTCTACAAAGAATTCAGAGTCTCCAAGTTGATTTAGAAGCCCCTATTAGACTCAATCATCAGCCAAAAATACTTGAATGTCTTTCCTGTTTAAGCTACTGAGTCTGTGTAGCCACCCATGCCCAGGGCCATACCCCAAACCTGGTCAATTACCGATAATGACACTACCAATTTCAAAGATTCCATCTCTGAACACCTTCTATCTTTCTAGAATATTCTATTCGGTCTGTGTACTTTAATAGTCCTTCCATCTATTGACCTAACCACTTTTACAGTGTCCATCCTCTCATGTCTCTTACCCAACTTATATTCCATGTCTCTTCAGCTCCCTTTCTCCTGCATCATACTTCCTGGCAGAATCCGAAGGTGGTTACATCCAGCTCTCTAAGCTCTGTGCTCCTGATTACAAGCAGCCGTACATGGATATGAAAAATACACTGCCATGCTAACTGGTCTAATGTTAAATAATCGCCACTAATTTCAAGTGGGTCATTATCATGCTTATTAGTCTCACTACATTTCCTTAGTCAATTTACTTTCCCTCTCTTCAATATAACTATTTTACACCTCCCCTCACTTTAAATATTCAAAACCAGCTCTCCAGCACCTTACTCTCAACTAATTTCCTTGTTTTTTTTTTTTTTTAACCAAGAAAATATATTTTCTATTGCATTGGAAGTTGCTTCCATTTTGGTTTATTACCAACCAGCAAACGAGTCATGTAAAGGGTAGACAAATGAGTAGATGTAGCTGTCCATTACCTCCCCAGTTCCTCTCAGAGATACTGTAAGTTTAGTTTAAAACAACCTTCATGGATTGAGGCATCTACTTGGTTAGAGGAGCCCAGAAATATAAAGGCTCAATACCCTTTATCCAGGGAGCAGTCACAGCAGTGCTCAAAGGTCTACTCCATTAAAATAAAGGATTTCTTTCACAACTCATTAGGCTCTACCTTTAAAACACATTCCGAGTCTATTACCTTTAGTGCACCTACATTAGTCCAAGCCACCATCATCTGTGAACCAGACTACTGCAGAAGCCTCCATTTTTAAAAATAATTAATTAATTAATTAATTAATTAATTAATGGCTGTGTTGGGTCTTCGTTTCTGTGCGAGGGCTTTCTCTAGTTGCGGCAAGCGGGGGCCACTCTTCATCGCGGTGTGCGGGCCTCTCACTATCGCGGCCTCTCTTGTTGCAGAACACAGGCTCCAGACACGCAGGCTCAGTAGTTGTGGCTCAACGGGCCTAGTTGCTCCGCGGCATGTGGGATCTTCCCAGACCAGGGCTCGAACCCGTGTCCCCTGCATTGGCAGGCAGATTCTCAACCACTGCGCCACCAGGGAAGCCCCGCCTCCATTTTTATTCTTACCTGGCAGTCAAAATAATCCTTTGGAAGCAGATATCAGTGCATAGCCTCTATTGCTCACAACATTCCAATATTTTTCCATCGCACTTGAAATAACATCCTAAATCATTATGATTAGTCATTCATGATTTGCCCTGGTTGCCTTTCCATTGTCCATTACTCTTCTTCTCTCTCTGCTCTAGCTTCACTGATCTTCTTGTTGTTGCTCAAACACTCCAAATATGTTCATGCCTCAGTTCTTTGTACCTGCTCCTTTAATCATTAATGCTCATGCCCCAGATTTTCACATGGCTCACCTCTCAAGTAATTAAGATCTCTACTCAAATATCACTTCATCAGAAAAGTCTTCACTGGTAACTTGTTCAGAAGTGTTTCTGCACTCAAATACAATCACTGTCTATTTTCTTCCCCTGCTTCATTAGTTTTCTTAGCACTTTTCACTACCTGATATTCTAAGTTTATTTACATTTGACTCCTCCATCAAGATGTAAGATCATACGGGTAAGAACTATTTGATTAACCACTGAATTTCTTGCACCTAAAATAGTGCCCGCCATGCCTTAGGCGCTTAGTAAAACATTTGTTGAATAAATGAACAAAGTATTAGAATTCTACCTATTGTCATATTTTAATCAAAACACTGTGATAGCAATTATCTTCCATTATTGTCCCCACTGACCTGTGGAGTAAGTGGTGCAGAAATGACTGTGCTCATTCTTTAGGTAATGAGAACTATGTCTCAAGATTTAATAAACTGCCCAGGATCACTCAGTTCATGGTGGCAAACCCAGATGCCTGTCTCCAGAGTCCTAATCCAGTTACCACATTTGCCACTCTGTGCAAGGCATAAATATGGGCTGGATTTCAATGAGCAGCTCCAGGTCACCATATAGGCCAAATGTTCTAGAATGTTATTTTGCATTAAAAACACACTCTCCACTCCTCTATGGCCTTTAAATATGGTTTTCTAGACAAAATATGATTACAATTCCCATTAGGAAAAAAGAAAGTGGAAGTAGTCTTACCATTTAAAAAATATATACACTTTATGGTACCAAAGAGCACTTTTATTTTATTTTATTTTTTCTTCCAGTTTTGAGATATAATTGACATATAGCACTTTTAGCATGTATAGGACCTCCTCTTCCAAAACACGGTCTCTGCCATAGTCTCTTGTCTCTCCTGCCATGGAAATTTAATCTGAGAATATTTATACTCCTTGTTTTTTTGTACATGGCCCTCACCATGTACCTAGTTCATAAACACTTCTAATTACTGTAAAGTACTTTCTGCAATTTGATGCCACTTAGCTACATTTTCCTGACGGTTTCCGTAGCAAACTTTTCCTCAGAATTTCCTCATAACTGTCGGATGCATGAACATCTGACAGTTGTCAAAACATGAGATGTTTTCCACCTTGCCAGATGAAGTCATAGAAATGTGATTCAAACAATACTTTTATCTCAGTAATCGGCCACCAGCTGCTGGGCCACCAGCAGCATTTGCCTTCCTGCTATAGTGTCCTAGCGATTTCCAGTGCATCATGGCCCAGGTGGTAGGCAAGGTGCCTTTCAGTGCTCCCAATAAAACGTTGGCTCTCATCACTCATGGCCAACTTACAGATAGATATAATTGAGGGCTGGAACAATTAAGAACCATAAAATCCTGTGATTTTGCCTTCCCACATAACCTGCTGCTGTGCTCATGTTCCCATACAATATATCTGTCCCTTGTACTCAGCTTTACTTATAGCTCCCAGTGGGGAGTATGGAAATCATATTTTATATTTATAGCTCCCTCAGCATCGTGAATATTGACCTCTTTTTTGCATTGCTTACAATTAGCATTCACTGTCTAACTGGTTCATGGATAACAGTTAACACCACAGGACAAATACTGAGTGCATTCACAATTCTAAATATTATAATATAGAATTATGCTCTTTTGCCCTATGAGTGGACTCTTCTAGTTAATATTCTGTCATTAGAGTCAATCTATAATTAACGTTTGATTTTAAATTTTGTCATGGGGAAGATGTTTAATATTTAGAAATGGAAGCTATCAAGGTAAAAATAGTTTTTTTCCTACCACACACATTTACATCTGGACATCTAGAGAGAAAGTAAAGAGAAATCTCTAAACTTATGCTTGACTGTGTTGAAATGTAGGCTCAGTCTCTGCCTCATAATAAAAGAGGTAAATTCAATGGGAGGAGATGACTTTCTATTATCAGGGAATAAGGCTCTGAAACTATTGGTGAATATTAGGGACTGTGCTCAAAATAATAGGTATTCTTGCTTCATTATGTAGTGCTGGATGCCTCTATATTCACTGATCATTTAAGAATGATTTATTTATCTTGAAAGACTGCTCTTCCTTTCCTTCTTCCTAACTGAAACTTACATTTCATGGAAAGATTCCCAACTTCAGAAGAGATATAAGTAAAGAAGCAACCTCCGTAGTGGGAAGCAGCTGCATAGCACAGGGAGATCAGCTCGGTGCTTTGTGTCCACCTAGAGGGATGGGATAGGGAGGGTGGGAGGGAGACACAAGAGGGAGGAGATATGGGGATATATGTATATGTATAGCTGATTCACTTTGTTATAAAGCAGAAACTAAAGCACCATTGTAAAGCAATTATACTCCAATAAAGATGTTAAAAAAAAAAAAAAAAAAAAGAAGCAACCTCCAGAGCTGCTTAGCAACTGGAGCAGTTTAGCAACTGGAAGTTCTGGATCTTCAAGTTAATCTGACCACCTCTTTCTTTTCATAGGTGAGGAGACTGAGGCCTGGAAGGATGCAGTGACTTTTGTAGTCATTCATGTTTTATGACTTTTCTCTTCTACCAAGATTTAGTGCAAAATCATGGTAAGATTAATTTCATTGTTTGTTTTATAATAACCAAGTTTGACACAGTCAAGTTCATACTCTTGAGGAATAGTAATATTCAGACAGGAATTTATATTAATTAAAAAGTGGTTAATAACACAAACCGGCAGACAAAAATTTCAAGTATGCCTTCCTCTATTGACTGAAGTTTCTTAAAGCAAAAATTTTATAATTGCCAGTCCTTTATATTCTTCATTCATAGCTAACAACATAAGAATGTCCTTGGTAATGTTCTCCTGCTTCAATTCTAGATGAATATAGGTGAAAGGAAGAAAGTGAAGGTTTATTTCTCCTATGAGGCTCATTCTGATTTCTGATGTTTGGTATGGGACATTGCAACATCTAGCTATGGTATATTTAGAATATTGAAAGGACTGAAGGTTTGGAAAAGATAGAATCAAGATCTCCTTGAGTTAATTTTTTCCATCTCTTCTCCCCTTCCCAACTTCCTAGCCACCATAAGATGTAGGTAGTTACCAGGGAAGTTGTTGATGAAAGTTGGCTTATAAAATATTTTTTTATGAATATATCAGGTTACGTCAGTCTTGGGTGGCTCACTGCCCAACTCTCACGGAATTCTGGGCTTTCTGTGTCTGTAAAGTCCCAAGCATATGTGTCTTAATGTACCTAACCCAATTCCAACCATTCATATTTATGATAATGGCTAAAAAAGGAAATGGTTCTAGTTGTCAGAATGCATACAACGACTCTACTTTTGTTCAGGTACACAGTCTCATATCCCATTTAGTTGAACATAATCAGACAAATGAAAATTCTAAAGAATTTAAGAGAAAATTCTCTTTTTATCACTATACCATTTAAATGTCATTTTGGCGTCTATGCACACACCTATGTGGCTTTGAAACTGAAAAAAAAGTCTCCAAATTCCAAATATCTATTCCAAATATCTATTTTCACCAATGTCTATTGTGTTTAAGGATGGTTCTTACCTTTCCCATGAATCTACCAGAACCACTCACAATTCTCACTAATATTTCCCTTAAATGAACAGCAGAGCTCAAAATGACATTGTCTTTTAATAATTTTTGTAGTTTCAAACATTACTCCTTTGGTTGTTAATAAGCATGTCTTTGCATATCAGAGAGACCGGAATAATGCATGACAAATCCTATCTTAACTATAGTTTACATAAATTATTTTTTAAATGTAGTTACCTATGCTGATAGATATGTTGAAGAGAAATTAAAAAAAAAAAATTCTCCTGGCTTACTGACAGTATTTTCTCATTTAAAAAATCATTACTAATTGTTTAAAACCCTTATATACACTTAAACTACAAGTTACATCGCTAAAATTAGTCATCTTACAATTCTTCATGCTTTTTGAGGAAAGAAAGGAATATAGTAGAGTGGAAATAGTCTTAGAATTCTCAGGCATGCTCTTTAGTCCTAGCTCAACCTTTTATTAGCTTTAAAAACTTGGGCAAATTACTTATTTTTCATAATTTTGTATGTATATTCTGATTTTAAGATTTCATGCAAGTATATAACAGTGAATTGAAACTCATTATTGGTAGAAATGTTGTCAGAAGCCCCCTTAGACTCACATTACACATACAAGACATAAACACATAAAACTACTTTCTCTGTCTCCTGATTCTGTTGGTCATTTATATTTAGGAACTAGAGAGGTCACACAGATAAACACAAAGGTTTCATGGATAATTGATCATTGACTTAAATTCTTCCTTAAAAGTCCTTCAATATGTTCACCGTGCCATTCTATTATGTTGTCAATAGCCTATTTCATTGAAAAACTGAGAAAAATATAAAATACACTAAAATTATATAGAAGGAATGATTAAAATAAAATATTTGAGAGGAAATAAAACATATTAAATATTTTAGAAGAAACCAAAAATTTTGTCAAAGAACTATTCTTCCCTAAAACACCAGATACAGAAAAATTCACAGGGAAATTTTGCTAATATTCAGAGATCAGATGGCTCAAATATTGCTAAATTATTCAGAGAAATGAGAGAGGTGGAAAATTTCCAATTTACTTTCTCTAAGGCCATTATTGCACTGATAATATTGCACCATAAAGCCAAAAACAAATCTCACTTATGAATATTAATATGAAATTCTGAAATAAAATACTACATTAGTAAATGGAATTCAGCAACACATGAAAGAAAAACGAGTGCAATTACATCAGGAATGCAAGGATGGTTCAGTTTTAGTGAATCTATAAATAAAATTTGCTGTTAATAGAGATAAAAGGAGAAAAGTCATATAATCCTTTCACTCTCTGTCAAAGGTATTCCAAAATAGTATTTGATGAAATTTAACAGACATATTGCATAAAAAACTCTTAGTCAAATGTTCACAGAAATAAAGGGATTCTTCCCAATATATATATATATAATTTCAAACCAGAAACTAGAATCTTGCTTAAGAACAAAATATTATTTTCTAAGTACTAGCTGATACAATTAGATGTAAGAGAGAAAAATAAAAATAAAAATGTAAGAGATTATGATTACATGCAAATGGTATGATTATATATTTGAGAATACATGAAATTAAGTAAAATTATTAACAGAAAAAAATTGTGTATTAGATTATAAAGTTAGTATTCAAAAGTAGCATTTTTCTCTAAAGACCCAAAACTAGAAAATATAATAGAAGAAAAAAAAATCTCATTGTAATGACCATGATATTTATAAAATACCTAGAAATAAAATTAATTAAAAAAATAAGACTTATATGAAAGAAAAATGTTAAATGTCTGCTGACTGAGAGACATAAAGGATTTGATATTTTTACAAGATTGCATTTTTGTATCCCAGAAGAAGAGGATAGAAAAATTCAATAGTGTAATGATATTATCTCTAAATTGAATTAAAAATATAATTTAGTACAAATTTTTTAAATGGCAATATTAATTTGTTTGGAAAAAGATGACATCTTTATGTGTTCATATAAAAAGTAAGATAGACAAACAGAGAAGACATTTCTGAAAAAGGAGAATAAAGAGGTACCTTGTTATGTATTTTTAAGTCATATTAATTAAATTTTGATAGAGGTAAGTAGCATTCATCCATCTATCTGTCTGTTTGTCTAACTGGTTGTACTATATGAAATTGTTGATTGTGAGTCCTTTCTGACCTATGAAAATGGCAAGTTCATATGGCTCAACCTAATATGCATGTGGCATTTCAAATCAATGAGAAAAAGATGGCAATTCACAAAAAAGGTGTTTAAATGCATGGAAACCAACTCAGCTTCATTTATAAATAATGAAAAGCATGTTTAAAAATAACATTCTCAAATGGTAAAATAAATTAAGTGTAAATATACATCGTGCTGTCAAGTATATGGGGAAATAGGGAATATATATTATTGGTGGTTATTTAGATTGGTACCAACTATTGGGAAGGCAATTCAGTAATATCTGTCAAAAATGCAGTGTTTTTCCTTCAAATTTTCATTTGAAAAATTTATCTTACAGATACGTTTGAACATATGTGCAAAAAAAATCTGCATAAGAATTAGTTGCTGCATGGATTATAATAGCAAAAAATGAAAACCATCTTACATGTCAATCCATAGGGGATAGGAAAAGTAAATTTTGAAGTGAGTATATTATGGAATGATATGTAGCCATTGAAAATTAGGTAAACATATAGGTACCTTTATGTAAATATTTCTTAGGCATAGTTAAATGGAAAAAAGCAAGGTATAGAACAGCAAGGATGGTAGGTCCTCAATTGTGTAAAACATGAAAAAAGAATGAAAAAAAATATGTGTGTGTATATATATATATATATATATATATATATATATTTGTAAATGTGCAGATCTCTGGAACCATACATTGAAATAAGGAATAGTGGTTACTTCTGAGAGAGAGAGAATGAGGAAACTGGGAATTTCAAGTGGGAAGGAGACAGACTTTTCATGTGATGCCCCATGGTACTGTTTTAGTTTTTATGATATTAGTTAAAAACATCATCAATACTTAAAAAAACAAAAACAAAACATATTTGTTATATAAAATTTTGGGAGAAATTTTGGTTTTATTTTGACCATTATAAAAGTTTGATGTATATGTAGAGAGAAGTTTGTATTTCTATTACAGAATTAAAAAATTGACAAAAAAATTCAGTCTGGGAAATTAAACTTGGTCAATAAATATAACAATTAAAACATGTAACTTTTCTTACGATTACCTTTTCTCTAGTGGGGGCAGGACACAATGTCTCTAATGAGTAATAGCAAAATTATAAACTTTTTTCTTGGTGAAAACCTGTGGGCCACACAGCATGCCTATTTTCTTGTACCCCACAAACATTTCTGTGGATGGGGTTATACTGTCCCAGGCTCATTCCCAAACCCTCGGATAAAATTTGTATTCGTCTTTGGAAAAAGCATATGAAGAAGTCTGAATGATGAGAAATCCCTTTTTACATTCTTTCTCACCCTGCAATAGTAGCGCCAGCAGGGCTGGAAAATAATATTCGAGTCTGAAGGCACATTCGGTAACTACAGAGACCTCCTTTGATAATTCTGAGGTTATTTTAAATGGGGCCGTCCATTTTGTCTGAGTCGCACAACTCATCCAGAACCGAGTACAGTCATCTATTGTCGCCCGCTGATCACCTGTTCCTCCCATGATCTTTGTGTTTGATCTCGGAGACATTAAGCAGCTTGGAGAGCAAAAGCATCATTGGGTACCCTGCCACCTGCCCTCGTCAATCGACTTGATGGAGAGAACCTTTTTATTTGCCATTTACCCACTGCCAGAGAGGGTATACTGGGGTGAGTCGCGTATGTCTGAAGATTTCAGCAGGGGGTTCTGTCTGCAAAAAAGATAACCAAGTTAAAACACAGAAAACGGTAATGCTTTTTTAAGCAAGGAAGTGATGTCAACCACCAGGTGATCCGCTTAAAAAGTGAAGTTCCACTAAGAGGCTTGTACAATTGCTTCATGGGATATCTCCGCTCTTTCCTTGAAGGGTCAACCTGGTCTGGGAGTTCCTCTCAATAGACTCAGCAGGTAGTGCCAACAACTCCCTAGCTTTTTAAAGAGCTCTGTCTGCTTCCTTTTTTTCCCCCACTGGACGGTGTTACTGAAGTAACTGCCTTGTGAAAGGAAGTCTATGCCAGGGCACTATTATGTACCCGTGCAGCTGGGGTCAACAGCAAAGAAATTGATGCTGGGAGTAGTAGATCGCTGGGGTTGGACACACTGCCCAGCAGCCGAAAGCTGGACCACTCTCAGGGTAAATTAGGCGTCTATAGCGGAAAGCAACAGCAGTAGCAACTGTAGAGAACCGGATCGTACAAGCATCTCTAGCTATCGCACAGTGGAGCTTTCTGCTCCATAGCAAGGGAGTACTAGAAAAGTCAGGTGCAACCTCGTAGAGTCATGGGTTACGGCTGTAATCTAACATTCCCAGCCCCTATTTTTCTCAATAGATTTAAATGAAAACTAAGAAACTTGTGCAGTAAAGCATATTCTGTCTTCAAGTTTCTAAATCAAACTGCAAAATATAAATTTATTTGGAATATATTTCCATTTGGAAAACAAAATTAAATTCATGCCAATGAAATTAATTATAGTTTCTTTAATAATAGATATGTATTTGTTATATCAAAAAGGGTATTTGTAGCATATTATATTATGCAAAATATCTAAAATCCAGTTTTTAAAAAAAAATAATTAAAAGGAATATGTGTTTCTTATGTATCAACTGGACAAACTAACCAAGAAGTTCAGACTATCCATTCTGCAACACAATCCAAGCTACGTGGAAATGTGGTCCAGGTTTTGTCTCTGGCCTCTGGATAGTCTCTTATTAAAACTTAAGCTCACGCTTTGTGCTGAAGGAGGGAGACAGGAATTGAACTCTGTAAGTCTGGACTAGAGATCAATGAATGTTTTATGCAATAATCTAGGAAAAGAGGGAAATGAGGGGAATTCTCCTTCACCATTGGCTTCAATACACTGTTTGTCCCATCCTCTCACATGGCTATCATCCTAGTTGAGACCTCATCAATGCTTCACTAATGCTTCACTAAGAAGCATCCGATCTCAGTGCCTTGATTTGGGGGACTAATATAAAATTTCTTACACTTTACATTCAAATATGTTACCTGGAAATTCCTTTATGGATTTTCTGATTAAGACACTCAGCAATGATTTTCAGATGCCACAACCTCTGTGCCAGAATGTCTGGTATGAAGAAATAGCTGACTTGTTTTAGGTCAATAAAAACATAAATGTATACACACACATATATATATTATAAATCTATCTATATCTATCTATCTATCTACCTATCTATCTATCTATCTATCTATCCATTTTATGTATGTATGTATGCACGTATTAGAAGTGGTCACTGAAAAGAGAAGCCCCTAGCTCAAAATGCTGACAAAATTCCTGTTCCCAGAGTCCTTTCCATAGATGGTCCATAGTCTTGATTCACCTGCCATTACTCTCCCAGTTTTATTCTGACTCAAGCATTAACAAATAATTTCTTTTTCTTGATTCTGCCTAGCAGAGCTGTGATATCACGGCATTTCTGATAGTAATTTTACCGAGAAAGCAAAAAGGCAGGCACAGTGAAAAGTTAAAAGCATTCTTTTCCTAGTGGACAATCTTCGACCCTCTAGCATGAGTCTGCTGGTCCGAACTTAAGAGGTTCTTTCCTGTACGTTATGTCTCCTGGTCGTTTGTAAGAAGCAGGTGCCTCTTACCTCCTACCACAAGAGAGCAGCATGTAAATATCACGTTGCTGCTTGTAGCCACCTGACACACATCTCCAGCCCAGACCTCGCCTTAGAGTTTCAGCACCCTTGATATCCTCATTTTGAGGCCCATTTACCTTAAAAATTCATATTTCTTTCTCCCCACACTCTGCAAACTTCTCATTAGTAAATGAGGCCATTACCTAATTTCTCAGGCTAGAAACCTAAAACTTGATTTCTCCCATTCCTCCTTCACTGCTTATCCCAACAACGAATACACGGATACACACACGTGCAGTCTTGCTCGTGACACGCACATACACATCATTCTTCATCAAATCCTGGGGATTCTACTTCAAAAACAGATTTTGAACTTGCCCCTTACCAAGTTCTCTGCTTCATTGTCTCTTACTTGGATTACTGAGTTAGTTTCCGAACTGGTTTTCACACATTCACACTCACTCTTTGGCATTTACAACCTTTCCTCCAACTGAGAAGTGAGAATGATCTTCCTAAATTAAAAGTGGGTCATGACATTCTTTTTCCTTCTAACCTTTTACTTTGAAATACTTTTAGACTTGCAGAAGTGTTGCAAACATATACAGCTCTTACTGTACAGAGAGTTCCCATAAATAGCTCACCAAGCTTCTTCTAATGTCAACACCTTACATAACTATGATACAATTATCAAAACCAAGAAATTAACACTATTAACTAAACTAAGGACATTTCTGGAATTTCTCCAGTTTTTCTACTTATGTCCTTTTTCTGTTTCACAATCCCATCCTCATAGCACTCTTCTCCTTTTAAAAGCTTACAAGGATTTCCTACAGTACTTAGAATAAAATCCAAATTTCTAATCATGTTTTAAAAAGCACCACATTCTTTCTGCTCAGCCTATCTTTGCAACTTCATTTTTCTAAATTCTGTCCTTTGTTGTGCTCCACCTTCTGCACATCTTTCATTTCCTTGAGTACCCTGAGCTGTCTCACACCTCAAGGCCTTCGCATGTCTGTTCCCTTTGCATGGGATGCTCTTGTTCTGGTTCTTTGAGCAGCTAGCTCTTCCTCTTCCTTTTGGTCAGCTTAAATATCACTTTTACCAACAGATCTTAAAACATAGGTCCCCTAGGACATTCTCTGTTTCATCTGTTTGCTTACTTTTCACAGAGCAATTATTTTACATTTTGCAATTATTTTGTCAACTTACTCTATTGTTATGTTGCCCACTAGAATATAAGCTCTAGGAGAGAAGGGATCATATCTATATTAGTTTTCTATTGCTGCTGTAACATGTTGCTACAAACTTTGCAGGCTATAAAAACACAAATTTATTGTCTCACAGTTCTGTATGTCCGAAATCCAGTGGGTTCAGCTGGTTTCCCTGCTCTGAGTCTCAAAAGCTGAAATTAAGGTGTCAGCAGAGCTGTATGTACTCCTTTCTGGAGGCTCAGGGAGATAATATGCTTCCAGGCTCATTCAGATTGTTGACAGAATTCAGTTCCTTGTGGTTATAGGATTGAGTTCCTGTCACAAGGGTCATTCTTATCTTCTAAAAGCCACCTACATTCTATGGCTCGTGGCCCCTTCCATCTTCAAAGCCAACTATAACAGGTTGAATTCCTCTGATGCTTCAAATCTCTCCTGCCTTCCTTTTCCACTCCATCTTTCTGACTTCAGCCAAGGAAGAGTCTCTGCTTTTAAGGGCTCATGTGATTAGATTGGACCCACCTGGATAACTCAGGCTATTATTTGTTATGGACTGATCTGTGCTTCCCCAAAACTCGTATGTTCAATCCCAAACCTCCAATGTGACTGTATTTGGAGATAGGGGCTTCAAGGAAGTTAAATCCTGCCATAAAGCTGGAGCCCTCACTTGATAGGCCTGGGGTCCTTACAAGAAGAAGAAGAGACATCAGAGATCTCTTCTCTCTCTTTGAGCACACACAGAGAAGAGGCCACGTGAGGACACAGTGAGACAGCAGCTTTCTACAAACCATGAAGAGAGGTCTCACCAGAAACCAACCGTGATGGCACATTGATCTTGGACTTCCAGCCTTTAGAACTGTGAGAAAATGAATTTCTGTTGTTTAAGTCACCAGGTCTCTGGTATCTTGTTAATGCAGCCCAAACAGACTATTTACATTTCTAGGCCATTAGCCTTAATCACATCTGTAAAGTACCATTTCCACGTAATATAAGCTATTCACAAGGGATTAGATCGTAGACATCTTTGAAAGATCATTAGTTAATCTACTACATATCTGTCTTTTTGACTGTTTTATCACCAGATCTAGCTCATGTAGGCATTAAATAATTGAATAATAAGTGATTTGATGTAATTTACTTGAAAATTATTTTAAGAAAGGCAACTGGTTTAATCCCAGACACCATAAAGCACCTCCTGTCTTCTCCCTGTACTGACGCCTGATGTTGGTTTACCTCCTGGTGTGCTCTGAGCCTAGACCAGTAGATGGTTCAATTCTGTTTATCAGAAAAATTACGACAGTTGGAAAATGTTCTCAGTCTCTTGAGTTTACAGTTGTTGAAGCAGGGATTCCATCAAGGGTATTTCTATAACTTTATTTCTTATATCGAGTGGCTACTAGAAACAATAACATGTGTTTTGATGAAAAAACCAGAAATCGATTTTTCTTTAATGTAAATTTTCTTTGCTATCTACTGTCTCATTCTCTGTGCAATTTAACGTTCTGAGCATGACACAGAAAAACAAAACAAAACAAAACAAAAAAAAATAACTTCTTGGTTAACTTTTGTTTGAGAAAAGCTTTCTACGCATCCTTTAGACTTGGATCACTCCCTCTGAATAGGTCTTCACATCTCTTTCCTCCTTCCCATCTTCACTGCTGTAGCTGATGCCGATGTGGGGATTAAACACATGAACTGTAGGAACTGTTGCCTGTGCCAATCCTCTGGCATTGAAGTGTGTACAAGAAGCGTTGTGAGAGCGACTGTTTCCTTGAACTGTGATTTTCAACTTGCCCTCCTGTGTTTAACTTTGTGAACGTATCCCTTAGAAGAGTATGGTGAATGGGAAAAAGCAAATGTTTTGCAATCAGCAAACAAATTCAAAATATGGCTCTAAGCATGAATAGCGATACATCCCTTAAACTGTGTGAGCCCCCATTTCCTCATGTACTTCCTGTATCAAGTACCATGATAATGGTACTTCCCTCCTGGTGCTCATGTAAGGATTAGTTCATGTAACCACCCCTCACTAAACTCAGAAATAACGTGGGAATAGAGATTTTCCTATACAGTTTTATATCCTTCGAATCCACAAACACACATACACTCACCGCCTTATGTGAAGTTGGGGTCAGCAGAGGTTATCATTTGATTTGGTCATGGGGAAAGAAGCTTGCTGATGATAAGAATCAGAAAACTTAAGTAGCTAAAATGAATAAGAGAGGGAAAGTAATTTGTACAAATGTTGGGTCCAGAGGTCCAGAAAGGACGGAGGGCAGATCCAAGGAAAGATTTTAAGTAGCTTATCTCTTCCTGTGAGAAGGGAACTCAAAAGTTTAAATTGGGTTCTGACTCATTCTTGGCATCTCCATACAATATATAGATTTTAGAAAAATGAATAATGTAGGGTGGGGTGGGAGGAGGTGGAAAACAAGAGAGAGACAGAGACAGAGAGAGGAAGAGAGAGATTTTTAACATTTTTTGCAGTTCTTTTCCATACCTTCCCACACTCCTACAATTTCCATTTTAAAAGCACTCAGCTTTTCAGCCCATCTAGTCTCATGCTGCTACATTTTGTCAGGCAACAGGAACCTCTGAGGTACTCTTGAACCCTCACTAAAAGAAGAATATGGAATAATAGCCATAAAAAGAATGAAATAATGCCACTTGCAGCAACATGCATGGACCTAGAGATTATCATACTAAGATAGTAAGTCAGACAAAGACAAATATCTTATGATATCACTTATTTGTGGAATCTAAAAATGATACGAGTGAACTTATTTACAAAACAGAAACAGACTTACAGACATAGAAAACAAACTTATGGTTATGAAAGGGGAAATGGGAGAGGAGGGATAGTAGGAATTTGGGATTAACATATACACACTACTGCATATAAAGTAGATAAACAACAAGGTCCTACTTTGTAGCACAGGGAAATATATTCAATATCTTGTTATAAGAAAAAGAAGTTTTGAGATGCCCTTGTCATCAGGCCCCCCTACAAAGGCACAGTGGCAGGAAGCACACCTGCTAACAGGTGCTCAGAAGAGCCCCCCATCAGCGACATTAACAGACTCCGACCTTGGTCTCACCAAGGAGTTTTTCAGTCGCCACCAGCAGAGAAAGCAGAGTGGGGCTGTGAAGGAACGGGCAAGTTAAAAATGTCTGTTTTTCTCCAAGCAGTTTTCTGATAATGGAAGAGGAGATTATGCATTTTGAATAGTAAGGCCTGCTGAGAGTGAGATTGATGCTTGGAGGTGAGGAATCTGTGCTTTCAGAGGAAATGAGCAGAAACCCTGGCAGCTAAGATGCACTAACATGTACTTTTGTTTTTCAAAAGTAAGCTCCTGTCTGAGCTGAAGATCAACGCCACAGGAATCAAAGCCCGCTGCTGACAGGTAAGTATGTTTAGAAGAACAGTGGCTTGTTGAAAGTTTTGACGAGGGAAAAATAGAGATTATCTCTTTGAAATAAAAAGAGAGAAGGTATGTAGATTCGGTTATTTTTCCTAGACTAAAGCAGCCTTGAGAACTAAAATTATTCCTACATAAAATCTTACCCCAAGTAGAATTTGGATGCTATTGCCGTATATGTGTTTGCTTGTTTAAATCTGTATGTTTTTCTTTTTAGGGATATTTATAATAGTTTTCATTGAGAGGATCAGGCCTCTGGTATCCCTCCTCTTCTCAGAATTCACGTTTTCAATGATGTTAGCACTTGTGAATCCTTTTCATTCATATCTTCTGGGCAAGAAAGAGAGGAATTTTACAAAATGTAACCATTAGGGCACTGAGCAGGTTAAAGGGAAATTCATCTTGATTCTAGAGAGAAGATCTAGATGAAAAGGTTAAGAAAAAAATTAAAATGTAGGACTCATTAATAGTCAGGATTAAACTTTAGCCAACCCTCTTGCTTGCCATCCACATGCCTTTCAATGAATCAGCTGATACGTGCACATGTGAATTTGGACCACCTGAGTCTTGGACTTGAGTCTTTCTTAGCAGAAAAATAGAAATAGCAACAAAAGCCCAAAGTTCAAGTTCCAATATTCCCTTTCTTGCCTACTTCTTGTTTTACCTTTAATGATTTTGGATGGGCACATGAAAGCCTGGCCACCAGGGACAAATCACTTGCAGTAGTAGCTCCACACTGGCTCCAGAATTACTGCTGTTCTCCTGAACTTCACTCTCAGGACCACCTGGGCTTTCTGGCTGGTACCCATTTGAACTTACCTCTACTTTAGAATGGCATCTTTCAAATTTGGGAAACTGGCTATTGGATTTCTTCCTGGTATGCACTCCAATTAATTCCTGGACCAACCCTTGGCTTTGGTGACTCTGTGTTTTACCACAACTGTGGATAAAAGGCATGAACACTTTGGATCCCTCACTCTACTCTGTGGCATATGACTGGGATGGAGTCCCTCCCTAGTCTTTTTAAGAAGGGAAACCATAGGGAGAATGAATAGCGAAGTGGTTACCAGTGATGCCGAAAACCGGGCCTCTGTGCACTGGTGCCGAATTGAATCTTGGAGACAGAATTTTGGGTGAAGTAGAAAAAAATAGCTTTATTGTTTTGCCAGGCAAAGGGGGATACAGGGGGCTTGTGCCCCTCAAAAACTGTGTGTCCCAACTTGGGAGGATTTGGTGAAGAGTTTTATAGCAATGGTTCAAGGGTGGGGTTGCTGATAAGGATTAGGGTGTGTGCAGGGCCTGCACTACTTTAATTTGGCCTCAGGTGGTCTCGTCCTAATGAGCTTCTCTGGTTCCTTTAATCTGGCCTTAGGTGGTCTCTTGATGAACTTCTCGAGGTTATCAAACTATGATCTTCTCTGGAATGAAAAATGCTAACACCTTCCATTTGTTGGGGATTTTAGTTCTGTAAAGAGCCCAAGGATATTGTTATGTGTATCCCTTGAAGCAGAACCAGGACCCTGCCTCCCCCCAAGGCTGCACTGTTGTTTCTTGCCTGCTCCTCCCATGTCTCTTCATCACCTCACTTCCCTGATTAGCAACTGTTTGAAAGGCATCCATGCCCAGGAGCCCCACAGGGTCCTGCTTGGTTTCACCGGTATCCAAGGAACTCCTACTCTATGAGTGGATGAAGCCTTTCATTTTGGTCTTTTGTTTGCTTTTAGGATCTATAGGCTTAAACATATGTATTAGCAGAGGAAAATTGCCAGAAAAGAAGAGAAAAATTTAATACACAAGAGAAAGGGAATTATTAATAGAAAAAGATCCTAAAGGAGGCAAATGGGAAGGCATGACAAGAGGGACTATCCTCCTGAAAAGGAGAAGAAAAACAACTCTCACCTAATAGAAGAACAGAAGATGACAGTGCCTGAAGATGGAGAGAAGCTGTAGGTTGGGAAAGAGCACAATAGATGGCTTTATTTCCACTAGCCTTAACATTTCCTAGGAGTAGTGATTTCAAATTTGATATATGTGGGGACTGCAAAAGAATTCAGAATAATCTTGGATTAAATGTTAGCCAGTATGTTCCAGGTTTAATTCACTAGTGAGTAAAATGTTCCACAAAATCTGAATGACACAAGCCCAAACAGCATGATATTCACTCTTTTCCTGGAATATCCACACCAGTTACTTCTTCCAAAAGCACCAGGGAAGGGTCATGAAAGTCTGAGATGAGGACAGGGGTGAGGCATGAGGGTGTGTTCCCATATGAATGAGGATGGCAGGCTGATGGCTTCATGCTGCCCCATCCAGACCACTTATCTTCAGGACCCCCTCCTTCTCCACCATGCTTCTGTTATTGCCAGCTCTTTCAGAGGGGTCAACCACAGCAAAGCTGATGGGCACCTGCGACATGGTTCTTTTCAGCTGGTGATCTCTGCTTCTCATGGCACACAGGTGCTCTGGGGCAGGGGGGTGGAGAGGGGACTAAATCAAGAGAGAGTCAGAGAGCCAGGCCCACCTCATACCACAGCTGGAACTACCAGCTACTTTATATTCTGTTCTTGCCGCTTAGTCCAGACCACTCAAACTTCTTGTCTCAGAACGATTTTCCTTGGGAATTTCATTGTCTGTCCTCCCTCAAGCACATTTATTCCAACAGAGATATATATCTGTACTCAAATGGTAGGCTAGATCCTTATTAATGGGATTCTTTGATCCATGACAATGAAGGGATGTGGAAGGACATCTATCTCAGTGACCCCAGGCATGAAAACAAGTTCTCCAAGGACCACTCTTAGATTAGACTGAAAAGCATACTGACTATACTAAATCTCAAAGGAGCACATTGAACTCATGGAATTTTATGGGTGAGAGTCAAATGAAGTGATGTTATGCTTCATTTTTATCCCTCCTGGGAAATTCATCAAACTTTATAAGGGTTAGGAATGAGGTACTTTCTTCTGAATTAATTGGATGCTTCAGTATTATGGCAGTGGTTTTCAAACCATTCCATAATTCTTTATAAGCATCAGCTGAAGAACATGTAAGAACATTAAAATTCCAAGATCTAGTCAAAAAATAGACAGAAGACCTAAACAGGCATTTCTCCAAAGAAGATATATAGATTGCCAACAATCACATGAAAGGATGCTCAACATCACTAATCATTAGAGAAATGCAAATCAATGTTACAATGAGGTATCACCTCACACCAGTCAGAATGGCCATCATCAAAAAACCTACAAACAATAAATGCTGGAGAGGCTGTGGAGAAAAGGGAACCCTCTTGCACTGTTGTTGGGAATGTAAATTGATACAGCCGCTATGCAGAACAGTATGCAAGTTCCTTAAAAAACTAAAAATAGAACTACCATATGACCCAGCAATCCCACTACTGGGCATGTAACCTGAGAAAACCATAACTCAAAAAGAGTCATGTACAACAATGTTCATTGCAGCTCTACTTACAATAGCCAGGACATGGAAGCAACCTATGTGTCCATCGACAGATGAATGGATAAAGAAGATGTGGCACATATATGCAATGGAATATTACTCAGCCATAAAAAGAAATGAAATTGAGTTATTTGTAGTGAGGTGGATGGACTTAGAGTCTGTCATACAGAATGAAGTAAGTCAGAAAGAGAAAAACAAATACCGTATGCTAACACATATATATGGAATGTAAAAAAAAAAAAAAGGTTCTGAAGAACCTAAGGGCAGGACAGAAATAAAGACCCAGATGCAGAAAATGGACTTGAGGTCATGGGGAGGGGGAAGGGTAAGCTGGGATGAAGTGAGAGAGTGGCATATACTTATATATACTACGAAATGTAAAATAGATAGCTAGTGGGAAGCAGCCACATAGCACAGGGAGATCAGCTTGGTGCTTTGTGACCACCTAGAGGGGTGGGATCGGGAGGGTAGGGGGGAGACGCAAGAGGGAGGAGATATGGGGATATATGTATATGTATAGCTGATTCACTTTGTTATAAAGCAGAAACTAACACACCATTGTAAAGCAATAATACTCCAATAAAGATGTTAAAAAAAAAAAACAAAACTACAATGAGTTATCACCTCCCACCAGTCAGAATGGCCATCAACAAAAATCTACAAACAATAAATGCTGGAGAGGATGTGGAGAAAAGGGAACCCTCTTGCACTGTTGGTGGGAATATAAAATGATACAGCCACTATGCAGAACAGTATGGAGGTTCCTTAAAAAACTAAAAACAGAAGTACCATATGACCCAGCAATCCCACTACTGGGCATATACCCTGAGAAGGCCATAATTCAAAAAGAGTCATGTATCAACATGTTCATTGCAGCTCTATTTACAATAGCCAGGACATCGACAGATGAATGCCCATCGACAGATGAATGGATAAAGAAGATGTGGTACCTATATAGAATGGAATATTACTCAGCCATAAAAAGGAACAAAATTGGGTCTTTTGTAGAGATGTGGATGGTCCTAGAGACTGTCATACAGAGTGAAGTAAGTCAGAAAGAGAAAAACAAATATTAACACATATATGTGGAATCTAGAATAATGGTACAGATGAACTGGTTTGCAAGGCAGAAATAGAGACACAGATGTAGAGAATAAACATATGGACACCAAAGGGTGAAAGTGGTGGTGTGGTGGTGGTGGGATGAATTGGGAGATTGGGATTGACATATATACACTAATATGTATAAAATAGATAACTAATAAGAACCTGCTGTATTAAAATAAAATAAAATTCAAAGAAAAAATTTAAATCCTATTATGCTTATTTACAGTGCCTATCCTGGTACCTAGCTTTTTAAAGATGCTCAATATATGTTGAGTTAAACACAAAGTTTTAGAGAAGATATCAGTTGAATACAATGTTGAGATGATGGGTGTGCAATTTAAATCAGAAAATTTCACTCACTGAGAGATGAGAGCCCTGGAATAATTATCTGAAAGCTTCAGTGCAGTGCAATAAGTATGTGAATTGTAACTCAAAGGGTGAGAATAGGAGTAATGATCTCCTTTGGAGATGCTTTTTAGGGAAATGTGTGGCTAGGGAAAATCCAAATTGCAGTTAGGATGAGATGGCAGCAGAACATCTGTAGAAAGGAAGGAGCTTTTAGGAGTTCAATTTACAACTTAAAAGCCTTTGCAGAGACCTGGTATAAGAGTTGGTTGAGAGAAAAATGGTCTATGGAATGAGAGTAGCAGCGACGTATATACACTACCGGATTAAAAATAGCTAGTGGGAAGCTGCTGCATAGCACAGGGAGATCAGCTGGGTGCTTTGTGACCACCTAGAGGGGTGGGAAAGGGAGAGTGGGAGGGAGGCTCAAGAGGAAAGGGATATGGGGACATATGTATATGTATAGCTGATTCACTTTGTTGTACAGCAGAAGCTAACACAGTATTGTGAAGCAATTATATTCCAATAAAGATCTATTTTAAAAAAGTATATGCATAAATTTAAAAAAAATGCATTTGAACTTAAAAAAAAAAAAAAAAAAGAATGGGTTTGCAGACCCCTGGTGAGGGCAGGAATTTGCACACAGAAAGACAAGTTTGGAGAACCAGGAGGACAGAGATGAAGAGTGGAAGGAGGGTTTAGGGATTTGTTAGTGCTGAAAGATTGGTAGGATCTGCATGGATCTGACTGGGAAGTGTGTTGGCTTTGCACCATTTTTCTTCAGAGTGTGGTCTGGAAATTTCCTTTCTTGACCTTTTTTTGTCCCTGTTAGGACAATGCAGACATTCCAAGTTGAAAAACCTTAGTCCTATTAGATACCTTCTACTGTAATTTTCTGTGATAATAAAAATAAAGAGAAACCTATCCTGTCAAATATCTTTCAGGACACTGGCATGGCATCCTTTAACCTGACAGAGATCTCTTTAGACTAGATACAGAGGTTCCCAACCCTGGCTACACATTAGAATCACTTGGGTGCTTTAAAAAAATTCCTGTGCCTGGGCCCCCACCCTCAGAAATTCTCAAATATTTGGGATGGAGCCCAGGCACAGTTCAATTTTAAGAACTGGGCAGGTGATTCTAATTTGCAGCCAAAATCGGGAGATGCAGGTCCAGAATTTCTCAGATCATGATCTGCATGCATACAGCTTTCCAGGCCAGATCCCCAGACCATCAAATCAAATTCTTGGAATTTGGTGGCTGAATCTTGGAATCATAGTGTTCTAATTCGCTCCTCAACTAATTCTTATGGAAAATTGTGAAGTGGTATGAGAACCCCTGCTTTCAGACTGAAACATTCAGTTAATTCAGAAGAAAGTACCTCATTCCTAACTCTTAAAAAATTTAGATGGATTTTTCAAGAGAGATCAGAATGCAGCCCAGCATCATTTCATTTTGACTCCCACCCACCAAATTTCATGAGTTGAGTAAGTTCCTTTGGGAATTAGAATAGTCAGTACACTCTTCAGTCAAACTGAAGGGCAGTCCTTGGAGAATCAGTTTTCAGAGATCCTTGAGCTTGGAGACAATAAAGGACTCTGGCTCCAAGTGGCATTTTGTTCTCTGATTTCTTTCCTCAAGCAAACATTTGAAGTCACACTGAGCCTTTACTATTGAGCACAAAAAAATCCTCTTCGTTGCTTAGTTGCCTAATTGAGTCTCTCTTCTCATGAGACAATCTGTTACTTCCTAAAGACTAAGACTTCAAAAACACACACATGCCAAGAGCAATCACATTTTGCTTAGGGGTCCTTGAAAGTGTAAGCTCAACTAGCAAGACCTGACTTGTCTACACCAAAATGACACACTCCAGCAACAAATGTTAATTTAACAGTAGAATTGTTGAAGCACCTCCAATAATTTTTTTAAGCTTTATCTTTACAACAGCTCATGCAGGATAGCAAGCTCTAATATCTTTCTATTTGGCAAATGTAGAACACAAAATTCAGAGAGGTAAACTCACTTAGCTACATAAACTCAGAAACATAGTTGTGTAGTTGAGACTTGAACCCAGTTCATACTGAAACCAAAGCCTGGGCTTTTTCTAAAACAACACACTGCTCTGTGCAATTTAGTGAGGATTAGGTCCTGAAACCCACTTGCTGAGTTTCTTTGTATAACTCCTCAGAGTTTCAGTTATCCTACCTGTAAAAATGTGAATGTGTGTCTCGACAGAGGACTAGAAACTGAAAACCCACATCCAAACCAAGGACTTGTTTTATTTGGAAAAGTCAGGTTACGTATGCAGTTAGGAAGTGTGTGGTGATCAGTACTACTATGAAGCAAATATTTCCACTTATCTTCCTCTGGCACACAATTAAATTGCCCTTATTCACTCCTTAGGATTTATTTGTATCTGTTGTGAGTTGCTTTGGCCAATTAAACACACAGCAAATGTTTGGGAGCCAGTGCATAATTAGTCTCATTCTTGTTTTTCCTCTGTCATGGCAAGTGGCAGTGTTTGGGATGGTGACTGCATCATCAGTCTGGGTCCAGGAGTGAAGAATGTGGAACAGAGCCCACAGCCGCCCCACAGCAAACATGTAGTCTCAGCAGAAAATAGTCTTATATTGTTACAAATTTCTAAAATGGTGGTGGTTTTTGTTATAGCAGCATAACCTCACCTGTGCTGAATGTTATAGAAATGAGTGTCTAGTAGTGCCTTCTACATGACAACACCACCGAAAATAACGACAAGGACCATAACTGAATATATGTTACATTTTCTTAGTGGTCATTTGGCAGATGGTAAGGAAACTGATACCAAAAGCTGGAGGGATGGTTTTCTATCTTATTCAATGGCAAACATTTGGTAAAAATATTATCTGCAGTAACTGGAGGAAGAAGTAGGAAAATAGAACTGTAATACTGAGCTATCACATGAAAGAAATGAGCTCTGACAATTGGCCAGTTTTCAAAAAGAAATAAAAGAGAACAGAAAGAATAATGAAATCCATGTATTTGTAGGTTTGGAAAAGACAACTGCTTCTTAACCCCAATGACTAAAACATAAAACCAAAAAGGCTTTTGAAAAACAAATATTGGTTAGAACTCAGCCTTATTACAAGGATCAAATCAAGAATATGATTGGACTAAGATGTCTCAGAGTACTGTTGTGGCATCCAGTAAATCCCTCAATTAAACAAAATCGCTCAGAGAAGAGGTGACAATGGCTTTTCACTGAAGCCTGCTGTACTTAAGGTACCCACAAATAAATCAAGAAAGCAAAAGTGAGAATCAAGGGATTGAGAAAGCAAACACACACAAATCACACACATACATGAAAACATAATCTAGGAATTATAACTGGGAAAGAAAATGCAGGTAGTACTATTGTGATGGTTAATTTTTTTTTTTTTTTAATAAATTTATTTACTTATTTATGGCTGTGTTGGGTCTTCGTTTCTGTGTTAGGGCTTTCTCTAGTTGCGGCAAGCGGGGGCCACTCTTCATCGCGGTGCGCGGGCCTCTCACTATCGCGGCCTCTCTTGTTGCGGAGCACAGGCTCCAGACGCGCAGGCTCAGTAGTTGTGGCTCACGGGCCCAGCTGCTCCACGGCATGTGGGATCTTCCCAGACCGGGGCACGAACCCGTGTCCCCTGCATTGGCAGGCGGACTCCCAACCACTGCGCCACCAGGGAAGCCCAAGTGATGGTTAATTTTATGTGTCCACTTGACTGCCCCAGAGAGTGCCCAGATATTTGGTCAAACATTATTCCAGGTGTATCTGTGAGAGTGGTTTTGGATAAGATTAGCATTTGAATCTGTAGACTGAGTAAAGCAGATTGCCCTCCCTAATGTGACTGGGCTTCATCCAATTAGTTGAAGGCCTGAATAAAACAAAAAGGCAAATCATCCCTCTAATAAGAGGGAACTTCCTCTGTCTGACTGCCTTGAGCTGGGATATCCTTTTTTTTCTGCCTTCAGACTTGAACTGAAACAATGGTTCATTCTGGGTCTTGAGCTTGCTGGCTTTTGGGCTGGAATTTACACCATTGGTCCTCCGGGTTCTCAGGACTTTGGATTCAGACTGTAACTACATCACTGGCTCTCCTGGTCCTCCAGCTTTCTGTGTGCAGATTGTGGGATTTTTCAGCCCCCATAATTGTGTGAGCCAGTTCCTTGTAATAAATCCTCTTTCTCTTTATATATACGTCTTATTGGTTCTGTTTCTCTGGAGAACCATGACTAATACACCTAGTAAGTTCTTGTGAGATTTACAGCCAAAGAAACTTTCAGCATGTACTAAACAATCTGTGATCATATAAATATTAACCTAATCCTCGGGCCCTGAAACTTTCTGTGTTCAGGAAGTGGTCTGAGAAAGCTACTCAGCCCCAAAGAGGGTGTATTCTCCAATGCCTACTATGCATGCGGATAAAGATAGTAGGTGAAGAAGAACCTTTCAGAAAGCAGAACCAAGGACTGCAGAGAGCAAGGGCCTTGAGAGTTTCTTCCAAGGAGTAGAATCAGTGTTTAACCAAAGAATATCCCCATCTTCAATGAAGGTAGTCCTTGCAAATATCTGCACCATGGGATTTCAGCATATCTATAAACCAGTGTTTGCTGCCCAACTCCTGCAATTTTTCATTGCAGGAGTGTTCATTGCTGTTTTTCTGCCCCAGCCCCCAGTGTGTGTTGATATGCGGAGGGGGCAGGTTTAACTTTTTAGTTCAAAGATCTCCAGATTGCAAGAAGACATCTGGGACTGAAGTAGAGACTTCACAGGTCACCCAGAGAGTATAGACTTTTAGCTTGATACTTTGACAAAATGGGATTCTGGGGCTGTCTCCCTTAGTGATGAGAATGTATTTTTTTGTGTAAAAAGGAGAATGAACTGAATATTTGGTGACACGAGGGGAGCCTGCATCCCCTCACTAAGTATATCTGTCATCACTTTCTGATACGTGGTAGGACAGCACTTCCTCTGTTCCCTTCCCCTCGACGCCTACTTGGAATTAGGCATGACCATGAGCTTCACATGGAAGCACATGTGTCACTCCAGAGTAGCCTTTAGCTACTTTAGCAAGCCAGTGTGTGACTTGCCAAATTTTCTCTTCTCTGTCCAGTATAATGTGTATCACATGCTAAGTCACTTAGATTTGGGAATTCTTTGTTACTGAGGCTTAACCCAGACTGTGCTGACTGCTTCACAGAACATGCACTCCCTCCAACTTATAACCAGCTGCTTCACTGTTTACACTACCTGTCTGGCCCTGCAAGGCATTAAGTTTGCAACTCCTGAAGACAATTTCTAAATTTTTCATCAATAAAATTCTGCATTTCTCACCCATTTCCCTCCTTCTGAGCAGAACTACATTTAAATTGAATTTGGACTCTACAATAGGAAATTTACAAACTTTAGACTAAGGAATCCTAGATTTCAGGCTTGAGTTCATTATTTACCAGCTATATAAACCTTGATGAGTAGGTTAGCCTTGATTAATTGGTCTATTAAAAAAAAAAGAAGATAAAATATCAGCCATACCTACTTGACAGCAAAACTAGTGAGGAAATAATATACATGAGAGCATATTACCAAATAAAAAGCACTGGGTTATTATTATTCTTGAATAATGACTCCTCACATTGCAAAATCACACACACACCCATATATATATATCTCAGAAAGTGCTTTTTCCTCCCTGTCAAAAATTCCTTGCTGTAGTTAAAACAAGTTTGTACTTACCCCATCCTCAGTGCAGATAAACTTGCTACTGACTTTCATAGATGTGAAGACTAGTTCTCCTCAGAATTTCTTTATAGTCCAAGTTATATTCTCAATCCATAGCCATCAAGGCCATTCCATATATAAAATCATAATTTTCATTTATCAGTTTTTAAAAATTATTTTTTTAAATGCTTTGCTGAATAACACATCTGTATGAATTTTTTCTATTACATACTAATGACTTTGTTTATATCTCTATCATAGCACTTAACCCAATTTGCCTACATTAGAATCAATTTTCTATCTTCCACATTAAATTGTCAATCCTTTGAAGGATTATGTCTACATATATTTTTGTATGTATCCAGAAACTTATTCAATTAATAGATTGGATTTAGCATATTTAAATAAAATTAACAAATTTAAATTAAATTGGCATATTTAAACTTAATTCAAATTAAAAATCCATAATAGTATAATAATATAGACATATATTATTATGCTATATGTGTATATCTGTATATACACATATAGCATATATACAGTTGACCCTTGAACAACGGGGGTAGGAGGTTAGGGGAGTTGACCCTCTGTGCAGTCAAAACCTTGCATGTAACTTATAGTCAGCCTTTCATAAAGGAGGCTCTTCCTTATTTGTCGTTCTGAATCTGCAGATTCAACCAACCGAGGACTGTGTAGAATTTACTGTTGAAAAAAAATCCTCTTATAAGTGGACTCACACAGTTCAAGTGTGTTGTTCAAGGTCAACTCTATATAGTTATAATAACTCCATAATATTATATATATATAATTTAGTATTATAATATAGGACTTCTAATAAAAATTATTTGCTACCAAGCACATATTGATCTTAAAAAACGTTTATAAATCTAGCATAGCCTGTATTACCTCCCTAATGCATCTCAGGATATGCACTTGCAGTGTGGAAAGAGCACAGGCTCCGTAATTTACTGGCTGTGAGGTCATGTACATGTATTTGGCCCTTTGGAGGCTCAGTTTACCTGTCTGTACAATTGACATGGTAGTACCCATCTCATTGGCCTGCTGTGGAGTCAACTGAGAAGTAGACATAAAGTTTCTGGTGAATTACAGTAATCACCCAAATTTCATTCCTTACCTGGATTCATGAAGAGGATCTAACTTTCACAGTATGCTTTTTTCTCCAGGTATGGACTGGAATTTTTCCTCCTTTGGCCCAATGTACTTTAATTTGAAAACCTGAAGGTTAAAAAAGCAAAGGAAGCCTTGCCTTCTTTTCCAGTTTATAAAATAACAAGGAAAACCTTGAGTTGGAAGCATAATTCAACATTTCAAATATTCTGTATTGACTTCATTGAAGTAGCCAATACAGTTTAAACAATTTCCTATTTGTCATTACAGTGATAATTAATAGATATGATTTTACATACAGAATATTATGATATTTTTGTATAAAAAAGTATATATGCCAGCATACATGAATGTATTTATGGGAAAATGCTATATAAATGTAAGTTGATTTTTTAAAACATTATCATTACATTATATTTTTGTTACTTGAGAATGATAGACAGTCTGTATGTGCTTCCTCCTTCATTCGGTCAATACAAGTAAAAGCTTTTGCTTTTTGATAATATTGGCAAATATTATTAATTAACCACTTGAATTTGAGGTTTCTCTTCTAATGGCTTTGGCAATATCTGTTTCAATATCTGATAAATAAAACAACAAACTAATTCATTCAATTTTTTTGATGATGCTTCAAAAACAATATCAAATAAATCAACACTTCTAAATATGTACTCTGAATGTCCAATAGTGATTTTTACATCCCATCTGAGTTGTGAAGGGTATATATTAAGTCTATTTCAAACAAAAGAAATGTACTTTTCTGAGGAAGAAATTTGTTTAATAACAAATTTGTTTAATAACTGCTAGCCAGGGCTGAAGATTAAATATTATTGCATTGTATATGTATGCCACATTTTGTTTATCCATTCATCCATCGATGGGCATTTGGGTTGTTTCCACCTTTTGGCTATTGTGAATAATGTTGCTATTAACATGTGGTACAAATATCTGTTTGAGTCCCTGCTTTCAAATATTTTGGATATATACCCCAAAGTGGAATTTCTAGATCATATGCTGATTCTATGTTTAAGTTTATGAGGAAATGTCAACTCTTTTCCGCAGCTGCTGCATCATTTTACATTCTTACCAGCAACGTATAAGGATTACAATTTCTTCACATCCTCATCAACGCTTGTTATTTAAAAAATTTAATAATAGCTATCTTAATGGGTGTGAAGTGATAATTTAGATGATTTTTGAATAATACAGGTTTAAATGTTAACTGATTTGGCTAAGAGTTATGAGGATATGCAACATTTGGACAATGTTTAAGTGTACCAATCTCCAGTTAAAATTTCCCACATATAAAATTAAACTAAGATACATTCATTAACTGAATAAATATTATACCGCTCGCTGTGTTGAGCACCGTACTAGGCATAAGAGTATTGTCACGGCCTATGACAAGTCCCAATGTATTTGAGAAATTAGGTCAAATGTCTCTTTAGCAACTGCTGTCACAGTAAGAACAACTTGGTCTGTTGAACTGTGGGGGCAGTAATGTCGTCTTACATTTGATTATTCATTTCAGAGCTTTTAAGGTATTTTAATGTGGACTATCATATTTGATAGCGTCTTTGTCCTTGTGTGTAAAACAGTGATAATCATCTCTGGAGGTCAGCACATCAACCTAAAATATATATTTACTGTTCTCTGATGGCTTCACCGGACCCACAAAGATCCTTTGAGCTCCAGGACATTTGATCACAGTCTAGTTATGCTCTTCGGATTTGAAGGCACTTCAGATGTAACATCCTAAATCCTCACTCCCCCATTTACCTTTCTCTCTTCCTTAATAGTTTGTGCCTCTGTTAAGGCCATGAATATTAAGATGAGAAGAAATCCAGGCTGGCCCATGGCCTGACTTTAATTAATCACGGAGCTGTCCCTCTGGGCCAGGATATCACTGTAACATCCTTCTTAGGACATGCTCTTAGCAGCCACTAGCAATTATTTCTATTTGGCCCTCAAGGTGCCTACCAGCCTTCCCTTTATCAATACAACTATCTCACATGACAGATGGAGAAACTGAGGCTCAGAAAGTTGATCTTTCCACTAGTGCTCCTGTTATTAGTCTCCTTTTAAAAGATGAGGGACCCAGGCTCAGAGAGAGTTGAGATGCTGGGCTGAGATTCCTGAATTCCTGAATCCTAAACCAGTGATCTTCCTACTACCACAGGAAATTTCTGACAAACATGGAGCTTACCTTTCTTCTTGATCCAAGATTAAAAGCAAGAAAAAATATGTCCAAACCACTTTCTTCTTCCTTCTGTAAGCCTAATGTCTTTACTAGGACACTAAAAGTTAGAACAAAAGTTCTGACTATAAATTTACATTTTTCTTTTTGCTGACTTAATATTTGTTCAGCACAAGCTTATCTTGAGATTTTCCTACTAATATTGTGTTTTTAAGTCTCACTGTTTTCCTGTGTATTTTTTAATTTAACCAAATAAATTAAGACGATAGACATATCTGAGAATTGAAGCTCCAAATATGATCTTCCATAACTTAAAAATATTGCAGTCTGGCCATGTCTTCTGAACTCCAAATATTTATCTTAAGAGCAATCTTTCTTTGCCTAGCAATACAGGGCCAAGCTTTAAGTTGGCAGACAACCAAACCCTACCAGGTGACTTCGGTCCCTGAGTGACTGACTGCCTTTAAATGGCTCATGTTTTATTATAACGTGTGATTAAAACATGAAGACAAGTAATAAAATCATGCCCAGGGAGACCATCTGAATATACGGTCCAGGCTCAAGAGAGGATTGATTTGGGTTCTATTAAAATGAAATTATGGTGGGCCATAATGTAGGGTTGTTGTGCCATGAATCCTGTCACAGAGTATTTCCATATGGATTGCATCACTGTGTACATGAGGGATCACATTGGCAGATTCATATGTACCAGATCATACACCTAGAGAAGTTGCTCTTGCCAGTGGAGATATCTCTTACGCAGCCTTTAATAAACAAACTTTGTCTCTACCTATAGTCTTCTCTGGCCCCCAGGCTGGGTACAATATCTTTCTCTGTTCTCCCTTTGTGCCCTGTGAGTATCTCTGCCATGACTCTTATCACGCTTGGGTGTAAATGTTAACTTTCTTGTTTGTCACACCCGGGAGATTATGAGTTCCTTAAGAATGGGAAATAATTTTCATGCACTTTTATATCCTGAGTGTCTAACATAATAGAAGGTAGTCAATAAATATTTGCTGCATGAATGAAGATAACTTGTGGATAAAATTCCATGGATTTATTTCTTAGTAGATCTTTTGCCTATCTCTATCATGGTATTAGGGTATGCCTTTATTTAATGACTTACCTGTCACCCTGCTATACTGTAAACACCTTTGGGGCAGGAACTGTAAGGCATTCATTCAGGTGCCCCTGGTTCCTCTCCGTAGTAAGGATCCAGTGGGGCATCATGACCTGCTGCCACCCTCCTCTCCAGCCTCATTTTATACCACTTCTCACCTCTTCCTCTATGTCAGGTTACACGAACCATCTCCCAGATAGTTCACTTTTGCTTCTGTATATTTGCACTCGCTATTCCTTCTTTTACCCTGAACATTCCTCTCCTCCTCCCTTACCCCTAATTTCCCTTTAGGTCCAGCTTAAACATCACATCTTTCATATGGGCTTGCATCCCAACCCTCTTGGGTTGGGCTTGATGCGCCTATGACTTGCTCACACCAGCCCTGGTGTTTGCTCGATCATCACCTTTATTCTATTGTGTCATTCCTTTGGAATAGAACATCTTCCTTTCTGAACTGTCAAGTCCATGGATCTTATGCTCCAATGATTTCCCAGCATCTATCACAGTGCCTGGCATCTATCAGATACATAATTAACATTTTTTGAGAAATAAAAATTTCCCACAATCTGGCTCCACCCTCCCCAATTTGCCACATTTCTCGTGCATCCCAACTTAACCTCTTTATTCCATAAAATTTACAGCTAGTTTTCTCCCTTAGAGTTCTGCTTGCAATGCCTTTCCACTTTTTCCTAACTCTGCTTAAACTCCATTTTCTCCAATAAATTTTTGTTGGCTTCATCAGTACTCGTTTATTGCCCGACCCTTAGAAATCTATTATATTATCACCTGCACCACACAGATTATTTCCTGAGAAAATTACACCTAGTGTTGTTATTGAATGTGGCATTTGCCTCCCCAACCAGAATATTTGCTTTGGTAGCTTCCACTGTAGCGCTGTCTCTGCTCCATGGTGCTCCCTTCCCATGCCAGTTCAAGCTGGGCAAAATCAGATTCCATAAACACAGTCTTGTATTATAATAAATGGTAGAAGGGAAACAGAGGGTGTGAAAAACAACCTGTGAAAATTTGTTTTTGATAGTGCAAGAGAAGCATCAAAGTAGTCATTGTGGGCCAAAAAAAAAAAAAAAAAAAATCAAAGAAAAAAACCAGGATTTTATTGAACTTCTTTGCCCTTGTTTTATGTTGATTTTTCATTTCTTTTTTTTTTTTACGCTATCTTTTCTGTGTTTGAGGTCTTTATGGCTTTAAATCTAGCTCTAGCGTAGGCTTAAAACCAATTATCTTTGACTTCAATTTCAGACCATTTTAAACTCATCTGGGAGGTCGGAGACCTGAATTCTGGTCCTATCAATGTGTCCCTAAGTAGCTCTGTGATTTTCTGTAAGTCACTTGTTCTCTCTGCATCTTCACAATGAAAGGTGATATCGAATGATCTTAAATGGCCTGGGAAAACATGGCACACTTTTCTAAGTCATTCTTTCACCACTCTCCTCTCTCATATTTATCATTCCACTCAGCTAGTGCAATTTCATTACTACCCCTCAGCCAGGTATTCCCCCAATCAGGAAAGCCATCTTGATCATTTTCCACCAAGTGATGTTCACTACCCCTACCCATCGTGATTCAAAATTTGTTCTTTCAAAACATAACTAAGTACCCCACAAGGGTGCCAGTTATTTCCTTGTGCATAATTCATTTGATAGAATATTTAATTTGCTGATGTTCTTTCCTATAAACTTCTTTTAAATTCCCCCAAATCATAATCTCAAATTTTCATTAGCTTTTGTCTTCTAATACATTTATAACCTCTGCATAGTGTAACACAATTATCTCCTAATAGTAAGAACCAGAACAGAGAAGCTCAGGCAAAATGATAAAGTTGGCAAAAAGGACTTTGCTTAAGCTTTGCACAGAGAAAGGATTTGGACAAGGAGAGGACTGACCTCTTACTTATGGAGGACAATGTCATGGTCAGAATGACAAAAAGCAGATATGTCTAACTCTTATTTTCTTTCTATCTTCTTTGTTTAAGAGGCTGGGCTTTAAACTACTAAAGATTGAGCAGCCATCCGACATATCATTGGGAAGAAGGTAAGAAAGCGCCCAGCTGCATTAAATAATTAACATTCCAGATTAAAATCAGTGAAATCGCAGGGTAGAGAGGATGTAGGATTGCACATGTATTTTAAGTTACTGCTGAGAAATCATGAAATATGAGAGAGATAGAACAAGGACGGAGGGGTCTGGCAGAGAGCAGGAAATGCATCAGAGGCAACAGCACACCAAGAGAGCAGGAAAGGCAGTGGCTAGTGCCGAGGACAATGCATTCTGGCTCCAGCTTGTCCAGATTTGCATCCTCTTTCTAGCACTCTAGCTCTCGGCCTTAGGCAAGTGACTTACCTCCATGCCTCCACTTCCTGAGCTGAAAGATGGACATGGTAACAGTTACCTTTTGTTGCTTGATGTGAGCACTAAGTTAATAATGTTGCCGAGTTTGTAGACTAGCACCCACCAAAGGGTGACACTCAAGAAATGTGGACACACATTTCTTTTTGAAATAATTATTTGAAATTCTTGAGTAGACTAATAAATGGATGGCATTTGAATATTTTGGGAAGAAAATATTGATTACAGGGCAACCAGAACCCATGTTCTTAGTCAAGCCCGACTATACTCGTTGCCTCCTTGTTGACACACATGATGGCGGATCAGTAGAATTCTACAGTGTCTGTCTACATTCAACCAAGCGTGAAACGACGTTTCTCACAGTGATCACATAGACACAATGGGGAAACAGGGGAAAGTTCGAAAGCCTATTACAAAGAGATGAGGAGATAAAACAACTTCCCCCAAATCTTGTTGATTAATAAATTGCCATCAACCTGCAGGAGAATCTCTACCTGTAGAAAACAAGACTCTGTTCTTAGTCTCGTCTTATTCAAAACTCACCAATTACCAGTGTAAAACATAAAAGATAAGGTCATTAAGTCTGTATCTTTCACCCAAAGGAGAAAGTTTTCATATAAAGGAAAACAGCTCGAAGATTTTGATTATCTGCAATGTTAGAGGAATACCAAGATAGTTTTAGAGGTTAAATATAAAATGCTACATTTATGGGAATTCCCTGGAGGTCCAGTGGTTTGGACTCTGTGCTTTCACTGCCGAGGGAGGAGCTTCAATCCCTGGTCGGGGAACTAAGATCCCACAAGCTGTGCATGGCCAGGCTAATAAATAAATAAATAAATTGCTACATTTAGATTGAAAGAGGTGAGAGGTATGGCTTGGCACCAATTCTGGTTTTCCAGTGACCTAAAGTCATTGGAAACATTAGGTAACGATATCACATATCTTTAGGACACTAATGGAAAAGCATTCTCCAGACAAAGGAAGGGGATACTCCCTCTGTGTTCTCCAGCCATGGTTGGAACATCACTGGAGAAGAAGCGGGGCCCAGCCTGTTCAGCACTTGCCATGTGCCAGACATTGTTTTGACCAGTGTACAGATGTTGATAAATTTAAGTCTGTGTCATGTTCTTGATGTGACACTTTAAAATGAAAGTTGAGAAAGCAGACAGAACCCACAGGAAGTAACCAGATGGTAAGGAGTCAGGATGACCCTCAGGGAAGTAAAGATGAAGAGAATAGAAATACCTTTAATTTATTTTTAAATACTATCTTGGAAAAAAGAGATAGGATCAAGAGATGGATATAACAATGAGGTCCAATTTAAAGAAAACCTTTTAGCGAAACTAGAGAGAGCTCTCTGACCCCACAAGGGCCCAGGTCAAGCTGGAGAATCTCTAGTAAAAGAGACTTTGTGTCAGACGCTGCCCCGGGTTAGGTTAGATGACTTCTGGGCTTCTTTCAATTCTGTATCCTGTGGCTCACTATTAACAAATGATTGAATACTATTTTTAAATTAAAAAAAAATAAGATTTTGTGATTTATGACATTCAACCTGAGCCATAAAGTCTATCTTCACTCTCCAATGCTTTACCAGTTTCCCAAACCACAAATATCCTGTTAAGATAAAACACAATTTTTGATGAAAGAGAAGTAAAATAATGATCTAAAAAGGTATAATATCCAGGAAAATGTCCCTGGTAACCACTATTTTTTCTTCAAGTCCATGAAGAAAAGAGACTTCAGTTCTAGCATTGTCCCTCATCTGATGCCATAAATACTCTGTCCCTGGGAACAGAGATAGGGAGCTGGTATACTATGATCCTTCTTTGTGTTTTTTAATCTTCCATCTTCCCACAGACATGTTACTGAAAGGAAGTGATTATGTGCCATCAAGCACTTCTGGAATATCAAAATATGACTCTCCTTAACAGTCCTTTTCCCTCTTTAAGCGTACAGCTCACAGAATTGTTTTTTGAGGTATGGACACTTTACAAACTTTTCTCTTCACTCACCATTTCCTTACAAACCCAGGGTAGAGCCATATATTTTTAACTGGCTTCCCATATATATCTGCTGTTATCTGTCACTTCACCCTCTTGATGAAAATGTTTGCTTCCAATGTCTTTTTAAGACAAATATGCTGCCCAAACTGTACCGGTTCTAAAAATTGTTAATAATTCTTCACGGCACATTTTTTTCTTCTAAAGCAAATGGCTTGTTGCAACCAATGGAAGTCTGATTCTATTTATAAGGAGGAAGTTGCTTCTCTTCTAGAAGATTTTATCATTCTTTGGCACAAAGATAGACCTTAGTTTATTGGCCCAAGATGATTTCAGCAAAATTGTGTCCACATAACTGCAGAAGTAATTAAGCTCACATGGGGCTATCTGTCCTGCTGTCAAGGAATGGGGAAAAGTCCCTGGTGCAATTTAACATAAGAAATGCTGACACTGACTTCTGGAGATAGTAGATAAGAGACATGCTAGATCATGGGAGTTATTTTCACTCCAGTGTGTCATTGCCATCCATTATGAAGTTGAGCCTAACTCTGAAGAGAGCAGAGTGTACTGAATTCAGACAGAAGCCACAGCTGCCGAAAGTTCTGTGTTCAAAGCTCAGCAGAAACCAAAGGAAACATGGTAACGTGGTTTAGATTTGCCAGCCCTTCTAGGCAGGAGACCTGTAGGATAGTGGTGATGCTACCAAACAAAACTTGGGTCCACTTGCCCTCATGCAGTAAAGACAATCTACCAACACCAGGTTGTGGTGAAGGAAAGTGCAGCATTTATTGCAGGGCACCAAGCAAGGAGTCCAAGTAGCTAGTGCTTAAAAGGCCTGAACTCCATGAAGGCTTCCAGGGAAAGGTTTTTAAAGACAGGGAGAAGGAGGGTGGTTGTGGGGTGTGTGATCAGCTCGTGGGCATTCTTCTGATTGGTTGGTGTTGAGGTAACTGGGGGTCAACATCATCAATCTTCTGGTTCTCACCAGTCTGGGGTCTACATGCTTATGGGCATCATACAGTTAACTTGTTCCACCTGGTGGGATTTCAGTATCTGCCAAACAGCTCAAAGGGCATGGCTCAGAATATTATCTATAGCCCTTGAGGAGGAACTAAAGGTTCTTGACTTTGTTTAATGGCTAAACTATTATTACTTTGTCTTGTTTGACTCTTTTCCCTTCTTCCTGCATTTTCTCACTTCTCTGATTAAATTTACTCTCAGGGAAGGCCTAGAAGATTACAGACAAGAGGTAGGAGGACGACATGGGGGAGGTCTGTTCCAGAAAAACCCCATACGGTCCTGCTCGAGTATAGTAAGAGGGTGGGCAATGGGTCAGGCTGCCTGGGTTTGATCTCTGCCTGGGAATAAAGTCCCAGGTCTTTGTGATACTAAATGTCTGTGCTGTGTCCATCACATCAAGCTTCCTGCCTCTGTGCCCTTGTACTTACTTGAGAACCCAGAACATACTAAACCTTCATTACAGCTGTGTAGAACAAGTGAAGAGGCCAAGATGTTGCATGGCCTATTAAAAATATCCCAACCTAGTTCAAGTCCCTGACCTCCATCTCTGCTGATAACTTTTTGTGGCCTTAGAGAAGTCATTTTGGCTTTTGAGCCTTTATTTTGTGGCCTGTTAAGTGGGACTAATAACACCAGCTCTAGTGCATGGCGTTCTTTGAGGATAACATGGCACCATGGGTGTAAAAGCACCTTTGATCGTATTTTTATTCCAGTGAAGGCAGTAAAAGCTATTGGAGTAAGATTACCAGGCATGGCGAGATCTGGATAGCAACCAGAGTTGCCAGTCTTCCAAATCTGACAAAGCCCAGAACAGGTTAACTATGCCTCTGTGTGTCCCCTGCCCTAAGATGATGTGAGCAGGAAGTTTCTTGGCTGAGACAGTAGATACCTCTGCATTAGGGACACCTTCTTCCTGCTTCACCATACAGGGCATATGGCAAGATCTTCCAGCAAAAAGACAATAATGTAGACACACCTAATATCATTGGTGTCTCAATCCTCAAGAGGAGGCATTTTTGGAAGAATGGAGGCAATTAGGCACTTTTTTAAAAAAATTGAAGTATAGTTGATTTACAATATTTTATTAGTCTCAGATGTAGAGCAGAGTGATTCATATATATATATATATATTCTTTTTCAGATTCTTTTCCATTATAGGTTATTACAAGATATTGAATGTAGTTCCCTGTGCTCTACAGTTGGTCCTTGTTGTTTGTCTATTTTATATATAGTAGTGTGTATCTGTTATTCCCACACTCTTAAGTTATCTCTCCCTCCACCCCAGGTTTCCCTTCTGGCAACCATAAGTTTGTTTTCTATGTCTGTGAGTCTATTTCTGTTTTGTAAATAAGTTCATTTGCATGCTTTTTTATATTCCACATGTAAGTGATATCATATATTTGTCTTTCTCTGTCTGACTTACTTCACTTAGTATGATAATCTCCAGGTCCACTCATGTTGCTACCAATGGCATTATTCCATTGTTTTTATAGTTGAGTAATATTCTATTTTATCTATCTATCTATCTATCTATCTATCTATCTATCTATCTATCTATCTATCTATCTATCTATATCTCTATCTATCTATCTATCTATCTATCTATCTATCTATCTATATATATACCACAACTTCTTTATCCATTCATCTGCTGATGGACATTTAGATTTCTTCCATATCCTGGCTATTGTAAATAGTGCTGCAGTGAATACTGGGGTGCATGTATCGTTTTGAAGTATGGTTTTTTCCAGATATATGCCCTGGAGTGGGATTGCTGGATCATATGGTAGCTCTAGTTTTAGTTTTCAGAGGAACCTCCATGCTGTTTTCCACAGTGGCTGCACCAATTTACATGTCCCACCAACAGTGCAAGAGGGTTCCCTTTTCTCCACACCCTCTCCAACATTTGTTGTTTGTAGATTTTCTGACGATGCCCATTCTAACTGGTGTGAGGTGATACCTCATTGTAGTTTTGATTTGCATTTCTCTAATAATTAGTGATGTTGAGCATCTTTTCATGTGCCTCTTGGCCATCTGTATATCTTCTTTGGAGAAATGTCTATTTAGGTCTTCTGCCCAAGGCACCTTTTCTCATAACTAGTGGTTAAGGAGATGGGAAGACCAAAGGCCCATCGTGTGCATGCCATGCTGCCATGCCCAGTGCCTCTGAGCAGTTACCTTCATAGTCAAAGCAGATTGAGTGTGGACTTAGGCCGGACATGCCAGGATCAAAGTTAGCACCATGGGATTTTTATTCACTCACTCACTAATTAATTAATTGATTCATGCATTCAAAATATTTATGTCACCAGGTTATAGGCCAGGTACCATTCAAGCACTGGGTATGAAATATTAAAGAAACCAGCAAGATCTCATCTCCTGTGGAACTTAGATTAGGGCAAATAGGCAACAAAGCAAGCCGACAACTGGATAAAAAAGTATATTTCATATATGGATAAGTGCTGTGCTGAAAATAAAACAGAAAAATGTCATAATCTCAGTTTCACTATCCATCAAAGGGAACTCACGATATCAAATCTGCAGGAGTCTTGGCAGGAATGTACCAAGCACGATGACTGGTGCACAATGGGTGCTTAATCAATATCTGTTCCTTTAAACATTCTTTTTGATATGAATTCTCTTTTTTCCCTCATTTTTATAATATGAATGAAAGCAATATATAATAAAATTTGAAAGAGAAAAGATCTCAGAAGACTGGTATATAGTCTGAAAGACACCAAACAAAGGAAAAAGAGTGGTCGTATACATTTGACTTGCTGTTTGGAAGGAGGGAGGTGATATAGGTGGTCACCTGTTCATGAGTGTTAAGAACAAGCTTAAGTGTAAGCCGGCAAAATTACCTTCCTTTTCCTCATTGGGAGTTTCCCTGAGTCCTCCTTACTTTCCAGTAATGAAAGTCAAACCCCCAGTTTTATCTCACAACTCTCCCCAAATCAAGTCCCATTGCTACGTATCTAAAAATCACCTTTATCAATTGTGATGAGGACGGTGGTGCCACCATTTACTGAGCACTTATTATGTGCTAGGTCTTGTGTTTTACACAAACCATTTCATTAACTCTCAAAATAGCACTAAGAGAGGTATATATTCACCCCTTTTTTTATAGATGAAGAACTTGAGATAGAAAGAGTTTAGGATACTTGACCTATCAAGGGAATAGCAAAGGCACTATGTGAAATTGTCTAAGAAATACCACGATAATCTTATTTCAAGTTATCACCTTGTTCTAGACTGATGCAGCTACAGACCCCAATGCTTGCTCTCAAGCTTGGTTTCCACCCTTAACTCCTAGCAGCTCCTGTCTCTGCCAAGTTTGTATCTCAGTTTTGTCTCAGTATCCACTTTCCTCCTACCTCCCTCATGTGGGCAAGTTTAAACAAGGTTAAATTCACTCTATCCTTCATGCAAATTCCAATGTATACAGTGACTAGAGGATAAAATTAGGCCAATGTATAATTAGGGAGTGGTGGGGACTGTGGCATGGGAAGTACCTACCCCATCTAAATGGGGCAGCTGTTACTCAGCTCCAATTTTTTGTTCCTGTATGAGTAAGCAAGTGTTATCAGTGAAGCTGGAACTTGGGTTTGCATTTGAAATATCTTTATTTTTAAGACACAGTGAAGTCTGAATGACCACAGTTATACAGTCATAGGCTGCCAGGCTTTGAGCTCTGAATTTGATAATTCACATTTCAAAATATTAGGAGCTCAGGTATATAGTTTAAACCCTTGATATGGCAAGTATGTCTTTATGCTTATAACATAATATGAAGAGGGAACTGACTTATTTATGGTCCCATAGCTGGTCAGCTGCACAGTTGAGACTTCACTCTAACCTCCCAGCTTTCAGACCAGTGGTCTCCCTGCAACACTGCCACTCACAGGCACCATTTTGGCAGGTACCTAAGACTAACCAGAAATAACCTTCCACACTTTTGAATGGATTTGGAGTTAAAGAAGGAAAGGTAAGAAAAGTATTGGATTTAGAGGGATTACATGATTGATTCAACTTAGTATTTCTTAAGCTACTGTGTAATTGAAATTATCTTTATAATATGCTCACTCCTTCACAGGCACTAAACCTTTGAGGGCCATCACCATTCCTACACAAATCAAAAAAAAACTTTTTTGTATTACATAGGGTTTAAAAATTTAGCTGTGAGATTCAATAATGCTAAAAATCTCAGTAGTGTACAATGTACTTTCTTATTGACACTAACTCCAATGCAGAGATTCATGGTTAGGTGGCTCTCCAGGCAGGAATTTCTCCAAATAGCTTAGGAACCCAGATTCCTTCCACCCTGGGACACTATGTCATCCTCACATGTGACCAGTAAAGAGGGAGAGTCACATCTGGGAGACTTTTTTGGGGATTCAGGTTGGGAAAGGAGTACATCACTTTTCCCACATTCCACTGGCCAGACCCGGTCATATGACCCACACTTAGATGCAAGAAGGGTGGGGATTATACTTTTCCTATGTTCCCAAGAATAGAAAGAAATGGATTGGGAATAATATGATACTAGTTTTAGGAAGGAAAAAGTAAAAAAAAAGAAAAAAGAAGGAAAAGCCAGCATTATTCTGCACACATGATTTTTCCCACTGGAGACTTGGTTCTCTATGACTGAATTATGAGAATTAAGTTCTTTTGCTGGGAACAGAATTATTACTACACATGCACAGCAGCAGGTGAAATGCAAGAGACTGAGGATGAGGATGTTAAAAGCTTCTGTCAACTGCCTCCAGAAGGACTTTCACAAGTGTGGTGGACCCAAGATTGCTATGCAGTTCCCTGGAGGTTGACTATCAGTGGGAATGTTCCAGAAATGGGGGACCAACAAATCAGAGGCCCTTCATGGCTTTGTCTCAGCCTCTTGTAGGGAGTGCACTGTGAGAAAAGGCTATTTTCAGGGAATGAATCAATGTCTCCCTGCCTGACAGTTTTGCCTTCTAAACACATTGTACTCTGCCATAACTTGGGAGGCTTGGGGGTTTGTTTTACAATTACAAATATTTTTCTCCACCAGTTTTTGAAGACAAATACTGCTGTTTCTTCTGAGGCTGATAGAGAAAAATTAGTTAAGAAGTGAGGGAAATAAAATGCCCTACGTGCAAATACAATGACGATAATCGAGGGAAAACATCAAACAAACATACAATGGTCTTTAATTAAGAATAAAACGATGAAGCAGACTTGGACAAGAATATCATCTTTGCAATTAATATTCAGATTAAGTCTCAAGCCTCCAGACACCCTCGAAATTGAATCACTTCCTACCAAATAATGTATCTATAATTCAGTTTATCCTCAGGAATAGTAAGCTGAATTTACTCTGATCTACCCTTATGTCAGGACATTTGGCTCACTATGAACATTTGTCCTCACATCTTTTTTTCTGGATGCTCAGGCAGAAGCTCTCTGAACAATAGTCACCATCCAAATGCTGAGAATTCTAAAATTCAGAGTCAAGTATATCAGAGCTTATATTAATCTACTTGGGCTTCCATAACAAGCACCACAGATTGTGTGGCTTAAACAACAGAAATTAATTTTCACAGGTTTGAAGCCCAAGATCAAGGTGTCAGCAGTGTTGATCTGAGGCATATTTCCTTGACTTGTAGATGGCCATCTTCGGCCATCTTCTCCCTGTGTCCTCATAGAATTTTCTTTCTGTATCTATCTGTGTTTGAATTTCCTTTTCTCATAGGGACACCAGTAAAATTGGATTAGGGTTCATCCTAAAGACCTCATTTTCATTTAACTACCTACTTAAAGAAACTATTACCAAATACGGTTCACGTTCTGAGGTACTGGGGGTTAGGGCTTCAACATTTGAATTTTGAGGGGATTTAATTCAGCCTATAACAGAGCCCCATTTTTCAAACTCTGGAAAGTGTTCTATGAGTATTCTGGAGTGGGGGCAGTTAAGATGTCAAACAGAAACTATGCAGATGCTACCTTCTTGGAGCTTCATGCCACATACAATGCCTGAAGATATTCCCCTAGATTCTTTACTTCCTTGAGCTAATGTATTATCTTCTGAGTTAAGTGAGCTTGAATCTGGTTTACTTTTGCTTGATACTTGAAGAAATCTGACCTGTTTACACACCATATTCATAGGGATTCCTTCAGGACCTCCTCAGTTTGGCCAAATTAAAGTTAAGTTATTGAAGGGCAAGCTGTTGTTTTTAAGAATCCAAATGGTTAGCTGGCTCTCATTTTCAGCAAGCTTAAGATTAATAAATGACAAATTTGCAAGGCATATTTTACATGTCCCATTAAACTGGAGGGATTAAGTGTGCACAAAAAATGTGCACACTTTTGATGTGCATAAAGCACAAAAAGCCCAGGTAGAGAAAGCATGCCCAATTTATGGTTCTGTAGGAGACTTTCTCTGTAATTATCATCTTAACATTAAAGAGCATAATATACAGTAATGCTAAAAGGTACACAGCACTAAAGTCATTGTGTCTTTTGACTCTTCTAGGAGGGCAATCCTTTCTCCCTCCTGTCCCGGCCATGCAGCTTCTCCGTAGTCTGAGAGCATTCACAGCAAATGAAGTCAGTCACTCCTGGTGGGTTGTTTGCTTACTAATGTCTCTCAGGAGTGGACGCAGGAGGCACCCAGGAAGGATTTCTTGCCATCCTATTTCCAACAAGCCATCCAGGCTTTCTTCTGAGCAGATGTGGCTAATCATATCCACATATGCCAATGCTTCCAATTACCTGGAAATCATAGTGGTCAACAGAGTCTTTTAAATGACCAAAAGCTTGCATTTTCTCCCCAAGTTCTTAATAATTTGAATTGGCCTTGAAAAATCCTAAGGGATTAATGCAAAAGGATGAATAATAGCCCAAAGAAATTCTTTAAAAAAGAATAATCCCTGGAACATTTCGTTTTTATTTACTTATTTATTTTTGGCTGCATCAGGTCTTGGTTGTTGTGTGTGGGTTTTCTCTAGTTGCAGTGAGCCGGGGCTGCTCTTTGTTGCGGTGTGCAGGCTTCTCATTGTGGTGGCTTCTCTTGTTGTGGAGCACGGGCTCTAGGTGCGTGGGCTTCAGTGGTTGCAGCACACTAGCTCAACAGTTGCAGCACGAGGGCCACAGAGTGCACGGCCTTCAGCAGTTGCAGTGCATGGGTTCAGTAGTTGTGGCTTGTGGGCTCTAGAGCGCAGGCTCAGTAGTTGTGGTGCACAGGCTTAGTTGCTCTGTGGCATGTGGGATCTTCCTGGACAGGGATCGAACCCATGTTCCCTGCATTTGCAGGTGGATTATTAACCACTGCACCACCAGGGAAGTCCCTGGAACATTTTAAAGTGCAGTAAAAACTCTATGGAAGGAATTTCTTTGAGAAAGAGGGATCAAAAGGATAAGATGAGTCACTGAGTTTTTACCAGAGTATTGTTTGGGTTTCAATCATTTTTACTGAAAATGTCTACGTCCTTCATAAAGATACAGGTGAAGTTATTCACACTTATGCCATTAGGTAGCCCTTTTTCAAGGATTTGAATAATAAATTCCTGCTTTAATTTTTCCTGTCCTTTCCCCAACACTTTCAAAATGTTTGCTTACCTATATATTTTTTTGACATTATAATCAAAAGATTAAAGACTGATTTACAGCCCAAGAGTTTCAATATACTCAGTTCTGAAGCTTAAAAGACCCAATTCTGTCAAATGGACTCCATTCTATCTCATTCTTTTTAAAAGAGTTCTCTTGAAATTTTATTAAACAATAATTTTCAGGACAAATAAGAGAAAACACTGCTACATATGTGCCAGAAAAAATACATGGGGCATGTAACATGATTAGTAATAATTTAGAAATATAAACATTCTTAAATGTCTTATCTTGCACTGTGCTCTTGTATACGCACTGTCACAAGTCCTTTAAGAAGTGGACAGAGTACAAATCTTAAATTCAATTTGTTGCTAAGCATCTACTCAGCAGCAGAAAGCATGGAAATAATAAGGATTGAAATCAGCTTGAAATGTCACCTAATCTAGCCCCATCAGAACCTTGAATTCCCTTGATGCATTGTTGCCAAGAAGCTCCTCTCTCATGTCTGAACAGCAAGAGCAACCACATTTATTCTGCTGTGCTTCACTTTGTCTTTTTTGGTCTGTCTTGTAAGCTCCTTGATGGTGGGGTGATCCACCATCAGTAACACAACAGTCTCTCATCTGTTTGGACATATCAAACCTTAATCATTGTTTCTTGACTTGAGTCAAGTGCCAAGTCTCTTGTCCCAGCCAAATAATAATATCTGAATGATTCCTCATTGATAATTGCGATAGGCAGAAGGCTGGCCCCCAATGACGTGTACACCCTCATCCTCAGAAATTTACATGGCAAAAGGGACTGCACTGATGTGATTACGTTAAGGATCTTGAGATTGGGAGATTATCTGGATGGTTCAATCTAATCACAAAGGTCCTAATAAGAATACAGGAGGGTCAGAGTCAGAGAGAAGAAGATATGACAATGGAAGCAGAGGTCAGAGAGGAGAGATTGGAAGGTGCTTTGCTGCTGGGTTTGAAGATGAAAGGGGGCCATTACCTAAGAAGGTCGACAGTCTCTAGATGCGGAAAAGGCAAGGAAATGGATTTCTCTCTGGCACTTCCAGAAGGAACATGATAGTGTACATAAATCCATGCCACTCTCTCACTTCATCCCAGCTTAACCTTGCTCCTCCCCGTGTCCTCAAGTCCATTCTCTACGTCTGCGTCTTTATTCCTGTCCTGTCCCAAGGTTCTTCAGAATTTTTTTTTTTTTTTAGATTCCATATATATGTGTTAACATATGGTATTTGTTTTTCTCTTTCTGACTTACTTCACTCTATATGACAGTCTCTAGGTCCATCCACCTCACTACAAATAACTCAGTTTTTTTTTTTTTTTTTTTTTCTCGCCAAGTCACTTAATTTATTTGAACTTCTGTTTCCTCATCATTAATGTTCCTTTGATGTCTGAAATTTGGTGAAAATTAGATTCCAAGTATACAGAAATATCAGTTGGCTAAGGTTGGTCTGGAAAGACTTTTTTTTTTTTTTTTTTTTTTATGGTGGGGGTAATCTTGTGTGTGGTTTTTTTTTTTTTTTTTTTTTTTTTTTTCACACACACACACTGTATTTTATTTTTACAAGAGATAAATAGACTGACACCAAGCATTGTACATGGATGACCACAACAAAAGCAACAATGATTGCAATTACCAAACATGAAACACACTCATACTATGTCATAATATTGACATTCAGTCCAGTAATCCTCCACTGTAACAGCTCCTTTACTTTGCAGTGAAAATTGATTTGTATATTCTTTGCCTCTGAGTCCTTGTGGGATTTTTTTTTTTTTAATTCAGAGAGAAAGTCACAAAAATTATACTCATCCTCATCAGTTCACTCAGTCCCATGTAATTAATTGTTTTTTTTCATCTTGATCTTTTGTTAGCACTTTTATGAATAACTCAGTTTTGTTTCTTTTTATGGCTGAGTAATATTCCATTGTATATATGTGCCACATCTTCTTTATCCATTCATCTATTGATGGACACTTAGATTACCTCCATGTCCTGGCTACTGTAAATAGAGCTGCAATGAACATTGTGGTACATGACTCTTTTTGAATTATGGTTTTCTCAGGGTATATGCCCAGTAGTGGGATTGCTGGTCATATGGTAGTTCTATTTTTAGTTTTTTAAGGAACCTCCATACTGTTCTCCATAGCGGCTGTATCAATTGAACTGGATTTTTTAAAAAAAGGATTAGGTAGTGCAAAGATAAGAAAAGGAAAAGATAAACTACAACTTTTTAATTTGTTAAGTTGTGTTATAGAAGTTATTTGCTATATGTACACTTTCAGATTAAATTTTTAAATATAATAATAATAACAATAACAACAATAATGATAATAACAATAAAACCATTGAGAAAGCCTGACATAGAAATTGGAACATAGTAAGAAACAAGTAAATCATTAGTGAAGTCCTTGGAAAACCTCTGTCCTCTACCCTGTCTTATTTGCCAACTCTGGTGTCATCCAATATTCATTACTTCTGGCTCCTACTTTTAATATCCACAGAAAGGCTATAAACTGAGGTAGAATGCCTGCTTCGCCAACTCTATTGTTGCTAGAAGACCTCAGTTTTAGGCCCGACCCTCTAAGTTTGGACCTAAGATCAAGTCGCTCTTTTCCACAGGCACCCCTTACACAGAGCGGGTCTTTGCTTTTTAACGTACCTTAACATGGTCTACAAGCCCGAAATTGAGCCAGACCTGACCGACCCAGCCTTGGAAAGGGCCCAGGGAGAGCATTCATCTCCCAAAACGTGCCATCTTGACAGACAAAACAATTCTAATTGTATGTGACTTTCTTCCTTGTCACCCTTCCCTACTACCCTCAATCCACAAATGCCCTAAACCACATAGAGTCAGGATGCTTGGTGTTAGATGTCAGAAAAATCGAATTCACAGCTGGCTAAAAGGAGATACCCTTAAACAAATCAGGTATGGCTGGATCCAGGTACTCAAACTCTCTCCAGTAATCTCTTTCTTAAATTAACTCTGTTTTCCTCTAGGCTGGATTTATTCTTCACTAAGCTCCCACACATAATACCAAGAGTGGCCACCAGCAACTCTAAGCATAGGCTCCATCAGCATAACCGTCCAGGGAAAGACTAGAATCTAATCACTCCAGCAAAAAATCTTGAGACTACTCTCACTGGCCTGGACTGAGATTGTTGCTCACATCCGAGCTGTGTGTCTGGCAGGCTGCGAACATACCTCCAACACCAGCTTGACAATGCCAGAGTGCGGGATCAATCCTCCTGAACCCATGTGGGCTGACACTAGGAACACTGGTTTCCTGAGTACCAAGCAGAGTGCTGCCACCCAGAGGGAGAGGAAGGGAATCTTAGGAGACAAAAACAAGTGTTCAACCACACCTTCTCCAAAGTCACTTCATCTTTATCTTTGTTAGGCCTTGTTTAGTCCTTCTCTGATTCTCTCTCTGCCTGCCTCTTGGTTCCTAATTTTCTGCCACCTATACCTCTCCTCCACTCTCTCGCTCTCCCAAACAATGTGGAAATCTTTCTGTCTGTAGTCCTCAGCTTCTTAATATACTATCCAACCCCACGGCACTCTATACTTTACCTTTTTGGTTCTCATTTTGCTGGTCTTTACTATTTTGGGTTCTTATTTGCTAAACTGGAAGCTCCGTGAATGTGAAGGGACCGTATATTGGTCACTCACCCCTGAATCCCCAGGACCTTGCAGAACATCTGGCACATGGCAGTGGCCCAAATACTCTTTGTTGAATAAGCAAACGACTCCAGTGAAAAAAGTTTGTATATATTTGGCAACATGCATTTTACTTTTCAAGATATAGTCTCCCAATGAGCACCAGGAGAAGAGAGAAGAGGAAAATGAATAATTGAGGTCAAGACCAGTGAATTCTTACAACCATCCTAAGGAAGTCATGATTTCAGGAGAAGTAAAAAATCAATAGGCATCTTATGGGAGTATAAATATCTACAGAAATATGCAGATTGACCAGCTCAGTGTAATTGACTGCTAAAGATCTGATACAAAAACACAACTCTTTAGAGTGCCCCCATAAAAGTGCACATGTTATTCAGTAGGACTTGTAAAATCAAAGTTATGTTTCTATTTATTAATTAACAGTTGCCAGCAACTGGATGTCAAGTAGTTTGATATAAAAACAGAGAGAGACGAGGCAAAAGCAACTCACAGAATCCTGTACTTTTATCAACACTCCCATGCAGGTATTTGTAAAGACAATCATTTCAAATGAATTCAGTTCCTAAGTCCATTTTCGTTTTATAAGACTTGAGAATTTTCTGGTAAGTCATCATATAATTACAGGTATCTGGACCTTAAAACCTTAAATATTACCTCTCTAGTCCCTCTACTGGATGGAACTAAGTACAAAAAACCTGTGGTTCACTTAAACAAATTAACTCAGCTTCTACAACATGCTGGACAAAATAAGCCTTGGGTTATCGCAATCATCCATCAGAAAGCTTACTTTAATCTTCCAAGGAGAGCTAAAGAGATGCAGCGACCCCTGTAGCATATGCATATACACCCATCCAGGTTAGGATCACTTTTAAATATCTGGGCAAGGGGAGGAGCTAATTAGAACAGGCTCTCTGGCTCTGTGGTGTTTCTGCAGTCTCACTTTTAAGTTCTTAGTGTTCTACATCATGGTCATAATCGTGAAGTCACACACAGTGCATAATATACTTGTAGTTGGATTGGGGTAGAGTATTCAGAGACTGAGTTTTGAAAAAATGAGAGACAAAAGTAATCTCTTTGAAGAGACATATTATCGAGATGAAGAAATATATATACATAGCACATACATACAACAAACAGATATGAGAATACATATAACATATGTATATATTTGACAGATGTGTGTGTCTTAAGAGCAAAAACTAACATTTACCGTGATTTAAAAGGAAAACTGAACACAGGGAACTATACGCAATATTTTGTAATAACCTCTAAGGGAAAAGAATCTGAAAAAGAACACACACACACACAAACACACACTCATGTATATATATATATATATTTAGGCACTGAATCACTCTGCTGTACACCTGAAACTAACATGATATTGTAAATCAACTATAGTTCAAAGAAAAAACTGAAACTCCTTGGAAAGGAAAAACAAAAAAAATGCCTGTTAGGCACAAATTTCAAATTCATTCTGGTTAGGCTAAAAACAAAACTGGCTTAAAAAAAAATTAAAGGGAATTTGGAGACCAAATCCAGTTCTAAGCTTCTGCTAAGCTACTAACTTTGTGATTTTGGACAAGTATCAATTTTTCTGGGCCTCAATTTCTTTATCTGCAGAAATGGGTGTGGAGAATCTCATGAGAAATCAAGAAAACAGTTATTAAACTTAATGTTCTACCTAAATATTAGTAATTAATACCAATAGAACATTGGATTCAGGGAACAAAAAACACACTACTCTTGAAATGTAAATTTATTATAAAGAAGCACACAGGGCAAAGTTAAATTCAAATGTTTTAAGACTTTTTCTGAATAATAAAGGCATATGTATACCTTTATCTATATATCTACTTGGAGAAAGATATCTTTCATCCAAAATTCATAACTAGAATTCACTACCTGTATAAACTTGCCAACTAACAAAATTTAACAAATTATTAAAAAAATATAATGCTGGGCATGTCTATTATAACACATCACAAACCTGATAATAAATCCAAGTGAGCCTCAAGGAAATGAAGTAATTGTATTGATAAGATCACTTAGTCTGGTGGAAAAAGCACTGAAGTTCAAATCTAAAATAAAAATTTGAGTTTAAATGCTGTCCTGCTACTTACTACCAGTAAGACTTCAAGCCAGTAATGTAACCTCTGAATTTGTTTCTTCATCTGTGAAATCTATTTCTTTTATTTTGAGGCAAAAGTTACTTGGAGGAGAGAATGAAGAGGTGAGTACAGTAAAACCAAAAGTATTACAGTTATGGATTATGGCAGAGAATGAAAATTCAATCAAAGAAGAAATAGGAACAAATGAAATGGAAACATAAATAATAATTCTATTCAAAGAAGACTTAGAAGAGTTGAAAAAGATATGAGTTACTAATGAAATATGTTAACAATTTTAAAAGCAGAGTTAATGTAAAGGGTCCTTATCTACTCACATGATGATGAGTGCTTTAAATGCTGGATAAAGGAAAGTAAATTATATATATTAATTCATATACCACGTATAAGAGATATGTATATAATATGGGAAGTATTGATCATAAATGAAACCTATTATACTGAATGGCAGAAATGAATTAACTTTAAGCAACAAGTTTGTAAGTTTTTAATTAGAGGATTTATAAAGGTAATATTATGCCATTAGATGAAGTGAAGGTCAAAGCAAGAAAATAAAATGATGGCCAGAACAAAAAGCATCTCCTCATATTACTGTGGAAGACAAGTGCCTTGAGTCTTCTGAACACCTAAAAGCCATTTTTAAATCAAGATAAAACAAACTTTATGGAGCGCTCTACTTAATGTCTAACATGTCATTATGTACTTTACATGTATAAACTACATCATAAAAGGAAATGGATATCCTGTCCAAAATGAAAGAATAAACAAAAATATAAGGAATGCTAAATATTCTTACATATGCTGTCTCATTTACTTGTCAGTATAATTTGTTGAGGTTTGGCTGGGTATGGGAAAGCATGAGTGTATTATATATATATATTTTAAAAAAATATTTATTTATTTGTTTATTTATTTGGCTCTGGGGGGTCTTAGCTGCAGGCTGCGTGCGGGATCTTCGTTGCGGCATGCAGGATCTTTAGCTGCGGCATGCAGGCTCTTAGTTGCATGTGGGATCTAGTTCCCTGACCAGGGATTGAGCCCAGGCCCCCTGCATTGGGAGTGCAGAGTCTTAGCCGCTGGACCACCAGGGAAGTCCTGAGTGTACTATATTTTAACATGCTTACTTCCATTCTTTGGGGTTATAAAGAATAGGAATATAGATACAAGAAGAGCAAGTGAAATACAAGTATTAGTTTTATTGTTGGGCTGAGCCATCCCTGAAGAGCCAGGTCTCTGCTATAGCTAGATGGGAGGTCATGGTGGGGAAATGAGGCCAAAGTGATGGTGTCTCCTTGTTCTTCTTTACCCTAATGTTGGGGGTCCACCTGCAGTGCTAGGTCTACAGAGTAGACTCTGATTTTCCCACCCAGCTGCAAGTAGAGCAAGCATGCCTTCCAAACTCTCAGGGAAGTGCAGAGCAAAAACAGCGACATTCTTCACTCAATAACCTTGTCCAGGTGTGCTTGTGGCTTGGCAGTAGGAAGTGGAGGTAGAGCACTCACCTCGCCTGAGTGACCCTGGTCCGAAAGAAGATGACATGAGTGAACAGTAACTTTGAACATCGTAACTCTACGCAAGGGGGAAACGTGACCTAATGAAGGTGAAGTTTTCATCTGTAGAGTCAGAGCCTCTCTTGGTGATGACAGCAGGTAGATGGAGAGTTATGCAGCAGACACTTCCAGATCACGTTGGCAGAGGGAAAATAAAGGCTTAATTTCATTCTCTGGAGACTAAGGTAGGAATGTGACACAAAAAAGAGAGGGATGTCTTCTTTTGGAACCCGTCAAAGTAAATGATGTTACTCCCACTTTTCACAGAAGGAAACGATGCTGAGAACAATTATGTGACTTGCCCAAAGTCATATATCTAATAAACTATGACATACACATGAGACAACTGCAATTAAAACCTAAACTGCTTGAAAGTGACTAGAGTAAGAAGTTCAGAGAAGACAAATTAGTGGGACGCATTGAGCAAGGAAGGAAAAGCTAAGCTGGCACAGAAGCCTAGGGAAAAAAGAAGGTGGTATACACAGTGCAATTTCAGCACCAATGGATGGCATGGTTATTGTGTCATCAATACAAACAACATTTAGAATCTTTCCAGGTAAACAAGCACCCGAAACCCTTTGGAGCTATCAACACTCCAGGAAATTAAAGAGCTAGAAACCTCAGTGGTCATAACAAATACACACATGGTGACTTGTTTCCTCTACAGCTCAGGGAAAGCAGGTTAAGGAGGAAGGATGGAGATAAAGGGGGCCTGGCCATACTCTGATACATTTCACATTGAAGGAGTCACTACTTTTTAAAATTTCTTTTATTCTCTATGTAAGACAAAATCAAGGTTTCTTTCACTTAGATAGATCTGAGCTTTTCAGAAGCTTTTCATAGCATTAGCTAATCAGACCCATCTAAATGTGGAAATGATCCTTGTATAATTGGGAGTCTCAAAGACATCAGGACAAATGAGAAACAACAGAAAAAGAAAAGTGCAGCAAATCTTCTATTGAACTTCCTTCTCTTACTTATAATTTAAAATAAAGAAATCCACTTAAAATTTAACATGCAAATGATAGTACCCTTTTCAATAAAAAAGCAGTCCTCAATATTGTCATGGGAGAAAGATAATATTTCTATAATGGTCACTTATTTCATTTTTAATACATACAAGTGGTACATTTGTTACAGAAACATCACAGCAAAATATGTTATAATGAGAAAACATAGACACATGACACCCACAATCCATTTCATTATTATGATTGCTTTGCAACTAATCCATATTTGGAGGAAACATCTCTCATCCTAATGTGTAACCCTTATGCTTTAGCACAAGGCAGTCCACGGATGGCAGCAAAACAGAATTGTAAAACTAGAAAAATAAAGTGTGGCTGTTAAACTTTGGTTATGTATGTGATATCAAATTCTGAAAACAGCAACACAGCCTTCCAGGGTCTTTTAGGGGCCGACGAGAGTCAGCACTCACAACTTACTTCTTGTGCCCAGCAGAGAAAGGTGAACATAATCATTGAGGAATTAAAGTGTGATATGAGCCTGGTATCACATCAGTGACCAACACTGACCTTCAAGAGTTCTGCAAACTATAGGTGGTGGTTGCATGTCAGTGTCTGTTATTCACCATTTGATTCCCCATACTAAATTCAGTCTCGGGTACATAATAAAAACCCCTTTCAAAAGTCTTTGTTGAATGAAGGTTGAGAGGCTGACTTGAAAATGAAGTTCACAGAGAACTGCAGGGAACTAGTGGACAGAGACCTGTGCTTAGGGCTAAATGTAGAGTTAATGCCACATCAGAATGAGGTTAGAAGTATGTGTATGGAGTAGGGCTGCTCAGGCATGGCAGAAGCTACTCTACTTAAGCCAATGGAACTTATGTCAACAAGAGGTCAAAGTCAGAAAGGAATGAGAAGTACAGTGGGTAACAAAGACCCAGGCAGACGCCTCCAGAGTCTGTTAAATCCAATAAAAATGGACAGCATCCTATTCAATTTAACACAGAAACCTTTATTTTGCATATTTACTATTTATAAAGTACAACTACTGTACACAAAGACAAATGTAGTGTGGGTTTTCCTCTCCCCAAGGAGTTATCAGTCAATTAGGATAGACAGGCATTTAATTATTGACCTTACCATAAGGCAAATTGAAATATGTTCTCTTTAGAGGTTCACCCAAACCATGATGGAAGTTGAGAGTAAAGATTGATTTGATTTTGACCTGGGAAATCTAGAATGGAGGTGACATCAGGTAGGTCTTAAAGAATAAGAATAAATAATATCACCTAAGGATGCTGAAAGGAAAATAACCATCTGAGGCTGAGGGAATAGCATAATAATTTTTAACTTTTGGGGAGTTATAGACCCCTTTAAGAAGCTGACAAAATGCACATGTAAACTTGCATGTATAATTTACATGAAGTTACCAAGAACTCATGGTTTCCATGAAACTAATCCTTGGATGCCTAGATCTATGGACCCCAGGTCAAGAACACTTGGAAGAGTAGGAGCAAACAGGCAGACACAAAGGTCTGAAAAGTGACTTGAGTATAACATCTAATGAAAAGTGACTTGAGTATAACGTCTAATGAAGCTGGAGGGGATGTTTGGGGCCTGGTGAAGAAAAGTGTTGAATATCACATTAATGGTACAAGAAAGGAAATTAAATTTATATTTACCACCACTACTAATAGCATTGCAAAGCTATCATTAAATGGGCAGTCCTAGAAGAAGAATTTTGGTGCTAACAGTTAGATCTGTTTGACCTGATCAAATCACCATCCTAGGTGGAATAAAATGAATGGGATAGTAAGTATAGAAAATTATATGAAGAGAGCTTTCTATGATGCCTTTTTGCGTTTTACCCAGGCCCTGCTCCAGCTATTCTGCCAAAGTCCTTACAGATGGGTGCATGTGGTGCACAGAATCATGAAGGAACTTCTTCTGACAGAGGAATTATGTCTGTCCTTTCCTGACACTCTTACCCTACCAATTATCACCGTCAACCTGCCACTTTTACTCAGAAGTGGCTCTCAGCAAGCGCCAAATAAATGTTTGCTAACTAATATTGGGATATTGCTGGTCAATTATTTGCTGACCTTGTTTTTGCAGGTGTACTTTTCCTGACCTTAGGGTTGTCTATTCACGCTCTCAGCTTCTGTTACATTTCTCTTTCTTTAGGTCAGCTGCCTACCTCTTGGACCACGTTACCCTGCTCCCTGACTTCTAGGATGATGGACGTCCAAGTTCGTGGGAGCTCGCCTATTCTTGGATTCTTTCTTGATTGTGCTGCTCTGTAAGTCTATCCTTGTATTTGTTACCTGGCCTCTGATAACCCCCCTTAACCTTTACTCTTGACCTCTTCACTGTCTTCTCAACTTCGGTACTTCTTTTTCCTCTCTCAGTAACTCAATCCTGCTTTAACTCACCCTCTGCTATAATGAGCAATACCATACCAGCACCATGGGTGTTTGTGCCAAGGCTCACCACAACGAAGAGACGTGTTTAATGCCAGGCAAAGTGGGTACACCTCTCATAATCAGATCCTGATGCAATAAAGCAGGACCTGGATTCCCCTGAGGGTGTACATGTGGTCTTCAAATGATTGTCTCCTTCCCTCACCATCTAATCTACAACCCCTTCATGCCTCTTGTTCCCCACCTCCCACTCTTCTTCATGTTCCATGTTTTATTTTCTTCATAACACTATCACTCACTAAAAATTTTATTATTTAACCTTTGTTCACCTGTTCATTGTCATTTCCTCTATAATGTAAGTTCCATGCACACAGAAACCTTGTCTGTGTTATTTATCTCTAGAAGAGTCTAGAAGAGTGCCTGTCACATAGTCTGCCAAAAAATTGTTGGACGAATAAAATAAATGAGTAGACAAATAAATGAATGGTGCTTGTTTGGAAAGAAGCTGACAATTCCTTTGATCCCATTCTCATCCCAACATGTTGTGACTGTGACATTTTCTATGGATATCCTCAAAGATGGGGATATCCTACACATAAATGTCCATCGTCACTGATTTTCCTCTTTTCTTTCTCTTCCTTCTGCATGTTATCATGCAAGCATTTACTTATTTCACTTGTTCACTTACACATTTTGCAGAAAATATAGATGCTTTTGTAACAACTGTGTGAAGACATCTTGATGAAACTATAAAATTAAACAATATTTCACAGCACTTTTGCTCAGAGGCCACAGAGACCATCAGCTTGGCACCTCAGCTCTTTAAAAAACATAAAATTTGGGGAAGGTCAGCTGCTAGCCAGTTAATCACATTTTTTACAGTTGTGGAATGTTGCCTTTAAAAGGTCCTCAGAGGTTATCTAATACAGAATCCCTCATTTAGCAGGTGAGCAAACTACAGTCCAGAAAGGTCAGGGATTGCCACCAACCACGTGTCTATTAGTGACAGGGACAAGTCCAGAACACTGGCCTCCTGACTCTGAGGCCACGGTTACATTTGTCCTGTGCCAACAAATGAGGAAATATTATTGTTCTTTTATTACCTATGGAGATCAGGTTAAGGAAGAGCTGATGCCAACTGAAGACCTCGAGCAACAGTGATTTAAAATCAGGCTGAACCCTGATGGATGTTTATAAATATTCAAACTTTATGGGCAATGACTATTCAACAAACATCCATTTATGTAGCCATTCTTTTCACATGTGCTATAAAGAGCACATGTGAAAAGTGCTCATGTGAAAAGTCTATTTCTAGGACTTAGATAACAAAGGATAATACAGAATTTCACTTATGTAATTTGCAATGGATTTGCTTTCATCAGCAGGTGAGGGAAAAAAAAAACCAGATTTCTCATGAAATACCAATCAACATTTAGAAGCTCAGTGCTGTCGTAAGTGAAAATAACCATTGTTCATGCTCTGTTTCAAAGAAAAGTTGATTTTTAAAAAGGGCTTTTCATGAGCAGAAAATTGCTAAAACTTAGACCATTTTATGGGTAGGAAACCATAAAAATTAGCCCACTTTAAAACCTGGCTTTGTGTAAATTTCTATAATTGTGTCTTACATACATTATTTATTATTGACAGTTGAGCTGACAGCAAAAATGGTACAGACTAAGAAAAATCTACTCTATGTAAAATTAAAATGACAATTTATATTCTTTTTTCAAAAAGTGGAGGAGTGGTACACTTTTTTTTTGTAACATCTTTATTGGAGTATTATTGCTTTACAATGGTGTGTTAGTTTCTGCTTTATAACGAAGTGAATCAGCTATATATATACATATATCCCCATATCTCCTCCCTCTTGTGTCTCCCTCCCTCCCTCCCTATCCCACCCCTCTAGGTGGTCACAAAGCATCGAGAGGATCTCCCTGTGCTATGCGGCTGCTTCCCACTAGCTAACTATTTTACATTTGGTAGTGTATGTATGTCCGTGCCACTCTTTCACTTCATCCCAGCTTACCCTTCCCCCTCCCCATGTCCTCAAGTCCATTCTCTGCGTCTGGGTCTTTATTCCTGTCCTGCCCCTAGGTTCTTCATAGCCTTTTTTTTTTTTTTTTTCAGGCTCCATATATATGTGTTAGCATACGGTATTTGTTTTTCTCCTTCTGACTTACTTCACTCTGTATGACAGACTCTAGGTCCATCCACCTCATTACAAACAACTCAGTTTCATTTCTTTTTATGGCTGAGTAATATTCCATTGTATATATGTGCCATATCTTCTTTATCCATTCATCTGTTGATGGACATTTAGGTTGCTTCCATGTCCTGGCTATTGTAAATAGAGCTGCAATGAACATTGTGGTACATAACTCTTTTTGAATTATGGTTTTCTCAGGGTATATGTCCAGTAGTGGGATTGCTGGGTCGCATGGTAGTTCTATTTTTAGTTTTTTTAAGGAACCTCCATACTGTTCTCCATAGTGGCTATATCAATTTACATTCCCACCAATAGTGCAAGAGGGTTGCCTTTTCTCCACACCCTCTCCAGCATTTATTGTTTGTAGATTTTTTGATGATGGCCATTCTGACTGGTGTGAGGTGATACCTCATTGTAGTTTTGATTTGCATTTCGCTAATGATTAGTGATGTTGAGCATCCTTTCATGTGTTTGTTGGCAATCTGTATATCTTCTCTGGGGAAATGTCTGTTTAGGTCTTCTGCCCATTTTTGGATTGGGTTGTTTTTTTGATATTGAGCTGCATGAGCTGCTTGTAAATTTTGGAGATTAATCCCTTGTCAGTTACTTCATTTGCAAATATTTTCACCCATTCTGAAGGTTGTCTTTTCATCTTGTTTATGATTTACTTTACTGTGCAAAAGCTTTTAAGTTTCATAAGGTCCTATTTGTTTATTTTCGTTTTTATTTCCATTTCTCTAGGAGGTGGGTAAAAAAGGATCTTGCTGTGATTTATGCCACAGAGTATTCTGCCTATGTTTTCCTCTAAGAGTTTTATAGTGCCTGGTCTTACATTTAGATATTTAATCCACTATGAGTTTATTTTTGTGTATGGTGTTAGGGAGTGTTCTAATTTCATTCTTTTACATGTAGCTGTCCATTTTTCCCAGCACCACTTATTGAAGAGCCTGTCTTTTCTCCATTGTATATTCTTGCCTCCTTTACCAAAATAAGGTGACCATATGTGTGTGGGTTTATCTCTGGGCTTTCTATCGTGTTCCTTTGATCTATATTTCTGTTTTTGTGCCAGTACCATACTGTCTTGATTACTGTAGCTTTGTAGTATAGTCTGAAGACAGGGAGCCTGATTCCTCCCTCTCGGTTTTTCTTTCTCAGGATTGCTTTGACTATTCGGGGTCCTTTGTGTTTCCCTACAAATTGTGAAATATTTTGTTCTAGTACTGTGCAAAATGCCATTGGCAGTTTCATAGAGATTGCATTGAATCTGTAGATTGCTTTGGGTAGTATACTCATTTACACAATGTTGATTCTTCCAATCCAAGAACATGGTATACCTCTCCATCTGTTTGCATCATCTTTAATTTCTTTCACCGGTGTCTTATAGTTTTCTGCATACAGGTATTTTGTCTACTTAGATAGGTTTATTCCTAGGTATTTTATTCTTTATGTTGCGATGGTAAATGGGAGTGTTTCCTTAATTTCTCTTTCAGATTTTTCAACATGAATGTATAGGAAAGCAAGAGATTTCTGTGCATTAATTTTATATCCTGCAACTTTACCAAATTCGTTGATTAGCTCTAGTAGTTTTTTGTGGCATCTTTAGGATTATCTATGTATAGTATCATGTCATCTGCAAACAGCGACAGCTTTACTTCTTCTTTTCTAAATTGGATTCCTTTTATTTCTTGTTCTTCTCTGATTGCTGTGACTAAAACTTCCAAAACTATGTTGAATAATAGTGGTGAGAGTGGGCAACCTTGTCTTGTTCCTGATCTCAGTGGAAATGGTTTCACTTTTTCACCATTGAGAATGATGTTGGCTGTGGGTTTGTCATATATGGCCTTTATTATGTTGAGGTAAGTTCCGTCCATGCCTACTTTCTGGAGGGTTTTTATCATAAATGGGTGTTGAATTTTGTCAAAAGTTTTTCTGCATCTATTGAGAGGATCATATGGTTTTTCTTCTTCAATTTGTTAATATGGTGTATCACATTCATTGACTTGCATATATTGAAGAATCCTTGCATTCCTGGGATAAACCCCACTTGATCATGGTGTATGATCCTTTTAATGTGCTGTTGGATTCTGTTCACTAGTATTTTGTTGAGGATTTTACATCTATTTTCATCAGTAATATTGGCTTGTAGTTTTCTTTCTTTGTGACATCTTTGTCTGGTTTTGGTATCAGGATGATGGTGGCCTCATAGAATGAGTTTGGAAGTCTTCCTCCCTCTGACATATTTTGGGAGAGTTTGAGAAGGACAGGTGTTTGCTCTTCTCTAAAAGTTTGATAGAATTCGCCTGTGAAGCCATCTGTCCTGGGCTTTGATTTGGTGGAAGATTTTTAATCACAGTCTCAATTTCAGTGCTTGTGATTGGTCTTTTTATATTTTCTATTTCTTCTTGGTTCAGTCTCGGAAGGTTGTGATTTTCTAAGAGTTTGTCCATTTATTCCAGGTTGTCCATTTTATTGGCATATAGTTGCTTGTAGTAATCTCTCATGATGCTTTGTATTTCTGCAGTGTCAGTTGTTACTTCTCCTTTTGCATTTCTTATTCTATTGATTTGAGTTTTCTCCCTTGTTTTTCTTGATGAGTCTGGCTAATGGTTTATCAATTTTGTTTATCTTCTCAAAGAACCAGCTTTTAGTTTTCTTGGTCTTTGCTATTGTTTCCTTCATTTCTTTTTCATTTATTTCTGATCTGATCATCTTGATTTCTTTCCTTCTGCTAACTTTGGGGTTCTCTTTTTCTTCTTTATCTAATTTCTCTAGATGTAAATTTAGGTTGTTTATTTGAGATGTTTCTTGTTCCTAGAGGTAGGATTGTATTGCTGTAAACTTCCCTCTTGGAACTGCTTTTGCTGCATCCTGTGGGTTTTGGGTTGTCGTGTTTTCATTGCCATTTGTTTCTAGGTATGTTTTGATTTCATCTTTGATTTCTTCACTGATCTCTGGGTTATTACATAGTGTATTGTTTAGCCTCCATTTGTTTGTATTTTTTACAGATTTTTTCTTGTAATTGATATCTAGTCTCATAGTATTGTGATAGAAAAGATACTTGATACAATCTCAATTTTGTTAAATTTACCAAGGTTTGATATGTGACCCAAGATATGATCTATCTTGGAGAATGGTCTATGTGCACTTGAGAAGAAAATGTTTTCTGTTTATTTTTGGATGGAATGTCCTATAAATATCAACTAAGTCCATCTTGTTTAATGTATATTTTAAAGCTTGTGTTTCCTTATTTATTTTCATTTTGGATGATCTGTCCATTGGTGAAAGTGGGGTGTTAAAGTCCCCTACTAAGATTGTGTTACTGTCGATTTCCCCTTTTATTGCTGTTAGCATTTGCCTTATGTATTGAGGTGCTCCGATGTTGGGTGCATAAATATTTACAATTGTTATATCTTCTTCCTGGATTGATCCCTTGATCATTATGTAGTGTCCTCCTTGTCTCTTGGAATAGTCTTTATTTTAAAGTCTATTTTATCTGATATGAGTATTACTACTCCATCTTTCTTTTGATTTCTGTTGCATGGAATAACTTTTTCTATTCCCACACTTTCAGTCTGTATGTGTCCCTATTTCTGAAATAGGTCTCTTGTAGACTGCATATATATGGGTCTTGTTTTTGTATCCATTCAACGTCTATGTTTTTTGATTGGAGCATTTAATCCATTTACATTTAAGATAATTATTGATATGTATGTTCCTATTATCATTTTCTTAATTGTTTGGGTTTGTTATTGTAAGTCTTTTCCTTCTCTTGTGTTTCCTGCCTAGAGAAGTTCCTTTAGCATTTGTTGTAAAGCTGGTTTGTTGGTGCTGAATTCTGTTAGCTTTCGCTTGTCTGTAAAGGTTTTAATTTCTCTGTCGAATCTGAAAGAGATCCTTGCTGGGTAGAGTAATCTTGGTTGTAGGTTTTTCCCTTTCATCACTTTAAATATGTCCTGCCACTCCCTTCTGGCTTGCAGAGTTTCTGCTGAAAGATCAGCTGTTAACGTTATGAGGATTCCCTTGTATGTTAATTGTTGCTTTTGCCTTGCTGCTTTTAATATTTTTTCTTTGTATTTAATTTTTGATAGTTTGATTAATATGTGTCTTGGAATGTTTCTCCTTGGATTTATCCTGTATGGGAGTCTCTGTGCTTCCTGTACTTGACTAACTATTTCCTTTCCCATATTAAGGAAGTTTTCAACTATAATCTCTTCAAATATTTTCTCAGTACCTTTTTTTTTCTCTTCTTCTTCTGGGACCCCTATAGTTCGAATATTGCTGCTTTTAATGTTGTCCCAGATATCGCTGAGCCTGTCCTCAATTCTTTTCATTCTTTTTTCTGTATTCTCCTCTGTGGTAATTATCTCCACTGTTTTATCTTCCAGGTCACTTATTCATTCTTCTCCCTCAGTTATTCTGCTATTGATTCCTTCTAGTGTATTTTTAATTTCATTTGTTGTGTTGTTCATCTTTGTTTGTTTGCCGTTTAGTTCTTCTGGGTCCTTGTTAAACGTTTCTTGTATTTTCTCTATTCTATTTCCAAGATTCTGGATCACCTTTAATATCATTACTCTGAATTCTTTTTCAGGTAGACTGCCTATTTCCTCTTCATTTGTTTGTTCTGGTGGGTTTTTACCTTGCTTCTTCATCTGCTGTGTGTTTCTCTGTCTTCTCATTTTGCTTAACTTACTGTGTTTGGGGTCTCCTTTTCTCAGGCAGCAGGTTCGTCATTCCCATTGTTTTTAGTGTCTGTTCCCAGTGGCTAAGGTTGGTTCAGTGGGTTATGTAGGTTTCCTGGTGGAGGGGACTAGTGCCTGTGTTCTGGTGGATGAGGCTGGATCTTGTCTTTCTGGTGGGCAGGACGGTGTCCGGTGGTATGTTTTGGGGTGTCTGTGACTTTATTATGATTTTAGGCAGCCTCTCTTCTAATGGATGGGGTTGTGTTCCTGTCTTGCTTGTTGTTTGGCATAAGGTGTCCTACAGTATAGCTTGCTGGTCATTGAATGGAGCTGGGTCTTAGCGTTGAGATGGAGATCTCTGGGAGAGCTTTCACTGTTTGATATTATGTGGTGCCGGGAGGTCTGTGGTGGACCAATGTCCTGAACTCAGCTCTCCTACTTTAGAGGCACAGGCCTGACAGCTGGCAGGAGCACCAAGACCCTGTCAGCCACAGAAAAAGAGAAAAAGGAAAAAAAAAATATTGTTGCTCCCAAAATCCACCGCCTCAATTTTGGTATGATTCATTGTCTATTCAGGTATTCCACAGATGCAGGCACATCAAGTTGTTTGTGGAGCTTTAATCCGCTGCTCCTGAGGCTGCTGGGATAGATTTCCCTTTCTCTTCTTTGTTCGCACAGCTCCCGGGGTTCAGCTCTGGATTTGGACCCGCCTCTGCGTGTAGGTCGCCTGAGGGCGTCTGTTCCCGCCCAGACAGGACGGGGTTAAAGGCGCAGCTGCTTCGGGGGCTCTGGCTCACTCAGGCCGGGGGGAGGGAGGGGTATGGAGGAGGCGGGGCGAGCCTGCGCGGCAGAGGCGTCGTGACGTTGCACCAGCCTGAGGCGGGCAGTGCGTTCTCCTGGGGAAGTTGTCCCCGGATCACGGGACCCTGGCAGTGGTGGGCTGCACCGGCTCCCGGGAGGCGCGGTGTGGAGAGTGACCTGTGCTCACACACAGGCTTCTTGGTGGCGGCAGCAGCAGCCTTAGCATCTCATGCCCGTCTCTGGGGTCCGCGCTGTTAGCCGCAGCTCGCGCCCGTCTCTGGAGCTCGTTTAGGCGGCGCTCTGAATCCTCTCTCCACGCGCACCGCAAAACAAAGAGGTAAGAAAAAGTCTCTTGCCTCTTCGGCAGCTGCAGACCTTTTCCCGGACTCCCTCCCGGCCAGCTGTGGTGCACTAACCCCTTCAGGCTGTGTTCACGCCGCCAACCCCAGTCCTCTCCCTGCGATCCGACCGAAGTCGGAGCCTCAGCTCCCAGCCCTGCCCGCCCCGGCGGGTGAGCAGACAAGCCTCTCGGGCTGGTGAGCGCTGCTCGGCGCCGAGCCTCTGTGCGGGAATCTCTCTGCTCTGCCCTCTGCACCCCTGTGGCTGCGCTCTCCTCCTTGGCTCTGAAGCTTCCCCCCTCCGTCACCCGCAGTCTCCACCCGCGAAGGGGCTCCTAGTGTGTGGACACCTTTCCTCCTTCACAGCTCCCTCCCACTGGTGCAGGTCCCGTCCCTATTCTTTTGTCTCTGTTATTTCTTTTTTCTTTTGCCCTACCCAGGTACGTGGGGAGTTTCTTGCCTTTTGGGAGGTCGGACGTTTTCTGCCAGCGTTCATTAGGTGTTCTGTAGGAGCAGTTCCACGTGTAGATGTATTTCTGATGTATCTGTGGGGAGGAAGGTGATCTCCGCGTCTTACTCTTCCGCCATCTTGAAGGTCTCCGAGTGGTGCACTTAAGTTGAAATATTTTGTGTACTAAAGTTGTGGTTGGTGGGAATTAGAATAGCTGAGTTATCACCTTACCTTACAGGGTGGATAATAAAATGTCAACAAGCCTTCTAGAAGCAGAGTGCTCCCCAGGTGATGTCCCACATTTCCAAGAGGTGGGTCTTATCAATCTATTTAACTGTGCTTTTATATTTACTTATGGGTTCCCTCAGCCTCCTGAATATTTTACACAATGTGTGAAGACACATCTTTTTAAAAAAATTTATTTATTTAATTTTTTCAGTTTTGGCTGTGTTGGGTCTTCGTTGCTGTGTGCGGGCTTTCTCTAGTTGTGGCGAGCGGGGGCTACTCTTGTTTGTGGTGCATGGGCTTCTCATTAGGGTGGCTTCTCTTGTTGCAGAGCACAGGCTCTAGGCACTTGGGCTTCAGTAGCTGTGGCACATGGGCTCAGTAATTGTGGCTTGTGGGCTCTAGAGCACAGACTCAGTAGTGTCGTGCACAGCCTTAGTTGCTCTGCGGCATGTGGGATCTTCCCGGACCAGAGCTCAAACCCGTGTCCCCTGCATTGGCAGGCAGATTCTCAACCACTGCACCACTAGGGAAGTCCTTACTGAATACTTTTTATACAGATAATTCAGGTTAAGTTTCTGGCCCACTTTCTCCCCCATGGCACTAAAATACTGTAATAAGTGTTAGAATTTATTGAATGTTTCCTATATACTCTGCTATGTTCTAAGTGCTTTATTTGTATTGACAAATTTAATCCTCACAACAACCCTTTGAGATGTGTACTATTATTGTCAATTCTATGTTGGAGATAAGGAAACTAAGGCACAGAGAAGTTAAGTGGATTGCCCAAGGTCACACAGCTAAGAAGTTAGGCTGAGTTAAGACAATGCACACAAGTATAAGTCCAAAGTACAGTGTTGATGTCCCCCGGCAACAGAAGCAGTTGGAAGGTGAGGGATTGGAGTTCCAGGAAAATCATGAAGAAATAATAAACTCAGCAAAAATGTTAAGATAAATTGGAAGTAGCTAAAGGGAAAATAAATGACACTGAAAAAATAAAACAAATGAAAATTTAAAAATAAATAAAATATATAACATGTATTTTATCTTCTCAGGACAATTAATAAAAGTGTTAAAAATGATATTTAATCCTCTTGGGAATGATTTGGGTTCTTCATTAGCAAAATCATGCACTGTCCTGTTGAAATACCGTAGGTGATCTTTGGTGGTCATCAGTATTTTAAGCTGATTCTCTTCCCTAAATTTCTCAAGGATGTTACACCTTTGCTAACTCCTTTGATTTAGGTTTTCTTCTCATCCTATTGTCTTACTGTTCATTGTGATTTTCTTGTTTTCTATGTATCTGCTTCTTGTCTACCCCTCTCTACACATTTTCTAATTTACTATTTTTTAAAATACTTTATAAGTTAAAAACACCCTATATAGCCAAATGTAACCACTGTGTAATAAATACAAGCTAATGATGATTTAGCAATGACCTCAGTCCCTAGCTTTTTATTTAAATTGCATGGAAGTTGGTATGTGGTATTTGTGACATCAAAGAGCTTTTTGGAGGCCCCTTTTGCTTGAGATGAGGTCCTAAATTGCTGAACTGTCAAGAAAACTGACCTCCTGGAAAAGAAAGTACTGTTTTATTATGATTACATTTATGGAAAAAAAATGTTTCAGTGTGTTATTCTAGTCATAGTTTTCCATTGCTGTTGTTTTGTTTATTTGTATCTTTTCTTTCTTTCTTTCTTTCTTTCTTTCTTTCTTTCTTTCTTTCTTTCTTTCTTTCTTTCTTTCTTTCTTTTTTCTTTCTTTCATAAGGAGTAAATCTTTATTCTCTGAAATCACTAGATCAATGTGAATGAAATATATAGAGTGAATTTTTAGGACACTATGCTGTAATTAACTACTTGGAATGGGGCTGGATAAAATAAAATACATCTTGGAATAGGGTTGGATAATATTGCGGATGTGTCTGCAAGTATGAGACCCATGCTGTCTGGAATCAAGTTCTGATTCTCCTAATTATTAGCTAGAAGACTAGGGGTGAGTAATTAAATATCTCTAAGTTTCAGTTTCCCCCTCTGTATAAGAAGAAAATAAAAATGTCTACCTCAGAGGATTGATTGTGGCCACTCACCGTGCTGATGTAGGTTTGGCGTTCAGTAGAACTTGCTATGTAGTCACAGAAAGAATGCAATAAATGCCAGTGGAAATTATTCAAAACCTTACAGTCTAAATAAAAATCATAATACTAATGGGAGATAATATTTAAGAAATAATACTCTGTTATGAAGGATCATAAATAGGTTAAAAGTTTGTGCTCAGAAGAGTTAAATGTTACAAAGTTAGAATTGTAAAGTTATATTAGGGAAAGGCTGGGTAAAATGTTTAGCTCTGTTATTGGGTCCTGAAATATGATTATTGTCCATTAAGCCCAAAATCTACAGGAAGAGTGAGTTCAAAACTGTGAGCTTTCCTATTTGTTCTCAGAGCAGGCTTTTTATCGGTTTTCCTCTTGACTGATAGAAGAGATGAAAGAAATGGAAATAAAATGATTCCCAATAATATCTTGGAAGAGAATGTAGCTTAATAACAACTTGCTTAATAACAAGCAAGTCTAATGTAGAAGTGAGAGTAAGGGGAAGGGAGAAAAGCCTTCAGGACACTAGCTTTGTGTCTGACAAGATGAGGAAAGAGGAGGAAACTTATATAACGTGTTTTTCATCAGTCTTGCAGCGGACCGCTGAGCCGTGCTATCGTTGCTTCGGAGAAGGAAAGAAAGCTGATCTTGACTCTGTGTGTGTGGAGGGACACCAGAGCATCCACTTATAGAGCTCACTTTTATTAAAGCACCTGAAGAGAGAGCAGAGACTTTGAAGCATGGAATCTGTTTGAATGCATTCTCAGGAAGTAAGGCAGGATGCCAGCCCTCTGGGGAAGAAATCAAAGGCTCTTCTTCAGAAGCTAATGCTTACAGGCATTTATTTATTTCACACTTTAAAAAACTTGAGAAGAGGAAGGCAATGAGACCTGGGGGAGAAGGCTCTGAACTGAGAAACCTGTGCTTCTGAGGTCAGTAAGTGTATAATCTTCCCTTCTGCCCGCAGGCCTCAGCTTCCTCACCTATACAACAAAAGGGTTGAAGGGTTTGGCCTGTAGGATCCCTGAGTCCCTATTCAGCCCCAAAATTCTATGATATATTGTAATGTCCAAAGAATCAATCTGTAATCCCACAGTTTGTTCATTTTCCCCCCACTGTTGTTTTATTGTTTTAGTTGCCATTTTATCTCTCACTGTTTTCCTGAGCCTCTTAGTTACAGGCAAACCCAGTGCACTTTTACCTCTCTGCCTTTGCTTAATCTGTGACCTTTCTTTACCTTTAGTGCTTCTGCTTTAACAACTAGGTCTGTTTTAACAACACAGGTCTTTGGGACTCAACACAAATGTCTGTTGAAATAAACATCTAGGCCCAAGATGGAGTTACTCTTGTCTGGAATGCCACGTCAGCAGATGGAACTTTCATGTTCTTATAAATACTCCACTTGACCAGAAATGCAGTCACTCCAGGCAGCCCTATCCCCAAATGCCTAGCCACTCTGTACTCTACACTTATTTTTTTGTTCCTTGATGTTTCTAAATAAGGTCATATTGATACCGACCAGGGTTCTCGGCTTTCCGCAATCAATAGAAATTGATAAGAGGCCAGACAAGAAATTCAGGCAAGGCTTTATTGGGGCCCCTGCTGCAGCAGTGGGGAGCGAGAACAAACAACAGGTTCCCTTGCTTGCTCGCTCACTCCCCGAGGGGGGCAGTAAGCTGGTTCCTTATATGGGGTGAAGGTAGGCGTGTGTCCAGGGGTCAGGTGGAGGCGTGGCTTAGGTGGTTTGTCCATCTCTTTAGTGGTGTTGAGTGCAGCGGTCATGCTCAGTACCCTGCTTTTGCTCCCGGCACCCTGTTTCTGCTCCCAGATCTTCAGAAGTGGCAGTTGGGTTGTTTTTTGGTCTTTTTGTATCCCTTTGTCCATAATTTGCCCCAACTGCACATGCACACAGTTAATTTTAGTCCCTTATAGTTTCTTTGTATTAAGTTGCTTGAGGAGACGAGGAGACGTGTGTCCAGGGGCAAGCCCTGCAGCAAAGGGTCCCAGGTCCCAGGTCCCAGCCTGTCTCAATATATGCAACCCCAGCCAATCATGCTATCTCTGTGATGCCGCCTCTAACACTCTATAAAACTCGTTTTTGCCCAGGATCCCTCAGGAAGAGTGCTCCACTACTTGTTAGGCACTGTACACCTCTAATCCACAGATTGTTCCCCTTGAATAAAGAACATCAAGCTAAAAAAAAAAAAAAAAAAAGAACATCAAGCTACATTGTTTTATTTTTGTCATTTGACATGTCCTTACTCTCTCCCCCCAAAAGGAATGATATTTACCTCCCTGAATTTCAATAAAACTTCCCTCATGCCCTCTTGAGGAACTCATTATATTCCTCATGATATTGTCATCATTCATTTGTATATTGTCTTTCAGATTAGCAAGAGCAATAAACTCTCCAGTTCTTGGGACCACTGTGGATAGGGACATAGCCGTTATCACAGTATTGAAATTTGACTATAACTTTGGTAAAGAGTCATTCACCCCTTCCCTCAGGACACCCCATGTCCCCTCATTCAAATAACTAAAAGGTTGACACCTGGCCCAGCAGGGTCTGCAGGATCCTGGCCCAGGCTATGGCTTTGTCCTTTCAAATAGGTTAGATGTTGTACAAGTTGTTAATTATTTGGAATGTCGTTCCTGCTCTGTATCTCCAAGCCCACAGTCTCCTGTACAGTAGCTTGCACGTAGTACATGATGAATACATGTTTGTTAAATAAAAGAACCCAAGCTTGTTTCAACATTGTAAAAATTATAGGAAAAGAGTTAAGGGTGGGAGAGAGACAGAGAATGAGATATGATTGTTCTGTGAGTCAGTGTTTAAGCCTTGTCCCTTGCCTTCAAAAGGCATCTAAGAATTTTGAAGGGAGGGCAGTGAGTAGAGGAAGTAAAATTTGAAGATATTAAACAAAATTGGAGTGAAGTAAATGTATAATTGAGTAATGCACTGTGTAGCAGGTTCTGGGCTTTTCAAGAGTTTGATGAAAGATGACCTGAGTTAGAGGAGTATTAAATAATACTGCCTCTGACCATGCCTCCTTTCATCTCCGTTCCTTTTCTGTATCTCTCCGGGCTGCTCTGCTCTGTTTGTCTTGACTCCAAGTAAGAACCCTTCCTAACTTTAGTCCCTTTGCCCTCTCCTTTCTATATTCTCTTGCTGTAATGAATAAGTAAGTTTAGCAAGGATGAAGGACACAGTCAATATACAGAAATTAGTTGCAATTCTATATACTAATAGTGAACAACTGGAAGTCAAAAGTAAAAAAAAATAATAGTACCATTTAAAATACCACCAAGGAAAATGAAATACTTTGTCATAAATTGAATAAAATCTGTGCAAGATCTTCAAGCTGAAAACTACAAAAGTCTGATGAAAGTCATCAATGAAGACATAAGTAAATGGAGAGTTATATTATGTTCATGGATGTGATGAAGCAAGATATTTAAGATGTCAATTTTCACTAATTGATCTACAGATTCAATGTAATTAAAATCCTGTTAGAATTTTTTGTAGCTATCAAAAGCTGGTTTTTAAATTTGTTTGAAAAAGGAAAGAGATTTGTATAGCCAGAACAACTTTGAAGAAGAAGAATAAAAATACATTACCTGATTTTAAGACTTGGTATAAAGGTATAATAATTCCAACAGTTTAGTATTGGAGAAAGGATCTACAGATAGATAAATGGAAAGAACAGAAGCTAGAAACAGACATGTGGAAACACAGCCAATTATTTTTGATAATAGTGCCAAGAAAATTCAATGGAGAAAGGATTTTTTTTTTTTTACAACAAACAATTGGACATTCATATATTAAAAAAAGAGAATCTCAGCCTATCACTTATATCTTATGTGAAAATTAATTCAAAATGGATTGTAGACCTAAATATAAAATATAAAACTATACCATTTTTTAATAAAACATAAGAAAAATTTTTATGACTTTAGATTAGACGTTTCTATCAGGATCAAGACCAGGAAAACTGCTCTCTGCTGTTAGATGTTGGGATAGGGTGAGTTTCCTTTGGGGTAAGTGGGTAGTGACTGAAGGAGGCATGAGCGGTCTTCCTGGGAGCTGGCTATGACCTGGGTTCCAGTCACATGGGCATACTTATTTTGAGAGATTCACCAAGCTGAAAACTAATTACTTGCATATTTTTTCTGAAATATACATGTATACTTCAATAAAAAGTTTACATTTAAAAAAATGCAAAAATACTTTTATCCTTTGAAAATGTATTTAATTTACATCCAACTTTACAGGAATACAGGAGCTGCATAAAAGTAGAACATGTCTTCCTTGCATGTCATCCTTTTCTTTTTATTAAGGGTCATTTCACTGAAGTTCAAGTCTTTCCTTAGTTGCAGAGTTGTCTCTAATGCATAAGTTTATCACTGCTCAGGGAAAGAGTTGATTTGCTACCCTCCATCAGTCTGGTCGCCCTCACCCAGGATCCATAACCACCAGTCAGTTCCACAGACCAAGCCAGACGCAGATGAAATGAGGGGCTTTTCTAGAATGTACCTGCTGTGTGGTAAGGCTGCTGCCTTCACTTACCGCAGGCTTTTCCTCCTATCAGACTCCTAAGGACAGAGTTGCTTATGTATCCAGCCACTATTTCTCCCTTAGTCTCTGCAAATACTTCACTGTATCTGGAAGTATTTTACAAGATATTGCAACATAAGCTAGGCAAGAAGTCCATCCCAAGAAGAGTTCTGCATCAAATCCTGGGAATGGAAACAGTTCTTAACTTCCCTCCTTCTGTCTCCTGTCAATCCACACTTAGTCCACCTCAGAGAGGCATAAAGGAGCCCTCCTCTATGATTTCTCTCCCTTTTCTCATGGCCTCTTGGTCTTCTAATCTAACTTCCTCACATTGTCTTATTTCTTCTTCCTCTCACCCTCTAACCTGACTAAAGTTAGATGGTTACACACAGTTTTTTTTTTGTTTTTTGTTTTTTGTTTTTTTTAGTAAATGTAGTTTTGTTGAGAGGGAGGATGGATGAAATCAGATTTTGCCCCTGGTCTGAGGGGTTGAAGAAAATTTTCCTTTCAGACTCAGCTTTATGGTTAAATGTTAAAAAGTTAAACTGGTGAGGTTGACCAGCACTTGACATAACTACAGTGTGTTATGCTCCCAGAATCCAAGTCACTTTCCTCATTTTGCTTTGTTTTTCTGACCGTCCCTATTTCTAGATTGATAGCGGCAGGGATCCAGTCAGAGAGGTGGTATTCACCACAACCAGAAAAGGTAAGGTGGGTACAAAAATTTTCATGCTATGTTACTATGATTCAGAAATAGTAGCACTTCGTTTAACTTCATAGAGATGCAGAGTTTTTGAAATATTTCATTTCTAAAATAACAAAGACATCAACGTTTCTTTCAGCCACTTTTGATGTAAATATAATTCCAGGGAATGCCGTACTCAAACAGAATGTTCAAAATATGTCAGGGTTTATTACCAAATCCAGTGATTAAACTGTGCCATAATGGTTCAGGAGTTATTACTAAACTTAACTCCTACACTGACTGTCCGCAATTACTATGAGCTTACTCTGATGGCATCTTCATTTATTCTTTCTGTCTTCTCCTGAAGTGTGAGATGATCAACTGTCAGTGAAATTGATTTAATATATATGGAAGCCCTAGTGCATGTTGGTGATTCATCAATATTAGTTTACTTCATTCACGGTATTTGTGTTTTCTCTTATTCCCTTTTCTATCATCTTATTTTCTGCTTCTAATTTTCTCTGGACTGGTAAAATAGATAATTCCCAATCAATTGACAGTTTGTTCAGAACCTGCCTTCTTTCAAACAAGACCCCCCAAAGCAAAAATCCAAGTGAAAAGATCAATAAATTTGACTGCATTGAAATTTAAAATCTCTGCATTGCAATAATCTCCATATACAAAGTTAAAAATCAAGTGTGTCTCTGTGAAAAAATATTTGTAACATATGAAACAAGAGGTTATTAAGCAAAATAGTTGAAGTACTACACATCAATAAGAAAAAGAGAAACAAAAAAAGTAGAAATGGCAAAAGATGTAAACAGACAATTCACAGAAGAGGAAATATGAATAACCAATAAATGTATGAAAAATTGCTCAAACTCTAGAAATTAGGAATATGCAAATTACAATAAAAATGACATACTGCTTACCCTCCATAAGATTAAAAAAGTGTTAGAACATGATATAAAAATGCTGGTGAGTGCATGAGGTACTAACTGTAATATATTTTTGATGATGTATAAATTGCTATACTTCTCTGGGAGGAGATTTTGCAACATCTCTTCAAATTAAAAACATACATCTCTTATACAGTCCAGCTATGTAATTGCTCAGTTTCTATCCTGGAGAAACACTTGCACGCATGCCTGTGGACGCATGTGATAATAGGTATCATTTATTGATAAATTGCTTCCACTGGTTTAAGTGCTTTCCATACTTAAATGCCTTTAATCCTCATTAGTTCCCATTGGTATCCCCATTTTACAAACTTAGAACCTAGAATTTGAAGTCGGGTAGTCTGGCTCCAGAAACTGTGTTCTTCCCATTATGCCATATTATCTCGCAAGAGAATTGTTCTCTTGTAAAAGGATTTCCATTGCAACATTGTAACAGGAAAACACTGCTAAATGATTTGGAATGTAATGCGGTATGAAAAAGGAATCAGGTACATTTGTATCATTGGTTCTTAAGCAGGAGCGATTTTGCTCCCCAGGAAATATCTGGTGGTGTATGGAGGTAGTTTTGATTGTCACAAATGCAAGGGGATAGAAGGAAGTGCTACTGTTTTCTGGTAGGGGTCAGGGATGCTGTTAAACATCCTACAATGCACAAGGAAGCCTCTCACTACAAAGAACTATCTGGCCTCAAATCACAATAGTGACCCTGATCTACACTTGTATGAATTGTTCGCTAAGAAATATTGTTCATTTCACAAGGCAACTTGTAGATTATATCACTTGTTTAAAAAAGACACACACACATATAGGGCAGTATATATCCTTAGTGTGTGTAAACGTATCTGTTTGCAGATGTAATTTTGGGAAAAGGTCTAAAATAATGCATACAAATTCTTAAATGTGATTACTCCTGAAGGGTGGTGGAAGGGGCAAGGACTGTGGGGAAAGGATGGACAAAGAGAACTTTAAAGATAGAAGCAATGTTTTAAAAGTGTTAAGAAAAATGTATTTGTGTATATTTATAGAATTCAAATTAATTTAAAAGTACTACTGAGTACTAATTACCACTTACCAACCTGACAAAGATAAACAGAAGACAATGGGCAGTCATGGCAGGGTAGAATGAAAGGCTGCTCCAACACTTACACCAAGCAATGTATATTTTTTAAGAAATATTTCCTATGAAACGTGATTTCAGGAGGCCTATGGTTTGCTCCCATTCATATAAAAAACCCTAGAACCATTCACTATGTACATCTATGTATCAAAGTAGAAAGGTACTGAAGGAAACACCCCAATTGAGAGGACTCTAGGGAGAGAAGTGGAATTCAGAACCGAAAGGAGTTTCTCTTTACTTGTTTTAGATAAAGATGGTTCAAAAATAACATTCTGTGTCACTTTAGTAACTAGAAAAAAAATCAGTTAAAAATGTGCACAGATACAAATACACAGGGTGTTATTGGCTGCGGCATTACTTAAATTCCTAAAACAAACAAAAATAAAGCAATGTAAATACCCAAGAACAAGAGATAGAACAAATAAATCAGTCTGTACTCATTTAAACAAGTGTCTTATTAAGCAAAACATTTTGGAAGTATGTTCATTAGTATGGGTAGATGATTAAATTATATGACTAAATGAAAAAAGGCAATCACAAAGCGTATACATGGAAGGGGAGTAACCAAGATATTAAGAATTATCTCTGAGAGTTGGAAGTAGAAGCGTTTTTGTGTTTCCTTAATTATGATTTGCTCTATGTTCATATTTTTCTTACTTGAATTATTTCTTTAATAAAGAAGTTTAAAGAATAAGAAAACCAAGTGTTTTAGATAGCATAAAGAATCCATGCATTATAGCAATAAAGATATATTTAAAGTAACTAAGAAAAATTATAGAAAAGGGAACTAAGAGTAAGAAAGTAAAATGAAATCAGAAGTAAAAGGCAGAATAAATCACAGTAAATTGGGGTCCGAGTTTGGCTCTGCTGTTTAAGCGCTGACTGGCTGGGTGAGTTACTGAAACTATTTGAACTTCAGTTTCCCATCTATAAATGCAATAACTGTAGCTACTTCTTAAGCCTGTTTGAGGGTTAAACAAATTATATTAACATACACTGAAGTATTGTTTAGCGCTTTAGAGAAATCCTCAAAAGCTCAACTGAGATAAATACTATTTACTGAGGATTTTCCAAAGTCTACATAATTTATTCATTTCTCTAGATCCTCAAAAGTGGTTGAGTAGCCATGTGTTAGAGATTGCTCTCTGATAAGGACCCTGAATGTAGTCTTTAACCTTGTTACTCAGCGTGGTCAAAGAATCAGCAGTATTTCTAAGAGATTGTTAGAAATACCAAATCTTGACTCACCCCAGACCTATGAAATCAGAATATGCATGGGAATCCCCCTAAGACAGAGGTCCCCAACATTTTTGGCACCAGGGATCGGTTTCGTGTAAGTCAGTTTTTCCACGGACGGGGTAGGGGGGTGTTCAGGCGGTAATGCGAGCGATGGGGAGTGATGGGGAGTGACAGATGAAGCTTCGCTTGCTCGCCCGCCGCTCACCTCCTCCTATGCAGCCCCGTTCCTAACAGGCCTTGGACCAGTACCGGTTGGTGGCCTAGGGGATTCATATGACATTGAACTATTTAATACCAGTTAAGAATAAAATCATGTGCTTTAATAGTCAGCTGGGCTAGGTTTGGACTGTCAATGGCTTATGAAAATTGAGGCATCTAATAAGGGCATGTGACTAGTGAGACAGGCATCTCATCTCTAGTCAGAAGGGCCAGTATTACCCATTTTGGTCTCAAGGTTAACTGCAAGGTAAGTGATGAGACATTGTTCAGTATAACCACACAGTACACATGGCCATTGCACCTGCACATTGAGTAAATGTCACTAAATCTGTGAAATATTTCAGAAGCTAAGTCAGACCAAGGTGCGTTCCCATGTGCTGCGGTGGAGTGAAATTTGATCAATAATTCATTCCTTCTACACAAATAAAGGTGCATAAGAAATGTCCAAAGACAACAGAGAGGCTCACTTCAGCTGATCAATAACTAGTCAAAAGCTGTGGTCTGTGGTAACTCTTGAGTCAGAGTTTCTATCCTCTTGGCTTCTACCTGGTTGGGAGGGGGGCATTGTATTTAGTGTTCCTGTTGCAGTTTGCTAAGGTCCTAGCTCATCCTATTCTTCAGAAATTGTCCTTGTGCCTTTGTAGGGCTGTGACCAAACTAGTAGAGGTGTTCTTTTAGTTAATTGAGAACAGCAGAGAGCTCTGCAAAAAATGCACAAATCATGGTTTGATACCAGGGTGCCCTGACTATTGACACGGCAAAGCCATCTAGACTCTAGAGGAGGCTGGAAACCCATCAGACATTTTTAGAAGATTTTGTTGGGTTTTTCACTTTTTTGGTTTGTTCTTACAGGAATATGCATTTTCGAGGTTTGTCTTGGGGTGTCTGTCAAGGAACGCATGTTTTGAAGGGGTGAGGAAGGGAATGCAGTTAGTATGTCATAATCGGGTGACTGAGAAGATGGAGAAAAATGTCAGGATACTGAGTCTCTCCTGCAGGAAAGAGGTAAAGGAAGAGATGGGAAAAGTTGGTGGTAGTAACTCCACCTCTCTGCCTGGGTGCACACCTCTGTCACTTCTCTTTGTTCAAAAGCAGTGTTCTAGGGCTTCCCTGGTGGCGCAGTGGTTGAGAATCTGCCTGCCAATGCAGGGGACACGGGTTTGAGCCCTGGTCTGGGAAGATCCCACATGCCACGGAGCAACTGGGCCCGTGGGCCACAATTGCTGAGCCTGCGCGTCTGGAGCCTGTGCTCCGCAGCAAGAGAGGCCGCGATGGTGAGAGGCCCGCGCACCGCGATGAAGAGTGGTCCCCACTTGCCGCAACTAGAGAAAGCCCTCGCACAGAAACGAAGACTCAACACAGTCATAAATAAATAAACAGAAGAACGTGAATTTCTTAAAAAAAAAAAAAAAAAAAAAAGCAGTGTTCTATTGAGCAAGGAGCACAGGCTTTAAAGTCAGAAAAATACTAAATTCATCTCTGTGTTTTGACCCTTTCTTGTTGGGTATCTTGCAGCTCATTACCTCTCTCAGCTTTCTTAGCTGTACATTGAGACTCATAATATCTAATGTATGGGGTTGTTATATTCACTTAATTAAATTAAATTGCCTAGCTTAAAACCTGGCACATCCTGAGTACTCCATAAATAGTAGCTATTTGTTGATTACTTTTCTCTTAATGAGCAGTTGGTGACTCTCTTCAGATCTTCCTGGGCAGCTCTTACCAACAAGCCCAAGTAGAATGGGTCACTGTCTCCTCATAACCTTTCCGGCGGTTTTAAAACTTGCCCTGACTATTGCTCATTATTTTATAATGATGTATTTAATGTCTGTCTCCTGTCCTTCCTATGAACTCTTTAAGTTTAGTGACTGTCTTATTTATCTTTGCAACCCCAGTATTTCCTACAGAGCTTGGCAAAAAGATTCACCAATAAAGCTAGTGGACTTAATGTATCAATGGGTTTTAAAGATGGTGACAGGGCTACAGGACGACTCTCCAGTACAACTGAAGGACACCAGGATGAAGCCAATTCCAAATCAATGAAGCACCCGGGATATCTCTGGCAAGAACTCTAGATCACGGGTCCCCAACCCCCGGGCCACAGACCAGTACCAGTCTGTGGCCTATTAGGAACCGGGCCGCACAGCAGGAGGTGAGCGGCAGGTGAAGGAGAGAAGCTTCCTCTGTATTTACCGCCGCTCCCCATCGCTCACATTACCACCTGAGCTCCACCTCCTGTCAGATCAGCGGCAGCATTAGATTCTCATAGGAGCGCGAACCCTACTGTGAACTGCGCATGTGAGGGATCTAGGCTGCACACTCCTTATGAGAATCTAATGCCTGATGATATGAGGTGGAGCTGAGGCGGTGATGCTAGTGCTGGGGGGCGGCTGCAGATACAGATTATCATTAGAGAGAGGTTTGACTGCACAGAGACCATAATAAATCAGTTGCTTGCAGACTCATATCAACACCCCCTATCAGTGAGTGGCAGGTGAAAGCAAGCTCAGGGCTCCCACTGATTCTGCATTATGGTGAGTTGTATAATTATTTCATTATATATTACAATTAATAATAATAGAAATAAAGTGCACAGTAAATGTAATGCCCTTGAATCATCCTGAAACCGTTCCCCCACCCCCAACCCCAGTCCGTGGAAAAATTGTCTTCCACGAAACTGGTCCCTGGTGCCAAAAAGTTTGTAGACCACTGCTCTAGATGGCTGTGAGTGCTATGGAACAGATATAAGCTAGTTCCTGAAAGGTGAGGATTAAAAAGTCCACAATCATAAAATATTGCTTGGCCATATAAAAGAATGCAATAATGCCATTTGCAGCAACATGGATGGACCCAGAGATGATCATACTAAGTGAAGTAAGTCAGACACAGAAAGACAAATAACATATGATAACACTTATTTGTGGAATCTAAAATATGATGCAAGTGAACTTATTTACAAAACAGAAATAGACTCACAGACATAGAAAACAAACTTATGGTTACCAAAGGGGATAGCAGGGAGTGGGAAGAAGAGAGGTAAATTAGGAGCTTGAAATTAACCTATACACAATACTATATATAAAATAGATAAACAACAAGAGCCTACTGTATAGCACAGGTAACTATATTCAATATCTTGTAATAATCTATAATGGAAAAGAATCTGAAAAAGAATATATAACTGAATCACTTTGCTGTACCCCTGAAACTAACACAACATTGTGAATCAACTCTACTTCAATTTAAAAAAAAAAAAGGCCACAAACAGTGAAGCAAAGTTCCTTGCCATATATGATCAAAGAGACCAAATTTAACATTCTCTCCAGATGGTGTTGGAACAAATTCAAATAAGGTTGAGGACAAAACTCCTTCTTTTTTTATTCTTCCCACAAAGTATTTCGTAGGTTTTTCAACTTGACACAAAACAGCCACCCCATAAGAACCAAACCCAAAAATTCAAGGTAAAGCTTGTTTTCCTTTCTGGAGCCTTCTGAGGCCTTATCCTTCACTGGAATGTCATCTGAGTGCCTTTATTTAACAAAACCCCAGAATCATTAAGTCTGAGCAGTCCCACAGCTCCAGGATGCCTCATCCTCAGGTAACAAAAGCAGCTGTTGCACACCCACCAGCCTAACATGGATCAAAAATCTGGCAGGGTTCCCTCACGCCCCATCTAAGCTAAACGAAAGCCCTTAGCATCCCCAAACTTTCCACCACCCCACTACCCATGTTGAGTTGGCCGCAGGCCACAGCTATGGCTCTTCCAGCCAATCAGAGGAAACGTTGCCCCGTCTACTGACAGGTCGGATGATTCTCATCACCAATATGCTTACCTGACTCCCTTTCAAATTCAGAGAGCTTGCTCTTTCCCCACCGGACTTGGGCTTTTGTGTACTTTTTCTTTATTAGAACTGGCAACATGAAGCTACTTAAACACAGCTCCATCTGTCAGTTTTGGGTCCTGCAGGTAGAGTGTCGTGTTTGATTTCAGATTATCATTTGTTGTGTTGTCAAGAAGGGCTTGGGGGAGGGAGAAAAAAATAACCTGCGTGCAAACTGTTCTTTGGTTAAAATGCACAAAGAAATTATTTGCAACTTTGACTGTGACTCTGATCCGTGCTCCTCACGTTTCTCTACAATCACAGCAACAGCTTCTGTGACATTCATAAGGTGTTCCCCAAAGACTTGCCCACAGCATAAAGCAGACCTTAACCTTGAGCTTGGAGCCCACTTTGGGTCATTCCTCATTCGCAAAGCAACCAAAAAGAGTAAGACTTGTCTTTAATGGGCAATGCATGAGCATAAACAGAACCAATGGACCCTTGTTTAACCCCCTGATACGTGGAGAACTTACAGATGGGATGGACTATTCTTAGAAATTCTGCCTCTGGGTATCTGTGCCAAGGAGATGAACTAAATACAGAATATACCCTAAGTACCATTCTTTGCAACATATTTATAATCGCAAGGTATGGAAAACAAGATAAACATTCAACATTAGTAACAGACCAGCAGAATGTTGATCATTTTTGAAGCTGAAAGATGACAGGTGGTGCATGTGCTGTTTTCTGTTAAAAAATCATAATTATAAAGATAATGTTCATCCAAAAACCACATGCAATTTGCAGATATGGTGTGATTTATGTGTATTAAAAATACAAACAAAAAAGATGGAAGTCACCAATGGCACATGACCTAATGTTTAGTGCCACGTCTTGGCCACACTGTGGAGAATGCAAGTGTGCCTAATAAAAAAGCAGGCACTGCAGGCGAACATTGTATTTGATTTGTTTTCTTGAGAATTTACTCAAAATGACAGTCTTGAAGAACAGACTGTAGGAGCTGAGTGGATAGGAGAGTGCACAGGTAAAGTTGGACATAGTGTAAAAAGTGGAGGGGGGGTAGTGCCACAGCATCTGCAGAGGGAAAGTAGAGATAGCTGGGCAGAAATGTGAAGGCACCGGGATGCCACAAATGTAGGTAGAATGTGAAACTGATCTTCATCTGATCCAGAGTGGGAAAATGGTCCCCTTTCTCAGACCCAGATTGGAGGAAGCGGCTTTGTCTTTAGAAACAAGGTTTCTCTTTCCCATCCCAGCAGCCCCTGGGACCCAGCGACCACAATCCAGACACCAAATAAAAATGGATCTGAGCTCTCTCTCTGGTGACAGCAGAGTAAATAGTCCTGATCTATTTCTCTTCCACGCTCCGTTTTGGTTTTTGACTGTGATTCTCAATCTCTCATCTTCAGACCATGTAACCTTCCAGACAAGATTTGGTATGCTGTCTCCCACTGTGGTTCTCTTCCTTCCCAATTTAGGTTCTCCTTGTGTTGTGCTACCTCACAATACCTTGGGGCAAAACACCTTCCTACTTGCCCTCATGTCTCAGGGCAACCTCATGGCTCCTCAAATAACTCCAATATGACAAACAAAAATCATTCAGGCAGAGAGAGGGGTAGAGTGATCTGCATTTATTCAGGGCACTAGACAATCCTACTAGCCCTGTTCTTAATCCCATGATGAGAGAGTTTGGGGACAATGCTTCAGAGAAACCCCAGATGTCTCTCTATTTCTTTTCTTTATTTCCATCAGGACATTTGATGGAATCATTAACACTGTCAAACAGAGCAACTAAGTTCAAGGAAAAAATATAGAATCCACCAAGAAAAGATGAGTGCTTTTTTTGTCAGTGAAATTGAATTTTGATTGACAAAGTTCCAGAATTGTGGCAAGTTAGTGTACCTGCCACATCAGGAAAATGAGTGGTGTCACAAGAAAATGATCTCAAATACCAGTCTGTAGGGAATTCACTCCGGAGAAGATGTATGCCATTCTTTAAATTAAAAAAAAAAATTGGCCACTAATTTTTAAAATTACTATTGCTATATATGTTCAACTAACTGAGTTATTCATACTCACTGAAGGGAACAAAATACTAGATATCCAGATAATAATGAGTAATTCAAAACCGTATTTCAGTAGCTTTTCACAGAGCTGTGTCGATCTACCCACCACCCAACTACAGTGTTAAGATTGTCACTGCAGGTTGGTATACATTTTTGTGCTTGGATTATTTGATGTGGGATTTGGCCAAAACCACATAACAAAGAATTTCATTTCCACAGGTTTCAGCTGTCATTTAAATTTTACCCTGAAAACTACTCAGGATTGCAAATACGATTATACCTCTCCTGGCCTCTGCTGTATACAACTTTGGTTCTTCCCTTGAAAGTCCTTTTGTTTAGCCTGGGATACAAGTGTGATAGGGAAGCAAAGCAGGCAACATGGTTTGTCAAAAATGTCTAGAATTAAGTAGGAGGGAGAAAACGCAAATTCTCATCATTGCTTGCGTTTTCTCCCTCCTACTTAATGTGTGTATGATGTTCATATGCCTCTTCCCATGTCTACTAAATGAGAAAATCACTAGCTACCTTAAACTGAATGCTTACAATGTACCATGAACTATTCCAAGGTCTCAATATTATTAACTTGTTTATTCCTTACCAAAAAACCCCATGTGGTAAGTACTATTATTGTCTCTATTTTACAGACAAGGAAACTGAGACAAGTCATCTGAAAATCAGATAGCTGGTAAAATGAGCTGGGGTTTAAATGGTGACCTCAGGACGCTCCTGCCTCATGGCCATTTCGTGCAGGGGTGTGTGGCCGAAATGACTGACTCTCATGGGGGCCCCGTCCACTCCTAGAGAACACACTCATGTTTTAGCTGGGCATGGGGCTACCACAGCATTTTCCAGCCTCTTTTGCAGGTTAGGTGTGGTTAAGTGACTACGATAAGAATGTGAGTGGAAAGGATATAGGCAGCTCAGATAATCTTGAGAGTGAGTGCCCTGATTTCCCTCCTTCTTCTGCTTTCTGCTGTCTGCCAAGGCTGTTGCTAGAACTCTGTTTGAAGCTATGCATTTGAGGATGGCAGACTGATCTTCCAGCCTGGATTACAGGATAACTTGGAGAAGCAGAGACCGCTACCCCATCCCAGACCGTTACGTGAGAGAGAAATAAACTCCTCTTATTCGGCCACCGGACTGTAGTTCTCTTTGCAATAGCAGCTTGTGGCACAGTATTCTAACAAATACAGTTTCTTAAGTAGTACTGTACTGGACCAAGCTTGTACTAATTCTTGAGAGACAGCTGTTCAATATTCAGGAGTTTTTTGAGCTGGTTGCTAAACTGTTCATGGTAGTTCACAAAAATTGGCAAACATTACCAATCGGGGCTATTTTCAAAGTGAATTTAATTTAATTTTAAAGAGCTGGTTTACTAGCATAACATTGGGTATGAGGCTTTAATGAAATAATTCATATAAATACGTGGCAGAGTGACCAGTATCTAGTAAATGCTCAATAAATAATTATATTATTATGGATAATAGATAAATTAAATTAGACATTAATTCATTAATTCTTCATACTCAAAGAAAAACCATTAATACCTTATTTCCTTTCCTCAAATCACACAGATCTCCTTTGTGTAAAACAAACCTTAAGGATGCCATATTCTCTCCCACCCATCCTGGGTATAATGAGCTCGTAGCAAGTTTTTCCTTTTTTTTGTAATTTTCAGAACTGATTTACAATTTATTAAACACAGTCATTTTTCTTTTCCCATAAGTAAGATTTTAAAAATGTAAACCAGAAGGAATTTTATTTCAAAACATGATCTTTAAATATTACTAGATACAGAGGAAAATTTTCTTTCCAAGATTTTAACTTTTCTCTCTTAAGTATTTTCAATTTTTGAAGCGCCTTCTTCAACAATGAAGTTTGCAGCACAACTGCTTTATCAAGTTGTTAGAAGCCTCAGAATTCCTAGAGTCAATTTAATTCTAAAATTGTTAAGCCACTAATAATAATAAAAAAAAAACCTTGAAATCTGTGATCACTAATAAGATCTTGCACTTCGAACGTGTCCAAGCATGTGATCTACCCGCTTCCTGCTGAAACAGGTTAATGGGATTGCACATCACTAATCAATAGTGGCACTCTTCCTCCTCAACTTGGAGAGTTCCTCAGCATCTTCTTCAGCAAAGCATTCCAGGCAGCCACTATTAATCAGAGGCGAAAATTCTTTCACAATTCTTTATAGTCTAACCTCCCATCACTACAGGAATCCAAGGACTAAAGTCTTGACCAAGTATCCAGTTTCCACAGCAGGATTCCTGATACCAGCTGAGTCTTTCTGATCCCAAACACTCCCCGAGCTGCTGATTGGCCCTGACATTTTGATTTCCATTGTTCTTTATAAAGTCCAAATTCTTTAACATGGTCTAAGCAGCAGACTACCTTCCATCTTTATCCTGTACCACTCTTTCCCTTGTGCTGGTTATTCTTTACTTGCCTCTCTGGAGATATTCTCCATCTGTCTCAACCCTGTCCTGTGCTCTGAGATGCTGGCCTCTGCAGACTATTTCACTTGGATTCTCTTAGGGTTTGAGTGGCTGTGTTCCCCTACTCGTGACAAAAGCCTCATCAGGCAAGACGTCTCCCACATCTGTGTCTCCCTGGCTTACAGGGACAACCTCTATCTTGGCTCTGCAGGTTACCACTGCTGCTGATAGCTGTGTGCTTGCCCAGCCCTCATTGTTCAGCTTCCCACACCTCTGTAATACTCTCCTCAGCAAACTCTCTTCAATTCCCCTTTTTGAATATCCTGTATCTTTCCTTCCAAGACTTTGTAGGATACACCCCCTTGACTATACACACACACACACACACGCGCGCGTGCACGCCTTGTCAACCCTCTCACTCTTGAGATCTTAGCTCAGGTATCATATATACAGGGAAATTGTCTCTGATCTCTTATAGCCTAAATCATTTAAACATATCTCTTTTTCATAGTCTTCATCTTCATTTATAAGTATACATTTATTTTATAATTATTTCATTAATGTTTGTCTCCTTCTACTAGCCTATATCATCCTTGAAAACAGGTGAATGTTACTAACCAGGATATCTGCAGTGTTAAAGAAAAGACAGAGCCGGACAGTAGTTAAAGCAGTAAAAAGAGATTTTACTCATGAACTATTGCAATAGGAAAAAGAGACCTCAGTATGTGTAGAGCTGGGTTCAATTTGGAATACGGTCTGGAAAAAAGGGGTTTGTAGCGGAGGAGCAAGGTGGAGGTCAGGAGATGGAAAATTACTGAGAGAAAACATTAGGAGTCAGGGAGAATTTTGGCTAAACTGACTTGAGAGGATTCTTGCTGAAGACAGGCCAAGGTGATCAGTTATGGCCTGGGGCATGGTGGGGATGAGAAATTTGATGAGATATCAGGGGTAATCAAATATCTAGGGTGGGGACTGTTGCTAAACTGACTTAGCAGAATTTTTGCTAAAATTGTGTGGTACAAAGATAGACACAGAAGTCCAAAGATTGAGTCCTAATTGAGAAGAAAGTTTAGAGGAACCTGACAAAGTTTGGTCAATGAGAGAGTTTTGGTCACAAGCACCTGTTATGATGTCTGGCATACAGCATAACTAGACCTGGGAAATAATGTCTGATCAAACGCCTCCTAATGCCAGGACCTTGGTCCTCACCCCAGTAGCTTATATGTTCCCTTAGGCCTGTCTGGTCTCTGGTGCCAGTTAACTATAATTAATCTGATCATACCGTCAACCAAGTTTCTGATCCAACAATCCTTTCGTGGATCCTTCCAGCAATGGAAAACTCACCCTCTCTCATAAGTCATATAATGGTAGCGTAGCTCCATTGAAAAAAAATGTTTTCCTCCTATTAAAATGGAATATGTTTTCTATTAGAAACATTGTCTTGTTCTCTAAAGCACCACAGAAAACTTAAAACCATCTTCTGTGAGACGATTCTTAAATATCTAAAGACAGACATCAAGCTCATGTTTTCTTTGATTCTTCTTTGATTTAAGGAAGGTCACCTTGCTCCACAACCATTCTTCCCCGTTTCCCAATACTACAATCCTCTGTTTAGACCTTAAATTTAGCATTTACCCTGCTGGGCTGCTAATTCTCCATTCCAACTCTCAGGTGCATTTGCTAGCCTCTCTGCCCTGCTCCTTGCCCCAGGAGGCTGAACTTTATAAACGTCATCACCTAAGCTCCATTATCTGGCACAGAAATGACAAGGCCTTGTAACATGACTGTGCTCACTCATGGTTGGGGAGCTGCCCAGACAATATTTGGCCTCAGTTTGAAAGCCTAAAGGCTAGGATAGTGGGAGGCTCTCAGCTAGCTCTGCTCCTCCTGGCAGGTTCCTTTTTGAATCAGGGTCTGAGTAGTTCACCATGCTGGCTGCCCCAGGATGATAATCATTGAAGTGTAAACAGGACACCAGCAATTTTGGTTGAATGACAAGTATACCTACAGATCAGGGTATCAACATCATTTGCTAGAAATACAAATTTTCAGGCCCCACAGAAACTACTGAGTCAGAATCAGTACAACAAGACCTCCCGGGTGATTCATAGATGTATTATAGCTAGTGAAGCACTGATGTACAGGATATTTTGCTACATTTCTGAAGACATGAAGACTTTTTTCCTGGAGAACTATACCCATCCACCCACTCTATATAGCCCCTCTCATCCTCTTATGACTGTCTTGTCAATACTTTGTGAACCCCTCTGTAGCCACAGTTGTTTGGCCTGGGGGTGGATGCTGGATCAGAGATGGGACAATCAAATTCTCTGATTTCAGTATTTAGAAACCCTAACCCTGACCCTAACACTAACCCTAACCCTAAGTTTTTTTGAAATGTGGATGAGAGATTTCAGTTTATCATATACTGAGTTTGAATTGAGGTGACACAACCTTGGGCATTAGGGGGCTGCCATATTCTACCATGTGTGCCTAGAAGTAGAGAAAGCCATTTCATAAAAAGAAGATCATATACACCTCACTTTTTTTTACTTGTTTTATTTGTTTGCTTTAATTATTTGCCCAACTCAGTTTTTATTATTTGTAACCAAAAGAGTCTAAGACAGATGGTAAATAGCTTTGGGATAATAGGAATAAGGTTGGGGTGTCATGGTGAAATATTAGAAAAAACTGGCAGGTATTTTATGCTAAGCTTATGCAGCATTTTTACCCTGCTGAGTTGTCTAGTTTCAGGGTCCGCCAGAATATTGTATACAAAATAAAACTTGTTTTTTTAGTTCTTTGGGTTATGACAGGTCAAAGAACTGATCCAAATTCCAAATTGATCAAAATCACAAGACACTGACTGACCAATCAGAACACTATACATTTCTATAGAAAATACAATTGACAAGCAGACTGTCATTAAGCCAGGAAAATCATGGCAAAGAGTATTTTATATTAGAACATATCTGACATTTGCACAGTATTCCCACAGCCATTGTCATATTTTGTACCTAAGATGCTCCGTTGTTTGGCCTGTTAGAAGAGTCTCACCTGGGGAGTGCTGGTGAATTTGTACTGCTTGATTCCCTTTCTTCTAGAATCCATGATGAGCTCCACATTACTCCTTGTTTGCATGTGCTTGCTTCCAATTCAAGTTTATTTTTTCTTTTTTTAAAAAAAATATTTTATTGCAGTATAGTTGACTTACAATGCTGTGTTAATTTCTGCTATACAGCAAAGTGATTCAATTATATATATATATATAGTGATTCAGTTATATATATATACATATATATATTCTTTTTCACATTCTTTTCCATTATGGTTTATTACAGGATATTGAATATGGGTCCCTGTGCTATATACAATTTAAGAGCTTTTTTTTGGCGTGTGCGCATACTTTATTTTCATTTTTTAATTGCTGAAGGATTTCAGAAATATACAAAGTAGGGAAACCAGCCCCATCACTCAGCTTCCATCCTCTTCAGCCATCTGCCTACACCCTCTCGCAGAAGGCAGATCCCAGACCCCACATCACCTCATCTGCAAACACTTGAGCATCCTCTGCGCCCTCTTATGTGCAGGGTTTTATTCTGACGTCCAGTCTCCCACGGGGGTTTTGGTTTCCTTCCGGGAGTTGGCCGGCTTGTGTCCGGTGCTCGGCGCCTGCGGGCCTCAGCGGGCACCTGAGCGGCCGCGCCTCTCCTCCAGCGACCTGGTGGACGGCCTCGTGGCACTCGTGAACAGCAAGGTCAGTAGCCCCCAGTCAACCTGGTGAGTCCCTCCCCCCGCCCACTCCCTCCCCAGCAGGCCGGTTCCTGCTTTGCTTCATTTGCGATCAGCACGCTCAGGGCACGTGCCTGTTTGTTGCTTGCCCAGTACTACAGGAAAATACGCGGAATAGAGCAAAACAGGAGTCCACAAAGGAGTAAGACATCTGGGACACGTGGCTGAGCCACGTGATAAACACGAACCCCACTCCGTCCGCCGGAAGGGCCACCTCTAGAAATTCGTGAAGGCTTTGGTGGTTGTAGGTGACATTCTTTGTGCCCTTTGTCCATCACTGAATGTGCAGTTGGTCTCGATAAGGCTTGCTTTCTGGGGCTGTAGAAGATAGAGTGGCTAGGACAGTTTCCCTCACTGTCACGTCTGTGAGCGCCAATTCCTTTTATCCTGGTAGATTTTATGGAAAACTGTACTTGTTTAATGGTCATTTCATAGGATTAGTTACCATGGGGAAATTTCCCACCTTACTGAATGTAAATTATTGTAATTGTCATTATTATTACTCAAATTAGAAAGATAATTACCAAGCTAGTCTTCAATTCTGGGAACATGCTCTGAGTCTTTCAGTGCCTCCTTTGAAAATACATTCTTAAATTTTTGTGTGAAGTTCATGCTATTTGGCTACACTCCGTGAAGTATTAACAAAAATAAGACACACAGTTTGGGGTGACTCTTTATCTGTTGTTCTCTGCAGAAACCTTCCCACTGATGTGGCTCCCTCCAGCGGATTAGTGGCACACCATTTTCCTGCATTCCGCATTCCTTTTAACCTTAGATTTTATTTTCTCCTTCAGCTGCAATAATGAGAATGATGCTTTCCACACTGTTAAAGGGGAGTGCCTTCCAGATGAAAAGAACTCTTCTTCACCACCCTGAAACTATATTGTCCTCATGGATGCCCATTGTATTTTCTTTTTTTCTTTGACAGAAGGGTAGATGCCATTAGGGAAGTGAGCAGTTCAGTTTTCGTCTGTGCTGCATGTCAGCATTATACCAAAGGCTCCACAGCACTTATTTCTGATTTCTCTGATCTTTTTCAACTAAGAATGTGACATTTGGTTGTGTTTAACCTTATATGCTCAATTTGAGATTACCCTCTTGGACACTGTATTTATAGATCAAGCCACTGTCTCCTATTGATCTTTAGTTACATGATCTTATTTCCTCCTTCTGTACACATTGCCTTTTAACCTCAGTGCCCATTGGAGAGTTACCTGGACACACACATTAATTTTTGATCACCTACTTGGAATCATTCCTCATTTAAACTAAGTTAGAGATCAATTGAAATATGAACTCCCTGGGATATTGCTTATTCTTCTCAAAGAGAATAGAGTATAAGTATTTAGATAGAGAGGCACAGCCCATATCATTCCATTTATATAAGACTGTCTCACCCAAATAACCAGTCCGTTATTATATATGTCTTTAGCATCACCCCCTTACCCCAGAATTATCTTTTCTTTTCTTTCTTCTTAACCACTGAGGAATTTGAGATGAGGCCCAGAAGTCCACACAGGTTAACCTGGCAGAGCCAGGTCTAGAATCAATTCTTTGATGTTCACTTTATTCCACAGCCCTTCCACTCAGAGGGGGTTCAATAAACACTCTCAGGTCTCAAACAATTTATCTCATTTTTCCAATCAAGAAAGCTCTCCATCAGATGGCTCCCTAGGCCAGTCAAATGAGTTTTCAGATCTCTCTTGAGAGAATCTGGAGACTAAATTGACAAAATATCTCCCTATTGATTCAGAGCCAGACCAAGGTCCACACCTTGATCTTCAAAGTCACATTCCTCTGACAACATCTCTGTTTTCCTACCCACATGCTGCTCCCCTCCCAAGAGCCTTTATTTTTCAAAAATTCTATCCATTCTGCCGTTTTCCCCCAGCCATCCAGGTTTGTATTATTGACTTCCCAAGTCAACATGCTGTCCCCTTGCAGAGTGGCTCCTAAAATCACTGTGTAAAGGAGGTTTCCCAGGACTAAGTAGGAATTCCTCTTACCAATTCCTTGTCTACATGTCTCCTCTACATTTCCTTTCCAGTATAGGGAAGCAAAATTTGCCACCCCAAAATGTCTCCTGCATGCAGATTACTTTGAGCTGAAAACAATCAAGGCCCAAGACTCAGGCAGAAACTTTGACCTTTCCCCTAACTGCCTAAAAGAATTTAGATAGAAAGCCTGTTCTTAGAATTGAGCTATCACCAGAGATATCTGTAAAAAACATGGGCTACAGAGATAAACCCACACACATATGGTCACCTTATCTTTGATAAAGGAGGCAAGAATATACAATGGAGAAAAGACAGCCTCTTCAATAAGTGGTGCTGGGAAAACTGGACAGCTACATGTAAAAGAATGAAATTAGAACACTCCCTAACACCCTACAAAAAATAAACTCAAAATGGATTAGAGACCTAAGTGTAAGGCCAGACACTATCAAACTCTTGGAGGAAAACATAGGCAGAACTCTATGACATAAATCACAGCCAGATCCTTTTTGACCCACCTCCTAGAGAAATGGAAATAAAAACAAAAATAAACAAATGGGACCTAATGAAAATTAAAAGCTTTCGCACAGCAAAGGAAACCATAACAAGACAAAAAGACAACCCTTAGAATGGGAGAAAATGTTTGCAAACAAAGCAACTGACAAAGGATTAACCTCCAAACTTTACAAGCAGCTCATGCAGCTCAATATCAAGAAAACAAACAACCCAATCCAAAAAATGGGCAGAAGACCTAAATAAACATTTCTCCAAAGAAGATATACAGATTGCCAACAAACACATGAAAGGATGCTCAAAGTCACTAATCATTAGAGAAATGCAAATCAAAACTACAATGAGATATCATCTCACACCAGTCAGAATGGCCATCATCAAAAAATCTACAAACAATAAATGCTGGAGAGGGTGTGGAGAAAAGGGAACACTCTTGCACTGTTAGTAGGAATGTAAATTGATGCAGCCACTATGGAGAACAGTATGGAGGTTCTGTAAAAAACTAAAAATAGAACTACCATACAAACCAGCAATCCCACTACTGGGCATATGCCCTGAGAAAACTATAATTCAAAAAGAGTCATGTACCACAATGTTCATTGCAGCTTTATTTACAATAGCCAGGACATGGAAGCAACCTCAGTGTCCATCGACAGATGAATGGATAAAGAAGATGTGGCACATATATACAATGGAATATTACTCAGCCATAAAAGGAAACGAAATTGAGTTGTTTGTGTTGAGGTGGATGGACCTAGAGTCTGTCATACACAGTGAAATATGTCAGAAAGAGAAAAACAAACACCGTATGCTAACACACATATATGGAATCTAAAAAAAAAAAGTTCTGAAGAACTTTGGGGCAGGACAGGAATAAAGATGCAGACGTAGAGAATGGACTTGAGGACATGGGAAGGGGGAAGTGTAAGCTGGGACGAAGTGAAAGAGTGGCATATACTTATATATACTACCAAATGTAAAACAGATAGCTAGTAGGAAGAAGCCACATAGCACAGGGAGATCAGCTTGGTGCTTTGTGACCACCTAGAGGGGTGGGATAGGGAGGGTGGGAGGGAGACGCAAGAGGGAGGGGATATGGGAATATATGTTTACATATAGCTGATTCACTTAGTTATACAACAGAAACTAACACACCATTGTAAAGCAATTATACTCCAATAAAGATGTTAAAAAAATATGTGGGCTAGGTGTGTTGGGAGAAACTCTTAGATATCCGAATCCACTCTGTGTCTCATTGTCTCTGCAGGCCCAGCAAACATTTATTTACTAAACATTTGCTTTTCAATCTTCATGTCAATTGCCTTCCCCTTTGAAGTCTCCACCCCATACTCCCCAACATCCTTTTTTGTCTTTAGCTGGAAATGGTATTTAAGGTGAAATTTTTGGCCATTTTGGTGAGTTATTCAGTTTTCCTGGGTCTCTCCCATGTGTACATGTTACTAAACTTTTGTTTGATTTTCTTCTGTTCATCTGTCTCATCTCAATTTATTTCTTATAACAGCCAGAAGATCCTAGAAGGGTAGAGGAAAATTTCTTCCTCCCCAACACCAGCCACTTACCTAAAACACTTACCTAAAACTGAGGAGTGATAGGAAGGAAGGCTGTGGATTTTATTTAATTAATGGGGGTTTAGCAATGCATTTCTATGACAACTGCATTTGATTTAAAAGCCTTCCTAGATAATCAAGGTCAATTGACGTGTAACCAATTAGTGATCCATTCTACTTTCTGGACTTTGTGTCCTGCTCTAAAAAATGAGTTTATGTATACATATATCCTCTCTTTTCTAGATTTCCTTCCCGTTTAGGTCACCACAGAGCATTCAATAGAGTTCCCGTGTGCTATACAGTAGGTTCTCATTAGTTGTCTATTTTATACATAGTAGTGTATAAATGTCAATCTAACTGATTCACTTTGCTGTACAGCAGAAACTAACACAACATTGTAAAGCAACTATACACCAATAAAATTAGTTAAAAAATGGTTTTATTGGACAAGATGTACTAATATTCAGATGATTATATGATTCTCTAGTTTTCTGTCTCCTTTGATGATAAATCAAACATTGCCTTATAATGTCTTAAATATTACTATAATAAACTATTTTTATTGAAGTATGTTTTAGATACAATAAAATTTATTCTCTTGAAGTGTGGAATTTGGTGAAATTTGACAGATGTGTATAGTTATGTAACCAACATCACAATCAGCATATAGAACATTTTCATTATGCCCAGAATATGCCTCATGTCCCTTTACAGTCAATCCCTTCCCCATTACTGCAGCCCATTGAGCTATTGGCATGCAACCACTGATGTATATTCTGCCTCTATAGATTTTCCTTTTCTAGAACGTTATACAATGAAATCATATAGTATGTGATATTCTGTGTCTAGCTTCTTTTATTTAGCACAGTGTTTTGGAGATTTATCCATGTCGTTGAACATATTGGTAGTTTGTTTCTTTCTATTGCTGAACATTAATCCATTATATGAATATACCACAATTCTTGATCTATTCATAAGTTGATGGACATTTGGGTAGTTTCCAGGTTTTGGTGATTAGAAATAAAGCAACAATAAACATTCATGTGCAGGTCTTTGTGTAGAAACATATTTCTTGGGAAATACCTAGGAGGGCAATACTGGGTTATATGGTAAGGGTATGTTTAGCTTTGTAAGAAACTGCCAAAATGTTTTCCAAAGTGGCTGCGCCATTTTACCTTCCCACTAGCAGTGTATGAATGTTAGAGCTGCTCCACATTCTTGCCAACACTTCGTTTTTTCAATCTTTTGAATTTTAAAAATTCTAGTGGGTGGGTAGTGGCATCTCATTGTGGCTTTAATATGTATTTCCCTAATGACTAAGCATGTTGGCTATCTTTACATGTGCTTATTTGCCATCCATATGTCTTCTTTGGTGAAGTATATGTTCAAATATTTTACCTGTTATTTTCAAATCAAATTATTGTTGTCCCTTGCCAGTGCCACACTGTCTTGATTAATGTGGTATCATAGTAAGTGTTTCAATCAAGTAGTGTGTGTTTTCCAACTTTGTTCTTCCTTTTTGAAATTGTTTTCTTTTGTTTCCCACTATTTTAATGAAAGCAACTAATGTTATACTGAGTGCCAGACATTCTTTTAAGTACATTGCATGCATTTGTTCATTTAGTCCTCAAAACAACACTATAAAATACATATAAAATACTATAAAATGATTATCATTCCCATTTTCCAAATGAATAATTTGAGGCTTAGTGAGATTAATAAATTGAGCAAGGTCACATTTAATGAGTAAGTAGCTGATCCAGGATTGTGAATGCAAGCCCATATCTGTCCAGAGGCTGAACATTCACCTACAAAGGTGCATTTATTCTACCTCTTATTTATCTGATCACATTTCTTTTTCTTTTTTTTTTTTTTTTGTCCACCATTAGACTGCCAACTCAGGGCAATAGCTTGTTGAATATATGGTAGAAGCTAAATAAATACTATGATTGTTTAATTCTCCCACAGTGTTTGGAACAAGGTCCTGTGCCCAGTTACAAAATCTTTGGATTGAATTAATTGAGGTGTGGTCCCTACTGTGATGTTTTAAGGTAGGATAAGGCATATTTTCAATATTCTCATCCTTTTGAAATCCCTGGGTTTCAATGGGAGGCTCTGAAGCAGAGCTGAAAGGGCAGTAATGAAACTCTAATGCTAATAAAGTCCTGGGCCAGGGGCATTTTCCCTAGCAGAGTATGATCTATATTTTCAGTAGCCTCTGAAGCCCTTTTCAGCATTCTCTTTACAGCTCAATCGTGGGTAGTAAGTCTTGACCAGTATTGGTCTTTGACTTAGGCAGTAAAATGCAATAAAAAAAGCACCTGATAGAGTATAAGAGTCAGTATCAGCAGATGATTTCTGATGTAATATCTTTCTCATCTTGGATCACCAAGTACAGGATCCAAGGGGCAGGTATTTTGCTCACCAGGCTGAATTATTAGTTAGACAAAATTACATACTATTTCTTGGATATGAAAATTTACAGATAACTTTTCATGAAGGTTTTGAAAGTAGCTATGCTTGAAATAAATAAAATTACCTATTAACAGTTCACAACATCAATTTATGGTTGCCTTTGAATATAATCGAAAGAAGTTGGCCTAAATGGTAAAGGTCTGGGGCAAAATAATTTAAGTACACTTAAAGGTACTCAGGGTTTTAGGCTAAAGAGGATAAGACCAAAGTGGGATCATAATATCTCTTCAAATATTTGAAATGGTCTTCTTAGTGGTTGAATAATGTCCCCCCAATATTCATGTGTACCTGAAACCTCAGGATGTGACTCTATTTAGAAATAGAGTCTTTCCAGATGCAATTAAATTAAGATGAGATCATACTGGTTAAGATGGGCTCTAAATCCAATGACCAGTGTCCTTATAAGAAGAGAAGAGGATACATGAAGACACAAGGGAAGAAGGTGTTATAAGGACAGAAGCAGAGATGGAGTAATTTAACTATAAGCTGAGGAATGCCAAGGATTGCCAGGAACCACCCGATGCTAGAAGCCAACAGAAGCAAGAAAGGATTCTTTGCTAGAGAGAACATAGTTCCCTTTGGAGGGAATCTCTTTGGAGAAAACATAGTCCTACCAATACCTTGATTTTAGGCTCTACTCTCCAGAACTATGAGATAATAAATTTCTGTTATTTTAAGATATTCAGTTTGTGGCAATTTACTATGACAGCCTTAGTAATGAATACTGTTTTGAAATAAAATTGGCAAAACATTTTCTAGGTTTTAAGAATTAAGGGCAAGGGGAGGAAGACTGTGATTTTGCCAACGGGGCTCATGGAACAATGGAATGAGCTGCCTTCTGAAAATGTGACCATCCCACCACTGGAAGTATAGTACGGACTGATTGTTCATCAATAAAGAAGGTAGGAAAATAATTCTTAGACTTGGTTGGATTTTGGAATAAACAGTTTCATAGAATACTTCCAGGAATAACATTCCATGGCATAAACAGATATATTATCTCTAAATTTATCTTTAAAAATATAAACCACAACTTTCCAAAAGTATTTGCAAATAACTAGAGTCCCTTGATTGATCTTTTTATGAGTCTGAAGTCCTCTGACATAAACTATGGAGTAATTTTCCTTTCTTGTAGGAAGAACACAAAATTAAGCAGCTATTACCATCACTGTCTCTTGTAAAAAGTGAAGAATGATATCATGCATTCTTACAAACAAATCTTATTGTCTAGAAATTATTTTTTTTGTTTTTATATATATTTTCGTATAATAGAATATATAAAAATTGTCCCGCTTGCTTTAAGTGGGAAATGAGTGCTTTGTTAGATATTATGAATGCACCAGCTTATGGTAGATTTGATTATTAGCCTCAATTCTTCACCCTTCTTTGTATCTACGCATTTTGCTATGTGTCTTTGGAGTTTCTACTTAAGGAAGCAGAGTGAGTTTGGGCTTAGTTATGTGACTTGTTTTAGTCAATAGGACTTTAGCAGATATAATACTGGTAGAGGCTTGAAATAATGCTTACATGGATGGGTGTGCCCTTTTGTGCTTTTGGCTCTTTGCTGGGAAGAACAGATGTCATCTAGTCCACTGATACCAGGAGAATGACAAGCATGTTGAACTGACATTGTCCTTACGGCCTGGAGCCAAGACTGGCTGAGCCCAACTAAGATCATCCAAGTCCCAAACAATCCACAGATATAAGAAGAAAACAAATGATGGTTGCTTAGTGCCATGGAGTTGTGTTATACACTATTGCTCTGGCAACAGGTGAATTAATCAAAATATTAAGAGAATCAACTAGATGTCATCATGATTCCATATTTTTTCCACCAGAGTATGTAGTGAAGGGGATCAGAAGATCTCTTCCTATCACACTTCACTTGAAGTCAAATGCTCCCACAGGACTTGGCTGTAGTTCACAAGACAAACTCTCTCTATCCACCATACCAAGTGTGTTATGCCAGCTTGGGGTTCAGAACCTGTGGCAAACACTGCTATCTGTCTAACAAATATCCACTCTCCCTTCTTTCTTACAAAGAGAACCCCAACATTGTTTGGAAGTGAAAATGTCCCAAGTTAAAAATACTTCCCTACATCCCTTATGACACAGTTCTATAAAACATCCAAATTTTGATCACAGGGATGAGCGTCACTTGCTGAAGAGGGTTGAGCAGAACAACAGAAGAAACTTGATTCCTGATGGCATCACGAATGTGCTATATCGCTCTCTTGTCTCATGAGAGACATTTTGAGTAAAACATTGTCGTTAATGTTCTGTCATAGGCAGCTATATGCAATTTTGACTGATAGAGAATTTGATTAGATAGGGGTCCATCAGTTGTAGAATGTAGAACAATGTACAATTGGCTGAGTGATGGAGGTAGGCTATGATTGGTGAGCATCCAGATATTGCAAGCTGGTGATCCTTGTTATGTAGCAGAAAAACCTTTGGTCAAGTTGTCAGCTGTAGTAAATGGGATATAGACCACATGTTGACCAGAGATATAGCCTTGAAGGATATTGAAGGAAAAAATCAGATAATTGGCCTATGCTGGTTACTTCTTTCTTATTTTAGCAAAACTCTTCAAGAGTGGAATAAATTAGGGTAGAGCTAGCCATTCTGCAAGTGGATATGAAGAAAATATAGCTTTGCTAATGGACATGCTTTCTGCTTGTGCCTTGCAGTATAAATTGACCAAAGTCCTATAATATGAAGTCTTGCAATGTTGGAAATATTTACACCTGTGCATCAAACATGAACCATCATAAGCACTGCTATGAGGTGGTGAGCCTTAGCAGATTACATTGTGGCCTCTAGCCTTTCTCAGGCATCTTGCATTAAGTCTTTTCTGCTAAGAGGTGAGCTGACAGGCAAAGGGGTTGTTTCTGAATGAAGCTTATTTTGGATTGCCTCAAGGTAACTACTTGCTGCTAAGTCAAGGGCTAGGGAGATAAACAGAGTCCCCAAGTTAGTTGATAAAAGATATCTTTTCGGGTTAAAAGAGAGAAAGTTTAGAATGCTATGCCGCAGGTAGCATGAAATTTACTAAGTTTTAGATAGAACCAAAGCAAATCCAGACTGTGTTAGACACTGCTACTTTCTTACCCAACACTGGAACCTGTATTTATTAACAAAAATTCCCTGATATTGTTGGAGATGGCAATGTCTCCAGTTTAAAACCAAAAACTTACCTCTTCAGACTCCCTTGCAGCTAGGCACAGCCCTGTGCCCCAGTTTTAGCATCTAAGACTTAGATGACTTAGTGGACATTTCAGGAGATCTATTATTATCCTGAGGGGAAAAAAAGGATGATTTGGCTATCACACACATTTCACCTTTTGTGCTTACTTCTTTCCTGGAACACATATGCAGGCTGCCATCACGTCACTGTAAGTTGAGGGGCATACTGAAATGAAGGTTGTGGAAAAGAAAGATAGAAGAACACGAATTCCTGGTAACATGGTAAAGCCACTGCACCTGTGCAAATCGCTTACTTCTTGATTAATTGTCATGTCAGAAATAGAAACCCCTATTTGTTTAAGCCAGTGTTGTAAGGTTTCTCTTACATAGAGGTACATATAATCCTAACTGATAGAAGGACTTTTTGGTTACTCAAACAAATGCCTCTTCCAGACACAATGAAAATTTATATACTGTTTAGCAATGTAATTTACAGAAAATAATGGGACAGTGAAAAACAAAACAAGAAACAATACACAATACCTTTCAGCTAATATTTCTCTCATGATGTTCTGAAATATCCACTGGTTGCCATTAAAAGAGCTTGAGTATGATTTCCTTGAAGAAGGAATGAGTTCGAGTATGGTTTTCCTTCTCATTTTAACAGGTCTTAAGATGTCAACATAACCACTCTTGTATTTGTTAGGTCCCATCAAGTCGCTGTGTCTTTTAAGTGCAGGAAACGAAAATGGCCTTGAGGCAACAATTTAGAGCAATTCCAAATTGACTGACTTTCCTTCATTAGCCAGTACACAGGGTGTGTCTGCTTTGGGTCCACAGACCAGAGAGCTGCTCGCTTTCCAGAGGCATATAAACCAGATATCCATATAAACTAGATAACATTATCAGCACAATATGAAAAAGAACATTCTTTTCTGAAGTCCAGATCTGTAATATGCAGCATCCTCTATTTCCAGATCTCTTTCTAATCTACTCAGGCTTTCTCTGGGGGCACACGGATGATACCAATGTAGTGACTGATGCTCTGGCACGATCTAAACTTTTGCTGTACTACTTTTATTAGAAAATCCCAAAGGGCTTTACAATGGGGTCATCTACAAACTGCTGCTTATTGCAAAGCTATAAAAATTAGCTTCGAACATCCATGACAAATGATAGAATTAGAGTTCTCAGAATGGAGACTCTCTCTCTCTCTCTCATGGAGTGTGGCTATAGAAACTGGAGAAGTTCTACACAAACTGTCAGCCAGAGACACTTGGCTGACATTGTTGCTGGGAATTTTTTCTTCTTCATAGGGTTTCCTAGAAAACAGGCACCAAGTGAAGAATCAGATAAAGGCAGATCAAATTTAACAGATGAAGATGGTGGCGGTTGGCCACAATGGCTCTTTAGCAAACAATTGCTCTATGACTTCACTTGATGGGATGAATATATGGAGTCAGACGCAATGTCACAACTCCTTATGTTTTTACATTTTCTTCCAGTAGCGTTTGGCTCCTGATTGCATTGTAAGTGAAAGAAGGGCTATACTCATACTTTTTTTCTCACCTTAATTCACTGCTTTAAAAAAAAGTGCATTGGATAATCTTCTGTGATAATTTTTATTCAAATAAACTTGGCCGTGTCTATAGAGAGAAAATAGTATAGTTAAAAGTATTATGCTGTACAGTTGGGATTGGTACGGAAACTTGGAGGTATGTTAAAGGATAAAAATCAATATTCTACACAGATTTACAGATGTTCTAGTGCCTGGTAGATTTTAACAACACAAAGCTCCTTTTGACATCCAGGACACATGGAGATCAATTAATCTAGATTTGTCTGCAAATCTGTCCCATCTGTTAAACAATGAGAGCTAAAGGAAATGTACTCATTTGTTAAGTGAAATTTATATAAATTATATACATGAAACAAAACTTCTCTGGTTTAAAGAGAGAACCTGGAAAGTAAGAGGAGAGGTCTTGGATCCCTACCGACTTGGCCACGCTTGACCTCTGAAGCAGGTGTAAGGCACTTCAAGAAACACTAATGTTCCAAGGATCACAATTTATAAACGACTGACTTGATCAAAGCATCCCATTTTACTGAGGCAGCTCCTGAGACATCAGATGTCCAACACTTGCATTGTGCTTCTAACCTTTTCACGTGCCTATGTGCTTCAGGACCAACACTAGAATTTGCCGGGCACTTATCATAACCATCCCTTTTTACCATCATTTCTTACCATCCCCCTTCTACATCCCCTTTTTACTCCACTAGTTTAAGAGATGGAGACTTAAATGATGAGGAAGAAAAGAGAATCAGGTTTTAGAGTGGCTCAGTATGGGATGGATAGAGAGCATTTCCTGGGGCTGGGGTTTTAGGGTTTCTGAGCAGAAATGGGGTGACTGCATGTTGCACATGTGTGACAGAGAAGCATGGACCTCTGGGTGGCCTGGTCTGAAGTCAGCAGAAGGATCACTGAGGCCATCTCTGAGCCGGACGAGAACATCAGGACCCAACACGTGGTGCAAGATGCTGGGAGCAGGATCCCCGAGTGGCAGAAGGAGAAATGATGATGCCAAGAGCCAAGGATTAGGAACTAGTCTCCTCCCATCCCACCTAAGCCCCCTGGGTATTTATATGAGCCAAGAGGTGAGGACACAGAATATGATAGAAATGCATTTTCTCTTACCTTGACTAGGGAGCTCTCAGTGTTGAACTGATTTGAAAAATGTTGTCATCAGTCTGATGTGAGCCTTGCCCTTAGGGACTTGAAATTTTGTATTTCAGCATGAGGCTCCTCAAGAATGTGCCTTTGATTCTGCTTGTCTAACTTGTTTCATCCAGTGGGTGTTTTCTGAGCTCTCTTGAGGATAATGCCAAGTTACATCCTGGTTTGTATCAGGGGGCCTTGCTTGGGCTGTCTTATACCCGAAGGGTAGAGACACTTTGTGTCTAAAAGAGGTCACACAGGGAAGACTGTGGAAAGATAACTTCATGTCTCCATGACAGATAACCACGAAGACAAAATGGATTTGTCTGCAGGATTTCTATTAAACGATGGGAGATAAAGGACTGTACTCCATATTCTCCAAATATTCGGAAATTTCTAGGGTTTAATGACACAGACAAGTTCTAGGGACAGGAGGAATGACAAAAATGCAAAACGAGAAAAGCAAAACACACGCTGTGGAAGTCGTTTATTTTCCAAGCAATGAAGTCATTTGTCTTCATCCAGCGATGTATCTATTGATCTCTTGTTTTCCTCTGGGGAAAAAAGAGAAGCAATGATCCACGGCCAGAGGTGAAAGGACCCCCGAGGCACTGCAGATCTCACTTGCTCTGGCAGCTGTGCTGGCCTGTGTGTTTCTCCAGTAGCCTTGGAATATGAGTTACTGGCAAAGGTGGGGAAACCTCTGTACTTTAAAAAAATTTTTTTATTGGAATATAGTTGATTTACAATGTTGTGTTAGTTTCAGGTGTACAGCAAAGTGAATCTGTTATACATATACATGCGTCCACTCTTTTTTTAGATTCTTTTCCCATATAGGTCATTACAGAGCATTGAGTAGAGTTCCCTGTGCTGTACAGTAGGTCCTTATTAGTTATCTATTTTATATATAGTAGTGTGTATATGTCAATCCCAATCTTCCGATTAATCCTTCCCCCCCCTTACCCCTGGTAACCATAAGTTTATTTTCTATATCTGTAACTCTGTTTCTGTTTTGTAGATAAGTTCATTTGTACACTTTTTTTTGGATTCCATGTATAAGTGATATCATATGATATTTCTCTTTCTCTGTCTGGCTTCACTCGGTATGACAATCTCTAGGTTCATCCATGTTGCTGCAAATGGCATGTTATGTCAGTTTCTAAAGCTGCAGATTGGTACTGCCTGGATAGAGCTAGAGGAAGACCCCTCCTTCTGACAGGAGCTTGCAATAGGCCCACCTGTGTAGAGAGGTTAATGCTATTTTAAATTTTAACACACATTTTCCCTTATTACACTACCTTATTTTCATTTTGGGGGGCGGGGGTGTAGTAAAAGCATCTTGGAAATATTACAAATATATGAGAAGTATAGAGATCAATACAATGAAGTCAGTTTTACCCCCAGCTTTATCAAAACTTACAGTTTTGTTCCATTTGCTTAGTTTTTTTTAAAGACCATTTTACAGAAACAGTTGACCCCTGTATACTCCTCCTTACTCCCATTCTTTTCCTCTTCCTTTCCTGTAGCCCGCCCTTACCTGATTTGTTGGTTGTCATATTCGTGAAGCGTTTACACTTTTATCTACTTATGTATATACTCCCAAATGGTACACATGTTTTCAAATAATAAAATATTATATATACCACTCTGTAAATTAGGGTTTTATTTAATATTGTGCTTTTGATATCTGGTTATTGTCAGTTATATATAATTGATTATATTTCAGTTATATATAATTGATTATATTTGATTGGGAGTGGTATACATGGATATAATTGGTTTGCATATCCAGGAATCTTGCTAACTGATATTAATGGCAATAGTTTATCTATAGGTTCTCTTGGATTTGTTATAGCAATAATCATAAATTTGAAAATACTGACATTTTTGTTCTTTTTAAATTCTTATGCCTTCCTTTTCCTTTCTGTTGACTCACAACATTAGCCAGGACAACTGGTGTGATACTGATTCTAAGTGGGAATAGAGGGCATGTTTAATTCTTTCCTAAATTTAGGACCTTTAGTCCTCAACATTTGTTCTCAAATTTCTTGTTCCTTTTGAGCAATGCAAGTTTTCTTGAAAATAGCCTCCCAAAATGCTACAGTCCCAGATGGCTTCACCGGTAATTGTACCAAAATTTCAAAGACTAGATAATTCTAATGCTAAATGGTACTTCCAGAGTATAGAAAATTATTTATACAAAGGAAGTGCAACATTGTTACTGGAACCTGATAAAGTAGCACAAAAAAGAAAACTACAAAACAACTCAATTTTAATTTTGAATTGCAGTAAAAAAATAAATAAAATATTAGTAAAATAATATTATATATAAAGTAAGAATCATTTACACCAGAATGACCCATGTACATCTTCTCTTATCCTTTGTGCTATTGTTGTCATATAGCTTATGTCTGCATATGTTGTAACTCCACAATACAGTGTTATTATTTTTGTTTTGAGTTAGTTCACCTTTGAAGAATTAAAAAAAAATAAAGAAAAAGAATTTTTTTATATTTACACATATATTTCCTGGTGTTCTTCCTTTCTTCCCCTAGATCCGATTTCCCATGTGGTGTCATTACCCTACTACCTGAATAGAGGCCTTTAATACTTTTTATGATGGTCTACTGGTAACAATTTCATTAGTTTCATTTACATGAAAATATCTTTATTTTGTCTTTTGTGGATACAAAATTCTAGGTTGATTTTTTTTTCTTTTAGTAAGTTAATAATGTCAAAACATGATCTTCTGGCTTCCATTGTTTGTGGTGAGAAATCATTTATCATTCTTATTGTCATTTCTTTGTAAATCATGTGTCATATTTTTTAAGCAGCTTTTAAGATATTTTTCTTTATCTTTAGGGTTATGCGTTGTTAGTGTGAGTCTGTTTTGGATTTTCCCTTAGTCCTAAAGCAAATCTGTTTAATTATTTTATTTATTTAATGTGTGGGCCTTGTGAGATTTCAGCAGAACACTTGGGGTATTTACCAAGCCCCTCTATCATGGCAGGACTCGAACTCTGAATTCTATGTCCACCTGCTGACATCTCTACTCAGCTCTCTCAGCTTTTTAGCTGTTCTTTTCTTCTTGGTCTCCCTGGCCTCTTCCAAAGATGTAAGTTCAGGGGTTGGCCAAGGATTTGACGAGAGTTTATATGTAGATTTGGGGATTCCTTAAGTTTTCCCTCTTTCTAGAATTTTTCCCTTCAATTTTGTGCAACTCTGAGAGTCCCATACTCCTCCTCTGATTCCTCAGACCAATGATACTGGCGCTGTCTTTTTGAATTCTAGCTGTGCAATGCCCTGTGCTTGGGGGATGCTCTCTGGGGAAAGGGTGGATAAACTTGGGTCTCACTCAGTATGATTCTTGACCTTCAAGGTTCAGATTCCTTCTAAATTCTGCCTTCAGGGATTTCAAACAGTTATTATTATATTTTCCCATTGTTTATATTTGTTATTTCTGGAAGGGTTAATACAAAACAAGTTACTTCCCCTTTACTAAAATCAGAACTTGAATTGTAAATATTGAATAAAGATAATTTTATGAGTCCTTATTAATAGTCAAGATATACATATATACATATGTATATATGTGTGTGTGTGTATGTGTGAGAGAAAGAGAGACAGAGGCAGAGAGAAAGAGGGAAAGATTTTTTTAAAAGCTTCTTTCTTTTAATAGAAGGAATAAATAATTTAGAAAATTGCTACTTTGCAATTCACCACTATGAAAATTGCTTCAGGCAAAGGTTGTCAAAGGTAAAATGCTGTTGGAGAACAGAATACATCCATAATGTTAAAGTCCACAAATTGCCTACTCATTACAATTTTTGAAAAAAGAAAAGAAAGAATATGAATTTAACCTGAATTTAATGATGACAAACCAATCATACAAATTTTGACTGTTCATAATTTTAGTAAGTGGAGGTTATAAAGAGGAAGTTATGTTAATCACAAAGGATTAAGAATCAGACCAATAACAGATTGAACACCAGGGCATAATATTTCAATATCTTTAAAATCTGATAGAAAAAAGTTGAGCCTAGAATTCTATTTCTAAGAAAGTTCTCAAATAAACTTAAGAGCAAAATATAAAAATCACTTTGGACATGTAAGAATGCAGAAAAATTTTCTCCTAGGCATCCTATATGAAAAAGTATACCTTAGGGCATTCTCTAGGAAAAAAAAGAAAAGGAAAAATTAATCCTAGGAAAAGAAAACATCAGATATCAGAAACAGTGGCAGTTAACTATATCTCAAAAGAGGTCAAAGAAATGGAAGAGAAAATACGATATTTTCTGAATAAAGGTACATAAAATTTTTTCTTCTACCAATAAACTGTTATTGGTATAGAATTACAAAGTCATAATAAAGGAAATGTTGATTGATTGAGTGATTGATTTTTATCTTTTGGCCACGTGGCATGTGGGATTTAGCTCCCCAACCAGGGGTGGAACCCATGCCCCCTGCAGTAGAAGCCCAGAGTCTTAACCACTGGACCACCAGGGAAGTCCCGACGTTGATTTTTTTAATGAGTTTTAGCAAGACCTTAAATATGAAGTATAGAAGACTAAATTATAGTCTCATTTTAAAATGTAATATGTTAAACTTTAAGAATGTTTATATTGAAAGTATAAACACAGTAACATTGGAATGAGGAGTTCATGGATCACGAGAAGGGTGACAAAGGAAGATTAACTAGATCAAGTTCCTCATTTTTGATGACAGGGCATCAGTAAATGCTCTCAAGTTGGTAAATTCCAAAAAGATAGCAAAGTGTTTTTTCTCAAGCCATGAAGGTTAACGGAAAACATAAAGTCTTGGCAGAGATCTGGAGAGTAGGAACAAGACTGAGGGAAAGGAAGATTGTTTCACTTTTATTTTATTCCTTCATTCAAATTATTTTTATTTAATAAGGTCTTGTACTTTTTCTATTATTAGAAAAAGACTAGTTTAAAAAAGTAAATATATGAATATGTTTATATAAACACTGAAATACTATGCAGCAAACAAAAAGAATGCAGTAGATCTAGATGTGCACCCTGGGAGGAACAGACAGCCTCTGTATATTGCATAGTGAAAGAAACAGAGTTGCAGAAGAGAACTGCCTATTCCCGGTGTGTGAAAACAATGCCTATGGGAATATGTGTGTATTAGCATATTTCATGTCAATAAAAATATGTTGGATAAGAAAAAAATTAAGCTCAAAAGTGAGACCTTTAACCCATGTGGCTCTTGGATACTCCAGCAATTTGCATTACATTATTAACAGCTCTGCTGTCAGGCTGGTTCTACCCAGAACCCAGCCTAGGTGCAGCTGCGATACCCACGGCATTTCCCAGGGGAATGTCTCATCCTTACCTCACTGCAAATGTTTCTGTTTCCACTGGTGCATACTGAGTTGCTCTGATGGGTGAGCTAGTAGCCTGCAACTCTGCCAGCTTCATATAAATGTGAAACTTATTTTGTCAACACTTTACTGAGTTAGATCAACCATTAAACATTTCTTTTAGCTTAAATTCTCCCTGTGCCCACTGGGAAAAGTTAAGGTATTGATTGAGGAGGTGCCTTTGGCTAAGTAAGCTCACCTCTGTCCGCCTTGATTTCCTTCTGACAAACCAGCTGTCTGGGCTGGAAGACTCCTCAGGTCTCTTCTGGCTCCTCTATTTTCTAACTCTAGGCTCTGTTTTGTGAAAATCTTAGAATGGCGTTGAGGTTTCTTTGTTTTTTGTTGTTGTTGTTTGTTTGTTTGTTTTGGCTGCACCGTGTGGCATGCGGGATTTTATTTTCCCGACCAGGGAAGTAACCCGCGCCCCCTGCAGTGGAAGTGCGGAGTCTTAACCACTGGACCGCCAGGGAAGGTCCGGTGTTGAGTTTTTTTTGAGGACACAGTTTAGAAACGATAGGAAGGTTGGCTGAGAGCAACTTTCAGGAATGCTAAGAAATTCCCCCAGGAGCTCTTCAAATGTCCTACAGGAAAAATAAAAAGACTAGCATAGACTTGGCTCCCCTGTGCTAGTTCAGCCACATTAATTTGACAGCATGCGTGAGCTACTGACTGCCTGCGAAGTTGCTACTGTCTGTGGCTCGTTGAGTGCACACCTGCTCTGATCGAGAGCAATTCTGTGCCAGGCAGTTGGGGAACAAATAAGCTACACACAGTCAGTGCAACCTGAAGCCTCATAAGCTGATCAGTGAGTGTCGGGGGAGAGAAATTAAACTGGAGGAAGGTGCATGTAGAAAGAGGAAGGAGATGAAGGAAGGAAATAAGCTGATATTAAAAGGCGGTGTAAGTCACAGGAAAATGTGTGCCTTCCCGTTAGAAACAAATGAAACACATTTGTATACAATTGAGGAGTCTAGGGCACAGATAGGAACATGATTTTAGTAAGGGAAGGCGATGAGAGGCTTCTAAAAGGTGAGAGAGAGTTAATGAAGTCATTGGAGAGCACTTAATGGATATACTGATCATAAAATACATGAGACACCAGAGGAAACAAATCTAGGCTGGATGGATTGTACATTTCACATCCATTTGCTGGTTGCTAGTTGAGACAAGAAGAAACAGCATGGGCTCGAAAGATACCGCTTTGGCTTATATTTGAAAGAGGCTGCGTCTTACAGCAAAAATCTTGGATAGGCTGTAGTGGGGTGATGTCACCAGATGTCAATATTTCAAACTGTAATCAGGCTTGTGTGGGGGTTCTGACTCCAAGAGTTATTCTCTCTGTGGAAGGCAATGCTCAGGAAAAAAATCACTCGTGAGCATCAATTTACTCTCTTTCTTAGGAAACATCCTTGCTCCTTCTGGGCCATCTGTAGGCTGTATACATCTGTCATCCCTTCTTCCTTCTTCCTCTCATGAAGTCCCCAAATAAGAAAATGACAGCAATAAAAGGTATATAAGGGATTGACTAGTTCATCTCTTCATTTTTCAAGTTAGGGAATTAAGCTCAAGAGAAATTTGCCCCAAAGCATTCAGCTACTTAGTGGTAGGGTTTGAGCTCATTTGGGTTTCCTTTCTCTCCATCTATTGGTCTTCCTGTCTATGCTGCCTCAGTTAAAAACTTGGAGATATATTTCAAGTATCCATTCCTCTTCCTTTAATAATCCTTCATAATTCTTTGAAATTCATGTTTTGGTTTATTCATTCATTTGGTCAACAAATGATTGAGTGACCGCTATATGTCCTCATGAAACTTACATCCTAGAGTGGGAAACAGACAATGAAAACAGACAAATGTAGACTATAAAGTCAGAGAGAGACAGGAACTACGGAGAAAATGAATGCAGGTTGTGGAGCCAGAGGGGCACGATTTTAGACAGGATATTAAGTTTCATGAGGGGTGGGGTGTTTGAGCACAAACTTGAAGGAGGAGAGGGAGATATGAATATCTCTCAAGTTTAGAACAGCTCTAAGTTTTCTTTCCTCGCCTGATTATTTTTTTTAAGAGTATGAGGGGTGTGAGGGCCGATGTACAGTGTACTGAACTATGGTAAGCAAATCCATGTTTTCTCTATTCAGAACCATTCCTTTTTCTTTCTAATTTCAAACCGTACTTCCTCTCACATTCAGCATTGATAGACCAAGAATGGAAATGACTGCAGTTTCCTGTGAATTTTGGTTTTAGGTCATATCCTCCTGCCTATTGGGTGAAATAATCTATCTGGGCATTTATTATGTGGCAGCACCAGCACTTCATCCATTATCTTATTAACTTACTACATTACCTCTTTCAATCTTCTCAACAACCTTACATGAGAGGCTTTACTATATTCGTAGTACAGGTGAGGAAACTAAGGCCTATAGAAGTTAAGTGACTCAAGGTATCACAGGTGGAAGAACTGGGACAAGATCCAGATCCGCTGGAAATCAAAACCCATGTTTGTCCTGTGGTGCAGAGGCCCTCAAGTCCTTGAGAAGAGCACTTTGAGTTCCCAAACCTGAGTCGTCTGTCCCTCCTCTGGATTTCCATAACTCTTTGTTTTCTTGCCCTTTTTTAATTGAAGAAGCAAAACTGGCCTAATTGGTGTGTTTCTCACCGTAGGAGTGAGGCAGAAGATGGATGGGCCCCAGGCTAGACATTTACAACCAGCCCCCTGTTTATACTTCGAGATAGAAATAACAGGAAAAATAGCTGGACTTTGTCCCCTGTGGACACTTTAAGATAACAGTAATGGAAGGGTCAGAGAGGGGCTAAGCCCTGCTTGGGTGAAAGGTAAAGAGGTCACGTATTTCTCATCCTTGGGGTCAGGGAGGCCTCGACCGCACATGCGCAAAAAGGCTCCTCCAGGTCAAAAAGGGAGGGGACTCCAGATGATAATAAGTTTTGCTAACTTCCTGGGGACCCTCGGACTGAAATCCATTTTGCCTAAAGGGTGTGCCTGCCTCCTGCGGAGGGCCCTGAGTGAACAAAGAACAAAGCAAGATGATTGGCCAGAGGAAAACAAAGACCTGGAAGAACTGCCCCCGTGTAAGTGATTTAATCCACCCCAAAAGCCCACGTCGCTCTCTCTCTCTCTTACTGAGCCTGCTTGTGTGTCTATCTGCGCGTATTCCTCTCTTAATAAACACTCTACCTACTCCACTATTTTCCGTCTCTTTGTTGAAATTCCTTTCCAAAGGGAAAAAAGACCCAGGGCAGCCCTGCGCCCTGGGTTCAATCCCTGGTCGGGGAACTGAGATCCCGCTTCAAGCCGCCGCAGCCACGGCCACCCCACACCCCCACCCGGAAAACAGGAGTGTGACTTTTTACTCATTCCAATGCCATTACCAGTTATCTATTATGCCATTATCATCACCAGAGCCATTATCAGTTTCAATTCCCATTGCCCCGTCCATTGTCTAAAATGCCTTCTTTCTGTATTTCATTTGGGCACCGTTCTAATGACTCTAGACGTAACTAGTCTTTAAAGCCAAACTAGGTTCTTCATGTTTGTTTTTATTTTTGTAAACAGGAGTTAAGAGACATACTATTTCCAAATGAGCATTGTTACTTTCCGAACTGAGATTTCCCTGCTGTGTGCTTATAACAAGTTGCTCACAGCATTTTGGGGAACTCTGATTTTGGAACTGCCCTCAGAGTTTCTTTTGAGTAGCCACGATGGTGGTGCATTTTTATTCTTTGTGATTTTAGCAGTAGTGTTAGGTGGATAAACAAATTTGGGTCCAAATAGTGTAGCTATAAAATAGTAAGATAATTTTCTTGTGGGGTTTAGAAATAGCTCTAAATACAATTCCAAAAGAAGCTTCTCATAATATTTGGTGGATTGAGAATATTGCTTATTCCCCTGCTGTGCATCTTGAATGTGGATGTGTAAATTCTAGTGTTTTTGGATTGAAGAAAAATCAATCATTATTTTATTCATTTACCTCATGTACATTTTTTTTAATATCTTTATTGGAGTATAATTGCTTTACAATGGTGTGTTAGTTTCTGCTGTATAACAAAGTGAATCAGTTATACATATACATATGTTCCCATATCTCTTCCCTCTTGCATCTCCCTCCCTCCCACCCTCCCTATCCCACCCCTCTAGGTGGTCACAAAACACAGAGCTGATCTCCCTGTGCTATGCAGTTGCTTCCCACTAGCTATCTATTTTACGTTTGGTAGTGTATATATGTCAATGCCACTCTCTCACTTTGTCCCAGCTTACCCTTCCCCCTCCCCTTATCCTCAAGTCCATTCTCTGGTAGGTCTGTGCCTTTATTCCCGTCTTGCCCCTAGGTTCTTCATGACTTTTTTTTTTTTCTTTCTTAGATTCCATATATATGAGTTAGCATACAGTATTTGTTTTTCTCTTTCTGACTTACTTCAATCTGTATGACAGACTCTAGGTCCATCCATCTCACTACAAATAACAAAATTTCATTTCTTTTTATGGCTGAGTAATATTCCATTGTATATATGTGCCACATCTTCTTTATCCATTCATCTGTTGATGGACACTTAGGTTGCTTCCATGTCCTGGCTATTGTAAATAGAGCTGCAATGAACATTTTGGTACATGACTCTCTTTGAATTATGGTTTACTCAGGGTATATGCCCAGTAGTGGAATTACTGGGTCATATGGTAGTTCTATTTTTAGTTTTTTAAGGAACCTCCATACTGTTCTCCATAGTGGCTGTATCAATCTACATTCCCACCAACAGTGCAAGAGTGTTCCCTTTTCTCCACACGCTCTCCAGCATTTATTGTTTCTACATTTTTTAATGTGGCCATTCTGACCGGTGTGAGATGATATCTCATTGTAGTTTTTATTTGCATTTCTCTAATGATTAATGATGTTGAGCATTCTTTCATGTGTTTGTTGGCAATCTGTATATCTTCTTTGGAGAAATGTCTATTTAGGTCTTCTGCCCATATTTGGATTGGGTTGTTTGTTTTTTTGATATTGAGTTGCATGAGCTGCTTGTAAATTTTGGAGATTAAGCCTTTGTCAGTTGCTTCAATTGCAAATATTTTCTCCCATTCTGATGGTTGTCTTTTGGTCTTGTTTATGGTTTCCTTTGCTGTGCAAAAGCTTTTAAGTTTCATTAGGTCCCATTTGTTTATTTGTGTTTTTATTTCCATTTCTCTAGGAGGTGGGTCAAAAAGGATCTGGCTGTGATTTATGTCATAGAGTGTTCTGCCTATGGTTTCCTCTAAGAGTTTGATGGTGTCTGGCCTTACATTTAGGTCTTTTATCCATTTTGAGTTTATTTTTGTGCATGGTGTTAGGGAGTGTTCTAATTTCGTACTTTTACATGTACCTGTCCAGTTTTCGCAGCACCACTTATTGAAGAGGCTGTCTTTTCTCCACTGTATATTCTTGCCTCTTTTATCAAAGATAAGGTGACCATATGTGCGTGGGTTTATCTCTGGGCTTTCTATCCTGTTCCATTGATCTATATTTCTGTTTTTGTGCCAGTACCATACTGTCTTGATTACTGTAGCTTTGTAGTATAGTCTGAAGTCAAGGAGACTGATTCCTCCAGCTCCATTTTTCGTTCTCAAGATTGCTTTGGCTATTCGGGGTCTTTTGTGTTTCCATACAAATTGTGAAATTTTTTGTTCTAGTTCTGTGAAAAATGCCAGTGGGAGTTTGATAGGGATTGCATTAAATCTGTAGATTGCTTTGGGTAGTAGAGTCATTTTCACAATGTTGATTCTTCCAATCCAAGAACATGGTATATCTCTCCATCTATTTGTATCATCTTTAATTTCTTTCATCAGTGTCATAATTTTCTGCATACAGGTCTTTTGTCTCCTTAGGCAGGTTTATTCCTAGATATTTTATTCTTTTTGTTGCAGTGGTAAATGGGAGTGTTTTCTTAATTTCACTTTCAGATTTTTCATCATTAGTGTATAGGAATGCCAGAGATTTCTGTGCATTAATTTTGTATCCTACTACTTTACCAAATTCATTGATTAGCTCTAGTAGTTTTCTGGTAGCATCTCTAGGATTCTCTATGTATAGTATCATGTCATCTGCAAACAGTGACAGCTTTACTTCTTCTTTTCCAATTTGGATTCCTTTTATGTCTTTTTCTTCTCTAATTACTGTGGCTAAAACTTCCAAAACTATGTTGAATAATAGTGGTGAGAGTGGGCAACCTTTTCTTGTTCCTGATCTTAGTGAAAATGGTTTCAATTTTTCACCATTGAGGACGATGTTGGATGTGGGTTTGTCATATATGGCCTTTATTATGTTGAGGAAAGTTCCCTCTATGCCTACTTTCTGCCGGGTTTTTATCATAAATCGGCGTTGAAATTTGTCGAAAGCTTTCTCTGCATCGATTGAGATGATCATATGGTTTTTCTCCTTCAGTTTGTTAATATGGTATATCACGTTGATTGATTTGCATATATTGAAGAATCCTTGCATTCCTGGAATAAACCCCACTTGATCATGGTGTATGATCCTTTTAATGTTCTGTTGGGTTCTGTTTGCTAGTATTTTGTTGAGGATTTTTGCAGCTATGTTCATCAGTGATATTGGCCTGTGGTTTTCTTTCTTTGTGACATCTTTGTCTGGTTTTGGTATCAGGGTGATGGTGGCCTCATAGAATGAGTTGGGGTGTGTTCCTCTCTCTGCTATATTTTGAGAGAGTTTGAGAAGGATAGGTGTTAGCTCTTCTCTAAATGTTTGATAGAATTCACCTGTGAAGCCATCTGGTCTTCGGCTTTTTTGTTGTTGGAAGATTTTTAATCACAGTCTCAATTTCAGTGCTTGTGATTGGTCAGTTTATATTTTCTATTTCTTCCTGGTTCAGTCACAGAAGTTTGTGCTTTTCTAAGAATTTGTCCATTTCTTCCAGGTTGTCCATTTTATTGGCATATAGTTGCTTGTAGCAATCTCTCAAGATCCTCTGTATTTCTGCAGTGTCAATTGTTACTTCTCCTTTTTCATTTCTAAGTCTGTTGATTTGAGTCTTCTCCCTATTTTTCTTCATAAGTCTGGCTAATGGTTTATCAATTTTGTTTATCTTCTCAAAGAACAAGCTTTTAGTTTTATTGATCTTTGTTATTGTTTCCTTCATTTCTTTTTCATTTATTTCTGACCTGATTTTTATGATATCTTTCCTTCTGCTAACTTGGGGGTTTTTTGTTCGTCTTTCTCTAAATGTATCAGGGTTAAGGTTAGGTTGTTTATTTGAGATGTTTCTTGTTTCTTGAGGTAGGATTGCATTGCTATAAACTTCCCTCTTAGAACTGCTTTTGGTGCATCCCATAGGTTTTGGGTCATTGTGTTTTCATTGTCATTTGTTTCTAGGTATTTTTTAATTTCCTCTTTGATATCTTCAGCGATTTCTTGGTTATTAATAGTGTACTGTTTAGCCTCCATGTGTTTGTATTTTTTACAGTTTTTTTTTTTCTTCCTGTAATTGATATCTAGTCTCATAGCATTGTGGTTGCAAAAGATACTTGATAAGAGTTCAGTTTTCTTAAATTTACCAATGCTTGATCTGTGATCCAAGATGTGATCTATCCTGGAGAATGTTCCATGAGCACTTGAGAAGAAAGTGTATTCAGTTGTTTTTGGATGGAATGTCCTATAAATATCAATTAAGTCCATCTTGTTTCATGTATCATTTAAAGCTTGTGTTTCCTTATTGATTTTCATATTGGATGATCTGTCCATTGGTGAATGTGGGCTGTTAAAGTCCCCTACTATGATTGTGTTACTGTTGATTTCCCCTTTTATGGCTGTTAGCATCTGCCTTATGTATTGAGGTGTTCCTCTGTTGAGTGCATAATTATTTACAATTGTTATATCTTCTTCTTAGATTGGTCCCTTGATCATTATGTAGTGTCCTTCTTTGTCTCTTGTAATAGTCTTTATTTTAAAGTCTATTTTATCTGATATGAGAATTGCTACTCCAGCTTTCTTTTGATTTCCATTTGCATGGAATATTTTTTTCCAGCCCCTCACTTTCAGTCTGTATGTGTCCCTAGGTATCAAGTGGGTCTCTTGTAGACAACATATATATGGGTCTTGTTTTGGTATCCATTCAGCCAGCCTATGTCTTTTGGTTGGAGCATTTAATCCATTTACATTTAAGGTAGTTATTGATATGTATGTTCCTAGTACCATTTTCTTAATTTTTGGGGGGTTTTTTATTGTAGGTCTTTTCCTTCTCTTGTGTTTCCTGCCTAGAGAAGTTCTTTTAGCATTTGTTGTAAAGCTGGTTTGGTGGGGCTGATTTCTCTTAGCTTTTGCTTGTCTGTAAAGCTTTTAAATTCTCCATCGAATCTGAATAAGATCCTTGCTGGGTAGAGTAAACTTGGTTTTAGGTTTTTCCCTTCCTTCACTTTAAATATGTCCTGCCACTCCCTTCTGGCTTAGAGTTTGTGCTGAAAGATCAGCTGTTAACGTTATGGGGATTCTCTTGTATGTTATATGTTGTTTTTCCCTTGCTCCTTTTAATATTTTTTCCTTGTATTTAATTTTTGATATTTGATTAACATGTGTCTTCACGTGTTTCTCCTTGGATTTATCCTGTATGGGACTCTCTGCACTTCCTGAACTTGATTAACTATTTCCTTTCCCATATGAGGGAAGTTTTCAACTATAATCTCTTCAAATATTTTCTCAGTCCCTTTCTTTTTTCTCTTCTTCTTCTGGGACGCCTATAATTCGAATGTTCGTGCATTAATGTTGTCCCAGATGTCTTTGAGACTGTCCTCGAGTTTTTTCATTCTTTTTTCTTTATTCTTCTCTGCTATAGTTATTTGCACTCTTTTATCTTCCAGGTCACTTATCCATTCTTCTGACTCAGTTATTCTGCTATTGTTTCCTTCTAGAGAATTTTAAATTTCATTCATTTGTTGTTCATCATTGTTTGTGTGCTTTTTAGTTCTTCTAGGTCTTTGTTAAACGTTTCTTGTATTTTCTCCATCCTATTTCCAAGATTTTGGATAATCTTTACTCCCATTACTCTGAATTCTTTTTCAGGTAGACTGCCTATTTCTTCTTCATTTATTTGGGATGGTGGGTTTTTACCTTGCTCCTTCATCTGCTGTGTGTTTCTTTGTCATCTCATTTTGTTTAACGTACTGTGCTTGGGGTCTCCTTTTTGCATTCTGCAGGTTTGTAGTTCCCGTTGTTTTTGGTGTCTGCCCCCAGTGGCTATGGTTTGTTCAGTGGATTGTGTAGGCTTCCTGGTGGAGGGGACTGGTGTCTGTGTTCTGGTGGATGAGGCTGGATCTTGTCTTTCTGGTGGCAGGTCCATGTCTGGTGGTGTGTTTTGGGGTATCTATGACTTTATTAAGATTTTAGGCCGCCTATCTGCTCATGGGTGGGGTTATGTTCCTGTGCTGTTAGTTGTTTGGCATAGGGTGTCCAGCACTGTAGCTTGCTGGTTGTTGATTGGAGCTGGGTCTTAGTTTTGAGATGGGAATCTTTGGGAGAGCTTTCACCGTTTGATATTTTGTGGAGCCGGGAGGTCTCTGATGGACTAGTGCCCTGAACTTGACTCTCCCACCTCAGAGGCACAGGCCTGACACCTGGTCTGTCAGCCACACGGCTCAGAGGAAAAGGGAGAAAGAAAGAAGAAAGAAAGAAAGAAAGAAAGAAAGAAAGAAAGAAAGAAAGAAAGAAAGGAAGAAAGGAAGGAAGGAAGGAAGGAAGGAAGGAAGGAAGGAAGGAAGGAAGGAAGGAAGGGAGGAGAGAGAGAGAGAGAAAGAAAGAGAGAGAGAGAGAAAGAAAGAAAGAAAGAAAAAGGAAGAAAGAGGGAGAGAAAGAAAGAAAAGAAAAGTTATTAAAATAAAAAATTTTTAAAAATATTAAAAATTAATTTAAAAAAAGAAAGAAAGAGGAGAGCAACCAGACCCAGAAACAAATCCACCAGTGATAACAACTGCCAAAAACTATACTGAAAACAAAAACAAAAACAAAAACAAAAAACAGACAGAACCCTAGGACAAATTGTGAAAGCAAAGCTATACACAAAATCTCACACAGAAGCATACACATACACACTCATAAAAAGAGGAAAAGGGGAAAAAATAATATATCCTGCTCCCAAAGTCCACCTCCTGAATTTGGGATGATTCGTTGTCTATTCAGGTATCCAACAGATGCAGGCACATCAAGTTGTTTGTGGAGCTTTAATCCGCTGCTCCTGAGGCTGCTGGGAGACATTTCCCTTTCTCTTCTTTGTTCGTACAGCTCCCGGGGTTCAGCTTTGGATTTGGACCCGCCTCTGTGTGTAGGTCGCCTGAGGGTGTCTGTTCTTCGCTCAGACAGGAGGGGGTTAAAGGAGCAGCTGCTTCGGGGGCTCTGGCTCACTCAGGCCGGGGCGGGGGAGGGAGGGGTACAGAGGAGGCGGGGCGAGCCTGCGGCGGCAGAGGCGGCGTCGTGACGTTGCACCAGCCCGAGGCGTGCCGTGCGTTCTCCCGGGGAAGTTGTGTCCAGATCACGGGACCCTGGCCGTGGCGGGCTGCACAGGCTCCCGGGAGGGGCGGTGTGGAGAGTGACCTGTGCTCGCACACAGGCTTCTTGGTGGCGGCAGCAGCAGCCTTAGCGTCTCATGCCCGCCTCTGGGGTCCGCGCTGATCGCCGCGGCTCGCACCCATCTCTGGAGCTCGTTTAGGCGGCGCTCTGAATCCCCTCTCCTCGCGCACCAGGAAACAAAGAGGCAAGAAAAAGTCTCTTGCCTTTTCGGCAGCTGCAGACTTTTTCCTGGACTCCCTCCCGGCTAGCTGTGGCGCACTAACCCCTTCAGGCTGTGTTCACGCCGCCAGCCCCAGTCCTCTCCCCGGGATCCGACGGAAGCCCGAGCCTCAGCTCCCAGGCCCGCCCGCCCCGGCGGGGGAGCAGACAAGCCTCTCGGGCTGGTGAGTGCTGCTCGGCGCCGAGCCTCTGTGCGGGAATCTCTCCGCTTTGCCCTCCGCACCCCTGTGGCTGCGCTCTCCTCCGTGGCTCTGAAGCTCCCCCTCCGCCACCCGCAGTCTCCGCCCGCGAAGGGGCTCCTAGTGTGTGGAGACCTTTCCTCCTTCATGGCTCCCTCCCACTGGTGCAGGTCCCATCCCTATTCTTTTGTCTCTGTTTTTTCTTTTTTCTTTTGCCCTACCCAGGTACGTGGGGGAGTTTCTTGCCTTTCGGGAAGTCTGAGGTCTTCTGCCAGCATTCAGTAGTTGTTCTGTAGGAGTTGTTCCACATGTAGATGTATTTCTGATGTATTTGTGGGTAGGAGATTGATCTCCATGTCTTACTCTTCAACCATCTTGAAGGTCTCTCTCTATCATTAACTTTTCCATGCACTTTCTTATGAGAACGTTTCAGATCCTACAATAATAATATGGTCATATAGGGCAGGTAATATGATCTCTATAGAAAAGATAAGGCTACTATGTGTCAGGGCGATTAAATAAATTTAAGATCATACATAGAATAAGAATTTTGGACTCCTTGAGTCTAGTGTTCTGTCTCAAATCATTGCCATGAATCAGTGTTCCCAGGCTGACTTTACAAAGGAAAGGCCCTCTAACCCACTGGCAGCAAAAACTTCTGCTTAAGGATTAATTTTATATGGGAAGGACACTCCTTCTCATTCTTATAATATGAGATATGTATTATAGGGAAACTGAGAAAGAAAACCAACAATATGGAATTGAGTAGCTAAGAGAGGAGGTTATTTGAGAAAGGTGATTTTATCAATTATAAAATCATCCTGGAGTGTAAAAATCTACTCCATTATAATTCAACTCATTAAAATAATGACATATACCACTGAACACCATTAATTGAATTCATAACATTTTTCCTCACACAAAAGTGCCACACTCCAAAAATTCCATTGTGATAGGACCAACATATGAGATCATTTTTAGGCTTGTTGCATAAGTGTTAGAGCAGGAAGACCATTGTTTAATAAATATTTTGTTCTTTGCCTTTGGAAATATCCAAGTGCCATAGCTTTGATTCTTAGAAGAGGCTGAGATAGATTCTATTTTGCCTGTCAGAGCTGTCCTGTAACAAGAAAAATGGCTGAGACTTTACACCTATTTAGCTCAGTTACCAGATGTGAGTTTTCATGGGAAGTCCATGCCCATGGGTGAGGTAGCTTGGGTCTGCATTTGGGGCAGATCCTAAAGGAGCTAAGAACTGGGGGCTCCTGACTGCACTCTCTGCAACCTCATGGTCCATATTTCCTGGAAGGAGGATCTGGATAAAAAAAAAAATAACATTTTTTTTTTGCCTATCACATCCCATCCCTCTCAATATTTAGATCTCCTTCTCCATATACCTTCAGAAAGCAGCTTTTTTAGGAGACCAGTGAACTTCTGTCCCTTATGGGAAACAAAACATGTAAGAGAGTCTCAGGGCTACAATTAATAGCTATTTTCTCTTTTCTCCACCGTCCATTCTAGGTTCTCCTCACCTTCCACTACCACCTCTGCTGGCTTCTGTGATTTACTAATACTGTGATTTACAGCCTCATATATGAGGAGTCTAAGCCCCTGTTCCCAACAGCCAAGGACCCCCGAACTCCAATATGAGATCAGGGGTACTATACTTGTTCATTTACCGTCCCAACGGAGAAAAGCAGTACTAAGAGCTGCCCAAGTAGATCCTGTGGATTTACCTATTTTCTTCCCTGCTTTTCTAGTGTATCAGCAAACTTCCCTCCTCCTGATAATCCAGGTCTCTTGCTCTTGCTAAGACAGTTATTCCTCTTCTTGCCATTGATTCCTAGATCCAAGGGGTCGTCAGTGCCTGGTCAACAGCTGTAGCTTACAAATCAATGGTGCTCTTGCTTTGTTCCTCCTGAGAGTGTGTCCCCTTTGAGTATGAGAGCTTCGGACTCTGAGGAAACTAGAGTTGCAGGAACAAGAAGTACGTGGCTCACAGTGGAATATTGAGAAGAATGGTGAGTGGGGTCATTCTTGCTCCCACTTTCTGGTTTTTGGACCCCTCTACTCTTCCCATTGTGGACACACTGCCATATGGAGATCTTTGAATCAGCACATATACTGCATTCTGGAGGAGGGCACTGTATTTGCATGTATTGCCTTCAAACTATGGAGTACTTCAGCTATGCCTTCAGCAGGAAACACTCTACCAGGTCAGCAGCTTTCGGGTGCAGTGTATTAATATGACCAGGGAGTCCCATAGTTATGGTTCCATTCTTACACTGCCTTTGCTTTGGAGTAGGTTCCCTGGCCTGTTAAATACCAAGTGAGATTCCATGCTGGTAAGTAAAATATGGCACAGGCCTTTGGAAAATGATGGTGCTGACACCTTGTGGGCAGGAAAAGTGAAATTGTACCCAGAACAGTTATCTATATCCATGAGGAAAAACTGTTGTCCCTTTCAGAATGAAGAGGGCCTGGTGCAGTCAAGGGGGTTGGTGTCAGCAAGAAATAGTGCTTTATGAACCATGGTCAAGAATTCTGTCTCTATGAGGGCAGGGACTGTTTTTTAAAAGGTTTTAAGAGATGTCGTGGTTTTATTTTAGAACACCAAATTTACTGTGATTCTCCCACTGGGGCTTGTCACAAACCTCAGACCACGTCTTTTTCTACCATTGATACATCCCACACCATATAATCTGCTCTGCTGTGTGTCCCATGCCAGAGGACTGCCTACATGTTAGTTTGGACCATTCCCAGAGCTCTTTCCTGCTCCAGGACCTAAATCAAAGTTGGAAGATTTTCATCACCCAATATACGAACTCTAGTCCAGTATCACTAGATGTGGACTTCACAGTCTCCAGAACCCAAAGAGTCCCACCAGGTCTCTGAAACTTCATAGGGTTTATCTCCCACCCTCTGGAGCTCTTGTGCTTTACAAAGCCTTATAACATGCTGGCTTCCTTGTGTTATCTGGCCTGATTAATGTAAAGTTATCAATGTAATAGATTAATGTGATATTTTATGGGATGCCCAGATCTCTAGACTATAATATAGGTAAGATAGTTAATTTAGCCCTAGGGAAAACTGAAAATATACTTTTTTGTCCATTCTATGTAAATAAAAGCTGTTTATGATTCTCTTTTCTGATCAAGAGAAAATAACGCATTCACCAGATAATGGCTGCTGACCACATATCTTAGGCCGTGTTACTCAGCTGTTGCAAAGATATTACACCTGGCACTGTGATTGCAATAATAGGGGACATTACTTGCTTGAGTATGTGATCATTTACTATCACCTGCCAGGATATGTCTGGTTTCTTCAGGAGCCGGCCTTGTGAAATAAATGGGGATATAATAGGTTCCTCCTCATCACTTTTTAGATATTTAGGGTGGCACTAATTTCTTTTTACCAGTGATATACTTATGGTCTTAATAAATGAAGGAACTTGGTCCTTCCCAAGAACCAAGCCTTTCATTGCCTTTCTCCAGTGTCTGCCAGAGCAATTCTGGCATTTCAGCTTCACTTAGAATGAGCCATCACTTTTCCCATGCTGTGAGGAGTCTTACTAAATCACTGTTTAAGGTATGTTTATTGTAAACAGCAAATAAATAGGTTTTCCTTTGTAAGTGAATTTGAAAATAATTTTTCTTTTAATAGGTCGATTAAATGTAATCACATTTCTTGATATGATTGATATGTTTGGTGCCAACTCTGTTATTCTGTTTTATAATTAATGTGTTAATTACAGTTAATTTACTATATTTCTTTTCCTATTTGCTGGATCTTATTATCTAAAACTTTATTTTGGAAGTTTGCATTTTGGTTCTAAAGTATATTGTACTTTTACACCTCATACTGTCATCAATTCCTTTTTTTCTTACTTGATGTTTTACTATATAGCGTGTCAGTTTTAAATGGTAATCCTTGATTCCACCTATTTCCTCCACAACAATCAGTTAACTTATTCTACTTTTCTTTCTTCCTATTCCCCCTATTTTTGACTTGTGGTCTTTCTACTTTTTCAGAATATAGGCTTTAGATATGATCCTTTTCCTCCCATGAGGAAATGTCTGAGAACTGATCCTTTCTGGTCAATGTTGACAGGTACATCGTGGAACATTTCAATATAAAGATTTACATTTTTCTCTTATTTCTGTAACACATCCTTTAATTATTTTTTTTTCCTGTTCTTTTACTACTGCACACTTTTTTGGAAACTGTAATATATGTATGTTGGATATTTTTGGTTTGTCTTCCATTTTAACAACTTTCTCTGTGATCCTCATTCCTTTTTCTTATTTTCATTTTCTCGTGTGTGTGTGTTTTAATTTTCTTTAAAGCACTCTATTAAATTTTAACTCAGATTTATTATTCCTTGTCAATTTGTAATTTATTCTTTATTTCTTAGATGAGTTTGCCTTTTTCTCAGTTTCTCTTCTAAGTTTAATAAATATCATTAAATTTGTTCCTTTTTTGTATGGATCAGTTTTTGTTCTTAATTTTCAAATTTTCGATTCTAGTTTTATCTTTCCTTTTAAATAAATATATATCTCCAAATGTTTGAGGATATTTAGTTCAGTTTGGAGTGCCATTTTACAATGTTCTTCTGCTTCAGAGTTGTTTTTTAGGGTAGAATATTCATTAAATGAGATGGGTTTTTTTTCTTACATTAGATTATGAAACCTAGAAGTAGAGTGTCCATCCATCTTACCTATACTTCCTGGGTGTAGGTGAGAGTTTATTTAATTTTTTAAAATTTATAAATGTCTAACTGTATTGGAAATTATGATTGCCTGAGCAGATGAATTAATCAAATGATGACAGAATGTCTTCAGTCAGAATTCCTCTCTGAATCAGAATTGGAATTTTTCTCCAAAGGAGAAAGCTCTCAAATCAATAAACTACTTTCCACCTTGAGGAAGTAGAAAAACCAGAGCAAAGTAGGCCTAAATCTAGTAGAAGGAAGAACATGATAAAAGATTAGAGTGGAGATAAATAAAATACAGAACAGAAAAACAATAAAAAATCAATAAAACCAAAAGTTCATTCTTTTAAAAGATAAACAAAATTGGCAAACCTTTAGCTAAACTGACAAAGAAAGAAAGAGAGAAGATGCAATTATTAAAGTCAGAAATGTTCATTTTCGTTGTTTGGCTCATCTTTTATTTAGTGATAAGGAAAATATGGCCAATTGTGCTATGTTCTTATGAACAAATTGTTTACACTAAAACAAAACAAACAAAACAATTCTTCCTCTCCGGAGGAACAAGATTTTAATGAGGACCCAGGACATTCAACAGGGACACCAGAAGTTTTACACCTTATTAGTAGTGTTAAACAAGCCACTGAGTGAAGTCTGCTATAGATCTTGCCTACCAAAGCTTAAGAAACAAGATGTAAAAGGATTAAGCTGAAATACAAGTAACTTAATTGTTTACCAAAACAAAATCTGATAATGCATAAAGATATAAAACAAAATGCAGAAAACTCAACATTCTAATATTCTCACTATTCAATATCCAATTAAAAAATTGAGATATGTGAAACAAGTAGAAAAATGTGACTCATAGTCAGGAAAAAAACTTGAACAATGGAAACAAACTCAGAAATGACAGAGATGATGGAACTGGCAGACAAAGGCTTTAAAACAGTTATGAATATGCACAAAGACTTAGAGGAAAGTTGGAAGATAATAAATATTTTCTCTTATTACATGGGTTGTCTTTTCACTTTTTTGATAATATCCTTTGATGCACAAAAGTTTTTAATTTTGATGAAATCAAATTTATCTATTTTTTCTTGTTTTTGTTGTTTTTGTTGCTCCTGCTAAGAATCCATTACCTAATCCAAGGCCATGAAGATTTTATCCTATGCTTTATTCTAAAAGATTTATGGTTTTAGCTCTTATATTTAGGTCATTGATTATTTTCAGTACTTTTTTGTATATGATGTGAGTTAGGGGGCCAAACTTTATTCTGTTGATTGTGAGACTCCAGCTGTCCCAGAAACATCTTTTGAAGAGTCTATTCTTTTCCCATTGAATGGACTTGGAACTCTGGTAAAAAATTAACTGCCCCTATATTTAAGGATTTATTTCTGGACTCTCAAGTCTATTCGGTTAGTGTATGTGCCTACCATTACCACACTGTTTTGATTACTATAGGTTTGGAGTAAGTTTTGAAATCAGAAATTGTGAGTCCTCCAGCTTTGTTCTTTTTCAATGTTGTTTTCGCTATTCAGGGCTCTTTGCAATTCTATATATAAATTTGAAGATTGGCTTTTCTATTTCTGGGAAAAATACCTTTGGAATTTTGATAAAGATCATATGGAATCTGTAGATCTCTAGAAGTTTTTTAATTTACCGCTGTCTAGAAGTTGTTCCATCCTCAGACTTAAAGATTCAAGATAAACCTGATGGAGATTCCTGTACTTTTGTGGGTGTTTGTCCTATATACTTATCTATTTTCCAGTAGTCTGCCTCACAATTATCAGCTGGATCCACTTCCCCGAACACTGACATCTGTTTTTTAATCTCATTGTAACTGCCAGTGTCTGTTTTGTTCTGTATCTTACACTGTGGTCCAGAAAGTAACTCCTGGCAGAAACCTGGAGCCATCGTAGGGCTCAACTTATTTGTCTCCCTTGTCTCAGGGATCACAGCCCTATATCGCGTGTTGTCTAATGTTTAAAAAAAAAAAAAAAAAAGATGCTTTGTACATTCTTTATAGTTTTTTGGGTTTTTTTTTAAACGACCATAGTGAAAATCTGGTACTGATTATTTCATTAAGGCTACAAATGTGTTTAATTTTTAAATATTACTATAAAAATTATTCTGTTTTGTTTTCTAATTTGTGGTTTATTCTGACTTTTATAATAGAAATGACCTGAAGATTCTCGAGAATATAGATTACATTTTATTCATCATTTTATTCCTGATGCCTAGTATAGGAATTGACACATATTATGTTCCCAATTAATATCTGTTGAATTGTTAAACCAGATGTTTTATCTGCCACACGTATGCAATATCTTATTGTCTTTAATAGTATTGCTTCATGTTTGTCTCCTTGAACTCAAGTTTGGTAGCCTATGGGTTTAATCTGATGTGTAAGAGAGAGGTTTTGCTTTTAGTATAAAGCCTTGTGTGTTATTGCTGATTCTTCCACAAGCTTGAAGCAACTTGGGAAAGTCATAATCATCTAGTTTTTTTATGTCTATGAAAAGAGAGAATTCCTGCACTGCTTACCACAAAAGATCCAAAGACCTTTAGGACTAAAGGACCAAAATAGATGATGGATATGGCTTACCTTTGAGTAGTAAAGTACAGAAAATTATAATTTCATTGAAACTTGAACCCTATGCTTTAATTTTGCTATCTTCCACATCATTCTATTCCAGAGTTTCCCTGTGAGATCATTATACATATGAAGTGCTCAATAAATGTTGAGTTAATTTGAATGTATAGACAGACCTCAATGAGAGTCAGATGGGGTTTATTTGTTTCATATTATTAGGGACAATAATGCTGAAACTAATACATAAATTTTCAGGGCTATAGAGAGAGATACTGGAAACTTAGATATCTACTCAGATTCAGTTTCAGAAACAATCTCAACAGCAGCAAATACCAAAAATACCTGGCATGTGTATTTTTGTTTTGTTTGTTTTATTTTGATATAAAGAGTTTGCTAATAAAAACATTGCACAATTGGCCGTATTATCCCCATCTCTAAATGAAGGAAGAGTCAAACAATGAAAATGAACATTGTGAAAATAGATGATACTTTTCATTTAAACTTTGTAGCCAAGTCAGAGGAACTTAGAGTATCCAAAGTGAAGAGTAATTAGATCTAATGTGGGAGGTATATGTTTCAGAGACAAAGCTGAAATGGCAAAGACCATCAGGGTGACTGCTCAGAAATGTCTGATGGAGGATAATTGTTTCTTATTTTACCCAAAAGGGTATTTCCACATTGCTGACTTGACACTTTTCTTTGTTGGAACATTTCAGTGACTCTTTACTCTTCAAACTATGCACTGTTCTCTGGAAACCTGGCACCCTTTTGTCTTTTATCAACCTTCCAGCTGGTACTATGGGGACATTTATCAAATGCCTGCTGTTGCAGAAATTACTTTAAAATCATAGGAGTTCAACACTAGGAGGAGACTTGGAGAAGAAGTAGAGCTGCTTGCTCATTTTCAGTTAAGGAAATAGATACCTAGAAAAGGATACTGACTTACAATGTCTTAGACTTAGTTAGTGGCATAAGGAAGACCTAGTGTTTTCACTGTGTTACACTATCTTTTATTTGATAACGGATGTCATTGGGTCAGCTATGCAAACACAAAGATTATTATTTTATCCCCTTTCCTTTTTTCCCTCTTTTCTTTCTTCCCTCTGTTCTTTCCTTCTTCTTTTTTTCCTCTTCCCTCTAAAATATTTATGAGAATATTTTACGTGTGTGTGTGTGTGTGTGTGTGTGTGTTAAACCCATTGCTGAATTTTTGTGGTGTCATTATAAGTAGCACTGTTTTGGGAATGGGAAAGGTAGAAACTGTCATCCCATTTAGCATCTGCTTTTTCTTTTTTTCATGGAGCAAGCCTCTGAAGCAAAAATTCATAATGGATGTCTAAAGGACCAGTTGACTTGAAAAGTGAAGTACGCTTTTCTATTTTCAAATTCACTTTACTCTGATATCAAATGAAACCCATTCAGTGTAGAAAATTAAAGTAGCTGAATTTTTCCTCAGCACAGAGAAATCTTTTATTTGCCTCTAACCCTTTCCATTTTTCATAACAGTCACTGCATTTTCTTCTCTAAAACACAAACAAATCAGTGTAAGCATGGCTGACAGGCTAAAATGATTATGGGATAATTTGTGTTTGCCAGACCAAACAAAATCAATCACCATTGTTTAGAGACCCACAATATTAAATGGCTATGATATTTCTGGACTTTTACAAAATAGGTTTTTCAAACACAGATAAGGGAGCAGCCCTTCATATACCATCAGGTGTGGTTTGTAATTTTCAAATTTGCACCAAAAACATGAACTACACATATGGTGGCTCAACTCCATTGGATTAATGCAAACTAAAGGCAGCTGTGGAAATGATCATTTCAGTTATAGGTTCCCAATGGGCAAGAATGTTTAATGAATGTTTATGTTAAGCTTGAAATAACAATTCCAGAAATGTGACTTGGAGGCTTATAAGGATGGATGGAAGGTAATTTCACAATGGAATGGGAATCAGAAGAGAATTGATGGAAATGACTATACACTGTATCTCTAGCCATTTGTTTCTGAGTATAATCAGTGGAGATTGTTTCGGGGGTGAGATTTTGTGTTTGTTTCCTTTTGTTTTGGTTTATTTTAGGTTGTTTTTTTCCATCTATCCCAGTTGTGGGCTCTGTTAGGGAGCATGTGGGCCATATTTATCTGCTCTGAGAGGCTCTAGGAATCCACTTTCCCTCAGGGCAGGTGTCAGGTTGTCAAGAACTGCTGCAGAAAACTTGATCATAGTTTTGAGGTAGTAGGGATTAGTTGATTTGAGCATTTAAGGATTAAAATGGATTTTTCAGCTTGCAGAATAAATTGAGTTGTTTTTGAAACCTTTTTTGGAAAAGTGGATGGATCTTTTGTTTTGATCAGCTATCCACATCTCAAACCATTTCCCCTTCTTTCTCAATTACTTATGATCTTCTTATGAAATGTGGTTTTATATATTTCATGGTTTGGGAGATCTTGAAAGCAAAACAAAACAAAACCCTCTTAGTTCAGGTTCTTTTGAAGCAGATACTGAAATGGATATTTTTGTTCTAATGAGTTATTGAACAAGTACTCTCAGGTGGGAAACCTATAAGTGAGGGATGGAGTACAGCAGGAGAAGAAGATGGACACATCTGGGCTTCTCCTGAAGTCAAGCTTCAACCTGTTCCCACAAGAAGTCCTGAGTAGTAATCACATCACTAATTGTTTTACCTTGAGGAAAGGGGGCTGGCTTTTATGCCCTCAAATCAGTCAGATGTTGGCTGTAGACAACCATCCTTAGAGTCTTGGAAGGTGTATAATCTCCCAGGCATATCTGTTTGAAGTGGAAGCTCTCATTGGCTGAAGGTAGTTCTCCAGGAAGGTCACATCCCTGAACAGCTGGCACTCATCATAGTATGAGAATATGTTCACCAACCCAGTGAAGAGGCTCTAGGCAGGATCCCAGCAGTGTCTCCTAAAGAGAAAACAACCGACTAATACCTCTAACACTACATCATTCCTTTTTATAACTACATGATGTTTTGTGTCATGGTATTCCTTTGGATGAATCTATTATATTTTATTGACCTAGCCCCCCAATTGATAAATATTAAATAGTTTCCATTTTTTGAATTATCAACCCAAAATGTTATTACAAATACATTCATCATATTGCCATATGTGTACATGAATAAGCTATAGTCACAGACACTGAGTTAATGGATCAAAAGGTGTGTGGGTTAATAATTTACTTTGATTTTTCCAAATTTCTCTTTATAGGTGTTTTACCAATTTACATGAGCAGTATAGAAGAGAAATTTTTCTCCATGAACTCACTAGAGAGTATCACCAAACTGTGATATTTACCAATCAGATGAAAAATGTACAGGGTATTTTGCAAAGACAGTTCTCTCTGCCTGGAACTCTTTCACACACACCCAGAATTGCCTAATTAGTTCCTTATCCTTCCAATCTAAGATGGAGATTCTTTAAATCTCTAAATCAGATGCCCCCATTAATACTTGTAGAGCATCATGTATTTTCTTTACTATGTCTCATAAATATTTATATTTATATATTTGTGTCTTATTTAAGAACAGCTGTTTTTATCTCCCCCAACTAGATAGTGCGTTCCATTAAGGTAGGGGCTGTGTTTGTCTTATGTAAATCTGTATTTCTCGCAGATCCATGTTAAACTCTAATAAATATCTGTAGCATGAATGAGAAAATAAAAGAATAAGTCACATTACTAAGTGTCAAACTGGATCTGCCAGATATCAGAACTCAGGTTCTTTTTACTGGTTAGTCTGCCAAGATGCAATTATTTAAGCCTTGAGAATTGACATTCTATGCAATAAAACCCTGGAAATACCTGCTTAAAGTTATTGATTACAGTTAATTTCTTCCTTTAATTTCCATAAAATCATATATTAAATATCTTGGCCAGCTTCTTCTATCCCCTAGTGGATCTCACTGTTCCTCTCAGTGACAAAGCCATCTATCTTTAGTGATTTGAATTTTCGATAATGGCTCTGCTTTGGAGACAGCACACCACTTGAAGACAGCCTAGGGGTTTATGCTCCATGGCTTCCTGGAAAGAATCCAGGTACTACACTCTGATTAAGGGAGCAGGCTTCTAAGATGGGATTTCATATTTCCTATACTGAGTTAGGCTAGACTAGAATGCTTGCCCTTGTCAGTATCTGGGGAGAATGATGACTGAGTCTTAACTGAAATTATTTTTATTTGCTTGACTTAATCAACAAAAAAATAATGCCAGAGAATACATGTGCAATCTGCATGGTAGACTGCTAAAATCCCCTGGTTTCTCATGGAGGTACTGCTATAAAGTTAAAGTCCTCAGCTTTGTACAGAGATAGGAATTTGCCTGGTCAGCAGGTCTCGGAGTCAGAGTTCCCTGTTTTTTATTCAAGCCAAACCAGGCCATGAGAAGTGGTAGTTTTAGGCAGAGGAAGCCTTCTAGTATCTTTTAAATAATGATATATTAAGAGCCATTGCCCCTTTCTACACATAGGATCGATCCAGGCAGCAGCTCTTAGTAAAGCTATCTTCTAAATCATCCAGGTTACACAAAGTGACTTGCCTACAGATGGCGCTAAATAAGCTTGTTGAATGTGTGACCAAGTGCTATATCGCACAACCCTGGGCCTCTTGCTCTTATAAGTAGACGTGTGCCTCCAGAAAGAGGTTTGGGAGAAGCTTGTTACACATCCATCATGCACCAGAGTCTTACTTCCTTAGACGAATGTGAGATTTATGAACGTCTGTCCTGCCCTGGTGCCCCGGTGTGTGGAATGCAGCACTTAGACTCACTCTTTCTTTAAACAGAGTGCAGTTGGCTTTGCACCTCTGCAGCTGTAAGTCCTTAAATTACTCTTTCTGAAAAGATTTAGCCAGTATGAGACATAACTAAAAGGGAGACGAAAATGAAGGAGAAGGAAAGCTTTGTGTTATGTGCTTTCCATTCTCATCTTGCTGTGGCTCTTTCAAGAGTTATATGAAAAGATTGTTAGGTCTGACATGCATCATTTTTGATGTGCCAACCAGGTAGAAGTGCTACTAAATCCTTTCAGGTTGTTGTAATTAGTGAAATGTTATGTACTTAGAGAAGTTTTATTGTGATTTCTAGAGAAAAGGTTATGTGGCTTTGCTGGAGATTTCTATTGTTTCATCTGTTTTAAATTATTTAAAAGCACAAACAAGGTTTACAAACTCTAGGATAGAAATTTCACAGACAGGGGTCCAAGATCTTCATATTAATTTGAAAGGAGAGACAGGGTTGATTTTAGATTTTGGTCATGATTCTGAGCATAAAGTTGATCCAGTTTGGGTGTGATCACTAATTGATAAAACCTCTCTGACCTCCTCTTGGGTTCTTAGTGTGAAATTCTGGGTGTTAGATTTTGGGTAGTATAGGAACCACTATGACAAGGGAAAGACAAGGAAATGGCCTGAAGGAACATCAAGTTTAAATGCCACTGCAGAGATAGAATCACTCCTTGTGATTTTTGCCATTTTGTAAAAAGAATTTTTTGATGTTAACCAACTGGAAGTCGTTATTCAGAAATGTCAAACTCCCCGAGTGCTTGCAACAGTGGCTCTTCTATAGAAGGGTACTAGGCAACTGGGGATCCCCAGAAATTGTGCACAAACAGGTATACATGCACAGGTACAGATTTCATTATATTCTGAAATGTTCCTTGTCTCATAAAGTTAATATATGCAGGCCTAAAGGACAAAGCTAGATTTTCAAGGACAGCAATGGCAGTCCTACCATATCCTAGATTTATCCCTTCAACACATGTTTATTGAACATCTATTATGTGCTTGATGATGGAGATATAGTAGTAAACCAGCAACAAGTGAATTCTATACTGGTAAAGGGAACAAACCAGTAATAACAGATTGCATATTGATCTATGCAATCACTGTACATATCTCACCCCCCCACACACAAACACACACACACTCATTGTACCAGGCAACTAGAACCCAAAGTGAACTTTTCTTTTTCCTTTATTGTTCACCCTATATGTTCTAAATCCTTTTTTTTTTCATGTATCTTGGACCTCATTTTCCAAACTTATTCTGATTTTCCTGAATCCTAAACTGTTAGTGTCTTGATTCCAGTAGTGGGATTCACACAACCACTTTGGATCTGATGCTCAGTGCCACTTCTACATACTGCTCTGGACACCCAGCAGTTTTAACTAGGATTTTATTTTACTCACTTCTGAGACAACAACTACTTCTGTCCTTTTGAGATAATGAACCGGCCCAATAACTTTTGAATTAAAGTTTTTGATCTTACTCTTTTCTTGACCCTGTTTTCATACTAGAGTTGCTCTGGTCAGTGCAGTTGAGAAGTGGGCGTGGATTCGATTGGAACTCACTTCCTCTTCTGCATTTTGCTTTTCTCAGTGCTACTCATTTTTTAAAGGGCTCGGATCAGTGTTCTTTTCATCTACAAAGGCTTTCATGCTTCCCTTATCCTTGTTGATCAACCCCCATGTTTCTCAACTTTTTTTTCTTAGGCTCTCATAAGAGAAATTTTTGGACATTTGCTCTTCTCCCATGAAATTAAATACTAAGGAATAAGATCTTGTTTAGTAGGGGAGAGCTTTGGTGTAAGCCCTGTAATATTGAAGGTATTTTTCTCTCCCAAGTAATAATTTTCACACCCTTCTAGACAATACCCTTCTGTGGAGAATGTATTGATATAATCTACCCTAGTGTCTCGGAATCACCTGGGGGTGGTTGTTAGAATGCAGAGTGCTAGGGCCCACCTCAGCCACTAGCAAATATATGTTTATACTGAAAAAAAATCTAGGTTTGTACTTGGATATAATGTTAAAAAGGTAAAAAAAAAATTAGTCAAAATCTGAAAAACTTGTTTCTGTGAATAGTTTCTAATTTATTACTTATATAATATTTTGTCTACATACCAGGCTTCTTTCCAGAGATCTCCTAACTGTAGGCTGAAACTTGTTGTTTTTAATTTTTCCAAGTAACTAGTACTGTATTAAAATACTACTAACAGAGAGTATCATGTGGACTAATATACTGTAAAACTAAATTCAATATTTTTGGTCCAAAAAGAAATAGGTGCAGAGTTTTCACACAATCACATTGCGAGTTTTATCTATTTAATCTTTTATGTGTACATTTGTTCTCCCTAAAGCCCCAAATAAAGTGACTTGTATTGTATGGGTCAACTATTATGAGCATTATTTTAGAACTCGTTTAAATATGATTTGGTTACACTTTTAGTTTTTTAAAGCTTTAAAAATATAACATTTAAATAGGTAGTTTGGTTTGAAATAAATAAAATGGTATATTAAGTTAATATGAGTAAACTGTAAATAATAGTTAAGATAAATTTAGATCAGAAAAGAGACAGAAATAAATTTAAATAAAACTTTCATGCTAGAGGAAGCGGGAGCTAAAGGAAAAGAACAGCTAAGGAGCATTGAAAATATCTGAGTATAGAAGCTAGAGTAAGACAATTGTGAGGATTAGAATGCAGAACAGAATAAAAGTGTAATTTGATCTGACAATAAAGAAATGATGCAATAATACAAGTTGATTGCAGAAGGGCAAAAGAAATGGCTTGGAGCTATTGTAAGCATAAAACCCAATAAAATAGGAAAATATAGTGTACGAAGAAATAGAGGGCTTATGCAGTGTTTTCATCTTTGATGTCTTTTTTTTGTGTGTGTGTGATGAAGAGGGTAGTTTTGATCTATCAATTACTGAGAGAAGTGTAGATTTATCAACTTCTCTTTGTAACTCAGTTCATTGTTGCTTTATATATTTGACCTGATACTTTGGTGACCAATCTAATTAAATTCATATGTTTTATAATTTGTAAATGCGAACACTTAAAAAAATACTTTGTCTGTCTCTCTCTTTCTCTTTTCTGCTTCAAATAGCTTGTTGGGTTTAAGGTGCTGGTATAGTTTGTTTGGAACAATTTAGGCTGAGGAACAGAAGACTTATTGAAGCACACAAATCCATATTTGAGATAAAAATCCACAAAATATAAATATTATTTAATTCATATACAACAAACTATTTTTGATAAATATACTATAGTTGAAACAGTAGATGATAGAGCCCTGTTTAATAAGTATTTTTATTGTTTTCAAATATTCTTTTGTAAAATGTTTTTAATTTTTTTTCTTAACATTTTTATTGGAGTATAATTGCTTTACAATGGTGTGTTAGTTTCTGCTTTATAACAAAGTGAATCAGTTATACATATACATATATCCCCATATCTCTTCCTTCTTGCGTCTCCCTCCCTCCCACCCTCCCTATCCCACCCTTCTAGCTGGTCTTAAAGCACTGAGCTGATCTCCCTGTGCTATGTGACTGCTTCCCAATAGCTATCTATTTTAAAATGTTTTCAATTTTTAAAAGCAAACAATAACAGTGCTCCTTGGTGCTTACCCAAATGAAATGAAAACACATTCACACGAAAACCTGCACATGGATGTTTGTAGTAGTTTTATTCATAATTGCCAAAACTTGGAAGCAGCCAAGATGTCCTTCAGTAGCTGAATGTATGTATAAAACTGTAGTATATCCAGAAAATGGAATATTATTCAGCACTAAAAAGCAATGATCTAGCAAGCCATAAAAAGACATGGAGGAAACTTAAATGCATATTACTAAGTGAAAGAAGCCAGTCTGAAAAGGCTACATATTGCATGATTCCAATGATATGCCATTCTGGAAAAGGCAAAACTATGGTGACAGTAAAAAGATAGGTGGTTTCTAGGGGTTAGGGAGAAAGGAGGGACATACAGGCAGAGCACAGAGGATTTTCAGTCAGTGAAACTCTTCTGTATGATGCTGTAATGGTGGATACGTGTCATTATACATTTGTTAAAACCCATAGAATGTACAAAACCAAAAGTGAACTTTAATGTAAACTATGGACTTTGGGTGATAATGATGTGTCAATGTAAGTTCATTGATTACAACAAATGGACCACTGGTATGGGATGTTGATAGCAAGGAGGTTGTGTATGTGTGAGGGGATGGTTCAGGGGGTATATGGGAGCTCTCTGTATTTTCTGCTGAGTTTTTCTGTGAATCTGAAAGTACTCTAAAAAATAAACAAGCAAAGAATAATTCATTAGAAATTTCATAGAATCAGATTCCTTCCTACTTTAGCTATTCACCATATCAAAGCCAATAAACAAGAAAACAAAACCAAATAAATTAGGAAGTAAAAATAAGTATAACTTATATTCTACTTTGGAACTTCTAATAGCAGATAACAAAATTAACAATGCCAGACTCTAGGTCCATCCACCTCACTACGAATAACTCAACTTCGTTTCTTTTTATGGCTGAGTAATATTCTATTGTATATATGTGCCACATCTTCTTTATCCGTTCATCTGTCGATGGACACTTAGGTTGCTTCCATGTCCTAGTTATTGTAAATAGAGCTGCAATGAACATTGTGGTACATGTCTCTTTTTGAATTATGGTTTTCTCAGGGTATATGCCCAGTAGTGGAATTGCTGGGTCATATGTTAGTTCTATTTTTAGTTTTTTAAGGAACCTCCATACTGTTCTCCATAGTAGCTGTATCAATTAAAAAAAAAAAAAAAAGGTTCTGAAGAACCTAGGGGCAGGATAGGAATAAAGATGCAGACGTAGAAAATGGACTTGAGGACACGGGCAGGGGGAAGGGGAAGCTGGGATGAAGTGAGAGAGTGTCATGGACATATATACACTACCAAATGTAAAATAGATAGCTAGTGGGAAGCAGCCGCATAGCACAGGGAGATCAGCTCGGTGCTTTGTGACCACCTAGAGAGGTGGGATAGGGAAGGTGGGAGGGAGACGCAAGAGGGAGGAGATATGGGGATATATGTATATGTATAGCTGATTCACTTTGTTATAAAGCAGAAATTAACACACCATTGTAAAGCAATTATACCCTAATAAAGCTGTTAAAAAAAATAAAAAATAAAGAAAAAATGCTTGAGAAAAAAAATTAACAATGCCAGTAACAATAAGGACTTAGTTTCCAATCATACATACTGTGCATATTAGGAAGAACGTAAAAGCTAAAGGCAAATGAAATTTAAAGATTCTTATTTTGGATATTAATGTATACATGCAAACACAGTACAAAGAAGTTAACTGAATATTTAAAAAATTAGATCTAAACTGGCAAATGGACTAGTTGGGGTGATTAAGCCAGAGGTCAAGAGCAGGTGTTATGTGGTGTAGATAGTGCAGAGCACTCTTTAGTGCAGAGGTATAAATGTGATCAAGGTGACAAAATAAAATAAGAGTGTTTGTTTGAATTTAGATAATTTACAAAGGAAGTCATACTAATAATGTCCAAATATAATTTTAGCCATTGTAAAGTTTTAAGTTATTGCAAACATTGCTTTAAAATTTTATCATGATATACATTCATCAGTATTGCATGGTACAACAATGAGTCACCAGGGTACCCCAATGTTCTGGGTCCATTGGCTGGAAATTCTGGCATACAGCTTTAGAATTACTTTTTCTCCTCAACTAGTTTTATCCTTATGTACTGGCCCTACTAATCTGTAGTAATGCTTTTCCCCTCAAAGTCTATTTTGCCTAATAATATAACTTCACTAACTTTTCTGGTTAGAATTTGACAAATATATGTATTTTTTTCTTTTTTTTAACATTCAACATTTCTATGGACTTATGTTTTTGGAGTAATTACTTAATGTTTGAATCCAGTATGATAAACTTTCTTTAAGTTAGTGCTTTTAATAATTTACATTTATTGCATTTATTACTGTTATTTGTTTTGTATATGGATTTGTTTTGTCACCATATTTTGTGCTTTTTTATTTTCCAGTTTTTGTAGGCTTCTCTCTCTTTATTTCTCTCTTTCTCTCTTGTTTTCTTTGGTTAATTTTAAAACATTGTATCCCCTTTCTCCCACTCTGTCTCTATTTTTAATATATTGTTACATAAATACTTGGCAAATTATAAAGTGAGTCTCTTCCTTCCTGAACAATAGAAAATTAGTTTTCTTCAACTGTCCTTAGCCGTACATGTAATTTTTCCAGTATTCTATTTCAATAATTTTTGATTTTGTAAGACATTGTGTTTTCTACATTATATATATTTTAGTTACCAAATATGTACCTATTTGTTTACTCATCATTTCTTCTTCCATCTCACTTTCTTTCTTCCTAAAGTTTATCTTTTAGGATAAACTTTAGGAAGTTTAGGTTTACAGGTGAATCACTGTTTTTTTGGTCAGAAAATTTATTTGTTCATTTCTTGTTCTTGCAAGATGCTAGTATATAAACATTATTTTATCTCAATGCTTTTATTCTAATATCTCTGTCTTCTGGCCTTCATTTTTATGTCAAAAATTTGCTGTAGTGTAGCTTTCTTTTGTAGCTATTCTGACCTTTTTCTTTGACTTCCTTGAAGATCTTATTCTTGTCTTTGATGTTCTCTGGTTTCACCATAATCTTTTAAAGTGTATGCGATCTCATTTTATTTATGCTATTTGAGATTCATTACATTCTTTAATTCTGAAGATTCATGCCTTACATAAATTCTGTAAAGTTATCAGCCATTTATTCCAAATATTGCCTCTGCTTCATTCTACAAATTCTCTTTTTTTAGAGCCCCTATTAGACAAATATTAGACCTATTCATTTTGTTTTCCATATCTCTTAACCAATCTTTGAGATTTTTCATCTGTCTATCTGACCTGCAACCTGGGTAATTTCATTTATTTAGCAAATATTTATTGACCAACAATAGTATGCCAGGAACCATTTAAGGTGTGGGAATAGAGCAGTGAATGATGTAGACAAAGTCCCTGATGTTATGTACTTACGTTCTTGTTATCTATTTTTCTGTAGAGAGAAATATACAATGTACAATTAATTGCATAGTGTGTAAGTTTGCAAAAAGTGTTACGGAAAAAAATAAAGCATAGCAAAAGGGACAAGGAGTCTTGGAAGCCCATGATCTTGTACAGGGTAGACATGGAGAGCCTATTAAAACAACTTTTGAATAAAGTCCTGAAGGATTAAAGGAATGGGAGAAGAATGTTTTAGGCAGATAGAGAAGCAAGTGCCTGTCAATGGAGGAGCAAGTTGAATAACTTTAAAGAACTACAAAGAGGGAGGATTTGGGTGGGAGGAAAGAGGTTGTTAGGAGCTTGTGTCAGTGAGCGACAGGGCAAGAGGAGAGGAGCTTTTAACAGTTGAAAAGATGTTGACTTTGGTAAGATTTAGACTACAATGTGATGTGATCCCATTTACAATTTAAGAGAGTTTTCTCTCTGCTAGATGGAAAAAAGCAAGAAGTGAAGCTGGGAGACCAATAAAAGCAGAATGCAATACAGGGAAGAACAACTAAATCCAACTTTTTTTCCCTGAAAAACTAGAAATACTTTGAATTGCTTCTCTTTGGGATAGGGAATCCTGTGGAACACGCAGTTTATGGGGAGAGGAATACAAAGTCATTTAACTTTTATAAATCTATTAGACATCTAAATGAAAATGTCTAGGGAGAAAAATGAATATATGAGTTGGGAATTCACTGGAGAGGTCTAACTGGAGGTATACATTTATGAGTTTTAGCATAAGATGCTGTTTGACTACTTTAGCACTTAAAGCTTGGAAGATGTGGAGGAACAGGGAAAGGAGACTGAGGAGTCAAGGCCAGTGAAGTTAGAAAAAGAAATCAAGAGAGTTAGTGTTGTAGAACACAACTTGAGAAAATATTTCAAAAAGAGAAAACACTCATATGTGGCAAAGGCTACTGATAGCTCATGTAAGGTGAGGGATAGAATTGATCCTTGGAGTTTCATTTTTTTTAAACATAGAGGCCATGATAACCTTGACAAGACTGTGTTGGGGGAGTCATGTGTATGAAATCCTTGCTGGCATCTGCTCTACCTCTTAGTTCCCCATTTCTCACTTCACTGATTCTCAGTGGGTCTTCTCTGGACCAGCAGCATCTGTGTCACCAGGGAACTTGTTAGAAATGCATATTCCTGGGCCCCAGTCCAGACCTGTTGAGTCAGATACCTTGAGAGTGAGCCCCAGCCATGTGTGTTTTAACACTCTCCAGGTGACTCTGATACACACTGATGCTTGAGAACTACTGCTCTTGGGGATAGAGATCATCAAATTCTCTCAGAAAAGCTGGCATATCAGGACACTTCATGCTTACCATTCTGGTTTTCAACTTCTTCTTTGAGAATATGCTGTTGTATTTTACCTTGATTTTCTGTGTAATTTGCAGCAGAATTGTTTTTAGGATGGCAAGTGCATGCATGTGTGTGTGTGTTTGTGTGTGTGTGTTGGAGAGAGAGTGAATTTACTATATATGTACATATTTAATATATATTATATATTCTCTTGTATCAATATTACCTATTTTATTTTTATTTTAAATTAATTTTAGACTTAATTTTAGACTTTAGAAATGATGCAAATTAACACAAAGAGTTTTTATATATATGTTACCCCTCTTCCCCTAATCTCAACACCTTACATAACAATAAGTGCAATGGTCAAAGTTAAGAAATTGATATTTGTACAATACTGTTAACTATACTACATTCCGTGCTCAAATCTTACCACTTTTCCACTAACATCCTTTTTCAGTTCTAGGATTCAACCCAAGATCACACACTACATTTAATTGTTGTCTCCTTAGCCACACCAACTCTAAGAGATTTCCCAAGTCTTCGTTTGTGTTTCTTAGTGAGAAGGAAAGAAAGCATAAATTTCTACTGGCTTGCTCTAGGGCCCTACTACTTGCCTACCAAGCACTCCAAAATCTATTAGTGCTATCACATTGCACAGTACAGTTTCCCAAATTCTGGGTGTTTTTCATAGCATTATATTAGTAATAAATATAGAGTAAAACATAATACAGTATTCTAGAGAAAAAGCACTGAGTTTTGAAGCCATTTAAACTATTTCCAATATCAAATTTTAATGTCTGCAAAATGGGCTAAATTTGCATAACAGTTCACTTGGTTTAAGTTTTTTTGTTATAAAACAAAGTAATTTATCATTTCATCATTCTTGATTCATCTCCTACCAGGTCAATGTGAAGTCTGCCTGATCAGATCTATCTCTTGGTGACATTTGAGGCTGCAGAGCTGTCAGCCTGTCAGCCAGTGTGAATTCAGCCATCCCAGGACAGCGTATCCAACAGAGTAAAGAGAAAGCATTAGCCCTTCAGGTAGGTATCTCTTACATCGCTGTTTCTTTAGAAAATGGTAACTTTTCAAGAGCCAGCTCTTAGGAGTTGCAAATGTAGTAGAATTTTACTCACTGAAGAGGGAGTTGACTATCTCAGAGCTGCCTCTTCCTTTGACAATGCAAGTTACAGACAACTTGAAACTTTAATATTAAAGTAGTGAGAATGGTTCCTTGTGAGACAGAGCCAATGCCTTTACTTGGATAAAGATTTTCATTGCTTTTTTTCTTGAAGCCTTTCATGGCTTCTCAAATCTACATCATTCCTTGTTTCTTTGAATAATTTTTAGTGTATATTCCCATAGTTTGCATTTTTGTTGAATTAAATAAAATAGGAGTTGTAAATTTTGTTGCGACGTTTTTTCTTTATTCATCCAACAAACTTGTGCTCAGTGCTAGGTACACAGTATTGAGCGGTGACTAAGATGATTCTTCTATTCAAGGAGCTTTCAAACTAAGAGGCGGATGGGCAAGGGAACCAGCACTGTGATTCTGTGGGGAAAGTTCCATGAGAGGGTCATGGGTAGACTGATGTGTGAGTGCAGAGGAAGGATGCCAACCTCAGACCTGGGGTCCAGAAGAAACTTCTACAGGAGATGATGCAGATCTGAGAGTCTTACCTCTACCTTTCATTTGGTCCCAATAAGATGCAATATTCTTGAGCATTTAGAACAACGTCTGATACGCAGTGAAAACTTTTTGAATGAATAGAATAAATGCATGAAGTATTTTTTCTTGATACATAGTTTGCTAAGCACCAAAAACATAATGAAATTATCCATGATAAATATGTAACTGAAAAGTAATTCAGCCTCAAGTTTTAGTTGTTGAAAACAATGTAAATTATTCTGAGAATTCCCTAAATGTATCCTTTCAGTGCATGATCAGACGTGTAAACAAAAAGTCCACATGGGTTGTGATTGACCAGCAAACTTCTTTAATAACCATCTGTCATGCAATATATTTCCTACCCCATCTGCTATGAAATGAGCATGAGATTAAAAAATTAATAATATATTGTGTTCCTACATCTTTGAAGGGAAACCAGCTTAGAAGTAAAGGCTGTAAGCACAGCGGATATGATGAATTAGTGTCAGAAAGCAGCAGAATACAACTCTAGAATTAAAAAAATAATAATAACGATGTTTCACATGAAAGGGCTATCAGAAAGAGAATGAGATGAAACCCTTAGTTCTCTGTTTGAATAAAAATACCAGGAAAGTTGCATTTAATTTCATATATATATATATATATATATATATATATATATATATATATATATATATATATATATATATATATTTATTTATTTATTTATACAGCAGGTTCTTATTAGTCATCCATTTTATACACGTCAGTGTATACATGTCAATCCCAATCTCCCAATTCATCACACCACCACCTCCACCCCCCCACCGCTTTCCCCCCTTGGTGTCCAGACGTTTGTTCTCTACATCTGTGTCTCAATTTCTGCCCTGCAAACCGGTTCATCTGTACCATTTTTCTAGGTTCCACATATATGCGTTAATATATGATATTTGTTTTTCACTTTCTGACTTACTTCACTCTGTATGACAGTCTCTATATCCATCCATGTCTCAACAAATGACCCAATTTCGTTCCTTTTATGGCTGAGTAATATTCCATTGTATATATGTACCACTTCTTCTTTATCCATTCGTCTGTCGATGGGCACTTAGGTTGCTTCCATGACCTGGCTATTGTAAATAGTGCTGCAATGAACATTGGGTGCATGTGTCTTTTTGGATTATGGTTTTCTCTGGGTATATGCCCAGTAGTGGGATTACTGGGTCATATGGTAATTCTACTTTTAGTTTTTTAAGGAATCTCCATACTGTTCTCCATAGTGACTGTATCAATTTACATTCCCACTAACAGTGCAAGAGGGTTCCCTTTTCTCCACACCCTCTCCAGCATTTGTTGTTTGTAGCTTTTCTGATGATGCCCATTCTAACTGGTGTGAGGTGATACCTCATTGTAGTTTCAATTTGCATTTCTCTAATAATTAGTGATGTTGAGCAGCTTTGCATGTGCTTCTTGGCCATCTGTATTTCTTTGGAGAAATGCCTATTTAGGTCTTCTGCCCATTTTTGGATTGGGTTGTTTTTTTTTTTTAATATTGAGCTGCATGAGCTGTTTATATATTTTGGAGATTAATCCTTTGTCCATTGATTCGTTTGCAGATATTTTCTCCCATTCTGATGGTTGTCTTTTCATCTTGTTTATGCTTTCCTTTGCTGTGCAAAAGCTTGGAAGTTTCATTAGGTCCTATTTGTTTATTTCTATTTTTATTTCCATTACTCTAGGAGGTGGATCAAAAAAGATCTTTCAGTGATTTATGTCAAAGAGTGTTCTTCCTATGTTTTCCTCTAAGAGTTTTATAGTGTCTGGTCTTACATTTAGGTCTCTAATCCATTTTGAGTTTATTTTTGTGTATGGTGTTAGGGAGTGTTCTAATTTCATTCTTTTAAATGTAGCTCTCCACTTTTCCCGGCATCACTTATTGAAGAGACTGTCTTTTCTTCATTGTGTATCCTTGTCTCCTTTGTCATAGATTAGTTGACCATAGGTGCGTGGGTTTATCTCTAGGCTTGCTATCTTGTTCCATTGATCTATGTTTCTGTTTTTGTGCCAGTACCATATTGTCTTGATTACTGTAGCTTTATAGTATAGTCTGAAGTCAGGGAGTCTGATTCCTCCAGCTTGGTTTTTTTCCCTCAAGACTGCTTTGGCTATTTGGGGTCTTTTGTGTCTCCATACAAATTTTAAGATGATTTGGTCTAGTTCCGTAAAAAATGCCATTGGTAATTTAATAGGGATTGCATTGAATCTGTAGATTGCTTTGTGCCGCAGACCAGCTGCAGAAAGCTAGAAGTTCCTGGCAGTGAGGGGTAAGGAACTGAAAAGCACCAGTATGGGGTCAGAAGGGCCAAGACAACTGATGGTTGCAAGGCAAGTTTATTCAAAGAGCATGAATGTATATATAGGTTTAGTACGGAATGAATACTAAACAACAAATCAGTAAACCTTGTATTTCCACATAATTCTGTCGCCACTATCTATGCGCCACTATCTATGCGCCACTATCTATGCGTCAGCATGCCTTATGGGCCATTCTTTGGAGATACAGACTTCCCCCTCAGGGCAGCACGTCCTTCTTCTGGGGAACAACCAGGGGCTCTTAGATTCAGAGCAGGCACCTGGAACGAAACTGGCCGCAAGCCATTTTCCTTTTTTACGCTCAATACCGCAGCGTCAGGAGTGCATAACAAGAAAGAGACAAGCAGTTCTCCGGAAAGCAGAAAGCTGAATAAGCTTACAGCTTGGGGGCCACCACAGCTTTGGGTAGTATAGTCACTTTCACAATATTGATCCTTCCAATCCAAGAACATGGTGTATCTCTCCATCTGTTGGTATCATCTTTAATTTCTTTCATCAGTGTCTTATAGTTTTCTACATACAGGTCTTTTGTCTCCCTAGGTAGGTTTATTCCTAGGTATTTTATTCTTTTTGTTGCAATGGTAAATGGGAGTGTTTCCATAATTTCTCTTTCAGATTTTTCATCATTAGTGTATAGGAATGCAAGAGATTTCTGTGCATTAATTTTGTATCCTGCAACTTTACCAAATTCATTAATTAGCTCTAGTAGTTTTCTGGTAGCATCTTTAGGATTCTCTATGTATAGTATCATGTCATCTGCAAACAGTGACAGCTTTACTTCTTCTTTTCCACTTTGGATTCCTTTTATTTCTTTTTCTTCTTTGATTGCCATGGCTAGGACTTCCAAAACTATGCTGAATAATAGTGGTGAGAGTGGACATCCTTGTCTCGTTCCTGATCTTAGAGGAAATGCTTTCAGTTTTTCACCATTGAGAATGATGTTTGCTGTGGGTTTGTCGTATATGACCTTTATTATGTTGAGGTAGGTTCCCTCTATGCCCACTTTCTGGAGAGTTTTTATCAGAAATGGGTGTTGAATTTTGTCAAAAGCTTTTTCTGCATCTGTTGAGATGATCATATGGTTTTTATTCTTCAGTTTGTTAATATGGTGTATCACATTGATTGATTTGTGTATATTGAAGAATCCTTGCATGTCTGGGATAAATCCCACTTGATCATGGTGTATGATCCTTTTAATGTGTTGTTGGATTCTGTTTGCTAGTATTTTGTTGAGGATTTTTGCATCTATATTCATCAGTGATATCGGTCTGTAATTTTCTTTTTTTGTAGTGTCTTTGTCTGGTTTTGGTATCAGGGTGATGGTGGCCTCATAGAATGAGTTTGGGAGTGTTCCTTCCTCTGCAATTTTTTGCAAGAGTTTGAGAAGGCTGAGTGTTAGCTCTTCTGTAAATGTTTGATAGAATTCACCTGTGAAGCCATCTGGTCCTGGACTTTTGTTTGTTGGAAGATTTTAAATCACAGTTTCAATTTCATTACTTGTGATTGGTCTGTTCATATTTTCTGTTTCTTCCTGGTTCAGTCTTGGAAGGTTATACCTTTCTAAGAATTTGTCCATTTCTTCCAGGTTGTCCATTTTATTGGCATAGAGTTGCTTGTAGTAGTCTCTTAGGATACTTTGTATTTCTGCGATGTCTGTTGTAACTTCTTCTTTTTCATTTCTGATTTTATTGACTTGAGTCCTCTCCCTCTTTTTCTTGATGAGTCTGGCTAACGGCTTATCAATTTTGTTTATTTTCTCAAAGAACCAGCTTTTAGTTTTATTGATCTTTGCTATTGTTTTCTTTGTTTCTATTTCATTTATTTCCGCTCTGATCTTTATGATTTCTTTCCTTCTGCTAACTTTGGGTTTTGTTTGTTCTTCTTTCTCTAGTTGCTTTAGGTGTAAGGTTAGATTGTTTACTTGAGATTTTTCTTGTTTCTTTAGGTAGGCTTGTATAGCTATAAACTTCCCTCTTAGAACTGCTTTTGCTGCATCCCATAGGTTTTGGATCGTCGTGTTTTCATTGGCATTTGTCTCTAGGTATTTTTTGATTTCTTCTTTGATTTCTGCAGTGATCTCTTGGTTATTTAGTAACATAATGTTTAGCCTCCATGTGTTTGTGTTTTTTACATTTTTTTCCCTGTAATTGATTTCTAATCTCATAGCGTTGTGATCAGAAAAGATTCTTGATATAATTTCAATTTTCTTAAATTTACTGAGACTTGATTTGTGACCCAAGATGTGATCTATCTGGGAGAATGTTCCGTGCGCACTTGAGAAGAAAGTGTAATCTGCTGTTTTCAGATGGAATGTCCTATAAATATCAATTAAATCTATCTGGTCTATTGTGTCATTTAAAGCTTTTGTTTCCTTATTTATTTTCATTTTGGATGATCTGTCCATTGGTGTAAGTGAGGTGTTAAAGTCTCCCACTATTACTGTGTTACTGTCAATTTTCTCTTTTATAGCTGTTAGCAGTTGCCTTATGTATTGAGGTGCTCCTATGTTGGGTGCATATATATTCATAATTGTTATATCTTCTTCTTGGATTGATCCCTTGATCATTATGTAGTGTCCTTCCTTGTCTCTTGTAACATTCTTTATTTTAAAGTCTATTTTATCTGATATGAGTATAGCTACTCCAGCTTTCTTTTGATTTCCATTTGCACGGAATATCTTTTTCCAACCCCTCACTTTCAGTCTGTATGTGTCCCTAGGTCTAAAGTGGGTCTCTTGTAGACAGCATATATATGGGTCTTGTTTTTGTATCCATTCAGCAAGCCTATGTCTTTTGGCTGGAGCATTTAATCCATTCACGTTTAAGGTAATTATCGATATGTATGTTCCTATGACCATTTTCTTAATTGTTTTGGGTTTGTTTTTGTAGGTCCTTTTCTTCTCTTGTGTTTCCCACTTAGAGAAGTTCCTTTAGCATTTGTTGTAGAGCTGGTTTGGTGGTGCTGAATTCTCTTAGCTTTTGCTTGTCTGTAAAGCTTTTGATTTCTTCATTGAATCTGAATGAGATCCTTGCTGGGTAGAGTAATCTTGGTTGTAGGTTCTTCCCTTTCATCACTTTAAGTATATCATGCCACTCCCTTCTGGCTTGTAGAGTTTCTGCTGAGAAATCAGCTGTTAACCTTATGGGAGTTCCCTTGTATGTTATTTGTCATTTTTCCCTTGCTGCTTTCAATAATTTTTTTTGTCTTTAATTTTTGCCAATTTGATTACTACGTGCCTCGGCATGTTTCTCCTTGGGTTTATCCTGTATGGGGCTCTCTGCGCTTCCTGGACTTGTGTGGGTATTTCCTTTCCCATGTTAGGGAAGTTTTTGACTATAATCTCTTCAAATGTTTTCTCGGGTCCTTTCTCTCTCTCCTCTCCTTCTGGGACCCCTATAATGAGAATGTTGTTGCGTTTAATGTTGTCCCAGAGGTCTCTTAGGCTGTCTTCATTTCTTTTCATTCTTTTTTCTTTATTCTGTGCCGCAGCAGTGAATTCCACCATTCTGTCTTCCAGGTCACTTACCCTTTCTTCTGCCTCAGTATTCTGCTACTGATTCCTTCTAGTGTAGTTTTCATTTCAGTTATTGTATTGTTCATCTCTGTTTGTTTATTCTTTAATTCTTCTAGGTGTTTGTTAAACATTTCTTGCATCTTCTCGATCTTTGCCTCCATTCTTTTTCCGAGGTCCTGGATCATCTTCACTATCATTATTCTGAATTCTTTTTCTGGAAGGTTGCCTATCTCCACTTCATTTAGTTGTTTTTCTGGGGTTTTATCTTGTTCCTTCATCTGGTACATAGCCTTCTGCCTTTTCATCTTGTCTATCTTTCTGTGAATGTGGTTTTTCTTCCACAGGCTGCAGTTTTGTAGTTCTTCTTGCTTCTGCTGTCTGCCCTCTGGTCTGCATTTAATTTAAATTTAGTTTAGGATTTGCATTTAGGTTTTGCTATTAGTTTTAAATAATTGGCCACTTCCTCTTATAATCAGAACAGCTAGTGATAGTACTTAATCAACTCCAAAGGAGGATTGGAAGAAGAAAGATAACTCATCTTTATTGAGGATCTACTAGGTTCTAGGCGGTTTACATTAATATTCTTCTTTTTCCTCCCCCCTTCTGTTTTCTTTTGTTCTGTCTTCCTATCTTTCTCATTCTTCCTGTAGCTCAGACACTCATTGTCCCTCAAAATCATCTCTCCCTTTATTCTTCAGTGGTAGAACAATTAATGCAAGCTGGAGACAGCTACCCCAAATAAAGATGACTGTCTCTGGCTTTCCTTGCAGTGGGGTTCTACGCCATGGGAGGGAATGGAAATGGTGAGGGAAATGTGAGACAGCATTGGAAGTGGGATGCTGTGACCACTTCCTGCCTCCTTTCCTCCTTCTTCCCATGGCTCAAATGAGGATATGATGGCCAGCACTAGAGAAAGTATCTTGGACTTTGAAGCAGAAGCTGTGTATTTAGCTTAGTAAAACAAGGAGACAGAAGAAACCAGGGCCCTGGTAAGATTCTTCCTACTAAGCCCAGGTTTATGTGAGGAAAAAAAATCTTGTTTGAAACACTTATTTTGACTTTTGGTCATGAAGCGTAAACCTAATACTAATGCATCTCCATCATTTCATTCACATACTGTTGCTTGATTCATTAATCCATTAAACATAGTGGCCTACAGATGAAAGAGGAGTAGCCACACAATGTGCATTTGTTGAAAATTGGTATACATGGATTTCTATTCCCTCTATTACTTTTATTCTATTCCCTCTATTACTTTTTTTGATCTTGAGAAAGTTTCTTGAAGAAAGAAACTTCATCCTCTGAATCTAAGTTTACTTATCTACAGAATGATAGGTTTTGACCAGTGGTTCTCAACTGGCTTCAAATATTCGTGCCAGAGGACTTTTGGCAATTTCTGGAGACATTTTGGTTGTCACACTTGAGTGGTGGGCAGCTACTGGCATCTAGTGGGTAGAGGCCAGGATGCTCGTAAACATCGTACAGTGCCTCCTACCACCTCCATGACAAAGGATTTTCTGGCTCAAAATGTTATTAGTGCTGCAATTGAGAAACCCTGGCTTAAACAAAGTATCTTGATTCCTTTCTACACTCCAGTGACTTTTGCAGGATTGAAATTATTCATTAGTAAAATATATTTTTTGTGGTGATTTTGACAGTAAGTAAGATAAAAACCCTAGACAATGAAACAAGAAAGGAAAATTTATATTGTAAATCCTGCGGTGGGGCAGTTGTCAAGTTTGGTTAAATCAGCAAGGCTTATTCTATTTTTCTGCTCTGCTTTTCTCAACATGTTGGTTCTGTCTTCAAGCTGGATCTACTTAGGGTTGTAAAATTATAGTCATAGTTCCAAATGTCACATATGAAGAACACAAATATGTAGAAGAGGAGAGTGGCCTTTTCTTTCTGTGTCTATTTTAATTGGCAAGAAAAATCTTTAACATAATGCCAAAGGACTTTTCTTAGTAACTCATTAGCTAAAATTTCTGATCTGCATTTTCCTGTTTGTACGTGACATCAGAGAACTGGGAGCTGTCATCTTACAAAGAGGCAGATCCAGTCTGAGAATAAAGCCAACCTGCTGAGGATAGTAGAAGGAAAAATATAGAAAGAACCTGGGTCCTCGATGACCTCATTTCATTGCTCAGTTAACTGACCTTAGAAATACCATACCATGGAAATTTTTATTGTGTGAGATAAAATGTTCTTTCCAATTACCACCTAACCTCAATCACTGGCAAAATGCATTGTTCCTTTTAGAATGTGATTTACTCACTGGGACTGGGGTGATGACTCATCTCTTTAAGCACATGGTAATGTAGAAAAGAGTGGGTGCTTAAATGAACTCTAAGCTCTGTTAGAAATGCCAAAGGGGGAAGAATCATTCTTATGTAGGAAACCGATAGTATCTGCTGTTAATATTTATTAAATGGAAAACACTGTACAGGAACTGGGGTTTAAAGATGAATATGACAGAGTCCTTGTGTTCATGGAGGTCCTAGTTTACTGGCAGGGCCCATGAATAAAGAATGTATCATGCAGAGTGATTTGGTGTGTTATGGACTATAATAGATTTCTTTAGTAGCAAGCATGAGAAACAGTTGAAAAAAGGCAGGTCAAACATACAAATAGATCTAGGAGTTGAAAATAGGAAATTATCATGTTTTGGTCATCATGATTTGGTAAAAGATAAAAAAAGTTTGATGGGGAAATTTTGGAAGAGAAATAAATTCAAAAGGCAAAGAACACATCCTCAGATTCTTTCTGGAAAACACAGGATGAACGGTTTAACAGTATTTAAAAACCCTACAAGAAGAAAACTTATAAAAATAGCCTCTGTGAAAAGAGGCATCATCAATACAGTTTGTGTCTCTACTGCTTTTCTTGTACTTTTGTGATCTTTCACACTATATAAGTGTCCAAATTATTTAAATACAGTATACATGGTTTGTTTTAAGATATAAAAAATATTTAATGAAATTTCCAAGCAGTTGATGATATAAACCACAGTGATTTTTCATTTCCTAGACTAGCCAGATTTTGATATGCTAGTATTTACTTTCACGTATTTTTTCCACTCTATTTTGTTTCTCTAATTGTGTCATGTGTTTCAATTCTGCTTCATTAACTATACTGAAAGTTTTCTGAGGGCAAGCATTTGAAGATAATGATGATCTATATTCTACCTGTAATAGCAGGACATAAAGTGGGAATTGAAAAAAATAAGGAATGGCATCATTCTTGAAGAATGAAAATCTCTCTTCAGGTGGCCGTGACCATGCTGTGATTGAGTCAAACTTTTGTCACTAAAGTCTGTTCGTTCACCTTTGGTGTAGAGAATTTTAGGAGAATTAAAGAATGTTAAACTGGGTAATACTTTCGCACTTCAGTTTGAGCTTTTACTTTTATCATAATGAAAGTAGCAACTCAAGAAGTAAAGTGAGGTGCTCCAAATCCCACACATAATTCGATTGTGAGAGGAGACAAGAGACCAGAATGCAAACATCTGGCTCTTGCTCAACTAAAATGCCAAACATGAGAGCAAGCAAAACTGAAGGTAGGATTCAGAACTGTTAATAGAACTATTTCTATATACTTCTATATTTTTTCTTATTTGCTTGTGAATGTTGAGAGATTATCTTTTTGGCCAGCCCTTCTGCCTTGAAATTCTGCCATATAGATTATTTTTCAATATTTATGTTGAGAATCACTGAAACAGAAATGAAACACTTCCAACTGAGTTGGACTCTTCTACTAAATATCTCTCTAGTGTTTCAGCCAGCAGTGAAATTACAGAACATTTAATTTGGCCAACTTAATAGTTCTTAGTTGTCTTCTTTTTCTTTTCTTTCCTTTTTTTTTTTTTTTTTCTCTCAGTTTTGCAGCGGGAGTCTTGAGATCTATTTTAACCTAATTATTTTTGACAGGCCAACTGTACGCAACAGGATGAAATTATAACCTTTTCAGTTAATTGTTGTGATTATCTACTTAGCATAATGTGCTTGCCTGTCACATTAAGGAGATGCCTGCTGTGGGGATGCACCTGGTAGTTTAGGTATGAAGGGTATGTCTTAAGATTTCATTACAAAATATCAAAACATGGATGCTTTAGGGAATAAAATAGAAGATCAGCACCTGGGTAACTGGTCAATAAATTAAGGTTTTCTGCAGATGAAAGACTAGACACTCTCTCAGTCTGAATTTTTTGTATCTTAAGGACCAGAAAGAGAACAGTAAACTAGGGATTTGGTGGCATATTAAAAGTCATTTTCCAAGAGAATACCACAAGGACCCAGCTGACTAGGTTAGGTTAGGGTTGGGGATGAGGAGCACAGGAGAAGCTCATGAAGGTATTTGATAGAGCATAGTAGAAAAAGGAACCAAAGTTATAGTTAAGGATGTATCCTCAGTAACTTCTTACTAATGGCAGGGCTAAAGTGGTCTTGCAGTGAATGAGAGTAAGAGCACAAAGGGGGAATGGGAGCTGCAGAAAAGAAGAATGACAAGAAGAAAAAACCTAACTTGAAGAGGGGACACTTTGGGACATTGTTTCTATCTTACCAATTTTATCAGAGGACTCCTTTGTCTTTTATTGTGGTCCAGATACACTTCTAGGATGAAGGACAATGAGTATATTCATTAATAATTATTTTTTTTTCATGGAGGATTAATAAGGTCCATGTTACAATTTCAACTTTTATTAGCTAAGGACAAGGAGATGCTGGGCTCCTGATTACATATAAGTCCTGGACCAGGAAATCTGACATCTAAAGACTCTCTTGGTATTTGCTGTAAGAATGAGAGGCTTCTTTTTATGGGTCCACCCTTGAAACTATAACCTTATTCTAATTGGCTTCAATATTATTCATAACTCAAAGGTAATTAAAGTGTGTTCAGGATTTTAGAGAGGGCACCAAAAGTCAAACCCTTACTCAGGGCTCCCTGATATATTGCTTCCATGGTGTCGGACCTCAGAAAATGCCAGTATAATATCTCTTGGGCTTTGTAACCCAATAACCTTGTCTAGCTTCCTTAAGAGAGATGGTAAGTTTTGCCTTTCTCCCTTCTAAAACATAGACATTGGACTCTGGTAGCTCTTCTTCCTTTGGTACAGAACAGAAGAGGAAGTTGCTGAATACCTCATATTTGAAGTTTCTTATATACTGTACAGATAAGAGTGGGCTTATTTTGTATCAAACATGGTGGGTACGTTGTACACCTTTGCGGGGAGAAATAATTAATCCACTCATATAATATGTACTTATTGTTTGCTATTCCTTTCACTTTACCTGTGTTTTAGGCCCAAGTTCATATAGCAAGAAATCAGGCTGAGGTTGTGAGTTTCAGGTAAAAATTTAATAAAAAGAAACCTCAATTAAATAGGTCGGGAGACCAGAAGGCAGAGCACCCTGAGACAATAGCAGAGTCCAACAGGAAGAAGAAAGACTCCTCTTCTTCCCTGGCAAGGACTCAGCCAAAAAAAACCACGGACTCTGTTGACTAGAGCCCTTCCACTTCCCTTTCGCCTCCGTAAAAGAGTTCTCACTCCCTTGCCCTTTGGGGACTTGCACATGGCTCACCATGGTTTTAGACCCCAAATTGTAATTCTTTGCTGATGCCAAATAGACCCATCTTTGCTGGCGAAACATCTGACAGTTTATTTGTTTCAGGTCAACACTAGTATATGTTCATTTAATTCATTAGTCCATTTGGGTATGTTGATAATAAAGCTCAATAAGACAATTAAGCTAAATTGAGTCCTAGCAAACTGCTTCAAAAAAAAAATGTCAGCTTGGTTATAAGGGGTCCTGCATGTTAAAGTGAGATGAGATCAGAGGGGTAGTTGTAGTCATTGAGCATATGGACTTTGGAGCCAGGTAGGCTGAGTTTGTATCCGAACCATTTGCTACCTGGGTGACTATAGTGTAAGACCTGGTGGGTTTGTTTGTTTGTATTGTAAGTGCCTGACTTGAGCTTTGATTGTAGAAGCATCCCCTTCAAAGAGGCATCTGCTTCAGAGACAGATGGTTATCTGGAATAAACACACTGCCAGCCACATGACTAGATAAAGAGCCAGGCTAACCTCCCCCTCTCCCCTACCCCCCAACGCACAGACACTTTGTTTTACAGATCTTGGCTGATTTTGATAACTGCCCATTCGGGCCACTTTCCTTTTTTTTTTTTTTTTTTTTTCTTCCTGTGCTGTAAATTCCTGTTCTTTTTTTAAAAATTATTTATTTATTTATTTTTGGGTGTGTTGGGTCTTCGTTTCTGTGCGAGGGCTTTCTCTAGTTGCGGCAAGCGGGAGCCACTCTTCATCGCGGTGCGCGGGCCTCTCACTATCATGGCCTCTCTTGTTGCGGAGCACAGGCTCCAGACGCGCAGGCTCAGTAGTTGTGGCTCACGGGCCTAGTTGCTCCGCGGCATGTGGGATCTTCCCAGACTAGGGCTCGAACCTGTGTCCCCTGCATTGGCAGGCAGATTCTCAACCACTGCGCCACCAGGGAAACCCTAAATTCCTGTTCTTATGTTTTAAATTCACCAGTGAAGAGTGAGCCTTTGAATCCCTTGGGCCCCATCCTCAACTCTAATAAAAGCAGAACCCCAGGCCTGTGCATTCTCTTTTTTTCTGTGTATCCCTGACCTTGCTTGATGGCCCCAGGTGTGCCGTGTGCTTTCCAGGACCTATGACTAATAAACCTTTTTTATTTTTTTCAAAGTTTCCTGATGGTTATTGATGAAGGGTCCCTTGCAATCATAATAAGAACCACAAGGGCTGGTCCAGCCACAACACAGGTTATTGATAGAGTGAAACCAACACAAAGCAGTGACCTTGGGCAAATTATAATATTTAACCTCTTTGCAACTCGGTTTCCTCATCATTGAGATTAGGGCCATCATAGTGCTTAAGCACAGGAGTGTTTGAGAGTTCAGTGAGGCAATAGAAGTAAAATGCTTAGAAAAGTGCCTGGTCCGTATTAAGGGTTCAGTAATCCTTAGATTACTGATATAGTAGCCTCATTTTTTTTTTTAATTAATTAATTAATTTATTTATTTATTTTTGGCTGTGTTGGGACTTCGTTTCTGTGCGAGGGCTTTCTCTAATTGCGGCGAGCGGGGGCCACTCTTCATCGTGGTGCGCGGGCCCCTCACTATCGTGGCCTCTCTTGTTGCGGAGCACAGGCTCCAGATGCGCAGGCTCAGTAGCTGTGGCTCACGGGCCTAGTTGCTCCGCGGCATGTGGGATCCTCCCAGACCAGGGCTTGAACCCGTGTCCCCTGCATTAGCAGGCAGACTCCCAACCACTGTGCCACCAGGGAAGCCCAGTAGCCTCATTTTTTATTTTATAAAACTCTGTTTTGTCCTTGAAAAGAAAAATTAGACATTTCCTTCTTCTTAGGCTTTAGATCAAGAAAGAATTGGATTAAATAGTTAATAGTAATTTTGAGATTGGGAGAAGGAATGAATGATTATGAATTTGTCACCTTGATATTCTTTGAAGACTGTGCCTGTGTCAGATGGTTTTTGTTGTTCCTCAGCTCCATACTTGTCCTTTTATAGACTCTTCTCTGTCAATGGAGCCAGAAGACTGCTTATTACATTTCGGATTCTTTTTCCTGACAGATTGCTGCTAGGTTCTGCCAATGGGCAGTACTGGAAGGAGATTGGAAGGTAGGGCAAGGAGAAAAGAAGGTGTGTCCAATCAGTGATGGCAGTTGGTATGGCAGTAGCATCAGTATCTTAGCTTCAAACCACAGTGCTCTATGTGAGGTTGGTCTCTTCAGATTTTTAACACAGAAATAAATTGCAGGAGAAAGTGAGTCAGGCTCTCCGGCAATCCTACTTTGTGGAAGCCGCTGTTACAACGTTTATCACAACATTCGGAAGCAGCTGGCATTAAAGAACGAGAGGCCACCTTTGACGCGTGTTGGAAGACAACACCTTGTATGGTTAGGCTGTTTTCCAACAGGGTGTGATATATGTTTTGACCCTGTGATGAATATATCATGCTGTTTTCTTCTCAACAGGAATACAAAAGTCTAGGAGTTAAGAGTGGAAGCAAGAATGACTCATGCTACTAATACACCTAACAAAACACTCACACATGTTTGCTTCCCTTTCCCACAACTTTGGACTTTTTGGATTAAGAGTTTTAGTTCACAGGAGAATAACTTATAAGAATCACAGTATTGAGGGAGGAGCTTCAAGATGGCGGAAGAGTAAGATGCAGAGATCACCTTCCTCCCCACAGATACATCAGAAATACATCTACATGTGGAACAACTCCTACAGAACACCTAATGAACGCTGGCAGAAGACGTCAGACCTCCCAAAAGGCAAGAAACTCCCCACGTACCTGGGTAGGGCAAACGAAAAAAGAAAAAACAGAGACAAAGAATAGGGATGGGACCTGCACCAGTGGGAGGGAGCCATGAAGGAGGAAAGGTTTCCACACACTAGGAAGCCCCTTCGCGGGCAGAGACTGTGGGGGGCGGAGGGGGGAAGCTTCGGACCCACAGGGGAGAGCGCAGCCACGGGTGCGGAGGGCAAAGTGGAGAGATTCCCGCACAGAGGCTCGGCGCCGAGCAGCACTCACCAGCCCGAGAGGCTTGTCTGCTCCCCTGCTGGGGCGGGCGGGGCTGGGAGCTGAGGCTCGGGCTTTGGAGGTCGGATCGCAGGGAGAGGACTGGGGTTGGCGGCGTGAACACAGCCTGAAGGGGTTAGTGCGCCACAGCTAGCCGGGAGGGAGTCCGGGAAAAAGTCTGCAGCTGCCGAACAGGCAAGAGACTTTTTCTTACCTCTTTGTTTCCTGGTGCGCGAGGAGAGGGGATTCAGAGCGCCGCCTAAACGAGCTCCAGAGACGGACGCAAGCTGCGGCGATCAGCGCGGACCCCAGGGACGGGCATGAGACGCTAAGGCTGCTGCTGCCGCCACCAAGAAGCCTGTGTGCGAGCACAGGTCACTCTCCACACCGCCCCTCCCGGGAGCCTGTGCAGCCCGCCACCGACAGGCTCCCGTGATCCGGGGACAACTTCCCCGGGAGAATGCACGGTGCACCTCAGGCTGGTGTGACGTCACCCCGCCTCCTCCGTACCACTCCCTCCCCATGGCCTGAGTGAGCCAGAGCCCCCGAAGCACCTGCTACTTTAACCCTGTCCTGTCTGAGCGAAGAACAGACGCCCTCAGGCGACCTACACGCAGAGGTGGGTCCAAATCCAAAGCTGAACTCCAGGAGCTGTGCGAACAGAGAAGAGGAAGGGAAATCTCTCCCAGCAGCCTCAGAAGCAGTGGATTAAAACTCCACAAACAACTTGATGTGCCTGCATCTGTTGAAAACCTGAATAGACAACGATCATCCCAAATTGAGAAGGTGGACTTTGGGAGCAACAGTATATATATATTTTTTCCCTTTTTCTCTTTTTGTGAGTGTGTATGTGTATGCTTCTGAGTGAGATTTTGTCTGTATAGCTTTGCTTTCACAATTTGTCCTACGGTTCTGTTTTTTGTGTTTGTTTGTTTTATTACTTAAAAAAAACTTTTTTCTTAATGATTATTTTTATTTTTTATTTTAATAACTTTATTTTATTTTACTTTACTTTATTTTATTTTATTTCATTTAATCTTCTTCTACCTTTATTTCTTTTTTTCCTCCGTTTTATTCCGAGCCATGTGGAGGACAGGCTCTTGGTGCTCCAGCCAGGCATCAGGGCTGTGCCACTAGGTAGGAGGGCCAAGCTCAGGACACTGGTCCACAAGAGACCTCCCAGCTCCACATAATATCAAATGGCAAAAATCTCCCAGAAATCTCCATCTCAACACCAAGACCCAGCTCCACTCAACGACCAGCAAGTTATAGTGCAGGACACCGTATGCCAAACAACTAGAAAGACAGGAACACAACTCCATCCATTAGCAGAGAGGCTGCCTAAAATCATAATAAGGTCACAGACACCCCAAAACACACCACCACACATGGAACTGCCCACCAGAAAGACAAGATCCAGCCTCATCCACCAGAACACAGGCACCAGTACCCTCCACCAGGAAGCCTACACAATCCACTGAACCAACCTTAGCCACTGGGGGCAGACACCAACAACAACGGAAACTATGAACCTTCAGCCTGCAAAGGAGATCCCAAACACAGTAAGTTAAGCAAAACGAGAAGACAGAGAAAAACACAGCAGATGAAGGGGCAAGGCAAAAACCCACCAGATCTAACAAATGAAGAGGAAATAGGCAGTCTACCGGAAAACAATTCAGAATAATGATAGTAAACGTGATCCAAAATCTTAGAAATAGAATGGAGAAAATACAAGAAACGTTTAACAAGGACTTAGAAGAACTAAAGAGCAAACAAACAGTGAAAAACAACACAATTAATGAAATTAAAAATCCTCTGGAAGGGCTCAATAGCAGAATAACTGAGGCAGAAGAACGGATAAGTGACCTGGAAGATAAAATAGTGGAAATAACTACTGCAGAACAGAATAAAGAAAAAAAGAATGAAAAGAATTGAGGACACTCTCAGAGACCTCTGGGACAACATTAAATGTACCAACATTCGAATTATAGGGGTCCCAGAAGAAGAAGAGAAAAAGAAAGGGACTGAGAAAATATTTGAAGAGATTATAGTTGAAAACTTCCCTAATACAGGAAAGGAAATAGTTAATCAAGTCCAGGAAGCACAGAGAGTCCCATACAGGAAAAATCCAAGGAGAAACATGCCAAGACACATATTAATCAACCTGTCAAAAATTAAATGCAAGGAAAAAATATTAAAAGCAGCAAGGGAAAAACAACAAAAAACACATTAGGGAATCCCTATAAGATTAACAGCTGATCTTTCAGCAGAAACTCTGCAAACCAGAAGGGAGTGGCAGGACATATTTAAAGTGATGAAGGAGAAAAACCTACAATCAAGATTACTCTACCCAGCAAGGATCTCTTTCAGATTTGACGGAGAAATTAAAACCTTTACAGACAAGCAAAAGCTAAGAGAATTCAGCACCACCAAACCAGCTTTACAACAAATGCTAAAGGAACTTCTCTAGGCAGGAAACACAAGAGAAAGAAAAGGCCTACAATAATAAACCTAAAACAATTAAGAAAATGGTAATACAAACATACATATTGATAATTACCTTAATTGTAAATGGATTAAATGCTCCAACCAAAAGACACAGACTGGCTGAATGGATACAAAAACAAGACCCATATATATGCTGTCTACAAGAGACCCACTTCAGACCTAGGGACACATACAGACTGAAAGTGAGGGGATGGAAAATGATATTCCATGCAAATGGAAATCAAAAGAAAGCTGGAGTAGCAATTCTAATATCAGACAAAATAGACTTTAAAACAAAGACTATTACAAGAGACAAAGAAGGAAACCACATAATGATCAAGGGATAAATCCAAGAAGAAGATGTAACAATTGTAAATATTTATGCACCCAACATAGGAGCACCTCAATACATTAGGCAAATGCTAACAGCCATAAAAGATGACATTGACAGTAACACAATCATAGTAGGGGACTTTAACACCCCACTTTCACCAATGGACCAAACATCCAAAATGAAAATAAATAAGGAAACACAAGCTTTAAATGATACATTAAACATGATGGACTTAATTTATATTTATAGAACATTCCATCCAAAAATGACAGAATACACTTTCTTCTCAAGTGCTCATGGAACATTCTCCAGGATAAATCATATCTTGGGTCACAAATCAAGCCTTGGTAAATTTAAGAAAATTAAAATTGTATGAAGTATCTTTTCCAACCACAACGCTATGAGACTACATATCAATTACACGACAAAATCTGTAAGAAATACAAACACATGGAGGCTAAACAACACACTACTCAATAACCAAGAGATCACTGAAGAAATCAAAGAAGAAATCAAAACATACCTAGAAACAAATGACAATGAAAACACGATGATCCAAAACCTATGGATGCAGCGAAAGCAGTTCTAAGAGGGAAGTTGATAGCAATACAATCCTACCTTAAGAAACAAGAAACATCTCAAATAAACAACCTAACCTTACACCTAAAGCATTTAGAGACAGAAGAACAACAAAAACAACAACAAAAAAATCCCCAAAGTTAGCAGAAGGAAAGAAATCATAAAGATCAGATCAGAAATAAATAGAAATGAAGGAAATGATAGCAAAGATCAATAAAACTAAAAGCTGGTTATTTGAGAAGATAAACAAAATTGATAAACCATTAGCCAGACTCATCAAGAAAAAAAGGGAGAAGACTCAAATTAATAGAATTAGAAACGAAAAAGGAGAATTAACACCTGACACTGCACAAATACAAAGGATCATGAGAGACTACTACAAGCAACTCTATGCCAATTAAATGGACAACCTGGAAGAAATGGAAAAATTCTTAGAAATGCACAACCTTCTGAGACTGAACCAGGAAGAAATAGAAAATATGAACAGACCAATCACAAGCACTAAAATTGAAACTGTGATTAAAAATCATCCAACAAACAAAAGCCTAGGACCAGATGGCTTCACAGGCAAATTCTATCAAACATTTAGAGAAGAGCTAACACCTATCCTTCTCAAAATCTTCCAAAATATAGCAGAGGGAGGAACACTCCCAAACTCATTCTACGAGGCCACCATCACTCTGATACCAAAACCAGACAAAGATGTCACAAAGAAAGAAAACTACAGGCCAATATCACTGATGAACATAGATGCAAAAATCCTCAACAAAATACTAGCAAACAGAACCCAACAGCACATTGAAAGGATCATACACTATGATCAAATGGGGTTTATGCCACGAATGCAAGGATTCTTCAATATATGCAAATCAATTAACGTGATACACCATATTAACAAATTGAAGGAGAAAATCCATATGATCATCTCAATAGATGCAGAGAAGGCTTTTGACAAAATTCAACACCCATTTATGATAAAAACCCTCCAGAAAGTGGGCATAGAGGGAACTTTCCTCAACATAATAAAGGCCATATATAACAAACCCAAGGACCACATCGTCCCCAATGGTGAAAAAGTGAAACCATTTCCACTAAGATCAGGAACAAGAAAAGTTTGCCCACTCTCACCACTATTATTCAACATAGTTTTGGAAGTTTTAGCCACAGCAATCAGAGAAGAAAAAGAAATAAAAGGAATCCAAATTGGAAAAGAAGAAGTAAAGCTGTCACTGTTTGCAGATGACATGATACTATACATAGAGAATCCTAAAGATGCTACCAGAAAACTACTAGAGCTAATCAATGAAGTTGGTAAAGTAGCAGGATACAAAATTAATGCACAGAAATCTCTTGCATTCCTATACACTAATGATGAAAAATCTAAAAGTGAAATTAAGAAAACACTCCCATTTACCTTTACAACAAAAAGAATAAATATCTAGGAATAAACCCACCTAAGGAGACATAAGACCTGTATACAGAAAATTATAAGACACTGATGAAAGAAATTAAAGATGATACAAATAGATGGAGAGATATACCATGTTCTCGGATTGGAAGAATCAACATTGTGAAAATGACTCTACTACCCAAAGCAATCTACAGATTCAATGCAATCCCTATCAAACTACCACTGGCATTTTTCACAGAACTAGAACAAAAAATTTCACAATTTGTATGGAGACACAAAAACCCTTAATAGCCAAAGCAATCTTGAGAAAGAAAAACGGAGCTGGAGGAATCAGGTTCCCTGACTTCAGACTATACTACAAAGCTACAGTAATCAAGACAGTATGGTACTGGCACAGAAACAGATATAGATCAATGGAACAGGATAGAAAGTCCAAAGATAAAGCCACGTACATATGGTAACCTTATCTTTGATAAAGGAGGCAGGAATATACAGTGGAGAAAAGACAGCCTCTTCAGTAAGTGGTGCTGGGAAAACTGGACAGCTACATGTAAAAGAATGAAATTAGAACACTCCTTAACACCATACACAAAAATAAACTCAAAATGGATTAAAGACCTAAATGTAAGGCCAGACACCATCAAACTCTTAGAGGAAAACATAGGCAGAACACTCTATGACATAAATCACAGCCAGATCCTTTTTGACCCACCTCCTAGAGAAATGGAAATAAAAACAAAAATAAACAAATGGGATCTAATGAAACTTAAAAGCTTTTGCACAGCAATGGAAACCATAAACAAGACGAAAAGACAACCCTCAGAATGGAAGAAAATATTTGCAAATGAAGTAACTGACAAGGGATTAATCTCCAAAATTTACAAGCAGCTCATGCAGCTCAATATTAAAAAAAAAACAACCCAATCCAAAAATGGGCAGAAGACCTAAGTAGACATTTCTCCAAAGAAGATATACCGATTGCCAACAAACACATGAAAGAATGCTCAACATCATTAATCATTACAGAAATGCAAATCAAAGCTACAATGAGATATCATCTCATGATGATCTCATGATGATGGCCATTCTGAATGTTGTGAATTAAAAGAACCTCATGTGTTAATGCTGGTTCTTGGTACCATAAATTTACACTTGAAAGCATTGAAATTCATTAGCCAATGGGTCTCTATAATGGTAAAATTTAAGTCATTGTAGAAGGTAAGTTAAATAAATTATTTTGGTTAGGAAAGATTTAACAGTGGCCTGCAAATCACATTGAAACAAGTAACAGTTTATCATGTCTATGCAGAAATCGTACTTTTGGTCTGTTGCCTTGGGAAAATCTGAGACATAAAACACTTGTGGCAAATCCATTTGGGTTGATTTGGAGATTCTGATAGACACTGTTTGAATTCACTGAGAAGGAATCTCATTTTCCCATAGGTAAACAATTCTTGAAATAAAGTCATTATAAATTAAAGTGTGGCTATTTACCATCAATACTCACCTCCTTAATTAGGTGTTGACTAGATCAATTACATGACAGCATTGGGTCAGGTCAACATTAGAAAAAGAATGATGAAGGGTTGCTTGGCTAGAGACCAGTTCTAATGAATAAAATTAAAGTGATTTCTCTTACTGCAGAAGCAGAATTCATGTTTCCAGGACAGATGCCTTGCCCAAGAGTCAGGAATGCTGGGCAAAGCATGGACTTAAGAATTGGTCTCAAAACATGTGGACAACTGATCAACCTCATTATTAATAAAAATATTCTCATTAAAACAATAATGAGATAGCATTTTTATCTATATTATTTGCAATTTTTAAAAAAATAAATGAAGGAGTTTGGACCATCAAAGATGTAATGAAATCTAAATTCTCAGATTCTTCTTAAATTAATGTTAATTACCACAAATTTTATAAAGGTTAATTTGATTATATACATCAAAAGTCTTTCAAATGTTCCCTTTGACTCAGTAATTCAATCTACTGTAATTTGTCTTAAATAAATAACTAGAGTGTTAGGTACAAGGAGTTTGTTTAGACATTTTAAAATAGTGAAGATTTAGGAATAGCTATCTTGAATGTCTAACAGTAAGAGAATAGTAAAATAAATTATGATGCTTATAAGTCAGAATTATTATATAGCTGTTAAATAATTTTTGTAAGATTCTTATGATATAATGGGAGATACACACATATATTTATAATAAAATAAAGGAGAATAAAACATATCAAAATGCTGATAATCACTTTCTTCAAACAAAAGACTTAGTATCACGTTCCTAAATATATATTCCCTCTGTAGTTTCTAATATTTATAAATTAGTAATTTATTACATTTAAAGTCAGAAACAAAGCCATATACTATTTTATTAAAAATATATTGAAATTTCCCTCAGGAACCTCTTGATTAGGCCCAATAATTTATTTGTTCATTATTTTATAAAACTATATATGTTGAGTGCCCACAATGTGCAAAGCACAAAAATACACGTGCACCACAAATTATCTCAGGTAGTGATAAGTAAAATATTATGAGAAGTAAATGATGGGTATAGGAAATAAAGTAATAGAGAGTGATGGGGTCGGGATGCTATGTTTTTTTTGGTGAGGGAAAGCCTTTATTAGGAGACTTGAAGGAAATGAGGAGTCAGCTTTACAGCTATCTGGGGGAAGAACATTCTAAGCAGACAGAAGAACAAGTACAAAGGTCCCTGGGTTGAGAGTGGCCTTGGCATGTTCAAGGTGTACAAATAGGTCAACATGACTAGAAAGAACTGAACAAGGTAAAAATTAGGAAAAAGGCAAAAAGTAAAGCTGAAGCCGGAATATATAGGACCTTGTAGACCATGAAAACATTGTATTCTCCTCTGAGTGACAATGGGACACCCTTAGAAAATTCTGAGTAGAGGAGTGACATTATCTGACTGGTTTCAAAAGGATTAACTAACTACAGAGTGAATAAATCGGCTGTAGAAGAGGCCAAGGTAGAAGAAAGAAGACCAGTTAGGAGGCTTTTGATATAATTCATGTAAAGGATAATGATAATTTTAACTAGGGTAGCAATGGAGGAAGTGAGACATGGTCAGATTCTGGATGTAGTTGAAAATACAGCCAACTGGATTTTCTGATGGACTGGATATAAAGAACAAAAGAGAGGAGTCAGGATCATGCCAGTATTTTGGTCTGACCCACTTGAAGAACGAAGCTGCCTTTACTGATAGAGAATACTCTTGGAGGAACAGATTGGTAGATGGGGAGGGGTGGACAGAGAATCAAGAACCTTGTTTTTAATGTGTTTAGTTTAAGATTCCTATTAGACATCCAAGTAGGGATATACAGTAGAAGACAACTGAATGCAAACATCTGAGGCATAAGGAAGAGGCTGTGACTGGTGGTATATGTTTGACCACTGTGATTTTACAACGTATTTAAAGGGATGAGACTGGATAATCTAAACTAAGGTGTTGAGTAAAGATGTAGGACATGTCTGAAGAGTGAGCCCTATGGCTTTCTAATGTTAGAAGTTAGGCAGGTAAATAGGACTCCTCAAAGAAGACAGATGTGAAGCAGTTATCTAGAGTAGAGATTTTTAGATTTTAATGTACATATGAACCACCTGATTCCTCTTGTTAGAATGCAAATTCTGACATTTTGAGTATGGGAGCATCTTGTGATTCTGCATTTATAACATCAAGTTCCCAGGCATTGCCTATTCTGGTACTCATACATTGAGTAGCAAAGACCTAGGAGAGATGGCAGAGTAAATTGACTAGGGGAATAGTCTTGTATCTCTGGGAAGTTCTAAAGATCCACTTAAAATTTGTGATCATGAATTTAAAGTGAGATTAGTCAGCAAGGTTTTGTGTTTTTCTAAGGCCACTTAGCTATTTGGATCTAGGTGTGGAGTAGGTAGAGATCAGGATTGAACCTGGGTTGCATTTTCCTAAATGAATGTAGGAAGGAGGGGGAAAGGGACTAAAGAGCTGACAGAGTATGCAAGGGAATGATTATAATGATAGACTATGAAATATAAGAACAAAAGAGAAAGAAATGAAGACATAGGGGCTGAGTGATCAACAGTGAAAATTTGGTAGGGTCAGTGGATTGGAGGTTCCAGTGGTTGGGAGAGTGTTAGGGTTGGGAGACAAGAGGGGCTGAAATGGAAGATTGGAAGTGTTCATGGGAATATGACATGCTTGCGGTTAAGGAGGGATTGGAGTTATAGTAATTTCACAGTCTAGGCTATAACCATAGGGATAAATAATAGAGGTGGAATAATAACGAAGTCAGCTAACTGAGTAGTAAGTATTAGAATGCTAAGTATTGGGAAAAATGAAGACAAGACAGAGATGGGCCATGTGCTAAAACTTCAGGGAATTAGGGGCAATGATCTTGAGATCTGCAGCTGAGTGCCATAAGGAGGGACAGAGGATGGTGAAGTATGAGAGTTCTAGTGAAGTTCAGAAACAATTTCCATTCCCTCTTTCAAGTTGCTTGGTAGAAATGCCCTCATGAAGTTACACCTGTTCATATGAGTCATTTTGGTCCACTAATGTGAGCATGAAATGTCACCTCTGGAAGGCAATCTTCAAGAGCTAGTAAATGAGTCTCCGTGTCTCCTTAACTCTGTCACCATGTGTGACCAGATATAGGTTCTACCCACCTGGCCTCTAAATGACAGTGACATAAAGTTTTCCAGTAACCAGAGATGGATGCATTTGGTGAATGAGAAATAAACCTTTGTGGATTTAAGCCAGTAAGATACTGAGTTGGTTGTTAGTGAATCATAATTAAGACCATCTTAATTAATATACTTAATTAGTTAGTATGAACTTCAAAGAAACTTGAAATTTTCAGAGAGAAGGAGGATAGCCTAGAATGGTCATGAAGAGCAAGGAGGATAGCATTTCCCTTTCTAGGCTTAAAGTTACCAGCTGTGTGGAAGAGAAAAGGGAGGAATCTATGATTTAAGAAGGTGGGGAAACAGATTTTGAGAATTTAGGGGACTTTGCTAAGGTATGGGTATTTGAAGGTGGTTGTTAAAGTGGGTCAGATTAGGGGATATGAGGAACGTTTGGACAAAGGATAAGGGACGTCCTGGGAGTTTTACAGTAATCAACAATATAGGGTGGAGATCAGTAAACTTTTCCTCTTAAGAGCCAGCTGGTAAATATTTTTGACTTTGTAGATCAAGAGGCAAAGTTAAGGATATTATGTAGTTGCTTAAATAATCATTTAAAATGCAACCATTAAGATATGTAAGACATATTTTTAGCTCCCAGGATGTACTAAACCAGGAGGCAGGTTATAACTTGCTGATTCCTGGTATAGATCATTATGGAATTAGGTCCTTCATTGGTTTTCAGGAATGGGAACATAATCAGTATATGATTATTGCTAAAGCTACTCCCACTGTGGCTGTTTCTGCTGCTGTACCTATAATCTCCACTCCTACCTCTATTAACTCTCAGCAGCATGACCGAAATAAACAGCACTAGAATTACAAGATTCCTTTAACATCATCATTCCAAGAACTGCCACCATTACCTACCATTTGAGAGCTTGCTCTTTTCTTGTACTTGCTAAGTACTGTAGAGTCATTAGCTCATTTATGGTTTACCATAATCCTATGAAGCTGGCAGTATTATTTCTATTGAAGAGGTGAGGAAAGTTTGACTTAGAAAAATTAAAGTCGGCTGGTATTTAAGCATCATGGGTACCAATGCAAATGCCATTCCCTTTTTCACATAATGTCGTACCTAAAAGTCATGTGGTCTTATTTTTAATGCTTTCCCCCCTTTTCTAGAAGTTACTTATGCTTTAATTTCCCCTGTTCAGAAATGTTGGTGGTGAGAAAGGCAAGCTACATAATTGGCTTTAAATGTCATGAGTCCTTGTGACTATTGGTACATTGAAGTGTTCTGCCCTTTTTCTGACCTATGTTATGGTCTCTCCCAAATTGGTTGGCACTGGGCCTGAAATGACTGCCTTTATGTTAGTTTGATCTTTTGAAGTGAGTACTTGAGGTTTTAAATATTCAAAATCAATGGACAGTTTGAGAAACAGAGGACTGATCAAATGAGAGGTATGCGACCTCAATTTCTTCAATGTATTTGAAGTCGACTTTGTTTTCCTATAGGAAGATTAAAAAATATTGAAACTAAAATAGGAAGGTATACTTTCGCTGTAGCCAGATAATGTGTTTGAGCTGCTTGACCTGTTTTGGAGAAAAGAAAGGCCTGAATAATATGATGAGATCTACGGAAGAGGAATATTCAAGCAAATAAGACACAATAGGACAACCTCTGTTAACAGTGTGCTATGTATTTATTTCATATGCAGTTAAAAAAAACCAAAACAAAACAGTGGAATAATACAGTTCATATTCTTACAATTTACTTATCCCCTTAAACACTATTTTCTAGGCATTTTTTGATTTGTGAGCATCTCTATTAAAAGTCTGAGACTTTTTTTTTTTTTTTACACAATGTTACATGATACGAATGTAATTATACCTATTTCTATAGATATATATATATTCTTTTTTGATATGTAGTTACTTAAAATTTTTTAGTTATGCATATGATAAGATGTATTTGCAGCCATCTATGATTATTTCTTTAGAACAATTTCCTACAGATTGAATTTCTGATTAGATCTTCAAAGTCAATAATTTCTTCAAGACCCATGTAGGAACTTTCCTTGAAGTTTAAAGGAAGTAATGCAAAAACATCATTTATCTGGCTTACTTGGGTGGGGGCCTGGGGGGGATTAGGGTACGGTCAGAATGAGGCGTGGTAATAGGTAAATTTCCCAGGTACCAGAAAATTAATTTTCTAAGTTCTGACATTTTGTAAAACACTCACTGGTTTAGAGTCATCAGTACAATAAACATTCAGCTTCTTTCAATTATTCTAATTGTTCTTTACATTCTGTGTATAAAACATTGTATACACGCACATCTGATACCTCAATAAATTATAGGGTGATGGTTAGCGTGTATGGCAAGAGGTGAATTTACCTCTGTGGATGCTTGGATTTGCTATATTTTGCACTGAAATAATTCCATAAAATGATAACAAAGCTAATTAATGACATATATTTCTAGACTCTCTCCACTCTTACTGCTGCATTTTCTTATATCCATTAGAGCTTTAGACCCATAAACAAATCATCATCTTTTAAAATTAAGTGGCTATACGTGACAGGTATAAGTAATTTTGGTGAAATATGTGAGTGGAAAGTGTAGGTTTTTTTTAAAGTAACTGATGAAATAGAAAAGTTACATGTAAACTGAGTTTTTAAAAAATGTTTTTAAAAACTGTTTTAGTCTATGAAATGTAATATATTTTAAATGTGTTAAAGAAAGTGGCTCTTTACAAAAGATTATTTGATAATCCTTTGTGAAGTGGTCCTTAGATGTTTCCTCAGATCATTCCAATTCCAACATTCTTTGGAATTAAGAAGTTCCAGATGCAGAGGACTCTGGCATTTCACAGATACTGCTCTAGTAAGTGACAGTTCTGTACACCTTGTTATCCTATCCTAGAGAGACACAAGGGAGAATCATTACATTTTCATTATGGGTATTTCCAGGCTGATGGGATTTAATAAATCATGAGACTTGAAAGATGGACAAGTTAGTAAGTAAAAGACTGCTTTCCAGGAGTAAAAGTGAAGAGAAATCAAAAACATTGATCAAGAAATCTGACATTGATTAGTTTGTCCTTCTACCATTTTTGGCTCAAATTCCTGACATTTAACGGAAGATATTGTATAGGTCATTAAATACTAGAGCCAGAAGTGGTCTTAGAAACCATTTAGTTCGATTCTCCCATTTTATAGACGATGATGCTGAGGTCCAGGGATTTCCTGAAGGACATTGGTGAGCTGTGACAGACCTGGAATTAGATTCTAGAGCTCCTGTTTGTCAATCCAGAGCTCTTCCTACATGTTGGCTTTATTGTGGACACACAGTCAGCTGTGCAAACACTGGGTTTTGCTTTCACTGAAGGGCCATGTTGGATTGATCTCTCTTGATGCTGTTTGTGTGGATAAGCTTTATTAATGGCCTCTTCTCTCTAAAGCCAGGTTTTACTCTGTGAAGGAAAAGACTGCATTACTTATCCCCTCCCATCTGCAATCCCCATTTTCTTTTTATTTTTCTGCAAGCCAATTTTTGTTGGGGGCATTTAATTTTCAGGGCCTGTCTGTGATTGAATCTATATGTCTTCCCTTCCACCACCTTTGCTTTTTGTCTGCTCCTACACATTCTCTTTATCTTCATTGTCATTAGATGTTTCATTTGCTGGACTCTTTCTCATTTGTAACCTATCACTTGATTTTATTATTTTCTTTCAGTCTCAGGCTTATTTTGAGTAATGTGTTTTCCTCGTACTATTTCTCCCAGGGAAATAAAGAGGAAATACAGGAGAGAGGAAGAAAACATCCTTTTTGTAAAGAGTGAAAAGCCAATCTCAGTTTGGCTGGCACTGTGTCTTCCTTTTTTTTAATCTTCTTTATTTTGTAAATCATTTTAGGGTAAGTGAAGAGTAATCTCCTAAATTGGAGATTAAACTTGAAATCTCAGACATTTCCCAGTTACTAAAGGCCTCCCTAATATACCATCTACCCACTTAAAAATACTACACAAGAGACTCATCAAAATAAATCAAGAAATAAAATAAGAGGAATTTGTACTAATTAATTTACCACCTTTTATTGCCAATACCTCATTAAACATGACTATAATGTCAAGCTTATTAAATAACACATTATTTGATATATTCAGAGTAGAGCTATTTTTAAAAGAAATCATATTGAGAGACTGGCTGATTGTCTTGATATTTTGTTGTTCAAGATGTGCGTGGAAATAATTTCTGAGCCACACAAGGAAAGTAGTTCCATTGCTTTATGATGGCATCTCGTTTTCTGACTCTCAGCCCCCATCATGATCTGATTGACCTTGACATGAGGGTGACCTCCAAATCATCTTGGAATATTTGTAAAAATCAAACATATATGCACCAATGAGAACAAAGCTTTGCAATCAGTGATATCAGTGATGGTCTGTAATGAAATTTGTTGTAGGTAATTATTAATAATCTCTAAAGACACATATGTACCTGTGCACATGCTTCACCATGGCAAACATCTGTGGGACCATGTCTTCAGGAAGCAAATGTAAACCATCAGCTTAAGTGCATTTCTGAGAATGGCATAAAATAGATGAAAATCTTCACTTATACTTTATTCATCTTTTGAATGGAATAATGCCATCTTATTTATTTCTATTTCTAAAGTTGCTCTTTGTAATGATTTTCAAAGTTCCAAACACATAGAATTTATTCAGAATTTTTGTGTTGCCTCAAAAAATATTACCACCTTATTTTCAAACTCAATGTCAAGATAAATAGGTGGTTTCAGAATCTGTCTCTCCTTTTTTCTCTTCATTCCATCCATCATCTCCTTATCCCTTCATCCATTCCTTCCACCTCTTGGGCTGTCTAGGTGTTTCTATATTAAGTCCATGTCTTAACCCTACAGACATACTACTCCAGATTTAATTTACTCAATTCAGTTGCTTAAACCATACAACTTAGAATAATCCTTGAATCCTCTCCCTGTCTCGTATCTCATGTCCAACCATCAGTAAATTGTGCGGTTCTACCTTCTGCAGGTTTTCCCACTGCAATCACAGTGATACATGCTATCATTATTTCTCACCTGGATTATCGCAGTAGTCTCCTAAATCGTTTCCCTGCCTCTACACTTACCCACTATTGTTAGTATAGAGCCCAAAGTGAACCTTTTAGGATGTGAGTCAGATCATACCATGGCTTTTCTCCAGACCTGCCAGTGACACATCACTCAGAGGAAAAGTCCTTGCAATGGCGTACAGGTCCTTACGTGATGCATTCCCACTATTTCTCTAATCTTATCTTCCCACCACTCTTGCCCTCTCTGGTTTCTCTGCTTTTTCTTGGACACATCAAACACGGCCCTGTCTTAGATCCTTTCCACATGTTATTTCTCTGCCCGGGATGATCTTATTCCAAATATATGCATGGCTGGAGGGAACATTTTCCTTAGGAGCTGCTCAATAATCACGTTATCAGTGAAGCCTGCACTGAGGTGACCACCTCCTTAAAATAGTATCAATCTCTGCTACACTGCCTGTTCCTGCCTACTGTGCTTTACTCCTCCACCACATAACATGTATTATCTGAATCTATTTATTCATTTACTGTCTGTCTCTCTCATGCCTCCTAGACTGTAAATTCCACTAGAGCAAGGATTTTTGTTCGGCACATAGACGGGGTGTAATAAATATTTATTGAAAGAATAAATAAATGCATAAAAGGAAAGATGTTAGTAAAGTGTTTAAAAACTTATTTTGGTGTAAATATAGGTAGGATCAAGTGGCTGTGTAATCATGAGAAAAGCACTCCTCAGCAAGAGGATACAATAATATCGATTTCATAGGCCAGTTGTATGAATTAAATCATTCATTAGGTAAAGAGTTTATCAAAGTATCTACCAGTAGCAAATGCTCACATAGAGTGATGCTACTCTTGCATCTCTTACTGCCCTTTGAATTTGCATCTTTACTTCAAGAATATCAGAGCACTGAACTCTCCTCTCAGGGGAGATAAGCACACCGCCACCCACCCTCTTCCCTTCTCCAAGGACATCTTAATGGCATAACCACCTGTCATCTGGGCTCCCAAGTAGTATTTTGTTATTGCAAAACTGTTGTCAGATATTTTATCTCTGTAATGCACATCTCACTTTACTAAGCCATTGATTATAATCAATGAAGATACAACCTCTGACCTTGTTGGCTTCTTTCGTCATTGAAATCAAATCAGGGAATCAGTAAAACTAAAAGAAAATAAATCTTTAAAATCCATTTGAAGTCAGCATCTTCAAGGAGAAACTTGAGTTTCTGGAATGAAGATATTTACTATCACTGCCAGATGAATAACTGCTTCTATTTTGCATCTTTCTTTCTGAAGGAAACACGCAGAACCATCTTCAGTTCATATACCCCTGCAATTAAAGAGTTAAAGTTCTGTTAGCTAAAATTAAAAATTTTCAACTCTCTCTCAACCTTTGCGGTCATGTTATGTTTGTAGAGAGCAGTGGAAATTGGGCTTGGTAATTAGGAGTGGTGCCGACATCTAAAGAGAAGAGTAAAGAAAAGGCAGAAACATAATTTTTACCTAATAACCAAATCTTTGAATTGATTTACATTTGCCAAGTATATTTTCCAGCTCAGATACACTTTACGACCCTGGTGGACCCCCATGTCAAAATAGGTCAGTATGATTGTTTGGGAAGGAGATTGACAAACAATATTGACAGACATAACTACCCTAGAAAGAGCCAGTGCTTGTTAAGTGCTAGCTCTGGATTAGGCAGAGTTTGATAAATGTTACTTCAATAAAGCCTCACAGCAACCCAATGAGTTAGATGTTCTGTTATTTGTCATATTCTGCGGGTGCAAAAAAAAAAAAAAAAAAAGGCATGACAGGATAGTCTAACTAAGAAGGGGCAGAGTCTGGATTTCATACTGAACTTGCTTGGATAATAAGGCCTGGGCTTTTGTTCTAATGCCTTCCAACAGGAACCTGCATCACTTTGGAAAACACATCTGATAGTAGATGGAGTCACAATTTATTGGTGGCACAAAGAGGGTCAGTCGTTCAGACCCATTTCGTCTCAGCCATGTGCAAAGACTTTCTTGATCCCATCTGTCAGTCAACTCTGGTTATGCCTTTGGATTAGTGGCTACCTCCTTAAGACACTTCCTGGTGTGAACAGGTATGTGCTTCAATATCAATGTCTTTTTTATTTCTGTGATAAAAATAATCTTAACCTCTTAGTGGATTCCAACAGTAAACATTTATTTTATTCTTAGGATGTGCATGTGATTTGGTTGACTGAGGCAGGACTTGGTTGAGCCCAGCTGGACTTTAGACTTCTGGTTGAGTTCAGGTCTGTGTCTTCACTACCTGGAACATATCCTTCTCATGGTGGATCTCAGGAGTGTAAGAGAGAGAGCAGTGACATGGAATGCTTATACATCCTCAGTCCAGATCTGGCCCACTGTCACTTCTACTCACATGGCCAAAGCAAATTGCCATCAGTGGCATGGGAATATATTCTCCACCATAGTGGAGGCACTGCAAATCTCCATGTCGAAGGCATGATATATTATTCTAACACAAGGAGGGAATAAAGAAGTGAGAATAATGTGGAAACAGTTTCTGAAAACCAAGCATTAATTCCAAAGCCCACACTCTTATGGCATGGCTTTATCTATCTAAAATGTAGGTGACAGCATTTATTTCATGGAGATCTAGTGAATATAAAATGAGACAATGTAGATGTAAACTGCAGGGAATAATATCTGGCATAATAGACAATCAATGCTAGCTTTTATTATTGTTTTTCATGTTGCACTTTTATTATTTTTACATTATTAGCTCTTTCATGTCCTTTTGATTCGTGTGACTAAACAGATTCTTGATCACTTGTTTTACTCTTAATAAATATCATTAAATAAATATTTGTTAAACTGCTACTCTGGGTTTGCCTTGCCCATTAGCAACTAAATCTATCTGATTTTCATCTGCTTGCTTGCTTAGTTTTTGAGCATCTGCATATTCGGATTCCTGGTAGCATATGATTTCTTCTCTAACTTTCTATGGTTAGTTTAATTTCTTACCGTGGCTTTGCCTGAATGTATGTGAGTGGCTTTTGATGGCATGTGATTAATTCTGATTTCTATTAAATCTGGGAATATTGATTATTCATAACTTTCTGATTCTCATAATCAAATTTTCTATTTCTCTATCGTTTAAACCTCTTTCCATTGCAAGCCAAAGAAAACCCAATGCAAACTGGCTTAAGCAAAAGGTGAGCTTACCTGAAAATTCCTGGGGTAAAACAGGTCTCAGGAACAGTTTACTGCAGAATTCAGTTTCTCTCTCTTCCTCTTCCTGACATTTATCTCGCTGACCCGGCTCTATTCTCATTTGGATTAAATTTCTACCCTTTGAAGCAAGACAGCCTCAGCAGCACTGTATTAATACTAGCAGTTAAGTTGCTCTTCCCTAGAATTTTCTGCTCAAGTTTCATTGCATATTTTTAGTTCTACTGGGAAACAAGTCTATCTCTGAACTGATAACCATGGATTGGAAAAATATTCCTATTGGCTTAAGTCTAAGTCACATGCTCCACTCCAGGAATTGAGGACTGATTCAGTCTTACCTGTGCTCATGGGCTAAAAGTGGAGGAAGGGTGGTTCTCAAAAATTAGCATTGGGAGACAACAACAACAAATAAAAAAAGTTTACTATAGCTCTGTTTTTAGTTCCTCTATCATTTCTAAAGCATTCAATTTAAACAGTGCTCACTAAAGTAAAAATTCAGCAAATACCAAGTAAATTCATCTGTTTAGACAGAGGTGGGTTTTATGGCCCATCTACTCCAATCCCCAACAAGAAATCTTGTTGGATGACTGAGATTGCCTACAATCATTTATTCCACTGCACAGAAAATTTAGATTTTGTCTTTGGGGGTTTATGGACCCTAGTGCTAAATGAACAGTCTTTAATTTCTGCAGAGGTTTAAAATCTGGCAAATAACTTATTTTTGACTGACTGTGCTAACAACAGGACAGGTTGTAGAACATTGTAATTATTCCATGTCTGTTTCTCAGAGAGTTACTTGACCTTCAGCTTTTAGTAGTTTATGGAAAATAATCATCTTCCTCATTCCCTTGATCCCTTACACTCCAATGAGCTATTTATATATTATGATTGACTTTTCAGTATCTATTGTTGACCATGATGATACTGATGTTAAAATATGTATGTCATATTACATGTTACTGAGCACTTTATCAGCTATTTTTAATTTAAACCTTGTAAAAATTCTGGGAGGCAAGTGTTATCAATTAGAAATTGAGGTCATGTTAAACTTGTAAAAAGCCATATAAGGACTAAAAGGTTTAGGTTATCTGACCTCATTTCAATATTCTTTCCACTGGCACGACTCTATAGCTTTAAAAAACTCATCCCTTCCAGGGGCCTTAAGGAGAAGAAATAGAGGCTTATAGACATTTTGCAGAATCACGATTAGTGGAATAGGAAACATCCTTCCAAAAAATCCCCAACAAAACAAGTTTTGTCTTTGAGGTGGGTTTTATTTGAACCAGTTCTATCTTCAAATGAGAGAGAATTAATAAAACTGCCTATTTCACAAAAGGAAGGACACAGATGTACTTATAATTCAGAAGTTTGAAAGGGTTATGTAGATGTTCTAAATCAGTTATTTCACATTCTCTGCTTTTTATATTCACCGTTAATGTACTGTGAGATTGTACCTTAGGAATTTTGTCATACATTAAAAATCATAGGCTCTGTAATTATTATATAACTCATCTTGAAAAATTACAATGCTAGATAATATATTATTATAACCATATATTATCTAGTCTTGCTTAACTAGACCAGAACCAGTAAATTATTTTCAATACCATTAAAAGGTACATACTTCCAGTTAAATAAGTGCTAGGAATGTAATGTACAACATGATGACTCTAGTTAACACTGAAGATAATATGGTATATTTGAAAGTTGCAAAGAGAGTAAATCCCCAATGTTCTGAATGCAAGGAAAAACATTTTATTGTAACTATAAGAGAAGATGAATATTAACTAAACTGATGTGGTAATCTTTCCTCAATATATGTTTGTTAAGTCATTATGCCGTACACCTTAAACTTATAAAAAACTGTAAGTCAATTATATCTCAATGAAAGTGAAAAAATATGTAAGTGATAAGTAAGTAAGTAAGGGAGATGAAGAGGTCTTGTATCAGAACACAGAGAGATGCAAATGGTGTGCAGAGACACACCTTTCCTTTCCACCCTACATAGAAGCACCTCTTATAACCGGTCTGTCTTCTATTCACCACTCTGCTGGTCTGTGGGCCAGCCTCCATCCCTCAGGCTGTAGTCAGGCAGCCAGCCAGGGCTTTCTGTGTGTGCCCACTCTTGAATGGCTATCTTTACCTGAGGCCAGAGAAAGGTGAGGTTAGCATTCTGTTGTGGCATCAGGAACCCCAGAAGAACTCCAGTAACCTCCCTCTTTGTCCTAAATCCCCCTCAGGTCTCTGGCTAATGCCTGCTTTCAGAACTTCATCACACAAGACCTCCAATGCTTGAGGGCTGTGTCTAAAATCCAAACCAAACAAGTCACTTCTCTGTTAGACCCTTCAGTGGCCCCTGCTCACATACAAGATCAATGTCAAACTCCTGGCCTGGGCTACTAGGACCTTTTCATCAGCCTGTGTTTTAGTCTCACCTACTGTTGCTATCCAGACCCGAGTATCTTCTAACCACAACCACTAGTCTTGTCTGGAGGCGCTCTTCTCTCTGGTGAGCTGCTTTTTTCTCAGCTCAAGAATAATTTCCCATGCTACTCCCTGCCCTCAATGTCTGCTGGTAAGCAGCAACTCATTCTTTGTGACTTGACTCACCCATCATCTTTGTGCGGCAGTTTTTTTGACTCACTCATTCTTTTGTATGTAGATATTCTTCCTCTTTCCTTCATACTTCCAGTTGTTTCATGACCCACCACTTGTCTATACAGGACAGAGTTTCATGAGACTCAGAGCAAGGACTGTGTTTTCCTTGTTTGCCATCATATCGCTAGTGTTTTGCACAGGGCCTAGTATGAAGTAAGCTCTTAATAAATCCATGGTTGAATAAATCCATGGTGAGCAAACAATAAATGCTAACATGAGGTACTATTTGAATTTGTATAAACTCATAGTTTTAGTTAATTCAAGTAAAAAATAACAATATGTGATATTTTGCCTAAAATATAACGAATCCCAAATTCACTACAATCTAATAAAATTTGAGAAACGCTGGTCTAGGCAGGAGAGGAAGGACCTGAGTTTGGAGGCATTAGCACTGTTTGGAAGTGAGGAATGAGTACATGTGAAGATGAGGAGTGTCAGCCTGGAACCCACCTCCCTGTCTACTGGCTTGTGATGTCTTTGAAGACAGTGACTACATCTGACCTGGTTCTTTGGACTTCAGTGCCTGTTACAGTACCTAGTACCAATACTGCAACCCATACTAGATTTGCCTCCTGATGTAGGGTTAATGTTCAGAAATATTGATATTAATCAGTCTTCAGATTTTCTTTTTTTCAGCCATTCTATTCTCCCTCTGACCTGAGATTCTTTATGCTTCCAACCTCAACCTCTATCAAGTGCATTTTCTTACCTGTTCTCACTTCCTGCCTATGAAAATCCTGAATGTGAACAAGTTTCCTGCTCCCAAAGGAAATTTATGAAACATATGTGATTGGGCCAGAGACAAGGATCTTCATACCTACTACTGAATTTTGTAGGTCCCCTTGGATTCTAGAATGTTTATGCTAGCTTGTCCAGACTTTGAGACCTTGCCTTGTCATACTTTACACATGTACGTCCTCCTAATTTCAGGCTATCCAACTATTTTCAACCATTATTTACCATGATTCTAATACAACCTCCAGGTCTACCTAATGCCACACTCTCCCTCTCTTCCAACTCTCAGTGCAGAGGTTTCCTCGCTATGGATTTGTGATCCACAGATGCTCATGGCCTCAGACGTGACAGAAGAAAAAAAGAAGAGTAGGCTCATTGCCATACCCTCAAGCTCCGTCGAGGCCTTTGACTAGGATGGATTCCCTTTGAATCTAAAATCGTCATTCTCCTGCTGCATTTGTGGCTGGGCAAATAGGCTTGCCTGGCTTTGGAACCAACCTTTCCAAACACACTGACTCATTATTTATTTTCTTATAAGAAAGTTTTCCTAAGATGACTCATCACTTCTCGAGAGAGAGGCTCTCAGATGGAGTCCTTGGTAGTAAGATGGATGTGAGCCCCAGGGTCCTGAGGAGCTGGTGTATCTTCTTTGTGTCTCTGACTGCCATCTTGAAAACTTTTTAGTTCTTACAGTTTAGTTAACATTTCCTAAGTGTCTCCCATGAACCAGGTGCTGTGGATACCAAGGTGAATAAGACACAGTCTGTACCTCTGGATCTCATGCAAAGAGTCAGACAGGCAAATGTAGAGTTTTAACATAATATGGTGAGTGTTCAGTGACACAGGTGAGTAGAAGCTGGTATAGAAACACAGTGAAGAGTCATTTCGTCTAACCCAACGATTCTCAAATCTTAATGTGCATCAGAATCATTCAGAGGGCTGGCTAAAGCACTATGGAACCCACCCTCAGAGTGTCTGATTTAGCTGGTCTGGGGCTGGGTCCAAGAGTTTGCATTTCTGATGAACTCCCAGGTAATATTGCTGCTGCTGCTGCAGGGACCCTGCTTTGAGGGCCAGTGGCCTATCCTTAGGGGCACTGACAATGCTTTATGGAAGAAGTGGTGCCAAGCATGTTGAAAAGGATAAGTGAAACACCAAGGGAGAAATTCCAAGAAAGGAAAGAGCAGGTACAAAGGCACAGAGTAATGCACAGGGCACAAATGCTTCTGGACAATACAAAGAACAGGAGATGAGGCAGGGGCCTTTGGAAGTAAGATAAATTAAATAAATCAATGAGCTGTGGGATTTTTTTCCCTGGCATCCAGGGCTGGAGTTGTTACTGTAACATTTCAAATCTGTACAACCTGTAAAGAATCACACAAATGCCAAAAATTATGGGTAATTCTTCCCTCTTGGGCCACATTCAGAGACTGGTCTTATTTAATGTATTTCTGAAAGGTGAGAGTTTGTAAGACTATTTTAAGCAGGCTGGAAAAATTTGGACGTACAATGATTACAGGCTACATGAAAATGATGTCGAAATTCAACAATATTCTGTACAGTACCTGTCAGAAACAGAGTTTTGAAAATGCTGTTTGGTAGAATTCAAGAAGTCTGCTCTATTGAGTGTCAATGTGAGCCTTAAGCATACTTTTGTTTGCCATTTCTAATTATACCATCAATTTCTTTTAATTTTTTTGGCTTAAATTTGTGCAATTAATTAACATATAAATAAAATCCGAGCTTCCATTTATATAAAGAGAGAAGAATCCTGGTAATACCAATGGAGTAAGAGTTTTTGTCCCATATACTTTGAGCTTTCATTTGTGTTAATATTTTTAATAATAAAATATATCACACAAAAGGCATGCACAGAGAATAGGCATAATTTAAAGAATATTAATAGCATGAATCCCATTATCCATTTTACCGGTATCTTTGAGACTTCCAATATATCTCTCCCCAGTCATATCTCCTTCATCCCTCCCAAAGGTAACAACAAGACTTATTTTTACTTAATAATCTCCTTTATTTTTATTAAAGCTTTGCCACATGTGTATTTATAAACTATATATTTTCTAGTTCTGCCTTTTGAAATGTAAACAAATGGAACTTTACTATGTGTGTTCTTAGGTCCTTCTCACTTTTTGCTTAACATATTGCTGTTGAGAATTGGCTGTGTAGACATGTAGCCACAGGTCATTCAATTTCATGGCTGTAGGATATTCCATTGTATGTATAATCACAATGTATTTGTTCAACTACCTTTAATAAACATTAGGTGTTTTCCAGCTGTGTGGGTGTTTCATCACAAGCAAGGCTGTTATGAACATTGGGTGTGTCTGGCTGAGTTGTAGGGAATGTGTATGTTTAGCTTTATTAGATAATATTACTTTCTTTTTGAAATCATTTGTTACAAATTTTTCATTTTCTTCAGAAGTGTCCTTTGGTAGACTTATTATTTTTTTGTCAAACAAGAAAGGTGTTTCCCTGATTAATAATGAAGTAGATCATTTACATTTATATCTTTATTCATGCTTTATCTTTAAAAATCTTTGTCCACATCTTGTGTCCTTTTTTATTTAGGTTGACTGTATTTTGATTCATAGGATTTTAAAAAGCCTAGACAGTCATCCTTTGTCAGTTATATCTGTTCCAAATAGCTTTTCTCAGTTGTGGCTTCTTTATATATTTCCTTTTGATGAACAGAATTTCTCATATTTTATATAGTTGAAAGCATCAAACTCTGCCTTTATGGTTTATGCTTTTTAAGCACAAGATCCAAAACTGTTTTAGATTTTCTTCTAAAATTTTTTTTTGATATCATGTTTTTCCCTTCACTTTTAAGTGTTCATTACATTTGGAATTTGTGTGTGCATGTGTGTGTGTAGATATATGATACAAATGACCTATTAATATATTTATGGGTAATCAATTGTTTCTATGCTATACCCAATGATCTCTAATTTTGGCTTAATTTACATATACCTGTTTTTCTGTTTCTGGAGTCTTTTCAGTCTCCTTGATGGATTAGTCTATCTGTGTGCCACCACCACATGTCTTCAGTTATTACAGTTTTAAAGCAAAGTGATATCATTCAAGGCAATTCCCATGCATGGTTATTCTTTTCCAGGAATGTATTTGGTATTTTAGACACTTTTGTCTTCCATGTACATTTTAGAGGGGCTTTTCAAATCTTACTAAAATCAGGTTGCAATTTTGTTGAGGATTTCTTTGAACCTGTAGATAATTTGGGAAAAATTGGCATTTTGCAATATTGAGTTTTCACAACTATGAACATAGTATATTTTTCTATTTATTTCACTTTTAAAACTACTTTTAAATTAAGTTTTATAAATTTTGCAATGTGTGTATCTTTTGTTTTTTTGCATTTATTGTTAGGTTCCTTATATTTTGTTGCAATAATATATGGTATCTCTTTTTAATTCAATTTTGAGGAGTTTATTGTTAGTGTGTATAAATGCAATAGGCTTTTCTACATTGATCTTATATCTGGAAATTTTCTTTTTTTTTTTAAAGCTCTCTTTTTTAAAAAATTAATTAATTTTTTAGTTTTGGCTGCATTGGGTCTTCGTTGCCATGCACGGGCTTTCTCTAGTTGCAGTGAGTGGGGGCTACACTTCGTTGCAGTGTGCGGGCTTCTCATTGCGGTGGCTTCTCTTGTTGTGGAGCACGGGCTGTAGGCACGCGGGCTTCAGTAGTTGTGGTGCATGGGCTTAGTTTCTCCGTGGCATGTGGGATCCTCCTGGACCAGGGATTGAACCCGTGTGCCCTGCATTGGCAGGTGGATTCTTAACCACTTAAGCCACCGGAGAAGTCCTGGAAAATTTCTTAAATGATTTTTATTTATTCTTGTTATTTGTTGTTGAAATTGATTCGATTTACTACGCAGAGAGTCATGCATTCTGTGACTAAAAACAAACACCGTTTGTTTCTAATCCCTGTTTCTAATCCTTGTTTCTTTTACCTGTCTTATTGTGCTGACTGTGACCTCTATATTTACATATAGTAGAATTCTCACTTTGAACTTAGATATCATTTATCAAGTGTATCAGTTAGGATAACCTTAGCTGTTAAAACAACTTCAAAATTTAATCTGTTTAAAGATAGGAGTTTATTTCTTGTTTTGCGACAGCCAGTTCTGTTTGCTAGTTGTGGTGGTGGGTGTTTTGCTACACATTCAATAACTCCTATCTTGTGGGTCTTGATCCTCATGGCCAGCCAGTTCAGTAAACAGGTAGAGAACAACAGTGCATAAATCACGAGAGAGGTTTTTGTGGTCCAAGCCTGGAAATATGCACATTTCTTCCTCTCTTAATCTAACGGACAGAATTCTGTCACATGATCACATCCAGCAGCAAGAGAGGCTACAGAGATAATCTCATTCTCTGCTGGGATAAGCAGAGACCAAGGATGCTGAAAAGTCAGATTGATGTTTGTAGTAGCCATTTAAGGAAGTTATTTTCTATTCTGAGTTTGCTTTTTGTGTTTATTTAGAAAATCATATGATTTTTCTCTTTTAATATGCTAATTTGAAAAATTACTCTAATGCACTTTCTAATATTGGAAGTGATTTTATATTTATGGAATAAACCCACTTAGATATATTGTATTTAATTTAAAAAAATAGAAAGGCACCTCTGCGTTTTATTTGCTAATGTTTTATTTGGAATTTTTGTTGTCTATAATCAGGAGTGAGATTGACCAATAAGATTACTTTCTCATTAATATCTTTGTTTGATTATATTACCAATGATAAATTAGACTCACAAAATTATCTGAGGATTGTTTCATCTCATTATTTTCACAATGGAGCTTATCCAATTTTTGGATTATCGATTCCCTGATTATGAGACAGAATTCATAAGATTTTTGAATGTGTGGTAGAACTTTTCAAGAAAATTCTCTAGGCCTATTTCTTCTTGTGCAACAATTTGTGATTCATAATTTTCAAGGGATTAATTCATTTCATCTAAGCCTTTGCATTTGTTGGCAAAAATGTTTCTTATGATGAATTCTCATTGCCTTTTTAACTCTGCTGTGTTTGTACTTATAGTTTTCTTGCATTTCTTATATTCTTTTGAGGATGATTCTCTTTCTGTCTGTATATCTCTTATCTATTTTTAAGAGTATTTCTTCTGGAAGTTTATTTTATTTGGTTTTTAAAAGAATAAACTTTTATACTTGTTCTCTCTTGCTTGTTTGTTTTTTTAATTCATTAATTTTGGCTGATGCTTTTTCTTCCTTTTGTTATTTTGGGATTTGTTCTTGCTGTCTTCAGTTTGCTCTTGTTTCTCAATTTGGATTTTTTTAGTTCATTACTTTTTTACAGTCTTTTCTAATAGAGAAATCTTTGCCAAACATGGGGTTATAGATATTATTTTATATTATCTTTTGAAGATTTTGTTATTTTACTTTTCACAGTATTTAATTCTACAATCCAGCAGAAATGCATTTTTTATTATGATGTGAAGTGGGATTTGAGTCATTCTTTCTCATATGGCTATCCACTTAAACAAAAATAATTTATGTTTAAGCTTGCCTTTTCGTTATTCTGCTACAGTGCCACTTTTTCACAGCTCAAATATCCATAAAAGTGTTGGTCTCCATCCTATTTCTGTTTGTATTTCTTTGCACCAAATCACTTTAATTTATATATCTTTACAAGAAGACTTTCTATCCAGTGGGGTAAGTTCTCCAAATCAATTCTTCCTCAAGATATTTGGGCTCTATTTGACCCATTGAGGTTCCATAAAAAATGTTAAAAGCAGAGAGACCTTCAAGATCACAGAGGAGTAAGAGATAACCTTCCTCCCCACAAATACATCAGAAATACAACTACATGTGGAACAACTCCTATAGAACACCCACTGAATGCTGACAGAAGACCTCACACTTCCCAAAAGGCAAGAAACTCCCCACGTACTTGGGTAGGGCAAAAGAAAAAAGAAAAAAACAGACAAAAGAATAGGGACAGGACCTGCACCTCTGAGAGGGAGCTGTGAAGGAGGAAAAGTTTCCACACACTAGGAAAGCCCTTCACTGGTGGAGATGGGGATGGCGGGGGGGAAGCTTCGGAGCCACGGAGGAGAGCGCAGCCACAGGGGTGCGCAGGGCAAAGTGGAGAGATTCCCGCACAGAGGATCAGTGCCGACCAGGACTCACCAGCCCGAGAGGCTTGTCTGCTCACCTGCCGGGGCGGGTGGGGCCTGGGAGCTGAGGCTTGGGCTTCAGAGTTCAGACCCCAGGGAGAGCACAGGGGTTGGCTGCGTGAACACAGCCTGAAGGGCGCTAGTGCGCCACAGCTAGCCAGGAGGGAGTTCGGGAAAAAGTCTGGACCTGCCTAAGAGACAAGAGGCCATTTTTTTGGGGTGCGTGAGGAGAGGGGATTCAAAGCACCCCCTAAATGAGCTCCAGAGACAGGCACGAGCCGCGGCCATCAGCACGGACACCAGAGATGTGCATGAAAGGCTAAGGTTGCTGCTGCAGCCACGAAGAGTCCTGTGTGCAAGCACAGGTCACTATCCACACCTCCCCTCCTGGGAGCCTGTGCAGCCCGCCACTGGCCAGGGTCCTGTGATCCGGGGACAGCTTCCCTGGAAGAATGCACGTAGTGCCTCAGGCTGGTGCAATGTCAAGCTGGCCTCTGCCACCACAGGTTTCCCCCGCATTCTGTAACCCTCCCTCCCCCGCTCCTGAATGAGCCAGAGCTCCCTAATCAGCTGCTATTTTAACCCCGTACTGTCTGAGCAAAGAACAATTGCCCTCAGGCAACCTACAAACAGAGGTGGGACCAGATACAAAGCTGAAACCCAGGAGCTGTGTGAACAAATAAGAGAAAGGGAAATTTCTCCCAACAGCCTCAGGAGCAGTGGATTAAATCTCCACAATCAACTTGATGTACGCTGCATCTGTGGAATACCTGAATAGACAACGAATAATCTGAAAATTGAGGTGGTGGACATTGAGAGCAACTGTAGACTTGGGGTTTGCTTTCTGCATCTAATTTGTTCCTAGTTTTATGTTTATCTTAGTTTAGTATTTAGAGTTTATTATCATTGCTAGATTTGTTTATTGATTTGGTTGCTCTCTTCCACCTTATTTTAAATATATATAGATATATATATGTTTTTTCCTTTTTCTCTTTTTGTGACTGTGTGTGTGCATGCTTCTTTGTATGATTATGTCTGTAGAGATTCGCTTTTACCATTTGTCTTAGGGTTCTGTCTGTTCTTTTTTTATTATTTTTTTATGGCTTTTAGTGCTTGTTATCACTGGTGGATTTGTTTTTTTGGTTGGCTGCTCTCTTCTTTCTTTCTTTCTTTTTTTTTTTCTCTTTTTTTTTACACTATTTTTAATTTTTTTAATTTTTAATAAGTATTTTTAATTTTAATAACTTTAGTTTATTTTCTTTCTTTCTTTCGTTCTTTCTTTTTTTCTCTCATGTCTTCTGAGGCATGTGACTGACACGGTCTTGCTGCTCCAGCCAGGTGTCAGGCCTGTGCCTCTAAGGTGGGAGAATTGAGTTCAGGACATTGGTCCACTAGAGACTTCCCAGATTCACGTAATATCAAATGGCAAAAACTCTCCCAGAGATCTCCATCTCAAGGCTAAGACCCAGCTCCATTCAGCGAACAGCAAGCTACAGTGCTGGACACTCTATGCCAAACAACTAGCAAGACAAGAACACAACTTCACCCATTAGCAGAGAGGCTGCCTAAAATCAAAATATGGTCACAGACAACCCAAAACACACCAACGGACATGGTCTTGCCCACCAAAAAGATAAGATCCAGCCTCATCGACCAGAACACAGGCACTAGTACCCTCCACCAGGAAGCCTACACAACCCACTGAACCAACCTTAGCCACTGGGGGCAGACACCAAAACAACGGGAGCTACAAACCTGCGGCCTCTGAAAAGGAAACCCCAAACACAGTAAGATAAGCAAAATGAGAAGACAGAGAAACACACAGCAGATGAAAGAGCAAGGTAAAAACCCACCAGACCAAACAAATGAAGAGCAAATAGGCAGTCTACCTGAAAAAGAATTCAGAGTAATGACAGTAAAGATGATCCAAAATCTTGTAAGTAGAATGGAGAAAATACAAGAAACGTTTAACAAGGACCTAGAAGAACTAAAGAGCAAACAAACAATGATGAACAACACAATAAATGAAATTTAAAATTCTCTAGAAGGGATCAATAGCAGAATAACTGAGGTAGAAGAACGGATAAGTGACCTGGAAGATAAAATAGTGGAAATAACTACTGCAGAGCAGAATAAAGAAAAAAGAATGAAAACAATTGAGGACAGTCTTAGAGACCTCTGGGACAACATTAAACGCACCAACAATCAAATTGTAGGGGTTCCAGAAGAAGAAGAGAAAAAGAAAGGGACTGAGAAAATATTTGAAGAGATTAAAGTTGAAAACTTCCCTAATATGGGAAAGGAAATAATCAATCAAGTCCAGGAAGAAATAGAAAATATAAACAGACCAATCACCAGCTTTGAAATTGAGACTGTGATTAAAAATCTTCCAACAAACGAAAGCCCAGGACCAGATGGCTTCACAGGCAAATTCTATCAAACATTTAGAGAAGAGCTAACACCCATCCTTCTCAAACTCTTCCAAAATATATCAGAGGGATGAACACTCCCAAACTCATTCTATGAGGCCACCATCACCCTGATACCAAAACCAGACAAAGATATCAAAAAGAAAGAAAACTACAGGCCAATATCACTGATGAACTTAGATGCAAAAATCCTCAGCAAAATACTAGCAAACAGAATCCAACAGTACATTAAAAGGATCATACAACATGATCAACTGGGATTTATCCCAAGAATGCAAGGATTCTACAATATATGCAAGCAACCAATGTGATAAACAATATTAACAAATTGAAGGGAAAAACCGTATGATCATCTCAATAGATGCACAAAAATCTCTTGACAAAATTCAACACCCATTTATGATAAAAACCCTCCAGAAAGTAGGTATAGAGGGAACTTACTTCAACATAATAAAGTCCATATATGACAAACCCACAGCCAACATTGTTCTCAATGGTGAAAAACTGAAACCATTTCCTCTAAGATCAGGAGCAAGACAGGGTTGTCCACTCTCACCACTATTATTCAGCATAGTTTTGGAAGTTTTAGCCACAGCAATAAGAGAAGAAAAAGAAATAAAAGGAATCCAAATCAGAAAAGAAGAAGTAAAGCTGTCACTGTTTGCAGATGACATAATACTATACTTACAGAATCCTTAAGATGCTACCAGAAAACTACTAGAGCTAATCAATGAATCTGGTAAAGTAGCAGGATACAAAATTAATGCACAGAAATCTCTTGCATTTCTATATATTAATGATGAAAAATCTGAAAGAGAAATTAAGGAAACACTCCCATTTACCATTGCAAGAAAAAGAATAAAATACCTGGGAATAAACCTACCTAAGGAGACAAAAGACCTGTATGCAGAAAAATTTGAGACACTGATGAAAAAGATTAAAGATGATGCAAACCAATCAAGAGATATGCCATGTTCTTGGACTGGAAGAATCCACATGGTGAAAATGACTATAGTACCCAAACCAATCTACAGATTCAATGCAATCCCTATCAAGTTACCAATGGCATTTTCACAGAAATAGAACAAAAAATTTCACAATTTGTATGGAAACACAAAAGACCCCGAATAGCCAAAGCAATCTTGAGAAAGGAAAACGGAGCTGGAGCAATCAGGCTCCCTGACTTCAGACTATACTACAAAGCTACAGTAATCAAGACCATCTGGTACTGGCACAAAAACAGAAAAATGATCAGTGGAACAGGATAGAAAACCCAGAGATAAACCCACACACGTATGGTCACCTTATCTTTGACAAAGGAGGCAAGAATATACAATGGAGAAAAGACAAACTCTTCAATAAGTGGTGCTGGGAAAACTGGACAGCTACATGTAAAAGAATGAAATTAGAACACTCCTTAACACCATATACAAAAATAAACTCAAAATGGATTAAAGACCTAAATGTAAGGCCAGACACTATTAAACTCTTAGAGGAAAACATAGGCAGAGCACTCTATGACACTAATCACAGCAAGATTCTTTTTGACCCACCTTCTAGAGAAATGGAAATGAAAACAAAAATAAACAAATAGGACCTAATGAAACTTCAAAGCTTTTGCACAGCAAAGGAAACCATATACTAGATGAAAAGACAACTCTCAGAGTGGGAGAAAATATTTCAAATGAAGCAACTGACAAAGGATTAATCTCCAATATTTACAAGCAGCTCATGCAGCTCAATATCAAAAAAACAAACAACCCAATCCAAAAATGGGCAGAAGACATATATAGACATTTCTCCAAAAAAGATATACAGATTGCTAACAAACACATGAAAGAATGCTCAACATCACTAATCATTAGAGAAATGCAAATCAAAACTGCAGTGAGGTATCACCTCACACCAGTCAGAATGGCCATCATCAAAAAATCTACCAACAATAAATGCTGGAGAGGATGTGGAGAAAAGGGAACCCTCTTGCACTGTTGGTGGGAATGTAAGTCGATATAGTCACTATGGAGAACAGTATGGAGGTTCCTTAAAAATTTTAAAATAGAACTACCATACGACCCAGCAATCCCACTACTTGGCATATACCCTGAGAAAATCATAATTCAAAAAGAGTCATGTACCACAATGTTCATTGCAGCTTTATTTACAATAGCTAGGACATGGAAGCAACCTCAGTGCCCATCGACAGATGAATGGATAAAGAAGATGTGGCACATATATACAATGAAATATTACTCAGCCATAAAAAGAAACAAAATTGAGTTATTTGTAGTGGGGTGGTATGACCTAGAGTCTGTCATACAGAGTGAAGTAAGTCAGAAAGAGAAAAACAAATACTGTATGCTAACACATATATATGGAAACCAAGAAAACAAACAAACAAACAAAGAAAATGGTTCTGAAGAACCTTGGGGCAGGACAGGAATAAAGATGTAGATGTAGAAAATGGACTTGAGGACACGGGGAGGGGGAAGGGTAAGCTCGGAAGAAGTGAGAGAGTGGCTTGGACTTATATATACTACCAAATGTAAAATAGTGGGAAGCAGCCGCATAGCACAGGGAGATCAGCTCGGCGCTTTGTGATCACCTAGAGGGGTGGGATAGGGAGGGTGGGAGGGAGATGGAAGAGGGAGAAGATACGGGGATATATGTATATGTATAGCTGATTCACTTTGTTATAAAGCAGAAACTAACACACCTTTGTAAAACAATTATACTCCAATAAAGATGTTAAAACAAATGTTTAAAGCAGCCTAGCAAATTTTTATGAACAATATTCAACAGGATTTTTAAAAAATCTAGGTAAAATTACATGCAGTAAAATGCATAGATCTCAAGCATACACATCAATGAGGTTTTTTTTTTTTTAACTTTGGATTTATTTATTTATTTATTTTTGGCTGTGTTGGGTCTTCGTTTCTGTGCGAGGGCTTTCTCTAGTTGTGGCAATTGGGGGCCACTCTTCATCGCGGTGCGCGGGCCTCTCACTATCGCGGCCTCTCTCGTTGCGGAGCACAGGCTCCAGACGCGCAGGCTCAGTAGTTGTGGCTCACTGGCCCAGTTGCTCCGCGGCACGTGGGATCTTCCCAGACCCGGGCTCGAATCCGTGTCCCCTGCATTGGCAGGCAGATTCTCAACCACTGTGCCACCAGGGAAGCCCCTCAATGAATTTTAATAAATGCATTCACCCTGGTTATTATCATAACCAACACCCCAAACTTTCTTTCACCTCAGAAACTTCCCTCATGGATTTTTCTAGTCCTGCTGCCTAGAAATTGCTGCTGCCTCAGTTATAGGTTCATTACTGAATGTCTCCTGAAATGTCAGCTTTCTATTTTTTTAAGATAGAAAGGAGACAGATTACTTGTGTACCTTGGGATATTCAGGGTTTGATTTTCAGCAGCTCTTATATTCTCCATTTGCTGGAGGCATTCAGAGGATTTATGACTCACTGGTAGAATGGCTGTTAAAGCACTTTGCTTAGACCATACCTTTCTTCACCAGAGCTCATAGGCGTACCTCTCCTCTGTACCTTCCACTTTCAAAACCTCCCACAACTCATTATCCTTCCCAGTCTCTCAGTAAAATCCTTGGGTATCTTTTGATACTTTGTGCCTTTTACCTTTGCTAGCAGCTAATTTATTATTTTACTAAAAGACCCCCAGAGGTGGCGAGATGAACATGACTTGACTTCCAGAGTAATTATTTGAATATTCACTGTAGTAGAAATAGACATAAATATGTGTATCAGATCTATTTATATTTCTCTATTTATGGTTCTATAAAATGTGTTCTATTGAGCAATATGACACAAGTATGTAAAATCGTGTTGGTTTTATTTTATACACATTTTTTGCAGTGTCCCTTTCAACTTAAATATTAAAGACTTGGAGGGTATGATATATTTAAAGGAATGCTTTAAGATGTAACAAGTGAACAGGGGATCAATGACATAAGCGCTAACCTTCACTTTCAGAGAGTCTATCTGCCTGACACCTGAGTGAAAATTTCAACACATGAACCGGTGTCACACAAAACTTTTCCCAACATGCACTTGTTCCTCCTCATAGCAGACAACTCAGACAGAACTTATGCAGAATTTTCTACTGCAGAAAAGGATATTTATTTATACTGAAGGTAGAGACCAACAGTTTTTATGATTGCTATTGGAGACAGACAAAGGAATTAAAACAATTTGGGATCAAGAAGAAATGAAAAGAAGAAGATATAGCATGTATAGTCTGGAACAGGCTACAGAGTATGGAAGTGAGACCCTTTTAATATTTTGATCAATTGGAAGAAATGTATATATGTGTGTGTAGATATATACACACACATATACATATATACACACAATACATACACACACAATATATATCTTTGGTAAATTCCAGGGATCAGAAAAGTTTGGTGTTAAAAGTCAGAGGCTTTCAATTTCAGGGAACAAGAGAGTCTCATACAGTGTGTATAGCACGGGATCCTGGAATCTGCATGTTTAACAAAATTGCAAGGTAAGTCTGATGAAGACAGTCACAAGGCACATATTGATAAGTAGCCCTTCCGTGTGTTGCAGGGTGGTGGGGGAGGACGCAGCTGTGTCCACATGGTAAAGAGACTGAAGATAGGTTTTTCTTTTAGGGATTGCAAGGCAAACACAGGGAGTGAGAGAGAGAGAGAAAGTTTGCCTTGCATTCCCACAATGTATCATTTTCCAAGATAATCTAAAGCCTATATTTAGGTACCTACGATGGCTGCCGATTGTGGAAGATGAGGAAAGTAGCAGTTGCTATTCTCTAAGCCATTCAATATTCTATCTTGTTCTGCTAAAGTACTCTTTTGATACTGGGGCAAAGAAAAGTCAGATCCATAATGCATATTGAGCCCTGTGAAAGATATCACCAATGAGTTGAAGCTGTGACGGCTGCAGGCTTCTTTTACCTCCATATCAAATATATTATATTTCAAACATGGAGGTTGAAAGGAATAATATACTGCATGTAACATGAATTTTTAGTAGCTTACAGATATTCTTCCTCTTTTCATATCCTGTATCCATCACTCACAAAACAAACTGTCTCTCTTAACCTGTCTTTGGCTTTAAGCATCAAGCAACTTGAGGAAGAAAGTACAAACTTTATTATGCCATTGTTTAATATGCTTTTCTGGACTACTGCTTTCCCTTAATATATCAGAAGGAGAATCACATCTGTTAATGCAGATGGCTGAAGATGGAGCAGACACTCTCCTGCAGTCACCCAATTACTCTCCTGTGAGTAAAAGCAAGATAACTTTCTGGAGTGAATGTGGGAATGCAAAGATATGCATAACTTTTGAATGATCATATTCATATAAGACAAATTAATGTGGATATGGGCAATGTTAATATGGGCAATAAGGGGAGAAAGACAAGTTAGTAACAACCTGAGTGAGTGTAATCTCTCCTTTGCCAATTGATGTGTATTCCCACCACTTGATAACACAACATCTAAAAATGTGGGTAACTTATTTGCAAAGCAGAAATAGAGACACAGATGTAGAGAACAAATGTATGGGTACAAAGTGGGGAAGCGGGGTGGGATGAACTGAGAGATTGGGATTAACATATATACACTACTATGTATAAAATAAATAACTAATGAGAACCTACCGTATAGCACAGGGAATTCTACTCACTGCTCTGTGGTGACCTAAATGGGAAGGAAATTTTAAAAAGAGGGGTTATATGTATATGTATAGCTGATTCACTTTGTTGTACAGCAGAAACTAACGCAACATTGTAAAGCAACTATACTCCAATAAAAATTAATGTAAAAAATAAATTTAAAAAATGTGGGAGCCCAGGACACTCAGGAAGTGGCAATGACTAAGTGGTCCAAACTATGTTAAAAACGTCAGCTTGAAGGGAAACACTCTAATAGACAGGTAAAAGGGAAAATAACATGTTTAGTCCACCTAAGCTACTTCTGCCTAGCAGAGATCTTCAAGATTCAGAGTGAAGAAATTTCATAAAAGCTCAAATCAAAGCTTCTGAAATCTACTTATCATCCACTCAACCCACACTGAATGCAAAATCAGAAAGCCACAGGAGTCAGGGAGAACTGAGCACAACATATCCAGTTGGTTATAAGTTTTGGCTGTAAAATGAGGTTTTAGAGGAAATTGAACATTTAAATGTAATTCAATGAGCAGTGAACATATGACACACACAGTGTGCTTATCTATGGGGAACCAAGAGCAAATTGAGTGAAATGAACATGCCTTGTTAAGTAGAAGTACAGTTGCCCACCACCAAAAACAACTGCAAACTGCTCACTTGTTCCTGGGGTGTTTCTATTTATATTTTTTTTGTGTAATGAGTTGTAATTGTGCCAGCAGCTATCTTCACATTTTGGAATTATTGGCTACAGAGAAGCCTTTCAGGTTGGGTTTTCCAACCACTGAGAAGCTCATAGGGCATTTCAACTGAAGTTACTTAGCAAATTCCTTGTGCCACAATTACCTGCCCCCACCAAACCCCCATTGACTCTGGTCCCCTCAGATGTGTAGAAAGAGCTGGGAAAAAAATAAAAGTCACATCAAATTAACTTTGAAGTTGATTTCGTGGAGAACAATTCTGGTCCTACAGGTAAGAAAATGAGCTGGAACTATTCCTATAACAGTTATTAGTATTCAGATGAATATTTTTCCTGTATGGTTTAATCAAATAATGTTGAAAAATATTGAACACTTAGTATGTGTTAAGAACTATGGGGATGAAAAATAAGATACATTTTCTGACTTTACAGATCTTAAAATATAGAGAGAAAAACGCAAAGTGTGAATTATAAAGCACAGTGAACTTTAAGGTAGCAGTAAACGGTATTATAATGGAGAGTTGTAAGGTACTGATAATGAAAAAAAAATGGAAAGTGCGGTTTAGGGTAGGTTTCATGAAAGAGTGAAATCGAATTCTCAAAAGACTATAAATAATATTGGTGTTTGGATATGAATTGAAAAAAGGAAAACATTTTTGGAAGGGAAAAAAGATGAGCAAAACCAGTGAATATATTGCTTTGAAGGAGAATGACAATGGGTTTGAGACGACCAACACTGAGTGCTACAGGAAGAGCAACATACAGTAGAAATGTGGGCTGGAGCTAACGGAAATAGAGGTTGCTGTCAGTCTGTGGATGGGTTAAGTACCATGCTAATGAGTCCTGACTTTCAGATGATCTGAGCAAATCTGTGTTTTAGAGACAAACATGTACAGGGGGTAGAATCTGGAGACAGATCTGAAGCATGGAAGTATTTGGAAAGAGATTCTCTGCAGACCAATGGTAGGAAATGGTGGTGATAAATGGAAAAGATGAAAATGTGAAAATCTCACAGAGAAGGAATAAGAACACCTGAAGTCCAAGGGGTTGTATCAAAATGGAAAAAATGTCATTCATTTGGGTTCCAGGAATCCAGGAGAAGGCACACTGCTGGGTGGGGCTACTCACTGAGAAGAAACAGTAGGAGGGTATGTGGGCTGTGGGAGCTGAATGTGAAGAAATTGCCACTCCCAGCATGTGGGAAGAGAGAGGGCCAAAAGGGTAGACGCTGGTTCATGCTGGAGGTGGTCTCGCCTATGGGACACTCCCAAATCCTCAGGAAAGTTACAGTGTGCACAAGACTGTTGATTTGAAAACATTTCTGGGGTCAGTGGAATTAGATAAATAAAGTGTGTTGAGTTTCTCAGTCCTTGCAAACACTCCATCCACATCAGTCTTTCTTTTATTTTTATTTTTTTATTTTTACTTTTTTAGCATCTTTATTGGAGTATAATTGCTCTACAGTGATGTGTTCTGCTTTATAACAAAGTGAATCAGCTATACATATACATATATCCCCATATCGCTTCCCTCTTGTGTCTCCCTCCCACCCTCCCTATGCCACCCCTCTAGTTGGTCACAAAACACAGAGCTGATCTCCCTGTGCTATGTGGCGGCTTCCCACTAGCTATCTATTTTACATTTGCTGGTGTATATATGCCACTCTCTCACTTCATCCCAGTTTCCCCTTCCCCCTCCCCGTGTCCTTCTATTAAATGACTGCCTCCCCCCTCATTACGGAAGAACACAAGAGAATAAACCAGTGTAGGATAAAATCAAGATGACATGTGCAGAACAAGAAACAGCGTTGAAATGGCCTGAGGAAGTATGCTTTGGAATTAGAACAAAGAGTTAAGAGGTACTTGACAATGTGAGTTGGTAGAAAAGAGTTCAGGTTATGTTCACATTGATATGCTAGACGTAGAGAAATCCCATTTGACTTTTGAGTTATTTAGATGTGAGAAGTAAGGAACAAAAAAGCTATGAAGATATCTCAGGGTTTGAGATTAAGTTCCTGGGGAAAAAGTGATTCATTTTTAATAAATGACGAAAGATTAGATAAAAGTGTTGAAGCAAAGAAGGGAAGTATGTTGACCTAGAAGTGCTAGCGAGACATTAAAAGGTGTCTAGGAATACCAATCTGGAGCTCCAGTTAGAAGCCAAGGTTAACAATGAGGACTTGTAAATTATTAGCACAGAAGTGTCAAAGAGCACTGAAGGAATGGGGAAAGGAGAGATGGTGGAGGACAGGATGTTGGAATTCATCCAACAAATATTTATCGAACATGTGACATTATCAGGAACTCATTAGTGCCAGGCATACAGCAGTGAACAAAATAGACCAAGTCCCTTTTTTCCTGAGGAATGTGGCTGGTGTGTAAGTGAGGTGAAGAAGATGATTTGGTAAGAGGAGGGAGTGACAAGAGACAGATGGTAGAATTTCTTGCTAAGAAGGAGTGGGTACAAGAAGGAGATGCAAAGGGAAAGAGTGCAAGGCTTGGAGTCAAGCAGAAAAGAGTCAGATCACATCTCACTCACTTTGTAGAAGTAAGATCTATGTCAAGGTATTGAGACTCAGTTTTCGGTATAAGGGAAATGATAATTATTTTTTGTTGAGGATTAGATAAATAAAATATGTTGAGTGCATCACTCATTGTAAACCCTCTATCCATATTAATCTGCCTTTTCATGGCTTCCTCCTCCTCCCATTACTGAGGAATGTGAGAGAGAGTAAACACCTGTGCATTCCTGCCTCCCTTGGACTAGCACAATGGCTTTTAAAAAAATATATTTTATTTATTTATTTTTGGCTGGGTTGGATCTTTGCTGCTGCTCGCAGGCTTTCTCTAGTTGCGGCGAGCAGGGGCTACTCTTCGTTGTGGTGAGTGGGCTTCTCATTGTGGTGGCTTCTCTTGTTGTGGAGCATGGGCTCTAGGTGTGTGGGCTCCATAGTTGTGGCTCACAGGCTCAGTAGTTGTGGCACATGGGCTTAGTTGCACCAAGGCATGTGGGATCTTCCCGGACCAGGGCTCAAACCCGTGCCCCCTGCATTAGCAGGCAGACTCTTAACCACTGCACCACCAGGGAAGTCCCACAATGGCTTTCTTTTGCTCACAGTATAAATTCTACACTTCCTCTTGTGGCTGACAAGGGTGTGCATCTGATCTCTTTAGCCCCGCCTCCCACCTTCCTCTGCCTCTCTCGGTGTGTGTTCCAATGAGACTGGGATTCATGTGACAACTTCAACACTGTCATCCCCAGTTGGAATGCTCTTGTGTCCTCCCCAATTTACAGTTCATCGACCAGTTAATTCAGACTTCAGTTTCACATCCCCAGGGATTCCTGGCTTCCTGGACCAGATCAGGCCACACAGCTGTATTATCTCTTAGGAGTTGTAAGTAAATAATTAACAGTGTAATTAGTAGATAAATATCTACATCCGCCAATAGGACATAAGCTCCAGAACTGTCTGTGTCCCAGTTAGCTTGATTCATGGTCACAAAACAGATGCACAGTCTATACTGGCAGCATCTGTGAATAAAGAGCAGAAGATAGATGTCCAATAAATGATTGTTGAATAAGTGAATGGAAATATAAGGGTAATATATCAGGATAATGCTATTGCAAATATGCCCTAGGTTCTACCCTAGTTGGAAGCAGAAGGGCACATTAAAAAAGAAACCCCGTTCTTCACAATATTACCTTCAGGATCTATCTAGGGTTGTGTCATACAGATAATCCCTTCTAATAATTTTGTTTCTATCACCCATGAGCTTTTCTAAACATTTTAAATAGTTCTTTGTGTGTTTAGGTTGTACTAAGTTACACAGATATTATTATAAAAATTTACTTCCCCGTTTCTGACATAATACTTACTTTATTTGCAACAACTTACTCCCTTAAACTTCAAGGTTTACTTCTCCCTCTACTGCAATTCAGAATTTTTAGTCTTAGCCCATAGCTCCGTCAACTTTTGTTTTTCTGGATGGAAGATTCTGACACTTAGAGCTCTAATCTGGCCTAGTGCTTTGCACATTATAGACTTTCATACAGAAGCTTTTATACTTTTCACTTGATTGCCTAGCTCACCTATTCCTGAGGCTTTATTCTTTCTTCTGCATATTTATTATATGATCTTGGAGGTGATACCCAATGTGCTTTTTGGTATTCACAGTGTCTGAAGATGGGAGGATACGTTCATATTAACCCAGAATCCCCTCTGTTGAGAACCTAGGTTAGACTAATGTTCCTGTACCTAATAATTCCATATGACTATCATATATGGTCACACTGAATGCTTTCAAAACACAGCATAAATAAATGATTAAAGATTGTTCACCATAGTCAAATATACTACAAAGTAAAGTAACTGAATTTTTTGTAATCTCCCTACAATGGGGATAGAACGTGTCTTAGAAGCAGATAGACATGGGTCAAAATTCTGGTTCTGCCATTTATTAATTATGTAACTTTGATTAAAATACATTTCCTAGGCTTCAGCTTCATTTTCTCTAAAAGTAGACTACATTTAGTCTATGTCATTGTTATGCAGATTAAATTGCAAATGAAGGCTTAACAGAGGTGGGGACAGTTTCTCAGAAGATGGTACTTTGCTTCTTTGCTTCTTTTTCTTTCAAGCAGGAGTATCTATTTCAGAGAATTCTTTCCCTCCATCTGTTTTACTGTTCTGTCAGATCTTTTCTTGTCATTTTACTTCCAAGTTAATGCCTTTATAAAGTTATCATAATTTTGAAATGACACCATACAAATTATCTTTTTAACATATAAGTAACAGCGTGACTTTATCTTCTAGAACAGTAATATCTCTATAGAACTTGCACTGATGACCTAATGCAGCAATTATTTACTTATTCAAAATTCAATTTTTGTATTTACAGGTTTCTGTTGAATCAGGAGTGGCTAAAACAGAAGGGGCGGGACATGGAAAATGGAGTAATTAGAATTCTGAAAGCATTTTTGAGGAAGGATGTTTTTATACCTGTGGCTTAGGGAAAGGTGGGGGTAAAGAGTGTGAATTCAAGTTGAAGATAGGGAAATAGATCATCCATCAGAAATGGATACTGTTAATGGTAGAATGTGTTAAAACAAACAATTCCTCAGAGTTGATCAAGGGTAGTATTTCTTTCTTCTTTATACTTCTAGTTCCTAGAGCAAGGCCTGGCATTTACCAGATACTCAGTTAAAATTTGTTGGACTTGACTGAAATTTATTATATTTCTCTACAACAAACACTTCTTTATGTAACTTTGTTTTTTAAGTTGATTACTGTTCTTTTTTTAAAAAAATTAGAATTATCAACATCCGAGGTTAGGTATATTTTACATAATCTTTCCAAATAATTGCTAATTCCTCATATACTTAAGAATCAAAACATTGAATTCACATCCCTGGAGTAAACGCACTGCCATTTCTACTTCCTTTGACCACAGATGAAATGCTTTCACCTATTAAGCTTCAAAAAATACCCTTTATTTTAAGCAATGATGGATTTGGTTCAACGAGAAAAGTTGGTTTGTCAGACTTAAATAAGGTGGTTTGATGAGTTGATCCCAATGCCAGTGAGGAAAGAGAATAGGTCCTTGATATGTATTGTTGATTCCAGATTCATAGAAACCTCTGTAGGCAACAAAACAGCTGTTAGCTCAGCAACAGCAGTGACAACACTAACAATGACCCACTACCTTAGACAACAACAATATCTACAAGAACTACAACATAGCCATGTGAACAATTATGATATGTAGGCATTGTGCTAATTGCTTTGCATGCATTTTATCATCAGTCCTCTCAACAATTCTTTAGGCTAGATATTATTATTAGCTTGAATTAAAGATGAGGAAACTGAGGCTTAGCTAACACATCACTAAACTTTTTAAAAACTTCTTTGCATGCACTCCATTGCCATTACTTGCAGAAGTAGTAATATTTGCAATGAAATTAGGCCAGTGAGCTAATGATTTAATTTACTGTGTTGATTGAAGTCAATTTAATTAATGACTATCTCTAATCAGAATGGTTACAATGAATAAGAGGGGGATGGGCTTAAAGGGTGGGTGCTGAGTCTTCTGAAAACATTCATAAATGCAGCTAAATGCATGAATCTAGAATTAGGGTCTGGTGTTAAGATGGTGTTAGGAAGGACAGGATATGATAAGAATACTGAAAACTTTAATGAGGGAATTCTGCTAAGACTGGATCTATCTTGCCATCTTTCTGTGTTTAGTTCCTGGCCCAGTTTCTGGAAGTTAAGAGGAACTCAATATATCTTCATTGTACTGAAGCAAATTTTATTAATTCCTCTATTATAATCACCCCACTATATTTAGAGTATAGATTCTAAATGTACATGTGTAATTAATGAAGTCATATGCTCATTTGTGAAAAGTGGAATTTATTTTATTTTCCTATAATATCTTAATTTCTGCCAAGGGTCTCTATTCTGCCTAATAGCAAAATATTTAATTCAGTTGCTTCCAAGAATAATCAGTCAAATTCAGTGATTCTTCCTCAGTTATTTCAGACTTAAAAATTATTCAAATATACTATTTTCTTTTTTCTGCTTTCCTAGGTTTACTTTTTCACATGGCTGATGGGGAGAAGTCATTGTTTACATGGTCCCAAATATAAGGCAAATTTTTTTCCTCTGAACTTATACCTCAGAAAAGAGGAAGTTATCTTTTTATTTTTTAACATCTTTATTGGAATATAATTGCTTTACAATGGTGTGTTAGTTTCTGCTGTATAACAAAGTGAATCAGCTATATGTGTACGTATATCTCCATATCTCCTCCAAGAGGAAGTTATCCTACTTTGCATCACTCAAAAATTATCTTATATTATAGTTTCTCTCCCTCTCTCTCTTTCTCTTTCTCTCTCCCTACCCCCTTCTATCTTGAATAGCACTGTATCAATACTAAGTAGAGAGTGTGGTAGATACATAAGCCTGAAATTAAAAATTTGTGGTGTTTATGGACAGAATAGACAAATTGATGTAATACAGATTTATCTTAGTTTCCTGGGGGTATTAGCTCATAATTGAAAGTAGTTAAAATATAGGTAAGCTTTTAAAAAATATCTTTGAAAAACAAAGCTTAAATAACTATGTTGAAGAGACCAAAAATTTACACCAATTGCAGTGAAAAAAAAAGCAATTATTCTAAAGTTTTGCAGAAAGATACTTGGGACCTTGGATAAGATTTTATCTCCAGTAACACAGTGTTGTACAAGATTCAAAACTTGTTGTATGTCAAACAACTTCTATGGAAGTGAAGGTGGTGTACTCTGGAACCCAATATTAGATTCCTCCAAAAATAGTGATGTGTCACCATAGTTCATCACTTGGGTCGAAGGGGTTGTCAAAATGTGAACAAACTGTCTCATGATATATAAGAACAAAATATTGCTATATGAGATTCTAAATATACATGTGTAATTAATGAATTGAATATTATTATAAGTGGATATTTGATGATTTCTTCTATATCCATAAAAGTTTATACATTCGAGTTGACCAAAATGCATTTAAAAGATGATCTCATTGGGAAAGTAAGGAAATTGCCTCCATGTTGGACATCTTCAGCAAACCTGTCTAAATACTCCTTTCCATGTCCTGATCCTCTTCGCTAACTTCTGCACCCCAACTGGGTGAACTTCAGAGTGTTTCCAAAGTTACTGATAAGCTATGGAAGGTTACTCGTCTTGTGATGGGAGTTCTCTCTGAGATGAAGTGCCTTCTTAGAATTCAACGTGGAAAGCAGGATGTAAGCCACCTTTCCCATTCGAATCTCAACTTGACATAGAGCTCTGGTGCTATTCTCCTCACAACTTCAGTCTGAGGAAGAAGCAAGTTCCAACCAGCTCTGTCCCAGTCCGTCAAATTCTAGCTTCCTCTGTTAATTATCCTTCCTTCTCCCCAGTTCAAAGCAACACTTATCCTTTTCCATGCATGTTCATTAAGTTGCTCTTGTCTTAATACTTTCTGAAATCTAAGGCTCCATCTAGCATGCTGAAAAAGGATCTACTACATATACATGATTCCTGGTGTATTATAAATAGAAATACACCTGTGCTTGCAAAGAAAATCAAAACAATTTATTTAAGCCTCTAAATCTAGCTAACTACCAGTTTGAAGAAGTTACTGATGAAAGAGGAACAGGTTAAAGATTACACAAAGAAGAATCAGCCACATCCAGCATGAGATTAACACTCTGAGACAGATGACCCAAATTGCTAGAGATGAAAAGAGATACAGGAGACAACGAAATGCAATATGTGAGCCTTGCTTGAATCCTGAGTTAAACAAACCAACTTAAAGAAAAAACATTTTTGAGACAATCAGGCTAATTTGGGTATGGATTGGGTATTATGAAATAGTAAGACATTATTAAATTTTTTTAGGTGTGTTAATGGCATTGTATTTAATATCAACAACAAATGAACAAAATAACAACAATGAAAACACTATGTGAAAATATCAATATTTCTAGAAGAAATACATATCTGGGAATTGCTTTTAAAATAATGAGAAAAGGATGGACCTTCAAGACGGCAGAGGAGTAAGATGTGGAGATCACCTTCCTCCCCACAAATACATCAAAAATACATCTTCATGTGGAACAACTCCTACAGAACACCTACTGAAAGTTGGCAGAAGACCTCAGACTTCCCAAAAGGCAAGAAACTCCCCATGTACCTGGGTAGGGTAAAAGAAAAAAGAAAAAACAGAGACAAAAAGAATAAGGATGGGACCTGCACCTTGGGGAGGGAGCTGTGAAGGAGGAAATGTTTCCACACACTAGAGAGCCCTTTCACTGGCAGAGATGGGGGGTGAGCAAGAGGGAAGCTTCAGAGCCGTGGAGGAGAGTGCAGCAACAGGGGTGCAGAAGGCAAAGTGGAGAGATTCCCATACAAAGGATTGGTGCCAACCAGCACTCACCAGCCTGAGAGGCTTGTCTGCTTGAATGCCAGGGCAGGTGGGGGCTGGGAGCTGAGGCTTGGGCTTCAGAGGTCAGATCCCAGGGAGAGGACTGGGGTTTGCTGTGTGAACACAGCCCGAAGGGGGCTAGTGAGCCACAGCTAAATGGGAGGGAGTCTGGGAAAATGTCTGGAACTGCCTAAGAGTCAAGAGACCATTCTTTCGGAGTGCATGAGGAGAGGAGATACAGAGCACCGCTAAAATGAGCTCCAGAGGAGAGCGCGAGCCACAGCTATCAGTGTGGACACCAGAGATGGGCATGAAACGCTAAGGCTACTGCTGCAGCCACCAAGAATCCTGTGCGCAAGCACAGGTCACTATCCACATCTCCCCTTCCTGAGAACCTGTGCAGCCCGCCATTGCCAGGGTTCTGTGATCCAGGGACAACTTCTCTGGGAGAACACATGGCATGCCTCAGCCTGTTGCAATGTCACACCAGCCTCTGCCACTGCAGGCTCGCCACCCCATTCTGTACCCCTTCCCTCCCCCCGGCCTTAGTGAGCCACAGCTCCCTAATCAGCTGCTACTTTAACCCGGTCATGTCTGGGCGAAGCACAGATGCCAGAGGGCCACCTGCATGCAGAGGCACGGCCAAATCCAAAGCTGAAATCCAGGAGCTGTGTGAACAAAGGAGAGAAAGGGAAATTTCTCTGTGCAGCCTCAAGACCAGCAGATTAAATATCCACAATCAACTTGAGGTACCCTGCATCTGTGGAATACCTGAATAGACAATGAATGATCCCAAAATTGAGGCAGTGGACATTGGGAGCAACTGTAGGCTTGGGATTTGTTGTATGTGACTGACCAATTTCTGATTGTTATGTTTATCTTAGTTTAGTTTCTAGCATTAGTTATCATTGGTGGATTTGTTTATTGGGTTGTTTGCTCTTTACTTTTTCTTTTCTTCTCTTTTAATTAGTTTTTTATTTTAATAATTAAAAAAATTTTCATTTTAATAACTTTTTATTTTATTTTATTTCTTTTTTTTCACCCTTTTCTTCTGAGCCATGTGGTTCACAGAGTCCTGGTGCTATGGACAGCAGTTGGGCCTGAGCCTCTGAGGAGGGAGAGCTGAGTTCTGGACACAGGAACCACCAGAGACCTCCCAGACCCCCATCATATGAATCAGCGAGAGCTCTCCCAGAGATCTCCGTCTCAACGCTAAGACCCAGCTCCGCTCAATGACCAGCTAGGTACAGTGCTATACCTCCCATGCCAAACAACTAGCAAGACAGGAACACAACACAACCCATTGAAAGAGAGGCTGCCTAAAATCATAATAAGTTCACAGACACCCCAAAACACACCACTGGACGCAGTCCTGCCCACCAGAAAGAAAAGATACAGCCACATCCACCAGAACACAGGCACCAGTACCCTCCACCAGGAAGCCTACACAATCCACTGAACAAACCTTACCCACTGGGGGGCAAACACCAAAAACAATGGGAACTATGAACCTGCAGCTTGCAAAAAGGAGACCCGAAACACAGTAATTTAAGCAAAATGAGAAGACAGAGAAATACACAGCAGATGAATGAGCAAGGTAAAAACCCACCAGACCAAACAAGTGAAGAGGAAATAAGCAGTCTACCTGAAAAAGAATTCAGAGTAATGATAAGAAAGATGATCTTGGAAATAGAAGGGAGAAAATACAAGAAACATTTAATAAGGACCTAGAAGAACTAAAGAGCAAACAAACAATGATGAACAGTACAATCAATGAAATAAAAAATTCTCTAGAAGGAATCAATAGCAGAATAACTGAGGCAGAAGAACGGATAAGCGACCTAGAAGATAAAACAGTGGAAATAACTACCGCAGAGCAGAATAAAGAAAAAAGAATGAAAAGAATTGAGGACAGTCTCAGAGATCTCTGGGACAACATTAAAGGCACCAACATTCGAATTGTAGGGGTCCCAGAAGAAGAGGAGAAAAAGAAAGGGACGGAGAAAATATTTGAAGACGTTATAGATGAAAACTTCCCTAATATGGGAAAGGAAATAGTCAATCAAGTCCAGGAAGCACAGAGAGTCCCATACAGGATAAATCCAAAGAGAAACATGCCAAGCCAAATATTAATCAAACTATCAAAAATTAAATACAAAGAAAAAATATTGAAAGCAGCAAGGGAAAAACAACAAAAAACATACAAGGGAATCCCCATAAGGTTTACAGCAGATCTTTCAGCAGAAACTCTGTAAGCCAGAAGGGAGTGGCAGGAAATATTTAAAGTGATGAAAGGGAAAAAACTACAACCAAGATTACTCTACCCAGCAAGGAACTCATTCAGATTTGACAGAGAAATTAAAACCTTTACAGACAAGCAAAAGCTAAGACAATTCAGCACCACCAAACCAGCTTTACAACAAATGTTAAAGAAACTTCTCTAGGCGGGAAACACGAGAGAAGGAAAACACCTACAATAACAAACCCAAAACAATTAAGAAAATGGTAATAGGAACACACATATTGATAATTGCCTTAAATGTAAATGGATTAAATGCTCCAACCAAAAGACATAGACTGGCTGAATGGATACAAAAACAAGACCCATATATGTGCTATCTATAGGAGACCCACTTCAGACCTAGGAACACATACAGACTGAAAGTGAGGGGATGGAAAAAGATATTCCATGCACATGGAAATCAAAAGAAAGTTGGAGTATCAATTCTCATATCAGACAAAATAGACTTTAAACTAAAGACTATTACAAGAGACATGAAGGACAGTAAATATTGATGAAGGTATAAATCCAAGAAGATATAACAATTGTAAATATTTATGCACCCAACATAGGAGCACCCCAATACATAAGGCAACTGCTAACAGCCAGAAAAGGGGAAATTGACAGTAACACAATAATAGTGGGGTACTTTAACACCCCACTTTCACCAATGGACAGATCAACCAAAATGAAAATAAATAAGGAAACACAAGATTTAAAGGACACATTAAACAATATGGATTTAATTGATATTCATAGGACATTCCATCCAAAAACAACAGAATACGCTTTCTTCTCATAGTGCTCATGGAACATTCTCCAGGAGAGATCATATCTTGGGTCACAAATCAAGCCTTGGTAAATTTAAGAAAATTGAAATCGTATCAAGTATCTTTTCCGACCACAACGCTATGAGACTAGATATCAATTACATGAAAAAAATCTGTAAAAAATACAAACACATGGAGGCTAAACAATACGTTACTAGATAACCAAGAGATCATTGAAGAAATCAAAGAGGAAATAAAAAAATGCCTAGAAACAAATGACAAAGAAAACACGATGACCCAAAACCTATGGGATGCAGCAAAAGCAGTTCTAAGAGGGAAGTTGACAGCAATACAATCCTACCTCAAGAAACAAGAAACAACTCCAAAAAACAACCTAACCTTACACATAAAGCAATTAGAATAAGAAGAACAAAAAACCCCAACTTCAGCAGAAGGAAAGAAATCATAAAGATCAGATCAGAAAAAAAGGAAAAGGAAATGATGAAAACAATAACAAAGATCAATAAAACTAAAAGCTGTTTCTTTGAGACGAGAAACAAAATTGATAATCCATTAGCCAGACTCATCAAGAAAAAAAGGGAGAAGACTCAAATCAATAGAATTAGAAATGAGAAAGGAGAAGTAACAACTGACACTGCAGAAATACAAATGATCATGAGAGGTTACTACAAGCAACTATATGCCAATAAAATGGACAACCTGGAAGAAATGGACAAATTCTTAGAAAAGCACAACCTTCTGAGACTGAACCAGGAAGAAATAGAAAATATAAACAGACCAATCACAAGCACTGAAATTGCAACTGTCATTAAAAATCTTCCAACAAACAAAAGCCCAGGACCAGATGGCTTCACAGGTGAATTCTATCAAATAGTTAGAGAAGAGCTAACACCTATCCTTCTCAAACTCTTCCAAAATATAGCAGAGGGAGGAAAACTCCTAAACTCATTCTATAAGTTCACTATCACCCTGATACCAAAACCAGACAAAGATGTCACAAAGAAAGAAAACTACAGGCCAATATCACTGATGAACATAGATGCAAAAATCCTCAACAAAATACTAGCAAACAGAATCCAACAGCACATTAAAAGGATCAGACACCATGATCAAGTGGGGTTTATCCAGGAATGCAAGGATTTGTCAATATAGGCAAATCAATCAATGTGATACACCACATTAATATAATGAAGGAGAAAAACCATATGATCATGTCAATAGATGCAGAAAAAGCTTTCAGCATAATTCAACACCCATTTACAATAGAAACTCTCTAGAAAGTAGGCATAGAGGGAACTTACCTCAACATAATAAAGGCCATATATGACAAACCCACAGCCAACGTCGTTCTCAATGGTGAAAAACTGAAACCATTTCCACTAAGATGAGGAACAAGATAAGGCTGCCCGCTCGCACTACTATTATTCAATATAGTTTTGGAAGTTTTAGCCACAGCAATCAGAGAAGAAAAAGACATAAAAGGAATCCAAATCAGAAAAGAAGAAGTAAAACTGTCACTGTTGCAGATGACATGATACTGTATGTAGAGAATCCTAAAGATGCTACCAGAAAACTACTAGAACTAATCAATGAATGTGGTAAAGTAGCAGGATACAAAATTAATGCACAGAAATCTCTTGCATCCCTATACACTAATGATGAAAAATCTGAAAGAGAAATTAAGGAAACACTCCTATTTACCATTGCAACAAAAAGAATAAAATGCATAACAATAAACGTGCCTAAAGAGACAAAAGACCTGTACACAGAAAACTGTAAAACACTGATGAAAGAAATTAAAGACAATACAAGCAAATGAAGAGATAACCGTGTTCCTGGATTGGAAGAAACAACATTGTGAAAATGACTATACTACACAAAGCAATCTATAGATTCAATGCAATCCCTATCAAACTACTAATGGCATTTTTCACAGAAGTACAACAAAAATTTCACAATTTGTATGGACACACAAAAGACCCCGAATAGCCAAAACAATCTTGAGAAAGAAAAATGGAGTTGGAGGAATCAGACTCCCTGAGTTCAGACTATACTACAAAGCTACAGTAATCAAGACAGTATGGTACTGGCACAAAAACAGAAATATAGATCAATGGAAAAGTATGGAAAGCCCAGAGATAATCCCACACAAATACGGTCACCTTATCTTTGATAAAGGATGCCAGAATATACAATGGAGAAAAGACAGCCTCTTCAATAAGTGGTGCTGGGACAACTAGACAGGTACACGTAAAAGAATGAAATTAGAACACTCCCTAACACCATACACAAAAATAAACTCAAAATGGATTAAACACCTAAATGTAAGGCCAGATGCTATAAAACTCTTAGAGGAAAACATAGGAAGAACACTCTATGACATAAATCACAGCCAGATCCTTTTTGACCCACCTCCTAGAGAAAGGGAAATAGAAATAAAAATAGACAAATGGGACCTAATGAAACTTAAAAGCTTTTGCACAGCAAAGGAAACCTAAAAAAGATGAAATACAAGCCTCAGAATGGGAGAAAATATTTGCCAATGAAGCAACTGACAAAGGATTAATCTCCAAACTATACAACCAGCTCATGTAGCTCAATATTAAAAGAACAAACAACCCAATCCAAAAATGGGCAGAAAACCTAAGCAGACATTTCTCCAAAGATGATATACAGATTGCCAACAAACACATGAAAGAATGCTCAACGTCATTAATCATTAGAGAAATGCAAGTGAAAACTACAATGAGGTATCACCTCACACTAGTCAGAATGGCCATCATCAAAAAATCTACACACAATAAATGCTGGAGAGGGTGTGGAGAAAAGGGAACCCTCTTGCACTGTTGGTGGGAATATAACTTGATACAGACACTATGGAGAACAATATGGAGGTTCCTTAAAAAATTAAAAATAGAACTACCATACGACCCAGCACTCCCACTACTGGGCATATACCCTGAGAAAACCACAGTTCAAAAAGAGTCATGTACCACAGTGTTCCTTGCAGCTCTATTTACAATAGCCAGGACATGGAAGCAACCTAAGTGTCCATCGACAGATGAATGGATAAAGAAGAAGTGGCACATATATACAATGGAATATTACTCAGCCATAAAAAGAAATGAAATTTAGTTATTTGTAGTGAGGTGGATGGACCTAGAATCTGTCATACAGAGTGAAGCAATTCAGAAAGGGAAAAACAAATACCGTATGCTAACACGTATATATGGAATCTAGCAAAAAAAATGGTTCTGAAGAACCTAGGGTCAGGACAGGAATAAAGACACAGACGTAGAGAATGGACTTAAGGACATTGGGAGGGGTAAGGGTAAGCTGGGATGAAGTGAGAGAGTGGCATGGACATATATACACTACCAAATGTAAAATAGATAGTTAGTGGGAAGCAGTTGCATAGTACAGGGACATCAGCTCGGTGCTTTTTGACCACCCACCTAGAAGGGTGGGCTACGGAGTGTGGGAGGGATATACAAGAGGGAGGAGATAGGGGATATATGTATATGTATAGCTGATTCACTTTGTTATACAGCAGAAACTATCACAACAATGTAAAGCAATTATACCCCAATAAAGATGTTAAAAAAAAATCATGAGAAAAAAGTGTCAGAAAAAATATGACCTAAGATTGTCATTTGTATCTAGTTGTTGAAGCTGGGTGATGTCTACCCAAGTATAACTTTTGTTTGCTCTGCTTTTGTAAACACTTAAATGTTCCCTTAGTGAAAAGTTAAGCCAATAAAACCTAGAACCCAGAATCTTGACAGCTATGTCTCAATTCTAGGTTTCCTCCTGCCAATGCCACCCCCAGCATCATGACCAGCATGTGTGCAAACAGGGTCTAGGGGTTAAGGCTGCTGGAAAACAAAGATAACAATGAAAAGTTAAAAATTTTTTCCCAACATATGTGCTTTTCAAAAATTCTTTTCAATTAAAAATAAAACTTTCTCTGTAGTCTAAATAAGTATGTTATCTCACACAAACATTGCACAATTTATCAATCGTATATAGAGGTTCTTGTGATTAATTTCATAAGCATTTATTTTAATATGTTATTGGACTTATGTAGTTACTTGGTCACTATCAATGCTCTCTATTAACCAATAGTTGAATATAACTAGTGTCATGGAAAAATTCACAATTTTTTTATTTTTAAAAAAAATTTTCATGCTTCAAAAGGTTGGGATCCATTTCTGTAGACAAAGGCAACTGTCTGACAGAAGTTTTTTTTTTCATTTCCGCCCTAGGAGTTTTGACCCTAAGATGAAGAGAACTTTAGAAACAAATGTCAGTTGTCTGGCTGGTGTCTGCAAAAACGTTCCGTGCTCTGTCCCTGGGCCTATTAACCTATCTGTTTGCATTTCTGCACTGAAGGCAGCCAGCTTGAAGGGCATCCTCAGTGTTCTTAGACCTGACAGTGGGAAGCCCTGAACCCCCGAGGACGGAGAGGGTGTTCTTTGAATTCGCAGATAATCCCACTGATCGTGTTGCAACACAGGCAGAGAGGGCCGGTAAGGAGTTTTGTGTGACCTGCTATCCTGGGAACACTTTGAGCCTCTTTGCCTGGTTTTGCCCCTTGGCCATTCTTAGAAGTAGCTTCCTTCCCATTCTCTCTGTGTGCCGCCAGATGAACATGTTCAAGAGAAAATCTTTTCTAGGATGGGTTTCCTTTCACTGCCCAAACTCCAGTTCACGAGTGGGTCTTCACGGGATGGTTTCTTTTCTGCCTTGTGTGCATGAGACTGCGAGCCTTCTTTGCCATTTGGTGCCTATTTAAACATCAAATACCACAAATTTGGACACTCCAGAAATAATCTGTTAGGAGCTTCAGGTGGAGTGAGGGAGAGGAATTGGACAGAATTTACTGTGAACTAGTTAGAAAAGCATCAAATTAGGACTCAAATCCTGTTTCTATTTTTATTGTCTCCATTATTCTTTTGTGTGATTTGGCACACATCTATGCCCTCACACACACACAAAATAAAACAATAAAATTAAATAAAAAAGTAAAATAAGGTAAATTAAAGTAAAATAAAATAATGCATACATACTGGCTAGTCGCTCTATTAGAAATGTTGGGGAAAAGACATGAAAGGAGAAATGTGGATGTGATAGACTTTTGAGGGCAGGAATTATTTAAGGGAAAAAAAAAACTTCTTTATGAGAATTGTCTCTAATTACACAGGGCTATGGATACAGAGGATATTTGGCTTTGGCTGAAAAGTTGGTTAATTACTCAGTTCCTGACAATAGCACTTGTTTGTTGACATTTAGATCTTCATCCTAAAGACAAGAGCAAAGATATTTTTAAAAATTACAATTAAGTGTGCCAGAAATTTAGCTGGGTTTGCTATTTCTCTATGCTTTCTCATTCTGCAATGATTTCATTTCCCGACTAACAACAAGAACCATTTCTGGATTATACTTGGAGAAAGAAAACTGCAAAAGCTTGTTTTTATGTGACAGGACTTTGTTCGTTTCATGAGCCCCTTTTGATCCCATATCCACATGGATTATAAAATGATGATTCAAGGGAAAATGAATTGGCTTGATTAAAGGGACAGAGAATCTGAAATTCTCTCCCCTTGCATTTCAGATTTGGACTGGAGGGCCTTTGGTCCTGATGGATTCATTTTGTCCTTTCATTTGCTTATTCTGAATTCACAGTACAGCAGTTTCCACAATGGATTGCATGGACCTCCCTGAATTTTTTTGACTCTGGCTCCATGAACACTTCATTACAGATTCCTGCTGCTCTTGATTTAATGCTTTGATATTTAGTTACCATGATTTTAAAATCATTTCTGTGACCACTGCCCTTCTTTGTGTCTTCCCACCCCGTGTCCTCTCTGAACTGCTCAAATTGATGCAATCGGAATTTAGACCAAGACATACCTCTGTGCTCTAACATTCACCCTTCAGTCAAAGGGCATGCCAAGCTCCCTTGGCACCGAGATCAGTAAGTCCTGTGGTTCCCATAGTTTGATCCCTTGATGTCAGATCTCTGATGTAGAAAACCTCAGCCTCCAGGGATGATGGCAATCAACTCCAAAGCATCAGGCAGCTGCTCTGTGCAGCGGATTTAATTCACATTGCATAGTAATGCTCATAAGATGAGGTCCCTGGGGATATGTTATGATGCAGGACTTTTCACAGAGCCTTATTGCTTTTCTCATCCGCTTCTAAGGCTGCTTATGAATTCCGCACGGACTCTTCTTTACCTACAGGATAACATTTGCATAAAAAACAAACCACTGAATAACCAAGACTTCCCCAGCTATCATTTCTTTTAACCCCCATACACGGAAGGCTGACGCGTGTGTGGTTAGATACAATTTACATATCGCGCTTACCTGAGCTCATGGCTCTACCTGCTGTGCTTCCTCACAAACTCACGATTGTTTTGCTTGCCCAGGAGGAAGCCCTGGCCCTGAAAAAGGAATCAAAGTGACAACAAGTACGGCTTCTTCCTCTTATCTTCTCCGTGCTGGGTAACGATTTTCTATACCTGCTCCAGGTGGTGCCATGGTGTTATCTCAACAGTCTTGGCTGCCACTGGATGTGGCTCATTGTGGCTAAATGTTGCAGAAAGACACCAGCACCAGGCTGAATGTGTTCTGCTTGTTTTCTTACCAAGGGGCACCTTGAATCCCCCATGAAACAAACAGCTTCCCATGGCATGTGGTTTCTAAAGGAACCAGGTATGCTCTCCCACAAAATACTGACTCTGCTGGCTCCCTTGAAATGTGCGTTTCACGAGGCCAGAGGAAGTGTGGGTAAAACACCTAAGATGGCTTTGGAATCATACAGACTTGGATTCAAATACCACGTAATTATCTCCTGATCAGATGTGGAAATTTAGGAAGTTCTTAGATTTATTTTTTTTATCTTATATGACACATTTTTCATTTTTATTTATTTAGTCTGATTTAAAATTAAAAATGAAAAGCATGGTGTTGTGCTGAAAGTCAACTTGTCAACTTCTGGGGATGTAGAACATGTGTCTCAACATCATAAACTTCTTGAACTGAGGTCTTTCTCATCCAAAATATTAATACCTTCTTTTTTTTTTTTTTTTCCACCAGCTAATGAATGTATTAAAATAAATGGGGTGTATCTACTGACAAAGGAAAGCTATTCAACAGCAAATGAGAAGAAAATACTGCCACATGCTACAAAATGGATGAACCTTTAAAACATTATGTTAAGTGAAAGAAGCCAGATGCAAAATACTACTGCACAATTCTATTAATATGAAATGCCCAGAAAAAGCTAATCTATAGAGGTAGAAAGCATATTAGTAGTTACCTAGGGCCAGGAGAGAAAGGTTTGGGGGAAAACGGGGATGGGTTTCTTTTTAGGATGATGAAAATCTGCAAACACTGGATTTATTTGCATGGTAATATTTGCACAACTTTGTAAAGTTACTAAAATAGTACATGTACATGTATATTATACAAAGTTCAGACCTACTATAATAAGCATAAAAGGAAGGAATTATACCAAAATGTATTTTGCTTAAATCTGGATGGTTAATACCTTCTTTTATTCCTTATTTCTGCATACAGGTTGAGAGTTCCCAGTTTTGGGGAAATGAATAAGTTTTTCATTCTTAACCCATTTCCTTTCCCAAAAACTTCACAAAGGAGATTATATTCTTTCTGGCATGATTTAATTTATTTTATGTTTATTTATCCTTTTATACCCAATTCATTTTCTGACATTATGATGTAATACAGTTAAATAAGCAAAACTTTGGTTGCAGATAGCCTTGGTTTCAAATCTCGTATGTATATTTTTTCAACTGCATGATTTAGGACAACTTACTTAAACTCACTAAGCCTCAAGTTTCTAATTTCAAATATCAAAGCTTATTCAGTAATTTATAGTAAGGAATCGAGTAAAATAACCTATGAGCAATGCTTTGTATTGAATTTTTATCATAGAATGCTAATTCCATTCCCCTCATAAATTATTTTTTGAATCAAAGTAGTCAATGGAAAAATATCCTTTGTGCAACAGAAGAATTAATGTTTTTTCTTTGCAAAAGTATAGAATATTTAGAAGACATTGGTATTTTTAGGATGAAAAATGTAGAATGAATTAAGCTCATTAATTTTTCATATATTCTCTAAAACTATTTTCCATAACCTCTTGCTTGTCAAATAAGATTCATGGAAAAAGCCTCACAAGAAATTTCAATAGGAAACAAAACTTATTAAAAGTATTTTTAGCTCTTTCATGGGACTCCAGTTTCAATATTTATGTAATGAGTTTTTTTAATGTGGCTGAAGTTTCTTTAAAATATAAAATAAAAGAAGGAAGGAGATACTCTTCTTACACTGATCAAACCTTTATATGTTAGGTTTTTCACCCCTACAAATATCACAGATGCAAATAAAGGAGTGAAAATCCAAAAAAATGTTAAGGTCTACCATCATAACTGGCATATTGTCATTTTGCCCTCATGTCACCGGCCAAAGCAAATCAGAAAGCTGGGTCCTCAGTAAAAGGATCAGGAACACACAGTCACCCCCAATGAGGCCATGAGAGGATATGGCTGCAGGGAGAAGTGAAGAAATGAAGCAACAGTTTAAACTATCACAGGTACCATGAATTTTTGTGAGATTAATTAGTATATGACTAACCACAGGCTTAAAAAATTTATTAATTCATTTACTCAGTAAATGCCATCAACAACCAAACAGGTACTTAAGGGATGTCATGTACTTCTGTGAAGTTAGTGTGGGACTGACTCTGGTTTTGAAAACTAAATTAGAGTCACTAATTCATTTATTCATGCATTGAATAAAAATCATTCTTGAGCCTCTATGATATGTCACATTATTTTGCAAATACCTTCCAAAATTTATTTGTCTTGTACCCAACAATTCTCTATAGTGGAAGAAAATAATTCAGTGACCTAGATATATGATTTACAAATGATCATTCTTAGAGAGTTCACCAGGATTCTACATGAAGTAAAAGTAAACATCTTTTATGCATGTTTTCTGAGATTGTTTATAATTTGTGGTCAGTGAAATTGGTAGGATCTCTCTTTCAAGAATTTTGGGCTAACATTTTTATGGTAATATCCTTTGCCAGGTGTTGCCAACTGTTGGCCTACCGATCAAATTCAGCCATAGATGAGTATTGTTTGGCCGGCACAGTGGATAAACATCCTTGCATTTCAATATCTTTAAGTGTGGTGTGTATCCACCGGTTCAGCACAGCACTCACTACTCCTGTTCCATGGACTCATTCTCTCTGCACATTTGATTACCTTTCATACCCCCAAAGTATTTGATTACTTAAACTATGCTTTATTGTGTATAACGTTGGAGCACTGGTTACCATTCTTTCACGTATTTGAACAGGTTCAAAACTAATGAGAAAGATCTGAATCCTTCTTGTGGATTCCCTGGCCCTGACAGATTATGTGAGATAGCTATTCATTCATGCACCTTAACCAGAAACATGTAATATCTGCCCTCCAGACATATAATAAGAAGTAAGCCATCAAAGCATTGGTCTAAGAGTTGAAAACACAAAAGAAAATAAAACAGTTTTTGTTCTCAATGAGCTCACTTTCTAGTAGGTAATTAACAAACCGTTTCTAATACAGCAGGATAAGTCTTCCATGCAGATATGATGATACCCGAACTGAGGCCTGACAGCAAATAGTTTTGTATGTGAACAAGGGAGAAATGGGTATTCCAGGTACAGGGAAGTATATGCGTCAGCAATCACATACGTGACTTCTTCAGTGAAAGACGGGTACCTCTGAATCTCTGAGACCAGATGATAAAGGGTCTTCTCTGCCATGCTAAGGCATTCTCCTCCAGCCTGCTATCCACCCAACAGTCATTACATCTAGACAGTTCTCAATCTGTAATTGCCCATCCTATATCCATTCAGTCTGTCTTTTTTCTTTTTCTTTCTTTCTCTCTTTCTTTCGAGTCTCATGCCATATATATATAGTTTTTTTCTGCCCTTCTTTCTTATTCAATTTCATCTGGAAGGAGGCAATATGTGTGAATAAAATTTTGGTTTCCCCAGCTGCTCTCTTAAAGCTAGGTTTGGTCATAAGATCCCATTCTGGCAGGTGAACTGTAAGTGGAAATACTGGTTAAGGCCTTTAGGAAAACTATTATATTTCAGAGAAAAGGGGACAGACTGAGCTGACTCATATCTCTTTCCCCTTTACTCTTTGCTTTTACTTCTCCCTTCCTGGAACAAAGACATAATACCAACCGTCATTGCTGCCGTCTTGAAAGCGTGAAGCTGGAAGCCAAATACTAAAGGTGATGGGGCAGGAAAAAAAATAGAAGACATCTAGGTCTCATTATGACATCACAGAACCACCACAACATCCCTGAACTACCTCTTACTACGCCTTTTTCTTTGTGAGGAAAAAATAAACCTCCTACTTGTTTAGGTCATATTTTGTCAGGATTTCTGTTCCTTGCAGCCATGTGCAGTCTTGACTCGTAAGTCATCCATCCATATAACAAAAATATTGGGAATCTATAATGTGCTTAGAATGGTGATAATTTCTATTTATAGGAGAAGCAAAGATAATATGGATATGGTCTTTGATTCTCTTTAAAGTATCTTCAATGAGAGACTCTTTTGCTTTTAAAATAAATACTCGCTGCTGTCTGTGAGCCAGTTATCCAAGTACCTGAAGATATCCACTAACCTTCCATGGAAGGTTAATTCATAGAGAGTCATCTATACACTTACAATCTCCACTTATTTAATATTCCTCATAAAAATTCTTTGCTTTAGGAAAGAATCTGGACATACTGAGATGTCCTTCCCCATCATGAACAAGAAGTGACCTTGTTTACAAACATAACACTACGAAAAATCCAATCCTTACCTAAGTAACAATTGCTATATTAAGAACCTTATATAAGATACGTTCACTCAGATGTTTAACTTTCCTCTGTGTATAAAAGAAGGATGCAGATCACATATATGATGCTTCTGGGATATGGGAAGTAGGGACAGATAAGAAGAGCCTCACATGGACAGCAGTGGGTTGACAAGACCAGAAGGACATCCCAAAGGGGTAAGGCCACAGAACATATGCATTTTCAGCAAGGCTATATTTTTTCTCTGAAGTGTGAAAGAAGATGTTTTGAGTAGGTTCTTGAACATACATTAACCTTTGATATGGAGTGGAAAAAATGACTGACATTTCTTTCCTGGTAAATCTGCTTTTTTTTTTTTTTTTTTTCTCCCGAGAACTAGCAGCACATCTATTCAATGACTTCCTAAGTGGAAGTAATAGTTAACGATTTTTTTCCTAGGTTGAAAGGAACATTTTTGTTCTCTGTAACCAATCTGAGGAGAACCCAGCCTTCCAGGCATGTGTTTCATCTACATCAGAACAACTAGGCCTTGCTGATGGCTTGATTAGATCAGGCACCCCCATCTCCCCAGCAGGGAAAGCTAACGCTGGCTTGAGGAACTGTGCACCTTTGCAAGGTTGAAACGTCCTCATTTTCTCCACTGATAACGAACATTTTCAGGCAAAATAAGAGACAATTGTGATCTGATAAAAAATACCAGCTTTCAAAATGGGAATGAAGCTATAAGAGAACTTTTTTTTCTTTCTATGATAAGCTATTTTCTCTTTTATAGATAATTTTTGTTGACTCTAAGTATAGGGAATCTAAGTTTGAAAAACTTATCACAAAACCCCATGTGTTTATAATTTCCTTAAAGATCAGGCTGTGTTCAAGTCTCACACCACTGAACTGTGGGAGTTTAAAAATAAAATGCTTGGATTTGTAAAATGTACTGATCTACCAAGGGACATTGCCTTTCTATCTACTGAAAAACTTTTTATTGGAATAATGGGAAATAGGAAAAACAAGGTTTCACTAGTGGAAGTGGTTTTAAAGGTCATCTTATTTGACCTCTAAAATAAGTTTTGAGTAATTCCTATGGATTCCTGAGTGACATTTTTCCATGTCATTTCAAGCTGAGACTGTTTTAACCCTGAGAGTGCTTTGAACAAAACATTTTTACCTAAATAGTATAAAGCCAAATAAATATCATCTAGAAAGCTTTTTCCAGAAAAGATTCCTTTACACCATTGTATTTCATTGATTAATTGCCTATACATCATAGTTAAACATTTAAACTTTTTATTCTGCTAAAATTATTTTCATTATTGCAAATACTTTCTCAATTAAATTACTGATGAAAATTTGATGCATTAATAAGTTTTTTGGACCAAAATAGTTTTTATTCATCAATTATGATATTTCTTTTGTGGCCATTATATTCACTAATTTTAATTTCCCTGAGTCAAATAATAGTCTGTATTTGAGAAATTTTGTGAGATTGAAGAAAAGAGAGATGGATGTGGGAAAAGAGTGAGAGAAAGACTCTAGCGAAAAGAAGAGAGAAAGAAAATAATGAGACTATAAGAACAAAAGGGACACAAAGAGACATCAAAGTAGGAGGGGAGACTATGGTGTCGAAACAAACCAGAGCCCCAGAAAGTCATGTTGGCCATATCATAGCTATCATAGGGGTAGCTTGATTCAAGTTCTTCTCCTTATTGAATTCAGCTCTAACCTTTTAAAAGGTGAGCTCTGAGCTGTCATCCCCTCCAGGGGCATACCTTTAGTCCCGTTATCCACTGTGGGCTAATTCCCAGTTCTCTGCTAGTTAATGGACCTGGAGCCAAGCAGGTCTCTCCCTTCCTCTTTGCATTTCTGCTTCACTAAAGTTCATTCTGTGCTTGAGTGTGGCTGTAGGTTTATTATTGTTTGTCTCCATTTTAACTATCCTTGTTTCACACTGGAATGAAAAGTGGAGCCCTGAGAGTGAACTCTTAAACACTCCCAAGTATAAGACAAGTCAGGATCACATTTCAATGAAAGAATGAACACAGATACACTGTGTATCAGGTACTTTACCATCATCATTTTAGTCACCTGGATGTACTTCATTTCATCCTTGGAGCTTGGAAGTGTTTCATGCTCTTTAAGCACATTTTTATGTATCTTGGACTTTGTTTCTTTTATTATCACATTTATTCTTCTCATTCAATTTTTTTGAATTAAATTAACACTCTTTCTATAAGACTTTAGTATCAATAAGGGATACATAGTAGAGAAATAGCCCTCTTAAGTGTAACTATTTTAGTCAATCTACAATTCAGTAACATTGATTGAGTACCTATAAAATATCAGGCCCTCTAGTTGTTTACAAAGATTTGGGAAGCTTACAAATTATTTGGCACTCTAAGTCACTTACAAATGCACTTTTTATTTCCTTGACAATGCTATTCATTTTCTTATAAAGAGATGATTTATGTTGGCTTTCATTTTTACATAATCCAGGGGACTTAGTCAAATGCCAATATCACCCACCAGTTCCTGGGAATTGTGAATTCTACCCTTAGAGAGTTATTCCTTTAATTAAAGTAATGGAGCCTGGAATTGCTCCCATGCCTTGGCTCATAACCCCAGGGTGTCTTTACACGTTATGTTGTCATCAGTTATCCAAAACAGAACCATGATAGCCTATCCAAGTTGTCAAAAGATGGATGAGCTTGCCACTGGGAGAACAGTGAAGGCCGTTGCAGGTTGAGATGCTGGCCAAGATATATAGTATGTGATTCCCAGGACATTAGTGGAAGAAATAGACTATGATTCAAAGTCATGGCAAATATCAGTAAGGCTTTATTGCACAGGATACATGTCTGAAGTGTAAATCATCACAGTTGAGTAGAGAGCTGGAAGTTGGAATCAGACACCCAGGCTTGCATTTTGGCAGTAATTTTCATTTTTTCAGTTCAACAAATACCTATTGTGTACCCACTATGGACTTGGCTCAGTGCAAAGTACTAGAAATACAATTAAGACCAAGACTCTGCTTTCATGGAGCTTAATGGAGCAATGGTAAAAATAATTATTGAGATACAATTGGGATGACTGCTTCACAGAAGTAGAATATTTGAAAATGTTCATCATGAGAAGCTTAACCTAGGTTAGGAGGAGAGGTTGGGAGAGGTTTAAGAAGGGTTCCTTAGAGAAATAAAAAGTAAATCTACACTTGAAAAGTCAGTTAAAGACAAGTTATGTAAGGATAAGATACAAAAGATCATATCGTTCCAGGCAGAAAAAATGGCATGTGAGATTGCTCTGATAGGTGTGGTCGGTAGACCCAGAACATGCAGGGTCTGGGGGCCATGCAAGCTGCTTATCTCTCTGGGTATAAATAACCTCTTCCATGAAATGCCATGATACTGATACTTTTTGGGAACTTGACCAAAAATATGAGTTTATATAAAACATCTGGTGCCTGTGCACAAACATATATGAACACATAGGGAATGATTGCAAAATACAGCCACAGTTTTGAAATGTGAAGCCAGATTTTTATGTGAATTATAGAATATTAGAACTAGAAATGGGCTTGAAAATCATGCTGGACAACACTTTTTTTTACAGATAAGGTCAATAAGATCAGAGTTGTTCATTTACCCTAGATTAGAGGCAGAGGTAATGATGCATTTTCTGATCCCGAATTTGTCGCTTTCTCTTATACAGTGAGTTTCAAAATAAATTTTATGTTTATGTCACACATTACTGAAGAGTACATATTAATTGCAGCTGTCCCATTAAATTAGAATTTAAGCCCAGATCTGCCTGATAGTAAAACCCATGTTTTTTTTATACCAAATCATAGTGATACACACTAAATGAATGATCTGAATGATATAAATGAATGAGTTAATGAAGGTATAAAGCTGCACAAGCAGTATTAAGAATTAGGCAGTGTTTTGATTAAACGCACAATAATGGTTTTGAGAGGAACATTTTTATTATTCAGAATTGTTTTTAAACAGAAACAAATTCTGGGTATATTAGATAAAGTGGGGATTTATTGTAAGAACCTAGAATTGGAGGGAGGCGTGAAAATGAAACATTCCAGAGTTTGGCAGCAAGAGCAATTGGGCCAGGATGTTGCTGCTGCCTTCCTTATGGGCTTGATGGCAATAGAGGACACATTCCATCTGTTAACTCGCTTGTGGTGCTTGCTCTAGATTCTAGATTACTTAGAGGGAATGGCTAATTGGTTAATCAAGGATCAAATGCTTCTGCCAGGGAGCAGGGAGGTAAAAGTACAACCTCCTTCAATTTCTGGTGAATGAAGTTAGACACTACTTGCCACCACTGTTATAAGCAATGGAGATTTTTATAAAATAGGAAGGGAGGTTGGATATTTGGCAACCAAAATAATAAAATATTCCACTACAGTACTTTTTCTGAACACTGATGGAAGTAGGAAGTCAGGTAAAAAATAAGTTTAAGTCAGCCAATACTTTAAATTTGCCTTAGAAGAGTTTTTAGTCTTACCATGAGAAAAGAGAAAATTAATTCTAAACAATTAGATAAAGGCAAGAGAAAAGAGAATTCAATGTTAATAAAGTTTGTGATTCTAAAGCTGTATCAAAAATGAAAGCAAATATTAAATATGCAAATATCCTTTTTTACTTGAAAGATAATAGTTTTAGTATTCATCCACTGACCTAAAACATGAGAGTATAGAAATGTTAGTTAGGGAGAAAAGAGAGAAAACTAAAAGCTTTATATATATATATATATATATATATATATATATATATATATATATATTTATATATATATATTTATATATATATATATTTATATATATATTTATATATATATATTTATATTATATATTTAGAATGTATATTTAGAATATATATATATTTGGAACTCTCTTTTAGAGGCAATAACGACCACTACAAAGCACTCAAATTAAATTATTCATATTGTGGGAATGAATAGTAAAAATGTCCATCACATTTCCCCCCACCAAAAAAAAACCTAAACAAGTAAGCACACACAGATAAAACGACTTGTTTTTGCTTTTCATTTTTATTTATTTTTTTCACAAAATCTTAAAGCTTTGGTTATACTATCTGTTTAGGTAGAATAACAGTTCTAAAATATGGGAAACAACAGTGCATATTTTCATCATACTTAGGCACGTGTGTTCACAAGAAAGGACTTTGCAATCATTGGCTGGTCTCATCTCATTTTGCAATTATCTGTACGTCTCATCTTTCTCTCATTCTATACCCTCTACTGCTACCCTCTACTGCTATAAATTCTTTATATCTCAATGAGGTAGTTTGGCAAGGAGGTCTCAAGATTGCACTCTAGTCACAGGTTACCGAATGCTATTCTCATTCCCTCAGAGGATTTGAATAAATGCCAAAGGTTATGGGTGTTTCCAGCATGTGAATTTCTAGAGAAAAAAGCCAATAAAGAACCCAAGCATTCTGTGTACTGTCCAAAGATTTTCTGTGCTTCATGTGCATCCACTGATACCACAGCTTTTCCTGAATACCACAGTACTTCCTCTCGAAGGCTTTAAGCTGACAATTAAAGAAAGATGTACAGACCGCAAGAAAGGGACATGATGAGTAGTCGTTATTACACACTGAGGTCTTAGCATGGTCGGCACCTTATATAGATCCACTCATTTAGTCTTTACAAAGACTCTAGAAAATAGATACTACTGTCTTATGTTTCTAAGAAAAGAAAATGACACTCAAAGAGGTTAACTAAGTAAATCAATTGCTCAATATTACACAGCTTCTAAGTGGTGGATTTAAATAAACATGGATCCTTCAAGGCCTAAGTCCATCTTCTTAACCCCTTCAGTCTTTAAACTGTAATATTTTATTGTATTTTTTCACCCATCTTTGACAATGAAGCATGTTCTCATTAGATTCGTTTTTTTTGCATCTTCTACTTGTGTTTCAGCGTTTTGACTTTATAGTTTGTCTGGAAAATAATTAAATAGAGAAGAGTCTTTGTATGTCAGGTGTATTTGGGGAGCGTTTTCGTCAGCTACGGAGATCTTGGCCCTGTCACCTGGAGTTAAGCCAGTGTGGGGTGTGGATATCCTGAGTTGCCAAATAAAGTTCACCAAATGATAGCAACTAAAAGCATTGGGGTCCCTTCCAGATTCCCCATTCCTCTAATGCTTTATTAATCATTCTGTCTTGATGTGTGCAAGTCCACCTGTAGGCTAACCAAACTCTTTCACTTCCACTCTCATCGGCAGCTGTTTATGGAGTACTTGTAGTGTTACTCATGAGACATGTAAAGACCGTATAATTTTGAATATTTATAATCATGTACCCCTTGTAGAATCTGATGAGTATATAAAAAACCTACTCCTACTATCAAATTAACACACCCACATAAAGTATTTGAAATCTATATTCGGTATTCAAAGGTAAAGATTCTAGTATGGTGGCATGAAAAGATATAAAATATCTTCTCCCCAGCAAATACAAAACTGGGAAAAATAATAAAAAATGACCACTTCTGGGCTCTGGAAGTCAACCAAAAGCAAGCAACAAAATGAGAAGCACTTATTCATAAAATGCTATTGGAACCTTGCAATAGCAAGGTGAGCACAGTGGGAACTGCAACTTTCTTCTCTGTGGCCACTCTTATCATCTATCATCTATTGGTTCTGTTTCTCTGAAGAACCCTGACTAATAAAGATCGTCTGGACACAAAGAGTTTAGGGACTAACAGTTAGGCCACAGAGCACATTTTGAGTAGTTCTGTTCTAAAAGACCACCCCTAGTTTTGAGGGCAAAGAGTCTTTTAGCACAGTGTTCTAAGAATGCCTATTTGAACTTCAGTGGTTATCCAGGCTTATGTTGATTAGGTCAGAGTAGATGGTCAAATGCATGATGTAGTATCAAAAGCAGAGAGGAGTTTATCCTGCGCCCCACTCCAATAACTTCCTAACTTAATGCCAAAATTGCCTTCTGTTTTTACTTTAAGAATTTCCTCCTCTTGAAAGGTGAACATATAAAAAAGAGCATAGTTAAAAGATCTGAAAGAACAGCTTGCCTAGGGAGGAAATGGAGTTAGCATGTGAATGCTGAGTAGAAAGAAGGGGGAATAAGAGCTGGAGAGTATATTACTCATAATGAGGAGCAGGAGTTGGAAAACATATTTATTCCTTAAAGAAGTTTGCTTGGGATGGTGATAAAATCCAAATTTCCTTGATTTGGTAATGAGCTTCTTTAGTGGACTTTATTTTACTTGGCTCTAGCCCTATATAGGCTTATCAAGGTGATAAGATGCTATTGCTTTATGAGTGAACTCTCATGACCTTTAACCTAGTTTAACAATGGTTAAACAATATCTTCTACTGAATTTGTGTAATAACATATTTCTTCACAACCAGATAGCATACATTCCTAATTGCTAGATGATACCAGATAGAAAAAAAAATTTAAATAAAAGGAAAATGGAATTTTGGAAGCAGTACAAATCAAATGAAAATGAGAAAATTCTGCATGAATGTAATTTATTTTGTAGACCACCTCGTGTGCTTTTTTGATATAATCAGTTCCTAACACATTTCTGAATGTTGCCTTTGTTGCATATAAACTCCCTTTTAAACAGGAATGAGGAAAGCTAATGGCTTTCTTTATCAATGCTAGAATTGGGTTACAATGCAAACATAAGTGCAGGTATATGCCAACATCTGTAAATCACACAGAAACAGGTGTTTGCTTAGGTATGAAAGCTAATATGGTTGAGTTTTCTTCTGAAGACTAGTTCTCAGTCTGTAAAAATTTTGTAAGAAATGTTTAGTAACAGACTAGTTCTCTCTTGTATTTTCATGAAATGCTTTCACAAGATCCCTTCAAGTTATGTTCTGGGTTCAATGAACAAATACTTGTGTGAGATAAGAAACGAGAAATAAGGAGTGACCTTGTCTTATATGGGAGCAAGAGATGCCAAAACAGAAACGATGCTGGGAAATTTAGTCTAGACTTTAGAAGGTCAAACTACAAAAGACCAAAGAATAAATTCATGGATTGGTGGAATTAAGTCACTATTCAATGTTGAAAACATGTTCATTGTCTTTTTTATTTCAGTTTATTCTTACAAATATTTATCTAACAACAGTTATGAGTAAACTCTGTTGGTAGAATGATATTGTGTAGGTGCTGTTCATTCTCTTGTTGGAATCCTACCCAAAGGTTAAAATGTAGGAGGGAGGGAATGTGCCTATATTTATAATAACCCATATATAATGGATTTCTCCAAAGTGAAGCCTGACGCAGTTCAAATACGTAGTAGGTATTTAGTAAAATTTATTGGATGGATACCCAATAACTCATTGCTCTTTGTTCCAGAGATTACCTCTCCACAGAGAGAAAATTCACTTTTTTAGTAGAAAAAATGTTTCAACAAGTATTAGTGTGATTTTTTTTTCCCTTAGATTTCTTGACTACATGATTTTCACCTTAATTGACCCATGGTATCCATATCCCCGGGCATATGGGAAGGAGACAGAGAATTAGGAATTTTAATATACAGCCTATTACCTTTAAAAATGGGATTTTACAACAAGACAGTTAAGTTCAATCTAAGTTACTTTCTTGAGAAAGCACTGCTTACATTCTATTTTTGGTTTTCCTCTTTAAGCATATTAATAGACAGGCATGTCAGGTTAGATTTTATATAAGGAAAGATAAATGGAAAGAAGAGTGAAAGTTAGGCCCTTTCTTGAACTAAGGTATTAAAGGAAAGGAAAGAAGCGGGGCGGAGAATGAAAAAGCCAGGTAAATTTCTAACTCAGAGAGAAAGCTGACTTGGATAATGTGATAGAAGCACTGAGAAATCATTTGCTATGCTACTTAAAGGAGATCATCTTATGAACTTTCCTGTTCCATCAGTCATGCTGGGCAGTATTGTTGAGTAGAGGGAGCTGTAGCAACTTAGCCCTCTGGGTCACCTTCAGTTCCAATGTAGTATGGATGCTGACTTGCCAGCCAGTAGCCTACGGGGGATGAATACTGGTGGGAGGAAAAGGTAACCTCCCATGGGAGAAAGTGAGTAGACTTCCATGCCAAGGGACAAGATAGAGGATGGACCAGGAACAAGAGCCTGTTAAAGCTGAGTTGAAGTGAAGTCAATGGGGGGTGCCCCAAACTACTACTGAAGCCCAGAGAGATCAGACTCTGAGTCAAACTGGTTGCAGATCTCCTCACCTGTCAGCAAAGCATGCGACAACCAGAAATGCCAAAGAAATATCATCCTGGACATCCAAGGACTGGCGTGAGGTCAGAGTTAACCCTTACATTCCACTTCCTGAAGCATATGGAGCCTGCTTTACCATATGTTTAGATACCAGGAAAAAGAGTTCAAGAGGCTATTCTAGAGTGAGCACTTTTATGCCAGAGAGACTGAAAACGCCCCCTTAAGGAAATTTAATTATTTAATTGGACTAAAATTTAGTCCATTTAGATCTTTAGTAAATTTTTCTTGCTAATCGGGGTATGAAGCCTTGTATAAAAGAACATATTCGGTTTAATCAAGAATAAAGAAACTACCTTTTATTTGAATGTACAAGTAGCATTGTGGGCTAGAATTAAAATTTACAACCTGAAGCCACTCTTCCTCCATACAATTTTCATTTAAAAACAAGAATTGTCACTAAAAAGCAACAATTATTGATATACCGTGCTCTTATTTTCCCCAAAATCAGCTGGTTTCTCTCTTTCCTTTTTCCTGAGGAGTTGACTCTCCCAGAAGAGTCAACTTTTCAAAACAGATGCACAATTGAAGAAGACAGAGTTCTGCCTTTCCTAGCAAGAGATGGGGGATAGTCACAGTGGTTCATGTTTATAGCAAAGCATAACATGTTAAATATGACAGTGTGATTTATAGAAAATTCCATGAGAAGCAGAGCACAGAGTGAATCCCTGTGCCAGGGGAAATTTTGCAGCTGAGGTGACATTTGACCAAGGCCTTGAAGAGCCAGTAGTAATTGGCCAGGATGGGAAGAAGGGAGAAGGATATCCCAAACAGCTTATTTAAAAACACAGAAGTGAACAAAACCCAGAGATGCTTGGGAACTCTGAGAGTTTGTTGTGACTGAAACATATGGGCCATGCACGTAGCAGTGGGGAATGATTAGCTATAAGAATAGAAGCAATGAGCCAGAAATACAAGGCTGTGTACAATTAAATATTGAATAGTTACCCACTCCATATTTGAGTATTATGGGAGCTTATGAGTATCATGGGAGTTTAGAAAGGAGGAAAATTAATGAGGACAGAGTGTTCAGTGAAGGCTTGATGGAGCAGATGTGATTCATTTGGATGTCCTCAGCGTTATGGTTCTTATGTTAGCAATGTTCTTATTATACCCCATGAAATCAATGGGCACCAGTCAATTAAAGCATCCAGATGACAGGGACCAGCGTGTGGAACTTCTGACTGAGATGTATAGCTGTTAGGCTGACTGATTCAGCATAGGCGTGGGAAAAGACTAGTTTTTCTGGCAGCTGCATTACCTAAGACTGCTCCCCAGGTATCATTTCCATTGGTGGTTAATACGTGTTTCCTGAAGAAAAAAATGAAGCTTGTGGACAAAATTCAGTGGGCTTCAGAGACATACTTTATTAACATTCTACTAGGTGTTGGGATGCTTCAAGTGGTGATAATGTAAACAGTGTTTCCTGAACAAACTGAACCACAGAACCTTTCCTGGAACATCTCACAGGATTAACCTTCCACAGGACACATTTTAACAAACACAGACAGACACGGTTTGGTTGTTGAAAACAGGTGAATCTAGTATATTATCTGGTAAGAAAATAATTCAAAATATAACAGGGTGTCCTACCAGGCAGTGGAGTTCTGCATAAGGAAATACGTAAGTAGGTGATATTTAGGGAATGAAGTAAGGAAACGTGCAATTTTTTATTGGGAATAGTCACAGCATCATATCTGACCCAGCTTATTAAAAAAAATTAGTTTCCATTGAAAGATACAACCTTTCTGTCTTCCTTTATTGTCTCTGAAATTTGACATTCAACCCCTTTGACTTGCTGTTCTTCAATCTCTCCTTCCTTGCCCTTTGGTGTTTGGTTCAGCGCCTCAGCTCTAATATTCTCTTGCCTACATCTCCCTCCTTTGCTCTGGTGGCTGATTTAAGAACAACTCTCCTTCAGCCAGATTCAGACGTTAAACTTACAGGTCTATCTTCTGAGACTGTACATTAAGAAATTCCCTCACTCTTCCCAAGGTCTTCAAGAGAGAGAGGTAGGGGGATACACTATTTAAAGCAAAGCAAGGTTAGTATATTAGAAATGGGACTTTTCTCCTGGGGACAGTATACATAGGAGCTAAGCAAGGTCTCTGCTCCTAAGGCAAGGTCTGGGTAAGAGGTAGGTGACCCGCTCAGGCATCCGAGCAAAGGGAAAAAGATCAGAACCTAGTTACCAGAGCTGGGGACTAAGGAAAGGACTGAAGGGCAAAGTCAGAGTCACATCTGCAACAATGTGACTTGAAGTTCAATGTCTAGAATCCCTTAAATCCTAACCACTTAAGATCAGGAATGTTTTAAACATTTATCTCCAGCTTTAATTTTGAGTACCAATTGCCAAATTCATATTTCTAGTTGGATGTCTAAAAGATCCCCCAAACTGAGAATTTCCCAAACTGAACTCTTGGTTGCCTCTCCCCCGCCTCTAACCCTGATGCTCCTACAGTTTTTGCTATCTCAAAAAATGGCATCATCATTAATTCATTTTTTTTAGCCTCAAATCTTAAAGTCAAAGCTCAGGTCAAGATTCTTCCTACCTTGAAAATTTTGCAATTGATTTCACCTCTTGAACTTTCCCCTGAGATATTGTTGTTTTGGTCTTCCATATCATTAGTTCTCTCATTAAATGTTATCTTCCCAGAGAGTTCTTCCCTAACATCCTAACATCTAATAATATTTTATCTTCTCAATTTTATTATTCTGCATCACACTTATCAGTATATGAAATTATATCATTTACTTTTTTTCCAATTGTAAGTAACCTTTCTCTCCCACCAGAATGTAAGTAAGCCTTATGAGGCTAGGGACTTAGCTTGTTTTAATTAGATCATTTCTACTTTCTTAGTACCCAGCACATAGCAGAACTCAATAATCACTGATTGGATGGATGGATGGATGGATGGATGGATGGATGGATGGATGGATGGATGGGTGGATGGATGGGTGGATGGATAGAAGGATGGATTAATACATTTGGATGCTTAGAAGGTTTTGACAAATGGTGATTGTGCATAATCTCATTGTACCATAAAAAACTACAAGTAAAGATTTTTCTTCTCATATTCCTGAGTTGTCTTTCACCGAAACATCCTTTCATCTGTCCCATTTCTGCACATGTCCAAAGATATTTTCACACAGCATTCAAGCAGTCAAATTGACACACTTTTTAATACCATATTTTAATTCTTCTTCCTTTATAGTTAAACATAGCATATGCTTCACACATGCTCCTAATAGCTGAAAAATGCTGTGGCTTGAAGTGTTTTTCTCTCCCTTGGCATCTCCAACTTAGGGGAGCTCCTGTACCAGCTGCAGAGCCATCAATGGCATTGCTGTTATAGCCTTATTTCTAATTTTTAAAGCAAATGTTGGTCTCAGAATATTTGTATTTTTACAATACATAGTAAAATAATGAACCCAGGCAGTGATCACAATGGTCATTACCATAAAATAAGAGACAACCAGACATTATCTGTCTTTTGATATAAGTGTACATCTTCCTGAAGGAGTGTTGCAAAAAAATATTAACTTTAATTAGATTAAGCCTCTAGTTCTGATTACCTGTGTACAGTATATATAGAGAACAGAGAAATATGTTGCATACCTCCATGTGTGGAATCAGTGAAATCAAGACTATGGAAAACTCTGGTCAACAAAAAGTCCATTTTTTTCAACAAATACATTGCAAGAAAATAAAAGATAAACAGAAGTTTAAGGGACATTATAAATAAATCTAATGTGTAAATTTTATTTGGATTCTACTCTAACAAAATAAATATATCAACGGTGAAAACAAAATAAAGTAAAAACACTCTTATCAGACAATCTTAGAAAATGTAATACCTAATTATTTTCTAGAAAATGATAAAGCCCACTTGAAGAGACCCAACTAAAGTGATCCATGTTACTGTGTTAACTAATGGAACTTTTATACAAGTATTTTTTATTAAAACATCTTTATGTAGATAAACTTAGAAAAGACATAGGATTATAGGTCACTGTGTACAAAGGCACATTACTAAAGACCAAAATATTCTCAGGGAAGTTGAAAATTCTGAAAAAAAGTAATCTAGTTTCATGGTGATATTTATAAGAGTTTTAAAGTTATTATCATTCCTTGGGAAACATTCTTGTATGTTTTCTGGGGCTTGAGAGCAATGAATTTACATAATCACTACCACCTTCTTTACTTATAACCCACCACTCAGGGCAACATATGTTTGTTGTGGTTTCCTTAATCTATCAAATGAAGAAATGTGGCCCTAAATTTACAGCTATTATTATATAATCTTAGAATGTACTTCCCAGTTCCTAAAACTATAGACCAGTGGATGAGGTAGTGAGATGGAAGGTATTCAGAAGACTTTGGATAGAGTCTTCCTTTTTTGTGATCCATAGAAGGGAGGGACTGCTATAGACAAGGTAAATGCCAACCACAGATAAAAGCTCACCTTTATCTCCAATCGCCAACATCTCTACCTTGAAAACTTTTGTCAGAAGCAGAAAAATAGATTTATAGTAAAGTCACCTTTTCTTCCTGTTTCTCGCCTTACTGTCTGTGTATATGTTGCTGATTGGGGAAGAAATACAATGCCTGACAATAAGTAAAGGAATGAGAAAAAATGGGCCAAAAATGAGAATATCCACATTCTGGATAGTCAAGAGTTAGCTATATTGATATTAAAGTGGAAAGATTCTTATTAATTTAATTTGCTATATACAATATGTGTGTATGAGCACATATACATTATGTAAGTGTATAAATAAATACAAACTCTTACACACATCTATACGTATATAATGCACCTGTGCACGTGAGCACACACACACATGCACACAAACATATATACAGTTGACCCTTGAACAACATGGGTTTTGAACTATATTTTTTTTCAGTAGTAAATGCTACAGTACTACACTGAATCGAGGAGGTGAAACTGTGGATATGAGAGCCAACTCATAAAGTTATACATGGATTTTCCACTGTGCAGAGGGTCAGTGCCCTTAACCCCCAAGGTGTTCATGGATCAGCTGTGTATAGAGAGACAGAGACAGAGAGACAGTGAGATGGAGAATACAACACAAAGAACATTCTTTTATCCTTGGAAAATATCATACTATATCTCTATATTTCCTATATATTTTCATGCTGAATGTAGGACATACATTTTGCTGGTTATATGAAATATATTTTTAAAGACATAATTATTATACCTTAGTTTTGTTAGTAAGATATCATTATTAGTAGTACTAAAGAATATTGTTAATAATAAAATATTGTTAATAACATTTTAGAGATGATGTTAATTAAAAAAATTTTTTTCTTTTTATTGGAAAAAAGCTATCATAAAGGAAGCTATTGGAGCAGAGTAATGTCTATTTCACTGTTACTTATTTCCACATGTAGACATACTGAAACGTGCACGCACAAAGTTTAAACTACTATTTAAAACACATTTCATATAAAAAGATAAATAAAATAGACTATTCTTTCATACTTAGCATTATGAAAATATAGTATGTTTAGAGCTTTGATGAGGGGGAAAAAGAAGATAGAAATTTCTAATGTTTCTTAGAATAGTGTTTCCAGCGCTGTCATGCTGACACCTAGATCTTTGTTCAACACACAATGGCACTCAAGATTTTTTTTTTAATGAATTAATTAAACAACAAAGAAACAACAGCCTGGTAGGAGGAAGAGGAGGAAAGAAAACATGAAGATTTTTAAGGAAATAATGGGAACAAAGTAGTGGAGCCAAAGGTTTTTTAGTAAAGAGGTGGAAACCAACTTGAAAAATGTTTTCTCCCCATTAAGTATGGGTGCAATGCTAATGTTTTGCTCTCTTCCCTTGAGGGTATAGAGAAGGCTCAAAGGACTTTTCAGAGTATTAACAAGTGTGATCTTTTGCGACAGGCTTCTAAGCCACAACCCATACTCCTGCCCTTCTGAGTTGTGTGAAATGGTTGGGAAGTAGCCTTACCATGTGAATGAATTGTAAGAATCAAATAAGATGAATGCATCAGCACTTTGAAGCAATAAGGTTTCCACAGCCATGGAACGCTAACTATTATTGCCATAATTGTGATTATTGTTAATAACAAATGCAGAAGTGGCTCAAAAATTCATATTGCTCAAAATTGTACTCAAATATTTCTATAGTCATAACAGTTGTGGTTCTTTTATTTGTCTTCCTAAACTATAATTGCTAAATTACTAATGATTAAAGTGCATTTAGACCTGAATTTGAAACCTACCATGCAACTGCCAAAATAATGGCAAGCCCCTTCCAACCGTGCCTAACAAGTGCTGGGAACCTATACCCTGCCCTAATGATACTTTATACAGAACCTATCATTCTATAGAGTTGAGTTTTAAGAAACAGATGCATTTCTGTAGAAACATTGCAATTTTATTATGTTCTTTATGTTTTAATTAGATCTCCTGGAAAACATCGAGGCACATGAATTAAAAGTAAAACTATAGAGTCTGCAGGAGCACTCATTATTATATATCTTTAGATTTCATTATGCTTTTGGGTTGAGTACTTTACCATAGTCTTTCCAGATGGCGATTTTACCCGTAGCACTCATGCATAAAATGCCACCCCACAGGTTAACTTACCTTGAGTCTTCCATCAGATCTAAGCTTGATTAAGCATTTGGTGGCACAGGTTCTCAATGTACTAACTGTCAGCTGCATTAAAATATATCATCAGCTTTTTATCCTACTGTTGTTCCATACTGACTTTTGTTCGTTATCAATATCGCTGAGGACCAAAAAATTAATAGGATATTTTGCATTGTTTTATCTCCTAAGAAATCCCTTCATCCACTTCCATTTTAATAGGCCAACATCACTTTCAAATGCACTTACTTTGTTTGATTTTTGCTAATTAGTTTTGGTCGACAAACTAATGAAGAACCTATATTTGAAGTACAGTATTAGGCAAAAGTATAAATAAGAAGCACTCCTTATTGTTAAGGAGCCCAGGGTCAAGAAGACATGACCATTGTGTAATTAATCATTTGCAATACAGCAGGATACATGAAGTGGTTTTAATGGTTTTAGAAAAGATGTAGGTAATTTAAATCTCCAAGTTGCTTTTTACCTTCAACACATTATCTAAAAAATTTCACAAAAATGTGGTTTAGCTAATATCCTCTCAACTAAAGCCTTCTGTGGGTTATTTTGTCTGCAGTTTTCCAGTGCAATATTAACTGATATTCCTCATAATGAACATGAAGCAATCTAAGATAGAATGCTTCTGAATCATTAAATGCCTTTATTAAGCACTGGGTTAATTTGTTATTACATTTTTTATTTATTATTTTCTAATCTCTTGAAAATTGAAATTGTCTGTCCAATATACAAAATCAGTTTTTATGCAGCTGCTTGATTAAGAAGAAAATAGTTCTCTAATCATTCTAGAACCCCAAAAGTACACTTTCTCATGCTTGATAAAGATTTATAAAATATTAATCACCTACCAAAAATTATTCACTAGCCTTTAAACTCTATGCTTGTATCACAAGGATTGAACTTGTTCAGAGAAAAGAGAATATTTTGTATTAATAATTGTAAGTAGCAGTACCTATGCTAGATTCTGTCATATTTTGGTACACAGAATCCTAACCCATCCAAAGTTATTTTTTTCTACCTGTATTTTTGCTTCTTTGCATTCCTCAAATATAATGTAAAACAAAACAAACAAACTATGTCAAAGAAAATTTTAAAAACTGGATTTTCAAATAGGATTTTCTCTATTGTCAGTTCTGATATTTACACACCATAGCAATTTCTTTTTTGTATTGTCCATTTTCCATTTTTGTTTCGTTTCTGTTTTCTGTTTTCTGCACTCTGCTTATGCCTTTCCTTCTTTTCCAGTTTCATTTCCCAAAAGTTAAGCCTGGATTAATTCTGCTTTATCTCTGAGGTTTGTGCTCTAGATTATCATCACCATATCCAGGAATTGATGAAAGATGACCTTTCCTAGAGTTTGCCAGAGATCTTTGCATTATCACTAGTAATTCAAATAGTATGGACAGCTCATTTCTAAAAGAAAATACTGGTGTTGACAGTCTTAAAAATATTTTTATCAAAAAAGATGACAAAGAACTGATTGCAATGGATTGTGTTGCTCCCATTTCACGATATTGACTTCACGCAGTGGGATTTACAACTTATCTTTCTAACTAACTGCCAACTAGCCAACAGATTAACATAAAAACTCTATCATTACTTTCTTTCCATCATCTTTCTTCTGTGCGCTTATGCCTAGGCTGCTGAGTTCCCATGCAAAAAAAGTTTACCCTGCCATGAAATGTGTAGTCAAATCGAAATAATATTCACCAAGTTCAGCCAGGCCCTCAAGGTACCTTTCAAATCCTGTGTATTCATATTGCATCATCTCTCCTGTTCTTCAAGTTCCCTCTATCCTCTCACCAATCTATATTCCAGCCATTGAAATCCCAGATTTTGCTCACATTCTCCTTTATTGCATAAAATATTTTTTCTATCTATTATGAGTAAAGTTCCAGCATAGGGACTTGTCACATAGCCAAGATATGTGACTGCTAGCATAGTGTGTTAGAAGTCCCTTCTTTGTGCAATTTGAGATTCCCCTGGAAACATCTGCCACTCATCAGATAATATAGTAGATTATTTGTTTACTTGTTTCTCTTCTTTGACTATGAGCTGCTTGAAGACAAACTTCAAGTTTTTCTTTATTTCTCCAGCCACTTTAGCAAAGATTTTGAGCTTAATAAATTCCTTCAAGATAAATGGAATGCATTTGAAGATTTGGAAGATGATTTAAAGAGACATTTAACTCAGTGACAAGCAAGAATATTTTATACACCAAATGTCATCTATTAGTGACTGGGCCCTACATGTTGCTGAAGTCAGTGCTGAATGCCCACAATACTGAATTAGAAACTAAATCTCATGAAATTCGAATAACGTCATTAGATATACTTGTGGATCAATTTAGGCTCTGCTTTTGATTAAAATCACATATTTGAGAAGTAATTTTTGTAACAAACTAAGAATTTTGACTATAAAGTTCTATACCTCCCAACAAACAAGACACAGGAAATAGAAAAACATATTGGGTGTGTAAAGTAGCAAAGTGGTTTCTAAACCATGTCTTCAAAACAGGTAGACGTAGAAGGATCATTTCTCAGAAATCGAACTCTCATCAAATGTGGCTTAGGATCTGTTTAATGTGAAATAATGTCACTTATCTACTTGTGAAAGTCAAATGCAATGTTTCAAGGCTGAATTTTCAGGAGTGAAGGAGTCAGTGGTATATTTAGCATTGATGGGAAGCCATAATGTTTTCTTTTGGGGGATTCTTAAATGACGAAAATCATTCAAGTCCACCTTCCAACGAATGTGCTCATTCACTATTTCAGATCAAAGTGTGTTGTGTGGAGACTTCAGATAAACCTGAGACTGCTGTTTATGTGGGATCTGAATAATGGAAGGCTAAAATACATATCTGTATCTTGCTACAAGCTGGGAAAGGGAGAGAGTGGGAAAGAGAGAGAATGATGCTAGTTAAAGCAAAAAGCCAGAATGAAAATGCAGTATACTATATGATTCCATTTATAAGATATTAGAATGTTCTGGAATGGGTAAAATATAGAACAGAAAACAAATTTGTGGTTATCAGGGGCTGCAGGTAGAGGAAAGATTTTGTAACAAAGTGACATGAGAATATTTGAGGGCTGAGGGAATTATTCTATATCCTGATTCTGGTGGTGGTGGTCATAGAATTGTAAGCATTTGTAGAAACTGATAGAACTAAATACTAACAAGGATGAAATACTTAAATTAAACTTTTAATTTTGAGATAATTATTAATTGAGAAACTGTCTCAACTATGAGGAGTCTAAAAAGACATGACAACTAAATGTAATACAGTATCCTGGATGGGATCCTGGAAATGAAAAAGGACGTTATGTAAAAACTAAGGAAATGTGAAAAAGTGTGGACTTTAGTTAATAATAATGTATCAATATTGTTTCATTAATTATAGCAAATGTACCATACTAAATAAGATTAAAAATAGAGGAAACTGGGAGTGTGATATATGGTAACTCTCTATCCTATCTTTGCAATTTTTCTGTAAATCTAAAGTGGTTCTAAAAAAAGTACATTTTATTTGGAAAAAAAGTAAAGAACATGTTTGTAATTACCTTAAAAACAAAAAAAACCCTCTCATTTAATCATACGCTTTTTTTGTGAGCCGTTGATTATTTTTTAATTAGACATAGTAAAAAGTTATAATAACACATGAAATTCTCTGTTTTCCAACAGATTGTTTTCATTTAACCCACATCTTCACATAAGTACTCTATAGTGAACGTGTGCTCATGTGACAGTGTTGAGGAAGACTGACAACAGCTGATGTTTATAATGACCTTAAGGAACTGGCCTTATCCAAAGATGGTCACCATGCCCAGTTAAATTTTTTGTCAAATATCACTTGCGGTGACATGATTCTTTGAAAGTTCTTAATCATACAAGGCATGAATAGCCTTTTAATAGCTAGAACAGCCCTTTCATTGTATTTAAATAAGTACAAATTATTGATGACTGCTGATTCCAAACCTTTTAGGTTCTTGATTCCAAATATAAATATGCATGGTTAGTTACCTATTTAGTTAGTTTGTAAATCGATAAAGTCCAATTTCCCTCACCTCATTAATGTTTATTTCCTTTCCATTATGGCTTTTCACTTTGTAAATTCAATGCTGATAAATGCTTTCTATTATCATTCTCTTTTTTGCTTTATGGAAACTCAGAAACATCCCTTGTTATTAGCACTGATATTTAGGCATGATTCCAATCTTCCTTTAATGATCCCTTAGGTGATTTGAAGTTTGTATTTCTAATCTGCAATTCATATATTCCCAAATTAGATTATAAATTCTTTGTAGACAGGATCTTTTTTTTTTTTTCTTTAGTATCTGTATTGTGCTGGGGCTAGTAACAGCACTACATAAATATTAGATGTTGACAAATAATGTAATTACACAGAAATCATGTTTACATTAAAATTTGATTGGAGAAACTGTCAATTAATTAGAATTTTTAAATATTAGAATTAGTCTATTTATACATGTGCTGCTAAACTGAATGTTGTAAAAATAGATCTAACTATTTGTACATATTTACAAATTGCTATAAAATTACACTGTTTGGATATCACCTTTGGGTGCTGATGTTAGTCTCTGGACGTTCTTTCTCATGGTGATGATCTTTTATAAGTTTGGGAGTTCCCCAATACCCGGAAGAGTTAAACTTCCTTTATATGACACTTTCCTGAAATTGAGAAGTTGGGTGCTAAATTGTTTTTTGAAATTGATAATATCATGACTTTGAAGAGATAGAAACACTTGTCTTCCCTTCACTGGGAAACTTCATCCAGAGCAGTGACCTTTAATTGATGTTTATCACACCTACAAATATAAATTCCTTTTATTCTCAGCATCAGTCCACAGAAGGACAAAACTGCAGTTCACAATGGAAGAAAATTCTTTAAAAAGTTTCTCTTCTCTTTCCAGTATAGTAGATACTCTCAACATGTCCTTAATGTTTTTAAGTCATTTTGTAGATGTGATTCTTATTTGATTCATGATCACATTGTCTTTCTACAAGCCCCCAAATGGGTGTTCAATCTTTCCAGTTTTCATCTAACTTACCCAGAACCACGTGATTTCTGTTCTTCTTCTAAGAACTGCTTCTGGATCAAGTAAGGAGGCCTTTCTTTGCTGATGCTGGGATAGAAGCTGCCACTGAAGCGGCTGCAGCCTGGATAGAAGACTTTAGTCAGCATCTCCAGCCAGGAAGTTCACAGACCACAGCCATCATCGCGGGCACATGCACACTTGTGTTGCTGGGCTTCCTTCTGACACTTGAAGGCTTGTAAAATCTTGAATCTGCGCCATGCCAAACACCCAGTGAACTCTCGAATTTGCCATCTAACTGGAATATCTCCAGAAGGAAATTCATCTTCTCACATCAATCTGGAAAGCTTAGAAGTAGAGCTAGTCGGGGTAGGAGATGGAAGGCCCTCCCCGCTGGTTGGTGGGAAAGCTGGTACATTGCAAAGGCACCACCTTTTGACTACTTTTTCCTCATATCTCAAGGTCTAACTCCTGCAGTTTCAATCACAGGTTGAACAAGTTGACTTTTTCTACACCTTAGCTAACTTTTCATTATCCTCTAACATTATATCAACATTTTATCTACATTTATTGTTGAAAGAAACCACTTTGGGAGTATGTACTGAGAGGAAGCATCACTCACTTCTTCCTTGAGAAAGCCTTCAGATTTGAGCTACGATATCAGTTCTTCCCTGTGTCGCCACACTGGCAGAGTGGAGGCACAGGGAAGAAATGATATTGTAGCTCAAATCTGAAGGCTTTCTCAAGGAAGAATTCTTCTTTTTAAGTGAAAAAGACCTCAGTCTTTTCTCTTAAGTCCGTCAATTGATTAGATAAGGCTCAACCACATTATGGACAGTAATCTGCTTTACTCAAAGTCTAAAGGTTTAAATGTCAATCATATCTAAAAAATACCTTCAGAACAACATCTAGACTGGCATTTGACCAAACAACTGGACAGCATAACCTGGTCAAGTTTACACATAAGATTAATCATCACAACCTGCTTCACCGAATATAGACAGAGAAAAGGAGAACCAAGACCATCCTTCTGGCAGACTCAAGGTCATCTGAGGCCATAGAGTCCATAGGCCTTGGCACTCCATGAGTACTAGGATTCTGAAACTCCTGTGACCGGTCCTCCCTTGGGTATATAGTGATAAGCATTAGTGCAATGACCACTCCACTTCATGACCTCCATTTCTCTGCAGTGGCTAGAGCTAGCAATTACTTCTGGAGTTTGATTGAAGGTTTTTTAAGAATCAGCTTTAGCCAATAAACAAGCAAGTAGACTTTTGACCCTAGTTAGCTTCATAAATATATTTAACTTATTTGGAAGCCCTTAGAAAGCTTTATATTCCAGTAGAAATTTGGTTTTGAGATGTCCAGATCATTGTCTGCTTTTTTCACTTCCCTGGGCCTTTGTAGATATAGTTTGAGCATATGGATGAAGCACTGGATGGAAAAGTTGGAAATAACATGGAGACGGTGTAAAGATTTTGGGGAGAATTATCAAAAATTTGTCACCTGCATGAAAAGTTGCAAGCATTTTAATTAACTGAGACTTAGAGAGGTGATTCAGATGGACTGTATTAGTGAAATAACCATTATTAAATGTTTGTAGCAACATCTGGAGAAATAAATATGTTCAAGGTTCTTTTGGTATCCAGGTGTTTGTCTAATAAATCAAGTTCTATGTTGTCCATGGATTGAAATTGGGTAGAAGAAAATGAACTATTTATTTTGACTTATCTGACAATGTGAAAGGGCTCTCAGTTATTCTAACGAATAGAAGAACCTAAAAGATTTTAAAGAGCTGCTAGCAGCTTGTTCACAAATAAGTATACTCTTTTAGCAGCAACTCTGTTGACTTTGCTCTTCTGACTTGGTTATGTAACAAAAATATTCTCTCACTTTCTCTTCCTTTTTTTTTCCTCGAGGACGGTAATTTCAGCATAACATTTTAATTTTCCAAAGTTTTTTTAAATTTTATAAATCTAGTTGTCATTTACACTTTTTATTAGCAACACCAGTCCTAGGAACTATTCCACAATACAAGGTATCATTTATTTATCATCACTGCTCCTATTTATTTGTTTTCCTGTGGCTTTAACTGGAATGCCATTTTTGATACCAGATAACATTTAAACACCAAAAGTCAGGACCTTTGAAATTGCCTGGTATATATAGTGTTTAATATTTCTCTCTTTTGCTGGGTGATAATCTTGAACTAATTTGATTTAATCAGTTTGCAGAATTTCTAGAAAATCATGGTGCTTTATGTGTTTTGAAATGCAGCTAAATTTTTTGAACTTCCCCTTATGTTAATTTTAAATGCCAGCAGAGAACCAACTGCTGTGAAAATTAATGACTAAGTTATGCCATCCTGTCTTCACTTTGCACTTGAGTGATACTGTACTCTGAGAATGTAGGCAACACAGGAAGTAAACTCAAGTAATACAAATGACACCAAAGAACAGTAGTCTACCTGCTATTTGGCTGAGAAGGCAAACTGACAATTCTATTCTTTTTTTCTGTAGACAATTCTTCTTAAGGAAATGATGAAAAAATGTTGTCGTTCTTGTGAATCCTAGAGAGTAGTGTTTGAACGTGTTGCTATGGGATTCTATTGTATTACTTGTATAAAACTATTGTATTTGTTATTTCTATTCCATTGTGTCATGCATCACATTCAAAGAGATCTGTGAGACCCTAAGTTCCACAATCCCAAAGCCACACTGCTCTGCGTGAGACAGTGCAAAAGACAGCAGTGTGGAGTTCCTCATTCTAGGGATCAAACTTTGGCCCAGCCCTGCCATTTCTCAACTTGATCAATTTCTTTAATGGCTCTGAGGATCACTTCCCTCATCTGTAAAATGCAGATAATGGCCCTAATCATATACATTGGATTCTGATGAGAAGTTATTTGTGTTAAGCATCTAGTCCATAGTAGACAGTTAATAAATCATAGTTATAATAACAACACTTACCAATATTGCATTATACAATGAAGACCAATCATAGAGAAAAAGAGACATATTCTTTCTATGCTATGCCAAGACTCAGTGTGATACACTACACATTTGTAGACAACAGACTGCCTTCAGATACTTCACTCACATGTTTTTGCTACAAATGATCTCAATACTAATGAAAAAACAAACAGACATTATATTTGACAGGAACACTAGGAAAGCATGTTTTCCTTTTAATATTTTGATCCCAGAATTGAATGTGGAGAGTTAATATCAATGTTTTTTGTTGTTGTTTTTGCTACTGACCCAGAAAAAGATTTTTTTCCTTGAGAGCAGAATATGTGCAGAGTTAAAAACATTCCAGAGGAATGAAACATAAATCATAATTGTCTGAGCACATTTTTGGTGAGACTAAATAGATTTTTTACCCCCTTTTTTGTCTGCAGAAGTCACCCACGTTGGACTGGATGACTTTGAAATGCATTAATAGAATAATCAGTTAGTTACAAAACTGATTAAATAAAGCACAACATTCCCAATAAATTTAAATGGTATTGTATGGGTGGGAGTGTAGTTTCTATCTAGCTGTATCTATACTACATTCCAGCCATTAACAGAAACTTAGCACTGCAGTGTAACAAATCTATGTGCTAATTAAAACAATGTCTTATCTGCAGTTAAGGGAAATAATAAAAGGTTAATAATGTGTTTTTTGAAGAAATAAGCAGATTCTAGATTTTGAGTTCGTAGAACCTGAGCTCCCATTCTCACTCAGGCAAATGAAGCGACTGAGTTGGGAGGCAGAAGTCCCCGCAAACCGTGTAGCCATATGTGTGTGTGCTTCAGAGGACCATGAATCAGCTCAGAGTTGTCTTTACTTCTTGACAATTTGTGAAAGCTAGAAGCGCTTGGTGCCATTTGCCTCATTTAACTTTCTCTTCCCAGCCCGACTGCATGTGTCAGGAGACATTAAGCAAACACTAAGAATTCATGGGCACAGACTTTTATCTGTCTTGTTTCAGATGTTCATATATCCCACTTTGCTCTCCTCTAATTTCCAGGAATCATCCACATTGCCAGTTCCCCAGGACTTTACTTCTGATGCTCAACAACTCCGCTTCTGCTATCCAGCTATTCTGATCTCAGATTTCTATTTCTTTCTTTCTTTATCATGGAGACCTTCACTCATCTGGCAACACTTGGAATGTTTGATTTTCTTTTGTACTCTCATTGTGCCTAAATCGGCTATTCTACTAGAGTTGTCTTGATTCATGAGTAGTTTAAGCAACCGAGGAGCAAAATATATGTTCCCATTTCCATAATTTTATGGAAAAATTTCACCTTCTGTTTTAGTTTATGATCACCTAGGGATAGACTAGAGTTATTATTTCAGAGAATAAATACAGAGAGATAATGTAATAGTCAGATCATGAAACTGTAATGAATTAGAATAAAATCCTACCTCTGTTGCTTATTAATTATTTGACTTGAGCCGAACTCTCCAAGTTTGACAAAAATATTCTCATCTGCAAAATGGGGTAATAATAATATCGACCTCATAGGATTGTGGTCACGAGTGCAAGAGATAACAATATGAAGTCCTTGTTTCTTTTGTCACTGAGAAAACACTCAGTAAATAATGGCTATTATTTCAGCCATCATTTTAGCTTTTTGTTTTAATTTTAGCCCTTCAGAGAATTCAAAATACCTAGATAGGAGTTTTAGCTTTCACCATTTTTATCTGTTGCTATTTCTGATAGTCATTAAAATAATGACCTCACCTCACTGTCACTAGTCCAATATTTCACTAATTTGCTTAAAAGGAAGAAATCTTAGAATCCATCACTATACGTTTTCCCCATGTTTCTATGCAGCAGAATTATCTCCTTAAGAAGTATTTTATATGTCTACTGTACTAGTATATATTAATGGCAAACGTTCAATTTTCTTTTCCATAGTGTATTTTAGATATCCATTTTTAAAATTTCTGTCTTCAGCTTAATAAGCTGACTAATGTCCATAACATCACCAAATACATTCTGCACCCAAAGACCTTCGCTTCCTTGCAGCCACAGTTCTAGCGATTATCTTTAAGCCCGAGAGTATAATTCTTTGTCAATAAGTGTCTGCCCTGTAACACAGTAAAACAAATATTATGAAATTTATGAAGAATAATAGATATATAGTTTGGAGAATAAAGAATATCCTTTCCCAAATTAAGCATATTTCTATTACTATAATAGTGTGTAGAGCAAGTTTATTTATTTATATTTATTTATTCAGGCCATGGAAAATGCCTGTGACTAACCAGTGTTGGAAAGCATTTCCTTTTCTAGGCCTGAGAGCCGAAGCTCAGGAAAGATAAGTGACTTTCTCCAAGGCAAAGTAATTGCTGTAAACAGACTAGAATCTAGGCCTTTGATGATAAATTCTGGGATGAGTTTGCCGCTGTCACCTCTTATGTGTATTTTATAATTTTATTTTATTTTTTTTATTTATTTTTATTTATTTATTTTTAAGTTTAATTTTTATTTATTTATTTATTCATGGCTGTGTTGGGTCTTCGTTTCTGCGTGAGGGCTTTCTCTAGTTGCCGCAAGTGGGGGCCACTCTTCATCGCGGTGTGCGGGCCTCTCACCATCGCGGCCTCTCTTGTCGCGGAGCACAGGCTCCAGACGCGCAGGCTCAGTAGTTGTGGCTCACGGGCCCAGTTGCTCCGCGGCATGTGGGATCTTCCCAGACCAGGGCTCGAACCCGTGTCCCCTGCATTGGCAGGCAGATTCTCAACCACTGCGCCACCAGGGAAGCCCTTATGTGTATTTTAATGATAAACATTCTGTTGATCTTGGAATTGTTAGTGGATTCATATCTAGGGTATGTTCTCGTAAATGTCCCCATCCCATTCATAAGAAAATGGGCTGAGTTGCACTATCCTACAGTTTTGAAAATCATTGCTTTTCATAAACTGGCTTATGATACATAGGTTTTTAACACTTTAGCTGACAGACAGTTGCTGGTTAACCTGTGTTATACCATCATGCTGCTGAAGTGTACTAAAATATAGAACTTACACAACTGAAATTTCTAAAATAAATAATTATAATATAGTAAGTAAGACAATATACAGATATACGATTAAAGTTTTGCTACTTATTTGGTTTGGCTTAAACTATGGTTTTTGACTCCGCAAATATATGTTCTGGTAAAGAGGACATTTTAGTGGAATGCTAATTATTTCTTGAGCTGCTTCAATTTTGAAAATTGCACCATTGTGCTGTACTCCATATAGTGAATGAAAAGGCTATTAAGAAAAAATGTTCTCCGTGCTCTTGGTAAGCTTAAATGGAGGATGAAAAAAATAATGGAATGTTTTGAGTGGTATTATAGCTCTGCTCTAGTTTGAGAACAATCAACAACTCTTTTATGAACCTCTTTGGCACAGCTTTGCAAAATGTCAAATTTTAAATATTCAATAAGTGCTTGCAGTATGCCATTTCAATTGTAAGTTACTAAAGCCTTCATATACAAAGTGCAAACTGGGTGTGACAATGTTCCATTTCTATGTTCATCCCACAGAGGGATATTTATTAACCTGTGTGCCCCTCCCTCCCTCCCCAGGCTTCCCCTGCCTTCACATCTAAGCTTCTCAGGCTAATGATCCCCTGACCTCAGAGGTATCCCTCTTATTTCCTTCTTGCATTTTGGAAAATTGGAGCAAAGTCAGTCTTTTAAAAAAATTTTTTAAAATTTATTTTATTAAGTACAGTTGATCTATAATGTGTTTTCTGCTGTACAGCAAAGTGATTCAGACATATCTATTGATCTATCTATCTCTACATTCCTTTTTGTATTCTTTTCCATTATGGTTTATCACAGGATATTGAATATTTTTCCCTGTGCTATACAGTAGGATCTTGTTGTTTATTCATTCTATATATGATAATTTGCATCTGCTAATCCCAGACTCCCAGTTCATCCCTCCCTCACCCCTGTCCCCCTTGGCAACCACAAATCTATTCTCTATGTCTGTAAGACTCTTTCTATTTTGTAGAAAAGTTCACCTGTGTCATATTTTAGATTCCACATATAAGTGATATCACATGGCATTTGTCTTTCTCCTTCTGACTTTGCTCTTTAGCCTGACACTCTGAGGTTTTTCTCCTCTCTGTCACTGATGCTTCAGAAGAGGATGAGCCTTGGATCCATGAACCAAAGGGGATCTGGACCACTCAACTCCAGTCAAGGTATGTACTAATAAGAGCTTTAGCCTGTCTCGTTATCTTTCCTATATCACTTGCTAAGTAAACACACATTGTGAAAACAAGCACTCATTTTTTTAAGAGACATCAGAAATCTAACCCCACATTAAGGAAATTATCCTATTATAGAGAAATTTTATCATCAGTACATGATAGGGGAAAAAATAACCAAACCAAACCATGATCCTTCAGTTATGCAGGGAAGCATTAGTTACTTCCTGCATTGTCTGAAATGAGCTTGCCAGTTAAAGGAAAACCACACCCTTTAATTAAATTACAAAAGGGATCATGTTCAACTCTTTTGCTAACTGATGTGTTATCTTGTTGAATTCTTTTTGATTCTGGGTCTTATTCTGCTAAAATAATATGGAGAACATTGTACTTGTTTGGCTTATTTTCTCTAAAAACTGAACAGTAACAAAAGACACTGAAAATGAAGTTCAAAGCTGAGCTTCAAAGGAAAAGATAATTCCTCTGATGTGTCGAGATCAGAGAACCTGACTAAGCTAGATTCTAATATGACAAGGAGAAATTAAATCTAAATCAAGATGCAGTGAAAATACAGCTTTTAGTCAAAGAGAATGAAGTTCACATCCTAGCTTTATCACTTGCTCACTGATGCATTTGGGACTGACTTCACCTTCTCAATCCTCAGTTTCCTCTGCAGTAAAATGGGGTCCACCATGCCTGCTTTATCACATAGTTGAGTGGAGTTACTCACATGACGAATGGGGAGTGCTTGGCTCATTAGAGAATCTCAACATGTATTAGAAGCTTCCCTCTACAGTACAGGTCACATAATGTAAATAACTGAGATTCAAGTAACCATGCATATGCAACACTTTTATCTCTGTGATGCTACATAAATCAGGCGTTCCTCCACTTTTCTTCTCCCTAACTCACAGGGCATTTTGCGGAGCCCTAATGAGATAATGCATCTGAAAATGATTTGTAAGCTAAAACATACCTTTTCAAGATATGGTAACTCTTATTTTTCTGAAGGCTTTTCCTATCTGATAACATATTTAACTTATATGATTTCTGTGAGCTAGGTAGGACAAATGATATTTTTCCCATATTATAGAGAGCAAGGACTTCTCAAAGTTTACACTGTGAGATGATGGTCAATTCAGGGATAGAATTCAGAATCTTAACTCTGGCCTTTGTGTTATTTCCATTCTCAGATGCTTGTTTTGCTTTTGATTATGTTGCCGATGTGTTGAAATTTCTCTATTGTTTATTTTTCAGTAAGGTAGTTGAGACCCTTCATTCTTTGAACTCTCCTGACGTTCTTCAGTGAGTTAAGCTAGTGGTCCACCAGTTTAGGAGAAAATATTCAAGCAGGAGGGATATGAACTGGCTTTGATGGGTTGACTTTTCTGACTTCTTGTTGCATTGTGGCCTTTGCTGTGTTCTGAGTAACAATTCTTTATGGTAAAACAAGTATAAGCACAGAGAATAGCAGCCATGTATTTTCCTTTCTGCCCTAGGCTTTAACCTGCCAATGTCTCTATACAGAATACGTGGACCTCAATTAGAGAGTTAACAAAGTGACTGCCTCTTTTGAGCAATTTGAAAAACGCTTTGGTTGGACTGAAGACGCCGTTAAAAATAAATTCTTAAGACTTTCTATTAACAATGGCAGACTAAAGTTGTTTCTTTTTTTCTTGATATTATGTAAAACAAAAGACTGAAAAGAAATGGAAAATAATACTCTTATCTTTAGAGAAAATGTACACATCCATAGCTCAGAAATCTAGTTCATAAAAAAGAAGTTGCACATACTATATGAAGTTTACCACAAATCTCTAAAGAGTGGCAGAGCTAGTGGTAGTACAGTGGCAATGCATGTAAGAGGGCTAGTATTCCTGAGCTCTAACCCTTTTTTCATCACTTAATAGCCATGTGCCTTTGGGGAAAATACTTATTCACTCTCTGTGCCTCAGTTTCTTCATATGTAAACTGGGTATAATTACTCGGGTACCTCATGTGGGTATTGTGAAGATTAATTGAATCATTACATGCAGAGTGCTTGAAACTGTCACATAGTAAGCACTCAAAAGGTAATTATGTTTATTATCCTCTCCTGAAGAGTAGATAAAGCATGGAGTTTCCCCAGGAAGTCATATAATTTGAGGGAAAAAGCCAATGACTATAGTTTAGAATAGCAATCTTGGTGAGAGGAAGAAAGTTGCTCCAAAGTGTCTATGCACAGTTAAATGTCATAGAGTGTCAAGAAAGTCAGAGCAGAATGAGAAAATCTGCAGGCACATCATCTTTGTAAGAAGCAAGCTGTTGGAATGACAAAATGCAAGAGACATTTGTTAGTTATAAGCCTTGCTGTTCTTGATCAGCAGAAAAATAAAGAAACACCACATAAAGAACTTTGACAAAAAGAGGGTGGAATGTGGGTGAGTTCCTTCCTTTGAGCATTGAAGACTTCCTGCTAACCCAGAGTAGAACCATACCTGCTAGGTCAACTGCTGATGAGAAAATCAACAGTCCAGAGATCAAATATTTTACTCAACACTATTTTCTTAACTATTGGGCAATGAGAAATACTTCCACTTAATGAGCAATAATTTAAAATAACCAGATCATAGCAGTTTTAAAATAAATTCAAAAACTGTAAACAACACAGATGTCAATCAAAAGCAAAATGAATAAACAAATTATTGTATATCCACGTATTAAAATACAACTCATCAATAAAAAAAATGAGCAACTAATGCATGCAATAAGGATGAATTAAAAAAAAAATCCAGAGAGACAGAAACCAAACTCACAAGAGAATGCATTGTATGATTGATTCCATTTTATGACGTTCAAGAACAGACTAAACTAATCTACAGGAAAATAAATCAAAACACTGTTTGCCTCTGGGAAGGAGTTAGGGATGACTATGAAAGGGCAAGCAGAAATTTTTGCAATGATATAAATGATATAAATGTTATATCTTGATGGGGGGTATAGTTTATGATGGGGGCATGTATGTATTTGACAAAGATAATCAAACTATAGCATTTATATCTTAAGATCATAAGTTTTATATTAGATATATTATATCCAATTAAAATATAAAAAAGAGAAAGCAAATGGCTTGTGAGCAAAACATTAAAAAAAAAGGAAAAATTAACTTTATAACTTTTGCATTCCAGTTTTATTTTACCAACAAACAAGTAAAATTATGAAGAGAGGGAGAAGAGAGAGAGAGGGAGAGGAGAGATATAGATAGAATGCTTTAAAGAACTCAAAGGAGGTGTGCAGTATCTTAGAGAAGAAACCATAGTATTGGTTGAAGAGGAAGAGTAAACTGGATGAGTTTAGGGGAAAATGCAAAGGAAATATAATACCATTCAAGAAATACATCATAAGCATGATCAGGGTAATGGAAGACAAACTTGCAAAAACTGAATAAAATGAAATGGGCAACAACAAAAATTATAGAGTATAGCAGAACAAAATTGAAACACAGAAAAACTCAATAAAAGTCTAATCGATGCCTAAAAAGAACAGAACTGAACAATAATATAGAAGAAATGTTTAAAGACATATTGGAAGAGTCAATGAGTAAATTGTGATTATGTTAGGAAAAAATAATAATAAAGGATGAAAAACACCAAGACATCTCCAAATAAAGTTATTTCCATGAAATATAAAAAATAAAATTCTACAGTAGTTAACACAAAAATAAGATCAAGTGATATAACTGAGGAAGACTATGGAAACTTCAGCTCTCTTCAAAAAAAAACATGCAATGTTAATAAACAGAGAATCAATATCCAAAAAGTCACCAGGTAAAGAATTCCATTTTTTAATAATAGAAATTATTTAGAACTATTTTTCAGACATGCATAATGTTAGGGATTGGAGTTTTCATACGTTCTAACCAAGCACCAGAGTATGAGATTATGTTCCTGGTCAGTGCTCAACTTACCTGTAGATATTAGCCTCCTCTTATCATATCTCCCTCAAAGTTGCTATACTCTGAAATTTCACATACAGAGTTTAATCCATTTGTATTGGGGCTACTTGCATCTTACCTAGATGCAAATATTTTCCAAACAAGTCACACACCTTAATTGAAATGAATCTATAATGAATCTACTACAAAGAAAATATGTTGAAAAACCAGCACCTCAAATAAGTATGTGCAATAAATATCAGCATCTCAAATGCATTATCTGTTCATTGCATTCACAATATCCAAGATGTGGAATATTGGTGAATGTCTGTCAATGGATATGGATAAAGAAGATGTGGGGGCTTCCCTGATGGTGCAGTGGTTGAGAATCCACCTGCTAATGCAGGGGACACGGGTTTGAGCCCTGGTCTGGGAAGATCCCACATGCTGCGGAGCAACTAGGCCTGTGGGCCACAGCTGCTGAGCCTGCGTGTCTGGAACCTGTGCTCCGCAACAAGAGAGGCCGCGACAGTGAGAGGCCTGCGCACCGTGATGAAGAGTGGCCCCCGCTGGCCACAACTAGAGAAAGCCCTCGCACAGAAACGAAGACCCAACACAGCCAAAAATAACTAACTAACTAAATGAATAAATTTATAAAAAAAAAAAAGAAGATGTGATACATATATAAAGGAATATTATTGGGCCATAAGAAAGAAGTAAATCCTGCCATTAATGACAACATGGTTGAACCTAAAGGACATCAGGCTAAGTGAAATAAGCCAGACAGAAAAAGAGTAATACTATAATATATAGTCTCATTTATATGTTGAATCCAAAAAAAGAAATGAACTCATAGAAAGAGAGAATAGAATGGCGCTTACCAGGGGCTGGAGGAGGTGGGGTGGAGAATGGGGCAATGATGGTCAAAGGGTACAAACTTCCAATTATAAGATGAATATGTTCCGGGGATCTAACGTACAGTATAGTGACTATAGTTAATAATACCGTGTTGTGTATGAAATTTGCTGAGGGTAGATTTTAAACATTCTCACCATAGACACACAGAAATAGTAATTATGTGAGGTGATGGATGTGTTAATTAACTTGACTGTGATAATCATTTTATTTTATTTTTTTATTTTATTTTTTTTGTGATAATCATTTTACAAAGTATATGTATATCAAATCATCACTGTGTACACTTTAAATATACACAGTTTTGTCAATTATAACTCAATAAAGCAAGAGGAAAAAAAGAAAATAGAGAAACTAAAAAAAACAGAAAACAAAAGAGGTTAAGTTTCCTGGTGACACATTACTAATGACTGGTCCAAAGAGCTTTGAAATCACCCTTGTCTGACTCCAAAAGTTTTGATTTTTTTCATAATGTATTCAAAATCAAGAACCGTTTATTAATAGATGACATTCCTTTTTAGAATTTGCAAATTTGCTTGTATTGCTTGCATTAAATCATTACTAGTGGTAAACAAAACAAAGAAGAAGAGTAAGAAGAAGGAGGAGGAGGAGAAGGAGAAAAAGAGGAAGAAGCAAAGATATTGAGGAAGGAAGAGAAATAATAAGTTGAAACAATGACACTTCTAAAATGAGAGGAGAAAATATCAGTAAGAAGCATTAACAAACAAAAAATGAATGACATCAAGGTGATTTCTTCCTGCTTTACATGTATGCTATGTAATGCCAAGATCTCCATAGTGTTCTTTAAAAATAAAAAATGAGGCCTTTCTTTCCATGAATGATGTAACACAACAATGTAGACTCACAACTATCATTGAAACTCATCCTTGTTTTTTTTTCTAGTGTGCACAGTTCAACGTTATTAAGACTCTAGCTTGAATCGGATTATATGCAACTCCACTGGCTAAAAGAGGCAAAACAAACACAAGAGAACTAAAATGTGGAATATACTGCATAGACAGCCACTGATGCCTCAGACACCCATGCTCCCCCTGCAGCAGCGTGACTTGCCCTTTCCCTAGGGCCTCTGATTTCAGCACAGCAGGACTGGACAGCTCTCTTCACCTTGCTAGGCTTTCCTGCTCTCTGAAGGGAGGCAAGTGAGCCCAAGAGCAAGTGCAGCCCAGAAGGGTCAGTGTGTTAGCACGGTGGGGGACCACCCTCTACAAAATAAGGCCTCAGTCTCCCATCTTTCAGTGGTGTCTGTGGATGAAAAATAATTGCTCTCCATCAACCTCTACAAGGATGAAGTCATTAGCCATTGTAGTTGTTGACCTTCAACACACCCTGAAAGGAGTTCAGGGTGGAGATTAGGAATGAGGTACTCTGTGCTCTGGCAGAACAAGCCTTAGGTAGATATTTTTCAGAAGGTTTTATGAGCCCAATTTCTTGCATCTTTTCACATCTAGAAAAGTACTAAAATCAATGCAGATATCGGCTCCTTGTAACTAGCAGCAACCTTCTGCCAAAACGTGTGCTTGATTGCACATATCCCCCTTCACTAGAATCACACATATACTGACCTCCTCCCTGCCCATCAGTTCAGGGCAGTTCCTAAGAGCTATCTGAGAGGCTATCTCCAAGGCTATAGTCTTCATTTTGACCCAAATAAAACTTAACTCACAACTCTCGACATGGGTTTGAGCTCTGTGTTGGCTCTTTTCTCTCTTTTATTTCTAACTCACTTCACTTCTTTCCTTCTGCTTCCTCAGATCACCTCTCAGATAAGCTACTGACAGACAAAACCTTGCTTCAGAGTAAGTGAAACTAAAATAACAACTTTCAGTATCTATAGGTTAGGTGGTCCTGAGAGCAGTAAGTCAAAGCCAGGAATATAAAATTAAGTTTTAAAATTTGGACTTATCTATGGACCCTAGGCCATGGGGAAGGATCAAGTCACTGGAATGATCCCAGCGAGGCAAATATTCTCCTTGTATAGATTACAGGGTTAAATAAAATATGAAATCACTCCTAAGTAGATTAGCAAATGAAAGAAAATGGATGCCTTCAGTTTTCCAGGAAATGAAGCCGCATAGTCAGTATGACAAGACACTTATGACATTAGCCCAGGCCCCTTCCCATACTGAGAGGGCATAATAAATTGGATTGCAAAAAATTCTCTGCTGTTTGAAGCAATGGAGTGATTGCTAAAGGGGACTGCTTTCTGAAACAACAAATTAATGAGATTCAATTTAAAACACTCCTCAAGATGCCTTCAGTTTATTTTCTCATTAAACGGAAGTCTCAGAGTGGCAGCTGTAATTTTGTTGGGTTAATGATAGTTGAATATGAAAACAAAAAATACAGACTTTGAGGGGATGAAAGGATGGGAGCCTGGATAATAAAATTTTTAGATGATCAATTGTTTCTGATAATTCATCCACTCTGGAAAGTTCATAAAATGATTTATTTTTGGTAAAATGGCTTTTAAACTACTATTTTATGCTTTTTCTAGGTTTTATTTTTCTTTCCTGACCTATTCAGAGCTCACTCCCAAAGGGAAAGTTTAGTTCAAGCTTTCACATTCCAATCTTTCATGGGGGAAGTATAAGGGGTTTTGATTTAACATTGAGGTCAGCCAAGTTCCCTCATTATATGCCTGAAGGTCTCCAGAGATCGGTGGGCAGTGGTGTGTCTTGATTCAAGGGACTTTTCACACTAGCCATTTTTAAAATCATGATGATCTAACCAGGAATTCACTAACTTCTCCAATACACTCCACCAGGGTCATCAAGGCAGAACAAAAGCAAACCAGCTCCAACTAAAACAGCTATGGAAAATTTTAATTTCTATAAAATAGAGCGATCGTAAGTTTTCGTGTGTATACTGTCAAAAACCAACTTTGTGTAGCACCACATTTTACAGAACACTTTCCCATCCTTATGGGACAGAAATAAAACTTACCTGTACCAATGAAGACATGGAAGCTCAGAAGTTAAACGGCAAGAAAAAAGTCTCGAGACTTCCTTGGTGGTCCAGTGGGTAAGACTCCACACTCCCAATGCAGGGGGCCCGGGTTCGATCCTTGGTCGGGGAACTGGATCCCACATGTCGCAGCTAAGTGTCCACATGCCACAACTAAGAAGTCTGCATGCTGCAACTAAGGGTCCCTCATGCCGCAACAAAGATCTTACGTGCCGCAACTGAAACCCAGTGCAGCCTAAATAAATAAATAAATAAATATTAAAAAAAAAAAGAATAAAGTCTCAGCATTAATAAGGGGAAGAGGTAGTCACATGAGGCCTAAAAAAGGACCATGTTTGTAGGTCATCAATAAATATTAGTTATTTGACCATCATCAATCTCTTCTATGACTCGTAATCCTCTCATGAAATTTATGAAAGGAAAAAGACTAGTTGGAAAATGGCATTTTGTACCAGGAGTATCTTCTAAGTTTGAGGAAGAATTACAAAAATATATTCTGTATTTCTAATAAAAATTTATACAATTTGAACATTGCTGCTAATTATTGATTGACTCAATTTTAAAAACATGGCTGGCTTTCTATAATATGTTTTCTATAAAGGGTTTACTGCTTAAATGTCAATTACAACAGAGCTTGTAATAATGTACTAAATAAAACTACTTTGAACCATTTCCAAAAAAGATATTTGGAGATTTCTAAAAACTTTTGAAAATGGAATGATATTCTTCCTTCCCTCAACTTCCCTCCACTGCACACACACATCTGTAAGCCCATTGTTACCTGAGGCAGACCTGGATATGAAATAGTTATTTAATACATACTTGTTATTGACTTTAAATCATTGAAATGTTGGACCAATGTTAACGTGTAGTATGTAAAATTGTCTGTGTCAGGGAACTATGCTCCTTGTTTTTGAAAAAAAAAAAAACTGAATAGTAAATTTGTCACATTTTAAAGGTGTCTTAGAGGAGAAGATTAGCTATTCTACTTTAATAATTAACGTACTCAAATGGCAACAGGATGGATTAAGGTGATTTAGCTAAGAAACAACTCTCGGCTGGGATGCAATGAAAAGTTGTAAAATCCCATTAACAGAAAATTGGAAGCATATCTTTTTTTAGATTATTTGTGGGAAAAAAAAGTCTTAACTTGATTTTTTTTTTTAGCATCTTTATTGGAGAATAATTGCTTTACAGTGGTGTGTTAGTTTCTGCTGTATAACAAAGTGAATCAGCTATACGTATACATATATCCCCATATCTCCTCCCTCTCGCATCTCCCTCCCACCCTCCCTATCCCACTCCTCTATTTGGACACAAAGACCCGAGCTGATCTCCCTGTGCTATGCGGCTGCTTCCCACTAGCTATCTATTCTACATTTGGTAGTGTATATATGTCCATGCCACTCTCTCACTTTGTCCCAGCTTACCCTTCCCCCTCCCCATGTCCTCAAGTCCATTCTCTAAGTCTGCATCTTTATTCCTGTCCTGCCCCTAGATTCTTCAGAAACTTTTTTTTTTTTTTTTTAGATTCCATATATATGTGTTAGCATACAGCATTTGTTTTTCTCTTTCTGACTTACTTCACTTTGTATGACAGTCTTTAGGTCCATCCACCTCACTACAAATAACTCAGTTTTGTTTCTTTTTATTGCTGAGTAGTATTCCATTGTATATATGTGCCACATCTTCTTTATCCATTCATCTGTTGAAGGACACTTAGGTTGCTTCCATGTCCTAGCTATTGTAAATAGAGCTGCAGTGAACACTGTGGTACATGACTCTTTTTGAATTATGGTTTTCTCAGGGTATATGCCCAGTAGTGGGAATGCTGGGTCACATGGTAGTTCTATTTTTAGTTTTTTAAGGAACCTCCATACTGTTCTCCATAGTGGTTGTGTCAATTTACATTCCCACCAACAGTGCAAGAGGGTTCCCTTTTCTCCACACCCTCTCCAGCATTTACTGTTTGTAGATTTTTTGGTGACGGCCATTCTGACCAGTGTGAGGTGATACCTCACTGTAGTTTTGATTTGCATTTCTCTAATGATTAGTGATGGTGAGCATCCTTTCATGTGTTTGTTGGCAATCTGTATATCTTCTTTGGAGAAATGTCTGCTTAGGTCTTCTGCCCATTTTTGGATTGGGTTGTTTATTTTTCTGATATTGAGCTGCATGAGCTGCTTGTATATTTTGGAGATTAATCCTTTGTCAGTTGCTTCTTTTGCAAATATTTTCTCCCATTCTGAGGGTAGTCTTTTCGTCTTGTTTATGGTTTCCTTTGCTGTGCAAAAGCTTTTAAGTTTCATTAGGTCCGATTTGTTTATTTTTGTCTTTATTTCCATTTCTCTAGGAGGTAGGTTGAAAAGGATCTTGCTGTGATTTATGTCATTTATGTTCTGCCTATGTTTTCCTCTAAGACTTTAACAGTGTCTGGACTTACATTTCGGTCTTTAATCCATTTTGAGTTTATTTTTGTGTATGGTGTTAGGGAGTATTCTAATTTCATTCTTTTACACGTAGCTGTCCCATTTTCCCAGTCCACTTATTGAAGAGGCTGTCTTTTCCCCATTGTATATTCTTGCTTCTTTTATCAAAGATAAGGTGACATTATGTGCTTGGGTTTATCTCTGGGCTTTCTATCCTATTCCATTGATCTTTATTTCTGTTTTTGTGCCAGTACCATACTGTCTTGATTACTGTAGCTTTGTAATATAGTCTGAAGTCAGGGAGCCTGATTCCTCCAGCTCCGTTTTTCATTCTCAAGATTGCTTTGGCTATTTGGGGTCTTTTGTGTTTCCATACAAATTGTGAAATTTTTTGTTCTAGTTCTGTGAAAAATGCCATTGGTAGTTTGATAGGGATTGCATTGAATCTGTAGACTGCTTTGGGTAGTATAGTCATTTTCACAATGTTCCTAACTTGATTTTATAATTCAATAGAGTTTAATAAGAATTGAACACTCATTCCATATTTTAATTCCCCTTATGGTATACCTGTTCAGGGACTCATTACCTTTCTCCATCCTGTTTTGTGCCCAGAGGCATGTATGGTCAGTAAGAACAGGCTTCTTTGCCCCCAAATGTCTGGTTGGTTTGGGCCAAAGGGAGGCACTTGTTGGAGGGTTGCGGTTATGAGGAAGTGATGAATGTTTATTCCAATTCTCTCTCTGCCTGGTTATTGCAGCCCTCTTATGAAGACTACAGCTCCTCCCAGTTTCTTCTCTAAGTTCTTTCATCCTAAGGATAGTTAATGGCCTCCCAGTATTGCTGGTCCTTGCTGGTTTGAGGGAGGGAAGGAATTAAGCAGGTGGCTTCTAACCTATTTATCTCCCTCAAGATTTTCCTGGGAAAAATGGTGAAGGCAGGAGACTTGGTCTAATCATCAGGTAAACATGATGATAATTACAAACATGATGATAATCACTCTCCTGACAGAAAAATGGTATAGAATGCTTTAAGCATGATAGTGAAGGATTACCTCAGATAAACAGACCTAGAATCTATGCATTTATTGAGCATGACTTCCTGAAAAGATAATGTAAATTATGGAATTATCTGGGCATCAAATGGAGATGGTTAGTAACCTCAAATGTTCTTTGCTATTTGAGCAGATAGCTCATTTCAAAACATTATCCTTCAACCTGAATCAGGGAATGCATGCTCAGTCTAGGAAGTAAGAATCTGGGGCAGGAGAATTGATGCCCTGGATGGTTCTACCTCTCCTGTGTTTTGTGACTGCATATATCCTTGAACCTGAATACCATCTCTGATTAATATTTGACCCCATCCATTTTTCAAACCCAGCTTTTCTAAATCCTGTTAAATTTCCTTACTTAAACTCTCACCACATACCCAGTTTGAATGCACCATGGCTCTTTGGCTGGTATCCAAACTGGAATTGTATCATTGTTTTTCAGTGTTGTTTTTATTGCTGTTGATTTTTTCGTTTGTTTCTTTGCTTGAGGCAATGTAATATAGCAGCATAAGTACCTAACTTGTTCCAGCAGCCAAGACAGCTAATCCACAGATAATTCATGCGTAATTTTATAGGAATCTTTCCTAAATTCTATGATAGCTAATAAAATGGATGGTGCTTTGTTTCTCTCCTATTCTGGAAATAAGACAGACAATATAAAAAGTAAGTAACATTGAAAAGAACTTGCTGCTGTATAAAAGATCATGGGCTTTGGAGTCAGACATCTGTGTGTTCAAATCGCTGAAATGTGACCTTATTATGTAGCCTGAGGCAAGTTTCTTACTTGTCTATGCCCTCAACAGAAGTAATAATATTGGTCTTGTAGGGTTGTAGTGGGGAATCTATTCAGTAATGTTCTTGTAAGCATCCAGAAGTCCTTGGCACACACTAAGGAGTCATGACATTTTTCTCCCTCCTCCCTTCTCTTCCTGGGGGATACTTCCTAGTAGAATTACAGAATGGAAAAAAAAAAAACACCTCATAATTTAAGGTTTAGCTTGAATATTTTAATTAGTCTCTTAGTTTTTCAGAATCTATAAATGATGACATATTACCTCCAGAATTACTGCAGATGGCAGTTATCGTTCCCTCAGGAATGAGTGGCACATGCTTAAAAGAAGCCACTATGCACAAGAAAGGTAAGAAGAGGAGGAAGAAGTTGTAAGAGTTAAGGCAGCAGTTCAGTCAGGTGCATCAGAGGACAGCAGAGGAGGAGAGATGGCAAGTACATGGAGGCAGCATGTCATGTTGTAGACTAGAACGGTCAAAGGAGACAAGAGGAGGGATGGAAAATGGAGCTAATGTGGGGACTAAGTTACCTGTTCCCAGCTGTAGTTAGGAACATTGGTCAGGGTCAATGGTAGCTGACAATGGGATAAATGAGGCAGAGTAGTGGAAGGAATTCAAAAACATAAAAATGGCAAGATAGAGGCAAAAAAGGGGAAGAAATAAAATGCTCTTGATTTGCTATTTCCTATAGGTTCTCTAGTGGTTGATATAGAAGAAAGAAATACATAGGGAAAATATATGTAAAATTATGGAACTTTAATAAGTGGAGCAGGAGAATCAACTTGACCAGCATGGCAGCCAACTGCCCAGCACAGGATGATGAATGCTCAATGAATATTATCTTCAGTAACCAACATGCCAGGTGTTAAGGAGTTGGATGTGAATCTCCAAGCAGCAGAGAAATCAGATTGATTCTGGTGAATCTATCAGGAGAAAATGTATCAAGATGTAACCAGCACCTTATGTGTGATTCCAGCGAATGCATCATGAACATGATTAAATGGAATTCAGAGTCAGAAGAGCTGGAATGTGTGAACTGTTGAGATTAACTAGGAAAAAAGGAAGAAATGGAGCTGGAATGAGGATGGAAAATAAAGTTAATGGCAAGAAGATAGAGGAGAGCAAATTCTTGGCACTTGATCAGAGTTGGGCAAACTTTATAAAAAAAGCCAGATAGTAAAGACTTTAGGCTTTGTGAGTGTGATGGCTAATTTTCTGTATCACCTTGACCGGGCTAAGGGATGCCTAGACAGCTGGTAAAACATTATTTCTCGGTATGTTTGTGAGGATGTTTCCAGAAGAGATTAGCATTTAATCCAACAGACCTAAGAAAGATCACCCTCACCCATGTGGGCAGGCACCGTCCAACCCATTGAGGGCCAGGGTAGAACAAAAAGGAGGAGAAAGGGCAAATTGTCTCTCTCTCCTTGACCTTGGACATCTATCTTCTCCTGCCCTTCAACATTGGAGCTCTTGGTTTCCAGGCCATTGGACTCTAGGACTTATACCAGCAGCCCCCAGGTTCTCAGAACTTTAGCCTCAGACTGGGAAATACGTCATTGGCTTCCCTGATTCTCAAGTCTTCTGACTCAGACTGAATTATACCACTTGCTTTCATGATTCTCTGGCTTGTAGACAGCAGAGTATGGGACTTGTTAGCCTACATAAATATGTGAGCAAATTCCCATAATAAATTTCCTCTTATATATCTCTCTATATATCCTAATGGTCCTGTTTTCTCTAGAGAACCCTGACTAATACAATGGGTTGTATGGTCTCTGTCACGACTATTCTACTCTGTCCTTGTAATATAAAGGCAGCCATAAACAGAACATAAGCAAATGAACATGACTCTGTTCCAATAAATCTTTATCTACAAAAACAGATGGTGGGCTAAATCTGGCCCATAGGTCATGGTTTGCTGACTCTTACACTATATTCTTATAACTGATAGGGAAGAGAGATTGGAGCCACTATCAAGAAGGACTAAAAGATATTGTCGGGCAGGAAAATATCACACACAGTAGGGCTGTGCATTTAGGGGAGATCTGAGAAACACTTCCAAATCCATGTGATATTCTACCTCATTTACATTAGGTTAAGTAAAGGTTATGTGACACTGTCCCCCGCCCCCCCAATCTAAATTGTAAAGTTACTCTGAATTTCTGCAGTTGTATTTCTCTATTAATTCTTAGGAAAAAACCCTGAATGTTTAGGATTTCAATGAACTGCACAAGTTTAAAATAGGGAAAAATAGGGCTCACCACCTGCCAAGGGTGACTTTTTTTTATTAAAGGGTTACTACAGGTTTAGCTTTTACAGGAAAGAGGCAAAAACCCACTAAAGCTCACAAAAGCATCTGAATAGAACAGGCAGTCAGGACCTGTGCTCCAGATGTGGAGAACAAGACATCCTGGGCCTTCTGCAGAAAGTGAATGGGTCTGTAGCTTTTGTAATGAGAAAGGTCATATCTATGCAAAATGCATGGAAAGCATGTCAGCACGGGGAAGAAGGCAGCCCCATGGGCCCAGAATGAAAGGAGGCAGAAAGCCACTGAGCTGGTCACACCTGCCCCAGTGAATGTGGCTGTAGGGAGAGAGCTAGGCTTTGAAAGTCATTGCCAGGCAGAGGTGGGAAGAAAATAGAGAAGGTGGATTTCGGGTTGTAGATGGAAAAGGTCGCTAAACGACAACATGAAGTAGCTGGGGTGAAAGATACATAGAGCAAGGAAGTCGTGGGCAGGGGAGGGGAGAAGCTAGTTCCTGCTGGAAGGAGACAAGCAGTACGTTTTAGTAAAAATGGGCTTGTGTGAACACTGGTGGGGGAGAAGGAAGTCAGGAGAGAGGGCATGGAGGCAGAATAGGGAAGACAGGACAGAAGGAAATGGGCTCCTTCTCTCTCCACTCCCAGAATAGAAGGTTCCAAGGGAGACCACAATAAGGAAGACCAGGAGGAAATAACGGAGAATCTGATTTCAGAGGAAAAGCAATGAAGAAATCAAAGGGGAAAATAAAAAGGGGAAGTTCAAGGAATGTCTCCAAAGAGTATTTCAACAGACAAAAAAATGTAGCAAGGCATCCTTGAGAGTAGGTACGTGTGCTGCTGCTGACAGAGGACTAAAGGACTGCAAGGGAAGAAGGAAAGGTATTGGGTTTGTTAGGAAACAGAATGCAATTTAGGCTTGGAAAGATTTGAGGGAGATTTGTTTGCCCTGCTGGGGAGGAATTGTAACTAACTCATCATCAAGGTCAAATCTGGCAGCAGTACTCTCAAAAATACAAGATACTGGTTATATTTAAATTCATGTCCTAAAATACACACCTGCTTCTCAATACGAGATGAGTCAATGTTATAGAAAAGGGTGAGTTAAGTACATATATGGTAGAAAAATATCCACACCCACACATACATATGCACACGTGTATATACGTGTGTATGGCTCAACAGACATATTTAAAGAATTAATTAGCAATTATGAGCACCTATTAGAGGCTCAATTTATTTATTGGAAGAATTAAACAGGGGATGATAAAAAATAAATAATGCAGCTCTGTGTCTCACATAACTTAGATACTCATTTACTGACATGTTGAGGCAGCTCTCAAAGAAACATAGTTGATGATGATTTCTCACTGATAAGAATAAGAAACTGGGCTCCAGGCTTTATGACTTCATGTTGCTGCTTCCAAAGACAACCAGATGCCTTTTACTTTTGAGCACCGTCACTGCTGAAACTCCTCTTTTTCCACAGCTCAGTTGTTTTTCTTCCATTGGCTACTTACCTTCTTCAGAGACAGACTCTGAATCTACATTACTACTTCCAGTACCATTAGTTCCTTTTCATCTGTTGCTTATCCTTCTACAACACAGAGGAGAAAGCCTGAGCCAATCCTGGGAACAGAGAGCTGCTGGGATGTAACAGGAGAGGGTAAGAGTGGCAACTGGTCTCCTAATTGACATCTCATGTACATACCACAGAACTTGCCTCTGTCTTCATTCTATCCCCATAGCAACCTCAGTGAGGCATTCTTGCTGTTTTGTCTCTTCTGGCTTTTGCTATTAGGATTAGTGGACATCATCATTTAGTGTAAGAAATTAACTTCAATTTAATACTTAGGAACAATGCAACATATAGAGGAGGCATTCTTTCTTCTTAATGATTTGCGTGCTGGATGATCAATATTTTCATCTTTTTTGATTGATAAAGTAATTAGGATTTTTTAATAGTGACTTTTTCAGACCATACTCATTCATCTTCCTGCTTCTGTACTTCCCCTCTGCACTGTGCGTACCACAAATGGGAAAACTGGAGGATCATGTGTCTCTTTAACTCAAAGAAGAATTGTCATCTGAGACTCATCATTAACTCATCTCATTAAAGAAGTGCTAATAAACTCCCTAGGAGACAACCTTACCTCAGGAATAAAACTGGAGAAACATTGTCAGGAATTTCTAATATATGGTGACTCTATGACATAACATGAAAATGATAAATATTGCCTAATTTTCAGTAACTAGAGACCTGTAAACACAACAAATCTTTCTAAGAACATCCTAGGGTATTAAGCAGATGGTTTGTGAACATACAGAAAAGATTCATTCACTCATTCATTTTTTTCATTTATTCATTATGCGTTTATTGAACACCACTTTATGCCAGATGCATTGTATTAAACAGACCTTATGGGATAGGGTTTTTACCATGATCTTTCCTTTAGCAATATAAAGGTGATTTATAACTGTAATTTAATTGTATACGTTTTTTTAAAATTTTTTTCAACTTTATAAAAGCCAACATTATCTCATTGCCATTTCAAAGTTGTTTTATTTATTTATTTATTTATTTATTTATTTATTTATTTATTTTTGGCTGTGTTGGGTCTTCGTTTCTGTGCGAGGGCTTTCTCCAGTTGCGGCAAGCGGGGGCCACTCTTCATCGCGGTGCGCGGGCCTCTCACTATCGCGGCCTCTCTTGTTGCGGAGCACAGGCTCCAGACGCGCAGGCTCAGTAGTTGTGGCTCACGGGCCCAGTTGCCCCGCGGCATGTGGGATCTTCCCAGACCAGGGCTTGAACCCGTGTCCCCTGCATTGGCAGGCAGATTCTCAACCACTGCGCCACCAGGGAAGCCCCTAATTGTACACTTTTAAAAATAGTATTATATGAACACATACATGAAGCAACAGAGGAAAGAAACACCTCTCAGTGATAACTTTATATTAAAACATTATGGCAAATATAGTGTTGGCTGTTAGCCTTTGATAGTAAGCAGGTTTACTCAGCCCCTTAGATCGCTTTTTTGTGGTTTAAAAATGTCTATGTAATTGAAAACCTCCTCCAGAAAGTTTAAAAGTGTATCTCTTTTCACATTTTTGTATGAACTTCAAAACCCTAAGAGAGAAACATTTTCATAATGTAATTTTTCAAGGCTTTTTTCCTCAGAGTCTGAACTCCTCCAAGTTCAAGACAACTTTCTCCCTAATCATATGAATATTTTATGTAAGTATAATATTCTATTGTATTAAGATAAATCAAGCTTGCCTCAAAAATTTAACTTTGGGCAGATTTTTCTTTGGACAATGTATCTGATAATATTCTTCTAATTCTGAGGGAATATACTTTCCTTAGAGTTGAGAATTTCATTGAATTTCTGAGAATAAAAATGCTAGCAACTCATTATTCTTGCCTGCGGGGGAAAGGAGTGAGCAGGGATAAATGAAATCCAAGAGTAATCCCTAAAACTCATTTTAGTGATTACTTTCAACTCCTTTCTTTAATAAAGCTGTGTGCTGAGGCTCACGAATGGCAGGCAGGAGTGGCTGCCATGTCTGGTTTCACCCCCTCTCCCTGCTTCTGGGTGCACTGGGACGGAGGGGACTTCAGGGTGTAAGGAACAAGAGACTGGCCTCAGAGGAGGAGACAAGGAAACCCTTGCGATGGAGCATAAATAAAAATTATATCACTCCTTCTTCCCACATGATTTCACCACACTTCATCTAGTTCTTTCACATCCCTTCCCACACTGCAGCGCAGGTAGGCAGGTGTTTGCCTAGATCCATTGCCACTGATACATTAAACAAATATTTAAAAAGTGTTTCCTGTGTGCAAAGCACTGGGACACCCTAGAAACTGATGGAGCTTGTGTCTTACATGAGCATGTCTTATTCTGGCACCTTTAAGATACTCTTACAAGGAACAGAAACTTCCATGGGTTCAATGTGCAGGGTAAACCTACCACTTAGAGCAGCAAGAAATATAGAGTTTTTTCCAAGACCCCATCATGCACTTCTCCTCATTCCAATGTGACTTGTGTTTGTCTTGAGCAGGTTTGTTTTTCTAGCTGTTATTTCTGTTCCACTTCTACTTTTGTGACAGAGGAGTATTGGTGTGACCCTTTTTTTTAAGGGTACCCAGGATTTGCTTTAATCAGACCATGGTAAGACATACAGAAGGGGAAATGACTGTCATGAAAATTATTTATCTATTTTTTTTGCTTTGGTGTCAAATCTAAGAAACCATTGCTAAATCCAAGGTTATGAAGATTTATCCCCATGTTTTATTGGAGAGTTTATACTTTAGTCCCTAGGTATCTGTGGGGGATTGGTTCCAGGATACCCTGGGGATTCCAAAATCTGAGGATGCTCAAGTCTCTTATATTAAATGGTATAGGATTTGCATATAACCTAGGCATATCTTCCTATATACTTTAAATCATCTCTGGATTACTTATAATAACTAAATGCTATATAAATGTTGTAGACAATGTAAATAGTGGCTGGCATGTGGCAAATTCAAGTTTTGCCTTTTGAAATATTTGTAATTGTTTTCTAATAGTTTTGATCTAGAAAGAATAAACTTTTGTATACTCACAAATCCCTAGAAACCGGAGACAGGCCACACCATACAGGGCTACACTTGGAAGCACTAGGGTCAGTCAAGAGGCAGAAGGAATGAGGGGGAAACATGAGCAAGAGCTTTTACTGTGGTTTCCATGGGGAGGAATGGGCCAGGCAGGATAAGTAGATTTAAGATTGGCTAGTTTGTATAATCTCAGGGTTCTGAGGCATAGAGGCTGTCCCTAGTTGTCTGATACTTGGCCCTGAGTTATTAGGACAGGGGAATAGTGGCCCTGAGGGTAAGAGTGACACAGGGGAGTAGTTAAGGGTGTGGGCTCTGGAGTGTTGGTTTGTATATGAAAGGTGTGCTCTGGGGTAGTTGTTTGCTATCTCCAGGAATTAGCTAACCTTGGGAGGGGTAGCAAAGCCCCATGATGTCAAAGCATCAGAAAATTAAGAAGGCATGGTTACTACATCCTTTTAGATTTATGGTCTGTTTCTAAAGTTTCCCATTATCATGAACATTCAGCTCTAGTTAAGTCCTAGCCTTGGATCTGTCTGTAGACCATTTCTATGTCCCAACTCAGTTCAGTCTTTCCTACAATTATACCTCTTCATGCCAAAATTTGGTGAATGGTTTACACTGACCTGTTCATACCCACTCACACACACACATACACACACACACACACAGAGTCTTCATCACAATACTATTAGTAAAGACAAAATTGAGGAGTAACTTAAATATAATTTGAAACTGGATTGCTTAATAAATTATAATACATCCATATAATGGAATTCAATATATGTATTTTGAATAATATTTAAATAAGTTTAAAATACTCCTAATATTCAATGATAATAAAAAAAACAAAATGTATACATAGTAACTCCCAATTTTAATACAACTACATAGGTAAATGACAAGTAGATACTTGAACACACATAATAATCAAAAAAATAAGAGAAAAATATGCCCAAATCATGTCAATTTTTTCCTTATACCACTTTTTATTTAACATGTATTACATTTGTAATCAGAAAAGTATGTTTTACTTAACAAGTGAAAGATTTACTGTCTAAAATAGACCTAATCATTCATTTGACCAATGTCTTTGAGCCACCCACTAAATGTAGGCACTATGACAGATATTGAAGAATCAATACGAACAAGTTCCTGACTCCTTGGAGTTTAGAGGGGTGAATACTGATAAGTAAATAGGGGATTATAGTATCTCAGACAGTATCTCACACATGTAAGATATCCAATAAATGCTTATTTAATAATCAGAAGAGAGAGAATGGTAGGTTGACTGTATAGACAAGGAGATAATTAGGACTTTGACAATTTTATTTCAAACTTTAATGCCACTGTAACTGTGGGACCAGCTCAAACTGGTCCTACTCTGTGGATAACAGGATGTCTAGTTGTCTTGCAGATACAGCAGAGGTCAAACTGCAAGTCGTGTTACCTGGGCATGTGCAGAGGAGGAAAGCCCTTCTCAACACTCAGAACCTATATTTCCTCCTGGTGGAACAAAGAAAACTGGAACATGGCTGGAACCAGAAGGTCAGAACCCTTTCAGAAAAGAGGGTTTCATTGTCCAGGAAGATCCAGGGCTGAAATCCACCATTCCACACCTTACCATAGATGGCCAAGTTTAAAGCCCTCCAAAGGAAACTTGCTCCACTGGTGCTTTTGCGTACCAGCCTGTTCTCCCGAGCTCATAAAAGATTGACCAAAGCCCAGATCAGGGAGACAGATATGAGAGCTTTGCCTCCTGTCTGCTTACCAGTCGACCTCAAAATAAAGCTTTTTCTTTTCTCAAAAGCCAGGGCCATAGTGTTTGCTTCTATGCACATTGGGCAATGAGCCGTTGCTTGGTAACACCAACTACTTATCTACCTCTTTCTACTTTATCGCTACTTCAAAATCTCATAAGGAAAAAATATCTCATTCACTCAGTTGAATAAGTCTGTGACTAACTTCTAAACACCTGAGAGGTTTTGAGCCTCCTCTGTCTCTGACATTTGTCATACGTCAGCCTCTCTGCAGACTTTGTCCAAGTCTTCTTCTAGGTGGTATGCTGGAGGATGGTGCCTGATGAGGAGTCTAGTGTGTGATGAGTAAACACAGGGGGCAGGAGAGGAGAAAGAAGCCAGGAGAGGATGAACACCTTTTCTGTGGGAAGAGTGAGAGCTGGGGTATTCTTATCCAGGAGCAAATGTGGTCTTACGTGAATGTAGTCAGTGGGTCTTAGTCATAAAGCTTGAACTGAAGCCAAGCCTGGTCTTAAACACTGGCCTGGGGAAAGCAGCAGGGCTTCTATTCAAGGAATACTTTTCCCCTACTGAGTCCCAGAGCTCATCTCAGGAACGAGAAAAGGGAGGCAGCCTTACTGTCTTCCATGAAGGAGCAACTGAATCCTTGGTGTACAGCCTACCCTGGCCAGGCTGAACGGAGGGACTTAGGCAGGACTGAGTCTATGCCTAGGCCATGGCAAGTTAGAAATGGGACACGAAATTTATTAAATTTGGTAAGCTGTCTTTAAGAAAAAGAATATATTGCACAGATACAAAATTAAGCACAAAAGCAAATATTTATTTAGAAAGAATAAAGAAATCAAGACAAATTGCAAATAGAAAAGAGCTGAAAATACCACATAATGTAGAAATTCTAGAAAAACAACAGTGTATTTTTTACTAATTAATTTTAACTGACACATCTCAGCATTATGTTCCTACTTCTGTCTCTTGATAGATAATCCTACTTACTTCATGTAAAAATGCAAGGATTTTGTAATGTCTTTTAGAAATAAGAGAAAGGAAAGTCAAATTGTCTTAATATGATGGATCAAAACTTTATTATGATTAATATAGTTATTGAGGATCTATTATTATTATTGATAATATCCCTCAATTTGAAAACTAGTTATTAGTAATTACTTTCTGCTTGGATTTTAATGTTTATGTTTAAACATTCCTTTTCGTTGTATTTGGATTTTGATATGTCAACAATTCTGAAAGAAAAACAATCTAAAACTGAAATTAGATGAGTAATCCAAATTAGTTTAAAATACATAAATATGTTATATTAAGCTGTATATTTTAATAATAAAACTATCCTTATACTACATACCCTCATTTGTTGGTGAACATACATAGAAGTTTTGTCACTGGAGCACTCATTTCTGCATGCTATTAAGGTAATCTATTGTGCTGTTCCAATGGGACATTAAAATTTCATCAGGACAAGATGCACTGACATATCAGGATGTGATTCAACACAAGGGGATAGACAAAGCACAGGATTTCACACACAAATGTACTCATCTGTGATACTGTTACATATTTATCCCCTACAAACTGAGAAATTCAGATGGATTCCATTTCATGTGATTCCTACCAATTAAGAAAAGTATATTGTGTGTGAATAATTATTTACACAGCATTATCAAATGTATTCTGGACAGAAGAAAACTACTTTTTCCAGGCATAATGGAGCACTGAACTCTCTGAATAAAAGTTTATACTGTTAATAATTAGAATAAGTTTCCATAGTTCTAGTTTTACACATTTCAAAACTTGTATTTCCTCTGCTACTCAAAAACTTCAGATGCCTGACACCATAAGATACTTTCACATAGTGATATGACATTTCACCTTTCACCCTAGGTTCATGACAGTTGAAACATTCTTGAAAGAGATTCCTAGGCTATTGTGGCTCATAATAACCTAACTACACAGGGAAGTAGCTGTGAGCAACATGAAAATAATAGGCTGAACTCAAAGTGAGTATTTCTTGAGCTCAACATTATCTTAGCCTCATGTTAAAATTGCCCATCGTCACCCAGTGTCAACTGCAAGTAGGGGCAAGGAAGAGTGGAAAGAGCCAGAAGCAATTAAATTGTCATATTTTGCAAAATTTCTAAACACATATGGTTATGCTTGAATCTCTTCCTTGGAAAAGGCTCATGCATTGATGCTCCACTGATTTCATGAAAAATCTGCCATTGGCAGGGGGACACTGCAGTACCTGAGACACTAAGGCAGCAAAGATATGAAGACAAAGAAAGGCTTTGTACTAAGTAGAGGGAGTATGAATTTTCTCTGATTTGTGATCCCACAGAATTAGACAACTTCACAAATTGTATCCATTTCTTTTTGCTGCATAATAATTTACTGTAAACTTGGAAGCTCAAAAAAACCATGTATTTTTGGACTTCCCTGGTGGCACAGTGGTTAAGAATCCACCTGCCAATGCAGGGGACATGGGTTCGAGCCCTGGTCTGGGAAGATCCCACATGCCGCCGAGCAACTAAGCCCATGTGCCACAACTACTGAGCCTGCGCTCTAGAGCCCACGAGCCACAACTACTGAGCCCATGTGCCACAACTACTGAAGCCTGCATGCCTAGAGCCCGTGCTCCACAACAAAAGAAGCCCCTGCAATGAGCAGCCCACACACCGCAATGAAGAGTAGCCCCTGCTTGCTGCAACTAGATAAAGCCCGTGCACAGCAACGAAGACCCAACACAGCCAATAATAAATAAGTAATTAAATAAATGTATTTTTATTTCACAGTTCCGTAGGTCAGAAGTCATGCGTAGGTCAGCTGGGTTCTCTCCTTAGGGTCTCACAAAGTCAAAATCAAGGCATTGGCCAACTGGGCTCTTATCTGGAATGTCAGGCAAGAATCCACTTCCAGGCTCATTTGGGCTGTTGGTAGAATCCAGTTCCCAGCAGCTGTAGATCTGGGGTCCCTGGATTCTTGTGAGTTCTCAGCCCTGGCTCCACTTTCTTTTCCTAGATGCCTCTGGCACACCTTCTCATGTGGCCCTCTCCAACTTCAATCCAACAGCACGCAGAGTTCTTGGCCTTCCAATATCTCTGACTTATCTTTCTTCTCCTTCTGCCATCAGCCAGAGAAAACAGCTTTTAAGAGCTCTACGATTATGTCAGGAACACTCAGATAATCTCCCTGTCTTAAGGTCAACTGTGTCATGTAACAAAACACAATTATGGGAGAGATATTATGTTCACAGGTTCTGGCGACCAGGAGGGACATCTTTGGGGGACCATTTAGAAATCCTGTCTGCTACACATATTAAATAGAAAAGAAGATTTTCCTCCTTCCTGATTACTGAGTTCTTACCCTGTGACAGGCATTTTGCTATATACTTTATATCTATTGTTTCATTTAATCCTTCTAGCAAACCTGTGAAGTTAATGTGAATCTAAAAGAGGTCAAAAATACTTCAGAAATACAGAAGAAATGTACACTTTTTTCCCCTTGAGCTTCTCTAATCATCCTGTCCAACTAAATTATTTTAGTTCCGTCCAGTTACCTCAATACAAGCCAATAATTCAAAAATTCTCACTAGGTAAAAACTATCAGTACAATTTTAATAAAATGCAATCTTTCAGTGTTCCTCCCATCCTCTTCTTCTTCCCATGATGTCAACTGATGCTATCAGTAGCTGGAAATAATTGTGCTGGGTACCTTGCTGTTCTGCTGGCCAGCGCTGCTGAGAGCTCTAGCGCCCTGTCACGTCTCCCCTCCATTTCTGTCCCCTTCCCCCCCCCCATTCTCCTCTGCTTTCCTCTCTTCTCTCTATCTTCTTCTGTTTCCCTCCTTTCCTTTCCTCTCCTCGGCTCTCCTGCTCAGTCATCTGCATCTCCGACTCAGCCCTGCCTAAGCCCTGGATAGAACTGCAGGGTATCCTTACCGGGGTGGCAGCCTCCCCGACATTGAGGGTCCCCTTAATGGATCAAATGTTCCTCTGGTTTTGGGAATATCTGCCCAAAGAGAGGGAGATGGAGGCAAACCCCAGACTGCCTGCTGTCTTGTGTCCTGTTTTCCTTCTTTGCCCACAGTCGACCTGACACACCTGTATCTCCTGGTACCTCCAGGCTGGAAGGAGTGGGTTCCGCTTTCTCTTGATCGCACCCACTTTCCTCAGGGTCAGGCTTTAGTGAGAGTTGGGAATATGAGTGTGAGAGAGATCAAGGCAGAGTTTCTCAGCATCAGCACCGCTGACGTTTGGGGCTGGATGATTCTTCGCGATGGGCCTGGGCTATGCATTGTAGGGTACCTAGCAACATGCCTGGCCTCTACCCACCAGCTGCTCTAGCCTCCCACTCGTAGCAGCTCAATATGTCTCCAGACATGGCTAATATCCCCTAGGGGACTAAATCACTCCCATTTGAAAACCACTGGTTTAGAGATAAGGAAACTAAAATGAGGGGATTAAAATATATGTGCCCCTTATACTTCCCATTTTCAGGTTAAAAAAAAATTGTCAAAGGTCCAACAGGTCTTAAATAGCAAAACAGAAAACCATAACCAAGTTTGGCTTTAAATCCCATCTTGACTGCCAGGGATAGGGTGATTATTCACACATTGTCTAGTCCAGACCAGGTGACCCTCAGGCAACATTAGCATCATAGATACTTGGAGACAAGAAGAACAGAGAGGGGGAAAGAGCAACAAAAATGAATTCACCAAGTTCACAATTTTTTGAGCACCTGCCTACTCATGTTAGTGTCTCATCAGACTTAGATGGACATGACCCCTGGAGAAGGAGAGAGCAGAGGGGGGTAGGGAGCCCTTAGAATCCTAACATGTTTGATTTTATGGGACCCAAGAACTGCTGGTGAATCAATAGGCACTCCATTTCCCAGAAACCGGAGAGAAAATTGGCATTCCCTTGATTGATGTTTTAGTAGGGATGCACATTAGACTCAAGACTTGTTACGTCTTTTGCAACAACAACGAAAAAGGGTTTAAACAAATACTCTAATTCTTTAAAAGACCAGCTCCTCAATTGATTTGTATGCCAGAAACTTGAAATGTCGTCTGATGGCCGGGGTCTGGTGTTGTCTTTCTGTCATCCTAAAGCCCAGCACAGAAGCTGCGTGTGAATAAGGAATTGATGGATTTTATTGAATAAATTTATGCTGGCCTAGTGCCAGCTCCTCTTGACATTGTTAGTAACCACATAAGACAACCTGCAATTAAGTATTATCCTTCCCTTTTTCTATTTTGTCCTTTTTAAAAATGAAACTGTGGAGTCTGGCTTACTTACAGTGACTATTGACCCACAGGTGGAGAGTTCCATCCTTGGGCAAGTAAAAGAGCCTCACAGGACTGATAGTCTGGGAGAGCTGTTTGAAAAGCAAACATTTGGGAAAGGCTGGGGACACCTGTCAATGGTGAAACTTGGGCCCCGAAATTACAAAGACTTGGGTTCAAATGACAGCTTCACAATGCACTTGGCAAGTCACTTAGCCTCTCTGAGTTTAATTTCTTCTTCTGCAAAATGAATGATCTTTAACTTTCAGTAATGCCGTGAAGCTTATTTGAATTAGTGAATATAAAGCAATTAGCATATTCTTAAGATCTTCACTCACTCTTTAGTAGTTGACTTTGTTTTTAGAGGCAACACCCCCATAAAAAAAATATTTAAATCACCTAAAGGTTTTGCTTATGTCATAATGAAAATGAAACATTAAAGTTTCCTTAGATAATTTTCGTATTTTATTTTCCCTGGCTTGTCACATTCACTAAATTATTACTCTCTCACACTGGCCTTACAGCAAGCTGAATCAAAATTATGCCTCTGCAAAATATCTCATGGACTCTGGAGCGGCAGAGGGAGAGTTGGAATGGACGTCAGCCCATCAGAATGCCACGGACAGTGTGTTTCTCTGTGGGGCTTTGCAGACCTGTCACTTGGGTTTACTCCCAGCTCTACTGCTAACTGTGTGATCTAGGGATAATTGTTCACATTCTCAGATTCAGGGTCTCATCTGTGAAGAGGGAATGATAATAACAGTACCTACTTCATTGGGGGTATGAAAAGATACAAATAGTTGGGACTTCCCTGGTGGCGCAGTGGTTGAGAAGCTGCCTGCCAATGCAGGGGACATGGGTTCGAGCCCTGGTCTGGGAAGATCCCACATGCCGCGGAGCAACTGGACCCGTGAGCCACAACTACTGAGCCTGCGCGTCTGGAGCCTGTGCTCCGCAACAAGAGAGGCCGCGATAGTGAGAGGTCCGCGCACCACGATGAAACAATGAAGAGTGGCCCCCGCTTGCCGCAACTAGAGAAAGCCCTCGCACAGAAACGAAGACCCAACACAGCTAAAAATAAATAAATTTATAAAAAAAAAGATACAAATAGTTAATACACTTGAAACCGTTTAATGGTGACTATAGTAAATACTTGATAAATATTCATTCTTGTCATTTGAGAATACTGAGGGCTTCCTGTTTTTTTCACGCCCTAATAGGAATGAAGACTAGCTTCCTTAGTATTTTCCCTGTACCCCACCTTCCACATACACAGAAACACAGCACGCTCCCCCTGTACACAAGGTGGCCCCTGCACCTCCAGGGTGCCAAGCCCTCCTCATAGATCCTGATGATATGCTTCACTTGAGTGCCATGTTAGAGACTGAATTCAAGACTGCAAATAGTTTTCAATTTGTAGACCAGTGTTGGACAATTGTATGGATGGTTTAGACCGCAGTTTTATAAGGCGTCCAAAGACATGTCTTGATTCCTTGGGAAAAAAGTCTTATGATGGTTGAAAAATGTCTGCCATGAGAAGAAGAGGAAGGAAGGGCTTAGTATTTTCCATCTATGACCTTGTCCATGACTGGGGATGAGAGACAACACTTAAAATTTTACAGTTTGAAAAAGATCCTAAACTGTGTTCTCTATTAAATTATATTTGCTACACTATTAAACCCAATTTAGCCTTCCATGGGGGTTCCAGAGGCAGGTGTACAGAGGCAGGGAGCAAGAAGCTATCCACCCAGGTGCAGGTGAAAACAGGTGCATTGCTTGTTAATAAATAATAAAATATAATTATCTAAAGTTGGCCTAGCTTTTATTTTCACTATGCTCTGGCAATTGTAAAGAATGTCAGCAAAAAACCATTCCTCCCTGAAAAAAAATATTTTGTGGCTCTAAATGCTAAACAAGTACTATGATTACTGTGAAGTTTTTAATAATATACACCTAAGTCCCAATTTAACACACTTTTAATATATCTCTTAATAAACATTGTATTCCACTGGAAGTTAATTCGGAAAAATCCCGGTTATAAAATCGGCCCCTCCGACATCTGTGGCCTCAGCTACACACATTCCTGTTCATAGTGAGCAGTCAGAGTAAGGAAGTAAGTAAACAGTTGAGAATCCTTCAGGCTTGTCTCATGTGTGATCCTTGTCTCCCACCACGGTCCTTCTATGTATTTCTGTATTTAGAGAGCAAATTTGAGATAAACCATGATAACACGCTAATAGGAAAGAAGAGGAAATGGAACTTGATTGCTTCAATTCTGTCATTCTAGGTACAAATCATTCTGTGAACTTTGAGGAATTCACTCTTAGGGAAGCATTTTTCACATCGTCTTCTTTTGTTAAAAAAGTAATAAAATGACAAATCTATTACTTTTTGTAATTATTACTATTTACTGCTATGACTACATAAACAAAATTCACGAAAAGTTTCTTTTCTGATTGTTATTATTATTATTTATTTTCACAATGAATACTGAAAAAAGCTTGGTCATATAGAGGATGAAATGCTAAAGACTTACCTACTTTAAACGTCAAACACACTTAGTATGCTACTGTTTTTGAGTGTCCTGCTCTCACTACCTCCCTAGACTGTCACTTTGGTGGGGAGACGCCTCCATAACTGCTGACTGTAACATTTTCCCCATCTATGTTATTATGCCTTTAAGCAAGTCAATTTCCAGTTGTAAAAATGTCCCTGAATTTTACAGAAATGAGCCCTATTTGCTTTTGACAGTCTTACCATCAATCTTTCACATTAAACTGTAAAAGTAACTCCCATGTTAATTTGCACAGAAGCATAGATATATTTTTTTGCTAATATGCAATTTTTGTTATTAACCAGAGTAATTATCCATAACAGGCTAAGACTTAATATACTGTTCCTTACATCAAGGAATTTACATTTAAAATACATATAATTGAGGCTTGCAGATGGTGAGGAGAATGGTAGCAAATGTTGCTCTCTCAGAGGGAAAATGACTTCAAAATATGCATGCACACAGGTACACAAATGTATAGTAAAACTATGAAGTCATGTGACTGATTATTAAATGTCATGGAATATAATAATCTAAATGCCTGGTGCTCTCATCAAAGAAGGCTCTTTGGGGGACTGTGTCCATATTACCGTGTCTCTGCCTTTGCTCATCTGCGTTTTGCAGCTCATCTTTGGCATGGAAAGTCTGTGCTTTATTAGAATTTTGTATATTGATATATGTCTTTGTGATTTATCACCATGTGGTTCCACTCAGATGGAATTGGATTCCATTCAGTCAGAGTGTAAGTTTCTTAAAGGCAGAATCTAAGTTCAATAAATCAATGGCACGTTTTTGAACCAGTTAATATTGAAAACTCATGATCCTGGCTGGATAGAGAGCAGATATGCAACTAGGTCAATAGTTTCCTAACTTCGGATTTTGTGATGGAATGATCATTTTGAAAGTAAGTGAATTTTCATTGCAAATGGGCCTAATACCTTAGGCATGGTTATAGGTCAATCCATTCTGCTGCGCTCACTATCAGTGAATGCAGGGCGCTCTGACTCCCCAGCACAAAGGCTTCCCCTGTGCCACTGGAGCCAGTGAGGGTAGATTTGCTGGGATCCCAATAGTGAAGCTGGGATATACAGAAGCAGGAGCTGGGTTGGTTGACTGCCTATTTTCTCAGTTTCACCCGAAGCTTAATTTTTTATCGTATGAACGTCTGCCATATGCCAGGTGTTGTGCAAGGGACCGGATGCAACTGAGTGCCACAAATGTTTATAAAGTGTGTAATCTGTACGAGTAACCCTCGCTATGTCATAGGATTAGAGCATTTGACAGGGTAACCTTTTGCCATGTGGATACAGCAGCCATGTGGATGGAGTAGGAGGTAGGGCGGGATTGAGGACCTGGATAGGGGAGGCATTCACACTGGTGAGGCTAGGATATGTAGTCTCCACTTTGAAAGCAAGTCCTGGGTCAGGTGTTTTCCCAAGCTTGGGAAACCAGACCTTGCCAAGGCTCTTAGGGGATGTTGGGCTCTGGAGAAAAGGCAGACACCGCATTTTGCCTGAAGTCATGAAGAATAAAATTATGGGACTTCCCCGGTGGTGCAGTGGTTAAGAATCTGCCTGTCAATGCAGGGGACACGGGTTCAAGCCCTGGTCTGGGAAGATCCCACATGCCGCAGAACAACTAAGTCCGTGTGCCACAACTACTGAAGCCCGCGCACCTAGAGCCTGTGCTCCGCAACAAGAGAAGCCACCACAATGAGAAGCCCACGCACAGCAACAAAGAGCAGCCCCCACTCGCCGCAACTAGAGAAAGCCCGCGTGCAGCAATGAAGACCCATCGCAGCCAAAAATAAATTTATTTTTTTAAAAAATTGTGAATACATGTCATATTTACATGTTGTGTGTAGATGGGCTGCATTGCAGTCACCTGGATTTCTTTACAAACCACAGCTTCTGTGTGTCTTTCCAAACATGTCTGGGAATGAAAGCCAGGAAGATGTACTTTACTAATCTCCCCAAGTAAGTCTTGTGAAAATTAATATTTGCTTTAAACTGTATATTTTTATGTAGACATGACATATAATTTTACACAAAAGCATGAGTGAAATTATATCATATATGCTGTCTTTGGTATTTACTTGCAATCTTCTTTTCTGTGCTTTCCTCTCTTCCCCACCCTTATTTAGCTAAGTTAGATTAACCACCTTGGATATATTCTTCCATATTTTTCATCACTCTTGTGTATATATACACGAACATATAGACATAGATATACAAACACTGGCTTTTTAATACCCTACATGGTTACATATGATATACTTCAGTCATAACTTTTCAAAAATGGAATCATACTTTTTTTGCATTTTTCTTTCTTTAGTCAACCAATACTTTATTAAAATCTCCAAGTTAACTGATATAACTGTAAGGTTTCTGGAACAAATTCCGATGTGTGTGTGTGTGTGTGTGTGTGTGTGTGTGGATGGGGAGTTTCCACACCAACAAGAGATTCTTGGATAGTATCTGGGTGTCCTGCACTTCAACTCAATTCTGACAGTCTTCCCGGACATAGCATCAAATTCCATAGGTTAAGCTCTCAGGCCCAATCAGGACTGCCTTACACTTCAGATGCCACTTGCAAGCCTAGGTTGCTACCGATACCTCTGACAAACTGGCTATAGGTCAAAGGTTCCCATGACTCCCTCCTTGGGTTCAATTAATTTGCTAGAGCTGCTCACAGGACTTAGGAAACCAATTTACTCACTACACTACCAGTTTATTACAAAGGATATTAAAGGATGCAAATCCACAGCCAGATGAAGATATACAAAGGGCAAGGTCCTGAACAAAGGATCTTGTGTCCTTGTGGAGTTTAGGGTCCTACATGGTGGCACATGGGAGCATTCTGGTTCACCAGCCTGGCTCTCCAAACAGTCCTTTAGGGTTTTAATGGAGGTTTCATCACAGGATATTCAAAGGGTGTTAGGAGCTATATGCCGGAAATGAGGAAGAAGATCAAATTATATACCTTATTATAAATGGCAGTATTACACACTGTAATTTATTTTGTAATAGCTACAAAATATTCCATTCATTATATCTGTATAGATGTATAATAATTTATTCAACCATTTCCCTATAATCAATATGTACTTTTTGAGGAATGTTCCTTACAGTATTGCAATAAATACTGACATCTTAGAGATGAGAGTTTTTGATTCTAAGTGATAAGTTCCTTAAAGCAGAAAAGCTGGGTCAAAGGACATATGCATTTTTAATGTTAATAGCATAACCAGATTTCTTTTAAAAAATGACTGGGGCCATTCATATTTCAATCAGAAATGTTTAAATGTGAATTTCAGTAATTTCTCTAGTAGCAATAGATCTTAGTCTTTTAAACACTTCCAATTCTGATACCAAAAATGTAAAATACCATTTTATCTTTCAGATTGCAATTGCTATTGAACTTAAGCAAATTTTCATGTTTGGTGACCTTTTGGATTTGTTCTTGTTGACTTGAAAATAAATACCACTCACAACATGAGAGTTGTGAGTTTTAGCTTTATTTGAGGACTTACTGAGGACTATAGCCTGGGAGACAGCCTGTCAGATAGCTCTGAGGAACTGCTCCTAAGCAGTAGAGGGGAGAGGCCAGTATATAAGTGATTTTGGTTAGGGGATGCGTGCAGTCAAGCACACATCTTGGTGAAAGGTTAGTGCTAGTCACGAGGATCAGATATCGCAGTTAATCATTTTAGTTCTCTTCTATGTACAGGAAGATGCAAAAATCTGGGTTCATTAAAATTTTTCCTGAATGATAACTGTCTAAGGGCCTGTCTTGACTGTCTTCCCAAGGCACAGAGTCCCTCGCCCCGTCCTTCATCCTGAATTCCTTTCGTGGTGTCTTGTAGGTCAGCGACTGCAGTGGCTGATGATTCAGTCCTAGTAGAACCAGCTGACAAATGACAGTCCTTGCTTTACACTCTTCTGTGAATTGTCTAGTCATATCCTTTGTCCAATTATTGAATGTTTATGATCATTCTAGTTTGGCATTATAAAAGTTTTATGATAGACAATTTTTAATAGAAACTTTGTTTTTGGTTGTTGATGGTGATGATGGTGGTGGTGGTGGTGGTGTGTGTGTATGCATGTGTGTGTTTTAATATGAATGTCTAGAAGCACATTGGTGAGAAAATACATGTATTTTTTAGGGCTCTTGACAGATGTAAATTGTCCCTTGGAATGCTGTTATCAGTTTACATGTACATTTTCAGTACACAGGAAAGCCCATGTCCCTTCACAGGTGATACTGGGCATAATCTCTGCTAGTTTGATAGTTTAAAAATGGAATTTCATTTGTCTAGTTTGCATTTACTACTTTTAACTTACTAGTAACGTTTGACATTTTTATTATGTTTATTAGCTCTTGGTGTTTTGTCTTACATCTGCTCCGTATATCATAAGCATTCACCAGCTCCCACATTAAATATAATACCTATCTACATATTTGAGAGAAAAAATAAATTGCAGCTCTGAAAGGTGATTGCCTCAATATATTACAAAGTGTAACTGCTTTAACCCTTTTCTAACAGTGCAAACACCAGTGAGTTGTTTTATTCATTTGTTTGTTTGAAACCGATTTAGAAAAATTGATCTCCAGATATACAGGGCAGTATATTTTCAGAACATCGTGTGGCTCATTGGATTGTTTACCCTCTTAAGTCTTTCAGGTCTTCCCTTTTGCCTCAAATGGGCTACATTGACCTGGGATGTGATTGCTGAATATCTATCTACATATCTATTTACCTATGTTTTATACATATACATATATTCAGAGGGAGAGAGGATTAGATTGGCTTCATTATGAAATAACTTTAAAGATTTTTTTAAAAATAAATTAATTAGAGGGGTATCTCTCAAGCTGCCAGAGTTAAAAGGGAGGTTGAAGCTCTGTGCCTCAGTTTCAAACTAAGTTCTATTTATTAATTTATCATCAGCTTAAATTTGGAATGTGCAGTAGTGGCTGATTTGAGAAACATGACAAGGTGTGTAATCCCAGCAGGTAAGCCCTTTACACAGAGCTTAGTGGCAATAACCACGTGCTGCTCTTGCCCTGGGTGTTTGGAGGCATTCACGCTATTCAATCACACATGCTTAGTGACCTTGCTGCAGTGATTGTCAACTTTCTTGCTTATTAGGTATGGACAAGACAATCCTTCTGCATAATCCAGGGGTGGGCGGTGTCAATTACACACTGTGATTGTTAAATTGGAATTTTAATCCAGGAGAAACCAGGATCTGAGACTCAAGGTGAGTCACAGATGCACAGCCTGAAGAGGTGGGTGATGTTTTTCTGGAATGTTGGTGCAGGGCCGTCTGCCTGTCTGTGCATACGTGAGCGTCTGCTTGGTCGGTTGTAGGACCAGCTGGCAGAGCCTGTCTTTTTTCCTCGCTGATTACCTCCCTCAGTGTGTGATCAGCCAGAAGAGCATACGGCCAACACTCCTACTTGAGTCAACTGCTCCCATTTCCAGAAACTTCTTTGGTTCTCTCCCCAGTATTCATATTGAGGTGGGTGTTCCTCCTCAGCGTTCCCACAGCTCCCTGTGTCTGACTGCACCGTACTCTTTACCATGCTAAGCGGTTATGGTTTTTCTGTCTTCTCCATGGCGCTGAACACTATTTCTGTGCTGAACTTTCTTTCATCTCTGTCCCCCTAAAGCCTAACACAGCGCTTGCTACATGATAAGCGCTGTAATGAAATGTGCTTGAATAAATACATGATTAATGGGTATAAGAACAAATGAGTATGCTTTTCCATTTTACCAACTTGTATATAAGGCTCTGGGTGTTCACCCAGGAAATTGAGGGGTCTACCAATGAGATGCTGAGTTTTGAAAGTCAACATCCCTAGGAAGCCAAATCTGAGATGAAGATTAACCTGCAGGAAGTTTATAGAGGGACACTTGTGGGGAATATAAAGGAAGGAGGGAGAAGCCAAGGGAGAAGTTGTGTGTCTTGCAGTCAGAGACTCAACCACTCCCTCCGGGAGTTCTGCATTTGTGATGTCCCTGCAAACCTGTCCCTAGGTGTGCCAGGCACTCAGGCCTCTGCACACCCAAACAGACTGGTTGTTGGATGTCAATAAGTGTTACTGAGCCTAAAGAGAAAATATAGTGAATAGCTCCTCAATTTAAGAAATCCTCTTATATAGGAAGACTTGAAAGAATTGCTAGGCAAGCCAAGACCATTCCCTGGCACAATTCTACCCTGTCATATGCCAATCTGGAAGGGCGTGTCATGTCACAACACTAGTAGCTACATCTCATCTGAGGTCAGGATTAGAATGTCACAAAGCCAAATGACATCCGTTGGCACTCCCTCTGACACACTCCCACAGCTCTGGCCCCCAGTCTCACTTTTAAAAGGTAGTGGATGCTTTGTCAAGCATCTGGCTTCTCCTACATGCCTTTTTGTCATCCTGTCACCAGGCCCTGATCAGGGGAAGAGTCACTCAGCAGGAAAATTCACTGCATCATAAATTCACAATCCATTTTTCTCCATATGCTCTGACCAACTTCTGATGTTCGTAATTAAAACTTTATGCAGACTTACAGCTACTGAGACAGGTTGATTCAGTGCTGGTTGTAGAGCATCATAAATCACTGCAGCTTACTGCATAATTGGGCCCCAATAATTATTCCATCAATGTTAAGTAGGGCTGGCACTGGGAAAAAATGCAAGGCAGATACATTCTTCTTTCAGGACCCCTGCATTGCTTTGTGATGCCCTTTTAGTACCAGCCCTTGCCCTGCTCCTCATTTTTTTCCTGGTTCCCAAACTGGTTCCCAGTCTTCCTCAGTATGAAACTTTCCCCCGTATTCCAGGCTCCATTAAATTACACTTCTACCAAGAAACCATCTCAGCGTATTCCATCTCCCAACAACCTGGCATGCAGTAATGGCACCATTCATGCGGAGATTGACTTTGTATTGCCTCATGGTGCAATCTATAGAGGGCCCCAAGTCATCAAATACCTTGAATAATTGCACTTCTCTAATTGCCAATGAAATGGTCTCTTTCCTGTTTTTTTTCAGACTACATTAGAGACAGCTTGACGTCTTGGAGAATATGCATGATCTGGGGCTCAATACGATTGTAAAACAAAAAATGTTGTCCATCATTCCAGTTCTATAAGGCTTCAGTTGCTACCTAAGTGCAGTTGCCCACTGACAGTGAGAGCTGAGGGGAATTCAGGATGGAGAAAACAGGAACTATTCAGGTCCCTAGATAGTTAAGATGCATATCTAAGGGAAAATTGTAATGACCCCAGATTCTTGCATCTTCCCATATATAGAAAAGCACTACAATTATGAATGTGAAATGTCTGTTCTTTATGATTAACAGTAAACTTTTTGTGCTTAAATACATGTTTTTCACAACAAAAATTTCATATATTATATATCTGGCTCCTCTACCTCTTTGGAGGAGTTCTTCAGAGCTATCTGAGAGGCTGTCTTCCAAGCTGTAGTCCTCAGTAAGGTCCCCAAATAAAACTAAAACTCACTACTCTCATGCTGTGTCTTTTTTTTTTTTCTTTCAGTCAACAGTTTTGGTGACCATAAAGGGACCCAGAGTAAACTTCTCTCCTTTGCCTGAACTCTATAAGGATCCAAAGCCTTGGTACCAACAAGAGACCCTTTTGCCCATCTGCCTCCTTGGCAAGCCCATGTGAATTTGGGGGAGTCTTTCCTGGTCTTGGATCTCCTGTAATTGATTGATGATCTTAAGTTTTATTCAGCAGTGGGTAAACTCTTTGCTGTGAGAAGTAGATTTTCTTTGAACTTAGCTTCAAGAAGAGGTACCTGGGTTACCCCAGTTGAGAAAATGCTGGGAGGGTGTTGCTCAGTTAAGAGACACTGAGGTGGTTTGGGCTGGGTGATTAGATAGGAGGCTGATCTGATGTCTTTCCTCGATTCAGCTATAGAGTTTGTTAGAATAGAAGTAAAGATACCAAATGAACACCCCCAGCTCCAAAGAAAAGGGATGCATATCCTCCTAACGGGCTACAGCTTTCTCAGGCAACTGAGAAACTTGCTAGAGTGATCTCATAGGGAAACCCACTCACTAACTAAAATTACACTAGTCTGGGGAGGTACACAAAGATTGGCCCACCTAGTGCTCTGAGCACCTATGGTGGTCTTAGAGAAGACACGTAAAAGAGCTGAAATGACTCTAGGGTGACACCCAGAAGAATTAAGCTCACAAACAGCACATCAGCCCATCACGCAATTATCAATAGTGATTTTGTCTCTACAAACCTACCGAAGAATGAGAAACAAAGCTTTCAAAACAAAAGAAAGATAGATGACAGGTTACCAGTCTCAGACTAACACCCCAGCCAGGTTCATGCACAATATGTAGGGAACTTATACTTGCAAGTAATTTCTTAATTAGGAACGAAGGAAATATCACCCTAAAAATGACCAAGATGGGGCTATTTTGACATTCCAAACTGGTTTTCGCATATGCATTTAGCGATAGCAGGCTTGATAAAATATCTTTTCAAAATTTTGACCTTAAAGGAGCAAAGGCTCTTCTAGGAGGAGCTTGCATTTCTCCCCCTGTGTCCTTGAACTGTAAATGTTCTGCCTGATCTTCATAGGCTTCTTATTCTGTGTTTTGAGAGCTTGGTCTCTGCCATCAGAAAGGTACACATACAGTGTACATTTGGCAGCCAATCAAATAGACTGAGATTCCAATTAGTCTCTTTGTCTGGCCATACCAGCCTTAAGAGAAATTTATCATAATGGGTCCCAGCCCATAAGGGGCCTCTATCAACTCAACCTTGATTGTATCTGCCTGTACAATGAAGGCCTTTACTTTCTTAGACTATTTTTGGGAGTAAACTTTCTGGATCTCGTGAAGGTTGCAAACTTTGCTGTCTCTTGTGGAGACACCACTTGCATCTTATTGATTTGAGTTCCTATTAAAATGCTAGTCATAAATGGCCAGATGATGGATCCTTTAAATTGGAAAAACTTCTAAACTGGTAAACTTTAGAGAACTCTCATTTATAAACAGCTGCTTTATTGGTACCTATGGAAAGACAAAATCAAAAGGTGGATACAAAGATATATAACAGCTAACCTTAAGAACTTTCTTAATCTAAAACAAAAAAAAACACCCAAAAACAGTTTGGGATGCCTTTTTTGTGGTTTCAGCTTTCCCTCAATGGGTCTCACATATACAAAACATAAGGTCAATTAGTGTTAATTAGGCTGATTAAAAAGGGAATAGGAAGGGCTTCTCTGGTGGCACAGTGGTTGGGAATCTGCCTGCCAATGCAGGAGACATGGGTTCGAGCCCTGGTCAGGGAAGATCCCACATGCCACGGAGCAGCTGGGCCCGTGAGCCACAACTACTGAGCCTGCGCGTCTGGAGCCTGTGCTCCACAACAAGAGAGGCCACGATAGTGAGAGGCCTGCGCACTGAAATGAAGAGTGGCTCCCGCTTGCCGCAACTAGAGAAATCCGTCGCACAGAAACAAAGACCCAACACAGCCAAAAATAAATAAATTAATAAATAAGTTAATTAAATGCAAAAAAAGACTCATGCACCCCAATGGTCAATGCAGTACTATGTACGATAGCCTGTCATGGAAGCAACCTAAATGCCCAATGACAGACAAATGCATAGAGAAGATGTGGTACATATATACAATGGAATATTACTCAGCCATGAAAAGGAATGATATTGGGTCATTTGCAGAGACGTGGTTGAACCTAGGGACTGTCATACAAAGTGAAGTAAGTTAGAAAGAGAAAAACAAATATTACATATTAACACATATATGTGGAACCTAGAAAAATGGTACAGATGAACCGGTTTGCAGGGCAGACATTGAGACACAGGTGTAGAGAACAAATGTATGGACACCAAGGGGGGAAAGCAGCAGCGTGTGGGGGTGGTGGTGTGATGAATTGGGAGATTGGGATTGATGTGTATAAAATGGATGACTAATAAGAACTTGCTGTATAAAAAAATAAATTAAATAAAATTCAAAATTCAAATAAAAATCATAAATAGTATTTATAAGTTTGCCAATCTACAGAATGCTAATATAAAAGTTTATAATTGTTCACTTCTTAGTCTTCACTAGAAATTTTTTAAAAGTTAAGAATTATAATTAATATATGTAATTTAAACTATTAAAATTAATAAGGAAAACATCTTTGTACATAATGGAAGAAAAAAAAGGTTTAAAGAATGGAAATGCATTTTTTTAAGGGAAAAGGAAGTAATTTTGTCCTGGAGAGAGAGAAAGAAAGGGGAAGCATATGCAAAATATGAATGTATAAAAGGACTTTATAGAAGGTTTGTGGGAAAGGAACCCTGAGAAAGGAGTTCTGTGCATGGTCAGGACTGGTTAAGAATAAAATTTAATTGAGTAAATACACTTTAATATTAAAAGTAAGCTGGTAGAAAACTAAATTTAGTCTTCTCTCTGTGTTAAGAGAACAAAGTTTTCTTGAAATATTGATTTGCTTTTGATAACAGATTGTAAAAATTTTCTTTACATTTTAAGTGGTCTGTTATAACTTTCTGTATTTTGCCTTTAAAATATTTTGTCACTTTGGTTAAGTGAATAAGTATTATTTCACAGTGATCTGTGAACCTATTTGACCAATTATTTTAAAACCTTTTTTTATCTTTGACAAACTTCCCAAAATCAAATTCTAAATGTAGCTCTTTTGACCTCTCTCTACCTTTGGGATGCTATAGAAGGCCCCTGAAACATCACAAAGAGAGATATAAAACTAACTAGGTTTATATGGTATGTTAAATTACATGGGGAACATTGTCAAATGAGTGATGATAAACCTTCTTAGGTATATCATATGGGTAAATATAATTATATGAAGTTACTAAAATTTGGATATGTCCTGGTAAGTTATCAGTCATAATTCTAATCATTACCTTAAAATGTTGTATGTGAGAGAACTAATCAAATTTCCTTGTCAATCGTATTGTAATCAGATCTTTTAGCAAGCCATTTTTAGTCTTTTATCATTTATAGACAGTTATTGTTTCACTATGATGCTTTTACAAAAATAAAGTTGTTCAAGAAGATCCATTAAAATGACTTTTTGACAAACATAGGTTTCTGATGACTTTTAGATCATACTGCTGAACTGGGTAAGAAATTCTAAAATGCTAAGGAAAAATTTGATAGCTTCATAAAATACTAACATAAAAATCAAGATCATCAAAACTTAATTACATGGGACTGTATAAACTGATTAATATAATTTATAATTTTATAACTTTTTGTCTGAAATATTACTGGCTTTTAATATTTGTTTCCCAGACATGAGGAAACCTTTTACACTATGACTTGCAGCAATTTAATAAAATATGCCTTTGTAAATGTAGATAAAACATTTATCTTTTCCTCTCTACCTGATCCCTCCAGAATTTGGCTTCTCCAGCTGGCTCCCTTCTGAACTTGGTGGCTTATTGCAATCCAGATTGCAAATAGTTGTACTTATCATTGTTTTAATTTGTTCTCTCTCTGTTGTTTTCAAACTATTTATGCTTTGTCGCTCTCTCTGACGTACCATAAGCTTATTATTAATGCTACTAGCTATATTACTTATAACCTGCTTATTTTATAAGCTTGTTGTTTCTTGCATTACCCTATGTGTAAGCAGGTCTCTAACAAAACTAATGATGGCTAAAAGCCTTGAAGCCTTCAGTCACATATACAGCTCTCTATAAAATTAATTGTAATAGTGCAACTCTAGATGTGGGAGGAAGCAACATAGAAGAAACATTTCCTGTATCATAATAGACTAGAAAGAGAGAGGACCCAGAGAAATTTTGTAGGTGTATCCTCACTTGACCTAGAAATGAGCATTCCTAGCACCAGGGGAAAAATTCGTCATGAAATACTTCGCAACCCTCGGTAACACAAAGAATGTTGCCCTCCATTCCAGCTCTTTAAGGATTAAGTTGCAACCCACCGCGGTTGCCCATTGCCTGTGCACCCTTAGAGGAATTCAGGATGGAGAAAACAGGAAGCATTCTGTGCTTTAGATACATGGCCCTTAGATAGTTAAGACGTATATCTAAGGAAAAATTTCAATGATACCAGATTCTTGCATCTTCCCATATATAGAAAAGCACTAAAATAATTAACTTGAGATGTCTGTTCTTTTTGATTAGCAGTATCCTTTTTATGCTTGACTACATGTTTTTCCCAGTAAAAAAAATGTGTATATATCCTGGCTCCTGCCCTACCTCTTCTGAGCAGTTCCTCAGAACTATCTGAGAGTCTGTCTCCTGGGCTATAGTCTTCAGTAAAGTCCCTGCATAGAACACATTAAACTGAAACTCACTGCTCTTACCTTGGATGTTTCGGGGTTTTTGTTTGTTTGTTTGTTTGTTTGTTTTTTCCAGTCGACACTATGTAACTCTGTCACTCTAGCTGTGCAACTCTGGATGTTATTTAAATCCCCAGTCATAGTGTTTTTAGCTACCCAATGGAGATTATGCAAATATGATAGATTTTGGTCTTGGCTTTTAGCTCTGTGAGTTTGCACAAATAATTTAAATTCCTTAAATCTAATTTTTTCTTAGCTACAAAATGGAGAAAATAATACATAAAGGATTTTTATCTTCCTAGTGAGGATTAGAATGAAGTAATACATGTAAAGTTCTTGTCATTGAATGTGGGTTTAGTAAATGCATTTTCTTTTTTCCTCTTGCCTGTTAAAATTTTAGTGACTGATAATGAGTTTTTTTACGTTAATTTAAGTGTGACTGATACTGGAGATTTCATGGCCCTGGAAAGGACAAGAGGTGGAAAATACATTAAAGTTTTGGGAACTTTAATTGTCTCCCAGTTCACTTGATATAGGATAATGTTTACTGAAACATCAAAGCAGAATGTTTTGAAGACATTTAAAATCCATTAAAGCACTAGAGAACTGATAGCTTCTAAATTTGTGGTTAGATAATTTATATATAACTTGAGTGAGCTGTTTTTTTGTAGGTGCAGATGGGGCCAAATGGAGAGAGAATTTTTAAAAAATTTTTTATTTGGGTATAATTGATTTACAAGGTTGTGTTAGTTTCAGGTGTATATCAATACAAATATATATACCCACTCTTTTTTAGATTCTTTTCACATATAGGCCATTACAGAGTATTGAGTAGAGTTCCCTCTGCTGTACAGTAGGTCCTTATGAGTTATCTATTTTATATATAGTAGTGTGTATGTGTCAGTCCCAATCTTCCAATTTATCCCTCCCCACTCCTTGCCCACCCGGTAAAGATAAGTTTATTTTTTACTTCTGTAACTCTATTTTGGTTTTGTAGATAAGTTCATTTGTAGCCTTTGTTTAGATTCCACATATAAGTGATATCATATGATTTTTGCCTTTCTCTTTCTGAGTATGAGAATCTCTAAGTCCATCTATGTTGCTGCAAAAGGAATTATTTTGTGTGTGTATATATATATACATATACATATATATATTATATATATGTATATGTATATATACATACCACATCTTCTTTATCCATTCCTCTGTTAATGGACATTTAGGTTGCTTCCATGTTCTGGCTATTGTAAGTAGTGCTGCAATGAACACTGGGGTGCATATATCTTTTCAAATTATGGTTTTCTCCAGATATATACCCACGAGTGGGATTGCTGAATTATATGGCAACTCTATTTTCAGTTTTTTAAGGAATCTCCATACTGTTCTCCATAGTGGCTGTACCAGTTTGCATTCCCACCAACAGTGTAGGAGGGTTCCCTTTCCTCCACACCCTCTCCAGCATTTATTGTTTTTAGATTTTTTGATGATGGCCATTCTGACCCGTGTGAGGTGATACCTCATTGTAGCTTCGATTTGCACTTCTCTAATAATCAGTGATGTTGAGCAGCTTTTTATGCACTTTTTAACCATCTTTATGTCTTCTTTGGAGAAATATCTATTTAGATCTTCCGCCCATATTTTGATTGAGTTGTTTGTTTTTTCTTTGATATTGAACTGCATGAGCTCTTTGTATATTTTGGAGATTAATCCCTTGTCGGTTGCTTTGTTCGCAAATATTTTCTCTCATTCTGAGGGTTTTCTTTTCTTTTTATTTATGGTTTCCTTTGCTGCGCAAAAGCTTTTAAGTTTAATTAGATCTTGTTTGTTTATTTTTGTTTTTATTTTCATTACTCTAGGCGGTGGATTGAGAAAGATCTTGCTGTGATTTATGTCAGAGAGTGTCCTCCCTCTATTTTTCTTTAAAAGTTTCATAGTATCTGGCCTTACATTTAGGTCTTTAATCTATTTTGAGTTTATTTTTGCATATGGTGTTAGAATGTGTTCTAATTTCATTCTTTTACATGTAGCTGTCCAGTTTTCCCAGCACCACTTATTGAAGAGGTTGTCTTTTCTCCATTGTAAGATGACCATAAGTGCATAGGTTTATCTCTGGACTTTCTATCCTGTTCCATTAATCTATATTTCTGTTTCTGTGCCAGTACCGTACTGTCTTGATTACTGTAGCTATGTAGTATAGTCTGAAGTCAGGGATCCTGACTCCTCTAGCTCCATTTTTCTTTCTCATGATTGATTTGGCTATTCAGGGTCTTTTGTGTTTCCATACAATTGTAAAATTCATTATTATTATTATTATTACAACTTTCATTGTTATTATAGTCTATAGTGGTTCATAATGTTCTTCATTCTGGCATTTCACTCTTGTATGTATTTGTATATTTCACCTATATTTTGCTCAGATATCACTTTCTCAGTAAAGCCTGCCCTTAATAAACCTACTTAAGATTGCAAACCTTTCTCTTAATGCTGACATTCTGTATCTTTTTCTTCTGTTTGATTTTAACCCATAATCCTTATCACCATCTTCAAAAATAATTCACTGTGCTTTCTATTTTATTTATTTATTTATTTATTTATTTATTTATTTATGGTTTGTCTCACTCAAGTAGCATATAAACTACTGCTCTAGTGATTTTTTTCTGTCTTGTTAACTGCAATTTCTCATATATAGAACAGTACCTGACAGAAAGTAAGTACTCAATAAATAATTGAATAATTTTTTTAAATTAATCATTAATACAGAGTTAAACATGCTTCTTCAAATAATTATTTATGTGGCTGAATAAGATGGCTCATGCACTTAGTAAAATGTTTCATTTATAATATGTATCATTTACATTCCCTCATGCAAGTTTATATTTAAAAGAAAAGTATTTTTTTGATTCAGAATATTTATCATTACCTCTCATCATCTTACTAAGGAAAACATATTCCTTCTTCCCAAGCTTGGGCAGAGGAAGGTGTAGATCAGCCAAGAAAAACCCAAGTGATGAACTTTAAAGGGCTTCTGAATTGAGTCTGCAAAGTCTTTATTTGGTTTGAAAGTTAAAGCTGAATTCTACTGAATACTGAGAGTAACTTTTAGAATCTACAGGAGAATCCCTCCCTCACCCAGGGAAAGGGGAGGAAATGACACTGATCATGAAGACAAACCTGGCTTTGCTACCACATGTAGAGATTTTCCATGGTATGGGCAAAGCTTAAGGCCCTCTCTTATGTGTGGATGACTTTTTCTTTTTCTTTTTTTGGTTGCTTAATTTGAAGATTTCTTTTTTATCCTCCCTCTCAAACAGCTGATGCAATGAAACAGACCTAGACACACGCGTACACTGCCACGTATTGCCTCTAAAGAGCACCGTCAACTTGAAAGGCAATGTGAGCACCAGAATGGAGCACCTGAGGTGGTGGTTTAGGATACCTTTCTTCCAATTACCAGAAATTGAAAACTTACATGAATCCAGAGACCAGAGAGATCCTATGAATGTGAAGAGTAGCAGCAGGGAATGATAATACCTGTATCCATTTGAGAGTGAATGCTTTGCTTGGGTACATCCTGATTCTTTCTTTCATTTTACTATATTTTTTTTAAATGTTGACTGTGCAAAGCACATCTTTGCACAAATTATGGTAGTAGGCTTTAAGAATTTGAGTGTGTAACCTCTCTCTGGTGAGATAGAAAACTGTGTCCTTAGGCGAAGAGCTTGGGGGCCCAGCAAATACATAGAAATACTCCAGGTTGAAGATGGAGGGACCAGAGTAGTCCTTACAGATGAGATCGTAAATGTTCTAACCCAGCTCTTCAGAATAGGAGACCCCACAGAGCCTGAGGTCCAAAAACCTTACTAGATAATACTGTATGTTGTTGGCCCTGGAGAGTTCTCTGATCCACTTTACGAGCACCCGAAGTGTAGGTAGCTGATCAAGGATTAGGGAATTTAAAGGGCTAATACATTTTATAAAGCCTAGTTCCAAAACCGAATAAAAAGAAATGTCAAGGCTTTTGAGTTATCACCTGTTTTTATTTACCTATGTCTCATGGCTCTATTATTGCAGATCTTTCATCTCTATGTGATTCAGTGATCTACTTTGATTCAGCTGGGATATACTGGGTAGCAATATGTCAATATGTTCAGGGAACAGTACAAGCTACTATGTTAGGGGGTGGTTAAAAAATCCCAGGTGATTAAGACATGGTCCCATATGTAAGAATTGCAATAGCTACTTGAGGGTGAATCTAAATAATACTGTGCTATAACATAGTTCCATAAAAGCTATGAAAATGTAGGATAAAAATGACTAATACTGAATGAATTGAGGAAAAAGCAGACAGGATTTTGATAGGTAGAGGGAGTTGAGAAAGCCATATCAAGGCTGCTTTACTGACATTGAGAACCATCGGATGTATTAAGTTTTACACATCACCAAATATGTGGCTCTTTTCCCAAAATTATTTTCTTTGTCACTACTATATCGTGTAATTACTTTCATTGTTATTTTCATTTATATCATGAAGCATAGCTATAATGCTATGTGAAGTATACCAAAAAACTAAAAGCATTAACTAATATATCCCCAAAACAAAATGTTTTCTTTAACCCCAAATGAGTAGTGAAAACAATAATGAGCAATGTCATACAAATTGATAAGAATTATTCCCAGAAAAGGATACTTAATCTGTAATAAGAAATAATTCCAAAAATATTACTCTCCATCCCACTTCAACTAGTTACATAACTATGATTAACACACTATTTTCTCCCCCTTCACAATTACCTTGTTTAATCATTCCTTAACTTCAGTTAATTGCTTTAATAATCTCTCTGGTTTCACAAGTTAGATTCTTTTGCATTTAAATCACCTGGAAACAAAATGATATATAACATTTTGGGTGTTTTTTAAAAAGTCATTGATTGGATCTTTAAAGTTCATAACAAATATGGCATCTGCATTTTGGATATTAGTTTGGGTGGCATTAGCACAGTGTTTGGCATGCAACTGATGTTGGATTTTTTGATGCATGGTCAGTTAGATGTCACAGAGCCAAACATTTGCTTCATTGGATGCATATAAATGGACCCTATAGAAATATGACTGGTCTTAAAGCTAAAATATTGGTAACTTTTTGAATAATTATAATAGGCATCATTTACTAAATGTTTGCTGTGTGCTACATGGTACACATATCTATATAATCCTTATAGCTTGTTTGGTTGTTTTTCTTATGGTACACATGAAGACTCAGAGTCTAAGAGAAATTATGAATCTTGCACAATGTCACAGATAAAGAACATAAGTGATAAGAGTGAAAATCCCAAACCAGAACTATATGAATAAAAATCTATGTTGTTTCATTTCTTTCCCTATATATCACTATGATAGGCAAAATAATGGCCCCCAAAGATGTTCATATCCTAACCCTGGGAACCTGTGAATATATTATATGTCAAGGTTGTAGATGGAACTACGATTGCTAAACTTCAGGTATTAAAATAAACAGAGTATCTTGGACTATCTGGGTGGTCCAATGTAATCACTAGTGTCCTTAAATGGGAAACAGGGAAGCAGAAGAATTAGGACCAGAGAGACGGCATTAATGGAAAGACTCAACTAATCATTACTGGTTTTGATTATGGAACAGGGCCACGTGCCAAGGAGTGTTGGCAATCTCTAGAGTTTCAAAAAGGCAAGAAAGTGGATTCTCTCTTAGAGCCTCCAGAAAGGAATGCAGCCCTGCCAAGACCTTTATTTTAGCCCTGTGAGACCCTTTCCTGATTTTTGACCTCCAGAACTGTAAAATATGAAATTTGTGTTGTTTTAGCTCACTATGTTTATAGTACTTTGTTACAGCAGCAAGTCAAGCTAATAAAATCACTTTGCTTCTCCAGCGATGCAAGAGACGTTCTTTTATTCCTGATAGAAGCCAGCATGTGAGGAATGCAATTGAAGGTACATAGAGAAATCCATCTAAATGAAGGTGGCAGGCCTATTGAGAGCCAAGAGCAGACAGTAAGTTTGGAAATGAAAGATGCAGTTATGAGTTGAATGCCATGAGCCTTAATCATATTAAGTGTTGAACAATTACTTGTTTAATGAATAAATAAAATGATGAATGGTTGAAAAACCTGTAGACCAGTACCGATTTATACTTCATCAACCTTACAGAAACATAATTGCTAATTTTAAAGGTGAAGATGGTATCCCATTGTTTCAATGTGAATTTCTTTGATTACTAAGTTCAAGGTCTTACATATAATCATTTGCTATTTGTATTATATATTTTCTTTTGTGAATTATCATTTGATTACCAGAAAATTAAGGATTTTAATTTCAATTTTGTAGGCTCTTTAGAAAGTATAGCTAATTAACCTTGTATTTGGCATAAATTCTTTGCAAATGTAATTTTCCAGTTTGTTGATTATCTTTTACATAAGTTTATAATACCTTTGAAGTACAGACTTATTAAATATTTTTCAGTCAAATCTGTTGGGTTTTCACCGTTGTGACTTCTTCCATTACTTTTATACTGTAATCCTTCTGGAATATGTTTTAGAATAATATATAAAGACAACATTTATTATTTTTAAAAATAATTGACCTAATAGTTATAGCAGTATTTTTTTAAAAATCTCCTTCCCTGACAATTTTTATGGTACTTCATTTAAAATACATCATTGCATTTGATATATACTTGGGTTTTTCTAAGGTTTTTTTTATTTTAGTTCATAGGTCTGTTTCTTTGTTCTGTGTCATCATTTTACCATGCTTAAAATTATTACAGCTTTATATCATGTTTCCATATCATTTGTAGCTTCAACTGAGTCCACAAGTCTCATCATATCAACGTTGCTTTAAAAATAGTATTTAGTTTTAATCTCTTAATCTTCATTATAAACATGAGAGTCTTTTGTGTTTCTTTGTAGTATTTTTTTGACATTAGTTTAAAAATATAAATGGACTTTTGAAGATTTGTGATAATTACAACATTTTTCTTCTGCTCAAGAAGTCTGGTATGGCTTTCCATTTTTTTGTTTCCTGTTTGGCTCTTGTTACATATGTGTAATTAATATTTCCCCCCTCACAATTACCTTGGTAAGCAGTTTAAAGTTAGAATATTCCAATTTAAAAATCATGTTAAGAATTTTTTGTTAGATCTTCAAATTAGTTATTTCCATATATATATATATATATATATATATATATATATATATATATATATAAATGATGAACTTTTGTGTATTTATCTTAAGTAGTTGACTTTGTTGACATATGTTATTAATTGTAATCATTCTTATGATGACAATCTTGGATTGCTTATGTCTAAGAGAAAACACATCTTTGTCTTTTTCAAAAAATTATACCAGGTATTTCTTTTTCATGTTTTAATTCAATGACTATCATTTCAGTATCAATACCAAAAATTAAGGAAAATAATAGCTATCTTTCTCTTATTTCTGAGTTTGAGGAGAATGCTTTATTATTGAATTATTAAATTTATTGTTGGCTCACTTAAAATACTATTTTTTGCTAGATAGAAGTGATTCTTCTATCACTATTTAGTTAGGTAATTATTGTCATGAACAGATATTGAAGGTTCAGTAAATTTCACATCTAGCAACTATTTGATAACTACGAATTACCTATTGGTATGGTATTTGATAAAAAGCTATTCCAGATTCCTTGGCCACTGCTCTATTAATTATAATCTTATAAACATAGTTCGTTTTTTTCTCAATGATTCAAGGTCTTCATTCAAAGATTCCATTGTTGCTCTCAGGGTGTGAATAGCTGATTGATCCTTCCAGAATGGACCCCATATTCTTTTACTTTTCAAATTATTTTATCTACTATTAATTGTTTGTGTATCCCTCATAGTTTGTTCTACACTTTTAAAGAGAAGTTTTTCTGCTGTAGGCCTAAAAGTTGTCCTGTTCCATTTCACAAACAAAAATTCTGTGACAGCAATTCTACTACTGACTCAAAAAGAGAAAAAGTAATTGAATGAAGGAAAGAAGCCAGAGAAAGCAGGAGAGGAGACACTGAGGGCAGCAGGAAGCTAGCAATGGTAAGAGAGGGCTGGAGAACAATATTCAGAAGCATGGTAGGTGAAGTTATTTCTGTCATATTCAGTCCTCTCAGTCACAGTAAGGAAACACAGGTTTAGTGAGGCCTAAAATTATCCATGTAACTTGTATCTTAAACAAGCTCTACCAATGGGATGCAAACAGAAAATAAAGTAATTTTTGCTGCCCACTCTCTTGCTTTTAAACAGCTCAGTGGGGCTAGTGTTTTCCCTGCCCCATTAGATGACTCTTCAGGAATCTTGTGAGTTTTTTTGGTGACTTTCAGGGAATACAAAATCCTAAGATCACTTTAAATCATAAAACACAATTTCAAATTAGGATATCTCATTCCATTTCATCGTTAACACTTTCCTCCCCAGATAGGGCCTCAGGCAGGTGGGAATAAACATCCAGAGAAGGACAGCCAGCATCTCATTTTTATAGCTCAAGTCCTCCCTTACTTGTGACTTGTTAGCTTTGCACTTCCTGAGACTGGGAGATCTTTAAAGCTGACTCTTCCTCATTTGGATGCTTTTGAGATTGGAATGTGGGTACTCTGATATCTCCTCCACCCCAACTTCTAATGATCTCTCCTGGGGGCTTTTATAGCCGCAGAGCCTTGTCTCTTGTTTGTCACATGGCTTGCAAAGACTTCTGCAATGACTAAGAATTCAGTGTCCTACCTCTTCTTACCTTTCCTTAGGCAGCTGCACTGGGTAAGTCCTAAATTGATTTTTGGTGGCTTTTTTTTTTTTTTTTTTTTTTTTGGTTGAAATTCAAATCCACTCTCATCTCTCAATTACGGAGTGGAATTATAATTTATAAAACTTACTGACTAGTCTTTTTAGGATCTTCTTACCAGGTTAGAGAGAAGGGACCCGTGCCTCCCAAAGTTCTGCCTTATGGAGCCACAGGGCTCACAGCAGAGAGTTCTTCAGACAAATCCATCCAACCCCACAGCACCAATCTGCTCTTTTCCTCATCCTTTAATACCCTCAATGGGAATAGGGAATAGGGGGGGTTTCAGTGTCATCAAAATTGGGTGGTCCGTTTCACAATTTACTTTGATATTTAATGTCTGCCACATTAGAATCTCAGTAGGAATTTTCAGTTTAACATTCTACTATCCACATCTTAACAGGGGTGAAGACGGGTCTTGAACTCAAGTTTTGCTACCTCCAAATAATTTGTTTTTTGCCCTTAATCATACTTATGAGTTTAAAACTCTCTTCCATGTGGTAGAGATTTCCGTACATGTTTCTTTCTTCATACATTTATGGTTGTGTTCGCAGTAGTTATAGAAAATGTGGTGCTACAATATATTTTCTACTATAGATATAATAGTTTTGAGTCACGTCTCTACTCCTAACACTTTCAAGAAAATACATCAAGGTCCATGCTAGACTATCAGCGAATTCAAAGTTGAAGAAAAGGCAATTGTATTACCATGTCTTGGGAGAGATTAATTTTCTTTTTGCCAATTGTAAAAAGAGAAAAAGGAAAAAAAAACCTCATTTGAAGCTAGCAAATCAATATGTATGAAAATAGGTCAGACTCTGGAGGATAAAACTTTTATTTCATATAAGTTAAAAAATACATTCTCTTATTTATTTAAAGTTGGCAGTCATTTAAAAAAACTTAGAGTATTTGCTTCAGGATTAGAATTAAAATTACAGAATATTTTCCCTCAAGACATTCTTCTTAGAAATTAAACTGCATGAACAAAGTGATTTCATTTCTCATCGTATTCCTATTTCACTGAAATTCAATTGTCATTTCTTTCTCCTTCTTTGTGGAATATCTACAAAGTCTCTGTTAGTCCATTTTTTTCTCTCAACTGCATTGATTTTCACACTTGAGCCATATTTTTCTTTTTTATTAAATTTCTCTCCACAGCTCTAACAGAGAGATCAATGATTTCCTTCTTGAGAAACCAATGGTACAGATGGTTGAAAACTTAACTTTTTTCTTCATTGACAGGTATCTTTGGCCTGGCACTGAATATGCTTTTGATAAAAATTTCCTTTAGGATCTGAAAGTGGAGAAATGAGGCTTAAGTAAAATAAGACCTGGAACCTTGGGGAGCCAGTGACCTTGCACAAGGTAGAGAGGGTTGCTGAATCTCTGAAACTTAGTTCAAAATAGACACATCTCAGAGCCACTATCTCAAGGCCAGGCCACTGATGCATTTTCAACGGCTCAGGCTAAAGCAGCCCCTGCATCCCATAAACATGCAAATAATTCATTTGACTTGGGAATCTTGAGCAAATTTTGGCCTTGATGAAATTCCAGTATGTTTGAAACAAAGATTGGGCACTTTGATCAAGAAGCCTGAATTCAGAAGCTTTGATTTAAATTCTTCTTTTCTTGCCTAAAGTTTTATTATTTATTTTCTGCTACTCCTCCCTATGAATGTTGATTCCTACTTCCTAAGAAAGTAAGGCCAAGTCCATGTAATACAAGAAAGGGAGGCCTGTGTTAAGGGTGTCAGGCTTTGTGTGTCTGCAATTATTTTGGCCTTAGAGAGAGTTAACTTTCTGGATACTCTGGATGGACCAAAGCACATTAAAACTACCATAACGTAACTCAATTTTAATGTGCTTTGGTTTGTCCAGACTCTCCAGAAAATTAACTCTCTCTAAGGCCAAAATAATTGCAGATGCACAAAGCACAGCCACGATGGAAAACAGTATGAAGGTTCTACAAAAAAATAAAAATAGAGTTGCCATATGATCCAACAATCCCACTCCTGGGCGTATACCCAGACAAAATCATAATTCAAAAAGATACATGCATTCCTATGTTCATAGCATCATTATTTACAATAGCCAAGACATGGCAGCAACCTAAATGTCCATTGACAGATGAATGGATTGAGGAAATGTGGTACATATATACAATGGAATATTACTCAGCCATCAAAAAGAATGAAATAATGCCATCTGCAGCAACATGATGGACCTAAAGATTATCATACTAAGTGAAGTAAGTCAGAAAGGGAAAGACAAATACCTTATGATATCACTTATATGTGGAATCTAAAATAAGATACAAATCAGCATATCTACATAACAAAAACAGACTCAAAATATAGAGACCATAGACTTGTGGTTGCCAAGGAGGGGGGTAGGGGAGGAAAGGATCGGGAGTTTGGGATTAGCAGAGGCAAGCTATTATATATAGGATGGATAAACAACAAAGTCCTACTGTATAGCACAAGGAGCTATATTCAATATCCTCTGACAAACCATAATGGAAAAGAATATGAAAAAGAATATATATATATATATATATTATATATATATAAAATTGAGTCACTTTGCTGTACAGAAGAAATTAATACAACATAGTAAATCAACTACACTTCAATGAAATGAAAAAAATTTAAAGTTACCATAACTAAAATAAAAATATACTGCACAGATTTGAGTACTTAGTTTAATAAGTGTAGATATATGTATACATCCCTGAAACAGTCACCCCAATCAAGATTGTGACCATTTCCATCACTCCTAAGTTTCCCTCATGCCCCTTTGTAACCTCTCCGTCTCACCTTCCCCCTCCGCATGTCCCCAGACAACTACTGATGGACTTTCTTTCACTGTAGATTAGTTTGCATTTTCTAGAGTTTTATATAAATGTTATCATATGGTAAGTATTGTATTTTTGTCTGATGCCTTTAACTCAGCACTATTATTTTAAGAATCTTCCATATTGTCAAGTTTATCAATATTTCATCCCTCTATATTGCTGAGTGATATCCCATTCTGTGGATATGCCACAGTCTATTCATCCATTAATCTGTTCGTGGACATTTTGCTTTTTTCTAGTTTGGGGCTATTATCAATAAAGCTTGCCCTGTTGGTTTTCTGTTAAAGATCACTATCTTGACAATTGCTGTTTCATGTATTTTGTTTGTTTTGCGGTTGCTTCACGTGTGAGGGGCGGAGGGGATGTGTGGTAAATTCAGTCTCTGTAACTCTATTGTGGACGGAAATGAAACTTCCACATAGAATTTCTAAACTATTATTGAATACATTTTTGTAATGGTCAGTAATGGTCAAAAATTCCTATTATTAAATTTCAATGATTCATATGTAATGTGACTGAAACAATGTGTTTATCAAACTGTTCTGTTTTCCTCTGGACACAAGAAGGTTTCAATTCCCAAACTCCTTTGCATAGAGGTGACACATGAGACTTGTTTTGGTGAGTGAACTGAGTAGAAGAAATGGAATCTATTTGCAGGTCCGGCTTCTAATTATCTTCCACGATACACTGCTTTATCTCTCACACACATACATGCAGCTCAAAGCAGAGACTTCTGAGATTGTTAAGACTCATAACAGGAGGAGCCCAGATTTGAGCCCCTGCATGGTAAAAGTTCACTCGGGGAAGACTCCCAGATGAGAATATCACCACTGGGCTCTGAGTGAATGAGATAGAGACACATATTATAATAAGGCTAGGCTTTGTTACTGATGCACAACACAACCTACTCTTACTAATACATGTGGATATATGGTTGGATACTCACTGTTATAAAACAATCATTCTCAATAAGAGTGGGAGTGAACTTGGCCCCCCAGTGAGCAGTGCTAACAGCAAAAGACATTTTTGATCGTCACAATAGGGGAGTGGTGTCCCTGGTATCTAGTGGATAGAGTCCAGGGATGCCGCTAAACACCCTTCAGTGCACCAGGCAGCCTCCCACCACAAAGAACTATTAGACCCAAAATGTCAATCATGCCAAGGTTGAGAAATCCTGATATATAAATACTCGTATGTACATTAAATAACACTATATTGTCATATGTTTCTCAAAGTGACAAACTATTCTGAACATAGTCGAGAGCCTGTAAGTGCATAAAAATGGATCCTGTGCTGCTGAAATAGTCCAGGGAAATGAGATATTTCCGTGCATGCACACATGTATCTGTGGATGACATTCATAATTATATATTTGCATATATATTGAATCAGCTTTAAAAAAAAATGTACCATGTGCTATGTGTTTAGGGGGAAAGCAGGAGCTGAGTAAAAGAAAGTAACAGACTGGGATATCAAAGGGCTTACAAATACTCCATGGGAGAAGATAAATATTGTTTATAAAGAATTATAGTATGAAATCATTTATGCTAGGTACACTTAGAAAGCTATACACAAGTTCGAAGCATACATAGATTTGGTAGAAAATTACTCTGGTTGAAGAATTCAGAAAAGTCCTTAAAAAATGACTTTTTAAGAGTGAGCCTTAAAAAATGGGTCCAATTTAGAAACAAGGAGCTACGAGGAACAACATGACAAATGGAGGCACGAGCATGGGCAGCCTGAGTGGAAAGGCTCAAGTCACATAAAGAGATGTGCAAGGTTCAATTTGACCAGACCTTGGGCCATGTGTTGGGAAGGACTATAAAATACAGTTTGAATGGCAAGATGGAACTAACTTTGCTACAGAGGCAGGCTAAGAATATATGCTTAATCGTGCAGGCAAGGAAAGTTAGGGAAGGTTTGTGAGAAAAGAGTATAGCATACTTTACCTTCTATACTCTTATTAAAATAACATTCCTTAATTGGAACAAGTTGAGGCTGAAAGTGAAGGAATTATCTTAAATTGCATAGCTGAGAAGAGACATAGAACTGAAGTCTCAGAATAATGGTAAAAGTGGAGAGGAAGGGATCCATTTCAGAGATAGTTTAGAGGCAGAGGACACTGGAGATGGCAATTGATTGCATTTAAGTACAATGCATGAAGAGCAAAACAATCACAGATGATGTCAAAAATCGCCCAAGGGGTCTGAAAGTCACAGCAATTGAGATTTAATGAAAGATGATAGTATTAGTTAAGAAAGTACTGAGTTTGATGTGGTGACAACATATTCAGGAGGTCATACTCATTAGGTATTTGAAAATGTAGGACAGAACATTTAGGGATCATTAGACAAATTTTGGTGGAATTTGTGTGTCTCAGTGAACTAACTCAAGACCAGTCTTAAAAGAATTGATGCCACCAATGTTTAAGGGAAAAGGCAGGGAACCCAGAAAGTTAGGCATGCAAAGAATTGTCAGAGAGAAAGGAAAAACAAGCAAGAACAGTATTAAAAGTCAAAGTCAAATCCCAAAGGAGAGTGTACTTACAAAAGCATCTTGAATTCTTTAGGAAGTTGTAAAGGGAAGCAGCCAAGAAAATATCAATGAAATTAGTGTGCTCCAACAGTCTAGAAAATCACTGAGCATAGAAGACAAAAGAAATGAGAGATGACGCTAGAAATCAGAGTCTGGAGAGATACAGACATTGAATAAGTAGGTGCAGATAAAATCATCCAGAGACTGTGTACATGGCAGAAAAGATTGGAGAGTAGAGGGAAGGTGAAAATATAGGAAGACATGCAATATCTTGAATATTATATATCCTGCTTGATTTGGAGCCCCAGCAACACCAAACCTTTAGGCAGTCCCTCCATGTCCTTTGTGTGGCTTCTGAAGCCTGGTGTTCCTTTGCTCAAGCTGGCCCCTTCTCCTAGAATGCCTTTCTCCCACCTCCCTTGACTTGCCTTAACATTATTTTTTTATTCCTCCTAGGGAAGTCTTCCATAAATGCCTTTCTTCAGTTGAGTTAGCCATTTCTTCACAGTGTTCCAGAATAAGTTATTTTCTGTGTGGGTCTCTGTGCCTCTTTTGCACAGCTGCAACTGCCCCTCAGTAGCTGTGGTCTCCATGAGAGCACCAGAGAAAACTAAAGAAGACAGAGGCTAATGCTGGGAAAACTGCATATCTTCATGCAGAAGAATGAAATTGGACCCTTATCTCACACCAAATACAAAAAAAACAACTCTAAATGGATTAAAGTCTTAAAGATCAGAAAGAGTGAAACTACTAGGGAAAAAAAAATAGAAAAAAAATTTCCTGACATTGGCTTGGGCAATGATTTTTCAGATATGACACCAAAAGTAGAGGCAACAAAAGCAAAAATAGGCGAGCGGGATTGTTTCAGACTAAAAATCTTCTGCACAGCAAAAGAAACAATCAGCACAATAAAAGAGCCACTTACTGGGTAGGAGGAAATATTCGCAAACCATGTATTTAATAAGGGGTTAGTATTTATGATATAAGGAACTCAAACAACTCAATAGCAAAAACCAAATAACCAACCCTATTAAAAAATGAACAAAAGATCTGAAGAGACATTTTTCAAAAGAAGACTTACAAAAAAACAACAGATATATGAAAATGTGCTCAACATCACTAATTATCAGGGAAATGCGAATCAAAACCACAGTGAGACATCACCTTATTCCAGTCAGAATGGCTGTTTTCAGAACCACAAAAAATAACAGGTGTTGGCAAGGCTATGAAGAAAAATGAATTCTTGTGTGCTGTTGATGAGAATGTAAATTGGTACAACCATTATACAAAACAGTATGGAGATGCCTCAAAAAATTAAAAATAGAATGGCCATATGGACCCAGCAACCCAGCTTCTGGGTATGTACGCAAAGGAAATGAAATCAGTATCTCAAAGAGACATCTGTACTCTCATGTTCATTGCAGCATTATTCTCAGAAGGCAAGAAATGGAAACAACCTAAATGTCTGTCAGCGGACGAATGGATAAAGAAAGTGTGATATACACAATGGAATATTATTCAGCATTAAAAAAGAAGGACATTTTGATATTATAACAGTATGGATAAACCTAGAAGGCATTATTTTAAGTGAAATAACCCAGACACAGAAAGACATGCCCTCACTTACATGTGGGATCTAAAAGTATTTGAACTCACAGAAGCAGAGTAGAATACTGGGTCCCAAGGGTTGGTCAGTGGGGAAAATAGGGAGATGTTGGTCAAAAATTTTTGTCAAAAGGTTTCATGTTGGTAAAAGTTTCTGTTATTCAAGATAAATAAAATCTAGAAATCTAATGTACAGCATGGTGACTCTGGTTAACTAGACTGTATTGTGTACTTGAAGTTTGCTAAGAATTTAGACCTTAAGTGTTTTCACCCACCCACCCCACACACACAAATAACTACGTGGAAGTAATGGGTATGTTGATTAGCTTGATTGTCATGATAATTTCACAATGTGTACATATGTCAAAACATCAGATTGTATACTTTAAATGTATATAATTTTATTTTTCAATTATACCTTAAACAAAAAATTGAATAGTGAATTCCTGCATACCTTCAGCCTATTCCCCTTAATGTTAGTGTCTTATGTAACCACAGGAAAATGATCAAAACCAGGACATTAACATTGGTCCAATACTACTAACATTACTATATATATTTTTAATAATAAAATTGAGGACTTTTTAATGTAATTATCAATCATTTGGATTTGCTTTTCGTGAAGTCTGCTCAGGTCATGAGCCAATTTTTTTATCGGGTTGTCAAATTTTTCTTCTAATTAAATTTGTGGTTTCCTAATAATTCTCATCAATGAGAATTGCCAAAATATTCATGTATTAATTCATTATAAACTCCAACAAACCCATACATGTTAACACAGTTAATATGTTGAATGCAAAATACCTATATTTTAAAAAACAAAAATCAATGTAAAGAATGACGTTGTACATTTTCCAAGTCACTGGTATCTGGCTTAACAGAAGATAATTAAATTCACATACCTGCTTCTTCATTCAATTTGTTATGATGCTATTTTTATTTCCCTGTGTTCAGTAGTGATGGTATACCAAAGTTTATTCAGCCATTACCTGATTGATGGGCATTCAGTTTGTTTCCAGTTTCATGGGTTTTTTTTTGCTTTTTTTTTTTTTTTGCCATCGTAAATAATGCTTCAATAAACATCCTTGTACATTAAAAAAAGGACATATTATTTACTTCACAATGTTACTTGTCATCATTAAAACACATGCTGCAATGACCGAAGCCCAGCTCAAATAGTACACTTTCAGACAGCTTTATATATATTACATCTTTCCTAGTTCTACCATCTCCATAACAAGCTACTTCGTCAAATAATAAGCTGGGGACAATGAAGGAGAAAGAGAAAGCAAATCTAATCACCTCAATTACAGAGACACTCATCCCATTGCTTGTCATCTCATGATCTTATTTTCCTCTTTTTGCCTCTGGGCATCATATAACATAGACTACCGACATTATTATGGGGAACATCTCAAGTTTCCTAGGCATTTTTGCACTGAGGATATTGTTTCCTTCATATTCCACAGTGGATGAACCCTGACAGTGTTTAAATCCTAAAAATTTATTCTGTCTAACAATATACCCATCATAAAAAGGAACCTAGGGAGTGAAAATGTAGGATAAAAGAAGGCAACAAAAGTACTATCTGGGGAATAAAAAGGAAGAGGAATACGGACCCGTCCCATTAAACATGGGTTCCCAGTATGCATACCCCACATCCATTCAGCAATGTATTATAATCTATTCTTCATGGTCTGTGTTTCCCAATTAGACTGTGACTTTCTTTAGGTCAGGCAGCACCTATTATCTCTCCTTGTGTCCCAAGGACCTAGTACGGAGCCAGATCCAATATCGATGTCTTGGTGTAGAGTGATAGTTTGGAAGAAAATAAGCAAGTTGCACTAATTCATCCATTGAACACATTTTTATTGCACCTCAGACATTGTTTCAAAAGTTTAGGATACATCAAAGAAACAATTCCTGTCCTGTGAGGTTGATATTCTATCAGGGAACAGATAGATAATAATTCATAAATATAAACATAAATGATATAGTATGGTTAGAAAATGCTTATCGTGAAAAAAAGAAAATGTAGAGCAATATTAAGGGAATTGACAATGGGCTGGGGGCTGTAACAGATTGCACGGCTAAAAAGGGTGTTCAGGGTAGACCTTATAGTAGAGGTGAGATTTCATCAACATCGGAAGAAAGGGAGGGAGGGAGGCTCTACGGTGGGCATGGCTTGCTGTACTCACAAAGGAACAAGGGGGCTGGCGTTCTCGGGGTAGAGAGAGCAAGGGGGAGAGCAGCTGGGAAGATCAAAGAAGTGGGTCACGTAGGGGCTCCTCAGTGACTGGGGTGGGTTTTGAATCAAAGTGTCAAGGGAGCAGTGAACAGAGAACTGACATTCTACATTTTAAAAGGGATCTAACTCACATTTTAAAGGTTATCCCTCTGAATCTTGTGGAGAGGCGGAGCAAGGAAAGAAGCAGAGATTGCAGATAGAAGGTTCTTGTAGTCAGTCAGGTGAGCAGTATGGTGGATCAGATAAGTAGGTTGCTTGAAGATGGTGGGAAGGGTTCAAATGCTAGATGGGTTTTGAGAGTAGAGCCAATCCTACAGAGATTCTGTGCTTGACCGAATGTCAGTGAGGTCCTTGAACCTTCTTCCAGGCACATGTGTGTACATTCTTGTAAAATCCATTTTTAGCAAGAACCCTGCTAAGTCTGTTTAGCAGAATTCCCCACCCTTGGTACCTGATCACCCTCAATATCTGATCACTATTCCTCACCTCCATCCTTGGTATCAGATCATCCTGGCCTGTCCTCAGCAGGAATCCTGTTAGACTGGTTCAGCAAGAATTCCCCCCTACACTTGATGACTCTTCTTAGTAATCTTACAGCCACCAACTTCCCTGACCCTTGGTTATCAATTCCCACTTACCCCTGTTGTATTAGGAATGAAGCCCAGTTCGATACTGGGGTCTCTTTTGCCCTATTTCAATAGCCCTGAATACAATTTGCCTTCACAACTTTAACCTCTTCCTGACTCTAGTTTTCATTAACATTCCCAGTGGATTGGATCTGGAATGTGAGAGGAAGAAAAGTCCAAGTCTTCTGGATGGAGCAAAAGAAGAGGTGGAGTAGCCGTGAACTGAAAAGCAGAAGCTTCAGGTGGAGCAGGTGTAAGTTTGAGATAGCTAAAGCACATAGCATTTTTGTTGGTGGAGGTGGTGGATTTTATGCTCTTCTCATCCCCTTGCTTTTCTTTTTCCTTTTTTTTTTTTATAATTTTTAGTAATTTCCATAGGTATATTCACTCTTTTTTTAAAATATTTTATTTACTAATTTATTTTTATATTTATTTTTGGCTGTGTTGGGTCTTCGTTTCTGTGCTAGGGCTTTCTCTAGTTGCGGCAAGCGGGGGCCACTCTTCATCGCGGTGCGCGGGCCTCTCACTCTCGCGGCCTCTCTTGTTGCGGAGCACAGGCTCCAGACGCGCAGGCTCAGTAATTGTGGCTCACGGGCCCAGTTGCTCCGCGGCATGTGGGATCTTCCCAGACCAGGGCTCGAACCCGTGTTCCCTGCATTAGCAGACAGATTCTCAACCACTGCGCCACCAGGGAAGCCCCCCCTTTCTTTTCTAATCGCTACCCAGCAGACTGCTCCATCTGTCATTGCACTTTATCTGTTGTCCAAACAAAATGTGTTTTTAGCTTTGAGGCTTTAAAAATATGCCTGGGAGGGATATAATCAGCCCACTCTGACTGTAATTAAGAATGTCATCTGGAGAGTCACATCCTGCTACACGTTAAATTCAGGTGTATTTTAACTGGCCATCACTATTTTTTTTTTTTTTTTTTGCCATCACTATTAACTGTACCATGAAAATAGTTATAAACATTAAGATGAATGAATGGTTATCACTAATAGACAAGATTCCATGATACCTGTTTATGGAAGATATCAGCAACCACATACAATTATCACACTTTTTCTTTTTTTTTCAATATGAACAAGTAGGAACTCTTTAAGGCGGAATAATTATTCCTTCCTTTTTTTTTCTGACAGTGATTTTAGTACTACATAGATGAGAATATTGCTAAATAGAACCAATCCTATGATACACTATAAATCAGTTATCAAATATGAAATCTGGGTTTTCTAAGAGACTATATCTCTTATTACTAAGCCACTTCATGAATGTGCCAAATAAAAGGCAACTAAACTGCCTGATACTGAGAAACTCATACAATGTAAGGGCAATGGGGAAAAAGTCCACCTGATTATTTGACTGGTTTCTGAAATCTAGAGTATCAAGGTAGACTATCGAATAAGTCACTGGAATGAAATGAGTCTAGGAAGGATGCTTTTTAAATTTGTTGCTTGTAGGTAGGAGCAGTCTGTTGAAGATTTAAGCAGGAGGTAAACCATTGGAAAGTGACTTGTAGTAGAGCTTTGCTTGACATGAAAGACAAAAAAATGTATTAAGTGCACAAAATGAATCAAGGCCTCTTTGGAAGTCACCTGATACTACCCTCTTGTTTTACAGTTGAGGAAACTAAGAGCCTAAGAAACAGAGTCCTTCAGCTAGTGGGGTAGAAATCGAGGTCAGCTGAAGCTAGCCTCTAACTGGTATTGTCTTGTGGCATTAAGGACTGAATGACCATGAGGTCACTGGCACAGAAAGGTCCAGAAAAACATGAAGAACAGTCACTTTGTGCGGAACTTAGTATGTGGGTTATGCTAGGCACTGAACCATAAATAATTAAGCAGCAGGTGTGCAAAACCTTCTCTTCCTTTCAAGGAGGACACCCACAGGAAACATAGAAGGTGACTTAGTCAAATCCCCTTATAAACCTGCTAACGGTAAATGTCCTGGCAAAGAAACTAACATTTCTTTTGGGAGAGTCCTTACCGTGGAACATTTTTATCAGAATGATTCTGGTTGTCTAGAATGGCTCATGATAAACATGTTTGGGATCAATTTATTTATGGGGCATGGTTCCCTGGAAAAGGACACAAAAACTAGTAACAGCATAAAATGGAAATGTTTCGTGATCAAAATGACTCACTTCTCTATGTGAAATACAGCTGGGGATGTTACTTAGAGACTTACTTAGAGAACTCGTATGTTAACCTGGGCTGACTGTATTCAATGCAATGTGAAAGGACGTGGGAGCCACAGAGAACCCCAGTCCTCTCTGCATTGTCTGTGTCTCATGATTACTCATAAGCTTGAAAGTTTTACTAAACACTGGTAATAGATCAGTTCTCTAACTTTTGGGAGTCTGACTTGACAATTCATTATTTTGTGTTATGGGATTTCATTAACGATGTGGAGGAAATATATACCCACAATGAAAAGAAAGTAGAAAACAGGTGAAGAATGAATGGTACAAGAACTGGACTTGAATTTACATATTTTTAATTGAAGTACATTTGGTTTATAAAATTATATTAGTTTCAGGCATACAACATAGTGATTTAATATTTTTATAAAAAATACTCAATTTAAAATTATTGTAATGTATTGGCTATATTCCCTGTGCTGTACAATATATCCTTGCAGCTCATTTATTTTACACATAGCAGTTTGTACCTCTTAATTCCCTCACTGTCTTGCTCCTCCCCCTTCCCTCTCCCCACTAGTTTGTTCTTTTTATCTGTGAGTCTGTTTTTTTTTTTGTTATATTCATTTGTTTGTTTTATTTTTTAGATTCCACATATAAGTGACATCATACAGTATTTGCCTTTCTCGGTCTGACTTACTTTACTAAGGATAATACCCTCTAAGTCCATCCATGGGCATGCAAAGGAACAACAACAGCCAAAGGATTTAGCTAACCAGTAAAAAAGCTGGAACACTTAAACTATCTGATTTCAAAATGTACTATAGGGAAGCTTGCATAGGTTAATGAAACAGAAGAGAATCCAGAAATAGACCCACACATATATTGTCAACTTATTTTCATCAAAAGTGTCAAGGTATTTCAATGGGGAAGACAATATATAGCCTTTACAGCAAAAGATACTGAACAACAGGACATGATTTGGCAAACATGGGCCCTGATCCTTACCTCACACCATGTAACAAGATTAACTCAAAAGGCAGAATTTAGACATAAATATGAAGGTTAAAGTTATACAAATTTCTTGAAGAAAAAATAGGAGAAAATGTTTGCAACTTAAGGTTGATAAAGATTTTATAGATAAGATGAAAAAAGTATGAATGCATAAAAGAAAAAAGATGCTTTACTAAATTAAAATCTTATGATGTTCAAAGATATTGTTAAGAAAATATAAATGCAAGCCACAGAGTGGAAAAAAGCATTTATGAAGTATATATCTGAAAAGGGGTTTTTATTTAGGATATATAAAGAACACTTATAATTCACTAATATGGAAGAAATACCCCCCAGTATTGGCAAAAACATTTGAACACTTCATCTAGAATATGTAAAAATTACCTATAAGCACATGAAAAAAATACTCAATGTGATTGGTTGCTTCAAAAGGCAGTGTTAAACCACAATGAGATACCACTATACAGCCACTAGAATGGTCACAATAAAAAATACTTACAATATCAAGTGTTAGTAAGGATTGGCACAACTGTAACACTCATATAATATTACTAGTGGGAATATAAAATTGTATAACCTCTTTGAAAAAGTTTTTGACCGCTTTTTAAAAGGTTACCCTTAAAAATGATCCCTAAAATTCACTCATTTATTTATCCAAGAGAAATATAAAAACTATCTTTGGGCAAACTCTGTTTATAAACAAATGTTTGTAACAATTTTATTCATAATAGCCAAAACTATCAATGAGTGAATGAATAAACAAATTGATTTACGTGTATACAATTGATTGCTACTCAACAGCAAAAAGGGAGGAACTCCTGACACTCACAAAATAAATGAATTTCAAGAAAATATTGTGCTGCAAGAAATTAACTATGCACAGAAACTTGTATTATAAATGATTCAACCATGTATGTAAATGTAAATATAGAATCGAATACCACTAGATTGATTTTATACCCCTAGATTGATTAAAACACAAAACTCAATAACAACAAAAAAATCAAGAATACTGACTGTACTGATTGTTGGCAAAAGTATGGAAATAGATACACTTTTATACTTCTGGTAGATGTGTGAATGAATCATCTTTAGAAAACACTAACTCATAAAGCTGGACATATATGTTATATTATATAACACAATTATTCCATTGCTCTGTGTGTGTCTGTTCACTAGAAAAACTCTTACTGGTTTTCCAGGAGAACCTGCAAATGAATGTATAGTGTGTCTTTTTCACATTAGCAAAAGTAAACAAACAAAACCCTGGACAAAACCCAAATTTTCAGAAAAATGGGATATGTAAATTTTGGGAGATTCAAACAGTGAGATATTATAGAACAGGCAAAATCAATGAGCTACAGTTACATGCAACAGCACAAATAGATGTTGAGGACAAAATCCTTGCTAACATATTTATAAAGATAAAAAATAATATATCACACAAAAAGTCACGTATGAGGGAGTAACACTATAACATAAGACAAGATGAACATGAAAAATAAAGTTGAGGATATTTGTTACCACTGATGGTGGATGAAATATTAAGTCAGAGAGAATACATAGAGCATCCGGCATCAATCATATTGGGGAATATACATCTTAAGTTGAGTGGTTTGTTCACAGCTTTTCATTTTATAATTATTGACAAATTATACATTCACATTTATTAATAAAATTTTGAATATATCAAATATTACATAAGGAAGACATATTTCCTTTCCACTGAGAGCTTACAATTTAACAGAACACTTAGACATACCCACAACTAATGAAGACTCAACGTCATACAAATTTTAAGGTAAGGATATTTACAAATAAAACAGCTGTATTATATTAATAAGGTATGTGAATTCAAAATTCGAACAACAGAAAAATTCTAGTTTACTGATTTTAGTACTGTGTAATTAAACAGTACAGCATCTATGGCATTCTTTATAACCGTGCTCTTCCTTAATTAATTTTTGGTGTCGCTTAGACATGGTTAGAATGAACATAAAAATATATTTTAGCAGTCGGAAATTGGAGTTATCATATGACAGAAGAATGTCGATTTTAGCTGTAATTTTTCTTTCTTAGTAGTTATAAAATAATGGTGTCTCTGAAAATCAATGATGTCTTAGATTATAAGAAATAAGGTAATAACTAATTGTCAAGCTGTTGACAAGAGGAATTGTCATTACTTCTTAATAAAATTCATGAGATTAAATTATAATGCTGAAGAGTAGCTAATAGATATGTATCTACAATGTAACGTGGCAATTTCGGTTATATGAATTGGTGAATATTGGAAAACACAAATTGCCAGACTTTAATTAAGTAAGGTCCCTATTGAATAATTTGCATTACAGTTTCACAAAGCTATTAAAGTTTTCTGCTCAGTAATTACCATACTAAGTAAGTTAAATTGATGGGTCAACCTAGGATTGTAGAGTATATGAATGAAGAATTATGCAAATGTATTTATAAATGGCAGTAAGACAAATGGAAAGCCATAAGAAAAGGTTTTGATTTGCTACAAGCAGACAGGAAATGTACCAGAAACAGTTGTGGGCACAGTAGAAACCCTCCTGTATACAAACTACCTTTATCTAACATTCAAGAAAAGCTTCACGAAGGGAAGAGGATTTTGTTTCTTTTTTTTTAATATAAATTTATTTATTTTTATTTTTGGCTGTGTTGGATCTTTGTTGCTGCAAGCAGGCTTTCTCTAGTTGGCGGTGAACGGGGTCTACTCTTTGTTGTGGTGCAGGGGCTTCTCATTGCGGTGGCTTCTTTTGTTGCAGAGCACGGGCTCTAGGAGTGCAGGCTTCAGTAGTTGTGGCACGCAGCCTCGGTAGTTGTGACACACGGGCTTAGTTGCTCCGTGGCATGTGGGATCTTCCCAGACCAGGGCTCGAACCCATGTCTCCTGCATTGCCAGGCAGATTCTTAACCACTGTGCCACCAGGGAAGCCTGAGGATTTTGTTTCTTTATAGAGAGCAGAAGCTAATGATAAGTGTGTTTAAAATCAACAAAACTTTTCAGTGTGTCAGGAGAAAGGTAAAAGTCAACGTCCTGTAATTCAGATAACCCTTGTATGCCCTTTTCTATGTCACCTTTTTTTTTTTTCTTTATCTTTTTTGTTTTGGTCTCTTCTTAATACCAAGATGCATACCAACAAATGAAACCCTAGCATCAGGTTGAAAAATAAGATTTCTTATAATACTTTTGAATTTATCCTAAAATTTCTTCATTTTTAATATTTGTCTCATGAGTTTTTAAAATAATGAATCTGACTTTTAAACTCACTAAATATTTTGCAAATTCAAACTCCATATTCTGTGAACATGTAACAGTCTGTGTTCAAAACCTATTTTTGAAATATGTTTCTATTTATTTATAGTTAGTAGATTTCAGTTGTGCCAATAAACTTTGAGAGATATTGATCTATGAAAAGAAAATATATGTCAAGAACTAGAAATAGTCCATCACAGTATTTTGTAAACTGGCTATTCAGGATGGGGTAAGGGGTGGAAGGGATGGCTGGGACAGATATGTATTCATATTCTTAAAAATATTTATTTTTCTATAATAATACTTTGAGTTTTTATTTTATTAATTTTTAAAATAAATATAATCAGGATCACCTGCATGATCACCTTATGACCCAATGCTGGCATATTCAATGCCTACTTTCAAATGCATTTATGGAAGAATGAGTGCCAGTTAGTACTATTTTAATTGACTCAGACTACACACAGACCAAACAATATCAGTACAAACAGAAGAGGACTTCGTAGGAAATATTGTATTTGTTTCTAATGAAAATCAACCACCATGCAAAGGTTATGCACTAGTTCCCAAAGAGGAAAATAGAGGGATAATTGAGTAATTACATAGTAGTGGGTACTATACTCAAGACCAACTAAAAAATCCTACACTTTGTATATCAGAGTTATATTTTATATTGGGATAAACATTTACTGTAATCAAACAGCTCCATGAACCACACTAAGTATTGATAACAAATTTTGTTTTTATAGTTTTGTAGTTTTCAATATTTTAAACTGTTTTCAGTTGTATAAAATCAATAAACATGAAATTTTAAGCACAGTCAGCTAATGCTGCAGTAAAGAAAATTCAAGTAAATCTTAAAGATCAGAGAGTGATTTATTTTTCTTCTTTTAAAGGGGATTTTTTTTTAAATTTGAAAAAATCTGATTTTACTTTTTATTTTGAAACAATTTTTAACTTACAGAAAATTTGTAACAATACTACAAAAAACACTCATAACCATTTACCCAGATTTTAAAATTTTAACATTTGTCTAAATTTTAACATTTTGTCTTTATTATGCTGTGTGTATGTGTGTGCATGTGTGTAAAAAATAATTTTTTCCCACCAGAACCATTTGAGAGTAGGTTGCATTAATCATGCCCCTTTACCCTTTAAAACTTCAGTGGGAATATTTTACATAACCAGAGTACAGTTATCAAATTCAGGAAATTCAACATTGATACAATACTTTTATCTAAACTACAGCCCACACTGCAATATTACCCATTGTCCCAATAATTTCATATATAGTAGGTTTTTTTTCCCAGTCTAGGATGACATATTGCCTTTAGCTGTCGCATCTCTCCAGATTTTTTAAATATGGAAGATTCTTCAGGCTTTCTTTGTCTTTTATGACATTGATATTTCTCAAGAATACAGGAGATTATTTTATTGAATGCTTCCCAATTTGTGTTTCTCCAATGTTTCTCATAATTAGATTCAAATTATGCATTTTTGGCTGAAATACCACATTATGATGATGTATCCTTCTCAGGTGATTGTTCCTTATTGTTGACATATTTTGATTATTTAGTTAAGGAGTCATTACCATATTAACTTTTTTTCCTTTTGAAATTAATACATAATTTGTAGGGAAATATTTTGAGAGGTTGTAAATAACCTGTTTGTAATCAAACATTTCCCCCTTAGAAGATGCTTGCCTGAATCACTTTTTTATTATTATAGTTGCAAACTGTTGATTATCTAACTTCATCATTTCTTCATTCTTTCTATATTTTTTGTCAGCCTTTTACTCTAAAGTAGATCTTTCTCTTCTCCCTTAGTCAACAACACCCATTTATTATCTCACAGTTTTCTAGCTTAGAAGTCTGGGCACAGAACATCTGGGTTCTCTGCTCATAGTCTCACAAAGTTAAAATCAAGGTGTCACCTGTGCTGTGGTTCCATCTGGAGCTTGAGGTCATCTTTCAAGCTCATTCACGTTGGCTGAATTCAGTTCCATGTAGTTCTTTGTTTTGTTTTGTCTTTTTGTTTTTTATATGTACAAATATATATATATATATTTTATTGGAGTATATTTGCTTTACAATATTGTGTTAGTTTATACTGTACAGCAAAATGAATCAGCTATACGTATACATATATCCCTGCCTTTTTGGATTTCCTTCTCATTTAGGTCACCACAGAGCAGTGAGTAGAGTTCCCTGTGCTATACAGTAGGTTCTCATTAGTTATCTATTTTAGATTTATCCATTATTCAAGTCTGAGAAACACTGACCTAAAATACAAGAGCTACAGTTTCCCTCTTTCATAGCTTCTCACACCAGGCATGTAGATCACTTCTTAGCTAACACAGTAGTTGTAATGTATATTACTTCATGTTAATATATTTTTATTGTAATTATACCATTTTTACTGTTCTTTGATTTTGACACTCCAATTTTGTTTCCTAAAGGCCTCATGGAGACTCTTATTATTAGCTATAATAAATCTCTTTTTATATGCACACATTCATGGCATTTAAAATGCTTTGGGAACTTTGGATTGGAGAGCAGGATGATGAGAAGACGTGAGACAGGAAGCCTCTGGTGCAAATGCAGCTCTGCCTGCTACCAGCTGTATGAATTTGGAGCAGGAATTTCACCTCCATGGGATTCAGTTTCTCAAGTGTAAAAAGTTTGTAGTAGAATTTAGCTCAAAGTGTTGTTATGCAAGTTAACAGTTCAGTTATGTGATGAAGCTGACTCAGAGTGGGCACTCAATACAGAGAGCTTTGTTGCCTTTCTCCCTAATATGTAGAGCCAGTTACAATTCACATGAGAAAATCAGCGCTTCTACATTAAACTCATATCTTCCTTCTGAACAAGCTGCTATTATGAAGTTTGAGAAGGATACTGGATTCAATGATACTATCTCCAAATGATATTTGCTGCTATTAAAAATATCATTGCAATATATTATATCAAAGGGTGAAGACTGCTCACCTTTACAAAACACTAAACCAAAAAGCCTCAGATATGGAAGGAAAGAGCAGGTAAAGGGAGTAAGGTGGACAGGTTGGAAGAGAATGGAATAGTGTACATGGGGGAGAGCCTCAAAAACAAATCATACTAGTTCAGTTACCTTTTGATGCTACCATGGGCCAGGTACTTTTCCAAGAACTGGGAATAGAGCATTGAACACAACAGGAGAAATGACAGTTTTTACTGAGCTGGCGTGCCACTTGGAGGAAAGTTGGGAGGTAAGGTAGATGATAAGCAAGTAAATATATGTCTATTATATAAAGTCGGGGAGTGATAAGTGTTAAAGAAAAAAAATACAGCAGGCTGTACATCTCTTGTTTCATAGAATAGTGCTAGGCTTCCAGTAGACACTTAGTAAATACCATCCCCTTTATGAATGATTAATGCCAAGAAATGTGTAACTCTTGCTACACCTTGATCCTGAACTCGACGCTGTTGGTTTGGTGTTGTGTTATTGTATGTGGAATTGTTTGTATTCTAATTTCTGCCAGTCATATTTACTGAGTGCCTATTATATGCCTGGCACTGTTCTAGACACAGAACAGTGTATAGTTCATTATGTAGTGCATACTCCAAGAAGGAAGACAGTTAACAACAAAATTATAAAGTAAATTTTATAGTATGTTATACATTGGTGAGTTCTATGGTGTGAAACAGGAGAGTCAGGTGTGTCAATAACAGCTTTAAGGTGTGGTCAAAGAAGTCTTTTTTGAGAAGTCAACATGTGAGTGAAACTTGAAGGAGGTAAGGAGTGAGCCATGTGTATATTTGGGGGGATCCCGGTGGAAAGCATGGCAAAGACAAAAGTCATGAGATGGCATGAGATGGGAGCTCAAAAAAAAAAAAAAAAAAAAGAGGAGCATTGGGGCTTAAGGGGACTGAGGAAGGACAAGATGACAGGAGACAATACCTGAGAGGTATAGTTTGAGAAACCAACTCTCTTGTTGGGGGGGAAGAAAAGACACATACACACACAAAATTTTAAAAGTAAGACTTTGCTCTTTATAAGACCTACTTTGAAAAAAGAAAGAAGAAAAACTTTCACCAACCAAAGCCTAGAGGTCATCACACCTCACTTTCTTAAAACTTCAGAATCACAGGCCTTACTTTACATAAATATATTTAAGACGCCCTTCAGGACTTGCACTGTGGTCGTCAGGAGAAGAGAAGGCCAAGGAATACATAATAATTAAGTAGGGAAAGTGAGACCTCCCAGTGCCCAGAAGAAAGTCATAAGGTGACACACTTCAAATGAGCATTTGATGTGGTTAAATTGGAAAGAGGTTGCTGGTGTTTGCTCAGTAAAACAATTAGGATTTAAAAAGAGATTGCCGTACTTGTCTAGAGCAGTAAAATATTGAAGATCTGTGTCAGGGGTCAACACACTTTCTCCATAAAGGACCAGGTAGTAAATATTTTAGGTCTTTTGGGCCATACGATCAGTTACAACTATGGAACTCCATCACTGTAGCTGAAAGCAGCCATAGACCACAGGCAATCAAGTGAATGTGACTAAATTCCAATAACATTTTAATTAGAAAAACAAGGGTTGGGTTGCATTTGACCTACAGGCCATGGTTTGACAACCCCTGATCTATACTAAAGAGCTACAAAGTAATGACAGTGTTTGCAGAGAGGGGCAAAACAATAATGGTCCTTTGATAGTTTGAGATTTTAAACTTTTATCCTAGATGGACTATTGATCATTGCCATTTGATTTTCTCATCAGATCACAAAGGACATTGGACGGCATCATAAGGACTTGGTTTTTACTCTAAACAGGACAGGGAGCCACGAGAGGACTTTATTCAGAGGTGGGCAGTGTTACTGAATTCCATTACTGCTTTACTCTGGCTGCTGAGGTGAGAATAAGTAGTATTGAGAAGGGTGGAAACAGGGACACCAGTTAAGAAGCTACTCAAGTAATCCAGGTGTTATGGGTTGAACTGTGTCTCCCAGAAAGCTATTGAAGTCATAACCCCCAGTACTTCAGAATGTGACCTCATTTGGAAATAGGTATTTACAGGGATAACAAGTTATAATGAGGTATTAGGGTGGGCTTCAATCCAATATGACCAGGGTCCTTTAAAAAAGGAGTAGTTTGGACACAGACATGGACACAGGGAGAATACCATGTGAACATGAAGACAGAGATTGGGATGATGCATCTATTAGCCAAAGAATACTTATAAACCTCCAAAATCTAGGAGAGAGACATGGAACAGATTCTCCCTCACAGCTTTCAGAAGGAACCAACCATTGATGTCAGACTGACAGCCTCTGGAATTGTGAGGCAAGGAATTTCTGTTGTTTAAGCCACTCAGTGTGTAGCAGTCCTAGGAAACTATTATACCAGGTGAGAAAGGATGGTCACTCAGACAATGAAGGCAGCAGCGAATAGTTGTTGAGTTCTGGATGTATTATTAAAGGGGAATCAACGATAATTGCCATTTGATTGGATGTGAAATGTGAGAGAAAACTTGAAGTCAAAGATGACTACAAACTCTTTGGGAGGATAGAATTGTAAGTAACCAAGTTGAGGAAGACTATAGAGGAGCTAGGTTTTAGTGGGGAGAATTTAAGGATTTTTGGTTTTGGACATGTTGAGATCGAGATGCATGTCAGACAGTGAGAGATAAGGATTAATTTGATGGATCCCCTGCAGGATGGCCTCTGGGTCTCCCACGTAGTTTTATGGAAACTGACTGTAATTGAGTGATTAAGGCAATTCATGCTTCAATAGATCAAGACTAGAAGCCACTGATTTGCACAACAGGTAGCTTCAGTCTCAGGGCCTTGGATACTTTGGTCATGCAGGGAAGGGGTTGGTGCTTCCCCATCCATGAGTGCTGAAATGGAGTATCAGGAGTCAAGGCCATGTTTCTGCCATTGTACGTTGCTATAACCTTGAGGCTTTAACCTCAGCCTTCTGACTATGCCAGGAAACTAACTGGTATTTTTTTTTTTTTAATTAATTAACTAACTGGTATTTTTGCTACCAATAAATGATGAAGTAGCAGAACAAGGTCAAGGTCCCTTGTGAATTGGCTGTTGGATCACAGCCCTTTATCCCAGAGGAGGGGTATTCTTTTCTAATGATGTCATTTAACATTCCCCAGTCCAAGAGCTGAGGTCCATCTCTTAGAGTCTGATGTATGACCCTATTAGATATATCCCTATGTGCCACTCTGGAATGCAATGGGCAGTGGTGAACCACATGTTTGCTAAAGATCCTATCTTCATGTGCCCTGCTGTTGGGACAGTATGTTGCTAGCACACTAAAAACACTGGTGAAAAGAAGCAAAGGAGTCTAAGTACTTTGACCACCGGGACTATGCCTCCATCCAATTGAAGGAGGTCCCCATGGGAGACCATGTAAACCAACAAAACCATTAGGGTGGCCTCCACAGATAGCTCCTTTCTGAAAATACTTTGCATTATGAATTTTAGATTGATAGATCAAATACGATGAATTGATCCATACAACTCAAAAAAGATTAGCTTGTGGACACTCCCCACAATCAAAGTGATAAATAAGTACATTTACAGGAGGAACATTAAAGGAGGTGTGGACCCTCTGGAAGACAGGGATAAATGGGACACTAAACTTGTACACCATCCTTTTGATATTAGTATAGTATAAAATTTAGTCTAATAGGGTGTCTCCAGTGTTAAAACTCTCTCCTTGGACTTTAGAGTCCTCTGATAACCTCAACATTGAGAAGAAAGCACTGCTTGTCAAGCTGGGGTTGTCCCCTTACACTCTACACCTGTTGGATTTGTGAGACAACTCTGTTTCCTATTGGTATATGCAGACATGGTTCAGTCTGAAAACAGAACCCCTTCAATCCTTGGCCACAGAATTCTACGTCACCCAGCATGCAGCTAAAGTCTATGACTTGCCGTTTATATCTTCTACAGAAAATGAGGACTGTAGAATGGTGAAAATTGTTCTAACCAGATTCTGGCCACCAACTGGTAAGCTGGTTGGATGCCAAAATCTAGCCGGTCCCCTGCAGGGATCCATCTGTTCTCATCTGTCTGTTAGCAGCCAAAGAGTCAGGCTGTGGGAGCAGCACATGGTTGTCCCCTCACACAGTCCTCATTCACTTCTTACTCAGTCGGTCTTAGGCTGTTAGAAATCTGGGCAACATCCTGTGCCAGAACGTGAGTGGATGCTACCTGTTACCACTGCCGTCTTCTGGTTGGCGATTTGTGTCCCACTGTGGCAGGAACATATGCATTACCTTTACTCTGCCCCCTGCTATATTGTGCGTCTTGTCCAGATATCCTGCCAGGTGAACATTGGGCTGACCCACTCCAACCATCACAGTGTGGGTGTAAATGAGTGCACGCTGACCATCACAGGAAGGAAAGTGACTGAAGCTGTGATGGCGATGGGAAGAAGTACCTGTCTATTTGCATGAAACCTGAAACCTTGGGAGGTTGCGATGGGATGCATAATAATTGTCTCTATTCAGATCCCTCAGAAAGGATTGGCTCCTGGGAAGTCTCCAAGTTTGGGGTGCTTCTTTCACTGGTAGCTGCCTGCTTTGCTACTGCTATTCTGTTACAGTGCTGGATACTCCGCCAGTATCTATGAAGCAGAAAGGAGAGCCAATAGTCATTCCAGCCTCTTCTCATGATACTACTATATTCTCAGTGCCTCCCAGATACCTGATAGATTCCATTGTTATACCACTCAATACCTGTCAATTAAATTGTCAATTAATTGCCAATTGTGCATTCTAGGAACTGAGGCCAAGCAATGCATGCAGATAATAGACATGAAAGGAGACTTGGGAGGAAGTCTTCAGGCTTTGTTTAGATAATTCTCAACATTCTTCCCCTACCACTCCTGTAATTGCCCCCCACCCCGGCCCCCTGCAGTACAATTGTTCAGTTCCACACAAAGCATATCCCCCCAGGTGGGGAGAACAACTACTGACTAGTGAACTCCTTTGATGGGTACATGACAATATTCCATCTGTGCCACGTGCTTTTCCTGGTCTGTTCATCATATGTTAATAATGACTTGCCCTGCTTGCCATGGGTGAAAATGACCCATATCCTCAGGCCATTGCACCCAGCTATTCACAAGTTTTATAAGAATCCCTTTTAACCCCTTACATTCACCCTCTGGCCCAGGTGGAAAGGTACAAAGAAGACATCTTCTGGGGAAGACGGAAAGACGGAAGGTAGACTACTCCACAACCCTAGGCATTGTCCTGAATTGGTGATACTTGAGCTGATATTGGTGGTATTAATTCTGTCAATTATTCTCTCTCTTTCATTTCATTTCAAGTAGGCATTTTTCTTATCTAAATATGCTAAGTAGTTTTTGAGGTATTTTTTCACTTTCCGTGAATTTTCTGTTTCCTCTATGTTCCTTATTTTTTCCTATTTCTTTGTTAGTTTGGGCGGATTTTTTTTTTTAATTTATTTATTTGGCTGTGTTGGGTGTTTGCTGCTGCGCATGGGCTTTCTCTAGTTGCGGTGAGCGGGGGCTACTCTTTGTTGCTGTGTGCAGGCTTCTCATTGCAGTAGCTTCTCTTTGTTTCGGAGCACAGGCTCTAGGCACGCAGACTTTCAGTAGTTGTGGCTCGTGAGCTCAGTAGCTGTGGCACACAGGCATAGTTGCTCCGTGGCATGTGGGATCTTCCTGGATCAGGGCTCGAACCCATGTCCCCTGCACTGGCAGGTGGATTCTTAACCACTGCGTCACCAGGGAAGCCCTGGACTGATATTTTTTACATTTGAGACTTACTTCAAATATCTACTAATCTTTGTATATCTACTCAAGAATAGGGGTGCTACAAAGCTAACTGGAATCTCTCTGCGTGTGAGGTGGGCAGTGGGCTTCTCAACTGGTAAGGCTTGATATAGCTGATCTGCTTGGTCATTTCCTGGGGTCCCTCAAATGTCAGTGTCTGTAGTTATTTTCCCTTGAACTGGTCAGTTTCCTCTGAAATAATATCTCCAATCTGCAAACATGGGAGCAAACTAAGGGAGGGATAATGTAGATAACCCCATTTAATTTTTGGCTTTACTTCAAACCATTTTTTCTGGAATAGAGCCTTCACCCATAGCAGTGCCTGATGTCATGACTCCAGAGTCTCGGGATCAATCTGTCTAGAGGACAAATCTTCAATCTTTTGACTAGTTGAGGAAAAATCAATGATCCAGAGCACTGGAAAAAAAAAAAATAATCTGAGCATCTCACTGCTTCTCATGGGGACTCTCAGTCACACCTTCTCTTTCCAGCCCTACATGCACTTTCACATTCAGAAGTATTGGGGCTGCCAATCTCTGAACCCTAATAAGGTTATGGTGAAAAAATCAACTTAACTGTGTATGCAATCTCCCTCCCAAACTCACTATTAGAATCATTTCCATTTTTTTGTTTTGTTGTCGTTGTTTTGTCTGCTGAGTCAGTTACTACTTGCCATCTGCTTCCTGGGTTCCACTATAGTGTTACTGCTGCCTCCTCTTTTGTTTTCTTTATCCACATAGGTTTATGCTTCTAAAAATGTATCTCTATTCTTATTTTGAGTTTTTTATGAGACACAGAGATTTAAATATACATATGTATATATGTTTAGTATTTTTTATTTAACTCCATGGCTGTGGTGCGCTTCCAAATTATAAATGAACCAGCCCAATTTTCTGATTCCTTAATACTCCCAAACTATCCAAAATAGTATATGAGGCTGACGTGTGTGAGTGAGAGTATGTGTGTATGTATGTATGTGCGTATGTGTGGTATGTGCGTATGTATGTGTGTATGTATGTGCATATATGTGTGTGTGTGTGCATATAGTGTGTATATGTGGATGTGTGGATGTATGGATGTGTGTGTACAGTGTGTATGTGTGCATGTGTGTATGTGTGTGTGCATATAGTATGTATGTGTGTATAGTGTGTATGTGCATATGTGAGTTATGCATATGTGAGTGTGTGCGTATGTGTGTGTGCGTATGTGTGTATGTGTGCATAGTGTGTATGTGGGTATGTGCGTGTGTGTATAGTGTGTGTGCGTATGTATGTGTGTGTGTGCGTATGGTGTGTGTATGCATATGTGTGTATGTGTGTGTTTGTGCATATAGTGTGTATGTGTGTATGTGTGTATGTGCGTATGTGTGAATATAGTGATTATGTTTTCAAATTATGCAGATGAGATGAAAAAGAGTGATTTCACCAATATAAATAACAACTATTTTTAAGTACATTTTATGAGGGGCATTTTGCTAAATGTCTTATGTGTATCATTTTGTCTTATCTTCACAACACTGCTAAGGTCTTATGCCTCTTCCCATTTTACAGTTGAGCAACTGAATCATAGAGTCTCAGTCACTTGCCCAAGCTAATAAGTAGCAGAGCCAAGATTCTCACCCAGGTCCATCTGAATCCATAGGCCAGGTTTTGAACCTGTTAGCAATATTGCTGTAGAGACTTTGATAGCTAAACGACCCACGGTGACCTGAAGGTGGTCATTAGCGATTTTGTACTCCCAGCCATGCTGGGATTCACCCACAGAACTTAGAGGAAAGCACTTCCCAGATAGTGCAACAGATGCTCATCCGTGGTTCTAGTCTTTTTTCCGTGTACTATCCTCTGTCACCCACATAGAGTATAGCAGAGGGGTTTCCAGAGGAATTTGCTCATCCTCTTTGGTCTCCCGAATTATGCCATCAGCCCGACAGTTTTGTAAACATTAACGTCACCCTCTCTCCTTGTCCATTACTGTGGGCTCCCAATGCTATTCCTGAGATTCCAATCTCTCTTCCCTTTGACCCAAAACTCTAGAAAAATATATCTGAATATCATTTAAGAAGCTGTAGATCCCTTGTCATAGATTGTTTGATCCTCACAACAAACCTCTTTGCTCATTTTACAGAGCAGGGAAATAAAAACTCACAGAAATTAAGTAGCCTTCCTTTATTCAATCAAGAAATAAGTGGCATAACTGGGACACAAAGGGGAGTTTTTTGTCACTAAACCCAGTGCTCATTCCATTACAACAAATTGCCTCCTCAATTGGAAATCCAATCCCCAAGTTAGACACGACTACTGTATATGTCCTTCCTCAGCTCACCAGTCTTCAGTGGCTCCCCACCGCCCACAAATTAAGGTACTAACATCGAGTCCTGCAATTTCATGAGGCCAGTCAATTTCTGTAGCCTCCTCTCTTCCCCGTCTTCCAAATCCACCTGCACCTAAACTCTAGGTAGCAGTTGAAAAGAAGCCTTCCATAGGCGATCTCCAGCCCTCAGAGATGTCAGTTTGGCTCACACACAATCGTCTAAATGAGGAAATTAATCATGACCACATCAACAATGGGCTGGAGCTATGTAACAGCTGTTTCCTTAACCAGAATCTGAAGCTTCCAACTCCCGTCGTCCACCCCACATCCCATTGCCATACACCCAGTGAAACGGAGCAGGACCCTAGGGTCCTTCCCCACCGTCTTCCACCTGCCTTTTGTCTGTGGAAAAATTTTAGCCAAAGAATAAGTTTAATCAGAGAAGTGAGAAAACGCAGAAACAAAGGAAAACAGCCCAACAAGACTGAATAATAATAGGTTAGTCGTTAAGCATAGTTAAGGACATTTAGTTTCTTCTCAAGGGCTATGGATAATATTCTGAGCCATATCCTGTGAGCTGTCTTGCGGATACTGAAAGCCCTACGAGGTGGAAGAAGTTAAGTACATGGTGACCAGGCTGTAGCCATGACATTAGCTGCCACAATTCTGAGAATCTGCCTCAAAAAAATGGAAACAAACCGACCCTGGAACTAAAGATTAACTGTACCTAAAAAAATCAAGGGACACTGGTCAGAGCACCACATGACCAATTTCAAGATGACGGTCAGAGCTGACTGAGCTGTTTCTGCACGCAGCCCCCTCCCTCTGTCTATAAAAGCTCTCGCCCCCTGATTGTCAGTGGGGGGGAGTTGGCCTTTGGACAGGAGTCCACCCTTCCCCCCGGTTTCCAGCATCCAAAATAAAGCAAACTTTCCTTTCCACCAACACTGGCTCTTTATTGGCTTTTGAGTGACAAGCAGCACACCCCTACTTTCGGTCACACCAGCATGCTTCATACATGTGCATGGCCAGCTGGACCCACCTATGCAGGTGAGAACATCCACACTCTATGTTTAACATAAAGAGGTATTTAAAAGAAACCCGCCACTAAAATTTGAAAGTAAAGTTCTTATTGTTCTCAAAGGATTTAAAACATTCCTGGAGATACTTGTTAAAAAGGCAGTTTCCTAGACTCCGCCCACATCTGCCATATACAGTCTCTTAGGTGGAGTACAGAAATGTTTATCTTCAGTAAGCTACCTAGTGTTTGCTATGCACACTGACATCTGAGGATCAGACATTAGACAAAGGGAACTGCGCTCTGTGCTTCTTGTGGCACAAGCCACATTCCCAGCCTCATGTCTCTACCCTTACACTTCCCTTTGGCTGGACTCTTTTCCCTCCCCCCATCTCAAATCCTTTGGTTTGTTTGTTTCCACAGCATACTATTTAAGGGAATTTTTCACTAAGATCAAGGAGACCTTCTTCTCCCGTTTAAGGTGCCAAGCTAATTGATAAGATCTTTTTATAAAACAATGTATGAAATGTCTGAATTTCAAGATGAGATAGCGTACAAAAGGGACTGTCCACAGAACCTTTTTATTTCCTATTCAAAACAGTTTACAAATCAGATATTACCTGATATTACCAGTATTGATTGCTTAGTCCTTTTACTCCAGAGCCCTCTTCCCTGGAGTTTAAGCATAAGTAAATAAATATATCTACGGTCAAGGTCCACTGACACTACCTGGACACACAAAATGACATGTTCCTGTCTTCTATAGTCAAGATAATTAACAGTGGCAACATCCGACTTTTCCTTTCTCATCTGGCTCAGTGAGAAGTGGCCTTGCAAAGATTCTACAAAGAAACAATTATGCAAATGTTCCCATAACATAACACAAAATTTAAAGGCCTTACAAGGTTTCACTCTCTTTCTCTTTTGATATGTTTTATAAACAGTCTAGTACAAATAGCATGGCCTAAGCCTTATTGTTCTATGTTCTCCTAGTGAGAATTGAAAATCCATGTTTATAAATCAAGGAAATACTGTCCCATGGCAAATGGTCAAAATGCACCTTGACCCATAAGGGCAGGATTGTGCAAAGTGGTTATTCTGGTAATCCCCTCCCCTGCCCAATAAAAATATATATTTTTCTTTATTTGAACCATCTTTATTTGAATTCAATTTTCTACCAAGTCCCTACCAGATATTTTTTGAAATAAGGAGAGAAACTTAGATATGTCACAAAATTTGACATACGCACAAAAGTCATTTCTAATTTGTTCATTTATATATTCATTAATTTTGTTTTCATTTACTATTTCATTTAAACACTTAGAGTCATCAAATGCCTGTTACTTTGCTATACACCAGTGATACAGACTTGTATAAGACAATAGCCAGCTTTTAAGTAGCAGAATTTTAATCATCACCTTTATGAAACTTTTGCTGCACCCACCAAGCAACTCGTTTCTTTGCCTTATCTTACTCTACCTTGTGCTTTTATATATTGCTTCTTTCTGTTCCCAATATCCACTTTCCATTCAGTTGTAAACTCCTTGAACGAAAGGCCTGTGCTTTATTCACGGCACCAAGTACAGTGTCAGACAAGCAGTACTGCTCAGTAAATATTTTCATTTAGTTTGGTATTGAGCTCTCAAGAAAATGGACAGATATGAACTATACAGTCAAGGGAAACAAATGATTTTACTGTTTTTTAAAATTTTCCTTCGCATTAAATTCCCTTTCTGACGTTCTTAATATCCAAAGCCTATACTCATAAAATAATTGCCTATTTTTGAAACTCGCTATTACGTCACTTGCCCTATTTTCCCTACTTTTTTGGTATTCAGATCCTTCAAGATGTCTCCAACTTGTGGCAAGTAGCATTCTTTCATCCTACCAAACACTACCTCCAAATATTTTAATAATCAGACATAACATGTACAACATAAGAGCACTGAAAACCTAAAAGCACCCATCGGAAATGGGACTTCTTTTAGCCAGCCTCTGACAAGTGCTCTGTGTAGAAGCTAGCTGCTGTTTTAGGCTCTTGATACTTTGTAGCGTATGTTTCTGAGAATAGCATGATTTTCACAGGCACTTAAAATCTAAGCTATATATTAATGAGGAAGGAAGCGCTCGAAGGTTCTCTGAAGAACCACAGTACCTTTCAAATTCAGGTGGTTTAGAGTGCTGTGTGTGTGTGTGTGCGCGTGCACAAGCACAGCACCAAGTATATGTGCACATTTTGTGACAATCTGGAGTTTTTGAAACCAAATAAAATTCTTTCTTTTCTTTCAAATAACTGACTTTCATGTTATCCTGAAATGCTCTTCTTCAGGTAAAAGCTAGCTTTATTAAATTCCAAATGGGGAAATATTATACTCTTGCCATTGCCATGGCAACTAGAGACCTCATCTATTATTAAGTTAGAAACACACTTGGCCTGTAAGAGCAACCCCTAACCATTAGTCCCCCAGAGGTGCAAGGACTCAGCTTCCTGTAAAAGAGCACGGTGGTTTTGAATCTGCATCTCTACACAGTTTTATTTGCTTAATAATGTCAAGGTAAGGCTCAGCATTGCTTGGTAACTTTGCAGGAAGAAAGGCTTGCCATACATTTGGCTTAGTAAGGAAATCCACTTTGTAATGCTTAACAAATGGAAAGGTACTTCTTTTATTTTTCTGTAAAGAAAAATTTCCCAATTCCTTTGACCATCCTTATTACACTTCACCAATGACACAACTGTAATTTAAAGACCCTCAGGGCTCTTTGTTACTCTTATAAATTAAAGAGGTTTCCCCCAGCCTTTTCTTCTTATCTCAGTCTGAAAAAGGAAAAGATCCAATCCCTTTCTTGGACATCCTGATCTTCTTCAATATATCATCACAGCATTTCATCCAAATGATGTATTAGCCTCACCCATCAAAAGCGTCCATTTCCCTTGGTGATATATTACTCACTGACAAATGCCAGCTGGCAAGAATTGCTTTTGTGATTCTCACCAAGAGTTATCTCATTATTTAAAACGATGAATTGCTTTTGAAATAATAAGTATTAGTTGAAGAAATGAACAGTGCTGTGTTATTACCTAGGCTAGGCAAGCCCCCACATCTGGCCAAGCCTGTTAGCAATCAACCTTTTAATGGATGGGCATAATGTGGTCATTCCATTTTGCAAAGGGAACAAGTCCATCTTGATCAGATAGAACAAATGTTTGGAAGGGATTCAATGGTAAAAAATGCACCTTCCCGTCCCTCATTGGCCCAGATTAGGTTTTAAGAAAGTATGAAGCTTTCCAATGGAAAACATTAAACAACTTACCTTGAAAGGATGTTGACTATTTCCTGATGAAGTGTTTTATTTTATTTTTTTATTGTTTAAATTTTAGTAATTCCTCATTCTCTTACTCTTTATGATAAAACACAAAATACATATCGTGCAATATACTGATGGTTTTGACTCTAAGTTGACTTTGAAAAATGATCTGAAATTGAATTTGAAGTGAGATTACAAAGACGTTTGATAGTCACAATCAAGAGTATGGAATTACATGGTAGAAAATAGAGAAAAGCATTTATGAAACCAGACGAAAAGAATCCCATTATTAAATGCACATACATCTGAAAATTAATTCTGGCTGTATTGAAGAAGAAGAAGATTTATGATGTAGATAACATGATGAAGGCCTGAATGAGAGATAGAAAGAGAGAGGAGCCAGCCTTCAGAGAAACCAATGAAGGAGGAAAAGGAAACAAAAACACCAGAAGAGGGTGTAGAAGTTAGACCATAACTATAAAAATGCATTGGTTAATGGTCCCTTAGTACCCAGCACAGTTCCAAAGAATGTAGGCACTCAATAAATATCTGTTGAGTTATTTAGTGCAAACAAGAACCAACATCAAGATGGATGTTAGATTCCATAAATAAGAATAATAAAAATAGCATTTATTTATATTCTCTGGACTTAAGAAAGTAATAGTACTATTCCAAAACCAAGTCCTTTGTGCTTGATATAACTCCTCACTATTCTACAAGTGCTAAGCATGGCAGACAGCAATGAATAGCAAGAGTGACGTATTTAGTACTAAACATTCTTCTCACATTGTCATTTTCGTCTACACAGAGGTTACAGTAGGTGGGGTATTTGTAGTTTTCAGCATTCTCAGTCTACACATTAGGAAACTGAAATATTCAAGAGCCCAGCCTAAGGTCACCCAGTGAAGTAATGTTTCAGTGGAGACTTTGGTCCAGTGTCACATGGCCTCACTTTCTTTTTTCAAACATGAAAGAAGATGGAAAAATATAAAAATACCTTACTTCAGCAATAGTCAAACTAATAATGACACACAAAGAGCAAGCTTTCAAGCAGTAAAAATATCTGGGTAAAACTGGTAACTCATCTTTAGCTATTGAGATTTTTAATCTTTTCTGTCTAATGAATTTATGATTTAACAGAGAATCCTGTTTGCTTCTACATCGTTGAAGGAAACTCCTGGGTTTCTAATAGAACTCTTTAAAACTTGGGACTGAATATTTAACTCAATCTCCTTCAAGGGGAGTGCAGTTAACAGAAATTTATAATGTCAGCAAAGTGTCACTTTTAAGCTTCTTGTATTGTGATTCAATGTAATACCTTGCTAGTTGTGGCTCTTTTAAAACACTTATAAGGACGATAGCTCTCTGCCTCCTCTCCCAGTCTTTGCCCACACACACTCACACACACACACACACACACACTCACTCACACACACTCACTCACACACACTCACACACACACACTCACACTCTCACACACACACTTTCCACAGCCAAATAGTACTCTGATGGTAGTACCTAAAAATAAATGGTAACACTTTCTAATTCCTCCTCTAAGGGAATAGAATAAAAAACCCATGAGAATAAGTTACCATAGATATCATCTAATTCAGTCTCTTGGTTTTTCCTCCTCACCTAACAAATTAGAAAATTTGGGTGAGAAGGTTATGTGCCTAAATTCACTTAGACTATTTGAGCCCTGAATAAGGAAGTGAACAGAGTGTGGATAATGGGTAGTTATATGTCCTTAGGCAATTCAATTAATCACTTCGATTCTAAGTTTCATTGGTTATTGTAGAAATCAGATGAGATTACAGATTCAATAGAATTTAAAACTGATCAAACTTTCACAATATAGTCAGTGACTTAAAAGTAACATCTAAGAAATTTTATAAAAAAAAAAAATAGAATTTAATAGGTTATAAATGTCTGTGCAATGTAGGCAACATCTAGGCTTTCTTTTAAGCATAATGCTTAGATTATGGTGACTTAAGCACAGTTTCAGAAACCAAACAGGGCTGAGTTCAAATGTTAGCTTCTTTATTTACTTCTCCTCTCAGAATCTATGTTCATAAACATTAGTGGAGGATAAAGATAAGGGGATACTCTCATTGGAAACTCTGTATGTGCATTTTTAGAATGCAATTTATCACCATGCATTACATTTTAAAGGACCTGCTCCTTTAAAGGACCTGTTTATTTAACAACCTCACTATAAGAAATTGGCCCTGCAGATTTTACAAGGTCTTTATAACAAAATGCTTATTACACCATTTTTTGATAGTAGCAAAAAGTTGGAAACAAGTGATATTTTGTAGATGATGGGAGAGGAACTGTTAAAGAAAACATTTTGGATCTTTATACAATATATAATTATATATATTTATGCTAGTAAAGTATAAAACAATTTCAGGATTTCAAGAAGGAATCAAAAGAAACTGTAATCAGTGGTTGCTTTAGGGAGCTAAATTAAGTTAATGAACTGAATAATTGCATTGTGTGAGTGTGTGAATGTGTGTGTGCATGTATGTAGTGTGTGGGTGTATATATATGTAATATTTATATAGTGATATAGTGATATATATGTGATATATATATATGTATAATTTTTCCACCCAACCTCTCCAGATACATAGATATAGATATATAGACATAGATATAGATATAGATATAGATATAGATATAGATATAGATATAGATATATCTAGGTTATCTGGGTGATAATACTTTGGACCATTTTTGTTCATTTGTTTTCACTGAAAATTAATAAGTATAAAGTGTATTTTTAAAATGAAAATACAAGAGGTAATTGTAGTCATGTGTAATAGTAATATGATAATATGTGTAGAAGATGTAAGGTATAAGATATCAGTACTATTACTGATTATGTTGATAATAAGATGCTCCTCTTCTTTCCCTCTAACCTCTTCTCTGGTAATTAAATACCTATCAATGTATTTACACTTGTGCCTCTAATGTTTAAATGTGTATTTCTTATATAACACAGTAGCATAAGGGGAACAAAGCAGAATTGCATAGTTTCACTCGTTTTAAAAAAGAAGTTGTTATTATGTACAGGATTCTACTGAAGGCTGGGAATGCAAAGATCACTAAGACATTCCCTGTCCTTGGAAGTTTACATCCAGGTGGGAATCACATAACAGGAAAACATTACACCAACTGTGATAAGTGCAAATATTCATGACATCAAGAAAAAATAATAACAATGCAGAGGTGCAAAATAAGTTGAAGTTTTTCAGATGGGGCTGCACTCGCATTTAAGACAAGCTAATGTCAGACCTCAGAGTCAATCGCCATGTGTCATGGTAAAACGTTTTAACTTAGTCCTTTATCAACATTGATCCAGTGAAGGTTTTAAAGCATAGAAATGAGACAATCGATTTCTTTGGAAAGATCAATCAGTTGATAATATGGCAGCCAGTTTGTAAGGGAGAGGTCAAATCTGCAAGCAGAAATACCTGCTGGAAAATGATTATAATAGTGTGAGAGAATTGAATATTCTGAGTAAGGGAAAAATAGTGGATGTGGAAACAAGGCATGAATCTGAGTGGTGTTTGAAATGTAGAATAAACAGAAATAATTGGATACATGGGGTAAAGTCATTGATAACTTAGGATATCAAATGAGGACAACTGAATGCTTTGTAATGCTTTTAGTTAAAAAAGAATTCAGGGACAGAGAAGAAAAAGAAATAAAAGGAATACAAATTGGAAAAGAAGAAGTAAAACTGGCACTGTTTGCAGATGACATGATACTATACATTAAGAATCCTAAAAATGCCACCAAAAAATTACTAGAGCTAATCAATAAATTTGGTAAAGTTGCAGAATACGAAATTAATGCAGAGAAATCTTTTGCATTCCTATACACTAACAACAAAAGATCAGAAAGAGAAATTAAGGAAACAATCCCATTCACCATTGCAACAAAAAGAATAAAATACCTAAGAATAAACCTACCTAAGGAGGTAAAAGACCTGTACTCAGAAAACTATAAGACACTGATGAAAGAAATCAAAGATGACACAAACAGATGGAGAGATATACCATGTTCTTGGATTGGAAGAATCAATATTGTGAAAATGACTATACTACCCAAAGCAATCTACAGATTCAATGCAATGCCTATCAAATTACCAGTGGCATTTTTTACAGAACTAGAACAAAAATCTTAAAATTTGTATGGAGACACAAAAGACCCTGAATAGCCAAAGCAGTCTTGAGGGAAAAAAACCAAGCTGGAGGAATCAGACTCCCTGACTTCAGACTATTCTACAAAGCTACAGGAATCAAGACAATATGGTACTAGCACAAAAACAGAAACATAGATCAATGGAACAGGATAGAAAGCCCAGAGGTAAACCCACACACATATGGTCAACTAATCTATGACAAAGGAGGCAAGGATATACAATGGAGAAAAGATAGTTTCTTCAATAATTGGTGCTGGGAAAACTAGACAGCTACATATAAAAGAATGAAATTAGAACACTCCCTAACACCATACACAAAAATAAACTCAAAATGGTTTAGAGACCTAAATGTAAGACCAGACACTATAAAACTCTTAGAGGAAAACATAGGAAGAACACTCTTTGACATAAATCACAGCAAGGTCTTTTTTGATCCACCTCCTAGAGTAATGGAAATAAAAACAAAAATAAACAAATGGGCCCTAATGAAACTTAAAAGCTTTTGCAAAGCAAAGGAAACTACAATCAAGATGAAAAGACAACCCTCAGAATGGGAGAAAATATTTGCTAATGAATCAGAGGACAAAAGATTAATCTCCAAAATATATAAACAGCTCATGCAGCTCAATATTAAAGAAACAAACAACCCAATCCAAAAATGGGCAGAAGACCTAAATAGACATTTCTCCAAAGAAGACATACAGATGGCCAAGAAGCACATGAAAAGATGCTCAACATCACTAATTATTAGAGAAATGCAAATCACAACTACAATGAGGTATCACCTCACACCAGTTAGAATGGGCATCATCAGAAAATCTACAAACAACAAATGCTGGAGAGGGTGTGGAGAAAAGGAAACCCTCTTGCACTTTGGTGGGAATGTAAATTGATACAGCCACTATGGAGAACAGCATGGAGGTTCCTTCAAAAACTTAAAAAACTAAAAATAGAATTACCACATGACCCAGCAATCCCACTACTGGGTATATACCTAGAGAAAACCATAATTCAAAGACACATGCACCCCAATGGTCATTGCAGCCCTATTTACAATATCCAGGTCATGGAAGCAACCTAAATGCCCATTGACAGACGAATGGATAAAAAGATGTGGTACATATGTACAATGGAATATTACTCATCCATAAAAAGGAACTAAATTGGGTCTTTTGCAGAGACATGGATGGACCTAGAGACTGTCAAACAGAGTGAAGTAAGTCAGAAAGAGAAAAACAAATATTGTATATTAACACATATATGTGGAATCTAGAAAAATGGTACAGATGAACAGATCTGCAAGGCAGAAATAGAGACACAGATGTAGACAAGAAGCCCCTAGACACCAAGGAGTGAAAGGGGGTTGGGATGAATTGGGAGATTGGGATTGACATATATACACTAATATGTATAAAATAGATAACTAATAAGAACCTGCTGTATAAAAATATAAAATTTAATTAAATTTTTAAAAAGAGTATAAAAAATAATAAATGGAAATGCAATAGAGTTGTGTAATCATCATCATCATCATCATAATGCAATAGAATTGTCATAAGTTTAGTTTTAGATGGTTGACTTAATTTCCTGTGTGACTCTTCCACCCTTCAATAAAAACTGGAATTTACTAGAGCCATAATATCAAGAATATCCTTTATAAGAAAGACCAGAGGTCTCTGGGAGCAAGAGCAGTCTTCTTAGCTCTTCATCTCCACATTGACAGAGTGTTCTCAGCCCAAATATAATAGGAAAAGTGGAAATTTATAACCAAGGAACAGGTTAGTGGATGGAAAATTACTAAGAGAAGACATTAGGGGTAAGGGGAGATTCTGGCTAAACCTTGCCTAACAGGATTTGTGCTGAAGGCAGTCCAGAGTGATCAGACATTACCTGGGGGATGGTGGAGGATGAGAAACCCAGTCAGATATCCAGGGTGATCAGATATGGAGGGTGGAGATTTCTGGCTAAACCAACTTAGCAAGGTTCTTGCAAAAGCTGGGTGATGCAAAGACAGACTTGAAAAGTACAGAAGCTGAGGCCTACTTAGGAAGAGGATTCAGAGGAAACTGACTAAAGTTTGGTCAAAATGAGACTCCTTGTCAGGTTGGAGGAAGAGTCAGAATTCACAGTGTCACCAAAAATGAATGTTCTTTCCTCTGCCTATAGGGTAATTCTTCCTCCAAGAATTCAAGAATTCAAGTTCAGGCTGGCAAAGTTCCACTGGCCTGATGCTCTACCCCTTGCCCTGCTATGCTTCTGACAAGACATCAGGATGCAGTGTGGAGTTTAGATGTTATTTACTGGCCTAAATGTAAGCCATCTACTGGGTTTACTGACTGGAAGTCCCGGAAGTAAACAATACTACTCACTCACATATTGCTTTTGTTTGCCCACATTTTGCAGTTCTTCAGAGAAGAGATTATTTCAAAATTTCCCTAAAATAGGGATTTGCTGCCTTCCTTCATCCCCTGAGGAGCCTTGCTACTTTTCATCCCAGGCAACAGTTTATTGTGCAGGCGGACCAGAATCTGATGAGTGCTGAGCCCCTGTGGCTGGCCTTGGAGAGCACGGAGGAATTGAATTCCTCAGCAGCTCAGTCTCTGCAATAAAACTATTTCTTCCTGAAATGATTGTTTGCTGTCCTGGCAACCTAAGACATTTCTTCTGGTCACTCTGGTTTTCCAAAGCATACTGGTTATCACTGTGATCTTAAGAGAGATTGTTGCTGTGTTTAAAAAAAAAAAAAAATAGGAATGGACATTGGCATCCCCAGTCGTTCACTAATGACTTAGCATAAATTTCCTATGTTAACAAAACATCAAGAATTCTACCAGATACCTTTCTTTTCTGTGGTTCTTTAGCAAATTCAGGGCCAAGTGCTTTTGATCTATTATTCAACATTTATCCAGCATGGACTCTGCCCTCTAGTAGCCTAAACTATGGTGAAGGAAATAAGGTATGGTAAGCAGATAATGACATCTAAAATGAATGTGAAAATTCATTTCACATTTCACATTCACAAATTTTGGTGTCTATAAATAAAGTTTGTATTGGGACCAGCTAAGCTCATTTGTAGTGTATGTCTGCTTTCCCATCACAAGGCAGATTGGAATAGTAGAGAAAGACAATATAACTCACAAAGCCTTAAATAAGACCTACTATCTGACCCTTTACAGAAAAAAAGTTTACTGACTCCTCTATAAATTACACAAGTGATAGCTCACGTGTGTTTATACTTGAAACTTTTCCAGCTCTTTGAAAATCTATATGATGTTTTTGTAACAAAATCTCTGTGAATTGGGAAAGAAGGTATCATTATCTTCATCTCACAGTGAAGGCAGCAGTTGAAAAGATCCCAAATTAAAGAGTCTCAGTATAGCTGCCATGCAAAAAAACACAGCAGAATGAGAACTCATACTTGCCAAAAACTTTAACTGATGCCCCTCTGTTTTGCAAGCTTCAAATTGGTGTGCAAAATCTTTCTGCTCTTCTTTCTCTCTACCCACCCCCGAGGCTACCTCTCCACCTCACCCTGGGTAACAAATGAGAAATTTTGAGGACTATTGAGCACTATGCATTTTCACAGCAGGGCTGCTTCTCAGCCCAGGAACTTGGGTAATTGTCACACATTGGTAAAATTCATGGGAGACAATTTGCCCTCAAATCAACAATTCCATCTGCAAGACACCATTGGGGTTGGGGTGGGGTAAGAACCCTGTCTCCAGTGCTGTGTATTCAGTTAAGAATTTTAACTCACTCTTGTATAATGCCTGCACACTTTTTTTAAAGTCCTCTTTCTTTTGTTTGGATTGGTTTCCTATCATTATGCTTTTAAGGTTATACTTGCTGGAAGGAAATACAATGAATATAAAAAAAATATGTTGCCTTTGGGTGGTGAGATAATGGGTGTTTCATTCCTAAGTGTCCTATATTTCCCACATTTTCTATGAAAACATGTTTATTTTTTTAAGAGTTTATTTTAGTATGTAAACATATACATAAAAGCACAGATGTACATTTTATGGAACCCTTGACAAAGACTAGCTCCTTGACCAAATGTTAGATGGGCTCCTCTGGGTCCTGTTTACAAGTAGCCCTTGTCCTTGTCGTCCATCTGCCTTGGCCAGTTTTAGAAAAAATCCTGCTAAATCTGTTTTGAGAATCACCACCCACCAGCGTACCGTGATATCTGATCATTCTAGATGTATGGTCAGATTCCTCACTCACTCCCCCCCACCCTGGATATCTGATCATCCTGGCCTGTCTTCAGTGAGAATCCTGTTAAGTAAGTCTATTAAGAATCCTCTTACCCTACTGTCTTCTCACAATAATTTTTCATCTATTGACTCCCACTCTGCCCCTTGGCTATAAATCCCCACGTGTCCTCATTATGTTTGGAATTGAGTCCTTCTCTCTCTCTTATTGCAATAGTCCTAATACCTATAAAATAGTCCTGATTAAAGTCTCGTTTATCATTTTAACAATGTCAGAATATTTTTTTAACTTTCTCAGAGGACCTTATATTTTTTAAGTTGTCTTTCAGCACATTCCTTAAGTAGCCTATGAAAGTTCTGCTTCAGCCACACCTATTTGTCCAGAATTTTACAAATAAATCTTCCTCCTTCCCCATGTCTCCGTCTTTGCTTAACACTGTTCAACCATGTGACACTTCCTTCACTTCTTTATCTATTAACAGTACTTTAAGAAAATATAAATATGACATGCTTTCTCAAACTATTCCACAAAACTAATCATTGCTATCTTTGCTGACAAAGACAACATCTATCAAGTCACAATTATGGAGACCAACTATTGCGTCTTTCTCAGACTAATAATTGAGGACAATTTTAGCCTTGGCAAATCACAGCATCAGTTCATGAAGACCCAGTCTTGGATTTCTATGCCAATGTTACCTTAGTTCTAAACAACCTTCTGAGGTTAGAACAGAGGGTATTTGTTCAGCAAATTGTGCAATTTCAACAATCCAGTATTTAGTGCTTGGTAAATACCTTCTAATCTCAAATGCTTAAAAAGTGAGAGAGAGGAGAAGACTGCTATTTAGCAGAGACAAATATAGATCTATGTACAATATTTACAAGGTTGAGACAATTGAGACATGGTCTAAAAGTGTCATTGGTGTAACTGGCACAGCTTCTCACTGCAAGTGAAACAGTAGACCTGGGCCCAGTAAGGGCTGTTATGAGTAGATCAGCTGGGTAAAATAAGAGACATAAGATTATTTAAAGAACATTAAGAAGCTTGTTCTGATGCTAAATATATCTCAAGTCAGTCTAATCACAGTGTTAGAAATCTCCGCTATCTTAAGTAAATTGTTGCATTGTAAAGACATCATGACACTGATGGCCCCAGTTAAAATTCAATTAATTTCTTGAGTGGAAGAAACATTAAATCATCATTCATTACACCTCAAGAAGCTTTTGGAATACCTGCTGCAGATGGGGTTTGTGTTAAATTCTGTGGGGGATATCCAACAGCTTACAACATAACTGGTAAGTTTGGCACATTAAACCTTGCATCTGGAAGGACCAGTTTTCATTTTTTAAATCTTTTCTACTTCATCCTGAACTGATAGGTGACATTGGCATCTGACAAATATGCAGTTCACGTGATTTGTCAAGTGACTTCAAAAGCACCCTGATTGGTCTATACCTTGTGTAATGAGTAGTGCTTACTAATCACTTGCTTGAATGTCACAACAATGTCAAATTGCTAGAGACATTTCTAAATGCTTACTCTCAGTTTCAGAACTCACCTCACTCTTAATTTATAAATGCATCTCATTGTAGACTGTAAGGAACCGGCCAGCATTGCACTTTGAGCGGCCCAAAATTAATAACTCTGGCTGCACATTAAAAATATCTGAGGAGCTTTAAAAAGCACCCACCCTTAGACCCCACTTCAAACTCATTAACTCTCTGGCGATGAAGCATGAGCATCAGTATTTTCAGGGTACCAGAGGAGTGAGATTCTTAAAGCCTAAGAACTCACAAAAGATTTTAAGGACATTCTACAATAACTCTATGGGTAGATATTTGCCTTTTCACATTATACAGTTTATGTGACAAACCAATGTAAGATGTCAACTACCATAAGCCTTGTTAAGGACTTACTCTTGGGTGAGTAAATTACCTTGTGTTGACCAAGCCTGGCAGTATTTAGACAACAGTAGTTAGCTAGCAACTGGTTCAGATAGCTATAAAAATATCTTCAAGAATTCTTTTAAAATGTTCACTTTTTTTTTTCTGATTGAAAAGCAATCCATGGTTATTATAAAGCACTTGGATGAAAGAGAATGATTAAAGGGGAAAAAAAAACACCCCCTATAATCCTACTACCCAAAAGATAGCCACTGCTAATATGGTGGTGTGTTACTTTCCAGATAAACACTTTTGCACAAAAAATCACACTTTTTATTGAAGTATAGTTGATTTACAATGTTGTGTTAGTTTCTGGGACACAGCAAAGTGATTCAGTTATATGTATACACACACACATACATATATACACACACACACATATATTTATCTGTGTGTATACACATATATATTCTTTTCCAGATTCTTTTCCATTATAGGTTATTACAAAAACACACACATTTTAAAAATTATGATGTATAATACTGTGTGTATGTACAATATTGTATCTTTTCATATGTGCCATTATCACAAGAATTTTACCATATTAATTATACACATATTATTGTTTTACTATCATTTATTTAAGTGATACTCTATTGTTAAACACTTGATTATCTCGTTTCCCCACAGTGTCAGCAATACTGGGATGATCATTCTATGTATGTAACAAATCCTTGTTACAATCTCTCTTGTTACAAGACTCTTTTATTCCGTGATTTCCTAGAAATAACATCAGAGGAGCAAAGGGTATAAACATTTTATCATTTGTATGACACACTTTCTAACTGCTTTCCTATAAAATTTTCAATTTTACCCTTTCTCTAACATGGAAGGAGTGCATATTTTCTGAACTCCTAGAGCATTGGTAATATTATTATTTAAACTTTTGCTGAAAAAAAATGGCATCTTGTTTTAATTTAAAACTGTGAGTAACTGTATGATTAAATATGTTTATAGTGATGATGGTGATAGATAAATGATGCATTAGTCTGCTTGTAACTGCTTTTCTCTTTTCAAATTATCCTACTCTTTCCCTTTAAGGCTCTGAACCTGTGGACAAAGTTTCTGCAATACCTTTTTTGAGCTTTTGTCAAATATTTTCAAGTTCTCATAATATAATGTCTTTAGCAATGATTCTAAAAAACTTCTTCAATAATAGATTGGGGTGAAAGGAGTGTACTCATAGAAACTCTCATGCTGAACAACCTAGAAAATGAGAACTGATAACTTTATCCCAGGTAATTAGAATGTATCTCAGCGGTACTATCACACCTAGGAAGAAATACACTCTCCAGAAACATAAGATGGTTTCAGAATTAACTTTAGGGAATACTGTGAAATTGAAAGTCAAGAGAATTGCAAACACATCAAAAGTCTAAGTGGGTTTTGTGAAGCAAAATTCAGGTGAATGAATCACGGTAAGCAATGTGGCAGTGGCGTGAAGGTTCAAGGTATTGTACATAATAAAGATGAGATACAAAAAGCACGCCAGTGGATTCTCAGCACTGTAGGACTGACCACCTGTGTGCTTCCTGTTGAACGTCTGGGCTTCACCATTTATATGTCCTGGCAATGTGTAGCAGAAAGGACAAAAACCTCAGTATCTGAGAGATGGGGCCTTGACAGGGTGGTGCCTGCCCCCTCCCCCCAAGATGGCCCATTTTATAGCTGGATGGTTTCCAAAGACTGATCTAGGTTTCCTCTTTGGTGGTAGCTTTGGTAATATGGCTGGACAACTTTTGATCTGATATCCAACTGTCAAAATTTTTTGAAAAATATAAGTTGAAAGAAAGGAAACAAGTGGCAGCCACTTCATAGGTATGAGATAAATTATCAAATGCCCCTAGGAATGCCTAATTTCAGGAGTTTTTTGTTTTGTTTTGTCCATTTAATTACTAATTGCCTTTTTTTCACCTGAATCCATCGTATGATGGCTGATTCACATAAGAGAATGCATATTTTGGAAGTTATTAACTTAAAAATCTCTGAAGATATGCAAGAAAAGACAGAAGAAATAAAGACCTGATGATTTTGACTTTTACTTTCTATTTTACCATTTAAAAATAAAAACACTCTGGGATGCAGTTTAAAGTGCGCTATAGTTACTATTGATATTATTTAAGGCAAGCTATGGACCCGCTGCTGATTAGAATTCTTCTCTGGTTTTTCCTTGTCTGCAGAAGAACCACAAACTCCTTGGCTTATTCAAACAGGTGCCACAACTTGGTTGAAGCCTATGATGTTTCTACTCATCTCTCACTCTCCTACTGTTTGACCTTTAATTTTGAATCTGCATCTTACCAAATCCTATTACACCTCTAAGCGCTTGTGGGTATTATTTAGGTATCCAAGAATACTCTTCTCTCTTCTTTATGTCCTGGAAGATTCTGTTCTTTCCTGCTAAAAATGATTTCTTCAATTCCTTGTCCTAATACATCCTTTCTCTTCCACCCATTCATGCCTTTTCCTGTGTCTCTTCCATTACGTGTACCTATCAGTACAGAACCTGCCAAACTGTGTAACAATTACTTGCTTATTTTTCAATAGTAAGGTCTTTTCAATGAAGCTCTGTACATAGTAGAAACTTCAGATAGATAATCCTTTAGTCCTAAGATTAATCAGAATTTAATGAGCAAAAGAGAAAAGTTATAGTACCCTATTTGCAAATAGAGGTATTAGAAATTTTAACACAAAGCCCAGTCAATTCTAAAGCCATAAATATGTAGGCTTCATCACAATGCAGCACTAAGAAGTTCTCCAAATATATATCTGTAAATATTTGAGTGTTTTTCATTAAGGATTATTCTGTATGAAGTTAATACCATCAATAACAGCACTTAAAGTCATTTCTCTTTGCAAAGGAGGAAGGGAAAAAAAAACTCCAAAGAATTTTATTTGGGGTTATTTACAAAAAGTTATTGTTCTTTCATTACAAAGGCTGTTCATGCACTAAAATTCTTGCATGTGAACTTTATGACACAACATTAAGAAATAAGATTTGGAGAAATTCACAACATATAAGTAGTTATTAATAAAAATCATACAATACCAATCTCTGTTATGGCCTGAGATAATTTTTACTGGCAAAATTTGCAAGGGAAGTGAAACAAATACAAACACTGTTTGAGAGAAATGACACATTTAGCCGGTGAAGTCATTCAGTTTGTTCTAATGTATCGTGTGTATTTTACAACAGCTCCTCCAAGCACACATTGACAGCACCATCCTCACCAGGCCCATACTCTGAAAGGCAGTTAAAGACTAAAAGCTTTTATCTGAATACACGAATCTCTTCAAAAGCCATTTGGGGAGGCTCTAGTTAAGTACAATTTTATCTCATTTTCTTAACTTCCACAGTTTTGTAGCTTTACCTTGAAAGTAAGAAAATAAAATGTTTCTGCTTCCTAACTTCCCTTCCCTTTGGAAAATATTTCTCATCCTCCTAGGTCTCTATTGTCATCAACATTTACCTAGTATCCTCTTTTTTGCCTTTTTTAGCATGAAGAACCATGGAGAAAAGTTGGAGCTGGATTGTTGTGTTACTTGGAATAGTGCCAGAGCTCTGTACTTGATAAGTGTTGGAGGAGAGGATGGAGAGATGGATTGATGTTGGAAGGCAAAAGTTTGGACAAAGTCAACAAATTATTGTTGCTTATTTTTCTTTATACTTACTAAGGATCAAAATCATAAAAGTGAAAATGAAATCGTCCTTTGGACTAGAAGATAGGCATGGGCTGGGAGACAGGGAGGGAAAGGAATAGGGGAAATTCCTGGAAATAATCATGGAGGTATGTGCAAGGTTAAAGACCATACCAATACTCTGTTAATTGGGTACCAATGTTGTAATAGAGAGTGTACAAGATGCTACGGGAATGCGGTGAGAAAAACTCACTAGGGAGATTGGAAGGCCTCCACTAAGGAAGTTACATTTCAACTCCATTGTGAAATTTATGATATGGGTAGTTGGTATGGATGTTTCAGGCCCAAAAGACACCAGAAACAAAGATAAAAAGATAGAGAATAATGCAGTTGGGAGACAGTGGGAGCCATTTCCCAAATTCCCTAAGACTTGAGCTATCTGAAAAGTTTGGCGTGGAATTCACCCTGGAATCCCTGGCACCCAGTCTTCCCTCCTGATGCCCCTGTGAGCTGGAGTAAGGGCTGAGTTGCTGGAAGTCACTGGAGAGAGTCAGCAGGCTGAGGTCCCTGCAGATTCACTTTTAGTTTTAACAAAGCTTTGCTCACATGTCAGTACTTAGTTTGGCTCAAACCCCACATCCTTTTCTCTTGCTCCTGTGCCTCCTTGTGGGAACTAGATCTACTGTATATATCTATCTGTATATATATATATATACACATTTATATATACAGTATATATATATATGTGTGTGTGTATATATATATATATATATACACATATTTTTTATTGAAGTATAGTTGATTTACAATGTTGTACCAATCTCTGCTGTACAGCAAAGTGACTCAGTTATGCACATATAGACATTATTTTTTTATATTCTTTTCCATTATGGTTTATCACAGGATATTGAATATAGCTCCCTGTGGTATACAGGAGGACCTTGTTGTTTATCCATCTACTGTATATTTTAAATCAGATTCTTACTACTGTTCAGAAAATATTTCATCTGTTCTCATTGATTCTCGTGAAGGGGATAAGAATACGCCACTCCAAGATATGTCACTGTGGCCTTCGTTTGAACTGAAGGTAATTTAGAAATAGCAAACAATAACCACGGGGACCTCTCTGCCTTCCCCTGGCACTGGAATGATTGAGAGTGAGGGTTAAGGAAAGGCAGGATCCCATCTCTCTCTCACTGAGCTAGAAACCAACATAGGGGCACATGTTTAATGGAGACCATAAAAAAAGAAACACAATAATGGAAGACAAGGTTCATAATAACATAAACAAGGTCTGCTTGTAACAGTTCCGAGTTATACCCATTTCCTGGTGTAATTATTAATAGCGTCCCCTTTTACTTGCAAGAGTAACCTGGGCTTGGCAATAACATAATGGTGTCTCTAGTCATGTTAGTCGTAAGCTAATGAGGCAAGAGACCTGTTACTGGCATGGACACAAGCTCAGAGTTGGCTCTGATGATATTTGATTCACTGCGTTCTTTATCTTTGGGATTGTCTTCTGCCTTTTTTCACTTCATTGAAATCCTATCCTTCTTTCAAGGCACATTTTAAATACTTTGGCCACCTGAAATGAATTCCCCCATCTCTGTACCTTGGAAACATTGCATGCACCATTTATATCATGCTTACCACATTAATTCATGTTGCTATTCCTCTTCATGCAGACATTATAGGTAATCCCAAGGCCAATTGTCTGTGATACATTCATAACAGACTCATGCAAAAAATGAGTGACATGTTTCCAGGTTGAACCTCTTCCCCTTATACCATAAGAACAAAATTGTAAAGATTTCATAACACTTTCTTTGATTCAAGAAAAGTTCAAGAAATATCTACTGAGCCCCTACTAGGTGTTAGGCTCTGTGCAATTTGGTAGTTATCTTGGGGATCAAAAACAGAAAAAAAAAAATCACTGGCCCCATGGAGCTTACAGCCTTATGGGGAAAGATCGACAACACAAAGAAACTTAAAGTTAGATGATCTTTCAAATCTCACAGTTTCAGTGAGACCTTTCTGACTATCGTACTTAAAATTGCAATGTCCCCACCAGCACTCCTCACCCTCTTGCCTGCTTTATGTTTTTGGGGGAGAGGGAAGGTATAAACTAGGAGTTTGGGGTTAACATATACACACTACTATATATAAAATAGATAACCAACAAGGACCTACTGTATAGCACAGGGAATTATACTAAATATCTTGTAACAACCTATAATGCAAAAGAATCTAAAGAAGAATATATATATATATATATATATATATATATATACATATATATATACACACACACACATATATATGTGTGTATATAAATATATATATACATATAGATGTATAACTGAATCACTTTGCTGTACACCTGGAACTAAGACAACATTGTAAACCAGCTATATTTCAATAAAAATTTTTTAAAAAGTATTTAGCACTACTTGACATGTTACCTCTTTTATTTGTTGATTTGTTTAATGTCTGTTTTTCCTCAGCTAGAATCTAGGATCTGTGTTTTATTTACTCCTAAACCCCAGGAGCATAGAACAGTGTCTACCAGAGAGTAGGTCTTCTATAAAGAGATGCTAAATGGATCAGTAAATTATATATGTTAGAAGATGACAGTGATGATAGTAAAATTAAGAGAAAAGAGTTGATACTTTTGACTACTGTAGAGGTGGTTGTATTAGATTGCAGTTTATAATTGGGTGATCAGGTAGGACTTATTTGAAAGGTGACAGTTGAGCAAAGACTTGCTAGAGGTAAGAAATGAGCTGCAAAGGCCCTGTGGCAGGAGAAGGTCTGGCATTTCACGGAACAGCAAGCCGCTCAGCGTGACTGGAACAGAAGGCGCGATGGGGAGAGTAGTGAGAGGTGAAGAAAGAAAATTAAAGGGCTAGGGATGCAGCAGAGGATGGAGGGCTGTATAGTCCCCTAGAAGGATTTAGGCTTTTATCCTGATTTTTTTTAAATCTTATGATCTGATTTATTTCAGTAGTTCACAACCAGGGACAATTTTGCCCCCGAGGGGGTATTTGGTAACATCTGGAGACATGTATGGTTGTCACAACTGTGAAGAGAGGTGTTACTGTTGCTTAGCAGGTAGAGACCAGGGATGCTGCTAAAAAAAATATCCTATAAAGGGTAGGATACCCCCACCACACACAACAAACTATCATCTGTCTCGGAGTGTCGACAGTGGTGAGGTTTAGAAACTTGATTTAACTTTTAAAATGATAACTCTGGCTACTGTAGTGAAAATACGCACAAGGAGGACAAGGGCATACACCGGGCGGCCAGTGTGGGGGGAATTGTAATAATCTAGGGAGGAGTGCCGTTGGTTCAGATTAGGTTGACAGGAATGGAACTCATGAGACGTGGTTGGATTCCAGATATATCGTGAAGGTAGAGCCAGTGGAATTTTCTGATGGTCTAGATTTGATGTGTGAGAGAAGAGTAAAACTCAGGGACAACTTAATGTTTCTCGTGTGAACTTCTGTAAGTAAAGAATTGACAGTGGTGGGTGTGAAGATGGCTGGGTTTGCAGTAGGATTTGGGGGGTGGGGTGGAAATCAAATATTAAGTTTGGGATAAATATGAGATGCCTGTCAGACATCTAGGTGGAGATATTGGATATAGAGTTGGATAGGTGGGCTTGGAGTTAAGAGAAATGACAAGGCTTGAGTTATATATTTGGGAGTCATCAGTGTATGGGTGATGTTTAAAAAAGATCTCAAGGGAATGAATGTTGAATGAATGTTGAATGTTGAGTGAAGACAAGAGAACTAAGAATTAAACGCTGGGTGTTGCTAATGTGAAGAAGGTACAGAGAACTGGGGAGAGATCACTGGAAGGTCTAAAATAGTCATTTCCTTCATACTTTCACAGGGCTCTAGGCCTTCAAATAATTGGTTTTTATTTTTTTTTAACTTCCTGCTATATCCTGGTACATGGGGCTGTCAACATTGCCCTGAGAATCCATCCATTCAGAAAGTATGTCTTCCATTTCTGCTTCGAAACATCTCTTTGTTTTATGTTTTGTTGCTTCTCTGCTACCTGATACCAGGTCTTTTATGTCGCTGCTTCCAAGGTCAATATCTTCTTACTTCTGTGACAGCTGCCACTGCTAAACCCGTGCTGGCCTTTATTCTTTCCATGCAGATGATTCCATCTCCAATCCTCCCACCAGAGTTCTTTGTGGATTTGACCTCATGATTTTATGTATACCCACACAACTCCTTAGGAGTTTATTGTACACATGGGTATAATCCCTACTTTTCAGATCTTGCATCATACTAAGTTCTATCTTACCTCTGAGCTTTTGAACATGCTGTTCCCAATTGCTATGTAATTAGTTTGCTCTGGCTGCCATAGTGAAGTACCACAGACTGAGTGGCTTAAACAACAGAAATGTGGGACTTCCCTGGTGGTCCAGTGATTAAGACTCTGCACTTCCAAGGCAGGGGGTGTAGGTTTGATCCCCGGTCTGGGAATTAAGATCCTACATGCCACACGATGTGGCCAAAAAAGTAAAAATAAATAAAGAATTGTTTAAAAAAGAAGAGTATGCATATGGCCACAAGACCATGGTTTACTAGTTTGCAGGAACACATAGATAAGTCACAATCACCAATGACACACCGAGTCACAAGATGGTGCCAGGAAGTCTGCAAATCACAAAGACCCCTTCCACTTCACCTTTTTTACCTTTAAAAAACTTGAGTCCCGACCAGTGAGCAAGATGGATTTGAGAGGAGTCTAGGTCTCCCATCTTCTGGGTGGGCACCTCCTTGACTAATAAACCTTCCTCTGCTCCAGACTCCAAAGTTTCCACTTGTTTGGCCTCACTGCTCATCGGGCACATGAACTTGGGTTGCACAACAAGGCTTCTGTCCTTGGCTTGTAGACGGCTATCTTCTGGCTGTGTCCTCACATCGTCTTTCCTTGGTGAATGTGCTCCTGGTGTCTATTTGTGTTAACGTCCCTTAAAAGGACATCAGTTGTATTAAATTAGGGCCCACTCTAAGGTCCTCATTTTAATGTAATCATCTTTTTAAATGCCTTATTTCAAATACAGTCACATTCTGAGACTAGAACAGTTTTAGGGGGACAATAATTCAGCGCATAACAGGCTGGAATGTTCTTTTCTTCCTTTTCAGACTAAGAAACTCTGCTTGACTCCTCAGATATCAGCTAAGAGGTCGCATTCTTTAGAGGGCTTTCCTGGGGCTTCCAAGATTGGTTTTGGTGACCCTGTACTTATTGTTATACTAATAATTGTCACAATGTATTACAATTTTCTTTTTACTTGTCAGCAATCCCCATATGAACACATACAAGCTCCTTCAAGGGAATCTGTGTCCTGTTCACTCTTGCATCTCTCTTATATAACACAGGGTATGAGCCCTGGAAGTGTTTGTTGGGTGAACAAATAAAATAATAAATTAATTTGTATGTTTTATATCTTTAAACAGGTTGAGGGTAATTCCTGATGGCATCACATGAATTTATTTGCCTCAGTTCCTGATATCTTGCATGGCATAGGGTTGAAAGGAAGGAAATAATTATTGATTGATATAATTGAGTGCATACTGTGAATTACTGCATTCATTTCAATTTCTTCGCCCACAATATTCTTGCTGAAAGGAAGCCATGCACTGAATATTCCCTTGGGTCATCAGTCCTGACTGATACGAAATTTAAATTAAATCTGTTTCTTCTTTTGCTGTCAGTAGAATAACTAAACTGAGAAAGGTGAGAAGAACAGAAAGAAATGATCAGATTAACAGCTTTGAAACTATACAGAGTTGTGATAGTTCACAGCCAAATTTGAATATTAAAGTGTGATATAAAGGTCAGGCAATGTAAAATGCTTCGGGCAAAGTAGAAATCTTACTACAGTAAACATGCGTTAGCTAATTGTGTGAGGCTCTGTAAGATCACCTTTGTGCGGCTTTGACTTTGAAACAGGTTGATTGCCAATTCATATAAATATCCCTTTCTTGTCGCAAAGGTCAAACAGCTTTTATCTCAAAAAGAAGCAAACAAAATTGAACCAAGCTATGAAAAATCCAGAGAGGAGCAATGCTGTAAAAGTAATGAAATGTATGATGTTGCCTAACTAGAGATGTGAATCTGAACACCATTTTGGCAGATCCAGCAGACCAAGTTATTCATGGATTTCCAAACATCACACTGTTTCCTGCCTTCAGACCGTCGTTGCTTTCAATACCTTCCATCAATCCTCAGCTACAACAGCATATATAGCCCCTTCCATCTTCATTACTTAATTCCTTGATAATCCCCCCCTAGATACACACACACACACACACACACACACACCTGAGCTTGATTTAGATGCCTCTTCACTGGGCTTCCATAACATCACATCCATAATGTTTGCTAGTGCTTACCCAACTATCTTAAACTTGTTAGTTTTCTTGTCTGTCTTCCCTAATAAGTTGTGATCAATTGCAAATCATGAAGCCATGCTTGTTTCAGTGTTGTATTTCCCAATGCGTAGGATGGTGCCTAGAAAAAAATATATGCTCATTCAATGCTGAGTGACTCTAGCCAGGAATGAATGAATCTGTGAATCCATGAAAGTCAAGATTGAAGATATTTGCTATGGTGACCATTTAATTGAGGATTTCATTATGCAAAACTCAGTCTTCATTAATAGAAAGACACTCAACTCTTTTTTAATGAAATTGCCTTAGTATGATTTGAAAATATTTCATTTTCCTTCTCTGTGAGAGAGTTTTGGGACTTTGTAGTGTTAGATCCTAACCATTGGGGTCTGAATAGTCTGCAGGATGCCACTGTGGTCTCAAGGGTTTCATGATCTATCAAGACTGTTCTGTATATAAAAAAACAAACAAACAAAACAACTAATACTAAAGTTTCATTGGGTTATTTGTATGGAAATATGTTAATATAAATGTTTCATACATTACATGAAATTTCTAAAAATCTTATATGTTCTGGTATAATGTTATAAGTCATGATTCTAGTTATTACTTTAAAATGTATATCTCACAAATAACTAAAAAAAAAAAAAAAAGACTGTTCTGTAGAGCTTGGTTCTACTCAGAGGATTTCTGTTTCTCTTGCTTAATGCCATTTTTAACCTCTGACCTCTGTGATTAGCCAAGTCCCAGATAACATTACACTAAATAAGAAAAAAAAAAGATCCCAAATCTCCTTTTTTGTACGCCTTTCTTTTGGGGTATTTTTGGTTTATCCTTTTGATGCTTTACCACATAGAATAATATTTGTACCCATGGTCCTTGAAGGACATTCCTGGACCCACCAATTCATTATCGGCCCTGAAAACCCAATACACAGACATCTATCCTCTTGTGGCTAAATTGTTCAGCTTGTTCTAACAGAAAAGAAGATAAGGCCGCCTCGGCAACCCTTCATGCTTCGTGTGAAGCAGAATGTACGGCGATGTGTTCTTATGTGAGAGATTGGATCAGAGTGTTTTTCTTTCTTTTGCCTCTGTTGAAAAACAATTGCCAGCTTAGCTATGTTCTTGTCTGCTTTTTGAAAGGAGATATTAAAGACAAATAAAGACAGACATTGCAAGATCTTATCGTGAGTTTCTGCATTAGCAGTGTAAGGGGAGGAGGCAGGAGTTGTATCAGGGTGAGCCCATGGGCTTGAGAGCCAGGCAGACTTATGTTCAAGACCCTGTTCCAAAGCACACTGCGAACTGGCAGGCATATTTAATTCCCCAAGGGCCAGATTATTCAGCTGTAAGAGGAGAGATGCTGAGAAATAACTCATGCAGATTATTGTTGAAATAAAATAATTTAAAAATTTAAAGATGACAGGAGGGAAGGAAAGAAATGTCCATTTGTTAAGAGCTTACTATGTGTTCCATTTCCTAAATGAAGCATCATACTAGATTACAGACTTTGTATGTTTTACTTCTGTAAATTTTTGCAACAGGCCCTAGACCACAGTAAGCTTTTTGCAAATGATAGTTCCTTTTTCTGCACAAAAAATTTCTTAAAGTATAGCATATGAATTATTAACTTTTAAATATCCGTTATTTCTTGATTTCTTCCTCATCTCACTTCCTGGATAGTTTAGTATATTACAGACTTGGTAGGTAAACCAACTTTGGTTCAATCTAAGCTCTGGCCTTGGACACATTTCCCACCTTACCAACATGATCTACAACCTGGGTTCCCGCTGCAATCTCACCTCTTAACAGCCACATAAATTTAGGAAAGTTATTCCCCAAAATGCAAATCTATTAAAACTTTGTGATGCCATGTCCCAAACTGTCATGCCAATCACATGCTGAAGATTGGGTCAAGCTCTCTTGCAATTCTCTTCTCCAACAGGGATGGGCTAAAATTCTTGCCTTCTGGGTGATTAGGAAAGGAAAAGTGGGTGAGTCCTAATATCCCTGAATAAGGCTAATAAAATGGGCACCAACTCACTGAGAGATTAGTAATTGAGTGCAATGTCCTGAGGATCCAACAGTTGGAAAAAATAACCACCTGCAAGTGACTGAACTCCAGGCAGAACCTATACAGTTTTGGGGTGCACAGCTGAACGGCCCTGTCTCACCCCACCACCACCTTAGACATTCACCAAGTTAACCACACAGATGTACACCGGTCATTCCTCTACCTTGTGGCACCACATTTTATGTCATTTTTAGTTTTTGAACTTCACTTACTACTGATTGACCTTGCAGTAATACACCCACACCAGCCTTTCGGGTGCTACTAGGATTAAGTGAGATAATCCATAAAAAGCACTTGTCACTGTGAGGGACACGCAGCAAATGGAAACACATGGTGTCTGGCTGTTATTAATTGAAATACAGATCCAAAAGCAAAAAGAATCCTTATATTTCCTTACACTGTGCTGCCTTTTCCACACTTTTGTTCATGCCGATATATTTGAAATTAAAGAATCTTACATAAAAATTACATATCTATACTTGAGAAATGAAGCTCTTCTGATAAAACAACAGCCATATTGTCCTAGTTAAGTAATTACTTTTACATATAAGTGAAGGTTGATTTTTTTGTGTAACATTGGAATGTCTGGAGTGGCGTCCACACATCTAAGTTCTGGGTCCTCCCATTGGGAAAAAAAAAATACAACGTAGGTCTCTTTTGATTCCTTGTCTCTGAACTTTTATATTGTTCTAAGACTGAATGGGAAGACTGAGATCATAGCTGTAAGTGCTGTGTTATTCCTTGAAATAATAAAAGAACATCACTATGTGTAATGAGTCTGTGCAGAGACAGAGACATATGATGGCATAGACATTGGTAAAGATCAAAACGAAGGACCAAAATCAGCTGTGAGCCAACTACAGCTTGGAGTTTTGCTTGCAGATGGTGGTTATTATAAATTCTCTGCCCTCACCCTCCTCCACTTTGTCCTTTTCCTCCTCCTTCCTGACAAGGCAGCTGAAATCATTTGAAAGCATGCTAACACTGAGTTTTAAATAATCATACATTACGGAATACATACAGCCCAAGTCATCAAGTCAGAAGCAAGTCCCAATGAGGTACCTCTCTTCTAATTTAAGCCCTGCTAATTCAGGTGCAATGAAAGGAATTTCTGGGCTGTTGTAACTTCCATCATTTCTATTCTATCTCCGCCTTAAATTACAGTAAGTAACACCAAACAGCTCTTATGCTTTTGATGGTGTGCAGTAATACACTAGCTGGTTATCGACTGACTCCTATTTGTCCATTCCAAGATCTTTGTCCCAAACACATTTGCCAGGCTGTGCCCACATGTCACACACATACACATACACACACACATGCATCACTTTAATTTCACCACTGCGATTATTCTCATCTTCATTTTCTCAGTTTTGACAACAGTCAATGAAGAAGCTTTGCATATCAACAACACTACCAAAAATTAGGCATAACTCACAAGGTACCCAGGGATGAACCACTTCTGCAACAGTTTCCTTACAAATTTCCTTTCACTGTCCGGAGAGAGCTGCATATGAAACAAGGTATGCTTGAATTAAAAGTGAAATGACGATTCATATGCATGGAGTATTGCAACCTTTTTGAATTATTGTTATTTTTTTAGCACTGATCTGATACTTTGGAGTTTCCAAATATCAGTAAAGAGTGGATGAAAGAAGGCGTGAGAGTGAGTTGTTAGAGAGTGTGCTGTGTGGACTTTGGATTAACAGCTCTGTGGACTTGGGTCAGTTACTTAGGTAACAACTTTACAGGACTCTTGGCAGCACGAAAGGTGATGCACCAAGATGTTTGTAAAAGGAAGGAGTAGATTCCCCGCTTGTGAGAAATGTGAGATAATGTGTGAAAGAGCCTAACAGACCTCTTGACACACAGTAGGTCTTCCATGAACATTATCACCTCTCAGCCTCCACACTCTAACACCGTCACATACACCCAGTTTCAAAGAACTCTTTCTCCTAGAGACAATGCAAAGTAATGAGTTATGGTCAGTGAACAGAAGGGTTAATCTTATTCTCTTGGGAGAAATATGAAACTTTGTTTTTTTAAACTATACATAATTTAAAGGAGTACAGCCGTAAATAATCTAATCTGAACCATTTGCATTTGAAATGCACATATACGTGCATATGCACCATTTGAACCTTTTTTTGAGGGTTGGGAGGAAATGGTCTCATGACCCTAATAAAAATTTCTATGGTAGTTTTACAAATAACACTCTAGGGTCAGAATAAAAGTAGGTTCCAAAATAGCTCCAAAGATGTAATTTAGTATGCTTATGATTAGCAACTCAAGTTTTTTAGACAGATGAGGGACATTGGTTGTTTGGGCATTTGTTAAGCCTTGCTACAAGAAAAATCTTACTGAGCAGATTTATAAGCAGTTCCATTTGGAATCAATTTCATATCATTTCTTTGGGAATTTTAGGGAATTCTTACAAACCATTTCTTTTTACCTTGTTCCAATTGAAAGCTTTATATTTATCAAGAAAGAAACGGTTTTGCTATTTAAATGTGTGGAATTACTCTGCCAAAAGGAATATAATTGAGGAAAACTTGTAATATGCATCAAAATATTTTCTCCTCTTCAGTACAGACACCATCCTAGTGGAATGATTACACTTGCTGTCCTGTTGACATCAGGCTTGGCTGCGTGAACTCCTTTGGTCACAAAATGTAAGTGGATGTGGTCTATTCCTCCCTGAGCAGGAGACATTGTGTGGTTGCATCTTGCTCTCTTTCCCTCCACTACAAGACTGTTGTATCCAAGAAAGGGACTCCTCCTCCTGCCTTGGTCCTGGGATAAACGGGTCTTCAAAGCCAGTTGTAGTCAACCCACAGTAGACATGCAATGCAAGCACTAATCATTAGTGAATAGCTTGATGGGTTTTACAAAGGGAATGACTACAAAGAACAAGGAAGAGGGTATTGCCAGTAGCCCTGAAACCCTATCCTGACTGCTTCCAGTCACTATTTGTCCACAAAAATAAACCTTTTTCTGACTTCCATTTCCACAGATTACTTTTAATTGTTTGTATTCTTTTGGGCCTGACTTCCTTCATTCAATATTATGTTTTTGATATTATCCGTGTATCTGTGAGTAGCAGTAGTTAGTTCATTCACGTTGCTGTATAATATTCCAGTGTATGAATATTGTATCGTTTTTTACCTATTTTAATTTTGTTAAATATTGGAGTTGTTAGCAATTTGGGTCTATTAAGACAGTGTTATTGTAAACATACTTGTACATATCCTTTGATATGCATAGATAGGTACACATTTCTACTGGGTACATCCTTAGGAATTGAAATGCTGAGTTCTAGTGTTATGTGTATGTTTTGCTTTAATAGATACTGCCAACAGATTTCCAAAGTAATTGTGTCAATGTGTACATCGACCAGTAAAATATGAAAGCTGCTGTTGTTTCATATTCTTGCCAATACTTACCTATCTTTTGTCACTTTACCATTTGGGTGGTTGTATGATGGTATCTTACTGTAGATGTTACGGGTATATACTGATGATTAATAAAGTTGCTCACATTTTAATATGTTTATTGGCTATTTAGGTATCCTTTTTTTTTATTAATTAATTAATTAATTAATTAATTTATGGCTGTGTTGGGTCTTCGTTTCTGTGCGAGGGCTTTCTCTAGTTGCGGCAAGCGGGGGCCACTCTTCTTCGCGGTACGCGGGCCTCTCACTATCGCGGCCTCTCTTGTTGCAGAGCACAGGCTCCAGACGCGCAGGCTCAGTAGTTGTGGCTCGCGGGCCCAGTCGCTCCGCGGCATGTGGGATCCTCCCAGACCAGGGATCGAACCCATGTCCCCTGCATTGGCAAGCAGACTCTCAACCACTGCGCCACCAGGGAAGCCCTTTGTTTTGAATTGAATGTTCAAATTTCATGTTCCTATTTTATTTGGATTTTCCTTATTGTCTTTTCTTATTGATCTATTGGACTTCCTTATATACTATGGAGTGAAGGGCTTTGTCAAATATATGTAGTACCTATACTTTCCTCTGCCCCGTGGCTTGCCTTGCCTTTCCATTCTCTTGACAGTTTTTCGATTAGAAAAAGTTTTTAGGTAGTCTAATTCATCACTACTTTCTTCATGGTTATTATTTATTATGTACCTACCCAGGGGTCATGAAAATACTATCATATACAATATTCTAAACCCTTTATTGTTTTACTATTCATATTTATCTATACTTTATCTGAAATTGATTTTGTAAATGGTGTGAGGCATCTTTTATTGAGATTGTCACATGATTTTCCTCCTATTTTTAAGACAAAGGAGAGAATTTGATAATTTTCTAATTTAAACCAATCTTGAATTATTGGTATAAACTTCAATTACATAAATTTAATATATTTTATTTTCATATTTGTTGCATTAGATATTTTATTCATCATTGGGTATAATTTTCTAATATTTTGTTTAGTGTTTTTGTTCATAAGAGAAATTGATTTGAAATTTTTTTCCCTTGTTATAACCTCAAGAGGTTCTGATGTTAAGATGTTTTTTATCTTACAAAATGAGTTGAAAAGTGTTTCCCTTTTTTTTCTTCTCTAAAGAAGTGCATTTAAGACTGATGCTACTTCTTCAAATGTCTTGTGAGAAAGACTGACTCTGACTGATGGGATCACATTTCTGGGCTTTTCTTCTGGGATTTGATCTCTTAATTTTGGTTGTCTTGGTAGTTCTATGATGCTTTCAAACAGATGTGCTTTACCTTTTATCCAGCACTTATTTTTGTTCTTAGTAGAAGACTGGTGTGCTACAGCTGATTTGTTATAACAAGAAGCATGGATATACTACTTATTTAAAAACTTACATGTCATTACCACACAACCTCTTCCAAAAATTAAAAATGTTTCCCCTAGAGCTTACTCAACAAAAGTCCAACTTTTTCAGAGAGTGTACACAACCAGTACTACATCCCCAATTCCATTCCCAACTCTAAGCCACACAATAAAGGTGTTAAGATAAAAACAGAGAGGGATTGGGCAAAATCAGGTGGCAGTGGGATCTAAAAGAAATTAGGAGTTAGACAGTAATAAAAAGAAACGTTTTCCAGTAAGGTAAGGTGTTGACAGCAGCTTCAAAATACCCTGTGCCCTCCCCAAACCACAACCAAAACCAAACAAAAAACTTCCATAAACTTTGACCGATGTCTTCCATGAGCAAAGAAACCAGTTCATCAGGTTAGGTTGACAGGTTGTGGCCACCTGGTGCCCTAGGAAAAGCCTCAAAGGGTATAATATCTCCTTTACTATGGAGTCAAGGCTTTCTTGGGTTCAAATTCTAGCTCTGCCATTTTAAAATCTGTGCAACTTTTGAAATGCCACTTGGCTTCTATGGGCAATGTTTCATTAAGTTTATTTAAAATTTTTTAAAATTTATTATTTATTTATTTTTGGCCGCATCAGGTCTTAGTTGTGGCATGTGGGATCTTCGTTGAGGAGCACGGGATCTTTTTTCCTGTAGCTGTTGCGGCGCACAGGCCCTTTGTTGCGTTGCGCAGGCTTCTCTCCAGTTGTGGCATGTGGGTTTTCTCTCTCTGGTTGTGGCTCGCAGCCTCCAGGGCGCGTGGGCTCTGTAGCTTGCAGCACACAGGCTCAAGTTGAGGTGCACGCGCTCAGTAGTTGTGGTGCAAGGGCTTAGTTGCCCCGCAGCATGTGGGATCTTAGTTCCCCGACCAGGGCTCGAACCCACGTCCCCTGCATTGGGAGGTGGATTCATTACCACTAGACCACCAGGGAAGTCCCTCATTAAGTTGAAACAAGCTAGTCTCCCACAATCCATTCCCACATAATTGCCAGAAGGATTTTAATACATACAACTCCGATCGTGCCACTCCCTATTTTTGGAATTTTCCAATGGATTTCCATTACATTTGGGTTAGAGTACAAACAATTTACCTTGACAGTAACTGTCCTACCTGTGCTGGAAAAGCTTGTCTCTCATGCCAGGACTCTTTCTTCAGTAGTCCTTTATCATTCCCATGGCCAGCTGCTTTGCTGGCCCTAATCCTTCTCTTGGAGCATTTTTCCTTCCGATCTTCACGCAGAGCCGGGCATCTTCTCATTACTCAAGATATACTAAAGTGGCCTCTTCTCAGAATTGCCTGCCCTGAGCACTCAATAAGGAGTGATGCTTCTCATAACCGCATTCTAGCACAATACTCTACTGTATTGCTTTTGTAGCATTTACTGCTCTTCGGAATCATCTTATTTATTTATTTACATATTTATTTCCTTCCTCTTAGTTCTTAATATAAGCTTGTAAGATTAAGACCTTTTCTGTTTCTTTCTCAATTAAATCTCCAGGACCTGGGACAATGTTTGTTACAGCACCAAGAAGAGGGTTGATGATAGAATGAATGAATGAAGTCTTGTACAGACTGTGTAAAATTTAGGCTGGCTAAATAGCAGGTACTCAATTAATAACAAATTTCTTCTTCTTTCTTTCCTATCTTAAATCCTCCTCTTTCAAAGTCCCAAATCTGTGCCTGCTGCCCCCTGTACAAAATACCAGCTGCACCTCGTGTTTTCCTTCTTTGTTGTAGATAGAGGTCACCTCCTTTAATCACCAACTTGTCAACCCAAACTTGAGTCAGCTTCCCATGATTCATTTTCATGATTGATTAGGAAAGAGTTTGGCATCTGTGTTATTCCAAAAGTGCCTTGCCTAAATGTAACCATTATTTTGAGTCTCAGCAGCTTGACCACACTTACAGCCAGGGATCTGTACCTGAACGACTGAAGCATGGTCTGTTTCCATGCAGGCTGGTGAAGGGGAGCTCACTCAGCCACAGGGGGCACTCAGACAAAGCCGGCTAGGTACCTTCTCAGGGAGCCAGCATGAAACAAGGCAGCCTCAGCAGCCCTGCTGTCATGACTGCTGTGATGGGCACCACCTTGTAGAGCAGGTAAGAGGCAATGAATCTGGTTCTTCATTCATAGATGAAGTTGAATGAGTCCTTTGGGGGTTCGAAGACATTCATGCACACCAAGAATGGGACTGAGTGTGTATGTGTTGTGGGGTGATGGAGTCACTGATGATAGTTAAGAATGGAGACGGGGTCAAAAGTGGGTTGTTAGAAAAAGGAGGATCAGCGAGAGATGTCAGTACATCAGAGGCAGGTGTTTGTGACCTACATAGGCTTTGGAGAAGGACAAATCCAGGCTCAATGACTTATTAGCACTGTGATTTTGGACATGTTATGAAATGGAAGAGAATGCATGCAAAGCATCTGTTACTATTTCAAATATATAGTGAGCATTCACCACATGGAGCTATTGTTATTCAGACCAATTCTACCTTCTTTACACAGAGAACATCACAAATTGAGGCATTTGTGAAAGCAAATATATTTTCATTTTCCTTTCTAGAATTATTGGATGATCTCATCTACTTACTACTAATAAGCCTGGTTGCATTAACAGAGACCAGATAGGTTTTGACAGGACTCAATAAAAGAATGTTAGTTTCCTACAGTGAGCGATTAGTTTCCTGTGCTGTTTACCGGCACCTGATCCACTCTTATCTAACACATCTAAGGGCACCAGCAGAATGGAATGGAGCTCAAATATAGATCAGAACCCCCAGTGTACTGATGCTTTGTCTTTGACATTTTCAGCTCTCCATATGTTAAAGCCCTTATTTAGTAGAAACAGGTTATTTCATTTTAACCAAAGACGCTGATGGCAATATGTGTGCTTCTTTGAATAAATCAAACTCTGTATGACATACACACAAGAACTCTGTATGCAGAATCTGTTTATGTGCTTATTCATCTAAATCTATATCTACGCATGTATTTATACACATGTAAGCATATGCTTATAATTATATTATCCCTTAACTATCAGTGTTTGTGGGTATACATGTGTGTGTGTTCATATAATTATATTCTGGTATATCTGGAAAATATCTCTAAAATGCAGTACAGAATACTATCTTTTAGAGTTTTTAGATATACAAACAAGAGCACAAGACCAGGACTGGAATTTGAGTTCTATCTCTCTGATTCTTAGGTTTCTCATATTATGCTTAAACTTTTAAAATCTTGTATGCAAATCTAAATTACAAGATTCCTTTGAAGTTGAAATAAAATGGCCCATCAGAACAGTATGTCTGGCGTGTAGAAGACACTCAATAAATGATATATTTTCTTTCCTCCTTTCCTTCCTTTCTTTAAGAAAAAGTCACTGCAACAGTAAGTAGTAACATTGATATTGAAAATGTATATATAATGTGGGAATTGCCCTCTGGAACAGATGTTCTGTCTTTAAAAATCTAATGGATATCTAGGTGCTAAGAGTTGAATGAAAGGTAGAATTGAAGTTACCAACTAACTATCTTGCGTTTTATCATAGGGATCATCCATGTGTTCGTCTGGGTCCTTTGAAAAGCTGATGCCAAGATGGAATGAAATACACAAGAAATGAATTAGAGGAAATGTTTGTGAAAGAAAATGGGAAGGACATGGAAGAGCCTGAGAGAACCGACAAACCATGATACAAGTCTGATTCTTATTGAAGGAAGGGAGGGAGGGAGGGAGGAAGAAAGGAACGAAGGAAGGAAGGAATGAAGGAAGGAAGGAAGGAAGGAAAGAAGGAAGGAAGGAAGAAGGAAGAAGGAAGAAAGAAAAACAGGTTGAGGGGAAGGAAGGAAAGAAAAGTCAGGTAGAAGTAACATAAACCAATGTGTATTTCTAATGACAATTAGGCAAGGCAATTACAGTGCTCTTGAGCCAAAACCACCATCAAGAGTCCAATGTTTCCTAGGAATGGGAGAATGGGAAGAACAGCTTTAATGCAAATGCAGTGATGGATTTCAAAGCTCAGAAGCTGTTGCCCTGCAACTGGGAATCTGAGAATGGCATTCTCATGTGGGCACAGAGAAATGTGAAAGGTATTTATCATGATAAAGAAACTTTGAGATACATAGCCAAACTGCTCAGCTCCTAAGTACCTCCTCTAATAGATGATACAGTATCACTAAGTATGTGTGGTTTCCATATTCAGTGTTAGTATATATTAATTTAAAGAGTTATTATGGTCCCTGAAGTGGAATTAGAAATATAAAGTACTTCAACCATGAAGTATGGCAGGGTTTAAGCAGATGTAGTTCAGTGTTGTGGACAAAAGCAGAGGTTTTTGGAGTTAGAATGGATCTGAATTTTAGCTCTACAATTTAACTAGGTGACCCTGGGAAGGTGACAACCTGCCTGAGTTTCTATTTGTTTAGAAACTGGGCATTATGACACCTATCTCAATAGGGATTTTTAAGAATTAAATTAGGACTAAATGCCAAGAAACTAGCATTATGGACAGTTTGGTATATACCAGACACTGTTCTAAGTGCTTTTTATTTATTAACTTATTGAAGTCTTCCTACCAAACATACGAAATAGAATGCATTGTCATTCTTATTCTTAACACTAATTTTAAATGTTTTAACACATTTAACAGGTGAGGAAATTGAGACTCAGGAGAAGTCAGTCCTAGTTCTTTCAAGTGGCTAAGTCAGGTTAAGAAGAAAGCAGTCTGCCCTGAACCCTCCCCCAACCACTGCTCACACTACCCAGCCTTACAAATACACCTGGCTCTGTGAAATCCCTCATTTCTACCTCACTTCATGATCTTGATCCAGCGGGGGATGAAGAGTATGTGATGGCTAGCTCCAGAGGAGGAGCTAGTTTGAACAGCACAATGTGTTTTCCCCCAGAATCTGTTTGGAAACTTGAACTAGATCAGTATAGTGTCCTGTATCTTGTGTAACTCTGGAAATCAAGTGCTAGGTAACAAGGGTTGCACATCATTATCATATGACAATGGATGACTCTATTATGAGATCCATTATTGAAATTATGTCAAAAATATAGATTACTATCTAATCTTATTAAAATGTTTTTAGGATTAATATTGAATCTAGCTTTTTAGATAGCTCAGTGGCATACAGTATTTACTTGGGCAGCAGAGGCCCCTTGAAAATCCCTCAAAACATACCATAGGGGGACCTTTAAGATGGTGGAGGAGTAAGACGTGGAGATTACCTTCCTCCCCACAAATACATCAAAAGTACATCTACATGTGGAACAACTCTAACAGAACACCCACTGAATGCTGACAGACTTCCCAAAAGACAAGAAAATAGCCAGGTACCTGGGTAGGGCAAAAGAAAAAAGAAAAAAGACACAAAAGAATAGGGATGGGGCCTGTACCTCTAGGAAGGAGTTGTGAAGGAGGAAAAGTTTCCACACACTAGGAAGCCCCTTCACTGGCAGAGATGGCGGGGGGAAGCTTCGGAGCCACGGAGGAAAGCGCAGCAACAGGGGCACGGAGGGCAAAGCGAGGAGATTCCCGCATAGAGGATCGGTGCCGAGCAGCACTCACCAGCCCGAGAAGCTTGTCTGCTCACCCGCCAGGGCAGGTGGGGGCTGGGAGCTGAGGCTCGGGTTCGGAGGTCAGATCCCAGGGAGAGGACTGGGGTTGGCTGTGTGAACACAACCTGAAGGGGGCTAGTGCACCACAGGTGGCAAAGAGGGTATCCAAGAAAAAGTCTGGACCTGCCTAAGAGGCAAGAGACTATTGTTTCAGAGTGTCCGAGGAGAGGGGATTCCTTCCCTGTCTGCCCACAGAAGGCAGAGCACCACCTAAACAAGCTGCAGAGACAGGCGTGAGCCGCGGCTATCAGCTCAGACACCAGAGACAGGCATGAAACGCTAACGCTGCTGCTGCAGCCACCAAGAATACTATGTGCAAGCACAGGTCACTAACCACACTTCCCCCTGGGAGCCAGTGTAGCACACCACTGCCACAGTCCCACGATCCAGGGACAAACACCCTGGGAGAACACATGGCACGCCTCAGGCTGTTGCAATGTCACAATGGCCTCTGCCCCCACAGGCTCACCCTGCATTCCAGTTATAAATACTGTACCCCTCCCTCCTCCCGGCCCGATTGAGGAAGAGTCCCCTAATCAGCTGCTGCTTTAACCCCATCCTGTCTGGGCAGGAACAGATGCCTAAGGGCGACCTACACGCAGAGGTGGGGCCAAAACCAAATGTGAACCCCAGGAGCTGTATGAACAAAGAAGAGAAAGGGAAATTTCTCCGTGCAGCCTCAGGAGCAGTGAATTAAATCCCCACAATCAACTTCATGTACCCTGCATCTGTGGAATACCTGAACAGACAACAAATCATCCCAAATTGAGGTGGTAGACTTTGGGAGCAACTGTAGTCTTGGGGTTTTCTCTCTGCGACTGATTTGTTTCTGATTTTTATGTTTATCTTAGTTTAGTTTTTAACATTAGTTATCATTGGTGAATTTGTTTATTGGTTTTGCTGTTCTTTTCTTCCTCTTATTATTTCTTTTATATTAATAATTAAAAACAAATTTTTAATTTATTTTTCTTTCTTTCTTTCTTTCTTTCTTTCTTTCTTTCTTTCTTTCTTTCTTTCTTTCTTTCTTTCTTTCCTTCTTTTCTCCCTTTTCTTCTGAGCCATGTGGCTGATAGGCTCTTGGTGCTCTGGCCTGGTGTCAGGCCTGAGCCTCTGAGGTGGGTGAGCCAAGTTCAGGACATTGGGCCACGAGAGACCTTCCACCCCAGGTAATATCAATCGACGAGAGCTCTCCCAGAGATCTCCACCTCAATGTGAAGACCTAGCTTGACCCAACAGCCAGCAAACTCCAGTGCTGAATGTCCCATGCCAAACAACTAGCAAGATAGGAACAAAACACCACCCATTAACAGAGAGGCTGCCTAAAATCATATTAAGTTCACAGACACCCAAAAACACACCACTGGACGTGACCCTGCCCACCGGAAATACAAGATCCAGTCCCACACACCAGAACAGAGGCATCAGTCCCCTCCACCAGGAAGCCTGAACAAGCCACTGAACGAACCTCACCACTGGGGGCAGACACCAAAAACAATGGGATCTATGAACCTAGAGCCTGTGAAAAGGAGACCCCAAACACAGTAAGTTAAACAAAAGGAGAAGACATAGAAATATGAAGCAGATAAAGAGGCAAGGTAAAAACCCACCACAACAAATAAATGAAGAGGAAATAGGCTGTCTACCTGAAAAACAATTCAGAGTAAAGATAGTAAAGATGATCCAAACTCTTAGCAACAGAATGGAGAAAATACAAGAAACGTTTAACAAGGATCTAGAACTAAAGAGCAAACAAACAATGATGAACAACACAATAAATGAAATTAAAAATTCTCTAGAAAGAATCAGTAGCAGAATAACTGAGGCAGAAGAATGGATAAGTGACCTGGAAGATAAAATAGTGGAAATAACTACAGCAAAGCAGAATAAAGAAAAAAGAATGAAAAGAATTGAAAACAGTCTCAGAGAAGTCAGGGACAACATTAAATGTACCAACATTCGTATTATAGGGGTCCCAGAGGAAGAAGAGAAAAAGAATTGGTCTGAGAAAATATTTGAAGAGATTATAGTTGAAGACTTCCCTAACATGGGAAAGGAAATAGTCAATCAAGTCCAGGAAGCACAGAGGTCCCATACAGGATAAATCCAAGGAGAAACACGCCAAGACACATATTAACCAAACTGTCAAAAATTAAATAAAAAGAAAAAATATTAAAAGCATCAAGGGAAAAGCAACAAATAACATACAAGGGAATCCCCATAAGGTTAACAGCTGATCTTTCAGCAGAAACTCTGTAAGCCAGAAGGGAGTGGCAGGATATATTTAAAGTGATGAAAGGGAAAAACCTACAACCAAGATTACTCTACCCAGCAAGGATCTCATTCAGACTCGACGGAGAAATTAAAACCTTTACAGAGAAGCAAAATTAAGAGAATTCAGCACCACCAAACCAGCTCTACAACAAATGCTAAAGGAACTTCTCTAGGCAGGAAACACAAGAGAAAGGAAACACCTACAAAACAAACCCAAAACAATTAAGAAAATGGTAATAGGAACATACATATCAATAATTACCTTAAATGTAAATGGATTAAATGCTCCAACCAGAAGACATAGACCGGCTGAATGGATACAAAAGCAAGACCCATATATATGCAGTCTACAAGACCCAATTCAGACCAAGGGACACATACAGACTGCAAGTGACAGGATGGAAAAAGATATTCCATGCAAATGGAAGTCAAAAGAAAGCTGGAGTAGCAATTCGCATATCAGACAAAATAGACTTTTAAATAAAGACTATTACAAGAGACAAGGAAGGACACGACATAATGATCAAGGGATCAATCCAAGAAGAAGATATAACAATTGTAAATATTTATGCACCCAACATAGGAGCACCTCAATACATAAGGCAAATGCTAACAGCCATAAAAGGGGAAATCAACAATAACACAATCATAGTAGGGGACATTAACACTCCTCTTTCACCAATGGACAGATCATCCAATATGAAACTAAATAAGGAAACACAAGCTTTAAATGACACATTAAACAAGATGCACTTAATTGATATTTATAGGACATTCCATCCAAAAACAACTAAATACACTTTCTTCTTAAGTGCTCATGGAACATTCTCCAGGATAGATCATATCTGGGTCACAAATCAAGCCTTGGTAAATTTAAGAAAAATGAAATCATATCAAATATCTTTTCCGACCACAACACTATGTGACTAGATATCAATTACAGGAAAAAAACTGTAAAAAATACAAACACATGGAGGATAAACAATACACTATTAATAACCAAGAGATCACTGAAGATATCAAAGAGGAAATTAAAAAATACCTAGAAACAAAGGACAATGAAAACACAACGACCCAAAACCTATGGAATGCAGCAAAAGAAGTTCTAAGAGGGAAGATTATAGCAATACAACCCTACCTCAAGAAACAAGAAACATCTCAAATAAACAACCTAACCTTACATTAAAAGCAGTTAGAGAAAGAAGAACAAAAAAACCCCAAAGTTAGCAGAAGGAAAGAAATCGTAAAAATCAGATCAGAAATAAATGAAAAAGAAATGAAGGAAACAAAAGCTAAGATGAACAAAACTAAAAGCTGGTTCTTTGAGAAGATGAACAAAATTGATAAACCATTAGCCAGACTCATCAAGAAAAATAGGGAGAAGACTCAAATCAGTAGAATTAGAAATGAAAAAGGAGAAGTAACAACTGACACTGCAGAAATACAAAGGATCATGAGAGATTACTACAAGCAACTCTATGCCAATAAAGTGGACAATGTGGAAGTAATGGACAAATTCTTAGACATGAACAACCTTCTGAGACTGAACCAGGAAGAAATAGAAAATATAAACAGACCAATCACAATCACTGAAATTGAAAATGTCACTATAATTTTTCCAACAGACAAAAGCCCAGGACCAGATGGCTTCACAGGCAAATTCAATCAAACATTTAGAAAAGAGTTAACACCTATCCTTCTCAAACTCTTCCAAAATATAGCAGACGAACACTCTGAAACTCATTCTATGAGACCACCATCATCCTTATATGAAAACCAGACAAAGATGTCACAAAAAAGAAAACTACAGGCCAATAACACTGACGAACATAGATGCAAAAATCCTCAACAAAATACTAGCATACTAGCAAACAGAATCCAACAGCACATTAAAAGGATCATGTACCATGAACAAGTGGGATTTATCCTAGGGATGCAAGGATTCTTCAATATACACATATCAGTCAATGTGATATACCATCTTAACAAATTGAAGGATAAAAAACATATGATGATCTCAATAGATGCAGAAAAAGCTGTTGACAAAATTCAACACACATTTATGATAAAAACTCTTCAGAAAGTGGGCATAGAGGGAACCTACCTCACATAATAAAGGCCATATATGACAAACCCACAGCCAACAGCACTCACAGTGGTGAAAAACTGAAACCATTTCCTCCAAGCTCAGAAAGAAGACAAGGTTGCCCACTCTCACCACTATTATTCAAAATAGTTTTGGAAGTTTTAGCCAAAGCAATCAGAGAAAAAAAAGACATAAAAGGAATCCAAATCAGAAAAGAAGTAAAACTGTCACTGCAGATGACATGATATATTACATAGATAATCCTAAAGATGCCACAAGAAAACTACTAGAGGTAATCAATGAATTTGGTAGAGTAGCAGGATACAAAATTAATGCACAGAAATCTCTTGCATTCCTATACACTAATGATGAAAAATCTGAAAGAGAAATTAAGGAAACACTCCCATTTACCACTGCAACAAAAAGAATAAAATACCTAGGAATAAACCTACCTAAGGAGACAAAAGACCTATATACAGAAAAATATATGACACTGATTAAAGAAATTAAAGATGATACAAATAGATGGAGAGATATACCATGTTCTTGGATTGGAAGAATTAACATTGTGAAAATGACTATACTACCCAAAGGAATCTACAGATTCAATGCAATCCCTATCAAACTACCAATGGCATTTTTCACAGAACTAGAACAAAAAATTTCACAATTTGTATGGACACACAGAAGACCCCGAATAGCCAAAGCAATTTTGAGAAAGAAAAACAGAGCTGGAGGAATCAGGCTCCTGGATTTCAGACTATACTACAAAGCTACAGTAATCTAGACAGTATGGTACTGGCACAGAAACAGAAATATAGATCAATGGAACAGGATAGAAACCCCAGAGATAAACCCAAGCACATATGGTCACCTTATCTTTGATAAAGGAGGCAAGAATACACAATGGAGAAAAGAAAGCCTCTTCAATAAGTGGTGCTGTGAAAACTGGACAGCTACATGCAAAAGAATGAAATTAGAACCCTCCCTAACACCATACACAAAAATAAACTCAAAATAGATTAAAAACCTAAATGTAAGGCCAGACACTATAAAACTCTTAGAGGAAAACATAGGCAGAACACTCTATGACATAAAATCACAGCAAGATCTTTTTTGACCCTCCTCCTAGAGAAATGGAAATAAAAACAAAAATAAACAAATGGGACCTAATGAAGCTTAAACCCTCTTGCACAGCAAAAGAAACCATAAACAAGAGGAAAAGACAACCTTCAGAATGGGAGAAAATATTCGCAAACGAAGCAACTGACAAAGAATAAATGTCCAAATATACAAACATATCATGCAGCTCAATATGAGAAAAACAAACAACCCAATCCAAAAATGAGCAGAAGACCTAAATAGACATTTCTCCAAAGAAGATATACAGATTGCCAACAAACACATGAAAGGATGCTCAACATCACTAATCACTAGAGAAATGCAAATCAAAACTATGATGAGGTATCACCTCACACCAATCAGAATGGCCATCACCAAAAATATCTACAAACAATAAATGCTGGAGAGGGTGTGGAGAAAAGGGAACCCTCTTGCACTTTTGGTGGGAATGTAAACTGATACAGCTACTATAGAGTACATTATGGAGGTTCCTTAAAAAACTAAAAATAGAACTACCATATGACCCGGCAATCCCACTACTGGGCATATACCCTGAGAAAACCATAATTCAAAAAGAAGCATGTACCACAATGTTCATTGAAGCTCTATTTACAATAGCCAGGACATGGAAGCAACCTAATTGTCCATTGAAAGATGAAAGGATAAAGAAGATGTGGCACATATATACAGTGGAATATTACTCAGCCATAAAAAGAAATATAAATTCAGTTATTCGTGTTGCAGTGGATGGACCTAGAGTCTGTCATACAGAGTGAAGTAAGTCAGGAAAAGAAAAACAAATACCATATGCTAACACATATATATATGGAATCTTAGCAAAAAAAAAAAAATGTTCTGAAGAATCTAAGGGCAGGACAGGAATAAAGATGCAGATGTAGAGAATGGACTTGAGGACACGGGGAGGGGGAAGGGTAAGCTGGGTCAAAGTGAGAGAGTGGCATGGACATATATACCCTACCAAATGTAAAATAGATAACTAGTGGGAAGCAGCCGCATAGCACAGGGAGATCAGCTCGGTGCTTTGTGACCACCTAGAGAGGTGGGATAGGGAGGGTGGGAGGGAGACACAAGAGGTAGGGCATATGGGGATATATATATACATATAGCTTATTCACTTTTTTACACAGCAGAAACTAACACACCATTGTAAAGCAATTATCCTCCAATAAAGATGTTAAAAAAAAAAAAAGGTACCATGCAGGCAGTTCCTACTTGATAATGCATTCAAAAACTCCCCTCCTGAACAAGTGGACATTTGTGGCCCTAAAATGTAAACTGAGGTCCCAGGAGCTGACATGCTGGATGAAGAAATGGTAAAGTAGGCCTTCAGCTCCCAGCTGTGGAAATCAGGGTTGTTTCTTGTGTCTCTGGGGTTTATATCACCCGTGGTCTCTCTTGAGGGTGAGAAGGAAGCGATTAAGAGAGTTGATGTGGACCCTACGAACTGGTCCTGAGATGAAACAGATTGTCAGTGGCTATAAGTAGTCCCAGGAGAAGGTAATGAGTGTCAGGGAGTGGCCAAGGGGTGACCACTACAGTTAGCCACTCCAACCACGAATTCCTCGGGGACGGACACTCTTAGAAACACAGTGGAACAACGGATGCTTTTCCTGCCGTCTCTTTGCAGCACTGAACAGTGATAGGTCACAGAGAAGGCAGGGTCCCCTCTCAGGTCCCCATTCCCAGGTGGTTTATTTGGAGAGTTATTTTTCTCATGAAGTTCCCTGGAGCCCAGGAGGCTGTCAGTGTATTAAAGCAAAGGAAAGAGAATTAGTAACACTCTCTTATTTCCAAGGTATAATAACCTGCCCTATAAATCCACCCAAGACCTGGTGTTAATCTTTACTCTATGTGGGAAGCAACTGCTATTATTGGTGCTGCATTGAGAATAGGACAATTTATTACTTTTGAAGCCATAAAATACCTCTCTAGCCAGAAGTGGCTAATTCTCCAAGACCATTTGGGGGTGGATGCCCTGTGTTCTGTGACTGGTTTGGAAAGCAGAATAGTCGTCCAAAGGAGGCAAGTACAGTTCTAAATTATTGGAGCTTAAAGTGCACCATCACAAAGAAAAGTATGTCTTGGGAGAATACAGAAGTAAGTTTATGTCTATAAAGCGATCTTTCCCAAATGAGAGCCATAGAGCTGGTATTTTGCAGGACTATTGTAAAAGCAACAGTAACAAAAATTGTTCTGAAGTCAGTTTAAGAACCTATATTGAACAGGTTTAAACCAATTACTGTAAAGTTTCTGAGCCTAATTGTGAATCTCTAGGAGATGTATAATAGGTAATGTTTCCCAAATGTATTTAATCATGAACAAGCTCCCTCCTTTCTTTTGAGGAGGGCACTAAACAACATATCTTGGTCTGTGTGTTATTTAGAAAAATGCGTGAGGTATGTTTTTCCTGTACTGATATGAATTAGTGATAGTTTTCTAACCTTTGTGATTATTGAATCTGAACAGAGCACGCTATCTGCTAATTACTTCTCTTCAGATCTGATTTTACATCATCTAAATCAGACCACTCCCTCCTCTGATGCATGAGTAGTTTCCAGTTTGCGGTAAAGGAATGATTTTGCCCCAAGGCAAAGGCTATTTAATTATCCAGTAACAACCTGCTGGGGTGAGGCAAAAAACCACCAGTTTATCAGTGTGAGTATCCTGTGCTCGCCTGTTATTGGGATTTATTTTTCCATATTTCCCAGGCATTTGAAGCCACGTCGCCAATCATCTTTCAATAAGTGACTTTTATGGATATAAAAGAAAATGTCTTTAATCATGAGAAAGGAAGAGGAAGGCAGAAAAAGGAAAACAGCCTGACCATCTGGATACACCGGTCTCCATGATTATTCATAAGACAACTCGAATAAGCAGATGCCATGGAGAGTAATTAAACCTTTCTTGTGTTCTCACTGGAATGTAAAAACAGTGCTGCTTTTGATGACAAAGTATCTGTGTCCCATATTCAAGAGTAATCACAAAAAGGATAAATTGTTACCTTCTTAATCATCAGAGAACAGGAACATTTTTGGCTGCTGAACTTTCTCAAGGTGATCGCATTTCCTTTAGGCACAGAACCAACCCCCCTTATGAAACACTTTTCACACCTCAAACAGTGCATCCACTTGCTTGCTTGCAGGCTTCTAGCAATTAGCTGGTGTGTCTTTTTGGTCTAAAGAATTTTATTTTTGTCCCTTTAGATAGTTCTGCCACCTAAGACGTGAAGTTATATCTGCCCCCAAGGGATGTTCAGTCTGTGCTCTTGAAAGCTTTTTGAACTTGCAGAATCTGTCATTGCTGGAGAGAATGGCATTCTTTGCCTGAACTGATTATCTAGAAAAGTTGATAGCCTTCTTCCGCCTTCTACCAAGTCTGCACTTCTTTATCTCTTTCTCATTTCCCAAGAAAGGCAGATCACAAGAGAAGGATTTGCTGCCTGGGACACACTGAGGGGCCAGGCAGCAAATAACTGTCCACACAGCTCTCCCATTTGGCCCAGGCACAAACCAGCCAGCACAGGCAGTGTTCCTTCATCTGAGTGGCTCTGGGTAGCATTTTGGACAAAAGGAAAAGAGACTCAGAGGAACCACTGAACTAAACTTCTTTCCTAGTTTCTCACAATTTTTATGCCTCAGTATACTTTGGTCAGTCATAGAGTTTAAGTAGGATTCATTCAACAACTATTTCTTCATAACCCACTAGGTCTTGCAGATACAGAAGGGAGCAAAACAAGACAACACACACCCCCATCCCCGACTCTATAAAAAGTACAGTTTGTTGCTTCAGAGATAATATTAGCTAATGCTTATTGAGTGTGAATGAACCAGGTACCGTTTTGATTGCACTGAACCTGTTCATAAATCTCACCACCCAGTGAGCTGGCACGTTCCATTGTTATCCCTTTTTTTACAGATGAGAAAATAAGGAAATATATAGATAAATTGCCCATTATAATATGACTAGTAAGTAGGGGAACCTGGATTTAAATGCAATAAATTTGACTCCAGAGCCTAGCACTCAATTAATATGCTCGTTCCTGGTGCTAACTGAACACACAGTCCAAATTGTTCTGGAGATGGAGTCCTAGGGATGGACTTGATGTTCCTCCACTATAGCTTTATTTCCTGAATATGTTGTCCCCTATGTCTGTTGTGAATGTGCCTTTGAAATTATCTTGAAAGAATATACATTCACCGTGGGGCATCCTTATAAAAGCTTAAAAATAACTTCTGGGGAGGTGTTACCTATAATAGTAATTGAAATCACAGCGAGTGAGACTAAATATACCTGATTTTTGATCCTATGTCACCATCTTAGTTCATGTATTAGTTTGCTAGGGCTGTGTGAGACAATAGCAAATACATAGTGGTCTCTGTCCTGGGTTCCTGGCACAGAGCTTCTGCAGCCCTTCTAATTTCCCAAGTGATAAGAACACTGGGAGCATCTCTTGTTCTAATATTTGTCCTTGACCCCATCCCTGACACAGGGCTCCTGAAACCCTTGTAAATTCCTGAGTGATAAGAACACTAAGAGCGAGAGGGTAGGCAGCAGAAGCAAGAAGAACTACAATCCTGCAGCCTGTGAAACAAAAACCACATTTACAGAAAGATAGACAAGATGAAAATGCAGAGAGCTATGTACCAGATGAAGGAACAAGATAAAACCCCAGAAAAACAACTAAATGAAGTGGAGATAGGCAACCTTCCAGAAAAAGAATTCAGAATAATGACAGTGAAGATGATCCAGGACCTCGGAAAAAGAATGGAGGCAAAGATAGAGAAGATGCAAGAAATGTTTAACAAAGATCTAGAAGAATTAAAGAACAAACAAACAGATATGAACAATATAATAACTGAAATGAAAACTACACTAGAAGGAATCAATAGCAGAATAACTGAGGCAGAAGAATGGATAAGTGACCTGGAAGACAGAATGGTGGAATTCACTGCTGCGGAACAGAATAAAGAAAAAAGAATGAAAAGAAATGAAGACAGCCTAGGAGACCTCTGGGACAACATTAAACACAACAACATTCGCATTATAGGGGTCCCAGAAGGAGAAGAGAGAGAGAAAGTACCCGAGAAAATATTTGAAGAGATTATAGTCAAAAACTTCCCTAACATGGGAAAGGAAATACCCACCCAAGTCCAGGAAGCGCAGAGAGTCCCATACAGGATAAACCCAAGGAGAAACACGCCGAGACACATAGTCAAACTGGCAAAAATTAAAGACAAAGAAAAATTATTGAAAGCAGCAAGGGAAAAACAACAAATAATATACAAGGGAACCCCCATAAGGTTAACAGCTGATTTCTCAGCAGAAACTCTACAGGCCAGAAGGGAGTGGCATGATATACTTAAAGTGATGAAAGGGAAGAACCTACAACCAAGATTACTCTACCCAGCAAGGATCTCATTCAGATTCAATGGAGAAATCAAAAGCTTTACAGACAAGCAAAAGCTAAGAGAATTCAGCACCACCAAACCAGCTCTACAACAAATGCTAAAGGAACTTCTCTAAGTGGGAAACACAAGAGAAGAAAATGACCTACAAAAACAAACCCAAAACAGTTAAGAAAATGGTCATAGGAATATACATATTGATAATTACCTTAAACGTGAATGGATTAAATGCTCCAACCAAAAGACACAGGCTTGCTGAATGGACACAAAAACAAGACCCATCTATATGCTGTCTACAAGAGACCCACTTCAGACCTAGGGACACATACAGACTGAAAGTGAGGGGATGGAAAAAGATATTCCATGCAAATGGAAATCAAAAGAAAGCTGGAGTAGCAATACTCATATCAGATCAAATAGACTTTAAAATAAAGAATGTTACAAGAGACAAGGAAGGACACTTCATAATGATCAAGGGATCAATCCAAGAAGAAGATATAACAATTATAAATATATATGCACCCAACATAGGAGCACCTCCCAGTACATAAGGCAACTGCTAACAGCTATAAAAGGGGAAATCGACAGTAACACAATAATAGTGGGGGACTTTAACACTTCACTTACACCAATGGACAGATCATTCAAAATGAAAATAAATAAGGAAACAGAAGCTTTAAATGACACAATAGACCAGATAGATTTAATTGATATTTATAGGACATTCCATCCAAAAACAGCAGATTACAGTTTCTTCTCAAGTGCACACGGAACATTCTCCAGGATAGATCACATCTTGGGTCACAAATCAAGCCTCAGTAAATTTAAGAAAATTGAAATCATATCAAACATCTTTTCTGACCACAACGCTATGAGATTAGAAATGAATTACAGGGAAAAAAATGTAAGAAATACAAACACATGGAGGCTAAACAATATGTTACTAAATAACCAAGAGATCACTGAAGAAATCAAAGAGGAAATCAAAAAATACCTAGAGACAAACGACAATGAAAACACGACGATCCAAAACCTATGGGATGCCGCAAAAGCAGTTCTAAGAGGGAAGTTTATAGCTATACAAGCCTACCTCAAGAAACAAGAAAAATCTCAAGTAAACAATCTAACCTTACACCTAAAGGAACTAGAGAAAGAAGAACAAACAAAATCCAAAGTTAGCAGAAGGAAAGAAATCATAAAACAAACAAACAAACAAACAAACAAAAAACACTAGGAGCATCTTTTGTTCTGAGGAGGTGATTTCGGGTGGGCTCTTAGATGGCTTCTGGATGGGGGCTGGTCACCAGAAGACCAAACCATGGTGAGAAGCTTGGGATTTTTCAGCCCCACCCCCAACCTCCAGAGAAGGGAGAAGGGCTGGAAGTGGAGTTAACAATTGATCATGGCTATGTGAGAATCCCAATAGTAGGAGTTACAGAAAGACTCCAGGTTGGTGAACATATCCACTTACTGAGATGTGACACCTCCAAACTTTATAAGGACAGGCACCTGCTTTTGGGACCCTTCCAGACCTTGCCTTGTGTATATCTTCATCTGACTGTAAGTTAGTGTTTCTTTGATTTCTGTGAACCGCTTTAGCAAATAATCAAATCCGAAGGGGAAAGGGTTCATGAGAACCTGCAGTCTGTAGCCACATTGGACAAAAGCTGTGGGTACCCTGGGGACCTACTATTTGTGATTGGCATCTGAAGTGGTGTGGAAGCAGTCACATGGGACTGAGCCCTTAACCTGTGGATTCTGACACTTTCTCCAGTGTTCAAATTGAGTTAGATTGTAGTACAACTCCCAGCTGGTGTAGTGGAGAATTGGAGAACCACAAACACATACACATTCAGTGTCCAGAAGTGTCAGAAATGAATTTTCTATGTTATCAGTAAAGGAGACACACAACAGGAGGGAAGGACTCGGTGGATTTTCCTAATTCAGGCTTCCATAACAAGGTACCCAAGACTGGGTGGCTTAAACAACAGAAATTTATTTTCTCATTGTTCTGGAGGCTGGATGTCCCGGATGAAGCTGTCTGCAGGGGTGGTTTCTTCTAAGGCCTCTCTCCTTGGCTTACAGAGAGTGCCTTCCTCTGGGTCCTCACATGGTCTTTCCTCTGTGTGTACCTCCCTGGTGTCTCTTAGTGCATCCAACTTTGCTCTTCTTGTAGGGACACCAGTCAGATTGGATTAGGGCCCACCCTGACAGCCTCATTTTAACTTAATCCCTTCTTTAAAGGCCGTAGCTCCAATACAGTCTGGGATTAGGATTTCAGCATATGAATTTTGAGGACACACAATTCAGCCCCTCGCAAGTTGTGTGCAAGTTACTTAATGACTAACTCCCAGTTTCCTAATCTATAAGCATAGAACTTACTTTTTGAGGATTTAATTAAATAGTGTATGTTGTTAGGATTAGAGGAGATAATTCCATGTTTCTGCCTAAAATGTTAAGCTAACAAACTTTGCATGCTTTTTACACCCTTTTTTGAATGAGTGCCTCATGCGTATCCATCAAGTTTTCACTCAAATAAACCCTATTAATTCCTTCATAGTACTTTCAAAACCAGAAACTGTTATTTTTCTTTACTTGTATATTATCTCTGTTATTCTACTAGAATGTAAGCTCTATTATGAGGAGGAAATTTACCTGTCCAACTTGCTGATCTACCAAACTTTTTACAGTGGAGCCTGACATATGTACAAAGTGCTCAAAGAATATTTGTGAGATGAATGCGCGCAAAGCCTTTTAAAACCTACTTACAGTGCAGTTGTTTTGTTTGTGGCCTTTATCAGACCCGTTTGAGAACTTCTGCCCATTCTGCTACTCCTGGTGACTGAATTTCCTGTTTCTGAGCAGCACTTGGGCCCCCTCATATGTAGACTGCTACTTTGATGGAGAAGATTCTCCCCTAAGAGGACCTCCTCGCCACTATCTCAGGTGGCAGTACGTGCTGCCCTGGTGCCCAGCACCACCCCAAGAGTCCAGCCCTACTTGCTCCCAGTTCCCTTTTGGCTTTCATCTGATTATTTTATATTGTTTAAAGTTAAGTCCATTTGGAAATAGTACTCCATTAAGCCATTACTTCCCTTAGCATGAAATAATTTATCAGGTTCTTTCCAACATGATCATTTAGTTGAGGGCAAATTTTAATAGAGAGAGAAGATAGAGTATGCATGAACGTGGATACTGGATCCAATGGAATTCAGGGAACATAGGCAGGAAGTAAGAAGCTCTAGTTGTTTTCTGAAAACTGGAAACCACCCCTTAGCTTTCTCATGGCTAATTCTAAGGAAACATTTTAAAACTCGAAATACATCTTCATCTTTCTTCCTAAACATATTTGTTTCCCTGTGTCCCCATCTCAGTAAGGGCATCACTCCCTACTCAATCACTCACACAGAAACCAGGGATCCTTCCGAGATATGTCCTTTCCTCACCTTCTATAATAAGTGGTCACCAGGTTATGTCATTTCTGCTCTTCTGACTCCGCAAATACTGATTTGAATAAGGATCTTTCATCTGGATCACCTCATGAGTCTCTTGACAGATCCCACCACAAGATCTTCTTTCTTGTCCTATTCCTTCACAATCCTCAATAATTCCAAACTCTTATGGCATTTAAGACCCTATGGAGACCTCTGTCTCCCATCTTTCCAGCCTTCACATCTTCTCACCCTGACTAATATTTTCTTTAACCTTTAATTTTAGAATAATTTCAGACTTACGGAAAAGTTGCAAAGAGAACATAAGGATTTCCTGTGTAGTCCTCACCCAGTTTCCCCTATTTGAAGGTCTTACATTGATCTAGTACAATTGTCACAAGTAAGGAACCAGCGGTAGTACATTACTATGAACTAAACTCATTTATTTGGAGTTTACGAGTTTTTAATTAAGGCCCCCTTTTCTGTCTCAGGATCCCATCTAGGACACCACATTACATGTAGCTGTCATGTCTCCTTAGTCAAATCTGGGTGGTAACAGTTTCTGACTTTCCTTGTTTTTAATGACTTTGACAGTTTTGAGGCATAGTTGTCAGGTATTTTGTATAATGTTCCTCAATTTGAATTTGTCTGGCATTTTTCTCATGGTTAAACTCAGGTTATAGATTTTGGGACCACAGAGGTAAGGTGCCATTCCCAACACCTGTGTCCCCTGCACACATGCATGGCTGGGTCTGTCAAACCTGTGCACTGCTCCTGCCCAGCCTGGATGCCCAGGAGGTCAGACCAGGACACGCTGCCCCTGGGGTGGCTGGTCTCTTGCAGGGCAGAGAAAAACATGGTGAACAGAGAGTTGGAAAAGCCTGGGCCTGTCTCATGCATATTTGGGGGCAGCAGCTCTGGGGTGTGTGGTGGGAGGGACTTCTGCACTCTCTGTTGCTGACACTTCCGTTCTGGTCTCTGCCTCCATCCCACCCACCTCAGTCATAGGTGACAGCTGCTGCTGGGGGTTGTGGGACTAATAAACACCTTGCCCTTTTTCCCACCTGAAAAAAATAAAAAGGGCACATACCATAAATATGGCTTAGAAGTGATAATGCAAAACTTGATTATCTGACCAAGGTAGTGTTTACAAGGCTTCTCCACTATAATGCAACCTCTCCTGCTAACCTCTACTCTGAAAGTGCAGCCCACACTCAATGGGGATGAGAGAGAGGTTGCTAAACTACATCACTTGGAGGGAGTAGTAGCTACAAAAATTATTTGGAATTCTCCTGTATGTAAAATGTATGCTTTCTACCCCCATTTATTATGTCATTCAAGCATTTATTTATATCATTTTCAATTCAATATTTATTTAATATTGGGGTTATTAGTCCAATACTCCATTGTTTATTTTAGCCCTCAAATTGTTCCAGCTTTGGCCATTGGGAGTGCTTCCTTTATTTCAGATCACTTCTTTGCTTTCTGGCATTACAAGATACTCCGGAGGTACCTTATGTACATATTCCTGCTTACCGTAAAACCCAAAAACCCAAAAACCATGGTTCCTTATACTGGAAAGTAGTATTAGGAATCAGTTTTCAGCCATTGGATATGCCTGCTACTACCTGGGTATCATTGTTTCTAGACTCTCTCAATAGGCATAGCTAGGCAATATATGTATGTATACTAAAACATATCTATAATTATGTCTATATTAGTCTGTATAATAGGTATGTAAACATGAGTTCATACTGATATCACTGAGTCTAATCTTGTTCCTCATGATTCTAGCCTTTTTCCCTTACTTATCTGTAACTTTTAACTCCAACAGTGAGAAACACAGCTCCCACCATCCACCAGCATTCATTTATTTATTTGTTCAATCCCAATATATATGCAAAGCAGTTTCAGAATTGTTAACTCATACCCCCATGAGATGCAACTTTACCCACTAGATTATAGTATGTATGTATACAGCCGTCAAAGTCTCTTTAGTCTTATAGCTTCCAGTCAAAGCACTGTTTTCGGAAGTTACTTAGATCAGAAAATTTTTCTATAACCACCTTCAGTGAGGTTATGTTATAAATTCTTTTGTCACAATCTGCATTCCAACCTGGTTGATTCCCTACCTTCTGGTTATTTTTTTTTTTCAATTTGTATACATTAAGCTTCCTTCTTTATGCTATAAATTCTATGGGTTTGACAAATACATAGTGTTGTATATCCACCACTAGAGTACCATGCAGACTTTTTTAATCACTTTAAAAATCCTCCTTACTTCCCTAGTTGAATATTCTCCCCTTAAAACCCATGACAATGATTGGTGTGTTTCCCTAGGATTTTGCTTTTTCCAGAATGTCATATGAATTGAATGATACAATACTCATCCTTTTTGGTCTGGCCTCTTTCATTCACCCATCTTCTTGTGTGAATTAATAGCTTGTTTCTTCTTATCACTAAATAGTAATCCATTGTATGGATGGACCACAGTCTATCTGCCTGTTGAAAGACATCTTGGTTACTTTTAGTTTTTGGTGATTATGAATAAAGCTACTATAAATATTTGTGTGCAGGTTTTCAAATCAGTTCAGTAAATAGCTAGGAGTGCAATTGCTGAATTGTATGGTAAGTTTATGTTTAACTACAAATAATAATTTGAAGTTCTCTCCAAATGCACTCTACTGTCACATGCCTTGGCCCTCATGAATATGCTGTTTCTTCTGCCTGGAATGTTCTGCCCACCTTGTTTTCTATCTGCACATTTTTTTCTGACTAAAACAACTCCTCCAGTGCCTCCTTCTCTTGTAAATTTTTTCCTTCTCTCTTTGGACCAGACCAGAGACTGTGATATATACTATGTATATATCCCTGTATCTCAACCATCATACACCATTGTAATTTGTTTATATTCTTGTCTTCCTCCCTCACAAGTCTATTAATAATTTCAGTAAAAGTGCCAGATCTTTCATTTCTATAACCTGTTTGAGTAGCAGCTCCAGTACATAGTGGAAGCCCACTGAGTGTTCAATCATGTTTTTTGAATAATACCACGAATAAGCTTTATCTACTTTCCCATTTAATTTTCCCAGGATCACCTGTATTTGTTATAGATATAATATGTCTAATATTTATGTTTTGCTCATAAGTTAACCATAAGTTGGTATTATTCTGACTTATTTTCATTCTATATTTTTTATAAATTTCTAGATATATTTCATCCTTTTTAATAAAGAGACACAGTCAAGGTTAATTTTCCCCTTTGTTGTTTGTGTTTTCAGATGCCCAAAGTTATTTTTCTAACATTGAATGTTTTTTCCTTTCCTCAAAAGTATAGGAAACAGGTATTTCTTAAGGTTTCTGATAGAGAAAGTTCAGGAGGAAGGTCTGACTCCGTCAAAGTACAGTGTTAGTCATTAGTTTTATTACACATATATATATACACATATGGAGAGAGAGAGGAATTAGAGGTTCGGAAAGAGTAGGAAAGACACATATCTGCAAAATTGTTCAAAGGTAAGCGGGATCTTTACCTCTTTGAAGAGTGCTTATATGTCCTGTTAACACCATTGGCAGTTACAGAAGAGCACCAAGGAGGAACTTAGGCCCTTGGTCATATTATAAAGACAAAAAGGAACAAAATTAGAAGTAATCATATAACGTCTCTTCCTTCCTAAGTGAGTGTAAGAAATTATTTTAAAAGCCTCAGACAATCTTTGAGCTCAAATGTTTGCTCATTTCTCTAAAGGTCCATATTCTGAAAGAAGCTAAGCCTTTCTTTCGTATTACTTATACACACAAATTACTTTTCCTGAGATTGGGAGAAAATTATATTACTAAATGCTGACATCTAGTCGTGATCTGACCTGGTTGATGTCAGCGCTGGAAGTGATTATCTCCGCCTTCCCAGCCACTCTTGTCATGAAAAGAAGGGAAGCTGAAGGGATGGATAAGGAGAGGAGAACTAAAAAATCCCTCAAAGTCTTGCTTTCAAGAAGTCACCAGCCCCAGCACACCAACTGACTCAGACTCACACATGCAAACGTATGAGGTGAACTGAAGTCTCTGGGGAAAAGAGAAAACATATTACTTTATAATCAATGTCAAAAACTTCTCTCTTAATGTAGTCTTAGGAAAATTGGCCAAGTGAAGAGAAATGCCAAAGATGACTTTCCGATGCGGAGGACAGGCCCACTAGGGTCGGAGAAGCCCGTGATCAGAGAGCAGCAGAGGAAATGCCAGTGGTATATGAGAGTGCAGGTCTAGATCCATACCTACCTTGTTCACATTCTGGTTACACTGAGTTATAAAACCTCTCCTGCCTTAGTTGTATCATTTGTAACTTGGCAAAGACAAAAAAGTACCTACCTCCTAGAGCTACCATGAGAAATTAATCAGTTTTCCATTGACAACATTAGACCAATCTGGCACACGTCGATTCTCACTGTTATTTGTTCTCATTCCTTCTACAACCTGAACTGATGGGAATGACTCAGAAAAGCCAGCTGCCCATGTGAGACTAAGGGGAAGTCCCTACTGTTCTGTGTTAATTGAATCTTCAGGTCTTCGTGGCAAAAAAACACTATAAAAAAGGAAGAGACTTCTATCAATACAGAGCCAAAGAAAAAGGGATATTTGCTGAGTCCTACCTGCAGAACTCAAAGCTGGGACAGATTTGTTTATTTTTTTTAAAGAAAGGAGTCGGGACTTTCTGAAGCTTCACAGAAAGGAGTTGTTACGAGACCATAATCATTGCAGCTTGCTCATGTTTACTGCTTTCACTTCCTGTTTCTCACTGTGATGCTTTCAACCAAATGCCCTGTGCCCTTATCTTTAAGGTCAGCACAAAATCTGGTGAGACTCTGTGCTCTTCTGCTACCAAGGTTTTGTGGAAATAGAAATTTGGGGAGAGAAAATCGTAGCATTTCCTGAAGGGAAAGGGGATCGGGATGAGAATCTGCATCCCCTTTCTGGGAATATAAGAGATGGCTTGGAGGCTTTGCCTTAAAAAGGCTGTGGATTGGCTCCTTCACCTAAAGCATCCTTTTGTTCTTTGCTTTTAGGTGAGGGTGAGAAACAAATGATAAGGAGCAAGTTATTTTAGGGATATCGGCATAAACAAAGCCAGCTAGTTATTTCCCCTTGTGCCCAGTTCTTTCTTTCTCTTCTTTTATGAAAGGAGTAAGTGAAAATCCCCAGACAGTCTATCAAAGATGAGTAAGCAGAGAGATTCAAGGGTTACCGCATTTTGACACAAACTCTGTGTTGATAAAATGGGCTGATCTGCACTGTGCAGAATCCAATCTCCCTAATCAATTATTGATGGCCGGTAGGGAGTGATAAATGGCCTGCCAGCAAGAAAATCACACTGCTTCAGCTCAGCGTGGAAACGAACGATGGGATTTTCAATATACACAATGAGACCTTTCCGCTGATACTCAATATTGTTGAGTTTCATTCTAAGGCTACAGGAGCTTTCAATTTAGAATCTAGGTGTGTTCACAAAGCTAAAACATTAACAGTTGACATACTAAAAGGAAAATTACACCAAATAGTATCCTTCTCCAATTTCAGAACAGAGGTTAATGATGGCACAATCTAAAGCATATCTAGAACAAGAATAATGTGGAGAGAGAGAGAGCATACATTTCTGTTCTGCTAATTCCTTGCTGTGACATCTTGGGCTAATTTAATTTCTCTGTGCCTCAGTTGCTTCATATACAAAATGAGCGTATAATTGACTGAAGAAAAATAAAGAGCTCTGCACAAATCTTGCACAAAATGGCACTGAACAGGACTTAGTTCCTATTCTATTGTCATTGGTGGGGCTTTGCCCATTGTCAACGGAGCAGTGATTCAAAACCTTGCCCGGGCATAATAAGAATGATGTCACTTTAATAAAACAATAAATATGAAAATATACATTAAAAAAATTACTAAGTCCCAACCCAAATCTACTGAAGCAGAATTTCTAAGGAGAGGACTGGCAACTTGTACTATAGGTAATTCTGATCATCAATCAACTTTGGAGAAACACTGATTTACAGCAACCTCTCTTTCCTGGTCTAGGCTCTCTTTCTGCTAAAATTGGTAAAACAATTTTACTTTAGGATACAGAAGGGGAACATTCTGGTGTCTCTTCCAGATTTATTTTTTGTATTCTCCTTGTTCTAATTCCTGAATCTGTGCATGCCCAGGTGTGCCAAGCACCTGGCCCCCTCTCCAGCTGGATAATAGACACTGCAGATTTGTCTTCAGGGCTCAGCATCCTCTAGCTTCCCAGCCTGTACCCAGAGGTTAGATGAGGGACTTGCAGGGAGAATGGAGATCTTGAGGCTTAAGGTCTTGAAGAAATATAGAAGCCCGTAACGTATTCTCTAATCCAGCTTTGTGGTAACAAATTCACTTAACTTCTTGTGCTTCCTTTCAAAGACCCAGAGTTAAGATAGATATAAAAAAATTTAAATTCATAAGGAAATGACTCACATAGTGTATGGGAAGTAAGAGGAAAGATCAAATGATCTCAAATATTCCTTCCACTGATTCTAAGTGGTGCTGACTCCTCAAGAATGGTTTTAGGTTAAACCAATAACGTCTGTTAAAATGGATTTATTTCAAAGGAAAGGGAACACATTAAGTCAGTGTTGGTCACTAATTTATTTTAATTAGATTATCAGATGTTATCTTTAGCAGGGATCAACTAGAGATAGATTGAATATATTTTGGAGGCCAACTTTGGAGGCTAGGATGCTTCTCTGCTCCTGATGAGGAAGGAGATCCAGAAAACACACTGGGAAGATTAGAAAAATTAAAGAAAAAGTAAAGAAAATTTGAAATTTTCATAGGAGGTCTTTAATCCAATGGACATACGTCAATGTGGAAAAGTATCACTAGATTTTAGCATATATACGGAGTGAGGATGATTAGGTAGTAAAGGTATGACAAATTCTACAGCAGAGATATTCAGAGATTCCTTTACACAAGTAATGAAAATTACAGAAAGGATAATTGTGACATAAACTCACTGAGGCACGGGGCACGGTGGGAAAAGGGAGTGAGCCATTTATAATGAGGGAGATATCGGATTTTTGGATCTTACCAACTAGTTGCTATAGAAATCAGTTGGGAAGTTCTTAATGCACTCAAAATATTTATATTTCATATTTAAAATGTAGCATGATACTGATTTTTCTGTTTAAGCTCTAGGGAGCTCTTTTCATATTTTTTGTTCAACTTGCTGTTCCTTCCTTAATACGCTTAGCTTGGATTCCTGACACGCACATCTCTCTTTCATTTGGTATCTGTTTTGAGGCTTTCTGACTGCTAGGATCCCTTAGTCAGAGAGCCAGAAGGACTCTTAGGTATATTCATTTCTTTGGCTGTTCACTGGGGTGCATGCCCAACTGTTAGAATGTTATAAGTGAAGAGAGTTTCACAAGTGATGGACAGTACCATTGTTGTCAATTCTGTGGGCCAGCTAACGACAACAGCCAGAGTGAAAGTAACCTGTCAAAATACCACGAGTGTGTCTTATGCAACCATGTTATTGCAAGCTCTTAAAAGTTAACGGAAAGAGGAATCAGTTCAACTTCTCCTCTTTCTCTTCCAAGCTGCCCCAGCTCAAGAATCTCTAGGGTCAAGTAGTTCCCATAAGTCAACTGTTCCTTGTCATGGGACATCCTGATGCTGTCCCCAGGCTCTCCAATACCTGTAGCCTTAGTTTCACTCTTTACAGTCAGTTTTTAAATCTTTAACTTGAAAACGTATCTTGTGGGGATCTTGCTTTATTGCAGATTCTGATTCATAGGTTGGAGTGGAACCTAAGATCCTGCATTTATCACAAAATGCCACGTGAAGCCTTTACTGCTGGTCTACTCATTACTGAATAGCAAGGGATGAGGGCATGTCCCCTGCAAGCCCCAGGTGCTTCACTGGTGCTCAATAGTTAGTAAGTCAGATGGCTTGTAATTGAAGTAAAGAGAAGCCAGGGTGTGTTCAGACTGCCATCTCCTCAAAGTCTCCCAAGTTCCTAACTGGGTTTGGAAGTAGAATTCAAATCTCTATCACATGAGGTAAGCCAGTTAATTCCAGTGTCTAACATGAGGGAAATAATACCCATTTCATGGGTTTGTTGTTAGAATTATACAGGAATTTGTATGAAATTGTTCTGAAAGCAGGAGCACAAAACAAATATAATGGTATTAATTAATCACTCTTGCTATTATGAGTGTATGTGAATATCGAGCTTCAAATCCTCTTTGATATAATGACTGTTGCACCCTATTTCTGTGCTTGATTAAAAAGAAGAAAACCTAATCAATATCTTACTTACATTGAATCACAACATGATTAAAAGCTTGTTTAGGACTTACATTAATCATCTCCTCTACAAAGTAACCAATCCAACTCTTTTACACTTTCACCAAGTTTTTCATTTTGTTAAATCAGGAAATAGCATTTTGGCACAATTATCTCTCTCTGTCCTAAAGTGGAAAGACCAATGAGCAATGTACCCTAACAACTAGAATATGACCAATACAGAGAAAAGCAGCAAAATCTTGACCTTTTCTGTTTCTTTGAATTTCCTAGAAGATGAGGGAGTATTTCAGTGGAAAATAAACCAGAAGAAATATCCATCTGAATGCCTAATTATGCTTTGCTGCTAATACTGTCCCTAAAATCTAGGAAATAATTTAAGAATATAGATACAGAGGACATATTGGTGGTTAGCAGAGGGGTGGGGTATAAGTGAAATAGGTGAAGGGGGTAAAAATGTACAGACTTCCAGTTATAAAATAAATAACTCATGAATGGAATGTAGAGCGTGGTGATTCTAGTTAATAATACTGTACTGTATACTTGAAAGTTGCTGGGAGAGTAGATCGTAGAAGTTCTCTTCACAAGAAAAAATAATTTTTGACTATGTTTAGTGATGAATGTTAATTAGACATATCTTGTGATTATTTCACAATACATACAAATATCAAATCATGTTGTATACTTGAAACTAATATCATGTCATATGTCAATGATATCTCAAAAATATTTACATAATCTAAAAAAATAATATGATACAAAGAATTAAGTCAAGTTAGGAATGACTTAAAGACTTTACTAAGCTGAGTTAAAGAAAAATAAAGCATGTAATCATCTCAATAAAATTAAAAAATACACAATAACATGCGTTATTTATTAAATAGGGTTTGACTAGTTAGAAGGAATTAACATGTTTGAGCACCTATTGTGTGCCAAGTGCTTTACATAAGTCATGTGAATTAATGCTTACAGCAGCCCTATGTTGTAGTAAATATGATCCACACATTACATATGAGAAAGTGGGTTTAGAATTACTAAGACCTTGCCCACACTTACAAGATAATAGGAGGTAGAGCTGGCAATCAAATTTGACTCCAAAGTCAGTCACTTTTTCACCTTAATACACCTAGTCATGCATCAACATGGGTCCTAAATAACTAGTCTGAAGTGTGCTATTGTAAGAATGGAAGGATTTAATACAATATAAGGTACTGTCAAACCATTTCACATTGAAGTTGTGTACACTAATTTCTTAAAATATGAATAGCCCAAGGGAACAAGAATATATTTCCATGCATTTATTATGCATGGAGGATTATGCTATATAAATTTTTGCATCTGAGAAAACACAACTTGTGATTGGTCACTGGAGGAAAACCAATTTCCCTAATAGATATGTTTCAATGAAAACTAGAATTATCCACTTCACATAAGCAAGCCAAAACATATGAACCAAATAGCTTTATACTTACCCTCAATTCCAGAACTCCAGAGATCTGGGAATATCCCATACCAGAGCATCCTTAGGGCACATCTTTTCCCTTAGGAGTTCTTCCATCTCCTCTGCCCAGGCCCTCCCTTTTCTGTGATACCCTATGCTGTCCTCACTGCGGCATGGAAAGTAGACTGTGTTCACCAGATTGGTACCACCCTATAGCTTAGTCCAATCCCTACAGGCCCATCCCTGTAGCCTTTCTCTTATTTCTCATGTCTCCCCTTTTGGGACATACCTGAACTTTTGTTACTAAAGCTAATCTGAATAACATTCTGTGTTAGAGAGTAAGAGGATTTTAGAATAGGAGCAAATGCTAGAGTTAATTTAGGACAATTCTCCTCATTTTATATATGAAGACATTGAAGCACAAAGTAACATATATAATCACCTGCAGAGTTTCTATCAGAGCCTAGGAGGCATACACCACGATAGGTGTTTTTTTTTTTTTTTTTTTTACAGTAGCCTACAGAGACAGGCTACCATGTCATGGTGAATTCACATTTGATCCTTTCAGGTGATATAATACATTCTTGCATTTTATCTTATCTTTCAGTTCCTAAACCAGAGAGTTAATTGGTGATTGGAATATAAATAATCATGACATAATTAATTTGGGGTAGTTTGTAAATTAAGAATCTTTAGGTACAAAAAAATAGCATATTAGAAATCCATTCAATTACTTTAGAAAATATTTAGGGGGGGGGCTCATATAACCAGAAAGTGCAGTGATGGAACTTCAAGGATAACTCATCCAGGAATCAAAGTTATTAGCTCATTTTCTTTTTCTCTATCTCCTTCTATTGCTCTCTTTTTGTCTCACTCTCTCCCGCTTTCTCACTTCTGCTGTATTCTCATGATGAACTGGAAGCTATGGTCTCTTTCATGCTGCCTTAACTGTTTTTAAAATTGCAATTAAAGCTGAAAGGCTTGCCATAAATCAGGGAATATGGCCAGTTGGAATTCCAAGACCCAAGAGAAAAGAGGTATTTCCATGACACTCCTACAAAAATGTCCCAGAGGAAGATTCTAATTAGCTTGGCTTGGCTAAAGAGCCCATCTGGGGACCAATTATTATAGCCAAGGAGATGGGATATTATAGTCAGCTCAGCTCAGCCTGGGTTACAGCCCACACCTATGGGGAGAATAGAGTCATATGTCTATTTCCAAATAGGTGGACGTACAGGTGGGAAAAGATACCAAGATAGTAATTTGCTAACTCTCAAATTAGAGCCTGTGGGCTGTTATGTCCAAGTATAGTACCAGTCTTACTCAAAGCTGGGGCATTAGTAATAAAACTTTTATTACTTTTTCACACTCAATTCTGGTTACAAGCCTTTAGTGAGATGATCTTCTAGAATTCATATGGAACTCAAAATCATGAGAGAATGTGATAGTGAGGCAGGAGATAGATGGGCTCCAGGCTAGGCATTTACAACTAGCCTCCTGTTTACATTTCCTGAGGAAGAAGCAAGTGGGCTGTAGGCTAGATACTTACAACTAACTTCCTATTTGCACTTTGAGATGGAAATAACAACAGGAACAGGGTAAATAACTGGACTTTGTCTCCTATGGACACTTTAAGATAACAGTTATGGCAGGGACAGAGACGGGCTAAACCCTGATTGAATAAAAGATCAAGAGTTCACATATTTCCCATCGTTGGGACAAGGGAGACACTGCACATGCGCAGAAAGGCTCCTTGAGGGTGAAAAAGGAACGGGTGCCCCCCATAATAGGTGATGCCAAGCCCCCTCCCATAGACCTCTAGGCTGGAATCCGCCTTGGAAAAAAGTTGCGCACACATGTTGGGGAGGGTTCTAGGGCAGGTCATATTCCACATATGAAAAGAAACCAGATAATTGGCCAGAGGTAAACAAAGACCCAGAAGAACTGCCCTATAGAGATGATTTAACCCCCTCTTTACTGTGCTTCTCCTCACTAGGGAGGACGCCCACACCCTTTCTCTCAGGGTGTGTATCTCTGCCTTGTTTCAGTCTTAACTAAACAGTTTCTCTGTATGCTCTTCCGCTTGTGCTGTGTCTCTAATAATAAACTTTGTACCTGTTTTTACAGTTCTTGCCCCCTTGAGAAATGCATTTTTCAGTGGGAGCAAGAGCCAGGGGAACCTTGTTTCTAGCCTCTAGACCCTGGTGGACTAACGGCTAGGATCCCTGGTTTTCATCCATGCTACCCAGGTCCAATTCCTGGGTAGCCTGGATGAAAGAGAACTAAGATCTTGCTTCAAGCCACTGCTTCCCACTCACTGCTGTCTCTCCAAGATCAATAGAACACCGGCTTAGAAATCAAACTCAGCTTCAAACTGTAATTCAACCACCTCCCTATCCTTTTTTGCTCTTTTGAGTAAGCTATGTAATATCTCTGAATTTTTCATTCTTCCTCTACAAAATGAGACTATTCACTTTGGCAGTTTGTGAAGTTAGGTAATTCCTAACAGCATAGGGATTCTCATACTTTCCTTATGTTCTTTCCATCCTCTACCCCTTCCAAAGCGAGAGAGGACTTTACGGGAGACTGTAGGAAAGTCCTCTAGTGGAATATCCAGAATGATGACTTCACACAACTGAAGAAAAAAGGATCTCAGACAGAAAACTGAGGAGGTAAACTGGTAAAGGTGAGGTCAAACTAAAATGCTTATGAACACTAAACATGTCAAATAGAGGGAGCAATGCCATAAAACAAGAGAACACCCATCATTCTCTGAGAAATTAATTGGGTCACTGCAAAGGCATTGCATTTTGGAAGAAGATGACTAACTTGGTTGGAGAAAGGGACCTGTGAAAATTGTAGATGAGAGTGAGTACCAACTGTGTTTCTGGAGGAGCAGGTTTGTATTACATCTTACCTATACCTTCTCTTCTTTTAGAAATTAAAGACAAAATAGGCCTTGTAGGAGAAAAAGGGCAGACCTTCTAAGACTTGTATTGAGCAGATTTCAGTCGTATTTGAATGTGACCCTGAGTCCACATCATCAGATCCACAGAAGAGTCCTTCCTTAAGGGCTGATGGATTATCGAGCAAAGTATGCATTCAGATGAAAATAAATTACAAGGACAACACTGAATGTGGAAAGAAGCCGCTGGAAAGTAGTGGCTTTGGGGATGAATTGCAAATGGGAGGAAAGGCTAGTTCCACTCACATTCCCTTCAGATCTAGGCAGGGAGTCTTGAAGTCAACTGACTATATATATATATATTAACACCCAGACCTCAAAACTATGAGCTTTATATCAAAGGCACTGCCCCATTCTTGTCCACTCATCAAGAAGAATCTAGAACAGGGAGATCAGCTCAGTGCTTTGTGACCACCGAGAGGGGTGGGATAGGGAAGGTGGGAGGGAGACACAAGAGGGAGGAGATATGGGGATATATGTACATGTATAGCTGATTCACTTTGTTATACAGCAGAAACTAACACACCATTGTAAAGCAATTGTACTCCAATAAAGATGAGAAAGAAAGAAAGAAAGAAAGAAAGAAAGAAAAAGAAAGAAAGAAAGAAAGAAAGAAAGAAAGAAAGAAAGAAAGAAAGAAAGAAAGAAAGAAAGAAAAGAAAGAAGAATCTAGATCTCCCATCAGCTCAAGTGGTAAACATGATCCAATAATACCATTCTCAATATTCTTGTGTTCAATGTGGTGCTTTTCTTCATTCAGACCTGTGCTGGTCATTTTATTTGCACCTTGTCAATGTAAGTTATCAAATTAATAACTACACTAAGAATACCTAAATTTTACAATGACCAAACCATAGCCCTGAGAATTTTGTGTGGGAAAATAAAGCCTCCACGTGTATGACATAAGGATCTAACTTGGCAATGCTAAGAGTTTAGAAAATAAAAGAAAACAAATATGATAAATCTATGATGAACTGGCAGTTTCATTCTCCATAATATTGGCCTAATTTGTTTTTTGTAATGATATGTATTTCCACTAAAGCTGAAATATTTGATAAGAAATCCGTGGAGTCAAATGGTATAGCCTCCAAATTTGAACTTATACTTTTAACTTTTCTGTCTATGTAAGTTAATAGTTCTGGCTCTTACACCACTGATGTCTTTTCCAGGTGAGCTATTATTAAGGGGGTTTAAAACAATAAAACAAAACAAAATATCACAAAGGTGGTAACACTATTTTGGTCAATGATCAGGGGATATTCCCTTTTCCTTGCCAGGCTCTAAATGAATTAATACATTCTATTCTTAAAGCAATAAATGAAAGATTAAGAAATGCAAAATAGACATCAGCTGGAAGAAGATTTAAGATATATCTCTTAATTTCCTAGTAACTAAATCATAATCAGGTATTGTCTACATCCAATACGTCTCTTCTTTCTTTAAATGTTTCAAATATCTGAGGAGGTTTAGCACCCGTCTCTTTGTTAGGAGCCCAGAGAAAAGTGGCCTATCACCAGATCTAAGTGGATGACTAGATACTAGATATCATTTCAGAGAACCAAATGACTTAAATTTTCCTTTCTTACTTAGGATGCTTTTAAGTCTCTAAAGGGACTATCACAACATAGTAATCATGCAGAATTTTTCACAAACTTCTGTAAATTTTTTCAAATGACAATTTTTCTCAATTTTCTTGTTCTAGGTTATTGGGAGGATGGAATAACCTCAGATTTGCTCTATCGTGCTTTCTCATTGACGCTTTCCAGCCACTCATTTACAGAGGACACATTATCAATCAGGTTAATAGTCAAAGGCCTGGCCTGCTGAGGCAGGGGTCTTCCACGGTCCCAAGGAAATAGGTGTTATGCTAGCTTAATCCCTTCTGATTTTATAGCTTTAGCGCTTTTCAAAGAATCCTGACAATTTTATCAATATTGTTTAGGGCCTTAAACAATCTAGGCCCATACTATGTTTTGCGACTTTTATCACTCTGTTACTGAATATATTGTTTTCAGGACTGGTTAATTAACTCTCTTCTAATCAGCAACATACCAACAGGAATTATCATCATTTTACTTTATTTTTATATTTAAACTATAGTGCAATTTTGAGATGCAACTTATATTCCAGGTACAACATTGAAAGGGCTTGTAAATATTTAGTGAAAATAGAGAATGGAAAGTTTTGCCAATTTTTGAGGGCAAATGGAGACTGGTATTTCTTTTTTTAAAAGGAATACTATTATGGTGTCTTTTGTACCCACAAAAGAACATAGCATTTAAGGAAAATGTGACCAATGTGAACATAGGTGTTTTAAAATACTTACATGCTCATGACATTGGCATATTAAATGAGCAAAGTTAAGAAATATTTCTGACTCAATCTAGGTAATTCTGTGAAAGCAATATGCTTTAAAATTCTCAGGTGATAAAATCAGGTATTTTGTAGAAATGGTATATAGGGTTTCCTCTTTGGCTGCAATTATTTTATGAAATCTGTAGCTCCTTATGCAGTACAAAAAAAATTCAGAAGCGAAAAATATGTAGGCATGAGGGAGAATATTTTCCTATCTGTGACACATTATAAAAATGTAAATTAGATGACAGATTATTGCTCAAAGATTGCAAGCTCTTACAAAGGAAGAAGTGTATAACATGCTCATATTTGAGAATGCATGAGAAGCTCTTAAAATTTTAATATTTCAGCCTATGTACTGTGCACCCAGAGTCAATATACTTAGAGAATTTCTTCAAAATTAACTATCAGGAAAATGAAGTTGTAGCAATTTTTATGATGATGCAACATGGCAATTATGGTCAACTAGACACTTTTTCAATAGTACCCCCTACCTCCCACTTGGAGGTCTCCAGATTTATAGTGTCTGAAGCAGTTGCCAAGGAAAAGGAGACGACAGTGAGAAACACTTCCATGGGATAGAATCTTATGGGATTTGTAGTACTCCTAAGAGACTTGCATCCTTGTTGACTTACCCAGGGCTGACTGGCACCATAATAATATCAGATGATAGTGATCCAATTAGCTGGAAATAATGGATTACACTAAAGAAATTTTCATGGTCACCTACACATAGGCCATTCAAATATCTAGTGTTAGCTCTCAAACGTTTTAATAAATGAAAATTAAATAGTGTCTTTACACTTGCCCTGGTCCCTTCCCTCAACATCTGACCCTATAAACTTAGGGGAGATGCCAGGGGAGGGGTAAGAAAAGTATGAGGATGAATGAAGAGGTTTTTTGCTCTTATTCAAAAACAGATCTGGAGCCCATAGAAGAAACCTGAGCACTGGTTGAACAATCAATTTGAAATATTTATTCCTCAATACATTACCCCAATCTGAAAAGCAGACCTTTGATTTCAGTTAAGCTTAAATTTTTTTCAGCTCAGGATATCCTTACCTTTCTCATCCAATAAACTGTCTTATCCATTTTCCTTTTGATCCACACGTATCCTCTTAGATCTCTACTTGATCACAGATTACTGAAGTTCTTAGAGAAGAAAGAGCATAGAAAGGAGAAGTAAATCAATAGGTCATAAGGAGTTTTATCAGCTGTTATTTACATTAATGAGCTCCAAGCCAGTGAAGAATCTGGGATGAAGATGGTTGTGATTTCCTCCCCAAAGTCTGCCATTTTTCCAGGCCTCTTCCTCTCAGTAAACGGCGCCTCCATTCACCAATTTACTTGTCCAAAAAATTGGAATCATTTTTGACTCTTCATTTTTTCTTATATCCAATCTACCAGCAAATCCTGTTAATTCCATCAACAAAATCTATTTGGAACCTTTCCATTTTTCACTTCTTTCTTTCCCTTTATCGTAGTCCAAGCCACCATTATCTCTCACCTTGAATGGTGCCTCTTAATTGGTCTCTCTGTTTTTGCTCTTATCCCCTTGCTTTTTATTCTTTTCACCTTAGCTAACCATCCAATGGCTTCTTATTAAATTTACAATGAAACTCTAATACTTACCACGATCTACAAGTCTGTATTGATCTTGCTTTTTACTCTCTATTTTATCCCATTTCCAAATCCTTCATCTTTACTCAGTATGCTTCAGCCACAAACTTGCTTGCTCTTCTTCAAATATTCCAAGAACTTTCCGTTTTAGAGTCTTTCTGCTTTCTTTTCACTCTGCCTGGACTGTACTTCTACAGAAATTTGCATGGTTCTTCCCAACCTTGACTTCATTAAGACCTCTGTTCAAAAGTCAATTTTTCAGAAAAACCTTCCCTCCTCACCTTATCTGAAATGACATCCCCCCTCTTCTCTGTAGCCTACCCTGCTTTTTTTAAATAGCATCTATTACTTTTTGAGATACACATTATATATTGATTTGTTTATCATTTCTATTTTCCACAAGAATGTATGTTTTATGTGGTTAGGGAATTCTATGTTATGTACAGTGCAATGTCCCTAGCACTGAAAACAGTAATTCACACTGTATATATTAAATAAATACTTACTAAATTAATAGCTGAATGGTTACTTCTATGACATGTTAGAATTACATATTTGTTCCTACCTAATTTTTAGGCTAGGATCTAACAACTATAGGGTCAGGTTTACATTTTATCCAAGTTTCTGGTAAGGATAATCAGCATTCAGATGACTATCATGAATAAAAAAATAGTAATAATAATTTAAAGAATTAAAAAGAATTAAAAAATAACACTAGTCACCCAATCTTACTGAAAATCTAAGACTAAATGTTTTCATTTCTTCTCTTCCTTCTTTTACAGAGGATATGGAGCTGGGAAAGTGACAGATGTCACTGATAGAATTACTTAGTAGTACTTCCTGAATGAGGATGTAATTTTTATACCAGACATCAATAGTCTATGTGGCTCAGGGGATTGGACTGAATGTTCAGCTTCTATTTCTAGACCTCTGACAGGTTTGTTGGGTGACCTTTGGATAGTTAATGAGTTACCAGTTTTGACAAGGGTATGATAAAGATTGATGATATGCATTCTACGAATTGCTCAGAACACTTTGGAGAAAATTGAATGTTATTTCCTTTCTCATATTTAATGGCTTTATATTATTAAATAACCTAGGAGAGAGACATCTACTTATGTCAATGACAGAGTAGCGTCTATCAGACAAATACCCTTGCTATCAACAACTATAAAAGCTATATAAAATTAATTTTGCAAAGTAACTATTTGAAAAACTCCTAGAAGAGGACATAGGCAAAACATTCTCTGACTTAAACTGTACCAATGTTTTCTTAAGTCAGTCTCCCAAGGCAATAAAAATAAAAACAAAAATAAACAAATGGGACCTAATCAAACTTACAAGCTTTTGCACAGCAAAGGAAACCATAAAAAAACAAAAAGACAACATACAGAATAAGAGAAAATATTTGCAAATGATGAGACCAACAAGGGCTTAATATCCAAAATATACAAATAGCTCATACAACTCTACAACAACAACAACAAAACAACCCAATTGAAAAATGATCAGAAGACCTTAGCAGACATTTCTCCAAAGAAGACATACAGATGGCCAGTAGGCAAATGAAAAGATGTTCAGTATCACTAATTATTAGAGAAATGCCCAAAACTACAATGAGGTACCACTCATAACTATTTGAAGGTACAAAATTAAGAAGCAACATATCCAGAATTTGAAAGACAAATATCATAGAGAGAAAAAAGTTGTATTGAGGTGAGCCCAGCATCCTCTACCACTTCTGCATTTGAGATATTTGCTGATTTTTAACCTGTGAATGATCATAAGGCTAGAAGCCAACTGAGAGATTAAAAGCTAAAATAAAAGTAGGGCGTTTGATTTTTTCATGTTACTAGAGTGAAAAATAATTAGAGTTCAAGGTTAACCAAGAATGAGGGGACCTGATTAATATTCCAGACCTTGAATTGTGACTAGTAAAAGCTCACACCATAGAAAGAGGGCAAACTAAGATAGAAAAGCACACACAAAAAAGTTTAAACCTTCCCTCAAGGTTTGCATTATCTATTTCTACTGCACCTACCTTCAAAACAAAATTAAATCCTCTATGAAGGAAGATAATATCATAGTCACTGTAATTTTATAGACACAAGTTTTTGAATTCCATAAAAATTACCATATACACCAGTAGACAAGACCAGTTAACTGAAATAGAAACCATAGGTAATCCAGATATTGGAATTATAACAAGGTAAAGACTATCAAATTTTGAGAGATTTAATACATTTTGGATACAAGTCTTTTATTAGAGACATGAATTGCAAACATTTTGTGCTAATCAGTGACTTGTTTTTTCATTTCCTTAACAGTATCCTTCAAACAACAAAATATTTTAAGTTTGATTGGAGTCCAATTTATCAATTTATTCTTTTATGGGTTGCATTTTTGGTGTATTGTTTAAGAAATATTTGCCTAACTCTAGATCACAAAGATTTTCTGCTATGTTCACTTTCAAAATTTTATAGTTTTAAGATTAATATTTAAGTCTTATCCATTTTTAGTTATTTTTTTTGTATATAGTATGAGACATGGATCTAAGTTCTTTTTTTTTTTTTTTTTTTTTTGCGTATGTTCCAGCCCTATTTGTTGAAAAGAGTATCATTTCTCCATTCAATTGCCTCTGCACCTTTGTGGAAAATCAGTTGTTTATATATATGTAGATGTAGGTCTATTCTGGACTCTATTTTGTTCCATTAATCTATTTGTCAATCTTTACATTAAAAACACAAGTTACTCATTGCAGTATCTTTATAATATGTCCTGAAATCAGATAGTGGTAGTATTTCCACTTTGTCCTTATTTTTCAAAGTTATTTTGTTTATTTTAGGCCCATTTACATTTGCACTTGAGGTTTAGATTCAGCTAGTTAATTTCTGAAAAAAACAAAAAAGCTTGCTGACATTTTGATTGAGGTTGCATCAATCTATACATTTATTTGGAGGAGAATTGTCATCTTGACAGTATCGAATCTTCTAAGTTGTGAACACAGCATATCTCTCCATTTATTTATTTGTTTCTATTTTTACTTTTTATCATTAATATTTTATAACTTTCAGTGTATAGGTCTTGCACAATTTTGTCAGTTTTTGTCCTTAAGTGTTTCATATTTTATGATGCTATAAGTGAATATTTTTTTAAAGGAGGAAGCAATTTTATTTTAAAATAAATGCTGAAAAGTCAACATTACAAAATAACTTTATTAATATGAATAATTTATAAATAAAAATAGGAACTTAATGCACACACATCAAATTGTACTCTCATTCATTGACATGAGCACACATCAAAACAAATTAATACAACAAATACATAAATGTATACAAAAATATACACACTCAAATAATAAGCTACAGACTCACCCACCATTTCCTGAAACAAAAATTTTCACATAAATATACTGAAAAATACAGTAAAATATTATTGTAAAGAAAAACACATGTACACGTATGTGTAAACACCAAAACCAAAAGTGACATGTAAACATATGCAGTTTAATCTGTACTAAACTTCAATACATATTGTTTATTGATAGTGTACAGAGATGCAATTGAACATGTATTGATCTTATAGCATATAGTCTTCCTAAAGTCATTTATTAGTTACAAGAGTTTTCAAAAAATAATTGAAATAATCTTGAAAAAATAATTCCACACGGATTTCTATATATTATTAATGCCATTATTCTTTGCTTCTGCATTATTTTGATGTTTGCATTTGAATCTCACTATTTAACAAACACAGAAAATGATTTGGAAGATGTAGCATTTTCGGAAAATACTCAGGTAATATATGCCAGAACAAGCAAAAATGAATGTCAGAATATTAGACTCTTCAGATTTTCTCTGCTTTCCCTCTTAGGTTTAGAAACAAAACCAGAAGTTGATAGTCTTATAGCACATTGTTTCTTTGAGAAATATTGTTTCTGAAGGCATAACTGATGTGTACACATTTGATCTACAATAAGTCCCCTACATACGAACAAGTTCCGTTCTGAGAGCACATTTGTAAGTCCAATTTGTTCATAAGTCCAACGAAATTAGCCTAGGTATCTAACATAATCAGCTATATAGTACTATACTGAAATAGGTTTATAATACTTTTCACACAAACAATACATAAAAACAAACACAAAAAATAAAGAAAACATTTAAAATCTTACAGTATAGTACTTTGAAAAGTACAGTAGTGCAGTACAACAGCTGGCATCCAGGGGCTGGCATCGAGTGAACAGGCAAGAAGAGTTACTGACTGGAGGAGGGAGAGGAGGTGTTAGATGGTAGAGCTGAAGGAGTGTCAGCAATAGGAGATGGAAGGCAAGCTGCAATTTCACTCACACCTGATGTTGATGACACAGATTCTGGTTCCTTGCTGGAACCAGATGCACGTTTGCTTTTTCAAAGTTTGCAACTTGAAGGTTCATATGTAGGGTACTTACTGTACTCCTCTAGGGGTACAAACTCAGACACCTAGGGACCAATAGGAAACAGAAATGAGGTAAATGGGTTAGGAAAAATAGCAGAAAATCACTAAATACAAAATAAATGGGGAGGACCTTCAAGATGGTGGAGGAGTAAGATGTGGAGATCACCTTCCTTCCCACAAATACATCAGAAATACATCTACATGTGGAACAGCTCCTACAGACCACCTACTGAATGCTGGCAGAAGACATCAGACTTCCCGAAAGGCAAGAAAATCCCCATGTACCTGGGTAGGGCAAAAGAAGAAAGAAAAACAAATACAAAAGAATAGGGGAGGGACCTGCACCTCTGGGAGGGAGCTGTGAAGGAGGAAAAGTTTCCACACACTAGGAAGACCCTTCACTGGTGGAGACAGGGTGTAGGCGGGAGGGATGCTTCGGCGCCATGGAGGAGAGCTCAGCAACGGGGGTGCAGAGGGCAAAGCAGAGAGATTCCCGCACACAAGTTAGGTGCCGACCAGCACTCACCAGCTTAACAGGCTTGTATTCTCACCTGCTGGGGCAGATGGGGGCTGGGAGCTGAGGCTCGGGCTTCAGAGATCAGATCCCAGGGAGAGGACTGGGGTTGGCTGTGTGAAAACAGCCTGAAGGGGGCTAGTGCACTACAACTAGCCAGGAGGGAGTCCGGGAAAAAGTCTGGAGTTGCTGAAGAAGCAAGAGACCATTGTTTTGGGGTGCGCGAAGAGAGGGGATTCAGAGCACTGCTTAAACGAGCTTTAGAGATGGGCGCAAGCCATGGCTATCAGCTCAGACCCCAAAGACAGGCATGAAATGCTAACACTGCTGCTGTAGCCACCAGGAGTCCTGTGTGCAAGCACAGGTCACTATCCATACCCCTCCAGGAGCCTGTGCAACATGCCACTACCAAGATTCCATGACCCAGGGACAAGTTCCCTGGGAGAATACACTCAGGCTGTTGCAACGTCACAGCAGCCTCTGCTGCCATAATCTCACCCTGCATCCCACTTAAAACTACTGTATCCCTCCCCCCCCCCAGCATGAGTGACCCAGAGCCCCCTAATCAGCTGCTGTTTTAACCCCATTATGTCTGGGCAGGAACAGATGCCTGAGGGTGACCTAAATGCACAGGTGGGGCCAAAACAAAAGCTGAAACCCAGGAGCTGTGCAAACAAAGAAGAAAAAGGAAAATTTCTCTGTGCAGCCTCAGTAGCAGTGGATTAAATCCCCACAATCAACTTGATATACCCTGCATCTGTGGAATACCTGAATAGACAATGAATCATCCCAAAATTGAGGTGGTGGACTTTGGGAAAAAGAAACTACAGGTCATATCATTGATGAACATAGATGCAAAAATCCTCAACAAAATACTAGCAAACAGAATCCAACAGCACATTAAAAGGATCATACACCATGATCAAGTGGGATTTATCCCAGGGATGCAAGGATTCTTCAATATATGCAAATCAGTCAATGTGATATACCATATTAAAAAATTGAAGGATAAAAACCATATGATTATCTCAATAGATGCAGAAAAAACTTTTGACAAAATTCAACACCCATTTATGATAAAAACTCTCCAGAAAATAGGCACAGAGGGAACCTACCTCAATATAATAAAGGCCATATATGACAAATCCACAGCCAACATCGTTCACAATGGTGAAAAATTGAAACCACTTCCTCTAAGATCAGGAAGAAGACAAGGTTGCCCACACTCACCACTGTTATGCAACATAGTTTTGGAAGTTTTAGCCACAGCAATCAGAGAAAAAAAAGAAACAAAAGGAATCCAAATCAGAAAAGAAGAAGTAAAACTGTCACTGTTTGCAGATGACATGATACTATACATAGAGAATCTGAAAGACTCTACCAGAAAACTACTAGAGCTAATCAATGAATTTGGTACAGTAGCAGGATACAAAATTAATGCACAGAAATCTCTTGCATTCCTATACACTAATGATGAAATATCTGAAAGAGAAATTAAGGAAACACTCCCATTTACCATTGCAACAAAAAGAATAAAATACCTAGGAATAAACCTACCTAAGGAGACAAAAGACCTGTATGTAGAAAACTATAAGACACTGATGAAAGAAATTAAAGATGATACCAACAGATGGAGAGATATACCATGTTCTTGGATTGGAAGAATCAACATTGTGAAAATTACCTTACTAACCAAAGCAATCTACAGATTCAATACGATCCCTATCAAGCTACCAGTGGCATTTTTCACAGAACTAGAACAAAAAATTTCACAATTTGTATGGAAACACAAAAGACCCCAAACAGCCAAAGCAATCCCGAGGAAGAAGAATGGAGCTGGAGGAATCAGGCTCCCAGACTTTAGACTATACTACAAAGCTACAGTAATCTAGACAGTATGGTACTGGCACAAAAACAGAAATATAGATCAATGGAACAGGTTAGAAAGCCCAGAGATAAACCCATGCACATATAGTCACCTTGTCTTTGACAAAGGAAGCTAGAATATACAATGGAGAAAAGACAGCCTCTTCAATAAGTGGTGTTTGGAAAATATGACAGTTACGTGTAAAAGAATGACATTAGAACACTTTTAACACCATACACAAAACTAAACTCAAAATGTATTAAAGACCTAAATGTAAGCCCAGACACTATAAAACTCTTAGAGGAAAACATAGGTAGAACACTCTATGACATAAATGATAGCAAGATCCTTTTTTACCCACCTCCTAGAGAAATGGAAATAAAAGCAAAAATAAACAAATGGGACCTAATGAAACTTAAAAGCTTTTGCACAGCCAAGGAGACCATAAACAAGACTAAAAGACAACCCTCAGAATGGGAGAATATATTTGCAAATGAAGCAACTGACAAAGTATTAACCTGCAAAATATATAAACTGCTCATGAAGCTCAACATCAAAAAAACAAACAACCTTGTCCAAAAATGGGCAGAAGTCCTAAATAGACATTTCCCCAAAGAAGATATACAGATTGCCAACAAACACATGAAACGATGCTCAACATCACCAGTCATTAGAGAAATGCAAATCAAAACTCCAGTGAGGTATCACCTCACACGGGTCAGAATGGCTATCATCAAAAAATCTACAAACAGTAAATGCTGGAGACGGTGTGGAGGAAAGGAGAGCCTCTTGCCCTGTTAGTGGGAATGTAAATCGATACAGCCACTATGGAGAACAGTATGGAGGTTTCTTAAAAAACTAAAATTAGATCTACCGTATGACCCAGCAATCCCACTACTAGGCATATAACCTGAGAAAACCATAATTCAAAAAGAGACATGTACCACAATATTCATTGCAGCACTCTTTACAATACACAGGACATGAGTGCAACCTAAGTGTCCGTCGATAGATGAATAGATAAAGAAGATGTGGCACATATATACAATTGAATATTATTCTGCCATAAAAAGAAACGAAATTGAGTTATTTGTAGTGAGGTGGATGGACCTAGAGTCTGTTATACAGAGTGAAGTAAGTCAGAAAGAGAAAACAAATACCGTATGCTAACACATATATATGGAATCAAAAAAAGAAAGAAAAATGGTTCTGACGAACCTAGGGGCAGGACAGGAATAAAGACGCAGACCTAGAGAATGGACTTGATACTGGGATAGGGAAGAGTAAGCTGGGATGAAGCCAGAGAGTAGCATTGATATGTATACACTACCAAATATAAAATAGCTAGCTAGTGGAAAGCAGCTGCATAGCACAGGGAGATCAGCTCGGTGCTTTGTGACCACCTACAGGGCTGGGATAGGCAGGGTGGGAGGGAGACGCAAGAGGGAGGGGATATGGAGATATATGTATACATATAGCTGATTCACTTTGCTATACAGCAGAAAGTAACACAATATTGTAAAGCAAGTATACTCCAATAAAGATGTTAAAAATTAAATAAAATAAAATTAATTCATAAAAAAAAAAATGGAAGCATTGGTGCAAGCATGATGATGAGTGACATCCAACATCAGGAACTGATGGGAGTCTTGGTGAATGGACGACACATCCTCTAAGGCATGGCCAGTGCCATGGAGGCATATAGGCTCAATGTGTCCAACCCTTCTGATTTGTGGAGAGAAATTTGGAAACCAGAATTTGGTATATAAGTATCTTGATGTGTAAATACTGATAAGTAATTCAAAAGTTTGTAAAATACTGTGCAATAAAACCAAGCCAAACCAATCTGTGATTGAGACCCAGCACCTTTCTCCTCTGCTCTGAGAAAACATCCACATCCCAGTCCTAGAAGTAACTATATTTCTAAACAATAGGTGGCTATTTTCCATGTTATGTAATTGTGCAATAATAAGATTTTCCACTTTGCTCTGGTTGCTAAATCCAGATCTGAATTTATGGTCTGCTTTACTTTAGAATTTAACATGTATATGCAATTTGTTAAACTTACCTCAAGTTTCCTATTATTCATATGATATTCTGTGCTTATTTTGACTTTATTTCTCCACCTACTCGGTTATATATTGTGTCTATTATTATATGTCACTGCATATTTTAAAGCAGCTTTAAATATTTTTGGAATGAGGGTTTGTTCTCTACACATCAGTCAAATGAATCAAGACATGATGATATAGACAAAGTTTTTATAAAGACACACAGTGTGTGCTATGATAATAATACCTGAGAACAATATATCTAAGAAAGGTTGATCCAATAAGAAAAGTCTGAAATATGGCTAGAGAAAGGAAAGTCACACATTTACATACACTTCAGGAAAGTGAGTGCTGTTGCCCAGGTGGTCAGTGCAAAGCCTTCTTACGGGGATGACCATCTCAGGTACCACATTCATATGGAGAGACCTATAAGAGGTACTAGAGAATAATACTAAAATATTTGTATCATAGGTCCCTGTGCCATTTCATTAACACAATCATAACTAAACATACCGGTAAGTATACAGCATAGTCCCACACAGAGTTTCCAGAACGGAAGATTTCACTGGACAGAGCATCTATTCTACTGTAATTATATAGAGATCTTTTGTTAACATCTGTGCTGTAGTACCGAGATGCCCCATTTCTGGGTCTTCGAGAAGCTCTTGCCTCTGGTCTTTCAAAATTCAGAGCCTGACTGTTATAAATTTTCCAAGGTTATGTCTCTCTGAAAGCCAGCCAGTCAGTTCTCCTTGTTAGATTATAAATCTTTTATTTTAAATGCTTACCATAAGCATATCTACACACATACAAGTTTGTTCAAGAAACAAGAAAACTACCATGTAATGAACATATGCTGTAGGGCAGACAATCTATACATAAAATGTTACTTAATCCTTGCAAAGGCAATTAAATATATATGTATTTTATATTTAATATGTATATATATTTTTTCCTTTTTGCTGATGAAAGAACTGAAAGGAGAAAATAAACTGACTGCCTAAGATTACACAATTTGCATGTAGTAGAGGCTGAATTTCAATCCAGATCCGCCTCACCTTAAAACCTTTTCCTTACTTCCCAAGACTTTTCACATTATGACTTCAATAATGGGCAGAAGTGATGTGCAGAACAGAAGAACCAGTTGGGGCCAGGAGACCTCAATTATGTTGAATAGTCTTTTAATTAACCTGTTATACACATTGTGCAAAACAACTTCTATAGCTCGTCAATTTTAAATCCAGGCCAGTGACTCCTGCTATAGAAAGGCGTCTACATCGTTCTGTATAAACACATTTGAAGAATGCTTATAGGATATTCAGTAATATGGGCAGACTTGTATAGGCATTTTCAAAATCAACCAGAGATGCTAAATATTTATTTTCCCAACAACTGTCTGGAAGTTATTCTGCACATAGATATTTTAGGAAATTCTGACATAGACTGAATTGACATTTTCAAGGACAATAGTGGTACTTCTGAAGGACAGCTCTATATCAACTGTTTGCTGCGTTTCCAAAGACTTTGTATATTTCATGACAGACCCACATGACTTCTATTTATAGAAATATCCTTTGTAAAAAGACTCCATTCATTATAACTTGATTTCTGGCAGAGATAAATTGTCTTACATCCTGTTTTTCCCCTTGTCCCCATTAGTAAGGAACAGAAAAAAAAAATCTTCAAAGGGACATAAGTGGGGTGTTCTAGACAAATGTCACTAACAATTCTAGTATAATTGTCACAACAAAAAGGAAACCAAAGAGGTAGTGGCGTGTAAAATTAGTTAACCTTCCACTGAATGTGTGGATACTAAATTATTTGTGGCCAGTGACACAATTTGATTTGCACATTTTAACTTGAAATATAAGTGTATCTGACTTACAGGAGAAAGCAACAAGATAATGTTGCTGCCTTTCACCTTGCTGTTTCTGAACAGAAACTAAAAGAGCTTTAGAAACTCCTTCATCATGTCAGCTCTGAAAAAATCTGCCTTACTTCCTTCTTTGACATGGTTCTGTTGGGCGTGCTGACAGTTACATTTCAGCCTTTTTTCTCTCTGCAAATTTCTACCCATCTCTCAGTGCTTTCACTCACTTAACAACTTTAGGGGGTAAAACTTTTGTTGTTACCTGAAATTATTTTCCAATGTCCGGTATGCGTAGTGGAGCCCACATTTTTAGATACAGAAGTCAAATCGAAAAGATTATAAGAAATTTCATTGGCACTAATATTGACAAGCAGTTATTGCAAGTGTAACATACGATTCTTTGATCATTTGGAAGCATTTAGGATATCTCGTCACCCACAGCAGTTTGTATCTGCTTTCTAACTTCAAAAATTCCAGAAAAAACAAGAGTTGCATTAGATAAGTCAGTGAGAACTCTATAAACTTAAATTCATGTCTTTGACCTCCCATCATGGTTGCAAACAAAAGAAATTGAACAGCTTGGCCAAAATAGATTCTTATGACTGTTTCCCAGCTTGAAAACTGTGTAGAAAATGGCTAATACATTGGCAGAATAGTGGTCTAAATACACATCTTTTTAATTAAATGACACAAAGGATTAATCCTCTCTCTAAATATAATTGATTCTATTAAATATCATCTGCCTTGTGATATTGACTCTTTATTTCATAAAAAATAAAAATTTTAAAATTGTGAATCCACATTAATATGAAGAAGAAATAACATATTATTAAATTATTTGAAGTATTGCTTAGGTCTCTGTTTTCTCTCTTTTAATCACTGTTGAAAATAAGCACTTACGGGAAGCATTAATGCTTTTACTTTAAACATTTTCACTGTCCAGGATGCAGCCCAACTCATGCCACACTCAGCGGGAACACCAGGGTTGTTAGATTGCCCTGGAGACTCATTTTTTATCTGGAGACAGTGTTTTATCAGAGAAGAATAGTGATAGTTTCTGGCTGGAGATGGACAAGAGTCCTTTAACTCCAAAGATGCTGGAGGAAACACTTGAGGCTAGACCTGTACTAGAATACTTGCAAATTCATGGTCACTGCCTTCTTTACCTGTTTGTCATCAAGCTGCATCAGATGTCAAATTACAAACAGATTTCAGGTTTGTTTTTCCCCTATATTTAAAATGAAAAGTGCCTGTCACAGAACTCTACAGGTCATATAGCTAGCACAGTCACTCCCTGTTATGCAGACTTATATTGGAAACTAAGTAATAACTTCAAGGAAAATATGTCTTAATAATAAAAGGATAAATAGTCCTGATGCATGTATCTCAAAGCAGTGATGATATTGCTATTTGAAGTAAATACTCCAAAACTTCGGGCAATTCCTTCTCCAAAACAAGGAAGGCTTTTCCAACAGGGATAAGTTGTTTAAAATTCTATTGGCTAAACACCGCACTCTAAATTTGGGTGAGGTTGGGATGCAATTATAATTATTTACCAGCCCCAGGTCCAAGAATTACTAAACCTTTCCCATAATCAATCCCGTTTTGGTGTAGCATCTCTATGATACGTACATGATATGATATGTACAAAACAAGTCATACAAGAAAAATTACAGTAAAAGTTATGTTTGCTCATTAGCTAGGCAATTGTCCCAATTGCTGATGAAGAATTTTAGTGAGTTGGCCAGGACCACGTGGAGGGCTCTTTTGTTCAAGCCTCTTTCAGCTAAAATAGGCTCAGATCAAAAAAGAGCACAGGGATTGTTCTATTCCACAGTTTCCTTCCAAACTCTACCCCAAAGTATGCCTTGCTATTGCAAAGGGAATAAAACCAGAGATTGTGCAAGAGAGGAAAGCCATGTCCTGAATGCCTGACATAGATCCAGCATAGGTTACAGATGGCTCAGTGGCCTCAGGCTTGGCTTCTATGTGTGAAAATGAGAGTCCTAGGAGAGAGACAATCTAACCATGTAGCTGTTCTGAAAGACAACTTTGCCAGATAGAATATTCTTAGTCAGCAGTTTCTTTTTTTCAGAATTTTGAATATATCATCACACTTTCTCCTGGCCCACAATTCTGCTGAGAAATCTGCTTATAGCATTACAGGGGTTTCCTTGAGTCACAAACTTCTGTTCTCTTGTGGCTTTTAAGATTCTCTCTTTGTCTTTGATTTTTGAAAGTTTTACTATAGTTTGTCCTGGATAAGATCTCTTTAAGTTGAGTTTGTTGAGTATAAGCTTCATGAACTTGGATATACAAATCTCTCTCTAGATTTGGAAGGTTCTCTGCCATGATTTCTTTAGATATGCTTTCTGCCCCTTCTTTTCTTCTCCTTCTGGGACTCTAATAATTCACAGATTGTTTCTTTTGATGGTATACCATAGATCATGTAGGCATGCGTCATATTTTTGCATTTTTTTTCTTTTTTCTCCTTTGACTAGTCCTGCCTTCTAATTCACAGATTATTTTTTCGGCTTGATCCATTTTTGTCATTGATGCTTCTGTTGCACTGTTTGTTTGTTCTTTTTCATTTCATTTGCTCTATTCTTCAGCTCCAAAATTTCTGTTTGGTTCTTATTTATGATTTTTATATCTTTGCTAGATTTCTCATTTTGTCCATGTATTATTTTACTGAGTTAATTGAATTATCTTTCTGTGTTTTCTTGTAACTCATTGAGCTTCCTTAAAACAGCTATTTTAAATTCTTTATTGGGTGACTCACAGATCTCCATATCTTTGGGATTGGATACTAAAATATTATTGTGATCCTTTGGTGTCGTCCTTGATTTTTCATGTTATTTTGAAGTCTTGCATTGCTGCCCTCACATTTGAAGTAGCAGTTACCTCCTCCAGTTTTTACAAACTGACTTCAAGCAAGAAATATCTTCCATTATCCCTGCTAGATATTCTGAGGCTTTCTCAGACTGTCTATGGCTGTGCCTCCCCATGTTTCTTGCTTCTCTTATGGCAGAATTCTTAAGCTTATATGTCGTCTATTAACCCTGCAACACACCAGGCCACGTACTAATAGCTGCAGGATGAAAGTCAAGTTTGCAGCCTCTCCCTGGCCTTCAGATCGGGACCAGTGTGTGTCCACTGGCTGTCTGCCAAAGCTAGCTCTCCATGACATTGGGAGTGCACACAGGGATCCAGCCACAGGGTGTGTGTGTATGAATGAAGTATGCAGAGTGCTGGGGGGAAGGGGGTGGCTGTGAGTTAATTGGGAAGATCCACAGGGGACACATCCCCAGGTGCTCCCGGGCAGGCTTCTTGAAGGAGACTGTGAAGCAGTCAATAGGATCTATAGTCTCTTAATGCCCTCCAAGAATCCTATCTGCCAGTCTCTCAGCTCCCTCTCCCCTCCTAGTCATGCAGGTCATGACTCAGGACACTGGAGTCAGTAAGATAAATGGGCCTCTTTGGCAATGTCCTGCACAGCCAGGAAAGCCAGGTATTCATTTACATGCTCTCACTTTCTCTGGCAGGAAAAATTACAGGTGAGAATGTCTCTCTTGACACTGAGATGTGTCCCCTTGAGGAAGAGATAATGCAGGTAATGTGAACCTATTCCTCTTACCCTCTTAAATGCATCTGAACTTACATTTTTTTTGCTCCAACACTGGGATAAAACTTCTCTGCTAGAAACCTGGAATTCCACAAAAGCTCTCATATCCACAGGTGATTGTCTTAGATAGTGTTCTCCAAGGTTCCTGGAGGGTCTAGAACTAGTTCATGGGCCTCTGCAGGATCATCAAGTGGGACTGAGGCTTGTACCTATTACCCAACGCATGGGTTGATGAGACACCTCCTACATCCCTTGGCATATGGAGTTGAAACCGACAGCTCCCACAAAGGCACTTTTGTCCATGTATGGATGCCAAATCAGTGTTGTTGAGGAGGGCATATGTGAGAGGGATATCTTATTTGTTTATGTTGTTTGACAAAATTACTTTTGAAAGTCACTGAAATCATGATAGAATTGCTAGAACCTGGGTCCTATAGGGTCAAAATCCCTTATTTTATTTATCTTTGCATTTTTCTGTGGTTATTGTTGTTCTTTTTTTAGGACAGAATAAAGAGCCAAATATAAGAAACACTCATATTCTCTCTCTTTCTTCCTTTTTAAGTAGTTACATTCAGATGTAAAATGCATATATACTGCAACACCATTATATCATCAAATCATGGAGTCATAGCAACTATTTTGTTCCTAAAAGGTCACTTGCATGTTTCTATTCCACTCCATTTTTGGTTGATTTCCCAATCTAGTTCCTAGAAGGCAATCTTATTTCCAAGTAACTATAGATTTTATTACTGTCAAAATGAATTGAGAAGGTAGAAAAGTTATCCAGAAAAATTACACTAAGAAAGGATAAAAGAGTGGTAGAGAAAGAAAAGGAAAAATAAGGGAGAAATCAACGAAGACATTAAGAATGGATTGTACTACTTTCCTACAGCTGCTCTAACAAAGCACCACAAACTGGATGCTTTAAAATAAGAGAAATTTATTCTCTCACAGTTCTGTAAGCTAGGAGTTTAAAATCAAGGTGTTAGTAGAGCCATGCTCTCTCCAAAGCCTCCAAGGAAGATCCTTCTTTCCTCTTCCAGGTTCTGGTAGCCCTATCATTCCTTGGCTTCTGGTAGCATCACTCCAATCTTTTCCTTAGTCTTCACATGGTTATCTTCACTCTGTGTCTCTGTCTTTTCCTCTTCTTATAAGGACACCAGTCATAGCTGTTTAGAAGCCCACTCTATTTCACTATGACTTTTTCTTAGCTAACTACATGTACAACGACACTATTTCCAAATAAGATGGTATTCTGAGGTACTGGAGATTAATAATTTAAGATATATTTTTGGAGAGACAATTTAACCCACAACATGAATGAAAGGAAAAAAAATGGAGGAAGGAAAAAAGGGAAACAAGGAAGGAGAGAGAATGAAGAGGGAAGGAAAGAAAGGGAAAGGGAGGCAGGTAAGCAGACAATAGGAAGGAAATATGGGAGGAAAGAAAGAAGAAAGGAAAGAAAGAAGAAAGGAAGAAAAAAGGAAGAGAGGAATAAGTTATAAAAACAAATCAGCAGCATTGTCCTTACCCATGGAGTTATGTTATTACAGAAGGAGACAATTCAGATAAGTAATGACACTATTGATATTTATCTGGTTAAGAGATTAAAAAGTAACTCAAATCAGTGGATCAAATGTATTATGCATGCCGTAGGTTTCACACAATTAATAAATTTTTGTTTACTCACTGATTACTGATTGACTTACTAATATATGGTTGAAATAAAAGGCCAGACAATGTCAAGATCTAATTAAGTAATCTTGGAAGAAGGGGAGTGAAGTTAACATTGAGATGGCATAAGTCATTCCTCTCTTCTCTCCCCATTTTTAAACAACTAATTAGACACCCATAACCAGATAAAAGTGCCTCAGTCCCTTACATCAAGGGAGCCAGGAGGTTTCTAGTTCACATGTGCATCCAAAAATAAACAAGACCTCAGAAAAGACTTCAGATTCAAGGGAGTCAGCAAACCTGCCCCACTCCCACTCACTGCAATCAGGAAAAAAAAATGGAGAGGGCAAAATTGAGCAGATGCACACAGGCAAGAGAGGACTTGCAGAAGTCCAGCCTGCCTGAGGGGAGATTCCAGCATTCCATTAGAGCAGGATAGAGAAGAGGTTGGATACATAGGAGAGGGAGGAACTCACTAAAGCCACCCCTCCCCAGGGTGATACTGCAAGGAGTTAAACTTTTGGTGGTGGTAGTAGTAACCTCTCCAGCAGAGGAGGTGGAAAGCAAATGCGGTGACTGATTGCCCAGCTCCCATAATTATGTGGGTTGTGGCTGGAGAAACCTGTTTCTTTCCAGCAGCACCTACATTCTGAGAAAGGACTTCAGTGACTGGGAGAAGGGTGTAGAAAGGGAAGGAAGCAAATAAGACTATCAAAGGACATTAAAGGAACACATTTCATGCTGTCAACTTCGGGACTTCAGCAGAAAATCTGCCTACCAACTTCTGGGAGTGGCCCAATTGAGGATCTCCCCAGTGGGCCTATAAGCACACACAAAGCCCCAAGTGCTAAACCCACCCCCCCCAACTCTGCTGCAGGCTCTTTGTGCACACACCTGAGTGCATTCACAAGTGTAGATCTGGTAGACATGGAGGATTCTTGGATAATAGGCCAAAACTGGTGGGCAAAGGAAAAACCACAAACTTTAATCATAGTGCCACATTCTCAATACAAAAGAAAGGTTTCTAATAGCCAAACTGTTAAACTATAAGAACCAAAGAAGATATAAAAGTTTAGTTAAGGAGGATTCTGCTACTTCAACTGTGAAAGCAGAAGCACATACCTACAAACTCTATGAAAAATCAAGAAAATGTGGTATCACAAAAAGAAATGATAATTCCATAGCAACCAAATTCAAAGACATGGAATATTATGATTTAACTGATAAAGAATTCAAAATAGCTGTTAGGAAGAAACTCAACAAGTTATAAGAAAACTCATAAAGGCAATTCAGTCAAATCAGAAATAAAGTTAATAAACAGAAGGGGTTCTTCACCAAAGAGACTGAAATTATAAGAAAGAACCAAACAGAACTTCTGGATCTGACGAATTCAATAAGTGAGATGAAGAATGCAATAGAGAGCACAGGTAAAGATGCAGACCAGATGGAGGAAAGAATAAATGACTTTGGAGAACAGGCATATAGAAATAATTCAGTTAGAGAGGAGAAATAAGTAAGATTTTTAAAAAGTGAAGAACCCTAGTAGAGTTATCAGATTCTATTAGAACAGAAAATATTGGAGTAACTGGTGTTCAAGAAGAAGAGAGGGAGAAGGCAGCAGAGAGTTTATTTAAAGAAATAATACTTGAGAAGTTCCCAAGCCTGGAGAAGGATTTGGACATAAAAGTTTATGAAGCTAATAGAACATCCTATTATCTTAATGCAGAAAGACCTTCTCCAAGACATTATAGTGAAACTGTCAAAAATCAATGATAAAAAAATCTTAAACGCAGCTAGGGAAAAAAAGATAGTAACCTACAGAAGAACCTTCATTAAGCTATCAACGGATTTCTCAGCAGACTCTCTACAAGTCAGAAGAGAGTGGAGTGACATATTCAAAGTGTCGAAAGATAAAAATTGTCAGTCAAGACTACTGTATTCAGCAAAGATATTCTTCAGATATGAAGGAGAAATAAAGACTTTCTCAGACAAACAAAAGCTGAGGGAGTTCACCACCACTAGACTTGCCTTGCAAGAAATGTTGAAAGGAGCTCTTCAAGCTGAAATGGAAAGATGCTAATCTGTAACATGAAAACATATGAAAATACACAACATGAAATTTCTAAAAATCTTATATTTGTATTTGTATGGAAATATGTATGGAAATATGTTAATATAAATGTTTCAGACATTACATGAAATTTCTAAAAATCTTATATGTTCTGGTATAATGTTATAAGTCATAATCCTAGTTATTACTTTAAAATGTATAGCTCAGCAATAACTAATTTTCTTGTCAACTGCATTATTGTGAACTTTCATCAAATCTTTTACCGTGGTCATTTTTAAGTCTTTTGTCATTTACAGACAGTTCTGGGTGTACTCTGATGATTTTGCAAATATGTTCCTATAAAAGGGTTTCATCTTCAAGAAATTCATGGAAAAGACTCTGACAAGTACAGGTTTCTGGTAACTGACTGTACTGCTGAATTGAATGAATAAGCATTTTCAGAACTCTGATGAAAAACTGATGGACTCATAAAAGTGCTAACAAAAGATCAAGATAAAAAAAAACAACAATTAATTACAGGGGACTGAGTGAACTGATGAGGATGAGTATAATTTTTGTGACTTTCTGTCTGAATTAAAAAAAAAAAAAAATCCCACAAGGACTCACAGGCAAAGAATATACAAATCAATTTTCACTGCAAAGTAAAGGAGCTGTTACAGTGGAGGATTACTGGACTGAATGTCAATATTATGACATAGTGTGAGTGTGTTTCATGTTTGGTAATTGCAATCATTGTTGCTTTTGTTGTGGTCATCCATGTAAAAAAAAAAAAAAAAAAGCCACAGAGTGGCAGGATGAAAAAAAACCCCAACTACATGCTGCATACAGGAGATGGATTTCGGCTCTAAGGACACACATAGGCTCCAAGTGAAGGGATGGAAGAAAATATTCCATACAGGTGAAAACAAAAGAAAGTGGGATTAGACATACTTATATCAGACAAAATAGACTTACAGTCAAAATTGTAACAAAAGTCAAAAAAGATCATTATATAAATGAATACATTAAGATGATATAAAAATTGTTAATATATATGCACCTAACATCCAAGCACCTAAATATATTAAGAAACCACTAAGATCTAAAGGGAGAAATAGACAATAATACAACAGTAGTAAGGGACGTCAATATCCCACTGTCAGTAATGGATAGATCACCCAGACAGAAAATCAACAAGGGAATGTTGGAACTGAACCATACTTTAGGACAAATGACTTAAAAGACATATATAGAACATTCCAACCAATAACAGCAGAGTAAACATTCTTTTCAAGTGCACATAGAACATTCTCCAGGACAGATCGTATGATAGGACCCAAAACAAGTGTTAGCAAATTTAAGAAGATTGAAATCATACCAGCTATCTTTTTATGACCACAATGGTATAAAACTGAAAATCAGCAATAGGAGGAAAGCTGGAAAATCTGTAAATATGTGGACACTAAACAAGACACCTCTGAACAACCAATGGGTCAAGAAAGAAATCAAATGGGAAGTAAAAAACTGTCTTAAATGAAAATGGAAACACAACATACCAAATGTTATGGGGTGCTGTAAAAGAAGTACTGAGAGGAAGGTTTATAGCAAAAACACATATATTATAAAATTAGAAGGATCTCAAATAAACCACCTAACTGTATATTTTAAGAAACTTGGAAAACAACAACAACAAATTAAGCCCAAAGTTAGCAGAAAGAAGGAAATAATAAAGATCATAGAAGAAAGAAATAAAATAAAGACCATAAAAACAATAGAAAGGATCAACAAAACTGAGGTTTTTTTTTTCAAAAAGGTAAACAAAATTTACAAACCTTTAGCTAGATTGAGAAAAAAAAACCCAAATATATAAAATTAGAAATGAAAGAGGAGACATTACAACTGATACTACAAGAATACATAGGATCATAAGAGACAAACATGAACAATTATATGGAACAAATTAAATAACCTAGTAGAAATGGATAAATTCCTAGAAACACACAAGACTTAGACTGAATCAGGAAGAAATAGAAAATCTGTATGGACCAATGATGAGTAAAGATATTGAATCAGTAGTCAAAAATCTCCCACCACAGAAAACCCAGGACCAGAGAGCTTCACTGGTGAATTATTTCAAACATTTAAAAAGAATTAATCTCAATCTCATTTAAAATCTTTCAAAAAACTAAAGAAGAGGGAAAACTTCTAAACTCATTTTACAAGCCAGCATTATCCTGATATCAAAATCAGACAAGAATACTACAAGAAAAGAAAACTATAGACCAATATCCCTGAAGAATAGAGGTGTAAAAATTCTCAACAAAATATTAGCAAATCAAATTAAAGGACACCTTGAAAGGATTAAACACCATTGGCCAACTTAAATTTATCCCTGAGATGCAAGGATGGTTCCACATATGCAAATCAAGAAATGTAATACATCACATTAATAAAATAAAAGATAAAAATCACACAATCATCCCACAGATGCAGGAAAAGCATTTGACAAAATACAACATTCTTTCACGATTTAAAAAAAAGAACAACTCTCAAGAGATTGGGTATAGAAAGATACCTCAACATAATAAAGACCATATACAACAAACCCACAGCGAACATTTACTCAATGAAAAATTGAAAGCTTTTCCTCTAAGATCAGAAATAAGACAAGGGTGTCCTTTCTCACCATCCTTATTCAATATAGTACTGGAAGTACTAGCTAGAGCAATTACACAAAGAAATAAAAGGCATCCAAATCAGAAAAGAAGTAAAATTGCTGCTATTTGCATATGATATGATTTTGTATATAGAGAATCCCAAAGACTCAATTAAAAACTGTTAGAACTAACCAACAAATTCAGTAAATTGTAGGATGTAAAATCAACATACAGAAATCAGTTGCAGTTCTTATACACTAATATTAAAACATCTGAAAAAAATAAAGAAAACAATCTCATTCACAATAGGATCAAAAACAACAAAATACCCAGGAATATGTTTAACAAAGGAAATGAAAAATTTGTACAATGAAAACTACAAGACTTTTAAAACTGAAATCAAAGAAGACATAAACAAGTGAAAAGACATCCATGTTCATAGATCAGAAGAATTAATATTGTTTGTGTCCATTTTACCCAAAGCCATCTATAGATTCAATGCAATTCCTATCAAATTTCCAATGGCATTGTTCACAGAAATAGAAAACACAATGCTAAAATTGGTATGGAAACACAAAGACCCTGAATAGCCAAAGCAATACTGAGAAAGGAGAAGCCAGAGGTATCACACTTACAGATTTAAAATTTTACTACAAAGCTATAGTAATTAAAACAGTATGGTACTGGCATAAAAAGACACATAGACCAATGGAATAGAATAGAGGGCCCAGAAGTAAACTGAAGAATATATGGTCACCTAATATTTGACAAGGGAGACAAGAACACCGAATGAAGAAAAGAGTCTCTTCAACAAATGATATTGGGAAAACTGGATAACATGTGTAGTAACAACAAAATCGGAACCCTACCTCATTACTCACAAAAATTAACTTGAAATAGATCAAAGACTTAACATAAGACCTAGTCCCATAAAACTCCCAGAAGAGAATGTAGGGAAGAAACTTCTTGACATGGGTTTTGGCAAGGATTTTTTTGGATCCGACACTAAGAGTACAACTAACCAAAGCAAATTCAACAAATGGGATTTCATCAGACTTAAAAGCTTCTGCACAGAAAAAGAAACAACCAATAAAATGAAAAGATGACTAACAGAATGGGAGGTCATTTTTACAAACCGTATATTAACTAAGGGGTTAATATCCAAAATGTATAAAGAACTCATACAACTCAATAATAAAAAAGGAATAATCTGATAAAAAATGAGTAGAGGAACTAAATAGCCATTTTTCCAAAGAAGACATACAAATGGCCAACAGGTACATGAAAAGATGCTCAATATCACCAATCATCAGAGAAATGCAAATCAAAACCACGATGAGATATCACCCTTCAATTGTTAGAATGGCTATCTTCAAGGAGACAAGTGATAACAAGTGTTGGCAAGGATGTAGAGAAAAAAGAACTCCTGTACACTGTTGGTGGGAAAATAGATTGGTTCATCCATCATTGTAAACAATATGGAGCTTCCTCAAAAATTTAAAAATAGAACTGCCATATCATCCAGCAATCCCACTTAGTCTATATCCACCAAATCAAAATAGGTTATCAAAGAAAAATATCTATTCCCATGTTTATTGCAGCATTACTTACAATAGCCAAGATATAGAAACCTGGAAACAACCTAAGTACCCATCAATAGATGAATGGATAAAATATATATATACATATACACAATGGGGTATTAGTCATGGGAAACAAGGAAATCTTACCTTTGTGATAAAATGGATGACTTTGAGGACGTTATGCTGAGGTAGATGTCAGACAGAGAGAGACAAATATCGTATGATATCACTTATATGTAGAATCTTAAAAAGCCAAACTTGTAAAAGCAGAGAATGAAATGGTGGTTACCAGGGGATGGAGGTTGGGAGGATAGGACAGGTGTTGTGTGAGGGTACAAACTTGCAGTGAGTAGTAAATAAGTCCTAGAGATCTAATGCACTGTGTAGTGATTCTAGGCAACAATATTGTGTTATAATCATCAAACTTGCTATGAGACTAGACCTTAATTATTCTAACCACTAAAAAGAGATTATAATTATGTAACATGATAGAAGTGCTAATTATCACTACAATGGCAATCATATTAGAATATATAAATGTATCAAATTAACATGCACACTTTAAATTTACATAATGTTATATATCAAATACTCTTCAATTAAAAAGGACAAAAAAGAAATCTTGGGAGAATAAATATTACTTTAAAAATTGTGTGTAATTGAATTTATAGTAATCAGTACCAGAAACTAACTTTCTCTCTTTTCCTCTGCTCTCCTTTTTTTCTCTCTCTCTTCTCTTTCCATCTCTTATCTTAGGAACAAAAAAGTAACAAGTAACTCTTCTCTGTAATATGTATTTGGGGATATGTATCCTGTAAGGTTAGCATACCTGCCTCTTTCACACTTTATAGTCCACTTGCTTGGTTGTCAACAAAAGACACAGTCTCCTCATCTAAATATCACAGTAAGGTAAATATAATGAAGTAAAATATGAATAATATAGATGATATAATTTGGGGAAGATCAAAGGAGGAAGAAATCATTTTTGAGATTTGTGATGAGAATAATAGGCTCAAAATAATATGCAATAATATGTGGGAAGTATCATAGAAGATTGATCTGGAAAAGCTTCATGATAGAGATAGAATTTTAAGTGTGTAGGATTTGTACAGGTCTATTTGTAAGCCGTATGGATGGAAAGTCCCCACAGGTTCTCAAGAGTGGGTACAGCCCCACACATGTTCAAGACTTCCAGCCTTGCTCTCTGCTCTTTTGGTTTTGGCTATATATTTATAACTTTAACTAGTTGTAAATTATAGTAATAGAAGACTTTCAAAGGTCTGGTGGGGTTTTAAGCAGTCCATTCTCTAAGAACAATGCCTTCCAATAAGCCTTCTATCCAAGACAATAAGGAAAAGCACCTGTCGTATAATAACTTTATGGTTTTGTGGTCTTGAGTACAGCAGCCTAAATACATCTCGTGATGTGCCCCAGGTGCACTATCATGGTCCTATGAGACTTACTGGCTACCCATCCACTGCCACTTGGCTCCAAGTTTGACTGTGTAAATTAGGGATCTCTGCAACTTCTCTCTGTCCCTGCTGTCAGGACATCACTTTTCTAGTACCCTCTATTAGCCAAAGACACTAAAACTCTTCTGCCTTTAGTCCCTAGTTCTAGCAATATATTGTTCCCTAGATCTTGGTCATTTAGAAAGAGTTCATATGTATGGAACCTCTGCCTTCGTAGGTTCATGAGTCTAAAATGTTTTAACCTATTTGAAAAGTTGTCCTGTCTCCATGTCTTATTATCTCTCTGTTCTTTGGTTCATCAGGCAGGTAAAGTTGCTGAGTTACAGATAAGAAGCTGATTCTTCCTAGTCTTAAACTTTAGCTGATTTTTTTTCAGATTTTTGAGGTATAATTAACTTACAATAAAGTACATATATGTAAAGTATATATTTTAATGAAATTTGGCATACATAAATATCCATAAAACAATCATTGCAATAAAGGTAATAAACCTATATATTTACCCCTAAAGTTTCCTCATGTCCTTTTTTTAAATTGAAATATAGTTGATTTACAATATAGTAACTCATGTCTTTTTGGAATCTCTCCTTCCAATCTCTCCTCATCAATGTCTATCCCTTATTCTCCGGGCAATGCTGATCTGCTTGCTCTCTCTCACTGTAGATTCCTTTTAATTTTCTAGTAATTTATATAAATGAAATTATGTAGTATATACATTTTTGGTGGGATTTGTCTTCTTTCACATGACATCATTATTTTGAGATTCATCTATGTTATTGTATATATCAACAGTTCATTCCTTTTTGTTATTGAGTATTTTCCATACCACCATGGATATAGAAAGATTTGTTGATCCGTTTACCCATTGATAATATTTGGGTTGTTTCTAGTTTTTGGCTATTACAATTAAAGCTGGCATAAACATTCATGTACAAGTCTTTGCATAAGCATATATTTTTATTTTCATTTGGTAAATACCTAGAGGTGAAATGGCTAGGTTTTAAGGAAGGTGTATGTTTAATTTTAAGAAACTTCTTAATTATTTTCCAGATTGATTGTACTACTTTACATCTACCAACTTGCATTGCATTCTAGCCAATACACAATATGTTCAGTTAATTTAATTTCAGCTCTCTAGTGGTAATGTACTTGTATCCCATTGTGGTTTTAATTTAGCCTCATTTTTAAAGTTTTCATAACTCAATGGAGACAGAGGGAGGTGAAATAATTCTGGAAGGGAAGAAGCTAAGAGAAGAGAAGAGAAGGGAAGGTACAGAATCAAATATGTAAAGAAATGGGTAAATAGTACATACACAATTTTAAATGGTTTTATTTTAAAAGTAACTGCCAGTGGGGAGGTAGAAATTTACAATATTGAGTATTAGCATTATCCCTACAAATCAGGAAAGAATTTAAAGTCTGTACAGTTGACCCTTGAATAACACAAATTTGAACTGTGTGGGTTCACTTATACGTGGATTTTTTCAATAAATACTTACTGTAGTTCTACACGATCTGTGGTTGGTTGAATCCGTGGATACAGAACAGCGGATTAGGAAGGCTACCATGGATTTTCCATAGCACAGAGGGCCAGTGTCCCTAGCCCCTCAATGTGTGCAAGGGTCAACTGCATATGGGAAAACAGCATAATAATAATAGTGGTGTTAGATAGACTATCGACAGGTTTTCAGTACTGGTGGCCAAAAGAGTTGAAGAAAGATAAACTACAGTAATTGCAATATTCCAGGGGGCAGTTAATGAGAAAAAGATGGGGGTGGTAATAATAAAAAGAAAAAAATTTCATCAATGAAGACTTCCAGTGTTTGGTAACTGACTAGAAAGAGTGTGGGTTATGGTTTTCAGTTTGTGCTCTTTGTACTTGTTAGTGTTTTTTTTTTTTTTTTTTTGCATCTTTCACAATAAGCATGTGTCATTTTCTCCCAAAGAGTTATGAAACAAAAAAATGAAGATTTACATTTAAATACACAATATTAATCTGCAGTTGTTTAGGCAATAATATGATGATGGACCGGCTGGCAGCGGGGTAGAATGTGATCATGGGGCGCTGCCTTTCTGCCTGGGTTGGAGCTGAACTGAGGCTTCATGGTTCATCTCTCTGAGCTTTCATTTTGAGCTTCCATTCCCGAATCCCCTTCCTCTCAGAGGGCCTGCCCCTGTGCTTTGTGAGCATTTACAGCCTTATTCTTAGCATTTCAGAGAAATGAATTGTAAATTCTCAAGGACTTCATGCCTTCCAGCCTGGCAGCACTTCCCCAGGGTGTAAGTGCTGAGATTTTCAACAGTTTTGCATGTCAAAAATTAGTAACCATCTATATCTGGAGTGTTTGAAAGCCTGTGGCTTCCTGTCTCTCAGCACTGCAGCAGAAAGTTTGAGCTGAGCAGAAATTAAACAGAGGCAGGGTCTTCTGTTGGCTTGATCTATGGGACGAATTTGGCTGAAAAGACTTGGTCTTTGACAATGAAGTTCCTGGAATTGGTATCTCAATGCTCAAAAGCACAGAAAAGAAGACAGGATTAATAGCACAAACCCCTAGCCAGTGTTTCCAGAGCACCTAATGAACCTTGAAGCCATTGTTTAGTCAGCTGAGATGCTGAAATATGAGAGTCTGTTTTAACACCATGACTGAGGCAGCATTCAGCACCAATCACATGTCACATCAGCGGGGGAGGGAGAAAGTGCTGGGAGTTTTTAAACTTGAAGTCCTATCAATGCTGCTAGAAGAGACCAAGCTACAATTAGGAGAAAGGCATGTCTGTAGGGCATGCAAGTGGAGACGGAACACACGCTGACACCTGGGGAATTCTGTATGAGAAATTCCAGTGGGATAATGGCACACGTAACGCTTTGCAAGTGCATTGAGGCAAAGTATTAAGCAGTGTGATCTACTTGTGAATTGTTGGTTATTACCTTCATCCAAAAACCTAGCCACAAAGAAGAGACAAGTGCTTTCAAAGACAAGATTGTGAATGTAAAAGTACATTTTGGGTACCTATTTTTGATGTTTCCATTAGGGCGGGTGACTGTCACGCACAACCTGGTGAATTTCCAATTCACACTTACATCTACAGAAACTACATATGGTTTCTTTTAGTTCAGAAAGCCCTTCTTCCTAATGTGAGAAATATTAGTGAAAGTGCCACAGTCTGAAATAATGTTAGCAGTACAGCAACACCATGGCGAGAGGGTGGGTACCAACACCAATTTTGGCCTTTTTGGTCAAATACATACAGATTTTAATCATTAGTAATGGCATACCTGTTAAAACTAGTCTTGTATCATATTCATTATTATATTTCACCAGAAAAACATTTAATGATTTCCTTGATTTTAGTTAGAAGTGGGGACCACATATTTAGGAAAGAGAGCTAGACATGTAAGCTCTAAGTCTAAAGGTGAATCCTAATTTTTTTTCACTTCAGAAGCTTTTATCACTTGAATTTGGACATGAAGCTCTCACTGGTTGAATCTCCATTTTCTTACCTAAAAATGAGGTTATAAAACATATTTTAGAGCAAATCATTAATAATTATTAATAATAATTTATCTACCGCTGTGTTTGATAAATATCTGGCATGGGTGATTGACTCATTCCAATCTGAACAGGAATTTTGCCTAAAATGACCTTTAGCCTGGTTCTGATTTGAAAAAAGATGTAAAGGGAGAGACTTTAGCCAAAAAAGAAACTTTCACTTCTATATCTCAGGGAAGGGCTACAGATGGGGCTAGAGAAGGAAATGCAAACAAATTTGATTTCACCAATTGCCTGTAGCCTGTTGCTTCCTGCCTTCTTAGTTGTCTTCTAGACCCATTTCCGGACAGATTTATGTAACCGTGATGAAGTGTCTGCTTCTGCTGGGTCGCATGGGTAAGACAGTTTTCTTGTAGGATATACCTTCAAAGAAGAGCTTACTGTTCCATATATCTAGATGCCATAGAATTCTTACTTTTTAGTAGAGTATAATTCTTTGTAATTAGACTTTCAGTTCTGTGTAAGAGAGTAACCACTTTTGCCTCTTTCAACGTGTAGTTACTGCAACCACACGTAGACACTGAGAACATATAACGGGGCACGTTCCTTTCGGAACTGTGCTTAGGCAAGTTTCTTAACCTCTCATAGATGGCTTGGCTGAACTACCTTACAAGGCCTCTATGGGAACCCCACAGGATAAATATGTGAGAGTGACTTGAACTGTACAAAGTGCCAGAAGGGTAGGGAGCATTATTAAAGAACCTTTCTTTATTAGATTTGCAAGTCATGTTTGCTTTTTCTTCTTGCTCAATAATTAACTGTCCAGGAGTGTTTTCCTTATCTTTATAGGACTTATCTTTCCACTTCTGCTTATGTGGAATAGTTACCAAAAAACTTTTGTATTTGTGAAGAAGACCCTGTGACTCTAATGCACCTGGGCATTTGTTTTGTACTTGGCATATGAAGTAACTAGCAACGCGAGGCAATCAAAAATGATTTAGTGTAAATTGTTTCAGAAACTGATAGATCACTATTCATCTTCCTGTTTCCACTTGTTGTAGATATGTAATACAAAGGAGAGCAAATTCCCTTTCAGATTAATGAAAGTGGCAACAGAGATTCTAATTTCCCAAGTGAAACACTTTTTACACAGAGGTAGCTTTGGGAGACAGGTCTGAAGCTCATTAAACTTGCTGTGTGTTATACATGGACAACCTAATTCAATTCCCATAGAAACAGGCAAATAGGCCGTCAATGTAAATTAAATCCAAAAGTAAACAAGTGTCACCGTGGCACTATATTACATGAGCATTTATCTCATAAATGGAAAAGTGAATTAAACTGTTAATTTCAACAGCGATTTTAGAAAAACAAGTCCCAAACTGTAGGAGTCAAAAAGAGAAGAGTGTTTTTCTTCATGTGAGTTACAATATTCTCCTTCTGAGGTTCACATTTTGCTTGCAACCTTCCCTTTTAAAACCAGATTTTCCTTAATTTCCATTTTGTCTTCACTTAAAGTTTCTAATTTAGCTTTGGACCCCCAGGGTGACCTTCCCCAAACCATTCTCCTCACCATGATCAGTGATGCACAACATATTCCACTGTCACCCCCCTTCTCCAGTATTTCACAGCTCCTTAAAGCCTAAAGCCTTCACAATAAAAGCCTAAAAACGTGGTGCACACAAGCATGAGCGTGACTGAGCACCATCTCAATGTCCCCTCGCCCCCCTCTCACATCTCTGCCTACTCTATCCTTCCACCGTCAGACATAGAGGGGATGGACACACATTTCATCACACTGAGCAACTTAAAATTCTTTGATTTGTGCCACTAAGTCTTTTTTCACTGGGAACCTTTGTCTGGGATTGTGTGCCTAGTTCCCTTTTAAAACTAGAGTACAGTGTTTTATCTTTCAAGATTTAAGTAGTCTGTGCTGCCTTGATCATGAAGCTTTCCTCCATGAAGTCATTGACCTGCACTGTGGCCCCTCTGCTCCCAGTGCAGGATTGGGTCACAGAGCTGTTAGACGGCTTCAAGACTGTCTTCCTCATCACCCTTCTATCTTCCTGATGGAAGCGTAGTGCATCTTGCTCATCTTTGTTTTTACTAATATCAAGCACCACGCCTGCCACAGAGTATATGCTCAGGAATTATTCAATAATTTTTTTAATTGAATGAATGAAAGCTGATAAATAAGAGGAAGGTAATAATAGATCTTTACTTTCAGTCTATAGGCTCTTAATCTCCAAAGTAAGCTTTTCATTTCTTCTTTTTTTTTTTTTTAATTAATTTATTTATTTATTTTTGGCTGTGTTGGGTCTTCGTTTCTGTGCGAGGGCTTTCTCTAGTTGCGGCAAGCGGGGGCCACTCTTCATCGCGGTGCGCGGGCCTCTCACTATCGCGGCCTCTCTTGTTGCGGAGCACTAAGCCATCTAATTTTAAGTAAAGGTATTATTGTCAGTATTTCTCCAATCAGTAACAGAAAGAAAAATCAAGTTGCACTGAGAATTCACAACACTGCTCTCTCCATCTTCCTTTGTGGGACAACTGTCTGACTTGTCTCATGTAAAAGCCCCCCAAACTATGAAAACTCCTTTATGTAGGTGACCACTGGCCTTCTAGAAGATATCTGTGTTACATCAAGCCAGGCTTTGTAAGAACTAAAATAATCTGGACAAGTATTTAACAGCTGCCCAAGGAAGCCTAGAATAGGTTTTTTATATTAGAGAGTTAATTCAGCCTGGGAATTTAGATGGAATAAATGCATCTTCACCTTCTTTTGCCTCAGAAAAGTGTTCCTAAAATTCTTGTTTGTTTTGTTCTATTGTTTTTAACAAATGGATATAGCAGAGAAGATGAGAAAGTGAGAAAAGTCTTCCATAAAGCAAAGAATACTTTTGTAAATATTCATCTTCAGATAGTTTGCATTAAGGTAGCTACATCTCCAGGAGGTGGTCCCTTACAATTAATTTGATCCATCATCACCAACCAGTTTCTCATTTTGTCAACTCATGGATTATAGAAATCTGTATGCACTGCCTTCTTTCACCTTATAAACTACAGACTGTATGTCAATTTTATGTTAGTGCTGTTCCAACTATTAATAAATCATTAACTAAGGCACTAATCCTACTCTATAGACTTCTTGCTTTATATATGAGTCACATAACTGCTACTCGATAAATGTCAGTGGGTTTGAGTCTTTTTTGATTTTCATGTTAATATAGTTAATCTTTTCGACCCAAATATGGAAAAGATATGATGCCTTCCACAGTGAGATTTGACCAAGTAAGTTATGGGACTGTTAAGGAATAGTGTGCAAGGTGGTTTACGACAATATCATAGGGGGAGAGGAGCAAAATGAGAATTTGGATAAGCAAGCTAACCAGTGCCACTGAAATCATACAATTCAGACAGGGACCTATTCCACCTCTGCAAAGTCCAGTTGTTAAACTTTAAAAAAATCATCATATGTAATAATTCAAATCTTAATCTCAGTTTATCCCACAATAAACTATCCCTATAGCCAGCAAGTCCAAGCAGCCATGTGTTTTCCAAATGGTGGCATGTCTTGTGAAAAGAAGTTTCTTTCCCTTGGACCAATATTGCATACCAACCAGCTCACATGAGAGGGCAGTTGGGCTCCTTAGGAAGTGTCTAGAGGAGCTCCAGAAACACTTCATCCTGAATCTGCCAACCTCCATTGTTGGTAGATTGACACTGACAAAAATGGCATCCACAACCTGGACAACATTTCCTTCCCTAAACAGAGCTCCTGATGTCATGTACCCCCTTTCACTTGCCAGGGAACTTTTTTTGATGGGGTCCTTTACTTTTTTCTACTCTTTTGATGGGCTCCTTTGATAGATGGTTAATTCAGAAAAAAGCTGAATATGAATAAATTGAAAAGAAGGTCTCTTGGAAGCAGCCTTTCTGCTAGAGTAGAAATTGGGTAATATAGAAGATCTTTCTTAAACTGGTCAAATAATTTCATAAAATGTCTGTGAAGTCAGTTTAACAAAAATCCTTTAACTCACATTGGAGTAAGTTGAAGAGTTAATGACTCTAAGATTAACTTCAAATGCTGGTTTCAGCTTGTGATTCAGGGCCTGGCTCATTGCAGAAAGTTGGCATCTTCTCATTAGGAGCGGGCTTGGTGCAGCAGAGCTCAGTGCCTGTGGCTGTCATGTCTGCAATCTGTCTGGTGGAGTGACATATGCTGGGCCTCAGGTGAATCACATTAGGTAATTCACAGAAACTGCTGAGAGCAAGAGAAATGATTACTGTCTTTTAGGATTTGTCAAAGTAAGGAATACAAATTTCAATGTCTTATAATAATTTTAGAACAAAAAATACCAGTGCAACTATTTCCATCCATTTGTTCATGGAGGCTGAAATGTCAGTTTTTAGCTCCTGATTTACATCTTTCATGAAGTTTTGTGACTGACTTGGGCCACCCTTCTCCAGTTCCCCCTATCAACTGTTCCATTCAGTCTGGGCAGAGGCTATTGGATATTTCTGTTTAATTGTTTGATAGACTATATTATTTTAACAAAGAGATGATAACTTTCTCCTGGATCATAATTAGGTGTTAAAGCCCTATGTTCACAGAGATAGACCTGTACTTTATATATCTTTATGTCTCCTAAACATAACACAATTCCTGGACCTCCAGGAGGTCCCCTAGCATTTCAAGGGAAGCCCAAGAAGTCTAATTCCTGGTGCCAAAAGATTGATTTCCTTTTTGATCAAACTCTACTCAGTCTCCCTTAAACTCTTTTTCTATGGGGCTTCCACTTTTGGACTTCTATGTTCATCTCTGCATTGCTCAATTTTTGCAAAATACCTGTTATTTTTTTTAGCTAGAATTTTCTCATCCTCCATATCTGATCACCCTCAATATGTAATCGAGTCCTTAACGTCCACCATCACCTGGGTGGTGTTGAGACAGGAGGGAAGGGGGCAGAACACAACTTTTAAAAGAATTATAGAGTCATTGAGGATACGACATAAACTGGTTAGAGCCAACTAGGCTCAAGATGGTGGAAGATTCGACCTCCAGGAGACCTTGAGCCTCATTATATGCTCATTTTAATACATTAGCTGAATGACACACCCACAGACACCACGACAGTTCTGAGGCCAACCATAAAAGACCAAAAAGTGGGTGGTGGCCCAATTCCTGGAAATCATCACCCCTTCCCTGAAATAGTTGGAATAATCCTCCAATTCATTAGCCTATGAAATTACCCAGCCCATGAAAACTAACCACCCTATATTTCAGCACCTTTCGTCTTCTGAGAAGGCCCACACTCCGTCTGTGGTGTGTTTCTCCCAAGGCTGCCCTCGCCCTTTGAGATAGACTGCATTCTGCCCATGGAAGGTGTATCTCTGCTTTCACTTCACTATGGCTCGCTCTTGAGTTCTTTACTGCATGAAGCCAAGGACCCTCACTTGGTGGCCTGTCCCAGGGACTCACCCGAGACCTGGGACATGACCATCCTCTCACGCCCCATTTTCCTGCAACCTCTTTACAAAGGTTATTAATAAATCTACTTCTTGCCTATCACTTTGTCTCTCGCTGAATTCCTTCTGTGCTGAGATGCAAAGAACCTGAACTTTATTAAGTCCTGAGACAAGGTGTGCAGTTTCAGCTGGGAGATGGTAGATTTGAGTGCCCTTCTAAGCCAGAAATTGTGGGTTCAGGTCCCATCTGAGGTGTGATTTGGTTTGAGTCCCAATCTGAGGTGTGAGGTTTCAGTGTTCGATCACCCTGATCTGCCTTCAGAAAGAATTCTGTTAGGTTGGTTTAGCCAGAATCCCCCCCAAACCACTGGTGTGTCCTCTTAGTAATTCTCTGTCCATTGACTTCTACCCTGCTCTTTGGATATATATTCCCTTTTGCCCATTTATATTTGGAATTGAGCCCAGTTCTATAATGAGGTCTCTTTTCCCCTATTACAATAGTTCTGAACAATATTGGCTTTTACCACCTTAACTAGTGTTCAACTTTGATATTATTTAACACTGGTAAAGATAAGGGGCAGCCTTACGAAGATTTTTCTAATAGAATAAAAATGCCAGGCATAAGAACTAACTATATGGAGTTTGATAGGAGCTGGTGATTTCTCTGAATATTTACTCCCTTCTCAACTTGATTTAGCAATTGCTGAGCCTCATAAGAGATGGAGAGATAGGAGATTGCTGGTGGCTTGTAATTAGTGTCTATATCCACCACAATTTTGGAAACTGAAAATAGACATTAAGCCAAAGAATAACACCTGTTCTTCATGTGAGCAAGAAGGCTGAGGAAGAGAATATGTGCTGCACTTAGATAAAGGCCATTTATAATGAGGATGTAGACTGCTCAGAGGGTGTCGTTTTAAATATGGGTTCTTCTATTGTACTTGTGAAGTACAATTTGAAAATAATTGTGTAAAGTAAATGTCTCCTTAATTTCCCTTTGCCTTCAGTCATTTAATAAATTAAGAAATAATTATTAAATAATTACTCCTATTTTAAGTGTTGAAGGGACATAAAAATGATTCATAGAACTTAACTTTCACTATTTAAAAATTTTTCACCATCAACAGTTTGAAAGCAATACTTAGCCTATCAGATCCAAATTATCAAAAACCCCAGGTTGCTTTAGTCCATTTGAGCTGCTATACTATACTAAAAATACTATAAACTGTCTGGCTTATTAACAACAAATATTTATTTCTCGCAATTCTGGAGACTGATTTAGTTCAAGATTGTGGCACTGGCAGATACAGTGTCTGGTGAGAGTCTGCTTCCTCATAGATGGCTGTCTTTTCATGGTAACTTCACATGGCAGAAGTGGCAAGCTAGCTTTTTAGGTCAGTTTTATGAGGGCATTAATGGCAACCTTGAGATCTCCACCCTCATGATCTAATCATCTCCCAAAGACCCCCATCTAATATTATCATCCTGGGGGTTAGGATTTCAACATATGTATTTGGAGGGACACAAACATTCAGACCATAACACAGATCAATAGTTTCCTAATCAGTAGGTCTATGATCCTCTTCTCAGGCCATTTTTTTTAAACCTAGGAAAGAGAAAGTATTAATAGAATGCATATTTTGTAATACTTGTTGCTTGGCAGGGCCATTGTTCTTGTTCTCTTTAAGGAAACACTTAAATAAGTGCAAGGTATGCCTCAGGGTGCCATTTACAGGTTTCGTTAGGGTAAACTGATATATTAACATTTGTGTAAGAGATACCATGATATTCTTTTGTCAGAAAATCCCCTTTCTATAGATAGCCCAAGGCATTACTTTGTGAGATGTATTCCCTTCAAAAGCATGTCAGTCTAGAATTAGATAATCCATATTTGGTGCATGTTACAAATATGATGGAAAAATGAGTAAAAGCAGATGCTATTGCTGTGGAGACACACACCTGCAAGTAAGAAAAAATTAATTGCAGCATGCAGATAAAATACATAAAATATATTTATCTCTAACACTCCCTGCATGTAAATTACTGCAAATCTATGAAGACAATCTTGTATATTAGTACAGAGATTAGGAAAACATCTCTGCATTTTAGAGTTGTCTGAGCATGGGATAGAATTTATGATATTCCCTTTATATACTGGAATTTTTCCAATTAATTTCCATACTTTTAAGAATTTTCACTGACATATGCTATACAATTCTTAGGCAAATAGCCTCAGTTTTAATGATAAAACAAAGGATTTTTTGTTTGTTTTTTTATTTATAGGTCCAGGATCCAAAATTATCTTGTTTACCTATACCAAATTCTAAAGTTACTGCTGATGAAATTGAGTCCAAACATCTAATGAGGAATTATTTAAATAGGTTATATGGTAAGAAGAAGGATTATCAGTGATAGCTTGTCCTAAGGTTAGCAAGTAAACTTTAAAAGTCACTTATTGTCCTTATTACAAAATTTCTCTCTTGTTTCTATACAAAATTTCTCTTTGTGTCTGAACACTTCCCACTAACCCAAAGAATAGAGAGCATTCTTGTAGTTGTATCTAAGCTATGGTTCATGAACAAGTTTGCTATTCCCAATTCAAATAGTTTATACTCAAATAATTCTAGGAGTTATTTGAAATTTGTCAATGTATGCAAAAATGGCTAGGGGCCAAGGCTGGCCCTTCCAGGGATAAATGCATGACTCTGTGGAAGCTAGAAGATGTATAGAGGTCCTTAAAGAAAAAACATCTGAACCAAGTCGGTTACTGGTATTGCCTTAAAGGAAAAAAACTCAACATGCACAGTTGACTCTGATGGTCTTGTTGTGCTATGTGTAAATTAGTAGTAAGCAGAGGTAACTTGTCCACAGAAAGACAAAATTTGAGTTGGTCCTGTGGAGTAAGGATGCCACCTGCCATATCAGTAAACAAAGGATGTAGCAGCCATCAGCCACTACAGCTGCCCCAGAAGGTGAGCCCTGAGCGAACTCAACAGCATGTCTGCCATCAAGCCATCAACCACTGGCCCTAGATAGTCAAGGTGCATATCAAAGGAATGATTTCAGTGAGCCCACACCCTTGCATCTTCCCATTTAAAGGAAAGTGCTAAATTCATTAACTTGAGATGTTTGGTTTTCTTTAATTAACAATAATCTTTTGATGTTCTGACTACCTGGTCTTTTTGCAAAAACTCCTACATATCCTGGCTCCCCCCTTACCTCTTTGGAGCTGTCTTTCAGAGCTATCTGAGATGCTGTGTCCCTAGGCTAAGGTCCTCAGTTTTGTCCACCAAATAAAACGTAACTCTCAACTTTTAGGTTGTGCTTTCTTAGGGAGAAGCAGAGAAGGGAGAAATGAGAAGGGAGAAACGGGCATAGGTTTTTGACTTTTCAGTTCACATGCATGGAGTTTATTCCTGGTTCTCTGTTATAGTGAAATCACTTTACACCAACAATTAACCTTTCATATGTTACTTCATTTAGTTTGAGTGGGCTTATGCTCAAAGCATAAGAAAAGAATCTTGACTGAAAAAAGATCTTGGACTTGCATAAGTGAGAAAATTAGAGCAAGATACTTCACTTGGAGAGACAGAAATAGATGCAAATATGAAGGGTGTGTTAGGGGAAAAATTTCCTCTACCCTTCCCAGTTCTTCTGACTGCTCTAATAATTAAACTGACATGAGACAGTTAACAGAAGAAAAAACAAATTTAATTACATATGTATGAGTGTTCAATAAAATATGAGACCCAAAGGACAGTTAGTCAGTTGAGGTTTATATGTTATACTGAGCTAAAGAGAAGAGGGGAGGGAACTGGGACATCAAAGGGGAGGAAGAAAGTTCACAGGGAGGTGGAAAGAGCAAATGTTTGATAAACGAAATGTTTGCTGGCTCATACAGGAACAATGAGACACAGAGAGGAATTGAAACAAACAGACTTTGCTAGGTTTCTGTTTACCACATCTAGCTCTTTTGAGCAGTTAGGGGTGAGACAGGAGATAAATGGGCCCCAGGCTGAGCAGCTGAAGTTCATCCCCTGTGGACAGATACTCCAAAATAGCAGGAGGGAGGAGAAGCTGAGCCCTGCCCAGAAAAGAGATAAAGGACCACATATTCTTCATTCTCGAAGTCAAGGAGACCTTCCTGACTTCAAGAATGGCTCCTTGGGGGGGCTTCCCGGGGGGCTTCCCGGGGGGCTTCCCTGGTGGCGCAGTGGTTGAGAATCTGCCTGCCCATGCAGAGGACACGGGTTCGAGCCCTGGTCTGGGAAGATCCCACATGCCGCGGAGCAACTGGGCCCGTGAGCCACAACTACTGAGCCTGCGCGTCTGGAGCCTGTGCTCGGCAACGAGAGAGGCCGCGATAGTGAGAGGCCCGCGCACCGCGATGAAGAGTGGCCCCCGCTTGCCGCAACTAGAGAAAGCCCTCGCACAGAAACGAAGACCCAACACAGCCAAAAATAAATAAATAAATTAATTAATTAAAAAAAAAAAAAAAGAAATGCTCAAGGAAGTGAGGATGGGCAGCAAAGCAAATTACCTAATTTATTTTTAATACAGATGAAACATAATAGAGTGACACAAAGAGAAGAAAGTTGGAAATTCCAGTATATGCACAGTAATGTTTTTGGGGATTGATGGAGATTAGAATTTCTGTTTGCCTGTCCATCTCCTCAAGACTGTTATTTTGCTCAATGTAGCATTTTTTGGGGAAACATCTGGAGGTGTAATAACCGTTTGTGTTTAAATTTTGAAAAAAAAATCAGAAATTTAAAGTCAAATAGTTTGCCTTGCCCTTTACCTTTTTTGGTGGTATGAGTCTCCATTTACAACCTTGGGCCCTCTTGGCAAATACTCCCACAGTCCACAGCCTAAACACAATGCTCCTGCATGCACTTATCTAGGGATCCACACGTTCAACTCCCAATGCTACTCTCAGGGGTTGTGTTCCCACTGACTGACACTATCTTCAGGGACCAGAAGAAAAAATTACTGCCACTGTAATGTGTCTTGCCTAACGATTCAGTTTAAGTTCTCAAGCTCTCCTATCAGAAAGAACAGAACTACTACTGTGAATGTTGTTTCTCCATCTTTCTCTACATAGAAGAATGAAGAAGTTTCTTCATAGGAATGAAGAAGTTTCTTCATTCCTCTGCTCACTGAATTCCACCCTCAAAGTGACCAATTATGTGATTCCCATGCAACAGATTAGTTTTATCTGTTTTAAAACTTTATGGAAGTAAAATTTTACAGTACTTAATCTTTAATGTTTAGCTTCTTTCAATCAGCATGTTTTAGAGATTGACCCATATCGTATTAACATCTCATTATTTTTATTGCTGAAGTATTATTTCATGGCCTGAGTATAAAGCAGTTTATTCATTGATCTGGTAATGGCTATCTAGGCTATTCCTAGTTTACGAATAAAGCTACTATTAAAATAGGTACACAAGATTTTTTGTGGCCATACATTTTCATTTTATTTTGAAAAAATAAATAAGGGTAAATTTGCTAGGATATTAAGTAGATTTGTGTTTAAAATTTTAATTATATGTCAACCAGTTTTACAAAGAATTTACATGTTCATAGTCTCAAAAACAATTTATGAGAGATGCAGTTGCAATACATCTTTGTCAACATTTGATGTTGTCAGTCTTTTTATAGCTTAGCTATCTTAGTCGATGTATAGTGGTATATCATTGTGTTTTTAATTTGCATTTCCCAGATGGCTAAGATTACTTATTAACTATTTGTGTTTTATCTTTTGCAAAATAGCCATCCAAGTTTTTTGCCTATTTTTGTTGGGTTCTTTGTCTTTTTGTTATTGAGTTGTAGGAATTCTTTATATATTCTAAATAAAAATATTTTGTCAGATATACGTGGTACAGATATTTTTCCCAGTCTGTAACCTGTCTATTCATTTTCTTAATGGTAAGTCATTTGATTAGTAGATATTTTTGATTTTGAGGAAGTCAATTCGTCATTTTATTCTTTATAGTTAGTGCTTTCTGTGTCTGCTTTAAGAAATATTGGCCTCCCTCAAGGTCTTGAAGACATTCTCTAATGTTTTCCTCTCAAAACTTTCAGTGCTAGTATATACATTTAGGTCTACCATTCATCTTAAATTAAATTTTGCGTGTGGTATGAAGTAGGAATTTAAGCTCATTTTTTTACAACAGAGATTTCCAGTTGCCCTAGCACCATTTTCTGAAGAGAATATACTTTCCTCATTGAATTGATTTGGCCCCATGGTTAAAAAAAAAAAAAAAAAATCATTGGTGATATGTGGATCTATTTCTGTTTACTATTTGATTACTTTGATCTATTTATCTTATAATTTCTTGATTACTGGAACTTCAGAGTAAGTCAGATAGAGTAAGTTCTCCAAACTTGTTCTTTATTTGCAAGACGGTTTTGGCTATTCAAGTTTTTCTCAATTTACATAAAAGTTTTAGAATCACTCGTCAGTTTCTATAAAGACTATAGGAATTTTGATTGAAATTACATTGACTCCCTACATCAATCTGGAAATAATTTGCATCTTAACAATATTGAGTCTTCCAACTCTGAACCTGTTATATCTTTACATTTATCTAGGTGTTTTTAATTTTTTTTCTGATTTCATTTTACTACTACTATGTGCAATATTAGTTGCATCTCTTTGTTTTAGTGATTGCTCTAGGATTTACAGTGTCCATCTTTAACTTATGACAGTCTACCTTCAACAAAGATCATATTACTTCCTATATAGTGTAATAATCTTACAATGCTATACTTCAAATTCTATTTTTTCTTTTAGAATCATTTTTTAAAAATTTTATTGGAGTTAATTTTTTTATCAATAATGTCTTATTAATGTTTTCATCATAGAGGTCTTGCATGTTTTATTACATTTACCTGTAAGCAAGCATTTTTTTTTAATTCTCCTATAATTGGTATTGTGTTTTAAATTACATTTTCCAGGTGTTCATTGATATTACATGGAAGTATAATGGATTTTTTTTGTATTGACTTTGTGATTTGAGACATATTTGCGTAAGAATTTTAATAGTTCTTTGGGGTTTTCTTAAGATTTTCTATGTAAAAACCTCTTTTCTGTGAATAAAGAGTGTTTTCTACTTCTTCCTTTCCTATCTTTATGCTTTTTTTACTTCTCTTTATTGCTTTATTGAACTGTCTGGGACCTCTAGGTACAATGGCCAATATAAGTGGGGAGAGCAAACAGTCTTGTCTCTTTCCCAATCTTATGGAAATGTCTTACAATATTATACTATTTAGCATTATGGTATCATTATTATTTTGTAGATTCCTTTTAACATGTGGAAAGGTTCCCTTCTATTCCTATTTAGTAAGAGTTATAAGAAATTGGTATTGATTCTTTTTTCTAATTTCTTTTCTGCATCTTTTGAAGTTAACACATAGTTTTAATTTTGTTAATACAGTGAATGTTGATTAATTTTATTTTTAAAATAACATTGCATTCTTAGAATGCACATCACTTGGTTATAATGTATGATCATTTTAACATATTCAATGTGCTATCAAGTACATTTACTGATTTTGTGTCTATGTTCATGAGATATATACAATGAATTTTTTTTTTTTTTTGAAATGTCCTTATCTGGTTTTGCTACCAGGGTCATGCCAGTTTCATAAAAAAAAAAAAAAAAAAAAAATGTTGGGAAGTGTTCTCAATGTCTCTATTTTCTAAAATAATTTTTGTAATATTGATATTACATCTTTAAATGTTTGATAGAATTACCTAGTGAAGTCATTTGGCCTAGAATTTACATTATAAGAGATTTTAAAAACACAAACGCAATTTCTTTAATGAATATAGGGCTATTAAGATTTTTTTATATCCTTTTGTATTAATTTTGGTAAGATATATCTTTCAAGAAAGTTGTCTATTTTATAAATTGTTGGATTTATTTGCATTTTTTATATTATCTTTTAATATCTGTAGGATTTGTAGTGACTCTCTTATTTTTTTTTCTGTTCTGATACTCGTGATTTGTGTCTCTCTCTCCCTGTGTACACTCACGCCTTCCTCTCTCTCTTTCTCTGTCCTCAGTTTTTCAAGGGGGTTATTAATTTTAATGAAAGTTCAAAGAGCCAACTTTTGGCTATATTGATGTTTCTCCTTTTATCAGTTTTCCATTTCATTATTTTTATTTTACTAACTTTTTGCTTTTAAAATTATTTTTTTCTTTATTCTGGTTTATTTTATTATTTTGTATACATATTATGTGTTATATACAAGATAATAAATATATTATATATATACATACATACATATATATGTGTGTTATATATATATATATATATACATATATATATAAAACAGAATATATATATAGGTTTATATATTTTTCATTACATTTCTTTGTATCTCCAGCTCTCTGATGGTCTTAAAAGGACTACAATTTTGTAGATCATTCAGCTTGTTCTCACGGTTAGGTTAAGAGCAAAGATCTTTTATGACTCTCTACAACTGAAGCAGTAGCACAATGTTCTCTGGCCCACATCTGCATAAAGGGATGTGAGACATGGAAAAGTCCTTAGGCTCATATCTTATAAATAGTTTATTGTTTTCTCAATAAAGAAACTTACAGCCAGTAAGCCATTTTAAATACAAAAATAAATAATCTTTAAAGAAAGGATCTGGCTTTCTGAATTAAAACTTCACTTTGAACATAGGAATTTATTTTTACTGTTCCTGACCCACTTAAACTACATAGGAAATTTTTGTAAAAAAGTCTAAACAGACAAAGACAAAAAAATAGAAAAGAAAAGGAGACAGAATCACTAAAATATTATAAAGTAAAAAGCATATAAATAAGCAGTAACTAAATTAGGCTACCTAAAAAAAATGGAATAAACATTGAGAAGGAACCCGAATTTTGTTGCAGAAGTCTACAAGAGTCCGGAATTGTTAGCAATAAGAACCTTTGGAAGTGATGTCAAATGTAGGTTTAAAACTAAGAGTGAGCAAAAGCAAGCCCATCCTGACAGTTGACATGCTCAGGTCAGGACTCCATACAGATTGCGATATAATGGGTGATTCAATTCAATTCATTTGAGTCTCCCATCAAATTCATATATTAAAATCCTAATCCCTAATAGCTCAGAATGTGAATGTATGTGAAGAAAGAGCCTTTAAGAAGGTGATTAAGTTAAAAAGAGGTCCTTAGGATAGGCCCTAATCCAATCTGACTGGTGAGACCCTCAGAACTCTGGCACATAATGACTCCATCCAAATCCCTGCACTGAGGGACCAGCAAACTGTAGCATGGCTTCTAGCAGCATGAGACTATGTCCCTAGGATGACCCCAGCGCCCTATTAAAACACCTGCCTGTGAAACTCAAAGTTGCCAGGAGAACTTACTGTTTTTCTAACACCTGAGGATAGGCCCTTTGACACCAGAAGTTCGGCTTCTCTGCACCCGTGCTAGATCAAATGTTGAAGACAGAGTTTTGGGTAAAGCAGAAAAAGATAGCTTTATTGCTTTGCCAAACAAAGGGAGACACAGCAGGCTCCTGCCTCAAAAAACGATGTGTCCCAAACCAGGAGGACTTGATGAGGAGTTTTATAAAAATACTTCAAGGGTGGGATTGATGACAAGATTAGGGTGTGTACAGGGTCTCAGGTGGTTGGTATCCTTATCTTGATGAGCTTCTCTGGTCCCTTTAATCTTGCAGTCAGGTGGTTTCTTGGCTGCTCCTCCCTTGATTAGCAAATGTTCTAATTCGCACTTTGGAAGTCAGGGAAGGTCATAGAGGCCGGAGTCTTGCCTACAAGAAACAGGGGACAAAAAAAGGCTTCCATGCCCAGGAGCCCATAGCCCACCTCCCCCGACTCCATTTCACCCTGACCTCCCTTTCTTAGAGCATTTATGATTGTGAATCCGTCTTCCGTCCCTTTGAGATGTATATGTATCTTCTACAACTCAGAAGTGTCTTTTTCACGAACCTGAAAGCCATTCCTTTGAAATATGATCATCAGGAAGGAAAGGGCCTCAGTCTTCCCGTTTCTGTGGAAGGATAGACTCCTGACTTCCATAATTGCCAGCTAGCAGCTGACCTGATCACATTTACCTTGACCAGCCCTTCACAATGTTTCACTTGGGTCCCTGCTCTCTCCCTATACTCTCATCTCTCTTAAAAACACCAAGTCACCTCTGCACAAATCAAAATGAAGCTCAGTTCTTTCCTCTACTGTCAGTTGTTACTGAATAAAACCTGTTTTCATGGCTTTAACTAATTTCTAGCTTTATGTACCTTTGACATTGGTGTTCTTTATTCTTTTTATTATTTTTTAACATCTTTATTGGCGTATAATTAGTTTACAATGGTGTGTTAGTTTCTGCTTTATAACAAAGTGAATCAGCTATACATATACATATATCCCCATATCTCCTTCCTCTTGTGTCTCCCTCCCACCCTCTCTGGGGTTCTTTAATAAGAGGAAATTTGGACACACAAAGAGACACCAGGGATGCATGTGCACAGAGGAAAGACCATGTGAAGACACATTGAGAAAGTGGCCATCTGCAAGCCAAGGAGAGAGTCTCCACAAGAAACAAAATCCTCTGACAATTTGATCTTGGGCTTCTAGCCTCCAGAACTGTGAGAAATAACATTTCTAATTTTTAAGTCACCCAGTCTGCAGTATTCCGTCATGTCAGCCCTAGCAAACTAGTAGAGGCCACATAGTGTTTATGTAAATATTTCAAAATTTTAAATCAAGCAAAAAGACCTACTAAATAATAATATTTCATCCTCCTACCTTGACCCATATGCTTTCATAACAAACTGGAAAACCAGATTTAAATGTAGCATGATAGGACTCTTTATAGCTCTGCCTTAAATTGTAGGAATAAAGAAAGAGCAAGCCCTTGTCCTAGACCTAAGGTCTGTCTCTTTCTCTTCCCTCACCTACCTCCATCTCACACTGTCAACGGCCACAACTGTACAGATGTGGAGATCTGAATCTTGACGTGAAAGCTTTGAGTACATTTCACACAAATATCCAATACTTCGTCAACCTTCAGAACCATTAAGAGCACAGTCTGCTCCCCATGAGGATGAAACTGGGGCTGGGGTCCAATGTGATGCCCACATAGACACTAGGAGTGGGATTTGGGCCATTTGGGCAGGAAGTTTAGGAACCTAGGTATCCGAGCTGTGACCTAGAAGAGGAGTCATACTCTCTAAACAGACACCTTCACTTCACTGTGCAAACTCCTTACTCTGTATGAAAGGTTGCTGCCAGAAAAGAACAAGAAGGGGGCCCTCTAAAATGAAGGCCTACATCAAGGATTTCCTTGAGCAGAATATTAGAAATTCGCTTTGTGGTATGTATGGTTTCTGGACTTGGAAACACTGGGAACATTTTATTGGGGTGATAGGATGCTGACTTGTACAATGATCAAATTAATATTCATATCAATAACTCCCTTTTCCTATTCTGTTCTCAAGAAGCTAGGAGATGGTGGAAGAATCTTTTCTGGGAAATTTGATTAGGCCAAGAGGAGAACATAAAGACACAGATATCAGTGTTGCCCTCAAGACATGTCCTAAACTAGATGCACCGAGAAAAAAATCCCATGGTTAAAAAGCACAATCCACAGCCTCAGAACTTCCAAGTGGCTGTTAGTGACCACACTTAATATGAGCAGACAAGCAAGGGTCACCATACACGAGAAAAAGACTCTAAAAGGAAAAACAGAGGTAAAAAGTGAAAAGAAAATCAGCAAAACAACCACAAAAAGCTTGGAGGAAACAGAGGCATTGAAATAACTAGGAAACAAACAAAAAAATCTATTGATCTCAGATAGATAATATATTTTATTACATTCATAAAACAAACTCAGAAAACTATTTTTTTCTTCAATATATAGTATACAAAAGAGAGCTCTGAGAATTTTTCCCAGACTGTGGGTGCCTTTTTATGCTCTTAATCAAATATTTGTTTTACAATTTTTAATTTTAATAAGGCCCAATTTATAAATTGTTTCTTTGATAAGTATATTTTATGTCAAGAGGAATACATTTTAACATATTCTATGTCATGAAGATATGTCCCTATGTTTTCTTCTAGAAGACTAATTACTTTACCTTTTGCATTTAAGTCTGTGTTCCAACTCAAATCAATTTGTGAGTGGTGTAATTTGGGGTGGGGGTAAGGCTTATTTTTTTTTAATCAATATTCAATTGCTCCAGCATCATTTCTTGAAAAAAATTGTTGTGATGTTTCTACACTAAATTAAGGAACATTTTATTTGAGGGTGGGGTTTATTTTTAGACCTCTATTCTGTTCCATTGTTCTATTCTTGCACAAACACCATAATATACTAATTAATATAGTTTTGCAATGATTCTTAAAATCTGGTAGTATATCTCCTGCAACATGAAAGATTAATTACCATGATTTTTTTTTTTTTTTGAAAAGCAAGAAATAAAAGGTTCTTGCCTTTATGTCCGATTGACAGTTCAAGAGACATTAGAATCTTTGTGGCCTTGAAAATCATGACCTTCTAAAAGCCAGGAGAAATTCAGGTTGTTACGACACTGGTCCTGTCTTGCAGTGGTTGCTACAGCAATTTAGGAGACATTCTGAGAAAAGCAACACTGGAACTCTGTAATTCTGGGTGTTCACCAAGTGCCATCTCCTCCGGTAGTTTTTGACTAGAGGGTGGAGAGTCGGGTTTAAAGGCAGCCTTGAGCTCCCTTGTTGTGTAATTGTATATGACTGCATTCTCCAAGCTGGAAAGGGCTGAGCTATGGGCCATCTCTGTCCAGGACCCAAATAATCATTATATTACTTACGGCTTACTGTCAGTCTCCCTATATCAAGTGGTGTGCAGTGATTATCGTGTTTGAACTTTCCTTTCTCTTTTCCCTATATCTTACCAACAGGGAAATGGTGGGAGTGTGAGGGTATCTGAGCTTTCCGTAAAGGTGAGCAAGGCAGATTTTGGAAACTCATTCCCTGAAGTTGACTTTCAAGTCTGATACTTCTTTCCTCCCTCTTTTTCTTTCCCTTCCTTCCTTCCTTCCTCTCTCTCTTTCTTTCTTTTTCTCTCTCTCTTTCTTTCTCTCTCTCTCTTCCTTCCTTCCTTCCCTCCTTCTTTCCTCTCTCCCTCTCCCCCTCTCCTTCTTTCTTTCTTTCTTTTTCTTTCTTTCTTTCTTTCTTTCTTTCTTTCTTTCTTTCTTTCTTTCTTTCTTTCTTTCTTTCTTTCTTTCTTTTTCTTTCTTTTTCTTTCAGCACTCTAGGTGAAATTTATATCCCCAAAATTATATACTTACTTATTTTCCACTCACAATTTATTGATTAGTTATACTTCATGGATTTTTTAAAAATTAATTTTCTCGTTTATATTTTGAGTTAGTGGCAATTTTTTTCTTTGCCTCTATAATCTAAGAGAACATTTTCTAAAACACCTAGAAATACTCATTTCTTAAATACCAATTTGCTTAAACTAATGATATAAATGATATAATGTGATATTTCTCTCTCCTTTGAGGAAAACTAATCCAGTTAGCTTTCATAACTTAGCTATATCTCGACTCACTCCCTTTTTTATACATACCCTAAGCTTTGCAGGGAATCTGTTACTTTATAATTAGGATATGAAATGGGGATATTTGCTCCATGAGGAATCATTCTTGATTCCACAGTCACCCATCACACTTTGACAACTGTGGCTAAGGAAAGGATCAGAAATATGGACAAAATTCTCTATGTAAGGATGCTTATTGAAGTAATGTTTACAATGGTTTGCAATGATAAGTAAATGAAAGTAAATAAATGCAAAAAGAAATGTTTAAGTACATTATGATAGACCCACGATAACATATTTTGCATTTGTGAAAAATGTTTTCAAAAGCTTTTTTTGGTGAGTACTTTTAACAATGTGGGGAAATTAAATTATTGGTTAAAACAAAGAGACACCAAGTTATAAACGGGGACAAAATAAAGGCTAAAGAAATGGATCCCAAATATGAGATTTATGTGTCATTTTTCCATTAAGCTGAGATAATGCTACAATCATTGGGTCACATTAACATCCTCAATCATTCTTGAGCAAGACAGGCAATCTCTCGCTCAGGTCATTGACTCCTGGAATGTTCTTCCCTCAGATATTGGCTTGGCTCACCTTCCTCAGGGCTTCAGTTACATATCATCTTCACAATAGTTTTTCTGTGAACATTCCTTTAAAAATTGCAATCTCAATCCCCCTTCATATCACAGTACTCTCTGCACTTGGCCTCATGCCAATTATACAACTCCATCTCTTATTATGCACCTATACAAACCATCTATTCTAGAGGGCCAACTCTTTCACTCTCTCCAAAACATGCCTTCCTCATAACTTCCCTCTTCTTCATGACCTTCCTTCACCTCTGCCTACAATCCTCTGCTCTTAAAAGTTCCCATATCTGAAATCTCCTTTTGTCCCATGAAACCCCCTTTTACCCTCACAGAGGAGTTGTTCTTAAAATCTTATCCTTAAGATTTTATCTCCACTACACTTCTATATCAATATTTATGTTTTATTGGCTTTTAATGTATACCTCATTATCCCAACTGGACTTTAACCTCCTTGATCTCAGGTATCTAATTTTACAGTCATCCAATTCTCCACTGTAGGTGTTCACTCATTATCCGTTGATTGATAACCTACATGCTATAAACAGCTTTATACTGCATGGAAATAAAAGATGTCAAGAGCCAAAGACATATTTCTTCTACTTTTGCAGATGGGGAAGGTGGATAACTATAATTAGGAACAAAAGAGAAACATAATGAATCAATTTGATAGCAAATAATAACACAAGAAGATTAGTAGGCTTTCCTTTTCGCATATAGTTCAATGGAATAACGTGGATGAAGAATGATGGAGGAAGAGATAAAAATATTGTAATTACATTTGCCTTCAGTTTCATCATATTAATTTAGAAACCCTGGCAACTATGCTCCACAGAAGACAGAAAATGATGGATGTGGCAAATTACCGCTTCCTGTAGCAATGTGAGGGTGTTTCTTGAATTAATTCTTATCAATGGATGAAGCAGGATTAGCAAATTAGTGTCACTGAAGTGAAACCTTTCCAATTGAATCATATCAGGTAAAATCATGAAATCGAAGCCAATTATTTACAAAACACATTTTCTAACTTTCAAGAGTTTGGCTGAAAAAATAGTTCAAGCAAACAAGTGAGTTACACACATTCGAAGATGTAAGCCATATAAAATAATATATGTAGAAGATGTACATTATTTGGAATGGTCTTTATTTTCCATGTATATATGGAAAATGTGTACCCTATATTTGTCAATGAGAATTTGCTGAATACCTAGTGTTTGTCAGATTCTGTGTGAGGTCCTGTGGTTGAGTTATGAATAAGAAACAGCTCCTTCCCTCAGATAAGTTTAGTGGGTGATTGAGAAGAATAAATGAGAAATTTTAATAGAGGGGAGTGGGTCCAAAGGTGCAAGTAAGCAAGGAAACAGATAGAGGAGGCTGGAGTATAAGTAGAGTGTTTCTTGTGACTTAAACCATGGAAGTTTGTTAACTTTGACCAACAGGATAAAATAATACACAAGAGTACTTGTAGGACAGGGTAGATACGTCCTGCTGGGGTTTGACGGTCTCTTCGGCTATCCCTGACCAGTCTCAGTTTTGGGCCAATGTTGTCCAGCTTGCAGAGTTCATTTAACCAAGAGAAATTACAGGTAGAGGTACATTGGGAACAACACAGATCCCAACCAGGAAAACAAAATTCAATTTATTTGTTTGTGTTGGTTATATCCTTTCTATTGACGTTGTCACTCAAAATGACCTTTGACTATGAAATCTTTAGGTGGTCCATTTGATTCTCCAATTACAAATGTGATCTATTTGATTCTCCAATTACAAGCAAGAGATTGGGAATGGTGAAGCCAGATATTAGCTGGACATTAGTTTGCAGGGATGGTCAGATTGTTTGACATTCTTATGATGGGAATGGGTCGTGCCAAGATCAAAGGACAGGAGAGTTGATGAAATCAATACATTCCTATTTTTTACCTTTCTGTAAAGCATATTCCTCTGTCATGAGTTTAGTTAAACTATTCCATAATATGGATGTCTTGGCATCCCTTTTGTGTGAACAAGTGACACTAGCCCCTCCCATGAACATATTCCTTGGATAACAGAATCATAAGTTAATGTAAGTTCCTAATATAACTCCTCCAATGACCCTTATGATAAACAGTCTCCCTCACCTCTCAAGGCCTTCCCCTTGTGTGCTCTTTAGATAAGACCCCTGCAGAGCTTAACAAAACTTCTTTTTTTGTTGTTTTTGGTTTGAATTGACCAATCCAACCTTAGTATTGGAATCCCAAAGCACTCCTTCCACAGACCCTAATGAAGGCCTGTGCTCATGTCTTGCTGCTCTCTCCTCCTGCAAACTGCCTTGACCTCCTTGTGTGGCCCCTTGATGTTTGCCATGTACTTCCTTCAGGACCCATGAGCAGTATACTTCTCTATTTCTATCCCCTTGCGGACATTTGTTGAATCATGGTGCATAGCCCTGCACACTAGATCTCTGCTTAGCAAATGTTAATTTAACAAAGTCACAACACCCTCAGTACTTCACTTGTTTTCTTTATAAAAAGGTGCATTTACTGTGGAAAATGATAGGTGGGTGTACTTTCTGCATATTCAAAATGATATTCCAAATGTATGTATATATCTGTTTGCAAAGTGTTTGAAAATTGCTTTTCAGATTCACATAAGCAGGCAGGCTATTAACAAATTACCCCTAAATCTCAATGGCTTATCTTAACAAAGTATATTTCACACCCACATTATACATCTAATATGGAATGGGAATTATTCCATATAAAGTTGGGGTAGAGCCTACCATCTTGTAGCTACACCAACTGGAACATATAGCTACCAGCGTCCAGGGAAGAGAGAGGGCAGAGGTGGTGTACCAGCTCTTAAATGTTTATGCTTACAGCCCAGTGGACAGAACTAATGAACTATTTCCTTCCTAACTGTGATAGAGGTTGAGAAATGTACAATAACAGATTGAATATTTTCTGGGCAATACTATTTGTCATTGAGTTTTATCGATAAATTAGAAATTATGGGAACAGGAGAATCAACACATTTGTAGAGTGTGCTCTAAGCAGGGAATTCAGAGTTCAAATTAAAGAATTTAAGACGGGCATCACATACAAAGAAAATGCTACTGGGGTATCTAGAGAATGGCACAACACTTTTTCAGGTATGGCAGAATTTTGCCCCGGGGGTGCTGACTAAGTACAATCTGCAACTGAGGCTGAGACTCAATTGGGAGAAATCAGTGCCTAGAAGTCAGGGAGGATTGTAAGTTAGCTTCAGAGTTAGGGATGGGTAGAGCTCAGAGAATGTCAGGCTTTTGTTGACCTATTCTTCCTCTTACATAGCATGCTTTGTGACCAACCCCATATACAGGGCCAAGTAGGCCACATAAGAGATCTTTAAGCTTCTAAGAACCTTGCATGGGATTAAACCTTGTATTTGGCTTAATTAGCAACATGTTCTTATCGACTTCTTTAGGTAAACGATTACCGAATTGCACTTTTTAAATTTTTGTTTTAATTTCAATTGTAATTCAACATATCAAAAATATATATTTAGGTCTTTGAAACTTCAAACATTTTTTTCCCACGTTCTTGGCAATTGAGTATGAGAATAATGTGGAATAAAATACTCTGCAAGAAAAAATACTTCAAGAACTGGAGAGTGAGCCGTGTTGTATTTATAAGAGACCTTCAAGATGGCAGAAGAGTAAGAAGTGGAGATCACCTTCCTCCCCACAAATACATCAGAAATACATCTACATGTGGAACAACTCCTACAGAACACCTACTGAACACTGGCAGACGATAGCAGACTTCCCAAAAGGCAAGAAACTCCCCATGTACCTGGGTAGGGCAAACGAAAAAAAAAAAAAAAAGGCAAAAGAATAGGGACAGGACCCACGCTAGTGGGAGGGAGCCGTGAAGGAGGAAAGGTGTCCACACACTAGAAGCCCCTTCGCGGGCGGAGACTGCGGGTGGCAGAGGGGGGAAGCTTCGGAGCCACAGAGGAGAGCGCAGCCACAGGGGTGCGGAGGGCAAAGCAGAGAGACTCCCGCACAGAGGCTCGGCGCCAAGCAGCACTCACCAGCCCGAGAGGCTTGTCTGCTCCCCCGCTGGGGCGGGCGGGGCTGGGAGCTGAGGCTCGGGCTTCGGTCTGATCGCAGGGAGAGGACTGGGGTTGGCGGCGTGAACACAGCCTGAAGGGGTTAGCGCACCACAGCTAGCCGGGAGGGAGTCCGGGAAAAAGTCTGCAGCTGCCTAAGAGACAAGAGACTTTTTCTTCCCTCTTTGTTTCACAGCGCACAAGGAGAGGGGATTCAGAGCGCCGCCTAAAGGAGCTCCAGAGACAGGCGTGAGCCGCGGCTATCAGCGTGGACCCCAGAGATGGGCATGAGACGCTAAGGCTGCTGCTGCCGCCACCAAGAAGCCTGTGTGCGAGCACAGGTCACTCTCCACACCGCGCCTCCTGGGAGCCTGTGCAGCCCGCCACCGCCAGGCTCCCGTGATCCGGGGACAACTTCCCCGGGAGAACGCACGGCGCACCTCAGGCTGCTGCAACGTCACGCTGACCTCTGACGCCGCAGGCTCACCCCGCCTCCTCCGTACCCCTCCCTCGCCCCCCCCGAGTGAGCCAGAGCCCCCGAAGCAGCGGCTCCTTTAACCCCGTTCTGTCTGGGCGGGGAACAGACGCCCTCAGGCGACCTACACGCAGAGGCTGGTCCAAATCCAAAGCTGAACCCCAGAGCTGTGCGAACAAAGAAGAGAAAGGGAAATCTCTCCCAGCAGCCTCAGAAGTAGCAGATTAAAGCTCCACAATCAACTTGATGTACCTGCATCTGTGGAATACCTGAATAGACAACGATCATCCCAAATTGAGAAGGTGGACTTTGGGAGCAACAATATATATATATATATATTTTCCCTTTTTCTCTTTTTGTAAGTGTGTATGTGTATGCTTCTGTGTGTGATTTTGTCTGTATAGCTTTGCTTTTACTGTTTGTCCTAAGGTTTTGCCTGTCCTTTTTTTTTTTTTGTATAGGTTGTACCACTTGTTCTCATTGGTGGATTTGTTTTTTGGTTTGCGGGCTCTCTTCTTTCTTTCTTTTATTTTTTCTTCTTTTTTAAATTACTTTTTAATTTAAAATTTTTTATAATTATTTCTTATTTTAATAACTTTATTTTATTTTATTTTTACTTTCTTTCTTTCCATTTTTCTCCCTTTTCTTCTGAGCCACGTGGCTGAAAGGGCCTTGGTGTTCCACCCAGGTGTCAGGCTTGTGCCTCTGAGGTGGGGAGAGCCAGCTTCAGGACATTGGTCCACCAGACACCTCAAGGCTCCATGTAATATCAAATGGCGAAAGATCTCCCAGAGATCTCCATCTCAACGCTAAGACCCAGCTCTACTCAATGACAAGCAAGCTACACTGCTGGACACCCTATGCCAAACAACTAGCAAAACAAGAAAAAAAGGCCACCCATTAACAGAGAGGCTGCCTAAAATCATAATAAGGTCACAGACACCCCAAAACACACCACAGGACATGGTCCTGCTCACCAGAAAGACAAGATACAGCCTCATCCACCAGAACACAGGCACCATTCCCCTCCACCAGGAAACCTACATAACCCACTGAATGAACCTTAGCCCCTGGGGGCAGACACCAAAAACAATGGGAACTACAAACCTGCAGCCTGTGAAAAGGAGAACCCAAACACAGTAACTTAAGCAAAAGGAGAAGACAGAGAAACACACAGCAGATGAAGGAACAAGGTAAAAACCCACCAGACCAAACAAATGAAGAGGAAATAGGCAGTCTACCAGAAAAAGAATTCAGAGTAATGATAGGAAAGATCATCCAAAATCTTGGAAATAGAATGGAGAAAATACAGGAAACATTTAACAAGGACCTAGAAGAACTAAAGAGCAAACAAACAATGATGAACAACACAATCAGTGAAATTAAAAATTCTCTAGAAGGAATCAATAGCAGAATAACTGAGGCAAAAGAACGGATAAGTGACCTGGAATATAAAATAGTGGAAATAACTACTGCAGAGCACAATAAAGAAAAAAGAATTGAGTACAGTCTTAGAGACCTCTGGGACAACATTAAACGCACCAGTGTTCAAATTATACGGATTCCAGAAGAAGAAGAGAAAAAGAAAGGGAGTGAGAAAATATTTGAAGAGATTATAGTTGAAAACTTCCCTAATATGTGAAAGGAAATAGTTAAACAAGTCCAGGAAGCGCAGAAAGTCCCATACAGGATAAATCCAAGGAGAAACACACCAAGACACATATTAATCAAACTATCAAAAATTAAATACAAAGAAAAAATATTAAAAGCAGCAAGGGAAAAACAACAAATAACATACAAGGGAATCCCCATAAGGTTAACAGCTGACCTTTCAGCAGAAACTGTGTAAGCCACAAGGGAGTGGCAGTACATATTTAAAGTGATGAAGGGGAAAAACCTACAACCAAGATTACTCTACCCAGCAAGGATCTCATTCAGATTCAACAGAAAAATTAAAACCTTCACAGACAAGCAAAAGCTAAGAGAATTCAACACCACCAAACCAGCTTTACAACAAATGCTAAAGGAACTTCTCTAGGCAGGAAACACAAGAGAAGGAAAAGACCTACAATAACAAACCCAAAACAATTAAGAAAATGGTAAAAAGAACATACATATCGATAATTACCTTAAATGTAAATGGATTAAATGCTCCAACCAAAAGATATAGACGGACTGAATGGATACAAAAACAAGACCCATATATATGCTGTCTACAAGAGACCCACTTCAGACCTAGGGACATATACAGACTGAAAGCGAGGGGATGGAAAAAGATATTCCATGCAAATGGAAATCAAAAGAAAGCTGGAGTAGCAATTCTCATATCATACAAAATAGGCTTTAAAATAAAGACTATTACTAGAGACACAGAAGGACACTACAGAGTGATCAAGGGATCAATCCAAGAAGAAGATATAACAATTGTAAATATTTATGCACCCAGCACCTCAATACATAAGGCAAGTGCTAACAGCCATAAAAGGGGAAATCGACAGTAACACAATCTTAATAGGGGACTTTAACACCCCACTTTCACCAATGGACAGATCATCCAAAATGAAAATAAATAAGGAAACACAAGCTTAAATTTATACATTAAACAAGATGGACTTAATTGATATTTATAGGAAATTCCATCCAAAAACAACAGAATACACTTTCTTCTCATGTACTCATGGAACATTCTCCAGGATAGATCATATCTTGGGTCACAAATCAATCCTTGGTAAATTTAAGAAAATTGAAATTGTATCAAGTATGTTTTCTGACCACAATGCTATGAGACTAGATATCAATTACAGGAAAAAATCTATAAAAATTACAAACACATGGAGGCTAAACAGTACACTACTTAATAACCAAGATATCACTGAAGAAATCAAAGAGGAAATCAAAGAATATTTAGAGAAAAATGACAATGAAAGCACGACGACCTAAAACCTATGGGATGCAGCAAAAGCAGTTCTAAGAGGGAAGTTTATGGCAATACAATCTCACCTCATGAAACAAGAAGCATCTCAAATACACAACATAACCTTATACCTAAAACAATTAGAGAAAGAAGAACAAAAAAAACCCAAAGTAAGCAGAAGGAAAGAAATCATAAATATCAGATTAGAAAAAATTGAAAATGAAATGAAGAAAACAATAGCAAAGATCAATAAAACTAAAAGCTTCTTCTTTGAGAAGATAAACAAAAATGATAAAACACTAGCAAGACTCCTCAAGAAAAAAGGGAGAAGACTCTAATCAAAAGAGTTAGAAACGAAAAAGGAGAAGTAACAACTGACACTGCAGAAATACAAAGGATCATGAGAGATTACTACCAGCAACTATATGCCAGTAAAATGGACAACCTGGAAGAAATGGACAAATTCTTACAAATGCACAACCTCCCGAGACTGAATCAGGAAGAAATAGAAAATATAAACAGACCAATCACAAGCACTGAAATTGAGACTGTGATTAAAAATCTTACAACAAAAAAAGCCCAGGACCAGACGGCTTCACAGGTGAATTCTATCAAACAGTTAGAAAAGAGCTAACATCTATCCTTCTCAAACTCTTCCGAAATATAGCAGAGGGAGGAACACTCCCAAACTCATTCTATGAGGCCACCATCACCGTGATACCAAAACCAGGCAAAGATGTCACAAAGAAAGAAAACTACAGGCCAATATCACTGATGAACATAGATGCAACAATCCTCAACAAAATACTAGCAAACAGAATCCAACAGCACGTTACAAGGATCATACACCATGACCAAGTGGGTTTATCCCAGAAATGCAAGGATTCTTCAGTATATATTAATCAATCAATGTGATACACCATATTAACAAATTGAAGGAGAAAAACCATATAATCATGTCAATAGATGCAGAAAAAGCTTTTGACAAAATTCAACACCCATTTAAGATAAAAACCCTCCAGAAAGTAGGCATAGCAGGAACTTACCTCAACACAATAAAGGCCATATATGACAAATCCACAGCCAATATCATTCACAATGGTGAAAAACTGAAACCATTTCCACTAAGATCAGGAACAAGATAAGGGTCCCCACTCTCACCACTATCATTCAACATAATTTTGGAAGTTTTAGCCACAGCAATCAGAGAAGAAAAAGACATAAAAGGAATCCAAATCAGAAAAGAAGAAGTAAAGGTGTCACTGTTTGCAGATGACATGATACTATACATAGAGAATCCTAAAGATGCTACCAGAAAACCACTAGAGCTAATCAATGAATTTGGTAAAGTTGCAGGATACAAAATTAATGCACAGAAATCTCCATTCCTGTTCACTAATGATGAAAAATCTGAAAGAGAAATTAAGGAAACACTCCCATTTACCATTGAAACCAAAAGAATAAAATACCCAGGAATAAACCTACCTAAGGAGACAAAAGACTTGTATGCAGAAAAGTATAAGACACTGATGAAAGAAATTAAAGATGATACAAACAGATGGAGAGATATACCGTGTTCTTGGATTGGAAGAAACAACATTGTGAAAATGCCTATACTACCCAAAGCAATCTACAGATTCAATGCAATCCCTATCAAACTACCAATGGCATTTTTCACAGAACTAGAACAAAAAATTTCACAATTTGTATGGAAACACAGAAGACCCCGAATAGCCAAAGCAATCTTGAGAAAGAAAAACAGAGCTGGAGGAATCAGGTTCCTGGACTTCATACTATACTGCAAAGCTACAGTAATCAAGGCAGTATGGTACTGGCACAGAAACAGAAATATAGATCAATGGAACAGGATAGAAAGCCCAGAGATAAACCCACACACATATGGTCATCTTATATTTGATAAAGGAGGCAAGAATATACAGTGGAGAAAAGACAGCCTCTTCAATAAGTGGTGCTGGGAAAACGGGACAGCTACATGTAAAAGAATGAAATTAGAACACTCCTTAACACCATATACAAAAATAAACTCAAAATGGATTAAAGACGTAAATGTAAGGCCAGACACTATAAAACTCTTAGAGGTAAACATAGGCAGAACACTCTATGACATAAATCGCAGCAAGATACTTTTTGACCCACCTCTTAGAGAAATGGGAACAAAAACAAAAATAAACAAATGGGACCTAATGAAACTTAAAAGCTTTTGCACAGGAAAGAAAACCATAAACAAGATGAAGAGACACTCCTCAGAATGGGGGAAAATATTTGCAAATGAAGCAACTGACAAAGGATTAATCTCCAAATTGTGCAATCAGCTCATGCAGGCCATGCAGCTCATGCAGCTCAATATGAAAAAAACAAGCAACCCAATCCATAAATGGGCAGAAGACCTAAACAGACATTTCTCCAAAGAAGATATACAGATTGCCAACAAACACATGAAAGGATGCTCAACATCACTAATCATTAGAGAAATGCAAATCAAAACTACAATGAGGTATCACCTCACACCAGTCAGAATGACCATCATCAAAATATCTACAAACAATGAATGCTGTAGAGGGTGTGGAGAAAAGGGAACCCCCTTGCACGGTTGGTGGGAATGTAAATTGATACAGCCACTATGGAGAACAGTATGGAGGTTCCTTAAAAAACTAAAAATAGAATGACCATATGACCCAGCAATCCCACTACTGGGCATATACCCTGAGAAAACCATAATTCAAAAAGAGTCATGTACCACAATGTTCATTGCAGCTCTATTTACAATAGCCAGGTCATGGAAGCAACCTAAGTGTCCATCAACAGATGAATGGATAAAGAAGATGTGGCACATATATACAATGGAATATTAGTCAGCCATAAAAAGAAACAAAATTTAGTTATTTGTAGTGAGGTGGATGGACCTAGAGTCTGTCATTCAGAGTGAAGTAAATTCAGAAAGAGAAAAAGAAATACCATATGCTAACACATATATATGGAATGTAAAAAAAAAAAAAAAGGTTCTGATGAACCTAGGGGCAGGACACGAATAAAGATGCAGACGTAGAGAATGGACTTGAGGACACGGGGACGGGGAAGGGTAAGCTGGGACGAAGTGAGAGAGTGGCATGGACTTATATACACTACCAAACGTAAAATAGATAGCTAGTGGGAAGCAGCCACATAGCACAGGGAGATCAGCTCAGTGCTTTGTGACCACCTAGAGGGGTGGGATAGGGAGGGTGGAAGGGAGACGCAAGAGTGAGGAGATATGGGGATATATGTATATGTATAGCTGATTCACTTTGTTGTAAAGCAGAAACTAACACATCATTGTAAAACAATTATACTCCAATAAAGATGTTAAAAAATAATAAAGTATTTATTAAAGAAAAAAAAAGAAAAAATACTTCTATAATTGCTTCTGTGAATGAAAATGTAAAAAATCATCTTCAAAGAGCTTTTTCTTTTGTATATGTTCATGTGTGCATATGCATGTCCATATGCATACCTGCAAACTGTCCTTTTTCGTCTGAAAATTTTAGATCTTTCTGCTTTGTTTAAGCTTAATACAGCTGTAAATGGCCTAGCATGACAGTGTTTGCAGAGCCACGCCCCTGAGGATTTTTCATTTCATACATCATTTACAACTTGCCCAAGTTATCCCATATATTCTGGACCTATATTCTTTAATCACAGAAAGTTAAAGAATATATTTACCTATAAAGATGCCCAGACCAATCATGCATTTCCTCTTTCTTTCTAGCATTCCACTTGACCCCATTGGATTGTTAGCTAACTGCAAAAGAAAAAGCCTGAGGCTCCCCTAAGATACAAACCACATGTAAGGTTTCAGTACTGCCAACTATTTCATCTCTCTCCCACATCCTGACTTGTCGCCTCAAAACTAAAAGGTTGGGAGACAAATACTCTCAGGCCATTTCCCAGGCTGACATTCCTGCGTCCGCAGTCCCAGAGTTCAAGATAAGTTCTTTTCCAAGTCAACCACCTAGAACTACCATGACTGAAAGGGCCACATTTCCTTGTATGACTGAAGCAATCTTAGTCCAAAAGCAAATTTGAGGAATGGTGTGGAGTTGATGCATATTAGCAATGAGAAGCTCAGAGCTTCTAGAGTCCTTAATGCAGACCCTTTATTCATTCTATTGGGGATTTATGTGTACAATTAAAAGTAAAAACTTTGGCTCATAATGTGTTATTGGTGATTTGGTTAAGAAAATGCACCAGAATTCTAGCAGCTGTTCAAAGGTTAGAGAGGATGGTAGAGTATATTGAAAATGGCACAATTCATGGACTTTTGTACTGCTTTTCTCCACCTTCTTATACTCAGACCCCTGATAATCACAAACATATGCTTTTGACCTAAGATTTGAATATACCCTAGAGGAATCTGCCTCACCTTCAATATTGAGAATCATTGTTTCTTCTGGGAATCCCCAACAACTGAGAAGATTTTGCTAAGCCTTACTTTACTATAGTTTATATTATGAATGTGTATTTCTGCCTGTTTTGTATTTTCTATATATAAATGATAATAGTTAGTATTTATATAATACTCACTGTTAGCAGGCACTGTAATATGTTAACTTATTTAATCCTCAGAAAAACTCTATGAAGTAGGTATTCACTGGAACCTCATTTATCAAAAAGGAGACTGAGATTCAAATTGGTTATATGATTAGCCCAAATATACTTAACTCAGAAGTAGCCAAGATGGGATTTGAACCCTGGAAGTTGGACTCTAGAATTTGTGCTTCTTAGTATGACACTATGTTGCTTATGGTAAAATTATACATACTACCTCTAAGTTGATTCTGTAATTTCATTTCCAGAATATCTACTACCCCTCATGGATACACACACACACGCACACACACACACACACACACACAGACACACACACTATGAGAGGTAATAAATAATTTCAACAAGGTGACTTGATATAAAATCAATATATAAAATAAAAAATATTTCTGTACACTTGCAATGAACAGAATGAGTGACACAAAAATGAAATTAAGAAAATAATTTCATTTATAGTAACATAAAAAAGAATAAACAACTTAGGAACAGATTTAACAAAAGGAATGTATGACTTGTATCCTGAAAACTATAAAATATTATTGAAAGAAATTACAGAACTAAATAAATGGAAAGACATGGATTAGAAGACATAATATTGTAGAATTGTAGCATTCTATAAATTGAAGTCTAGACTTAAAGTAATCCCCCTTGCAATTATTACTAAATCTCAACTAGTTTGTTTTTTTTTTTTCCTTAGAAACTTAACAGCTAATCCTAAAATTCACATGGAAATGCAAGGTATCCAGAACAGCCAAAACAATCTTGAAAATTAATAAATTTGGAGTAGCACAGGGAACTCTGCTCAATATCATGTAACAACCTAAATGGGAAAAGAATTTGAAAAATAATAGATACATGTATATGTATAACTGAATCACTTTGCTGTACACCTGAAACCATAACAACATTGTTAATCAACTATACTACAATATAAAATAAAAAGTTAAAAAAAAAAACAAAGCAAGTCATCTCACACACACAAAAAAAAGTTGTAGTACTAATACTCCCGAATTAGAAAAAATACAGGGCTGCCAAGACTGTGTGGTGATGGCATGGTGAGAGATAAATAAATCAATAAAATAGAATTTAGAGTTCAGAAATAAACCCATGCATTATGGTCAATTGATTTTTTAACAAAAGTGTCAAGAAAACTTAATGGGGAAAAGATAGTCTTTTCAACAAATGGTTCTAGGACAATTGGATATTCCAATTCAAGAACATGACATTGGACTCCCTACTTCACACCACATACAAAAGTTAACTCAAAATGGATCAAATAATTAAATGTAACAACTAAGATTATAAAATTCTTAGGAAAAAAAATCAATGTAAATTTATTAGACCTTGAATTAGCCAGGGTTTCTTTGCTGTGATACCTAAAGCACAAGCAAGGGAAGAAAAACAGATAAATTAGACTTAATTAACATTAAAAACTTTTTTGTTTAAAAGGGTACAATCAAGAAAATGAAAATATAGCCCACTGAATAGAAGAAAATGTTTATAAATAATAATCTTATAAGGGCCTAGTGTCCAGAATATATAAAGAGCTCCTACAACTTAAAAATAAACAGACAATAATTCAGTTGAAAAATGGGCAATGATTTGAACAGATATTTCTCCAAAGATGATATACAAATGGCTAAGAAGTACATGAAAGGATGCTCAACATCATTAGACAACAAGGAAATGCAAATCAAAACAGTAGTGAGATACTACTTCATTCTCACTGGAATGGCTATAATCAAAAGTTCAGGTAGTAACAACCGTAGGCTGGGGTATATATAAATTGGAACACTCAGATGTTGCTGGTAGGAATGTAAAATGGCAGTCACTTTGGAAAACAGTTTGGCAGTTTCTCAAAATGTTAAGCATAGAGTTATAATGTGACAGGAACAATTCTACCCCTAGTTATATAAGAGAACTGAAACATAATCACACAAAAACACAGGAATTTTCATAGCAGCATTATTCATAATAACCAAAAAGTAAAAAAAATTCTAAACTTTTTTGGGTCTATCATCTTTCATACATTTTCAAGGTTTATTTTTGTATTAGCATGAATTAGTACTTTGTTCCATGATATGGCTTAGTAATCTGTTGTATGGACATGCCACATTTTGTTTATGTATTCATCACTGATGGTATGAAAGAAACTAGACCCAAATAAGTCACATATAATATGATTCCACTTATATGAAATGTCCAGAATAGGCAACTTTATAAAGCCTAAAAATAGATTAGTGTTTCCCAGGAACTGGGGTTAGAGGAAAATGGAGAGAAATTGTACTGTGAACGGGTCTGAGGCTTCTTTCTGGGGTGATAAAATATTCTGGAATTACATAGTGGTGATGGTTGCCCAATCTTGTTAATATATTAAAAGATCATTAAATTTTACCTTTTAAAATAATGAATTCTATGAATTATATATCAATAAAAATAAAAAATAAAAACTCAACACCACCTATTTAGTTATCTATCAGTGCCTGTTGTATGTTGGCTAATATTTAGTGAATATTTAATAAGATTTTGTCAAAAATATACTTTCTGTTGATATTTTTTTCTGTACTGTTTCCTCTGGTAGTATTCTTATACTCTATCTTGGCCCCAGAAGCTCATTGTAACTTACCCTGCCTTGTTGGTCCAACAAACATTTTTCTCTCCCACAGAATTTGGTCTTTTGTAACTTTGATGTGCATTCTAGAAAAAAAAAAAAAGAAAAACATCACTCATTCACCTCATAAAATCAAACCATCCTGATATATTTCTGGGAGAATTGGTTCAGATTCTGCTATCTAGGGAGTCTATCATTCTGTGATAATTCTGTCTCCAATTAAGAATTTCCACCATCCTCTACTCAAAACTATTATTAGAGAATGCCCATAGTTTTATGATCTAGATTAACTGTCAAAATTGCTGTGGCCTGAACACAGATGGGATGATATTGAGATCCCCAAGCATCAACGATGCTATAGTTGGAAGGGAGAATTGGAATTGGAATCTTATTAGAAGATGCAGTCTTGCTGAGAAAGACTTGAAAATGTAACAGCATGCAGAATGGACTGGAATGTGTGAGTTAAGAAAGAAAGAAGTCTCAGTAATAGATTTCTAGATACTTTTTTCACTAAGATTTTATTAGACCCGATGGTTATTTATCCTGGAAAGTCATTTAAATATTCTTGGCCACTGTTCTTTATATGTTAATTGACAAAGTTGATTTAGAGGACTAAATTAATTAGTTAATTTATTAAATTATTACTTAATTACCAACACTGATTTCCACAAGGTTCTAATCAAAACTTTCATTAAGAAAAAAAGTATGGTGGTTAGGCCATTGACCCACAGGAAGTGATAAAAAGAAATGTTAAGTTCCAAAATGTGAAGGGTCTGAGACGTTACCTACTAACAAGTTAATGTGCCATACGTATATACTTGTATGAGTAGAAACCCCAGACCTCTGGATGAGAGCATTTTAGCATCACTGGTTTCCTACCCTCCAATTTCCCATGGGCACAGTGAGAGCCTGATGCTTTTTGTATGTGCAGTAACGGTTAACATCAGAGGAGAGGAACCACATATTATGAGGCTCAGAACTTATATGGCGTGGCTGCAAGCTTGTCCCTCTTCTCCTGGAAGAAGGGAGAGCAAGAGAGAATCCTCTGGAATCCTTTGCAAGGAGAGGGCAAAGTCCCTAGGTGTATCACATTTGAAATGGCTCTGGGGGAGATAGGTGTTTATAAAGTCCCTTAAGTCTATTAAGTCCCTTAAGTTAAGTCCCTCTAACTTCTAAAGCTTGTTTACTATTTAAATCCTTTAACGCCAGGTTACAGGTATGCTTTATTTAGAAAGCTCCGGCTTTTCAAAAATGTGAAAGTATTCATGGAGAGTTGTTTTACCATCAGAAGACATTAAGATTTCCTGAAAATTAAAATAAATAGATCATAGAGATTTGGAGTCGTTTACTTGGAGGTAAAGAAAAAGAAAGGAGTTTGCCTTATTATAAACCAACTTAGTCCACCAGAGCCGAAACAAAATTTGGTATTTTGTTGGGAAACACACAATAACAAAATAAATGATAATATTCATGTTATGCTCAGAAATTGGAATTTCATGCATACAATTACTGGCATCATCTCAGACTCTATTTTGTGCTGATATGTTTTGAAACATTTTGCATGTATACCTGTTTGACAATTTTCACACCTAGTATTCTAGGAGTACACATGGCTAGGACATATTGTGTCTTCTTGTCTTGATGAATTATCCAGTGAGATGTCATATTGATATTATATCTCATCTCAGTTCCTATTTGGTCATAGCACCCTTTGTTCCCTTGTCTTGTGGGCTCCACATTGTATCACCCTTAGAAACATGCAACATGCCTGTGGGACGGCAGGAGATCTATCCAGGCCCAACTGGCACAAATCCTATGCAGCTGCCATTATTGCTAAAGGCCACATTGATGATGTATTTGATCAAGCTGGAGTACCATGTCTTGCCTCGAACTTTAACCCTGCTTTGCAGATATTCTGATCCATCTATTTCATCCCTTCAGTGTTATCTTTGAACACTCTCATAGCTGCTAGTCGATTGATCTGAATCTTCTTTCAGGCTGCTGTTGAATGGTGACTGGCTTTTTTCAGAGGCTCAAAGCCAACAGTTTGGGAGCAGATGTTAATGATGTCATGTCAGCAGCACACTACTAATCTCTTTCTATTTGTCCACTTAGAAGTCAAACACCCCTTCTTTCTGTTTTTGAGTTCTGTGCTGTTTTTGAGAGGGCAGTGTTCAGTCTTACTTTCATGAATTATTCCTACTGCTTTGATTCTTCTTTTCTTCCAAGCTGTCCTCAGCTCCATGTGGTGAGTGTCAAAAACATGTAAGTGATAGAGATACTGGCTTTGTTTCTGGACAGTGTTAGCAAACTTCATCATCAGACTCCCACCAACCCAAGGTCCTTGTTTATAAGAAGTACTGACTTTGCCTGGCATGGTTCAAATTAAACCAAGTAGGCAAGATTAGTTATCCCACACCAAATTTTATAACCAAATTGAGTTGGCTTTCTAACAGGGATTGTTTGAATACTTGATGCCTAAAATACTCATAGACTTGTCAAAGGTATAGATTTCTTTTAGAGGTGTATATAATTTTTATTTCTTCTTGTAATGAAAGGCCTGACTCTTGTGAATTTATCCATTTTATTGAGCTGGTTGTCAACAAAATGGGGTCCAGAATCATACAACCACACAGTTCATTTGGCACAATCAGAAATGGGGTGGGGGAGGGAGGATTTATATAAACAGAATTGGCCTTGACCATAATTGCCACAAAGCAGACTTTTTTTTTTTGCCAACAGGCATGACTTTACCCTTAGAGAGGTGACTTTTTTTTTAATTTCACTCTCCTTGTAAACTCACTGTGTTTAATAGATAGATGTTTATTTTGCTAGGCAAGATTGGGGATCAGAATATCTGCAAGGCAGGGTTAAAGTTCAAGGCAAGACATGGTACTCCAGCTTGATCTAATACATCATCAATGTGGCCTTTAGCAATAACGGCAGCTGCATAAGATTTGTGTCAGTTGGGCCTGGATAGATCTCCTGCCGTCCCAAAGGCATGTTGCATGTTTCTAAGGGTGATACAATGTGGAGCCCACAAGACAAGGGAACAAAGGGTGCTATGACCAAATAGGAACTGAGGAACACTAAGGGTATTAAAAAAAATTCTTGTCTTGAAAGTGCTGAAGATTCATTTGGAGAAAGAAAACATATACTCCTGAAAAATAGCAAACAGTACATCGCATGAGGAGTGATAATAAGCACCCTGGATACAGTTTTCCCTGGTCCAAGGCTTTCATCAATTCTCCAACAGGAATTATGGGGACAAAAATATTCTTCACAAGTTTAAAAAATCCCCAGGAAGAAATTTCTATCCTCCCTTCTCCTTCATCACCTCCAATGAGAATACCAAAAATGAATCGCCTCTCTCCAGAGCTTCGAACGTCCTTGCCAGAGTGATGGAAGTAGCAGAAGACTTACCTCGGGGCCGATGCTGTGATTCAGCCCCAGACTACCTGCTGCGAGGCCGCCCTCCCAGCCCCAGCGCCTGCTTTAATTACAGAGAGGGACGTGGTCTGAGACGAGCATCTGACAGACTCCAGGCGGCAAACTCCCAACTCCGGAGGATTCAAATTGAAATAAAGAAAGATGAAAAGTTAAACTTCCCAGTGAAAATGTCCTGATTGCTATCAGACTAAGAAAAAAAAAAAAGAAAAAAGAAAAAACAAACTGAAAACAAAGAAAAAGAAAAAAAAAAGAGGTTGTGCAAGTGGATAATTTCTTTTCTTTCTTTTCCTTTTCTCTTTTTTTCTTTTCTTTCTCCCTCCCTTCCTTCCTCCCTCCTTCCCTCTCTCCTTTTCTTTCTTCCATCCATTAAAAAAATTTCTCAATAATCCATAGGTAGAGAGAGAAAAAAAAAAAAAAGACAGGGTTTTTTAGGCATTTCATCATTTCAGATAGACCAGCTTCCCATAGGCCCCAAGCACTTCCCTCAGCTTCCAACAAAGCCAGCCAAAAAACAAAGGTAAAGAAAATTGAATGCTTTTGAAGGTCAGGGAGGTGCTAAAACATTGGCAGCTTTTTTAATGCATTCCTGAAAACCTGGTGCTTCTTCCCTCACAGAAGGCCAAAAAGCTCTTTGAATTCCATGGGAAAAGAAACTCTTATTTCAAAAATAAACTTTGAAGTTGTTTGAAGATGAAAGGGGAGACTTGCCTCTGAGCCGGTGCAGAAGCAGTGGGGAGGGACGATGGTATTTTGAAATACGCTTCAGAGAAACTTATTAGAATTTAAAAGAGCTGTGCAAGCAGGTCTCCTATGGCTCTGTCCCACTGAAAGTATGTGACAGGGTTTTAAGAGCATATCCGAGGCTGAGGTAGACGCTGACTACTACCAAAGTCTTGTTATTTGATTATACAAGATGATTTCACATTCAACTGAGAAGATGAAAAGCAATTATTTCCGAAATTTACCTGTGAACTCACTCAACTCACCTTTACAATCTGATTTAATCTTAGAGAAAAAAAGAAGGGAGTGGACCAACGAGAGCTGCAGGTAGAAAGTGAAGACGTGTGTGGACTGATCGCGAAAGTAATCCAGTTCCGATCAACAAGGTATTTAGGATATTGTTAGCAAACCATTTGGGTCACTGGTTTTTCATTCTTTTTGCATCAGTGAAAAAGAAACAGCCTTCTCGTGACTAGCTTTAGGCGGAACGAAATGAAATTTAAGTATGTTTGTGTAACGTGCCTGAAGTTTTTAGAATATTTTCAACATAGATTCCCTTCTCTGTAATTTGGAGTTTTGTCCTGCAGGACCATGAGGTCAGATTGAGAAAAAAGGAAGACGTGTCTTAAGTCAAGGGGAAATAGAAGAGGATCTAAAGAAAAGAAGTCAGAGGGCAAGAGGTCGGATATGAATGACCTAGTTTCTAAATCCTGAGACTTAAAAAACACCAGAAATGGGTTAGAAACAGCTCATGAGTTCTGAAAGAATCCTAGAGAAGATCTTTCTCTTGTTCTTCAGTGTCCATCTGTTGAGCTGTATCCCGCAGGCCTGCAAGCCCTGTACTTGCCCATCCTTGAGACCAAAGAAAGAGCCCCGGCGTCAGCGGCAGAGACATCAGTGGTTTAATGGATGGGGGATCTTATACGTCTGAAGCAAGGTCCTAGAGTGACATCCCATTTGGTGGGGAAGAAGGCAGACAGAACTAGGCAGCAGTCTTTGCTGCAGGGGGTGGGTTACTAGTTACAGGGGGGAATTGACAAATGACATCAGGTTGGCTCATCAGTTACCAAGGAAACCAGCAGAGGGGGATGGGGGATCTTATACGTCTGAAGCAAGGTCCTGGAGTGACATCCCATTTGGTGGGGAAGAAGGCAGACAGAACTAGGCAGCAGTCTTTGCTGCAGGGGGTGTGTTACTAGTTATAGGGGGGAATTGACAAATGACATCAGATTGGCTCATCAGTTACTAAGGAAACCAGCAGAGGGGCACAACCATCACCACCCCTTTGTTAAGCTATCACAGTGGAGATATTCTGATCTAAGTTAGAATAATCATTATCTGCGGCCTGGGGCAAGCACATAGGAAGGTCAGTCATGCGAGTAGGTGTAGGTGAAGCAGGCACTGGTCCAGCAGGGGATATACAGGGAGCAAGAGAACAGCCATCTTGGGTGGCCTGACCATACACTGTCTTAGAGAAAGTCCAAGCATTTGAGGGAAGCCTCGTATTCAATATGGTGCAGGAAGTTGCTGACCAAAATGTAGATTTGAAAGGACTTGAGGGTGGTATGGGGGAGGGTGGGCTCAAGGGAAGCTCCCCAGAGAAATGCAACCAGAATCCAGCCCAGAAAATGGAAAGTCGAAAAGAGCTCTAGGCCGCTGGACATCAATCTTGGCCTAAAGCATCAGTTACTGTAGGAGGCCTCTGGTTGGCATAGGAAGGCTGCTGGGTACACGGACCTTAGGACCAGGGGATATGGCAGATAACATGGACTTCGGAGGTGTAGGCAGCATAACTTGCAAACGAAGCAGGAGTCACAAGACACACAACTCAGGAAGCATCACCTCATGTCACCCAGTGACCAAATAGAACGAGGGACATTTTCCAGGAGGTGAGCAAGGGTCCGAAGAACAAAACGTGGGCCAGAAGCATATTGGATCTCCCTCTCTCTGACACCAGAATTGATTATGTTAATCATAATCTTACTACCAACCCCACATTTTACTCATGTTAATTGCAATTTTTATTACATACGCATTTGTTCATGCATGTGGAAAAGTGTAAGTGAAGGAATACTAATATTTGTGTTGAAATATGCAGCTTGTAAAATGATGTTTTAAGTGTACATTAGGTGGGGGACTATTTTCTTGTGGTGGGAATAATACCCTCACTCCAGCAGTTAACCACACTATCATGCTTCAATTGCCAAATGTTCACCCTACCCTCTTCAGCTATGTTGCCCCTTATCCAACATGCTTGAGAATCTCTGCATGCCCATCCATCAGTGTCCAGGATGTCCAGGGGCAGCTCCTGCCCAGTCCTACTTCATCAGTTTGAAAACAAGCCTTGGGCCATTTCATAGACTGACTTCAATGCCAGGAAGGCACTCTTGTAAATAATGTGGTTTCTGTGGTCCACAAGTCTCTTCTGCTGTATTAGGACATTATCTGTAATTCATCATCATGAGGACCAAGGACCACTCTCACCATCTCCTTCTATTCAGTCCAAAAGCTCACTCTCTGCTATGATGCACCAGAGGCAGAACTACACAGTAGTTTACAAGGTGACCTCTGAAGCCAGTTTGCCTGGGTTCAAATGCCAGCTGTGCCAGCTATTAGTGGGGTGTTTTTGGACAAGTCACCTAATTTTCTGTGTGCCTCAATATTCTCATCTATGAAATGGACATGAACAGAATGCATAGCACAAAGCTTTTATAAGGATTAAATGCAATTAATACAAAGCATTTAGAATCATATCTGATACACAGAACTTTCCAATAAATGGTAGCTAATATTGTCAATATAACAATCTTTTTCTTTTCACTTGGTAATTTTTTTCACCCCTCTTGATAAGTATTGACCAAGGATTATCCTAGCCCACTTTTCCTGATTTCCCCAACTTTGACACTCTGGAGAAGGTTTTGGTGTCTAGGTCTTTTTCTTCCAATTGTTTGCTGGGAACCTAATAGAAATTGGTTCGTCCCCTTTCCAAAGCTCTCTTTTCTAACTCGGGTGGGAGTGGAGAGCCTTTTAAAGTCTCGTCCATATAAATACCCAAACTATCACAGAAGTTCTTATTGATATATCTGTTCTTTAGGAAAATGTGTGCCTACATTTTTTACAGGGACATTACTGAGAGGTCACTCAAGAGATATTTGTTTCAAAATGGAAAACATATCTTTCTGTTTCTACTTCTATAAAAAAAAGCAGCTGGAACCTTGTGTTTGCCTTTATAAAGACTAGGATTCTACATATCACATCACATGTGTATTAATATTTCCATTTTATAGATGAGAAAATCAGAGTTCAGATATATAAAAGGGGAAATTGACATTATTAAATACAAGTAGTGTGCAGATACTTTACACAAATAATCTCACTGATTTTTGAAAGACAGATATCATTATCTCCATTTTCAAAATTTGGAAACAGATTAATAACTCATAAAAACTTAAAGAGAAAAGATGTGAACCTAGGTCTTTTGGATACAATACATGCCAATTTACACTATGCTTTGACATCTCTCTAATGAAGTAGCTAACAACAATGGTTCTTCTTTGCCTACTACAGCTTTTCAAGCTTGAGTATTGAATGAACAATTAAAATAATTATTACAGATATCCCACTTTGATTTAAACTATTTAATTATAGTGTTACCTAAATATGTATAAATAAAAATTGGGTATAAACTATTGAAGTTTATATGTCTTATCCAAATATTAAAAACAAAATAACAATATATTAAATAGAAAAAAATTAAAAGCGATGAAATTCAAAAGTTATTTTGCTTTAGTGTTGCTGTCGATGTCATATATCAGAAACCACACAGAGTTTGAGATATAAATATTAGATTTGGTGCTAAGAGACAGGTTCTTGTGGGTCCACCGCGCCTTCCGTGGCCATCTGATGATGAAACTCCCCACCACGATCTCCACTTCACTCCACTCCACTCCACGACAGAGTGCCTCCATTCATAGAGGAATCAAGCATTTGTTACCATTGTCATCACTTGTCCTCTGTATAAAGTGGTCATGATGCATTCAGCCTCTGATTTTTTGTCATATGCCTGTAACAATTAAAGAATAGTATCCCACAACATGATATAGTTTCAAAATGCCAAATGACAAATCTCAATTTATTAAGTTTAGAAACTGAAGTCTTTAATCTCTGAAAAGATCAATTGCACATTGTTAGCGGAAAAGAAAAATACAATTATAATAGCTAAGATAATCATATCTGTATGAAGTTGAATGGGATAGTTTTAAGTATTTTCCACATTACAAATATTTAAATAATTAATGGTTAAATATCCTGACAATATATTAAATGTTAAATGTTGACACTTTGCGGGAGAATCCATTTTTCTTTTGACTGCAAACAACATTTGCATCCCCTCAGAATTGCAATGCCCTTACATGGTAGTACTTATTTATATTGCTCTTATCCAGATGATTCAATATTTGCTTGTGTGTACACGTACATGATTGTGGTTTGTTCATGAAAGGGCATAACATGTTCAGATTGTTTTCTAAATTATTCTTAAAATGTACATACACACAACCTAAAAAATCCTACCTAGATAAACTCCTGCCCATGTAAAAGTTCAAACTTCTTAGAATGATATACAAAGACTTCAAACTGTGGACTCTATAAAACTTTCCAATCTTATCTTCTAGAATTCTTCAACTGGCCCTTATTCTTTACTAAAATTAAACTGTTTGCCCTTCTCTGAACGGGTGATGTTTTGGCAAGACTCCAAATCTTTGCCCACACTGCTTCTCCACCTGCAGTCCCTGCCTTTCTTCACATGCTTTGCTAACTCCATCTAGATCAACTCAGATGTGTGCTCCATAAAACCTTTTTTCGTTATCACCCAAACCAGAGAATAGTTGGGAGCTTCATGCTTTGTGATACTCCAATCTTTTGTACTGAACTGCTTTGAGCCATTTGTCACACTGCCTTGTATTTGTCTCCTTACTTGACCACCTCTCCCATGAGACAGTTTGTTCCTTGAACATAGAGACTGTCTTATTCATTTGTACTTATGTGGCATTTAGTACAATGTATGGCCTGTAGTAGGTGCTCATTAAATGGTCATGGAGTAAATGGATACTACTGATTCTGCAAAAATAAATCAAAGAAGGCATGGAATTTCCCAATAAGGAGTTCAAATTTAAACTATTTAATGATGATGCCCTGTATTAGTAGAGAACAGATGTCTCAAATGAGTAAGACTCAGAAAAATTGTTATGGGCTACTTGGAGAGAAAAGCTATGGTTCCTGAAATGCTTTATGTAGGCTACTGTAAAGCAAAATGGACTATACAGAAAATGAACTTCTCCATCCTCAGAGCCTCTATCTTTGGGCAAAAAGTGTAAAAAACAAAATAGAGGTAGTGACAGTAAGAGACAGAGAATTTTGTGCATGTATGTATTTGAATAAAATGAAGAACTTTTGAGAGGCTTGCAGTGCATAAAATATCTAATATCACTCAACAATTCTCCCATTTAACATGAAAGACACAATCTCTGTTATGCTGCCAATATGGTGGCACTCAAGTGGGAATACACAGATTGTCAACATTGTTGGTTATTCATGTCTGCAAACCAGCCAAAGATAAAACATGTGCAGAGCGGGAAAGGAATTGAGTTTGGGAATTCTAGAAAACTATCTTTGCTCACTCACTAAACAAAATTGGTGTGTAAAAACCCATAAGCCATATAAGTCAAGTTAGGAAAGCAACTCAGAGCAGATTTACAGAAGTTAGACAAGGGGCCTTTGGAGGGAGAATATTTCAAAGCAATCTGCTTCGTGAATTTTACAGCCTGGGGACCTGACATCTGCAGGCAGCAAAATGTCTGTAGGAAACTAATGAGGAGAACATACAAATTAAAGGTACATGATAGAAATCTGTAGCATTTCTTGAGAGAGGTAAAAACATTATCAAAAGGAAAACAGGGGAGAAAGTAGATGAAAACTATTTCAGCAGTCTTGACAGTATTATTCTTTGCACTTACTGTATGGAGATATAAATACTTCCTTTAGAGAAGTTGATTTTTTTTTTCTTCTGTGGTAAAGATGATATAATAGAGAAAAGCTTCTTGAATTAGATAAACCTGGGACTCAATCTCTGGTCCTATCCATTACAAGTTGGGTATCATTCTTGAGCCACTGATTTCGTATCTGCAAAATGAACTCAATGACCTCTAACTTTCAGGACTGTTGTAAAGATTAGAGATAAAATTTTCAGCATTTCAAACACAATAAATAAAACTTGGTAGGCGCTCAATAAATAGCTATATTTAACCATCTTCATGATTATAAGAGTTTAAGAATGTTTTGTTCCCACTTCACCAAGAGCTACAAGTCCGTAGATTAAAGCGCCCGTTCTTTTTCTTGCTAAACTAGAAACCGCAGAATGTAATCTCCCAGGCTTGCTGTAACTATCAATTCTCCTTGTCAAACTCCAGCCTGAAGAATGTTCTTTTCTGGATGTGCTCATCTTTATGCCTTCTACTTTTGAATTGATCAGGGAATGTGTATCTTGACCCTCAATTACATTCTTATTCCCTGTTCCCTTTTTCTCCTGGCCAACATCTAAATTCTTTTTCTTGGTTGTGCTACGTTGGCAACCTTTATTCAAGGACCCTGTATATTATTGTTATTTCCACCACCTTTTGGAACAAAAAGCCCAAGGGAAACAGCAAATCAAAGCAAGTTACCCACGAAGGAGAGTGACTCTAATTCTTTATTTGTATTAGTGATGACCCCTAATGTGTTGGAGAGGATTCTGAGGTTCTCGTGCTTCTCATCTATTTGCACATGTGAAATATAGTCTAAGATGGCTACACGTCCTAAGTGGCCATTCTCATCTCGTGTATTCACTTGGGCAATGTTCACATTAAAAGTGGCACACCATTAACCAGGATCCAGTGGCAAGTCCTTTCCTTCTAGAGTTCTAACCATTTATGACACTTGGTTCACCTTGAAATTTTCTTTGGAAATTTTTCACCACAGAAATAGTTGGCAGTTTTTTCTTTATTTTCTATAGTTCTTGTTTGTCCCTCTTGTATGGTACTTACCATGTGTGGCAAAGTATCTTTTAATTTAGGTGTGTTTAATTTTGCCCTTATGTGTTGCTTACTTCTCTTGAGCCAGGGCTTCTTTATGTTCCCAGTGACCAACTAGCCAAACGCCACTGCTTTTTTATGATGATAATGATTGGTTGTTGGATTATTCTACAAAATTTAATCTTTTCCCTAGAAGTCATAGGAATCTATCTTGTATTATTCTTAAATATATGATTAAGTTTTTGTGTGTATTTAATTTATTGTTTAGATTAACTTAAAATAAATCAACAGAGAATTTTAAAAAGAATGTGTATATATATGTGTGTGGCTGACTTACTTTGCTGTACAGCAGAAATTGACCTGACATTGTAAATCAACTATACTTCAATAAAAAATTAATAACAATAAACAGTTTGAAACATAAAAATACATAAAGCATAATAAAAATAATGCAAAACATCCATAGATGATCAGTCAATATTTACATGGTATATAAAATATAAAAGTATATTTCATACATGTGTATACGTATATATTTTTTAATGAAGTGGTGATTGCTTTTTATAGTGTTTGTAAGTAGTATTGCAGTTGTTTTAAAAATACTGGTAATGGTACAATATTAGCAATTCCTGAACTTATTAGTTTTTTAGAAACACAGTTTTTAGTGATTACATATTTTATTGTATAAATACTCCATAATGAACTAAATTCTTCTATTCAGTGTGAGGGAAACCACATCACTAGTGAAGGACATTTCTCCTGATCATTTTCATTGGAGGAGGAACATTGGTATGAACACTTTAAGCCTCTGTCTCCCACACGTTAATTATTGGGTTCTGTTTTCAATAGGAGGAGTCATGGTGTTTCCAAGTTATTTTTCCAGAAGGAATTGCTTTATCTTCATTTTGACTCTCCAGGGTCCACAGTCACACTCTCTTTCTTTGAGCTTCCTTGCTCTAAGCACTTTGCTGTTAAAACCCGAGGAAAAACTGTCCTATGGGGGTGGGAAGTTTGGCTATATCCATAGTTTTGTGTCTATAATGCTGGTGTAACTCAGGGATTGTTCCCACAGGCAATCTCAAGATCAAGATTGATTAGAAGCCAAATTATCTCATCTAGTCATTATCTGACAGCTCTGCATTTTGGGGGAATGGTAAGGGGTCATTTTTTGAAACATTACTGGAGGTAATATTGTGATCTTTGTTAACAAGTGATTATTTGATCAGTTCTACTAGTTAGAAACCAAAAGAAGAAGGGACCTTCCCTTCCAGCAGATTGATACCAATGGATATTGAAAGACACGTTTGAAAACTAATGTCATAGTTCAAATTACTTTATGATGATATTATTTATAAACAATAAAGTAAACAGATTTAAGAATACAGTTCAATGTATCAGTGTGAATAAACCTCACCCCAATCATCCTAGAAATGTCTCTCATTAACACGTCTTATGAATGTCCTGCCCAGGAGACGCAGCCCCTCTTCTGATTCCTATCACCATTACTTTCATTTTTTTCTTGGAATTTACATAAATGGAATCTGATGGCATATACTGTCTTGTGTGTCTTTTTAAAATATATTTGTTAATACAGTTATTTATTTATGTATTTATTCTTCGCTGTGTTGGGTCTTCTTTGCTGTGCGAAGGCTTTCTCTAGTTGTGGCGAGCGGGGGCTACTTTTCATTGCAGTGCACGGGCTTCTCATTGCAGTGGCTTCTCTTGTTGCAGAGCACGAGCCCTAGGCGCACGGGCTTCAGTAGTTGTGGCTTATGGGCTCTAGAGCGCAGGCTCAGCAGTTGTGGCTCACAGGCTCAGTTGCTCTGCGGCATGTGGGATCTTCCCAGACCAGGGCTGGAACCCGTGTCCCCTGCATTGGCAGGAGGACTCTTAACCACTGTGCCACCATGGAAGTCCCTATGTGCTTTTTTTAATTCAACATATAATTGAGATGTATCCATGTTGTTTATTCCTTTATTCCATTGAGTATGTGAAACTGTATCCATTCTTTTGTTGATGTACATTTGTTGCTTCTAGTACATGCTGGTGCATGTCTCCTAATGGACACATTTTTTTCCTTTCTCTTGGATAAACGCTTAGAACTGGAATTGATAAACCATAGGTAGTTATAGTTTTGACATCCTTAGAAACTGTTAAATAGTTTTCCAAAATGATTGTACCATTTACATTGTTGCCAAGCAATGATCCAGAGTTCTGGTTGCTCCAAATCCTCATGAATATTTGTCAATAGTTTTTATTTTAGTCATTCCAGTGTGTGTGAAGTGGTATTTCATTGATTTTATTGTGGCATTAATAAGCATCTCCATAAAGATTAATACGGTATAGGGGAAAGAATTGAAGGTAATTTATATCATATTATAAATCAAAGACATTGAGAAGGTAAAGCCTAGAGAAGTTAATAACTAATTGTATATAAACCACAGGAGAGACCAGAGATGATGGAATATTAGTGTGAAATTCTTTTAATGGAGAAGTGATTAGAGGGAAAATAATATAGACTAGCCACTCTTTGAAAAGATAAATTTTAAAACCAGAAATGTGAGCCATTCTTTAAGAACAAATCAATGTTATTTAAAGAGAAACTTGGAGCACATAGCTTGGAATTAAATATATTTTACTTGTGTAGGACCTAGTTTTAAGTGCAGTCTTGATGCTATAGAAATAATGGCCTGAAATGAAATTTTATTTTATATGAACTATTTTAAAAACTCAGTAAAATGTCTGATTTTTGAGATGGCTGCAATTTGCTCTCGCTCGGCTTCCTGCTCAGCTGTTACCAATAAGCCTATACCAAATACAAATACCTCTGACAGTTTCCAGTGAAAAATTCAACGTGAAGCTTTGCTCCTTGCATAATACAATATCCAGATTGCATTCAATTAGGAAGTGATTATGTAGTGAAAACATTGACACAAGGAGGTTCATTTTATAATTTTTCTTCCAAATGAATTTTGAAAGCATGTGTGAAGATTACAGATAAAAGGTGAAAAATTTTGTATATCTCAGATTATCCACATGGTGGGATGTGTGTGTGTGTATACAGTCTCGAGAGGAATACTACTGAGCCTTGGCAACAAAAGAAACCATCACTGAGGCAGGTATATCAATCAAATAAACCAACATTTATGGTTGCTTTAGCATGGTGTGAAAGGTCAAAGATACTGCAGTTCTTCATTTAGAAAAGACAGATATGAATAAGGAGATCCCAAGTGGAACTGGAAGAGTCATGGAGTTTTTTGTTTTTTGTTTTTTTTGGAGTGGAGGGGGTGTATGATTTTTTTTAGGATGAAAGAGAAACAATTTTAGATAAAAATAGAAAGGACACGTTAAAAATTGCTGAGAAGACATGATTTAGGCATGAGGAGGCTGGAGGAGAAAAGAACAATGAATTCAAGGGCACATATAAAAGGAACTTGGGAAAGTATTTCTGTAGCTGATGGTTAGGCTATTTTGACTATGTTTTCCTAATATATAAATAAGCATAATATTACTACTGTTTTATTGCTGTGGCTATTACCAATATGATTTCCCAGTAAAGCAGCCAGGAATGAGTTTATGAAATAAGAATTCAATGTTTTATTTTATGAAATATGTATGTACGTTTTTATTTTTACCAAGAATTTTATATATAGAATTGTTAGAAACGTAGCACCAATATATTTTTTGTACATTCTCCTGAATTATCTGAGACTGAAATTAATAGCTAATCTTTGTCTCAGGCAGGCATTTGTATAAAGAAATAGCTAATGAAGATGGGTTTAATTCTTTTTTGTTGTTTAGCTTAGCACACTTTTTCTCAACTTTAGTTGTTTTTTTTCTGGAAATATCAACAAATATTGATTTTGTTATAGAATAAACACAGATGCATATACTGCTAATTTTGTGTTAAAGGTGCCAATTCTACTCAACTTGTGACATACCATGCTATTTTGTTGCTCTTGAGTCAGGAGTCCTGGGCAGGGATTATGTAGGAAGTGATGTAAGAGATAGTCTTTAGAAAATTTTTATTGTTCTGGAGAGTCTAATCATAGACTCCAAGGTTAAAATACAAATAGTGGTTTGACTAAGGAAAAAAAGAGATTGTCTACTATAAAATGAATTCAAAGGCACAGTAGCACTGTCTTTTTGGATAGCTTAGACAACTCAATTCTTATATATTTGGAACTCTTGGTTGTGTAAACTCTTGTGATGTAAAATATATACAACATTTCAAAACACTCTGGACAGAAACAATATTTTCAATGCATTGTCTGGATATCAGATTACTCCTACCTACAAACTAAAGTAGGAGTTCCTTACAGCCCCTTTCCTTCCAAAGTCAAAAAGCCATGCCTAAAATCTCATTCATTTACTTATACATCTCAAATTCTTTCAAAGCCTATGTACTTTTGCTTTACACAAAACACTGGTAGCATCCATTATTGGGTAACTTTGAAAAACCACATTAAAATTATATAATATAAGGCATAGATATATTAGAGAAAAAAATAGTAAAATCAAATATCTGTTTAAACTGCATATAAATCTATAATTATCTCAAAATAAAAAGTTTAATGAAAATTGTATAATACAGGAGGTATTAATGAAGAAACAAAACCAATAAAAATAGAATCAGAATGATTACAAAGATCACCATAAAAAAATCTGAGATAAAACCACCCGAAGACACGACTGCATTTCCACCAAAGTGGTGAAAATTTTTAATAAGAAATCAAGATTGGCAACACGAAGTTATAAGCAAGGATATGGGAACACTGGAACACTCATACATTGCAGTGAGAATAAAAATCATTACAGATACTTTGTAATACTATTTGGCAGTGCTTACTAAATGCTACTCATTCCTAGGATATGTGCTCAAGAAAATAGAGTGTGTATGTCTACCAAAATATAGGCACATAGCAGTTTTATTCAAAAATATGTGAAAATTGAAAACAATACAAATATCCGTAAATAAAAGAATGGATAAATAAATTATGGGATATTTCATACAATGGACTGCTACATAGCAATAAAAATATAACTGATTTATACAACAACCTGGATGAATCTTACAGACATTACCATAATTATTAGAGCAAAAATGTCTTGCAGAAGAATATATACCATATCACCCAATTTATATCAAGTTCAAGAACAGGTAAAATCAGTTGATAATGAAAGTTAGAATAATGGTTACCTCTTGGAGATATTATTGATTATAAATAAGCTCAAGGGAACATTCTAATATACTAGAGTAGTTTCTGGATCTGGCTTGTGGTTATTTTGCTATACAATGTATCTACATGGCTTAAGTCTACAGACTTAAGATTTGTAAATTATACAAATTTTACTGTATGTGTTGTACATATCTTATTTTAAAAACCTTTTTTAAAAGAGTAAACATGTGCTAAGCTACCTAGAAACCAAACAACCAAAAAGTTCCATTTTTTTGTGGTCAACTGCCTTAAGAGGTTTTCATGGTAGCAATTTTTCTTCCCTCAATTTAAATATATTAGTAATTGTGAACAAATAAATTGTAGAGAAATAAAATTTTCTGTATGCGAAAAAAAATCACAATCTGGTTATACAATATGTGAGGGAGAATTTCTACACTGTTCCAGTACTTAAGGGAATCACTTTATTATTGCAAATACAGTTAGTATGCCCATAACAACAACTCTGTCTCAAGCATATTAATTTTTAAATGCTCAGGTTAAGAAGGTAAAAAGGGATGCAATACATTTTAGGAATATTTTCATCAAAGAGAAGGATAGCTTGAGGGAGGTGCTTCAGTGTCTCAGAACATTTACTTATCTGCATTATTTTTATGCTGGGTGAAGAAGGTTTCCATAATGGTATCTTCAACTCAAAAAGGCTTGTTGCTTGGAGACATAGATGTTACTGCTAAGCTCCCTGGGAGCTCTGAATACCACTGTATGACACGGGATTACCCAGGAGTCTAAAGTAGCTAGGTTTCCCCTTAGCCGTTAAGAGGGCTCCAAGTGACCTTTGAATAATCGTGTTCATTGTATTTGATCTACTCTGCTAGACAGGATGAGAGGGATATTAAAAAAAAAAAAAAATAGAAAGAAAGAAAACCAAAAAAAAAAAAAAAAAAAAAGGGGAGAGAGAAAGGTTTAAAAGTGCCAAATCAATCTCTCCCATCTACAAAAGAACTTCAATACTTCAATGGCAGGGATTTATTCCCAGGACAGAGGTTTTTGAAACTTGGAATCTTCAGGAGATTCAGAAGCTGATGGTATGCATGGAAACCTCTTTTCCTAGGCCTTTCTCACCTACAAGGGAAGGCAGGGGGAGGTAAAGGATGGTTGATAGAGAAAGGATGAAAGGTAGGATGACTGAAGATTGAGCAGGGCAAAATGCAGGAAGCTGTTGGAGGTCTGCTGTTTCTCCACAGGTGACCAGGTGGTTGACAGCATGCACCAGTTACATGCAGTCTCAACAACTGATTTCAGAGCTTCTGGGGACACCACTTCAGAGCCTAACAGAACACGTGCGCTCTGCATACTGCTTAGGGACTTCACATCCTCTGAGTGATGGCTTATCGATTGGAGGATGCTTGAACCTGACAACTCAGTGTCAGGAACAGTGAAGATTAAACATTGAAGATGAAAATATCTTTCCCTCAATTTACCATCGTCCCCTCTATTTAGAAGCTACCAGAAGAGTCTACTACCGTTGACATTAACCAAAACAAAAACAACCCTCAGGCTGAATATGCTCAATCCAAAGCAAGAGCAAAAGTGTGGAATTACAGAGATGGGTGAGAGCACTTCTTCCTTCAATCATTCTTGATTAACTGGATTTAAATATTAGGATCAAAGTTTCATGACCAAAAAAATTAATGGTAAATATCATGTTCCCCATGTTTTCCTGGCCTTATTACAATTGTGAACTTGCTGGACATGGAAGACAATGGGTATTGACGTCACCTTATCTCTACACTCCCCATTTCTGTTAATTATCTGAACCCTTATCATTTTACAGAGCTTCCAAATGTTATAAATGGAGGATTGGCCAAGATTTGTAGGCAATAGGAGGGTACAGAGGGACTGAGAAGCATGAAAATAGAAATCCTCTTTTGGTCCTTGACTAGGTTGATGCTTTCTTTTGTGTGCCCATTTAGCCCATGATTATCTGGGTCATCAACTGAAGGGAACTGAGATCATCACACTCTTCAGTTACTGGCACACAGACTCACTATTTCCTCCAAGGCTCCTCTCTATTATATTTCATTGTAATTTTTAATTTCCCCTTTATATTCTTTAATTTTTTTATTTAATCTTTTGATTTTTTTTAGTTTTCATGACATATTTTTATATCAAAATAATATACTACTTAACCTTGTACATTTTTGAAATTTCTATTAAATGCAGAAAGATTTTTCTAAACTTTCTTTTTAACTCAATATATGTTTCTGAGAGTCATCCATGTTATTGGGCATAAGTCTAATTCACTCATTTTCACTGGTGTATAGTTTTTCATTGTACGAATGTAAGTTATCTATTTACCTTATCAGTGAACATTTGAACTGTTTCAGATTTTTTGCTATTACACACAGTGCGATAAGGCAAATCTTGTACTTATGTTCTGGAGCACATCTGCAAGAGTATCTCCACAGTATGAAGCTAGGAGGAGAATTCCTAGATCTTATAATATAAAAATCTTAGCTTGGGCTTCCCTGGTGGCGCAGTGGTTGAGAATCTGCCTGCCAATGCAGGGGACACGGGTTCGAGCCCTGGTCTGGGAAGATCCCACATGCCGCGGAGCAACTGGGCCCGTGAGCCACAATTACTGAGCCTGCGCATCTGGAGCCTGTGCTCCGCAACAAGAGAGGGCGTGATAGTGAGAGGGCCGTGCACCGAGATGAAGAGTGGCCCCTGCTTGCCAAAACTAGAGAAAGCCCTCGCACAGAAACGAAGATCCAACACAGCCATAAATAAATAAATAAATAAATAATTTAAAATTTAAAAAAATCTTAGCTTTTCCAACATATTGCCTTCTTTCTTGAAGGATTTTGTTTGTTTGTTTTGTTTGTTTGTTTGTTTTACCAATTTACACTTCCACTAGCAGTATGGGAGTATTTTTTTAATCCTTACCTACATTACATATTGTCAGACTTAGCTTTTGCCAATCTGTTGGGTGTGCGATGCTCTTTCATTGTGGTTTTAATTTGAAAAATCCCTGATTGTTTTTGAGGTTGAGCTTCTTTTTATGTATCAATTGGCTACTTGTAAATCCTTCTCTATAAATTAACTTTTCAAGTCTTTTGTTCATTTGTAATTTTTTCTTATTGATATGCAATTTTATGTGTTCTGAATACAAATTTGTTGTCAGTTGTACATGTTCTAAATATCTCCTCCTAATGTGACTTCTCTTTTCTTGTTCTTTTGTGTGATTTCATAAGCAGGAGGTATTAATTTTTATGTAGTTAGATCTATCACTTTTTCCTTTTTAAGTTAGTGCTATATTATCTTGTTTAAGAAACAATTCTCTACACAAGGTCTACATATTCTCTTATGTTGACTTCTAAAATTTTAGTTTTGTTTTATGTCTATTAACACAACTAGAATTTAGATTTGCATAGGAAAGGGGCCAATTATATTTTTTCAATCTGCATAATAATTATCCCAGTAGTTTTATTGCAAAATCCATCCTTTAATTACTGACCTTCCTTATTAGCTCTGTCATTCTATGTACAGACGCTCTATTTTTGTACATTATTCTATTTGTCTATCCACATTTAATGACACATTTCCTTCGTTACTACTGATTTATGATAAATCCTTAAGAAAAATGAACATTTATGGTTCTTTTTCCAGGATTTGTCTTCTTTATTCTTAGATCTTTGTTCATTTATAGACAATTTAGACGCTACATGTAAATTTCCATTAAAAATACTGTTATGATTTTAGTTTGGATTGCATTAAACATTTAGATAAATTTCAGGAAAACTCAAACATCAAGATTTTGTTTTCCAGTCAGTGAACACAGTCTGTCTCTCTATTTATAAGGTGTCCTATAATGGCTCTTAATCATAAAAAAATCTTTCTGTAAATTTTGTGCACATTTATTTTTAGATTTATTCCTAGGTAATTTATTTGTTTGATACAACTGTAAAGAGTATTTTAAACTACATTTTTCTGTTATTATCTTATGGCTATAGAAAAACCAATACAATTTCAGATATTGATCTTTTAACCAAGAATTCTAGAAAAAAAATTCTATTGAATTATAATAATTTACGGTAGGTGCTTTAGTTTATTTCTTTTTTCGTAGATACTCATATAATGTATAAATAAAGTTCTATTTATTTTTTCCCACCTTCATATTGTTATTTGTCTATATTGCCTTACTTTCTTTTCTTTTTTTTTTTTTTTATAAATTTATTTATTTATTTATATCTTATTTTTGGCTGTGTTGGGTCTTCGTTTCTGTGCGAGGGCTTTCCCTAGTTGTGGCGAGCGGGGGCCACTCTTCATCGCGGTGCGCGGGCCTCTCACTATCGCGGCCTCTCTTGTTGCGGAGCAGAGGCTCCAGACGCTCAGGCTCAGTAGTTGTGGCTCACGGGCCTAGTTGCTCCGCGGCACGTGGGATCTTCCCAGACCAGGGCTCGAACCCGTGTCCCCTGCATTGGCAGGCAGATTCCCAACCACTGCGCCACCAGGGAAGCCCTGCCTTACTTTCTAATCTGGTATTTTCTGTTCATTGGTGAATAGAAGTGGTGATAGGCAACATTATCTTATTTCTACTCTTAAAGACAAATTCTCAGTTTAGTAATGTTATAGAGTGTTTGTTGTGTGTTTTTTAGTGACATACTTTGTTGGGTTAAACATTTCTCTCCCAGTTTTAGTTTACTGTGTGGTTTGGCCAAGAGTAGTGTTGAATTTCATCCAACGTCTTATTGACACCTACTGAGATAAGTACAGGATCTTCTTCTTCTTTTAAGCAGTGAACCACCTTAATAGTGTTGTTACAGCTTTGAACTAAAACAACAAAAAAAGTGATATGGTCATTCTTTTATGTAGCTTGATGAACGTATGGGGTTTACACTTAGAAGTGAAATTTCTACGTATGCTTAGGGTATCTGTATGTCCAACATTAGTAGTTAATGCTAGTTTTCTAGAGTGGTTAATCAGTTTGCACTATCATTAGTAGTGAATGAAACTACCATTGCTACAGATTCTTACTGCTTTCCACTGTAGCTGAGCTCTAGCACAGCCCAGAAGTTACCCACCTGCCTCTGGCCGGCACTGGCTATCACTGCTGTGTTCCTACCTCACGTGAGTGGTAATGCAGGCCATGGTCCATCCAGGATAATAAGACCTGCTCTCTTCCAACATATAGCACATCTGTGACATCTGGCCCTCTTCCACTCTAGGCTGCAATTTCCCTTACACATAAAGATGCTTCTAGCTTCCACTTATACCAGAATTTTTAGTGATAAAATCTAAGGTGACTCTCAGTCACCCCCTCAATTCTGCAGTTTCTCCAGGCTTGGGTTTAGGGCGGGATCTAGCATCCTATGCCTAATTTCCTTCTGGTTCTTCACCTGGTACTTGCTGCATTGTTGTGTTATATTAGTGTAATCATGTTCTTCTCCATTTTACGGTCATCTGTATCATGTTCAAGGCCAGGCCTTCCATGCCACTATTCTTAGCTTACAGATCAGGGTTTGGACACAAAGTAGGCCTTGACATATTTGTTCAGTGAACGAGAAGAATGGAGTTGAGAGAAATGAAGTGACTCATCCAAGTTTATATAGAGGCAGAACCAGGGCTAGAACATAAGTTTCTTAACGCTAGCTCAGTGCCCTTTATACTGTACATTTCTGCTTCTGATTCAGCTCATTTCAATTTAACTTAATGCAATTCAATATATTCAGTAATGTAAGGCAATCTGCCAGGTACTGTCAGATACATAATATGACATTCCCTTTATCCCCTAAGGGAGCTGGCAGAATGTTTCAATAATATGCAATTTACACTTTAGCAAATTATATATACATTTATAACAACAATCAGATTAGTTATAATAAAAGTTGCCTGAAGAAGTATACTTACAAATGTCACCTTTAGCTAACATGCATTTTTAAAAAAACTAAAATGGAACATACATATCATTACTGCCTCAAAGCAAGTCACCTTGAAATGACTACATGTATTAACTCAACTTTATAAGTACATACTTTGCACCATTTTCCACTAATTCTTTTAAGCATGAAATAACTTTATATTTGAATATTCTATTGATGAGTAAAAACTGATATATCAAGATTTGGGAAATGAAGATCCAAATTTTTTACATGTATTTTTCTTTTGCTTTATAAAACCAATGTTTTTAAGGTATAATTTACATATAGCAAAATGCACACATTTTAAATGTATACTTTGATGAGTTTGACAGACCAATATACTCATGTAAGCACTGTTTTGCAATCAACTACCACTGCCCTCCACCCCAGGCAACCATAGAGGTAATTTCTTTCACTTTTCATAACTTCATATACGTGCAATTATACAGGATGGATTCTTCTATACCTGGCTTCTTTTGCTCTGTGTGATGTTTTTAAGATTTGTCCAAGATGTTGCATGCATCAGTAGTTTGTTCCTTTTTACTGTTGAGCACTACACCATTGTAAGATATACCACAGTTCAATGTATTGACCAGTTGATGGGCATTTTTTTGCTTGTTTGCCCAAATTGGGGTTATCATGAATAAAACTTCTATAGATATTTGAGTACAAGTCATTGTGTATACATATGATTTGATTTCTCCTGGGTAAACCAAGGAACGGCCTTGTTCAGTCATATGGTAGGTCTATGCTTACCTTTATAAGATACTAGCAAACTGTTTTCCAGAGACTTGTGCCAGTTGACATTTCCATCAGCAGGGTATGAGAATTCTAGTTGTTCTATATCCTTGCTTTTGTTTGGTATTCTTGAGAGTAGTCTCGCCTGTTCTCAGAGACTGACAGTAATTTTCATATTGGCTAGATGTCTATCAGGAGAGGGACAAAATGATATGAGCTTGGTGATAAAGAAGCAGGCTTTGTGATTCAGGAAAACAATAGCTTCTCACCCAAGTTTGAGCATAGGAGGAGAAACACAACAGAATTGACCAATGGTTCCAAACACTCCAAAAAGCAGTTTTTAGACAAAATTTCTCTTGGTCAGTGTTGCAGTGAGAAGAAGATCAATATAGCACATTTTTCATAAATTTAATTTTAAAGCTATGTGCTTTATTCTGACATTGTGTTATTCCTTTAATTTTTTTTAATTGAAGTATAGTTAATCAACAATTTTGTGTTAGTTTCAAGTGTACAGCAAAGTAATTCAGTTACACACAGACACACACACATATTCTCTTTCAGATTCTTTTCCATTATAGGTTATTACAAGATACTGAGTATAGTTCCCTGTGTCACATAGTAGATCCTTGTTGTTTACGCATTTTATATATAGTAGTGTATATATGCTAATCCCAAACTCCTAATATGTCCTGCTCCCACCCCCCAGCTATCCCCTTTGGTAACCATGAGTTTGTTTCTAGGTCTGTTGTTCTTCCTTTTTGATATTAACATTTTCTCTTTTTTTCCACAAAGGGGATAGATGATATATGATAGTTTTTCTTATTTTTATTCTTCACTTCTCATAAATCCCTTAACTTGGCATGAGTAAAAGGTGGACTCACTAATTAAGTAAGCCCAAAAAAAAGGACTTTTGGAATTTTACTCTTTTATGAGACCCATATTCTGGGAAGCCCTGACGTAGGCATTCCATGGAGGTTCTGTGCAACTGCTGTACTGCTCAGGCTCAGAATGAAATTCTGACTCCTTATCAAGTTTAAATAGCTTAGGACCATAAAATATTTAAGCTGGAAAGGGACCTTAGAAATTATCAGATCCAAATAGCTTCATTTTTAGATGAGGTAACTGAGGTCCAAATTAAAGAAGCATCTTGCCATTTAGCTTCTTTTGGCAGTTTTAGGAGTAGAACTGACATGATTTTTTTTGTTTGTTTATGTTTCACTCTGTCCTGTTTGTTTCTACCCAGTTCTCCATTATGGTTGGTACATATCAGAACACTAAAGCACATGTTACCATTTCCCTGTCTCCACAATAATGTTAAACTTTCATCAGTATGATCCTCCTGATGGGCTCTAGCATTTTTGGTAGCATTACAGCATGTGTAAAACAGACATCCATCCTCTTGGGAGGAATCAGCTGTAAAGGTAACAGTAGCCAAGGTGAAAAAATCAGTTTTGGATTTTTTGGTCAAAACATCTGTTTTGTTCCCATATCTCTTCACTCTTGCATCTCCCTGTATATGTGTAACTGATTCACTTTGTTATAAAGCAGAAACTAACACACCATTGTAAAGCAATTATATTCCAGTAAAGATGTTAAAAGAAAATCTGTTTTGGAAAACAAATAGGAAAAGAGGTTTTTTTGATATATCGCTGTTTGACTGGCTCTATCCCGGCCAAACACACATGCTTTTGTACAGCTGATCTCTCCACTTGAAGTTTTCTTGTTTTGTTTTGTTTTGCATCGATCAACTTTTCAAATAAAACATGACGTGGCTAAGAAGAGTGTGGATTCCTTCTCTGGCTCACTTCCTTCCAGAATTCTCCACTCTTTTCAGTGTTCACAGGTTTCCTAGCTCCACTTTTCTGGTTCCCTGGACAGAATGCAGAGAGGTTTCCATGTCACTCACTGGAGTCATTGTTCTCGCAAAGTAGAGGACGCTTAGCATCCAATGAAAAGCTGTAGGATGAGAAATTACTTGTGTTGTTTTGTCTGCCACCCTTAAACTCCTCCCAGCTCCCAAACTGTCTGCTTTTGTTTACTCTCCAGTAATTATAGGTAGTTGTTTCAAGTCCAGGTTTTTATAGTTGTTTTATGCAGTGAGTAGGAGTCATTCTACATTTCTTAATCCATCATACTTGGATGTGGAAGTATCTGGGCTGATTTGATTTTTTTTTAAATATTTATTTATTTTTATTGGACTATAGTTGATTTACAATGTTGTATAACAACAGTTTCAGGTGTACAGCAAAGTGATTCAGTTATTCTTATATACGTGCTGATTTGATTTTTAGCATTTTATTTGGTTCAAAGGAGCAATAACTTGAAATAGCCTGTTTCTCTCTATTTATTTTATCAGCATATTCCCAAGAAACTTAAGGAAGTGTATAAATATTCAAATATCCAGATTTGGGGGAAAGATCTTGACATGTATATATGTGTGTGAATATACACACAGTCCTTCATCAGAAGTTCGTTTAATAGTTATCAATTCTCTGTCAATACGTACTAATCCTTTCAGTGTCTTAAATAGAATATATTGTAGTACAGTATTTATTTATTTATTTTTATTTTATTTATTTGTTTTGGCCATGCCGTGTGGCATGCAGGGATTCCCTGACCAGGGATTGAACCCGTGCCCCCTGCAGTGGAAGCATGGCGCCTTAACCACTGGACTGCCAGGGAAGGCTCATATTGTAGTACAGTATTGATTAATGATTAGGAGTACAAACTCCAGAGCTAAGTTACCTAGTTTTGAATATTAGCTGTGTACCTTATTAGTTAGGTATCCTTGGGAATTTTACTTAGCATCTCTAGATCTCTATTTTTTCAGCGTAAACAGAGACCATAGTTGTACATATTTGATAGGGTGGTTGCTGGAATTAAATTAGCTAATAGATTTAAAGGGCTTAGAAGTGTGGCTGGCACATAATAAATACTCAATAAATTTGAGCCACATGATTATTGCCTTAATAGAAAATTAGAAAGAAAGGCAAAGAAAATAATGTAAAGCAAGTAGATCTAATGGCAGGATATCTTGAGATTTTGAATGGAATAACCCAGCTGAACAAATTTTGGAAAGAATCTGTAGAAAAAATTCAAGATTAAGATTCTACTAACAATATCTGGTGGTACCTTACTTTTATCAAATGGCTTTTCTCTCTCAGTGCTAGACTGCAGAGAGGAAATTGGTAGTATCTCAAGCCTAAATTTATGAATATAGCAGATATTAGTAGTTATTGTATCACTCAGGTTAGGTGATGTGGTGATGACAAATAAGAACAAAACAAATGAAAAGAACAAATATTCATTTTAGGGTTATGTTGCTTCTCTCTTTAGGACTGGCTGGGGCTCTGCTGTGTGTCATTACTGTCTTCACTCTGGACCTGGGCTGATGGAGGAACTGCCATCCAGAACATTGGCAGAGGGAAAAGAGAAGGTGCTGAGATATCTCACAATCGGCAATTAGATGTGAAACCAGGAAATAACACTCATCAATTTTGCGCGTAACTCACTGGCCTGAACTCACATGCTTCTTTCTAACCACAGGAGGCCAAGAAGTACAATTTTATCATGAGCCTCCATGGTAGATAGCAGGAAACATTACTGAGAAGCATTAATGACTATCACAGTTATCAAAATATTAACAGATGGCATATTCTTATATTGCACTTTAGAACACAATTAAAATAGCATTCTTCTTATATACAACACTTAATGAGTCTGCTGATTAAACTTCTGAAAAGCATATAATTGACAATGCTTATGAGAAAAAAATGGGAGATTTTTAGTTAAATCTATTGCTGCAAGATATTAAAGTAGGCATAAAATTACACTAGACATTTTTATATACTCTATTATTTTCCAATATTAGGTCTCTTTTATCTCTCTTATTAAGTAATGATAAATTATATGCTGAAGAAATGTTACTATTGTGTTTGATGCTATATAAATATACTAACACTCAGAAAAATTATTCGGTTCTCTTAAGCATTCATATGAATTACCTGACATATTTCAGGTTCAACAATTATAAAATAATGGGCATGTTTTTTCCATGACCGTCAGAAGCTTGATGTTTATTGGCAGAAGCGATCATGTGAAAATCATTTCCAGCTCAATCTTGGGGAATAATAACGAGAGTCATGCTCAGATGGGCCTCATCAAAACTGCCCGAAGGATCCCTCAGAATAATAATCAGGAAATCCAACTGAAAGATCTGAAAATGGGATATTGAATAAGTTTGTCTGAGTGAAGTGAAAGAGTCAGTATGTGGTAAACTTGAAATAATAAAATCAGGGAATACTAAACCTAAGAGAATCTTCCAGTCACATCTATTTTGATGTCTCCCTCTTACACACTAGGAAATAGACGTTATGGGCTTAACCAAGATACCCCTAACTGGTTGCAGAGCTAAGCTAGTACCCAGTCCAGTAACTACCAACTGGGTGCTATTTTTACTGAGTATTGTTCACATCAGGAAGTGAAGAGTAAATGAGAGTAAAGTTTATTTTCAGTATTTTTCTCCTGAAATAGACAACCTAGTAAATTTCCATTATGCTGTTCAATCTCTGCTACACTCACCAAAGCACATTTCCTCATGGAAAATAACTCTAAACTTCAAGAGCCAAAATTTGTCACACAGATTGATTTCTGAGCTTGCAAATCCTGCTTGGAAAACATATTTCATCTTTTTAAAATTTTAACACATATTTTCTATTCACTGAATTTTAGAAGAATAGTTGTGTCACGATTGTGTTTAACATCTTCAACAATTCACTCTCCTTTGTCTTGATTGTTTGAATATGCACTTAAAAATATTAGTTTGATAACCTGGGAAATGCATATTGAAGCATTTTTGGAAGTGGCCAAATAAAACTAGAAAAATCTCTGTAATCTTTTTTTTTTTTTTAATTTGAACTGGAGCCAACATAGTTAGAGATAGTCATGGGAATTGAAAAATAGCTTTTATGGTTGTGATGCCAGACCCCAGAAAATGATCTACAGCATTGTCGAAGTGGGGAAAAACTGGTAAAAGAAAAACATAACAAAATATACAGGGAAAAATTATACTAATCAGATCTTGAGGAGCTGAGACATTTATGAGACTATATGCAAGAGTTAATTAACCCCAATTGCTCCTCTCCGCCTCTTTTGCTAATATACATTGTTTAACCATTGCTGCTAAGAGGTGAACCCAAGCTTTCTACTCCTCCATGCTGTCCTGTGTTAATACAACCTAAGTGTTCCCATCCCTTCCATGAATTTGAAGAGTTACATTTCTCAGACTAAACTTGAACTGCGAGTGACATTCCTCAATTTTTCCTAGCAAATATTTAAGCTGTGTTCTTACTCTAGAACATGAATCTTGGAGATGTTCTCATGCTAAAACATTTTAATTAAGACTTAAGCAAACAGCTGTTCTTCTTTTACACCATCAATAACACCATTCTCATCATCTGTGTTACATTTTGAGCATTATGATAGGAAACACTGTGTAATGTGGTATTTAAGCCACAGGCTCTCCAGCCCACTGTCTGGATTTGAATCCTGATTTTGCTACTCAAGATCTGTTCAACCTTAGTACACTTACCTGAACTATTTGGGCTTTGATTTCCACATCTGCAAAACAGGGACAAGATTGTCCTGTCACTTCCAAGATTAGGTTGCAAAAGAAGTATGTCTTCCACGATGGATGCTTTTTCCTCCATGTCTCTCTCACTCTGGGAGAAGCCATGTGCCACGTTGTGAGGTAGCTCTGTGGAGAGATTCATGCGGTGAACGATTATAAGGCCTGTTAACAATCACTTGTGTGAGCTTAGAAGCTACGCATCCCACAGATCCAGTGGAGCCTTCAAACTCCCCCTGACTGTGACCTCAAGAGAAATCTTGAGCCAAAAGGGCCCAGCTCAGCCATGCCCAGATTCCTGACCCATAGATCTTAGGAGATAATAAGTAGTTGTTGTTTTAAGTTACTAAATTTTCAGGTGATTTGTTATGCAGTAATACAAAACTAATACAGTGAGTGTGAAAATCATTCTAAACACTGTTCTTATATTATTTTTTATGGCATCAATGATTCTTTATCATTTAAAATTTTTTCCTATGTAGCAAATCTCATTATCAAGTCATATACCTTTACTCTATTGATTTTAACTTTTTCTCAATATCATCATTATGGTCCCTCCAGCTATCTGAAAGTAGATTCTATGAAACCTTTCATAAGCGCAAATGTGTAAATCAGAGAAGCAAATACCTTAGGATGCATTTTGCTAATGGATGCACTGAATAAATTGAGATAAAGCACGGATGCTTACAGACACAATTTTAAAGCTATGGCAATTTGATGCTGAGATGCTGGTGTAGTTCCCAGGGAAGGAGCCCGCTGGTATCACTCTTGCAGCTTGGGGGCTCACTGCAAAACAAACAACAATGCTATTTTTGCTTTTCACCTTTTTTCATAAAAGCAAAAATCCTCTTTGGATTTCTTTTGGTTAATGAAACAGGTACTACTATAAGTCTTTCGCATGAGGCAAGTGGTGTAAAGCAAACTTCCGAAAAGCCAAGGATGACTGTATATTAAAGGTCCAGCATCTACTCCTTTTCCTCTCTCATACCTCCTCTAAGTGGGTGTAAACGCTCCTTGATAAAAAGAAGGACAGGAAAAGCAGTCAAAGTCATTGGCTGCTTCAAGAGCTCTAATCTCACGGCAGTTTGTACAGGCCACCCAGAGAAAGAGCTTCCTCTACTCTGAGGTCCGGAGTTTCTTTCCACATGGCTCTACATAGAGGAGAATGGGGGAGTCAATGTGGTTATGCAAGTACATGAACCATTAATCACACAAATTTGAAAAATTGGTTAGCAGGTAAAAAAAAAAAAAGAAAAAAAGTCTCTGGTACCAGACATTTCCTTAGGCATACAGAATTAACTTAACCCTTTTTTTTTTTTCCTACATGAAATCCCTCTTTTGTGGCTACATGATTCATGGTCCCACCCTTCTTAAATTCCTTCCCAGATCTTCCCCCCGAGAAAAAGCTAACTACATCATTTGCATGTCTGCCTCTTCTTTTAGCTTACTCTATTGATATAGAATTGTATCTATTTAATGTGATTACCATAATTTGTGGATAGTGCAGTTTTAGCTGAGATATTAACTCTGTTTGGTTCAACAGCCTCTGTGTACTTTGCTCATCTCAATTTGGACTCACAAGGAAATAGACATTCTTGTGTTTGTGTGTGTGTGTGTGTGCATGTGTGCATGTGTGTGTGTGTGATTTAAATATATATTTTTAAATTTTTAATTTATTTTTTAGTTTTGACTGACCGGTATGATTTTTCCTCAATTCACTAAAGCAACTTCATTTATTTCTACTAACTAAATCTATCTTTAATTCTCCTAAATAATAGATTCCCCTTCTGATAACTTTTTGATAAATATTCCACATTTCCTATCTTTCTAAAATTTTATCTCTTTTTAAAATTGTGCTAATTAATGACTTTTTCCCATCTAACTTTCTAATTTTGTTTTTGTCTCATATTATGTCTATTATAATAATACTATATATTAACACAAATATTACTTCTTTATTATTATTATAATTCCCCATCACAAAAAAATTACTAAATGTCCCAATCCTTTCTTCTATGCGTTGACATTCTCCCATTCAAGCCAAAGTACTACATTCAAAAGCAATATATTTTGGCCTCCAAAAGTAGCTCTAACCTTCCTCTTGCCTAAGTATTCAAAAGTTGCCCAGTTTTTACCTATATCTCCCAATCTCATTTTTGCCTACTCAAGCAATAATGCTATACCAAATTTTCCCCCAAACCTACTGCCCAGTATTCCTTCATCACTCATCACTCTAATCTGTTCTCAGAGAGAAGCTCAGATATGAGGCATACTCATTTGAAATGAACTTGTTCTATGTATCACCTTTGACCAAGAGGGTTGCATTCTGCAGTTTTCAGACATCTGTATTATGCCTCTCCCCCAATGCCAGCCATTCTGTGTTCAGGTTCACCACTCTAGTACCTACAGGCATGTGATAGGGCTTTCATTTCCACCAAGGGGTCCTAAATTTCACACCTCTGAACATTGGATTCAAAACTCTTACCCAGTCACCATTTTTTGTGTTCCATTACATGAGAGGTTTATGTGCCCTAGTTATTTCCTAGCAATGTCAACATTTGTCCCAAATGGGGTTTCCATTAGAGTCAACCTAGAAAAAGCTACCAAGATTACCACAATTTATTACATCTGTTTCAAGTACAACAACTTTCCTATCAGTATGTTAAAATAAACCACAGAGGTAGGCCTAATGTAATTTAAAATATATTAATTAATTTTAAACAATGGACAGTATGCTAATCTGAGTGCTCATTCCATAAAATTGTGAGCCAGAGACACAACATCTTTAGAGGGAGCTGGAGAATGTCTCTCCTGGAAATGAAATAGTAATCAGGGAAATTTTACACAGAAAAGTGTAGCAGTTCTGAACTATTGCAATAGAATTTCCTTAAGACTGATTTTTTTTTTTTTTTTTACCAAAACATCATTAATGAGAAGGCAGTGTGGTCAGACGTAAAAGCAACTGGATTTGGAGTCATTACACCAGGGTCCTGGTTCTGGTACATCAACTCAGGAGACATGGAAACTTAGATAAATCACGTCTGCTCCTTGGATTCCACCTTCCTCAAAATGTCAAGGTCAGACCAGCTCATCCCCTATGTTCCTTCTAGCTCTGAAATGTATGATACCGCTTTATCCTAAGCCTTCTGGATACTCTAAGCCATGCTTGTAATGAAATTGATGGAATAAATATTTGCAAGTTAAACTCAGTGACTTCTCAGTGACTGCTATACATTTACTGTTTGTGTCCCCTCAAAATTCGTATGTTGAAAACCTAATGCCCTGGATGATGGATTAGGATGCGGGACCTTTGGGAGGTGATTAGGTCATGAGGGCTCCACCCTCATGAATGGGATTAGTACCCTTGTTAAAAAGGCCTGAGAGAGTTCCTTTCCCCTCCTGCCACGTGAGGTTACTGCAAGAAGACGGCCAGAAATGAACGAGGAAACAGGCCCTCACCAGACACAGAATCTGACCATATAGGCAACCTGATTTTGGACTTCCAACCTCCAGAACTCATGGACAATAAATTTGGTTGTTTATAAGCAAATAAACAAACAAAATAAAAGTTTATAAGCATATAACCCAGTCTATGCTATTTTGTTGTAGCAACCCTAATAGACAAAGACAGAGACCAATGTCTAGGATCATCTGTGCAGTTACTTTCACCAGTCTTGCTGAATAAAAATCACCCCTTTCCAGTACATGTCTTCATAACAGCCCTTCTAAGAAAAATCTCCTCTGATTTCAGTTACAAAGGTAGGAAACTGGCAAAGACCATCATACTGGGGTATTGACCACGTGGCCTTTTTAACATTTTATGGCCCAACCTGAAGCTTCATCTTCCTTGAGTATATTCATTGCTTCTAAATGTTTTGAAAGATTTAAAACTACTTCTAGCAAGAGACATTCCCATTGCAAGGCTTCTTCCTAAAGTACGATAGGTAATGCCTCACATAGAACATGAAGGCCTCTATTACAGCAATAATGGATGGTTGTTACTTTTGATTAAAATTAAATTAAATGGCACTTGAGAAGTAAGGAGAGATTTAATTATACTATAAAAACTGTCAGCCTTTCATTTTTAACATCTGTTAGACATGCATGCCGGTAGCAATGGTGTGGAGTATTTGCCAGACACCTAGTCAACAAACCCCTATGAATCATCTGAGAGCTGACGCAATGTGATTTCAAACAGTGTACTTTCCAAGTCCAATGACCTGATCCAAGTTAAGTACACGTTAGGACTTCCTGATTCTAATTTTTCTTCATTTTATAGGAGACAAAAAGTGTTTCCAGCTTTTTTGCTCTTCATTATGATGGATTTGATCTGGCAAGGCATGCCTGTGCTTCAGCACAGAGCTGGAATGCTGCAAAGAGGAGCTTGTTTCCCTGAAAGGTGCCAAATGTGGAGTGTTTTGTGGCCCTCATGTGACGTGGAGGTTATTTTTAACTTTGATAGTTAAAAGGCAAAATCATTGGAACTCTCAGCTCTGAAAAATGTTTTTGGCCTAAACAGTTTTGGATCAATGTTAACTAATTAGCAGACAGGCAGGATGGACCCAGGTGGTAGCTGGCGATGCATTTCTAGTAGATAAACTCTCTCCTTTTAGTTCTTCTTTCAGTCATCAATATATGGACCAGAGGCCTGGAATGCAACTTCGTAAAAGTAACAGCCCCTCTGGGCCTCTGTTTCCTTATCTGTTAAAAAGAGGATTTCTAGTAGATATGCAGACCTAGCTTTAAAATTCAATAATCTTCCAGTGTCCTTATCTCAAGGTGGTGGAGTTTATGACTCTTATTTTCTTCTTAATTTGTTTTTCTTACTTTTAGGGACTTTTTATTTTCCTTTATTTATTTTTCTTCTTCTTTTTTTTTTAACAAATAAGTTTAGGTTGTTTTAAAAATAATCAAAAATGCTATTTACTTCTGTTTTTTTTTAAAGGTGTCAATTTCTGAATTATCTCTCCCCTATATTATTTTCAGGTGTAGTTATGAGACTTCTGAGGTTGACTTCCTCTGTTGCCTCCCTCACGTTACCACAAATTAGAAACACAGGCCTTTGGCCATTATGAATTAAGGTCCTTCCACGGATTGTGCTAGAGCATTGGCTACTGCAGTCCATTCTGTTCCATTCCCTGGCGGGTACTTATGCGTTAGAGGTAACCGGTGCTTTCTTGGACCCCAAGACATCCCTGGGCTATCATGGCAGCCATAAGGGGCACAGATTCAGTGATACCCATCACAGGGGGATTTGAATTCCCTCTCCTGTTTTTGCCCTCTTTTCCTGGACTTAATCGCAAAAGTATCCAGGTCATTGTATCTACTAATTTATTGAGTAAACCTTTACTGAGCATCGTCTGTGCGCTCGCCATTGTTCCAGGGCCTGGTACAGAACACAGTTCATTTCCTCAGGGAGCTTATGTTCTATTTGTGAAGTCACTTTGTGACTCCACAGTCATGTCCCTTCTGATAACAGCTGAGATGAGCTAGAAGCCATGGTTTTATTTCTAGGTATAAAGAACCAAATAGCAATACCTATTTGTGAAATGATAACGGAGGCTGTCATTTATTGAGTTGTTTGAATGCATAGAAATAAACCACGAATGTTTGTAATCCTCAAAATGATGCCATCAGATGGGTGTCATTACATTTTAACGATTAAACACCAATTTACAGGTGAGGAAATTGAAACTAATAAAACTATATCGCTTGCCCAAAGTTGCACACCATAGAAGCTATACAATCACAGTTGGACCCAGGTATTCCTAACCTCAAAGTCTTGCTCTTACCTTTATACAATATTGCGGCTGAAATGAGCAGCCAGCTGAATCATAGAAATTGGGGGAAGTTAGAAATTTCTGCCAGAAAATATTTTTATCATTTATTCGATTAATCCTGCAGTTACCCACTGGTTGTTTATTATTTGGATTAAAGTATTTTCCCTTATTAAACATTAGAAGGCATGAAAAGGGTAATAAATTAAACTATTATTATTTATTAATACTTTGTTGAGAATTTATCATAAAATTTCCTACTATGCATAATAAAAGAGAACACTGATTTTGGGGTTCAATGATTTGGGTTCTTTTTTCCCTCTCATCTTAATAATGGGTGACACATAAACACACTTCCTAAGACAAGCAAACAACTTTACCTAGGTGTTTATTTGTAGATATGTCGTGAAAGACTTTATTGTTAACACTGAAAGGTCTGAGATGGTTTTTTCCTTCTTGAGGGCTAACAAGACTGCTGAAATTTCAGGGATGCTGGCAGATGACACGAGACTCCTGAGACAGAGACAAATGACTTGATTACTCACAGGCGAGCAAGCAGCATGAACATCAGCATGTTTGGCACCAGTTCCCCTAATCTCAGTTCCTTTAAGGTGCTGTAAAGAGGAGCAGAGATCCCTGCACACACAGTGGGTTGTCTTACAGGAGTGGAGACCTAAGTTTAATGAAACAATATTTGATACTCATAATAAGCATGCCTTCCTTTGCTCCTATGAGGATAGTGTCTTTTTCGTCCAACATTATTGAAAAGATAGTCCAGAACAAAGGCAGTTGGTGTTCTTTCCTACAAAACATGCAGAAATGTTAAAGATACATGAAAAACTGCCTTTCAACACTCATGATTTGACCATGTCCCTCCTTCATGGAATGGCTTCTCTCAGGTCTTGCTGACTTTTTTCTTAAGTATCTCATAGGGTTCTCCTTTAGGACACTGTAAACCATATGCCCTTACATGAATCTATTTTTTTCTCTATCTATGCCCATCTATTTTTTTTTACTACCTTTACTTTCCCCTTCATCGTGATATTCTGAATTATTTTCTTTGCCCTTCATCTTGATATTCTGAATTATTTTCTTTCTTTTTTTATTAAAATATAGTTGAATATTATTTTTTATTGAAGTATATACATATTTATTTTAAATTTTATTGAAGTATAGTTGATTTACAATGTTGTGTTTAATTTCTGCTGTACAAAGTGACTCAGTTATACATATATATATTCTTTTTCATATTCTTCTTCATTATGGTTTATCACAGGATACTGAATAGTTTCCTGTGCTATACAGTAGGACCTTGTTTTTTACCTATCATATACAATAGTTTACATCTGTTAATCCCAAACTCCCAATCCTCCCTCCCCAGAAGTTTATATATATTTTTAATGGAAGTATACTGAATTATTTCCTTTGCTTTTGAAAATCTGCAGTGTTTATATTTTTGTAAGCCACCTGAAATGCCATTTAAAAACAAATCAATTTTTCAAAATTTAATTATTCATTGCCTTTCAGCACGTTAGCTGCATAGTTCTTAGTCTAGTTTGGTTTAATGTCAGGATAATGTATGTTACATATTCCAGTTTATATTTAAATGGGTTCTCCCCCCCCCATGTAAGTATCTATCTTCTTTGTATTTTTAAGCTTTTTTTTTTCTTCCCCTGTGTTTGCCTGCCTCTGGAAGCACAACGGTTGAAAAAACTTCTCAATTCCTCTTTAAGGTATTTGATATGTTTTGTAACTAAGGTGCCTTGAGAATTGATCATATGGCACATTACTTTTCTGCAAGTTAGCTTTTGGAAAATTGGCTTTTGACAAATTTGTCATTTTGTAAATTGGTTATTTGACTTATTTGTCATTTAATGAGTTGGTCATTTTCTGATTTTGTTCTTTATTGAATTTGTCTTTCCAATAATTGGCTATCATTTAATTGACCTAGGGTCAGCAGTGTGCTAGAGCCAGTGTGTCCCAGACCATGAGACCCTAGTGTGCATGTCTTCTAAACTTCGGATTCAGTACATAAAATTGGCCATGGTGGGAGTGTTTGGACCACAGAAATCTGCAAACACTTCAAATAAGGGCTTTTTTCTTTTTGGAGAACCAGTTTACTAGCCCACCATTTCCTAGAACCCATCAATTATTAATAGTAAACCAGTTAAAAATTCAATGTCCTATACATGCTTTCTGTTAAAAACAGTCAAAATGTTTGTGGCTTTCAGAGAATTACCAAATGAGTCAATTTGGTATATTCGCACCAGTAGGTGATAATGATTATAATAATGATAAAAATACCAGCTATCAATGCTAACCTCTTCTCTATATCAGGTCCTAGAGAGGTTACTTTACATGTGTTCAATCCTCGATTATGAATGAAGCATTATCATTACCATTTTATGAGTGAGAAAATTGCACTTCAGCAAGAACCAAGATCTAATTTCAAAATTATTTTCCATTTTGCTTCATAGCCTTTTGAGGCTGAAATTCAGAAGTTCTACCTCTGAAAGAAAATTATCTCATTTTTAGGGTAGGGAGACTAGGGAACTGGGAGAAGGTTAAATGTCATTATAACTGTATTGATTGAAACTCATAACATTAATGATATAACCTTTAAATTCACATATAGACTGAGAGTGCTTTGCTCCAAAATATGTCTGGTGAGACTGACTTTTTGTATCTTTGCTGTAGTCTATTAGGAGGTACCTTGATTTGGGCCATTAGTTACAATTTTCTAACCATGTCCCCACCCCCAAAAGTGATATTTCTGCAGCAGGAAGGGAATTCTGAAAATGGATTCTACTCAAAAAAGCACATTTGAGAGTTAAACAGTACTTCTGTGTTTTGAGATATGTTTGGTAATGGGACAAATGTTTCCTTCTCTTTATTGATCTATAAACACATACTTCCAAGCACTTTAGTAAATTAAATTACTGGTCATTTCATGCACAGAAAAATCACTTAAAGTTACCTATATCTTGGGACAACGGACATTTACAGTGAACTCTGGAATGGGATCACCAATTGGTGAACAATTATATAACATGTCTGAAAGTAAGGGAATTCTTATAACCACTATCACCAAATATCACCCCAAATACAGGTGTGATGAACCAGATCATTTGCTACTAGCCCATGTACTTCAAATTAGTTTCCAGGGAATAGATTAAGAGCTGGGCACAATTTAGTAGACTAGCCAGAACAATAAAATTCTAAAAAGCAAATTGCTTGAGTCTTCTGTGCCATTTTCCCAGTTGATCTTTAATATCTGTGATCAAGTTGTTTGATATCACTGTTTAAGTTTGGTTCAGTTTATTTTTTATACAGATCTAAATGTTCAGAGAAGCAAAAAGAGCTTAATCCTTAAAATCATGCCATTGAAAGAAATCAAAGAAACTATTCTTTTAAATCTCCTGATGGCTTTCTAAAGCAGTTATATTAAATGCTAAGTTTAAGTTATAAACTTATATTATCAGTTATATTAACTGATAAGTTTAAGTAACTGATGCAGATTTTTTTATCCATATATAGGATAAACAGTAAGTCAATACATAAAGTATATGAAGCATCTTGGGATGTAGCTTGGGATGTAGTAAAAGAGAATTGTAGAAAATATGGTCTCGTTATCTTCATCTTTTTTTTCTTTGTTTTTTGTAAGATGAAAGAAAAAAGTCAGGAAAGTTATCTCTTCTAGAGAAATTAGCAAATTAATAAAAATGACCATTGGTTGACAATTTTAGGGAATAACTATTAATAGTTAGGTAATTATGCTTGCTATTTGAATAAAGACTTGCATTTGATAGAAAAAATCCTTTTATTGTTAAGTAAATAGTACTATACTCTTGTTCACTCAATTTCCTGATTAAGCAAACACAGCCTGGCATTCAAAGACAAGACACATTTGGTGGCATTAATGGCATTACTAATATAAATGCATAAGAAGGAGTGACATATGACAGGCTTGCAAACTCTAATCAGTAAAACTCCAACCATCGCCACTGAAACTCTTAAAGAATTGATTTGATTTAAATGGAATTTTCTATTTACTGAAATTCATATAAGTTTTCATGCCCAGTCAATATATAAAATCCAGATGTGACCAAAATGAAAGAGAAATAGGAATTTATAAATTCCATGAGATAATAAGGGAGGGTTTTTCTTTTACTTATATTTTCAATGCATCTAATATGATGCCTTGAAGTTAGTATGAGACTGATATATCTTTATTGGTGATTTACAGTTGACCCTTGAACAACTCCATATCCATGTTTCCTCCCCTTCCGCAGATTCAATCAACCACAGACCCTGTAGTACTGTAGACTTTGCTATTGAAAAAAATATCCACGGATAAATGGACCTACATAATTCAAACCCACATTGTTCAAGGGTCAACAGTTCTTAATTTCTTTTTCACATTTCTATATTGTATTTGATTATTTTAACATCAGAAACCAATTTCTGGAATTCTTCCACATGTGAATTCAATGAGTTGCATGACTTTGGAAATAGGATTGTCTCAAAGCATAGAAATAACAGGGGGAAAAGATGAAAAAGATTAAAGATTAACAGTTTTGGTAATAAACACAGAAATAAAACTTTTGTGCATCAAAATCATGTCTATATATGCATATGATACACTATATATATATATGTGTGTGTGTGTATGTATAAATACAATTAAGAATACAAACATGTGAACCAAAATCTGGATAAATTATTTGTTGCTACATCATGTTAAATAGAGTGTTTCAGAACTCTGCATTCAAGATTGGGCCAAAGACTAGCTATATTAGCGCTACCTGGGAGCTTGTTAGAAATGCACACTCTCGGGGCCCATTCTGTCTATTGCATAGAAATCTGCCTTTTAGTAATAACCTCGGAAGACTTTTTGCACATTAAAACTTGAGAAGCAGCACTTCAGAGAGTAGACCTTTGCCATTGTGGTCCCCATAGCTGATCTAGTACTACCCTTCCCAAGGCTTGGGGGTTCAAGCCTGCTTTGAATTTTGTGAAAAGCTCAGCAACATGCAGTAAATTAAATTTTTTTCTAAAGCTGATTTTTAAATTTGTGACAAATATAAGCTTCAATCTAAAATGCAATGTTTAATAATTGAGGACAGTTAATTATGATATTTGTATTATACTGATTAAATACAGAAGTTATGAAATTTATATAAATAAAAAAATTTATGACAAAATGCTAATAAAAATTATATCACCTACATAAAGCCTGATAGGGAATAGCAAAAATAATTGTGTTGGGATTCTTGCAATGACATTATTTTTGATATTTTTACTTTTTTCTTGAACATCCAGTTTTAATGCATCATTACATGAATTAGAATTACATATTTTAAAAATTAATGTGCCGATCTGAGGTGGGAGGCGGAGAGTAGGGATATAACAAGGCTGGTCACTAGTTGACTCTTCTTCAAGAGGCAGTGTAGAGAGGAAGGTTCATGATACTCTTCTCTGTGCTTTTGTTGTGTACAAAATTTTTCATTAAAAATATGTAAATAAATAAAATTGGAGACTTGAGTTAACAGCTTCTCCAGGCAAACACATAGTAGTAATTGAAAGAGCTATGCTTCTGAAGTTAAACACCTTTGTGTCTTGATTTGCCAATTACTAGCTTAGTCATGCGATATTTGTCAAGTTATTTACTCTCTCAACCTTTATTTCTACAGTGGACAAAAGGAGGATACTATATGACAAAGACTTACAGTAAATATTAAATTTATATATATATATATATATATATATATATATATATATATATATATATATATACACACACACACACACACGCACAAAATGTCCTTGGCACCAATCATGAAACAGATATAAATTAAGGTTAAATCTCCTTTCTCTCTCATCTTTCCCTCTCTTTTTCATACCAGCTGTCCTAAATTAGGCAAAATAATGAAAATATAATTCATATACTGCTTTTTAAGTCCAGACACGATCATGTAATTTAACTTGAAGTAAGGTATAATATGATTTTTCTTGTAAATTATTAATGGGGCATGTTGAATACAAGTACATGGATGTAAATTAGTCTATAACTTTAGTAATAATAGCAGGTAGCATTTATTGAAAGCTTGCTATACGTAAGGCGATATTTAGTATTTTGGATGTATTACCATCTTTAATCCACAAAACAACTCAAGATCCAGCTAGGATCCATAAAACAAATGACCACCTTTTACAGATGAGGGAAATTGAAAGGTTAAGTACCATGACTAAGGTCACAGATGTGGCAGGTGATGGGCTAGTATTTAACTCTTGCATAGAGGACGATAAACTACAGCCTGTTGGCTAAATCTGGCTGGCCATTTGTTTTTGTATGTGTTATGAGTTAAGAATTGTTTTTACATTTTTAATGAATGAGGAAAAAATTTAAAAAAAATAATATTTTGTGATGTGTGAAAGTTATGTGAAATTTAAGTGTTCATAAATAAAAATTTATTGGAACACAGTCACACCTTTTTGTTTACATAAGTCTATGAATCAACATCAGAGTTGAGTAGTTACAACAGCTATCCTTCAGGTCTGAAAAGTCTAAATTATTTACAATCTGGTCCTTTACAGAAAACGTGTGTCAAGCTGTGCTCTGGGCAGTCTGACTGTAGAGTCAATTGACTTAATTCTTTATTCTAAACTGACTCACTAAATCCTGACATGAAGTGTCCTTTTAAAATTCATGTACCACAAGAATGATTGAAGAAGAAGGAAAAAGACACGGAGGGAGGTGGAGAAGAGGAGAAGAAAAGAAAAGGAGGAGAAAAGAGAAGAAAAGTTATAAGGCATCTTTTTCTCACAACTTCCACATGGGTGTTAATTTTTTTCACAGCGCGAATCTTGGTAACGAAGAGGAGAACCCCAAATGCTCCTTTGGCAAAAGTCAGATCAAGTTCCGTATCCAAAGTGTAAAGGCAGGAATTTATGGCTTTGGCATGGCTCTACCATATTAAAGAGCCAGTGGAAAGAGAGAGGGCAGTAATGTCGTGAAGAGGGGGAAGTCTGGGTCTAGCACGCTCACCTCTGGGTGCCTCGCTCTACGATCCTCCCAATAGTTCACACTCTTGCATTTCCCAGGACTTCAATACTTACCCACTCTTTTCTCTTCTTTTATGAAGTTTCTCTTACCTTCATTTTCACTGAGCCTAAGTGTCTTAAACAACTAAGTATTAAGTTAAAATTGTGTAGTGTAGGTGCTCCTGTACATGGCCAGCACCCATGGCCAGTCTTGTGTAAGGCTTGGATCCTGCTGTATGTTCTCTTTCAGAGAGGAGTAAATGCCCGGATGCCTAACCTTGCTACTATCTCTAAACCCGCATTAAACCATCTTTCACAAGAAAAGTGCCTATGTTGTCGTTTGAGAAAATGGCAACTCTTGTTTCTGCTGTTTTATTTTTAACTCAAGAACTTAAATATATATATTATATGTTATATATATGTGTGTGTGTGTGTGTGTGTTTCCAAGTGGGAAGTGACAACTTTGCATGACTAGTTGGATTTACCTTGAGGACAAGAACATTATATGTAGAAAAATTGCTCCATGTGCAACATGGCACATTTTCTCCCCTTTGTTTTGTGTGTTGCAAATGCAATCAAGATAGTGAAATGTGATTTTCATTTGAGTGTCCTGAGGCAAAACCTATAATAATGTTCCCTTCTGTTCACTCATATAAGCCTTAATAAAATGGATGTCACCTCTTGGGGAAATCCAAGATCCTTTTGAGTTTGTTGATTAGCCAGCTCTGGAATGTTAAACAGCCTTTGATCTGGTGACAGCTGCCTACCTAGGGGAATGGTTAAAAAAAAAAACCAAAAAAACACTTTACTTGCTTTCAAATTAAGCTTATAGGTAGTTTAGATTCTTCACCATGGCTCAAATATGACCGTTAGGGGCTCTGCTTCCTCTTATTTGTTCTGCTGGTTTCAGTTGAATGGCTTAGAGTTCTGTTTCATGTTCTTAGGATGTTAATGTTTGTTTTATTTACATCTCTAATTTGACTTGGTCTTTTGCAAATTCTCTGTGGACTCTCTTCTATCCACTTTGTAGTAAGTCTGGGGAGTAAGGCTGGGTCATTATCAGATTCTTTAAAGGCCAGTGAATGCACCTCTGCATGTTCAAATCCCACTTCAGTGCCCAAGTATAAAAACAATCTTCTGATAGATTGTTGTCTGGTTTTACTTCCAATAAACAGTGTCCCTATAAATGCGAGACAAAAGCTGTCTGTTATTTGAGTAAAAAGGCTTTGCTCATATTTTCTGAATTTGTTAGTGCTTTGTTTTGGATCACTCATTTTTGCATTGTCTACAGGCTATCTGGCTAGTGTCCTTTATCTCATTCAGTCCTGGGTCCTTCACATTATTTTTACAACATATGCTTATTTCTAGATCAGACATGGGAAAAATGATTTCATTGCAGATGTGTGCTTTGATCAATTGATAATGACTTCTCAGTTCGCTGTGGTGTGAAAACTTCTGAGATCACAAGTGGGCTCCGTAGAAATGGTCCATGATTAGTTTTTGACATCTGCACCAGCAACGCTTTTATTTATTTATTTTTTAAAATTTTATTTTTGGCTGCATTGGCTCTTCATTGCTGCACACGGGCTTTCTCTAGTTGTGGTGAGCAGGGGCTACTTTCATTGCAGTGTGCTGGCTTCTCATTGTGGCGGCTTCTTTTGCTGCGGAGCTCAGGCTCTAGGTGCATGGGCTTCAGTAGTTGCAGCATGCGGGCTCAGTAGTTGCAGCACATGGGCCCTAGTGCATGCGGGCTTCAGTAGTTGTGGCACATGGGCTCAGTAGTTGCTGTGAGCAGGCTCTAGAGAGTGCGGGCTTCAGTAGTTGTGGCGTGCGGGCTCAGTAGTTGTGGCTCGTGGGCTTAGTTGCCTGCGGCATGTGGAATCTTCCCGGCCCAGTAATCAAACCTGTGTCCCCTGCATTGGCAGGCGGATTCTTAACTACTGAGCCACCAGGGAAGTCCCAAGGCTTATAAAACTGCAGAATTTTTCCAGGTATTTGTCAGTCCTGTCCAATAGTATACTTTGAATTTTAAAGTTCTTGCTATAACCTTCCTTTTGCTTTTCAGAGGGAAAAAAGAAAAACCTTCATGTCTCTTAAGGTTAGAACTCTTAGGATATAAGAATTATTTTTCTATTTCTTTGATGTCTTCCTCTTGCCCATTCTAATTCCTAGCACTTAGCCCATACGTGGCTCTGCATGGAGCAGAAACTTAACGAACACTGAATGAATGGGGACATTCTTTTCTGGAGCAATAAGTGTGCAGACTAAAAAAGGAAATATAACTTTTATACTCATAATTCATCACTTTTCATATGGAGTGTATTATTCACAGTTCCATCAGGAAATAGATAATATACTCAAAAGTGAGGTTTGAGACAAGACAACTAAATTCAATACATGAGTCTGGACTGGAGCCTATATTAGAATAAAAGAATGGCTGTAAAGACATTATTGAAATAATTGAGAAATACAATTAATGTGGGCTATAGATCAGTATTTCAATGCTAAATTTCCTGAATTTAATAACTACACTGTGGCTATGTAAAAGAATATGTTTGTTACAAAGAAGACACACTAAAGTATTATGGGGAAATTGTTTATAAAAATTAATTTTACAGGGGGCTTCCCTGGTGGCGCAGTGGTTGAGAGTCTGCCTGCCAATGCGGGGGACGCGGGTTCGAGCCCTGGTCTGGGAAGATCCCACATGCCGCGGAGCGACTAGGCCCGTGAGCCACAACTACTGAGCCTGCGCGTCTGGAGCCTGTGCTCCGCAACAAGAGAGGCCGCGACAGTGAGAGGCCCGCGCACCGCGATGAAGAGTGGCCCCCACTTGCCACAAATAGAGAAAGCCCTCGCACAGAAACGAAGACCCAACACAGCCATAAATAAATAAATAACTAAAAATTTTTTTAAAAATTAATTTTACAAATATATATTCATATATAAGTATGAAGAAAGGATATGTAAAACAAATATTACAAGACAATGAAATCTGTCAATTTGGATAGAGGAACATAAGCTTTCTCTGTATCAATTTTTAAAATTTTCTATAATTTTGAAATTCTTTCAAAATAAAAGCTTAAAAAAGGTAGGTTCAACTGAACAGAGTTTGAGGAAGGGACCAGCATAGTGAAATGAAACCAACAGAGGCAGCAATGCACGCCAGGGCCAACAACAATAGGAAACATACAACCTCGAAGTCCAAAGGTCCAACTGGAAGGTGCTTTACCCAAAGAACCCGGAGAGAACTGTCGCTGTGGTGCACGAGAAGGCTGCTGTGACCCTGTGCGAGAAATAGGAGCCAGCTAAGAAGTAGATGAAGGAATAAATGCCACCATGTTTCTTTTCCTGTCTTCCTTTCCCCTGCTGGTGCCTCCCTCTGGATGAACTCAACCAAAATCTATGGGGCAAAAAAAGGCTGGTTGATACATTCTGTAGAGATCAGTCATGTGAGACACAGAACAGGTTGGATGGGGTGGAGAGTGGGACTGCAGGGCATGGAAAGACTGTTCTGCACACGGAGTGGACCCTTGGCCTTTCCCATTCTTTATTCACCATAAATACATGCAAAGGAGGAACAATAATTCTGGCCCAGCCTACACGCATTTCTCAAGCGTTTGGTGTTCTTTCACTGATCACGTGTTCATTTGTTTGTTCATCTCCAATATCAAACTAGTTTAATATCCAGGCTGTATGTTTGCAATGTTTTTGCAAATATCCAGTTTCCTTAAAATGAGATTGGGTATAAGCTGGACTATTCCCAAAATTGATGTAGACATTGCTTTGGACTATTTGTGATCTGTTATTATTTCAGAAAGTTTAATACATACAACTTTTTTTCTGAAGGACTGAAAGTATTTTGCACGTCATTAGATGCATTTTTACTGATAGCGCTGCAGGATGGCATGGTTTTCATTATGCAGAGTGAGAACACAAAGAGCAAAAAAGGCTAAGAGAGTCCTAATAGGGAACTTTGCAAAAATTGAATTTAGAAAGCACATTTGCTGGATTTAATTACAAATATTCCTTCCATAAATATGGAATTTATAACATCCACTGTTTAGGCTTTTAAAAACTATTAATGAGTGTATATATGGGTAATTAAGGCAGCACCTGTAGCTAGTTGAAATTCTATTATTATAAGTAGAGAGAGAGGTGTTGACGTCATATTTCAACTTCTAAATATAATTTAGGAGCTCAAAATGTTTCACTTTCTTGACTGAATTTGTCCTGTATTTCACTGCTGGAAGTTCCTGTTTGTCGATTCCACTAAGAAAACTTTGCTCTGTGTTTCTCCTGTTGTGGATACTGGGCTATGTTGCTCTGACCCTCCTTCAGAGAAGGATCAGCTACTGGGAACAGAGCCAGAAGACAGGCTCAGCTAATAAAATCAGCCTTGACCCTTACATCATATCAAATAAAAATGGTAATTTGGAATCATGCTTATTATTATTCAAACTAGTCGCATTTTTAATCACATGTTAGCTACCAGGCTAACCAACATGGTAGTTAGCCAACGGACCGACCCTTGGAAATGAAAATTTTAAAAATAAAATTTTAACCTGCATGATTATTTTATATTCTGGAATGACACCTGTAGTGTACTAGACAGGCAATAAATGGTAGTTGCTTTTCCTTTCCTTAAGGGCAGGAATTGGCAAACTACAGTCCACAGTCTGAATCCACCTCCCTGTTGGTTTTTTTCTTTTTAATAAATTTATATCAGAACAAAATATTGCCTATTCATGCATACAGTATCTATGGTTGCTTTTGTGCTCCAATGGCGGAGTTGAGTATTTGCCACAGAGACTGTGTGGCCTGCAAAGGCATCTATCTGGTTCTTTATGGGAAAAGTTTGCAGTTCCTGCCTTAGAGCATTATGTAGGAGTTTTCATTTTTCATTAATTAAGAAATAGTAGACCAAGTCAAGTTTGAATCAGTTAAACATACAAAATAAAAGTACGTTGCTTCAGAGCTTCTTTTTCTTCTTCACTCTAAGAAATCACAGGTGAAAAAAAAAAGAGCAAGGTCTAATCATGCTGAAGGGAAACTCAGTAGATAAGGGCAGTGGGAATATCTAGAAAGAATGCACATAGTCTCTGGTATAGTTTCTTTTACAGTACCTTCACTCATCACACTGGAGCCCAGGGAACAGTTTTATCACTTTTATTTTGTTCAGTAAAAATAAAGATATGAAAAAATGTTAATTGGGATGAAATATAAACTTAAATATGAAAGGTTTGAAAAAAGTTATAGAAAAAAAGCATAGAAAAGTATCTTTAAGACTATAGAGGAGACAAAGATTTCTTTAACATGACAAAAGAGCATAAACATTAAAAAGTACAAATTATTTTGATTAACTTGATTTCATTAAAATCAAGAATCATTGTTCATAAAAACATGTCGTTAAAAGATTGTGAACACAAATCACACACTGAGAACATCTTTACAATACTTATGTCTAACTATGCAGTCTTTTCCAGAATATATAAAGAATTGTTATAACTCAGTTTAAAAAAAGGAAAACAACACAATAGGCAAATGTCTTGAACCACTTTATAAAAGAGGATATCCATTAGGACAGTAAGTATCTGATAAAAAGGTCAATATTATTACTTATCTGGTAAATACAAATTATAACTACAGTGAGGTACAGTCAGCCCTTTGTATCCATGGGTCCTGTATCCATAGATTCAACCAACCATAGACAGAAAATATTATTTTTTAATTCCAGAAAATTCCAAAAAGCAAAATTTGAATTTACCATGTGCTGGCAATTATTTACATAGCTTTCACATTATATTTACAACTATTTACATGGCATTTACATTGCATTAGGTATTATAAGTAATCTAGAGATGATTTAAAGTATACAGGAAGATGTATATAGTTATATACAAATAATACACCATTTTATATAAGGGACTTGAGCATCTGCAGATTTTGGTATCCACAGGAGTCCTGGAACCAATTCTCCTCTGATACAGAGGGATGATTGTATTACTACAAACCCACCCAAATTAGTTGTAATTAATAAGACTGACAGTATCAAGTGTCAGCAAATTTGTGGAGGAACTGGAACCCTTCTAAATAGTTGGTGAGGAGGAGAATTGATCTAACCATTTACAAAAACTGTTTGACAATATTTATCAAAGTTGAACATATGCCTTACCTATGACCTAACAATTCTATATTAAGGTATATATCTAGGAGAAATGAGTGCATATATAATCAAAAAACATGCACATGTATATTAATAACAGCTTTATTAACAATAACTTAAATGTAAACACAAGTATTCAGCAAGTGAACATTAATTATGGTTTATTTTTGTAATGGAATATTACAAAGCAATAAAAAGAATATATTACTTATACATGCATTCACATGGATTAATTTCACAGTCATCATGTTAGGCAAATGCCTCATGCAAAAAATATATGCTGTACTGTGCCATTATACAAAGTTTAAGAGTAGACAAAACGAATTGATGGTGATAGAAGTAAGAAGGATGGTTACCTTTGGAGTAGTTCATGGGCTGGTAAGGTGCATTAGGGAACCATCTGGGGTAGTGTTTTATATATGGATCTTGAAGGTGGTTAGGTGAATACATACCTCTATGAAAATTCATTGGGTTGTACATCTAAGATTTGCTGACTTGATGTATTTTGCCTAATATATTTTCGGTCATGATTTTAAACAACAGCAACAAAAATACAACACACAGTTCAGAGTAAACACAGAAATGACAATACATTTATAATAATTACCCTTAAAGCACTTGAACTGGAAGCAACTCCAGGGATTATCTATTTTAATGTCTAACAACTAATGCTCTGATTCATCCTAGGGCTTGGTACAAGTGTCTCAATGTCCGATTATCAAGCATATAGGCCTTTTCCTACCCCATCAGTCCTCATTCTTTCATTTTTATCTAGTTTATATGTTGATCTTCTTCATAAGTGCTGTTTTGGCAAACTGCTAAAAGAAGACTGAAACTCAGATTTCTTTCAATATCTTGGAGGTCTTTAAATACAGATTTAAACATGCTTAGCTTCAACATGGCAGTGTTTCTATAGTTGTTGATTGGTCCACCCCCTCCTCTAGCAAGAAATCCATATGAGAGGGACCCAACTCAATTAAATAATGTGAGGTTGGAATACAATGAGGGTGCTTTAATAAATTATAAATAATATAGAAGGAACATAACTCTTAAAATTAGAGAGAATGCTTTCTATTCATCCAGGGAATGGAACTAAAAGGAGACGCAGAATCAAAGAGACTTGATATGAATGGAAAGATCTGAGATGTTGAGCCAAGAGGAATCAGGGAGCTTGAGCAATTCGTTGAAAAGCAGTGGATTGGTGTTAGTGAAGAAAGGTGTTTATTTGACATTAATAGACCTTTTGCATTCATGGGATTTATATTCTGCCTCCATTTCTTTGTGAAAGATTATAAAATTCCATTAGATGGATAAATTATTTTGTTGAGCTGTAGAATAAATTATTTAAAATGGATATATGAGAACACGTTATTTAGCTCTTGAATGAATCAGCCTATCATCAACCAGCACCAATTCTAAGTAAGATTTTAATTTCCCACTTATATATGTTCTTATTTAATCCTATAGGAAACTATTCTTTTTTTTGTTTTTTTTTTGCCAGGATAATCAGAAAATTGTACACTATAGTGCTCAATTTACAGAATCTTGATGGTCTTCAAACATAGTCATTGGAAATTCTGAAGAGATCCAGTAATGGAAAAAATACTAATGCCAAAGATTTGAGCTATTATGGATTATTGAGTGTGTTTTTGTGTATATTTTTAAGTGGTGGGGAATTAACCTGGTATAAGGTGGACATCTGATGATAATGCCTTTTCAACTTTCAGCTTTTTTATAGTGATAGCAATCTGGAATAGGTACAGCTCACAGACAACCTCAAAACTGTTAGCCATAACCACCTAGAGATTATTTTCTTTATAACCAAAAGTCTAGCTAAACATAGATTGGATCACCAGCTCCTAGAAGTCCAATAAATGGTTGCCTTAAAAATCGATAGCCATTGTATTTCTGAAGTAGGCTGACAAATCAAAATATATGTTTTAACAACGTGGTAGCATCACAGAGTTAAAGTGATTTAAATAAGGCAAAACATCATAAATCATCTTGTCAAACCTTGTAATCACAGTAATGCATCAGATTTGGAGATTTATGAAAACAACTTCATGGTTTTATAGCCTGTCCTTCATAGGCAGAAACTAACAAGTTCTTGAATCAAATAAAAGCTATAATCAAGTAAAGAACTGCACGTACTTACAAGCATGTATTAGGTTAAAAGATTCTTACCACCTGTATGTTTTTGTCTGTGTTGAATACTCATCTCTACTAATAGACTCTGGCTCAGACAGAACATTTACAGGCATCTCTTTGTGTTCCTTGTCAGCATGCTGATTCAGCATATCTGAGGACATTGCTTTGGGGATTCATCTTTCTGGAAATACAGTCCACATGGTCCAGAATGCTTATTCAGCAAACTGATGATGAGCTATGTGAGGATTTATTGCTGCTTTTAAGATGAGGGCCAAATCTTTGGGATGAAGTAAGGTCGATAGTTTGCTTGCCATTAGTCCATTTGTGCAGTGTACTGGAGATATAGAGTGTGATAGTTTAGATAAATGTGGTTACAAGCTCTGGAAGAATCTGGGAAACAGGTTTCTTATTTTAACAATTAAATACATTTTATGGCTTGGCTCTTCGTTGTTTTTAATTTCATTTTTAAATACATTAGAAATTATACTTCTTGGAAATGTGCATATTTCATACTTGACAACCATTTACAGTACTAAGTAACCAAAATGTACATTTTATGTTTCTGATAAAAGCATAGGATGTTAATTTTACCAATGCCAGCTTAGCTGTAGGTAAAATTTTGAACTATTAAACATAGAAATTATCTTAGAGAATATAATTTTATGTGAATACAGTCTATGGGAATTAAGATAAGGAAAAGACCAGTGTGTCCAAAAAGTTTCGTAAAGCCATAAAGGATTTGGGTGGGACTTTGTGCTGTCTTCTACACAATAGGCAATTAATAAAAAATTTTTAATGTAATTTCAAAAAAATCCCCACAAATAAACATGATGTTTCCAAAGTACAACCCACATTATTAAGCACTCTTTAAAGTAAGTTAAATTAAATTGATATTAGCACTATAGAGAAATATAAACAATCAAAAGCTAGGTGATATAACATAAGACAGTGTAACTCAAATACCACCAGGTTTAAAGCAAATTCAAAGAGTAGGTTTCCTTGATCAAAACTGAGGATAATGAAAGTTTGTAAAAGACAAGCGAAAACCAGAACACACTGGGTAGTCTTGCTTGAAAATTAGAAAACCTGCCAGAGACCTTAGCTGAGTGAAGCGGTGAGTCATTAGTAGGAAAAGGTGAGAAACTAAATAAGATACATTTTCAAGGGCTGTCTTGTAGAACATTGTAGAACATTGTAAGTTAATCCTAATATGAGGAGCCTGGGGGAGTTCTTTTAACTTTTTGACTTGAGAAGGTAAATGGTAAGTGAAAACTTAGAAAGCTGATTTGAAGCAGATATTAAAATGAATGTAGAGAAAAATTGAGAATTTTAAATGTTAGGCAGGAAGATTATTTAAAATTATTTAAAACCCAGTTTAGAGATGACCTCCAATGTTTTTGAGAGATGGGAAGAAAGTGAAAAGTAGCAGAATATGACGCCTGAGAATATACCTCTTTGGTATAAAGATTATTTTGAGAAACTGCAGACATAGGAGAAGCTCTGAAATATATACAATATATAAAGAATTTATATATTTATACCTGATTAGAAAATGGGCAGGTGCACTGAATAGATATTTTTCTAAACAAGACAAACAAATAGCCAAGAAGTACATGAAAAGGTGCTGGTCAGCACTAATCATCAGGAAAATGCAAGTCAAAACCCCAAGGAGATATCACCTCACACCTATTAGAATGGCTGTCATCAAAAAGAGACGTGCTGGCAAGGATATGAAAAAAATAACCCTTGTGCACTGTTGGTGGGAATGCAAATTGGTGCAGCCAGTATAGGAAACAGTATGGAGTTTTCTCAAAAATTAGAAATAGACCTGCCATATGATCCAGCAATCCCACTTGTGGGGTATATATACAAAAGAAATGAAAACAAGACGTTGAAGAGATATCTACCTTCCCACTTTCATTGTAGTTTTATTCACAATAGCCAAGATATGGAAACAACCTTAGTGTCTGTATATGGATGAGTGGATAAAGAAGATGTGAGATATATATATATATATATATATATATATATATATATATATATATATATATATATATATATATGCAGTGGAACTTGAATTCAGCCTTGAGAAAAAAGGAAATACTATCAGTTGCAACAACTTGGCTGAAAGTTGAAGGCATTATGCTAAATGAAGTAAGTCAGAGAAAGACAAATACTGTATGATATCGCTTATATGTGGAATCTAAACAAGCCAAACTTGTAGGAACAAAAGATAGAATGGTGGTTACCAGGGGCTGGAGTGAGTAAAACGGGAAGATATTGGTCAGAGGGTACAAATTTCCAGTTATAAGATGAATAAGTTCTGAGATCTAATGTACAGCAAGGTAATTATAGCTAATAATACTGTATTATATAGTTGAAAGTTACTAAGACCATACATCTTAAATCCTCTCATCACAAAAAAGAAATGGTAGTTATGTGATTTGTTGGGGGTGTCAGCTAACGGTATGATGGTAATCATTTTGCAATGTATTGATATGTGTATCAAATCAACACCCTGTGTACCTTAAACTTGCCCAATGTTATATGTCAATTATATCTCAATAATGCTAAAAAAATAAAACTTTACATTTAAAGATTAAATTTACATTTAAAGATAAAATTTACATTCAAAGATTTAAATTTACATTTAAAGATTAAAAGAAGTATTGAATCTGAGCCAAAGAATGTCTGTGGAAGGATGCTGACCATTTAGATTAGGTCTCAACAGGGAAACTTGGTTTAGTGAATTATCACAGTTTGAAGTCTTCTTATTCTTGGGCTTTCTGATAATTGTGTCAGAGTTTATTTAATTCAGGGAAGCTCCTACACTAGCAGAGCTAAGTAGAGACCTGTGTAAAATATATTCATATGAGGAAATCTCCACAAATATGAATTATATGATGATTTTCCATTTATTATTTTTCTCCTCCCTATTACTGCTTTTTAAGGCAAAATAAATCATGGCAATGTGCACCGGATATGGATAGGAAGATCTCCAAGAGAGGCTCTCATTTTGAGTCCAGTGAATGGGAAGGGACGTCTCTATAGGGCAGAGGCAGTGAGAAATCTCCGCCTTCCCCCCGCCGTTTTGTTTCTTTCCCAGCCCTGCTCCTAGGCAATTCCAACTCCTGACGCTGCAGTTCAATGGCAGAAGTGACCATTCAGGTACCTGAAACACTGAGATACAGAAATCCTTCTCTCTCATCAGAGGAACTGTGGTCCAGAAAGTTTTGGGGGACAACTCTCTTGTTTTTCACTTCTCTCTCCTCCTGCCACTTGGACACAACCAAATTTAGCTTCAGGAACGACATTGCAGAGTGGCGAGAATAAAGAAGTGGCTTACTAGCCAGAGGACCAGGAAAGGGGCCCTTGGAATCTGGAGAATGTTGGGGAGATAAAGGAAGGAGGGAGTTTGAAAATGGGATCCATCTGGGGCTCATAGGGGAATATCCAGAAGCAGAAATAAGTTCTATAAAAGCAGCAGAGAGAACTTTCCATATAAGCCACCAGAGAACTGGGAACTGGCTTTACAGTGCCCCTTTTTAAAGTTTTGAGCTCAAAGGTGGCTTTTAAAATACAAGTACTTGGGGGGCTTCCCTGGTGGCGCAGTGGTTGAGAATCTGCCTGCCAATGCAGGGGACACGGGTTCAAGCCCTGGTCTGGGAAGATCCCACATGCCGCGGAGCAACTAGGCCCGTGAGCCACAACTACAGAGCCTGCGCGTCTGGAGCCTGTGCTCCGCAACAAGAGAGGCCGCGATAGTGAGAGGCCTGCGCACCGCGATGAAGAGTAGCCCCCGCTTGCCGCAACTGGAGAAAGCCCTCGCACAGAAACGAAGACCCAACACAGCCATAAATAAATAAATAAATAAATAAAATATTAAAAAAAAAAAAAAAAAATACAAGTACTTGGGTCTTCCCTGGCGGTCCAGTGGTTAAGACTCTGTACTTCCACTGCAGTGGGTATGGGTTCAGAGAACAAAGATTCTGCAAGCTCCATGGTGCATCCAAATAAATAAATAAACTACTGGCTCTCAAACATTAAAAAAAAAATACAAATGCTCTGAAGAAGGAACTAAATTAATTCTTGCACCATCATTCCATTGGGTATAAAAATCCATCCTTTTGTACAGAAGAGAGTGGTGTGTAGGGAAAATACATTTGTGAAGTACAAAATCTGAATTCTAGTCCCAATACCACTGCTAACTAATAATATGGTCTTGGACATGTTAGCTGTCCCCACTTAGATTTGTTTTCTTGATGTCAAAAAATATAGGATTCATAACAAATATGATTTTAAAAATCTTGGATTATATTAATAATGAGGATGGAAAACACAGTAATGACCTTTCTATGTACAAATATTCAAACACCTATATACTCCCAGGAATGGTTACACTTATCCTTAATGATTCTTGATTTTTCATTATAATTGTCTAGCATTTTCATGTGCATTAAACCCATTTTATTCAAAAGTAGTTCCAGGAAGATAGGCAAAAATAATGTTATATTTGCATGTTATCTTTGAATTTATATAGTACCAATTCATGATTTCCTTACAATCTCAATGCCCAGTGAAATAGACAGGGGAAACATTACTCGCATATTTTACAACAATGAATACTGAGGGTGAAATAGTTTAATTGAATGATATGTTGAAGGCTACACTTTATACCATAAAGCAAAATTAAAAACAAAGAATCCTCTGTCAGTGTCAAGTACTCTTTCTTCACCTAGTGCTGCTATATACTGAAATACAAAATAATCTACTGGAGGTTTTGCTAATTCTCGGTTAGTAACAGAACTCACGGGCCCTGTACCTTTCTTAATTTCTAATACAATTTAGTTTCTCTACCATGATTTTATCACATGACCTTGGGAAAATTATAGTATCTTTTAGAGCCTTACATTTATCTATAAAATGGAAACACTAACATTAGTCTTGCACGGCTCCTTAAAAAATTAGCATTAGTATGATGAAGGTACCTATTAACAGTGCCTGATATAGAGGCATAGCAGTATAATAAATATTATTATTATAGTTCCTATCTATTTTATATTATTTTCATGGGAATTGAGAAGGTCTAAGAGTCACTGGCACTCTACTTCTTGGGCATGTTCTGTCAACACCACTTCTTGATCTCCCACCCAGTTACCCATGATCACTTGTAAACACAAAGCTATGAACTGAGACCCAGCCATTCATGTCCTGCCCTGATGGGAAGTTCCCAAGGATCTCCTGTGGGAAATGGTCTTTATTGGTGAATCAGAGTTACATCACTGCTCTCGAATACAATCTGGTCACTGCCATGATCCCAAACCTTTGCAATTTGACTTGAATATGTATTACGTGCAGACTTCCTAATCTGAGCGTGCCTGATATTTAATCTTGGCTTGTGAGAAAAAAAAAATTTAAAAAAAGACACAGGATCCAAAGCTGGCTCTGCAACTCAATAGCTATGTAATCTCAGGTATATTACTCTAGCTATCAATATTTCTCAGTCTTTTTTTCTGTTAAAATAAGTTATCTATAAATTCCTTTTTTAAAAGGTATGTTAGGATTTAATTCAATGAGACAATGTGCTTGTGTAGAACTTCCATCGTGCAGTGGCACTAATGGAAATGTTTATTTCATCTACCTTTTCTTCTCCCTTTGGTAACTGAATGGCTTTTGTTTTGTTTTGTTTTTCTGGATTTCATCTGAATCCTCTGTGTTCTCAAATTGAAAAGCTTTATTGTCCTTAGGTTACAAAACCTACTAGGATACTTCTAATCTTGAGTGTGATGAAGAACAATTTATGTTTACTGACAGATTACTAAATATCAGACATGGTAATAATTTTATTACATGCATTAAGTTTTTAAATACTCCTTATAACCACTTAAAGTATAGACTGCCATTATTTCATTATATAATTGAGGAAATTAATCTAAGAAAGTTAAATAAATTGGTGAAATTTACTGAGTAAATCAATGGCAGAGCCTAGATGTAAACCTATCTGTGCTTGAATAAAAATTTGTGTATTTAAACTAGCACCAAACTAAATGACTTCCTCTAGAAAATCTGAGCATTCTCCTGCCCAACAAATCCTGGGCCCTGCACAGGGACCCCTATGACACTAAAGGCCATATCCTTGGCAAAGTACTTCACTTTAAGATAATAGCTAGGCATTACAATGCTAAAGATGCAACATACAGAGCTCCCTAAATTTGATAAGAGAAACACAGGGTAAGCTTGACATCTCCAATTACCAGAAGAAAATGATTAATGAAGAAAGACAACTAATAGTTCTTATCTGGAGCTCATCACGTCACATATTTTATATCACATATTTTGAGAAGTCATTTCTTAGCACTTAGAAACATCAGTAGAGCAGCATTAGCTAGAAACACAGAGACAATCTCATAACAAATGTGTTATGATTTTGTTAGTTGAGACTCCTAAATTGCTTGATTTCACCATTTATCATAGGCACTGGGGATATTTCCTCTTCTGATACGCAAACATCTAATTGTTCTCTAACATCCAAAACAATGATAATTTGTTGTCTTTCTCTCATTGTGCAGTGTAATTCCAGAATAAACCAACAATGAAGCATCCCCAATTCCCTATAATTTGAGGAAGCAAAACAGTTGTGTTTTAGCATAAGGACAGCAAGATTAAGAAGAAAATTTGTACACTGAAAGTTAATAGAGAGAAAAAGATGTGTTGGGGGCATGTGTGCAAGGGTTGGGTGGAGACAGTTAAGAATTATATACCTGATTTTCCTTTGCAAATTCGGACACATTTGATCTGTTCCATGTATCATATATTAAGTTTATTTTAAAATTCTAAAGTTAAATATCAGAGCTAAACTATACATTAGTCAGTGATGTATTAATTAAGACTTTTGAGTAAAACTACATAATGTGTATATTGCTTTAAATTTTACAAACTACTGCTTCATTTTATTCTCCTGTATATCCTTGGTAATTGGTGTATAACAGTCTCAATAAATGTTTCTTGAATAAATATAAGAAAAAATTCACAATATTCTAAATACTTATTTGTATAATAACCCTACAAACTGGGTATTATTACCATTTCCTGGTTCTTCAGATGAGTAAAGTGGTCTGATTGAGATAACAAGAGTTTTTCAGGTCACCCAATGGCAGGTGAGTACTTGAACATACTAAGTTCTCCAACTTCAAAAGCCAGTTTTTTCCAATCACACTTTGCAGCTTATCTCTGGAGAAAATTGACCTAATCTGTAAAATATTAGACTTCATAACAAAAATCCATGTAAAATCAGCCTTATTTTTCCAAGCCAAAATTTCAGTATAAAGTACAATTTATAGACACTACTCAATATCTTGTGTCATATTGACTATTCACAGTATTTAATATGCTTCATTTTTTGGTTGACTTTATCCTTTCCTATTGGTTTTCAAACAAAGCCTGAGAGATATCCAAGGGAACAGGTATGCTGAAAACAGAATGGGGTATCCTTTGCAGACATGACCTGGATCAGAAGACTTATCTTCTGACCCTTTTGGAGGAAAGGATTAAGTTAAATATTTACATCTAATCATCCTTTGCGATGATCAACCAAAAGAAAATGTGAAAATTAGTACATGTGATTTTTTTTTTAACATCTTTATTGGAGTATAATTGCTTTACAATGGTGTGTTAGTTTCTACTTTATAACCAAGTGAATCAGCTATACATATGCATATATCACCATATCTCCTCCCTTTTGCGGCTCCCTCCCACCCTCTCTATCCCACCCCTCTAGGTGGTCACAAAGCACCGAGCTGATCTCCCTGTGCTATGCGGCTGCTTCCCACTAGCTATCTATTTTACGTTTGGTAGTGTATATATGTCCATGCCACTCTCTCACTTTGTCCCAGCTTACCCTTCCCCCTCCCTGTGTCCTCAAGTCCATTCTCTATGTCTGTGTCTTTATTCCTGCCCTGCCCTAAGGTTCTTCATAACCATTTTTTTTTTAGATTCCATATGTATGTGTTAGCATACGGTATTTGTTTTTCTCTTTCTGACTTACTTCACCCTGTATGACAGACTCTAGGTCCATCCACCTCACTACAAGTAGTTCAATTTCCTTTCTTTTTATGGCTGAGTAATATTCCATTGTATATATTAGTACATGTTATTTTAATGTATGCAAAAACTTTGAAATAATATTCAGTTGGCTCCACATTATAATTCAGGTGCATCAAATCCACTCTAGTTCACAAAACCCATATTTTCTGATCCAAGAAGTTACTGTAAGATCCAAATATCATACAGGAAATTTTTAATAAGTACAAGATATTTGTTCAAGGATTCAGGTACCATGAAAATAATCAAATTGTGTAGCTTAGGAAATCACCAACACAGAAGACAGGGTCTCCAGTTGCACTAAGGCAAGATGCTTGAGGAAATTGAGTGGAAAAATACTTTCTGTGACTATATCTGCAATTAGAGTAGTGGAAATTTTGGTCTCAGTAAAGAGTAGTTGGTGAAAATAATCACTGTGCCTCCACACTATGCCTGAATTTCTACTTATGTAAAATTTCTCCCCTCAAGGTTTTCTGTACCTTGCTTTCTTCCTTAATAAGGAAGAGCCAAATGCCCAATCATCTCTCTTTTTTTTTTTGTTTAGGTTTATTTTGCCCCAGATGTCTTGCTATAGATGCTTTAAAGCTAAAGATAATACAGATATCACTTTTTCAACTCCCAACATATGCTGGAATTCACTCCACAGCACACTAGGGAGGGGTTGCACAGCTTTTGCCTGAATATATTTCTGATGGAGAAAATCATTAGGAAAAGAAGAAATTCATACTAAGTTTTGCTCTTCTTGAATATATACCTCTCTGAGATTTCTGCCCATTTGCCCCAAAGGATTTAAGGACATGCCACCCCAAAATATCCCACTTTGGTATATTGATTATTTTGAGCTAAAGGCATTTGAAAAATAACAAATGCAGGGAGAGTGTTTCTCTGAACTCCCCTTACCTGCCTAAAAACAGATCTTCATTTATCATCAATTCCCTCCTCAGAAGTTTCATCAACCAGAGAAGACGGAGTTTTATCACTGGAGAAGAAACTAGAAGTTAGCACCACACCCAAACTTGGTCACAAACTATCACATCTCCTATCTATTCTTCTAAGGGCTCATTCATCGTTCCTAAAAATCACTTCATCTCCCCTAAATTGCCTACATTCTCTCTCCCCTTCCTCTATTAAGATGATATATAAGCTTCTAAATCTCGCTGTTCTTTTTAGGGGGGAGGGAATATTTACTTTTTTTCCCCTGTGACTCTTCTGTTCATGTGATATTAAAATAAATAAATCAGTACACCTTTTCTCCTGTTTATCTGCTTGCAGTCAGTTCATTTCATAGACCCAGCTATAGAAACTAGGAAGGTACAGGAAACATTTTTCCTTCCTTATAGTCCTAACCACATTCTTCTAAGAACACAGAACTATTTTAGTTTTTCTTTCATGGGATGATGAGAAAAGAAAAACAACATGCACAAAATGACTAGTACGTTTGTAAAAGCACTTGGAATATCACGGGGAACATAGTAAGCATTTAATAAAAGTTAACTATTATAATTACTAGTTGCTTGATTTGCCGTTTAGCTCAGCCATTGAGTTTTTCTTTTGGTTATTGTATATCTATAGTCTTTTTCTTTTTATATCTGCTACACCATGTTTTAGTTCTGGCTTCCCTGAAGATATTCCCAAACCTTGTTTATTTTTATTTGTGACTGACAGTTTCACCTTCCCCCAGATTAATAATAAAATGATAAGTAAATAAGTAAGTAAGTAACTAACTAACTAACTAAATATATATATAAATAAGTTCCTAAACCCCTGGTTCTTTGGTTGTAAAATGAAGAGTCATTCATCATTCACTCTAGAACTATATAGAAGCCTATTATGAATCAACACTTCTGTGGGGACATTTGATGATACTAATTTAGCTACTTTTCACTGATTTTGGAAAGACTAAGTGAGATAATAAATATTAGGTGTTTAACACCATGCCTGCTTGCTGGTAAGTACTCGGTAAATGTTAGCTGGTGATTAGGAATGGTAGTGATAATGAAGGGAAAAAATAGGTTATTTCTGGGATATGTATTCAAGGGTGAGAATTACCAAAAAACCCAAGGTCAAAGCAGAGATCCAGGGAATAAATCCAAGAAAGGTCAAAGGACAACTGCGGAGCTACAGGAGAATGTGCAGTAAACGACTTGTCCCAGGTGGAGGGTCATATGTCATACCTCAAGTTCAATTTGGGACAGAAATCCAGAATAGAACCAAGAGGGAGATGGAAACAACAGAAACTGAACATTTGTAAAGGATAAGAGCAAAACTGGAGACAAAATGTAGTTAAATACATCCACGTACACAAGCAAGAAAAAGAATAATAGCACAGTGATGTGAAAAATCTAATCAAAATGACATAGTGGGTATTGGGGGAGATTGATTCTCTGACAGTCAAGGAAGGAAAGGATTGATGACAAATTCCAAACACAGACTCTCCCAGGGTGTCCGGATCCATGGAATTAGGAGCAAGAATGAGGTCAAGCCATTCTTGGACACACCAGGAACAAAGGTAGACCAACGAATGGCACAATTAACAGCAAGACTTGCATGTTGCAGAGGCAGAATGCTATGGAAGTACGCCCTCTCAGATCTTTTGTGACCAAGGCCAGAAACAAGGGCTGAGACCTAAACTGGAGAGGTAATCTTTGCACCTCCAGTGTTAGAAAAATGTGAGAGAAGGAATTAGTAAAACCAATGCAGAGTCAAAGACCAGAACAGGATCCAAATTGGGGCAGGAGGAAGAAAATATTAATTCAGCACCACCTGTGAGATTCACTCAAGCTTAACTCCTGCTCCCATCTCATCTTGGTGTCTGTTTTTGGTGTAGTCACTAACAATATCCCCTTGAACCCTATAAATCTGTTAAGGTGTCTGTCCCCTCCACAGTGCTTAGAAGAAATCACATTTGAACAACAGAGAAGGGCACATGAGCTAGACATGGTTTGGGAGGGGTAGGAGGGCTGGTCGTTCCAGCTTACAGTAGGTTTGTTGAATGAATGACTGAACCAAGTAAGAAAAGTGGATTAGTGCTCTTAGATCACTCTTGACTAATGGCAAGAGCCTGCTACTGAACTAAACTTGGGTCCTCTCACCCACGCGCAGTAAAGCCAATCTACTGGAACCAAGTTGTGGTGAAAGAAAGTGCAGCATTTTTTGCAGGGCATTTATTGCAAGGAGTCCAGGGCAGCTAGTACTCAAAACACTCAAACTCCAAACTCCCCTCTGGGTTTCAGCAAAGCCTTTTCAAAGGCCAGGTGAGGGAGGGTGCTGGCAGAGTATGTGATCAGCTCAATTCTCTGATTGGTTGATGGTGAGGTAACAGGGCAGTGTCACAGGGCTTAACATCAATCCTCAGGCACCAATAGGTCATGCTTATCAAGTAGTTAATTTATTTCTTTTGGTGGTGGTTTTAGCATCTATAAAACAACTCAAGAAATGTGCAACGGATACTATTATCTAGGTACTTCAGAGAGGAGCTACAGCAGAGGATATAAGGGAGACATCTGTCCTGGGAAGGCCCTATAGGGTCCTGCTCAGTTACAAGCCCAGGACTGGAGAACAACCGCAGTGCTTATCTGAATTCTGGTAGAAGTAGTTTTTTAAACTTTTTTTTTCATTTTTTTTCTCATTAGAGGGTGTTGAGGGAGGTCATCAAGAAAATGTGACTGCAGATTGACCCATGATTTGGACCCGGGCAATAAGATGCTCCTCATCCCCTCCCCTGTCCTTGTAATGTATATTCTGTTTGCCTTCTACACTCCCAGAATCTGCACCAAGGACACATCTTTGATATAGAAATATGGTATTGAGACTATCCAGACAATGTACATGACTGAACCCATTTAGAGCCTTTACACAAAGTTTTAAGATTTGGCGGGCAAGTGTGGAAAACTACTCATCTTGAGGCTCAGGTAGGAGGTAGATGGGCCCCAGGCTGAGCATCTGGAGTTTGTCAGGCTGAACAATTGGAGCTTGTCCCCCTCTGACACTTCAATGAAAAAGATAATGGTAGGAGGGGAGAGGAACTAAGCTCTGCTTGAGTAAAAAGATAAGATGACCACATCTTTCATTCTTGAGATCAAGGAGACCCCCTCAACTGCACATGCACAGGAGGTTCCTCTGGGGTCAAAAAGGGAAGGGGCACTAGCCCATAATATGTTCTGCCAGCCTCTCAGATACCCTCACACTAGAATTCATCTTGGCTAAAAGGCGTGTGTGCACCTCAGAGAGGACCCTGAGTCAGATCAGATATAGGAACAAAGCAAGATGATGGGCCAGAGGAAAACAAAGACCTGGATAGATGGCTTCAATACAAGCAATTTAAACTACCCCTTTAGCGCTCCTCTCTAGCGAGGACACCCACACTCTTTTCCTCTGAGTGTGTAGCTCTACTTTGCTTCTGTCCTTAATAAACTGCTTCTTTGTGTGCTTTCCCACATGTACTGTGCTTCCAATAAACACTGTGGTCTTTACAACCTTGGTCTCTTTGAAAAATTCTTTTTTTTTCAAAGGAGACAAGAGCCAGGGCTCTGATTCTAGCCACTAGCTCCTGGTGGTCTAGTAATAGGATTCCTGGTTTTTACCTCGGTGGCCCAGGTTTGATTCCTAGGCAGAGAACTAAGATCTTCCTCCAAGCTGCCACACAATGCTGTCACCGCAAGATTAAGGCCACCCAAGACAAGCCTCATAAGTAGGTTTCCTTGCTCATTAAAACTGTCGCCTGCCCATCTGGAGCAATCTGCCTCCTTCTTTGGTCTCTCCCTGCCCTTCCATGTATAAGATTAATTTCAGATTACACCTGGGAAGCTCCAGAGTTTGCAACCCAATAGAATGGTTATATTGAATTAGATTTTAACTACCTAATAAACATGTGACATCATATAAATGTGAAGTCCTAAAATTTCCATTCATGCAAAGACTCTCTTAATAACTAATACCTCAGATGATTTTAATTACTATATTAAAAGAAGAAAGGTGAAGAAAGGACATAAGTGACCTTCCCATCACATAAGAACCACTATAATCTCTTTATAATGCCAACATCGAGGAACAGATGTAACATCTGTGATATAAAGTCATTGTGCAATATTTATTAGTTTCCAAAAGGTGTTGATAGTCACAGACACACTTAGAAAATGTCAAATCCTGTCTACCTCAGAAACTTTTTAGAAGTGTCTGCTATTACATCTAAATATTAACCATTCAACATATCCATCAAAAGGAAGCTGGCTATCATGCACACTGAAGTAAAATCTCAAATAAAAAATAAAAAGAAATCACTTAATTTTTTCCTTAAAACTTTGTTCCCTGTTATCATTTATATGTTACATATTTGGGGTGCATGACCTATAGATCCAATTCAATTAAGTCTCAATTCCTTGAAGAATTTCTTTATCTCTTTTTCATTTTCTGAGTTCTGATGGGCCTAAACCCCACCAACATACAGTGGGAAACTATGGCTTCCTCAAGCATTGCACCTCAGGTGTTAAAGTGTGAGAGTGCATCTTTGTTGGAGCCATTAATTCGTACTTCTAGCAGACACCTGGGCCACAGCGTTAGGAGATTCTGTTTTTAGTGGGAGGAATATATAAATGCAGCAGAATTATTGACAAACAGCCCCACTCTTTTTGATTTTTTATTTCTGTTTTCCCTTTAGCTTTCAGGATTTTGAGTCCCTGAGAGCCGTGATCAGCATATGGCTTATGTCCAGGGAAGCAGAGCCACACGTACACACACAGTCAGCCTTGAATGTACAAAAGCAGAAAAGCATACTCTTGACCTATGTGTGGTACAGCCTGGTACATCAGGATAGTAAAGTCCCAGACGTTCAGGGCAAACACCGGGTAAATAAACTTCATGGTAGTGTTCTATGATAAATACGTATTCCTCTGAAAGCTGTCAGAGAATTTGAGAATTCAGGGGTCTGTTGAAATCATTGTTTTCATTGGAGACCTGAAACATCCTCAGAATCACAGCTACCTGTCAATATTTTGTAGTCTTAATTTTTAACTTTTTCTCTGAGATTCAACATGGAAATCTTTCCCAGATTACCCTGATGCTGTGATCACTGCTTGAGACTACTTTTTACAAAGAGTAACTATCGTGACATTATTCTGTCTTCAAGTTTTAGCTTACAAAGTGATGGCCCACATGATTCCAGAGGTCAAGATAAAATCAAACAAACACAGAATTCACTTTAAAAATAAAATTTTAACTTCATTTGATCATCAGAGGAAACACGGTCACCCCTGGAGTCAGGAAATAAAGCAACAGTATCAAAACCTTTTATTTTTGTTTATTTTCAAGGAAAAGAATAGGGCAGTTGAGTTCCCCTCTGACAGTAGCACTGTGATTTGGCTTCATATTGGCTCATTTCATGCTGGGTTTCTGACAGTTTGCCAGATACTGTATCTTGCTTGAAAATCTGGTTACTTTCCTCCTCTGGGGAATGTCATTCCTTTCAAGGCAGCTCCTGCTGGTGACCTAATATAGGTGTTTCTATATGGTAGGAGTTTCTGTGGGGTGACCAAGCTAAACTAGTGGCATATGGATGAATTCTTCTGAGGATTCCAGAGGACAGTAGGACACTCTGCATTCTAGAACCACGAGCAGAGCTGAGTGATGTTTAAAAGCAAAGCATTACATCCCCATGAAGGTAGGTCATAGTAGAAGGCACTGCCCTCATAATTCAACCAGTAATGTCACACACACACCAAGCATAGTGTGCCCCCCTACCTGCTTGGCTAATATATACACATTTTCTAGAATAATCTAGAAATGAAGTGTGTGAAATATTATTTTAACATGCGATCCCATATAGAAATAGAAGGAAAAAGATACAGAGTACATTGAGATGATGTGTCTTGTCAGTCCTGATCATACCTTACTGAAATAAACTATTTACCTATTTCCAAAATACATAGCTAATTCCCTTGGGGCAGAACGTTTGATTCATGACTCTGTGTATAGTAATTCTGGTACACAGTAGATATCCACAATATTGTTATTTTCCTGATCAAGATGCAGAAATAGCATGTAAAATAATTAAAGATAAATGATAAAATAAATTGCTATTTGATAAATGATATGGAGATAAATAGTTCACCATAGAAAAAAATTTAAGTTGGATATGTTCCTCATATGAAAATAGATTTTAGCTATATTAAAGATTTAAATGAAATAGTATGGTATTAAAATACAACCAGAGAGAAAGGTCAATATTTGATTTTGAGGTAGAGAAAGACTTCAAGGATTTCCTATGCATTGAAATACTAACAAAAGCCACAGTATAAAGAAAAAAACACACAAAAATAAAAATTTCAAGATAAAAATTGTGATAATCTACTAGTATGAATAACAAAATAGAAAAATCAGATTTAATGCAATCACTATCAAATTACTCATGACATTTTTCACAGAACTAGACAAATAATCCTAAAATTTATATGTACCACAAAAGACCCAGAATTGCCAAAGAAATCCTGAGGAAAAAGAACAAAGCTGGAGGAACAAAGCCCTCCTAGACTTCAGAAAATACTACAAAGCCACAGTAATCAAAATAGCATGGTACTGACACAAAAAGAGACATATGGATTAATGGAACAAAATGGAAAGCCCAGAAATAAACCCACCCACCTATGGTCAATTAATTTTTGACAAAGGAGACAAGAATATACAATGGAGAAAAGACAGTCTCTTCAGCAAACGGTGTTGGGAAAGCTGGACAGCCACATGTAAATCAATGAAATTAGAGCACACCCTCACACCATACACAAAAATAAACTCAAAATGGCTTAAACATAAGACATGATAACATAAAACTCTTGGAAGAGAACATAGGCAAAACATTCTCTGACATAATTAGTAGCAGTGGTTTCTTAGATCAGTCTCCCAAGACAATAGAAATAAAAGGAAAAATAAACAGATGGGACCTAATCAAACTTATAAGTTTTGCACAGCAAAGGAGACTATAAACAAAATGAGAAGACAACCTACAGACTGGGAGAAAATATTTGCAAATGATGCAAGCAAAAAGGGATTAATCTCCAAGATATATAAACAGCACATACAATTCAAGAACAAAAAAAGAAACAACCCAATCAAAAAATGGGCACAAGACCTAAATGGGCATTTCTCCAAAGAAGACATATGGATGGTCAATAGGCACATGAAAAGATGCTCAGAATCTTTAATTATTAGAGAAAATGCGAATAAAAACTACATTTAGGTATCACCTCACACTGGTCAGAATGGCCATCATTAAAAAGTCTACAAATAACAAATGCTGGAGAGGGTATGGAGAAAAAGGAACCCTCCTACACTTTGGTAGGAATGTAAATTGGTGCAGCCACTATGGAGAGCAGTATGGAGATTCCTTAAAAAACTAAACATAGAGATACTATATGATCCAGCAATTCCACTCCTGGGCATATATGTGGAGAAAACTCTAATTCAAAAAGATACATGCACCCCAGTGTTCATAACAGAACTATTTACAATAGCCAAGACATGGAAGCAACCTAAGTGTCCATTGACAGATGAATGGATAAAGATGTGGTACATTTATACAATGGAATATTACTCAACCATAAAAAGGAAAAAAATAATGCCATTTTCAGCAACATGGATGCACCTGGGGATTATCATACTAAGTGAAGTAAGTCAGACAGAAAAAGACAAATACCATATGATATCACTTGTATGTAGAATCTAAAAAAATGATACAAATCAACTTATCTACATAACAGAAACAGACTCACAGACTTAGAAAACAAACTTATGGTTACCAAATGGGGGAAGGGGGAGGAGGGATAAATTAGGAGTTTGGGATTCGCAGATAAAAACTACTTTTTTTATTAGCAGATAAAAAAACAGCAAGGTCTTACTGTATAGCACAGGGAACTATATTCAATACCTTGTAATAAACTATAATGGAAAAGAATATGAAATGAACATATATATATATGTATGTGAATCACTTTGTTGTACACCAGAAACTAACACAACATTGTAAATCAACTATAATTCAATAAAAAAATAAAAATCATATTCATAGCTTATATGGAAAATCAAGAGTTAATAATCTCAATTTACAAAGAAACTTTATAAATTAAGTAAAGCAAATATCCCAGTAGAAAAATAGACAAAAGACATATAATTTTCAAAATAAAAAATACAAATGGTCAATAATGTTTTAAAAAATGTAATACCTGTAGTACTCAAAGAAACGCAATTTTAAATTTAAAAAAAATTGTACCCTATTCAATTAGAAAAAAATAGTTGAAACACAAGATATCCAGTGATAGTAAGAGCACAGTGAAACAGGCTATTTACTATGTCTCTGGTGGGACTGTACATTTCTTGAAGGCATTTAGCTATTTTATCAATTAGGAATTAAATTGTCCATAGCAAAAGCTGAAGTGGTAGTGACTTAACCAAATGGTGTTTTATTTTCTCACATAATGAGAAAACTGGAGGCGGAAAATCCAGGAATAGCACGGCAGCTCCATAAAGACATAATCTCATTCTAATTGTGTCTGTCTGTCTTACTCTCCCACACTTCCTTTGTGTACATCCAGACATTCCTAGGTTGCTGTTTGTTTTTGTCATGTGGTTGCTAAAACTCCAACCCTGAGATGATGTTCTCCAAGTCATACTCCAATGTTAGAGGCAAAAGGGAACCATGATAACAGGGTCGGCCTTCCTTTTAAAGAACTTTTCCAGAGTTCCGACTTGAATTAAGTCTTACTGCCACAGCTGTATCACCTGGCAGTCTGCAAGCAAGGGCTTGTGTCCAGACACATGTTTGTAAAGATATTTTATAACAGATCGTCATATTGGGCAGACAATTAGCAGTCTCTGTCATCATCTCAAAAGTTTATACATACCCAACCCATCAGTATCTCCATATGACTTTTCAGAATTAATCTTAAAAAACTCCCAAGATATATGTTTTAAAAAGCTTTACTGATATGTTTATCCAAACAGTAGTTACAAAAGGGAAAAACTAGAAGCAAAGTAATTGCTTAATAATAGTGGACTAGATAACTTAATCAAGTTGTGTCCATATTATTCATATACTAAACTAAGGTTTACAATATTTCAGCAAATAAAGCTAGCAGTCTAACTATATATAATATTGTGGGGGGAAAAACTCTTAAATCTCTATCTTTAGATATTTACACACACACTAAAAACCTCATATAAAATGTTCACAGTACCTATGACTGATTTGTGAGATTGTAGCAATTTTTATTTGCTTATCTTAGCTTATTTATGTTTTTTAAGTATTATACAATGATTGTATTATTTTTGTTTTGAAAAAATATATGATAAATATATTTGTAATGAAAAAACAATCAATGTTTATAGCAGGTACAGTTCAATGTGAATTCGCAAAGGTGAGATATAAAGTGGCCAGTTTTTGTGGAGGCATATTTGATATTTATCTGTTTCTTTAAAGGTCATCCCTCTCACCTTCTTGACAAACTATTTTTCTGTTCCCTAGAAACACAGTGTCCTCTAGTGACAGGATCAGTTCTGCCCTCCTTAACAAATGGCCCTTGCTTTAGCCTTGCTAACTAAAAAATATCAACCTTTTCTTGTTTGATTTGCTTTTCTATTGTTAAATAATTATATTTAAGGTGGCATGATGTAGCTGTATTTTAATTGTGATAGAGGAAATGTAATTTGTTGAAAAAACTATGTATTAAAAAAACATACTTTAAAGTGAAATTGCACTTTATCAATTGCAAAATCTAAATATATTTGAAAATGGTAAAAATATATGGCAAAGTTATTAGGTGGGAAGATTGTATTAAAATGTCTACATAAATTTTTTAAAATAAAAAGTAACTTATGGGGGGTGATAGTAGTAAACATCAGGGAAATTTTTATTTTATTCAAATCTGGAGAAATAATTAGATTAAATAATATATGTATGGAATATACTTTATAAGGGTTCTTCAGACTACATTTAGAAACATTTTATATATTATTTTACAAATATATAAATATAAAATCATTAAGATTTGAAGCACATGAACTGCTTAGCAAGAAGAATATGTCTTTGTCTGGAATATAATATGAGATTAAGTAATGGTACTGGGACTTCCCTGGTGGTACAGTGGTTAAGACTTCTCCTTCCAATGCAGGGGGTGCGGGTTTGCTCCCTGGTCAGGGATCTAAGATCCCACATGCCTCGGGGCCAAAAAACCAAAACATAAAACAGAATCAATATTGTAACAAATTCAATAAAGACTTTAAAAATGGTCCACATCAAAAAAATCTTAAAAAAAAAAAAAAGTAATGGTGCTAACAAAGATTGTAACGTCCCTGGGGTGTTCCTGGAAGAAATTTGCTCAAAAGACAATTACTCAGATTTTATAGGAAAAAATGTAATGAGGATAAAGTAAAATGGATCTTCTGTTTACCATCATCATGGGTATAATACCTGCCTATCTTTTCCCTCATTGGCAGAGACTTAACCTAGTACCCAAATCAAATGTTTGTTAACACAAATTGTCTTCTATGTCCTGCCTATTACCATCCTTAATTTTTAAAAAATAGAGTTCAGTAGTCAATACCCCATAAATGTACTGAAATGTATTCATTTTTCAGCCAAGGGAAGATGTTTCATAGGCGTACGGAAATTTAGATTGTTCTTACTAACTCCCCAGAGACCCTGGGGCCTGAGGTACACAGTTGCAAACTACACCGAGGCCTTTTCTTCCTCCTTTATATATTCAATCATCACCTTTGGGTATAAGCTCGGGCCGTTTTATAATCCAACAAATGAATTTGGGTTCAGCTGCAGCAGCAACCTAAGGGTCGTGAGTTCTAATAGGAACATGGCAGCAAGCTCAAGCACAGATCTCTTTGTTTCTCCTTCTAAAACCTTGAAATAACCAGAAGCATAAATGAGAGGTCTATAACTTAAACCTTCACGATACAAGAGGAGAGAGAAACCACAGAAGTCACAAAAACCAAATAAGGTATAAATTGGGAGAAATTTCCCCCAAACCAATGGACTTGGAACAAGAAACAGCAATACAGTGGGCTAGTGGTGGAGTGACAGATACGATGGGGAGGATGCAGAAGTGATGGGGGAGGGATGTGGAGAAAGCAGGATTTAGAGAACACAGCACACACACGCACACACACACACACACACACATTTGCCAGAAGGAGAGGATCTATCCTGTGGGCAATCCTGTGGGCATATCTATAGAAAGAATAGTGCATGGATGCTAGAAAAGATGGAAAAAAGAGGAGAAAAGGTTAGGAAAAACAATGTTGATAATGTCATAGCTCAGGGAAATTTCCATTCCATTGTAGCAAAAGTAGAGGTAGCCCTTGGAGGGAGAAACCAGGAAGCTATCCTAAGCCATCCTCTCTCTCTATATGGTCTTCTCCAAAGAGCTGGTCCAAAACTGCCAGCATAATTATACCCAGAAAGTATTGTTCTCAATGGCTTTATAACATAAAATTTTGATTCTACCAGCTTAGTGGAAAATGTTCTATGCATTAAAAGAAAAAAGGCATTTTAAGCTTCCTTTCAAAGTTTTATTCTTAGTAATACGTTATTTTTAAACTATTTTATTTTGCCTGATAAGTCAAAGAAGTAATTTTATTAATGGTATTAAGACTCAGGAATTTTTCAATATAAGGGAAAAGAAATGCACATACAAAGTCAAAAACTAAGTGAAATCACTGGAATGTTAAAATTGAATTGAAAATATTATGAATTGATCATTTTTTTAAAAAGTTAGAACTTCTAGTTCTATCAATGAGCACCACTAGTGCCCAGATTTGGTCTTTAATATGACTCCTCTTTAGAACAAAAATAAGGCTTCTTGAAAAATGGCCAGTGCCGGTTTTGGAAAGTTGCAAAGTGAGGCTGAGGTATCTAAGTGTACTAGAAAGCAAGGGAATTTTAAAAGCTAATGGAGAAACTCAGGGAAGATGGTAGTAGTGACAATGTAAGCTTTTAATTGTCTTGCATACACCCCAATGTTCATTGCAGCACTATTTACAATAGCCAAGACATGGAAGCAACCTAAATGCCCATTGACAGATGAAGGAATAAAGAAGATGTGGTACATATATTCAATGGAATATTACTCAGCCATTAAAAAGAATGAAATAATGTCATTTGCAGCAAGATGGATGGACCTGGAGATTATCATTACTAAGTGAAGTAAGTCAGACAGAAAAAGACAAATATCATATGATATTGCTTAAATGTGGAATCTAAAAGAAAATGATACAAATGAACTTATTTACAAAATAGAAACAGACTCACAGACTTAGAGAACAAACTTATGGTTAAAGGGTGAGGGGAAGGGGTAGGTTTGGATTTGGGGATTGATATGTACACACTGCTATATTTAAAATGGATAACCATAAAGGACCTACTGTACAGCACAGGGAACTCTGCTCAATATTCTGTAACAACCTAAATGGGAAAAGAATTTTAAAAAGAATAGGTACATGTATATGTATAACTGAATCACTTTGCTGTACACCTGAAACCTACACAACATTGTAAATCAACTATACTCCAATATAAAATAAAAATTAAAAAAAAATCCACCAATAAAAATAGAGCAATCAGCAATAGCAAAACTAAGACCAATGGGCATCTCCAACAAGACTGTATAACAATGTATTCTCATTAACCTAAGATTCAAGCAAATGGTGCATAAGACTCATTTTTTTGAAGCTTTGATGGGAGAAGTGGAAAGAAGCAGAGATGTGTCTGATAGACCTAAAATCACCTGCATGTGCTCACTGGAAAACATGGCAGGCTAATTTGAAAATAGTTGCTCAACTGGGAAGGGTTTTTACAATTTTCATTTAATAGGCATCCTAAGGGAAAAAAAAAAAAAAAAAACCACTTATATTGAACCTTAATTGATCAATTGACACTGTGGAGGTGAAATCAACAAAATACAGACTATAGGCAATTCTACAGGACAAGGGACCTAATTTCTTAGACAACAACAAAAAATTTCAGGAGGGAAAATATTGTGAGGAGGGAATTTGTAGATTTAAAAAGATTTAGGAGGCATATCAATCCATTATTATGCATGGGCTTTATTTAGATATTGATTCAAACAAACAAGCAAGCTTAAACATACACTCTCTCACACACACAACATTTAAAAAACAATGAGAAATGTAAACACTAACAAGATATTTAATGATATTTAATAAATCATTGTTAATAGATTTTTAGGTATATAATGGTTTGGTAGCTCTCGTAAGAGTCTTTGTCTTTTAGAAGTACACTAAATTACTTATGGATGAAATAAAGTATATGTCTGGACTTCACTTCCAAAGAATATAGAGAGGAGAGTGGTTGGAAATATAGAAGTAACAAGTTTGAACATGTGTTCATAATTCTTAAGGTTTGGTGCAGGGTAATGTGGGATTCGTTATTCTACAAGTTCTATATTCTACATGTTTAAAATATTCACAATTTGAAGTTAAGAAATAGTAATAACTGAGTTAAGTTAAATGACGCAGCAATAAACATGAAGAGATCTATCAACTTTGTATCACACTGTACAAATTGTAAAAATTTGAGAATAAAAAAATTAGCCAGTTGAAACAATAAACCACTGAAAATTCGAATCCAAAATGTTACAAAGAGGGAGAGAAAGTTAGAAATTGCCATTTGAGGTGGCAATGAACCCAATCCACTCCTTTCAAAATTGATAACTAAAGGGAAAAGATAAAGCATGGATCATAATTTTGAATTAGTAACTATAACAAAATAAGCCCTGTTGGTGAGAGATAACTCTACTTTAGAGAAGAAGTAACCAGATCAACAACAACAAATCATCGTTCCACAAACCCCTCTAATGAAATACTAATTCAGAAAAGGATTATGAATGGCTGTCAAAACCATTAGACACATGGTTGATGAGAAAACTGGAAATTTCTATGGGAATACCAAAGTTATACCACAGTTTTAGCTTCTAGTTGAAAGGAGGAAAATGTTTGTGTACAGTAAGGGCTCAGCTTGCCATCCCTCTAATAAACCGTGAGTCTTATCAGTATTAATGGTGGGAGAACCAGATATTATAAATTTCTTGATGAGATGGAATATAAAGTACATAATATCACTTAGGATATATTTTAGCAAACTTGATTAACTTAAATCCTCTAGATTTTAGATCTAACTTTCAGATTACAGGATCCTCAAGAGACAAACAAATGATACAGGAGGAAGCACCACACAAGGATTGACCTTCTGTAGGACATCAGGCTAGGTCTTGTCAACAAATGAGTGCCATTAAAAGTGATTTGCTAGGGTAAAAGCAGCTGAGAAAACATGAATATCAAACGAAATATGCGCTTCTGAAATAAACTCTCTGAAAAACAAACCAGTTGTAAAGGACATTTTGGGGACATTTGAGGAAATCTGCTTGTAGAACTGAGTGTAATATAAGATAAAAATATACTGTCATGGAAAAGTGAAGGTCATTAACTGAAGAAACATGTTATAAAACAGCATGTAGAATATAATTTTATTTCAGTAAAAAAAAAATGCATATATAAGCATAAAAATTGTCGGGGAGGATATAACAAAAAGTGAGAAAAGTGATGGTCTCTTGGTAATGGAAGTATAGTGTTTTAAAATTTTTTTAGTGGTCTGTGTTCTCAAAGTTTATGCAAAGCAAAACATATTATTATAATAAAAATATTTTATTGAGCACATAATATTATCATTCCTGTATAATGCATTAACCTATTCAGAGACTGCTTTAATTATACAAAGTGGCGACGAGTGCCGGGCTAAGTAGATGCTGTGGAAAGCTGGATGAAGATTATTTAGAGAGGATAGAAAGGAAGCATTTGGACATGTGTAAAATCACAGTTCACAAATAGCAAAAAACAAAACCACAACCAAAACCAAAACCAAAATACACATACAGTTGGCTCCAACCATAATTCCCTTTATAGATTCTTAAAGCATTACAGGTCCCTGGAACATTTTTGCTGAAGACGTCGTCAAGCACCAGAAGTTTGTTTGCTTGTTTTTATTGTGTCTTTGAAGACTGAGCTGCAAGGAAGGTAAATCCTGACACCGTCTGAATGGTGACAGATCATGAAATATTCAGGATGGAGACTTTTTACCTGTACCTCCTCAATCTCATTAACACTTTATGTTGGTTTTTATGTTTCTCTGCATCTGGACAGCTTTCTGTTAATGGAAAGAAAATATCTGAACTTTCTGATCACCAAAGCAATGAAAAATAAATGCTTTTGTTGTCTTTTCCTCTTTGGGCTGTTTCTGTCCATCTCTTGTATTATTATATTCCCTTATTTATATATATTTGTTTTTAAAAAGCTTGTTAATCATGTAACTGGAATAAGCAAATTGATAGTAACATATGGTATGACTGTTCCTATACATAAAACACCTCAAAAATTTAATTTTATAAAGTAAGCAGCACATCTATTTGCCTCAAGAAACCAAGTAAATGTCAATCTTGAAGCATGTATTTTCCAAACTGATATATGAACCTCCCATAAATAATAAGTATGTTTTAATGGTCTCCTAAGACCTCTATGAAAAGGGAAAAATATGCAGCTTTCTACTGCTACAAAAGTATGTATCCTAAATTTCTTTTTCTAGAGAAAAATATTCTCAATAGCATTTTCATAGTTCAGTTATGATACCTGAAAATCAGGTGACAGTATTTTTCCAAGGAAAGTTCTTGCTCCCAAGTTTATGAGACATTTGGAATAATGACAAGTGGTTTTATTTTTATTTGGATAAGATTTATTGTAAAGAATCTGATGGTTTTAGGGACAATGAAATATGTATATATATACACATATATTTATTTATATACATGTATTTATATATATATGCATTTTTAAAGTCACTATAACTTTTAAAATTTAAATTTTAATTTTAAAATCTTAATTATATATGCCTTACTGTTTTATTTACAGGACATTATATGAGACATGACCGAATGTTTGTGTACAATAATGTTCACAGTATTTTGATTATAAATTTTAAACCAGGATCTTCATTCAGCATTTTTTATCAAATTAAAAATAAAAAATAAACATCCACTGATCAGAGATACATATAGACATTGGGGAAATTGAGGTAGATGTGTATCAGTGTTTCTCAAATTGTGACAATTTTTGCCCCCTGGAGGACGTTTGGTAATGTCTGGAGACATTGTTGGTTGTCACAGTTGAGAAAAGGAGGTCCTGCTACTGGTATCTAGTGGATAGAGCCACTAGATTGTAGGATGCTGTTAGACATCCTACAATACACAAGACAACAAAGAATTATCCCACCCAAAATGCTAGTAGCACCAAGATTGAAAAAACTTGATTTGTATCTTTACTGACAGAGAAAATATGCCTGAAAATATATTTATTTTCACCTTATATATTTAGCTAAATAAAAGCAAAAAGCAAACCAGTATGTTTTATAAGATTCCATATATGAAGTTACAGGGCTTCCCTGGTGGCGCAGTGGTTGAGAATCTGCCTGCCAATGCAGGGGACATGGGTTCGAGCCCTGGTCTGGGAAGATCCCACATGCCGCGGAGCAACTAAGTCGGTATGCCACAACTGCTGAGCCTGCGCGTATGGAGCCTGTGCTCCGCAACAAGAGAGGCCGCGATGGTGAGAGGCCCGCGCACCGCGATGAAGAGTGGTCCCCACTTGCCGCAACTAGAGAAAGCCCTCGCTCAGAAACGAAGACTCAACACAGCCATAAATAAATAAATAAATAAATAAAAGAACGTGAATTTCTTTAAAAAAAAAAAAAAGAAGAAGTTACAAACCTATAATCTTTGTGAAGATAAAATGGAAACATTCTAGGCACTATGCAGCACTATGTATGATTGTATTAGATCCTCATAACAACGCTAAGAGGTGTGTGTTGGCTCACGAATGGGCCCCTGTACATGGATGGCAAGGAGAGAACAAAGAAAGAGGCAGACCACTCCAGATTGGCAGGTGGTAGGTTTAATAAGCAAGGGAATTTACATATGAGGCTTGTCTTGGGTGCAACAAGATGAGTAGATGTCCCCACCCACTGGCCCACCAGAATCTTGAAAGTTTATATAGAGGCCTTGATGAGTTTCAGTCCAAATGGTCCCAACATCACATTGCTCTCTCAAGGCTGTGTCCTTGAAATGGCTTCTAGTATAAGAATAGTAGGTGGATTGTACATTCCAAGGGCAGGGAAAGAGTTGGGGAGCCTCCGGTTGCCTGGGCCCCACTGGTCGGTAAACCATCCACGACATCCTCCTGATGACCTCCTCGCAACAGTATGTTTATCAAGTAAGGGGCATGTAGGGAAACTGATTAAAAACTAGCCTAAGGACACTAAGTGATAAACTTGACTTAGATCTAGACAGGGTAAAGAATTTACAGCAAAGGGTTAGAAAGGGTTATCTCTATAGGAAGGATTAGAGGAAGCATTCAATTTTTAGAAATTTGTTAATTTTTTTAAAGTGAACTTGTTAATTTTTTATGTTTATCAAGTAAAAATATTTTTTAAAAAAATAAGACAAGACTATCTAATGTAAAAAGGCAATCTTTTTCCTGACTCCTCACTGTTTCCATCTCTGTGCCCCCCCCCAGAAGCAATCATTTTTAAATTATTTAGCTATTTATGTTATATTTACTTCCATATTCTCAAATAATAAGATCATAGCTTTATCTATGGACTTTCTACTATAGAGTATTTGGACTGAGCTTCATGTGGCCTCCCACAAATAATAAATGCTCATCTCTTGGCCTTCCACTGTAGCTATATTACAGTTTTCATTAAATCGATATTACTGCCTTTATCACACAACTATATTAATATCATAGCTTGAAATTTACTTTTATTAACTTTGTGGGTTTTTTTCTCAAGTCAATACTTAAGTAATTATATTGTTGGCTTCCTTTCCTTTTTAGTGGTCACTAATTTATCTCCAGACTCTCAACTAAAATGTTCATCCTAATATCACTAAGTACATCAGGTCAATTATCTGCACTATTTTTCTTTTTCTCCTTGAAATCCCCTCTCCTTAGGTTCTAGCTTCTCTTCTCCTCCAGTGGGTGCTGACTGTTCTCTGCCCAAAGCAGAGCATTTATCCCAGAACATCTTTCCCCCTCAACTTGGGGATTTCCTTCTCCTCTCTCCTTGGTTGGCCCCCAGTCCTATTCCATTGACCTCATGACTTCCTCTTCTTCAGTTAACTCCCCAATTCCATTGATCAGCCTCTTCTTTTTTGGGCGGTGGGACTCTTTATTCTTAGTAAAGTCTTTTTCACATATCTGACAAATTTTATCAGTTCTAATGTGAGGGTGACTAAAACCCTCTATGCATGGGCAGGGCTCCTCAACTATTGGGCCACAGAATGAGATGTTCTCATAAGATGTGGTTGTTTTGTTAGGAGAAACTCCAAATATCCAGAAGCATAGGTGTCTTATCTATCCTCCAACTTTTAGTGTCATCTCAAAACCTACATTTCAGGAGCTAAGAAGGACAGTTAGAGTACACAGTTGGGTGTAGGTTTTTACACAAATTCCCTGCTTTAAATACGGTGCTTCATTCTTCCCCTTGGTCATCCTTGGTGCCCCAAAGTCCAACAAGTTCTCTTGAACCTCTCTGTCTCAGCTTTCTTTCTGGAGTCCAGGGGAGAGACACTGTGTTATATAAACCAAATACATTGTCTCTAGAAAGCAAACCTGTAGGCCTTCTCTAGGGTTAAGAAAAGGAGAGTTGCTGTGAAGTATGTAAAGTATGGGGATACATGTACTCGTTAAAAGTTTTTCAGGAAAGCCTTTTTACTGTTACTCCCAAAGGCAGTATTTCCAAGTTGCTGGACTTTCTGGTGGTCTGTGACACAAATTAGCCTCTCTGCTCCCCCTTCCTTCTTTTAGCCTTTACCATTAACTCTGCTTGGCAAGTCACAATGGTTTTAGGTTGAGGTTAACAATCAAATTCTGGAGACACAGTAAACCTAGTACTAAGTTTACGTAGTTTAAAAAAGAATGTAAGACAGAGAGAAGAACAAACATAGCAACAGCTAGTAGATCTCTCAGGATCCTTGGGGGAGATTGCAAACATCCCTGTCATTCCCCATAGGATCCAAGTCATCATGTGAGATGGGGCTGAGGAAAGCCATACTCAGTGGTGTCTTTATTTAGACCTCATTAGTCATGCAGCTCTCTCTGGGGTCCTTGACTAGCTTTCATTCCCTGGTGAAACTGCACCTCATCAATTGCACATTACTCCTCAATTACAGCTTATTTATCAATTTCAGGTTACTCATCAATAACAGGTCACTTAATAAATAATCTCGACAACCAGGTACAAGGGCTTAGTCTGGTACAGAGCAAACTCAGCAGCAGCAGCATTTATCTTGGAGACAGAAGACTCCTATACTTTCCTTACTTGGTCTTTCAAAGAGGATTTATCTAAGGGTCAAACCCTCAGGCATCCCTAAAGCTAGAGGAAAGTCTACAGATTAGCTGTTAATCCTGCCACAGGAACTTAACTCTGTGGAACATCTCAAACACAAGTTTGCTTCTACTTATCCATCCAATTTTCCTCTTCTAAAACTTTTTTTTATCTGCCGTCCATCCTCTCCTAAATTCTTATGTCCTTGTTCATTTGTCCAGCTGATTCCTCTGCTGTCTTTTCAGTGGGAATTAATGGAGGGAGCAGAGAAACATGTGCGTGTTTAATCTGTGATATTTAAATACAAAACTCAATGCTTCGGATACATACATATTTAAACTGAAAGAATATTTTGCATGCATATAAGTCAAGTTTACAAGGAATTTTTTTAAAATTCATATTGTTTTCACCAGTCACCCAATAGTGATTTTTATATGGTTTAATGGGAAAGATATTGGTTGACGTGAAAATCATTTCTCTAAACAAGAATCACACATATAATTGAATTGGCCCTTTTAATAAAGGAATTTAAAAGTCTGAACCAATTATTTAAAGTAATTTTATATGTCGTTGATTTTTTGGCTATTTAAAACATTTATAATTATTTCTTTTAATACCCTTTTGGTTGTTACTCTCTTATTTAACACAAGAATGGTATTCAAGAACTGCATTATTTGGTTTATTTTTGAGCACTTGCATTTATAAGGTTTTGCTTGTTTGTTTACCTTTCTGTAATAACTGACGTTTGACTGAGTTTTAACTCTTAAAATACATCACATTTTTTCCTTCAAATCTCTGCAGCTTGTAATCCTTTGTAATTCCTTTGTAATCTACCATGGACAAAGTTAAGATTTAACTTCATGTCTCTTCTTCAACAGGCTAGTGAGTAATCCTTTATGTATAAGCATCTTACACTTCTAGCTTAAAATGACTGGACGGGAATCACTTTTATTAGTTTTGTTAAGACTCAGTGAGCATTTATTATTTTGAAACTTCTTATAAGGAACACTTAGTATCTACTGCACTGAACCCTAACATCTGGCCTCCATGTAAATTATATTCTTCCTTGATATTTTGAAATCTTTGTCATTTCATGAATTGCATAAAATTTTCAAATTTGTCCTTTACTTAATCATTTGGATAATCTATAGAATTTAGCTTTTCCAATGTCTAAAAAACTCATTTTTGTGGCTTCTGTGTCTCTAAATTTTGTTCTTTCCTATGATTTTACCTTTCTCATGTCTACTGGAAATAATTTTATGTAAGCTATGTCCTCTTGGTTCTCTTTGAGGGCACAAATCAGAGATATTTTCTAATGTTTTCTTCTCAATCCTCGTGCAAATACCCTTTTAAGGATATAATTAGAATAATTCATGGATTCTGTGGTCTTTCCCTGTGTTAAGAAATTTTCCATAGTCTAATCATTCTCACTGAAGGAAATATCTGTTTAGAGTTGATTTATCATGCTTTGGAAGTGGACTTGGATTTAATAAAATATTATTTTTCTTTCTTTCCAAGGTACTTCACAGTGGGTCACAGATCTAGGTTCTGAATATTTGCGGATTTTGCTCTAGAGAGCGATAAGGAAAATTGGAAGGTGCCCAGAGTTTATGATTGTTTTTCTATTAATCCAATGTTATTATGATGGCTATTAGCACAGATGCTTCCAGATTTTGCTATTTGGTAGGTTTTTATGTGTAGATTTTGATGACAATTCAAGGTTTTAAATATGTGTGTATTTTAGGTGTATATATTAATACACATAATGATATTTATATATGTGCATTTAAATTTTAAAATATTTATATATATATTAAGATATACATTCATATATATTAATTTATTAAATGTGCTAGGGTAAATGGAGTGAAACATCCAAATATCCATAAACATGTGGTCATCTTACCTGAAAATTACATTTTAAAATTTTTTAATTAATGATATCAGTTTGTTACAGAGAGCTCACAAATAATTATTAGCACAGCCCTGAGCATAGTGACGGAAGACATTTGCCTAGCAATAATAATCCTAGGAAAAGAGCTCTGAATATTTTTTGAAGATATATGCTGAATAAATGAGAAATTGCGCTCATTTGTGATGTGGGGCTCCACGTATTTTTTATGTTAATAAAGGTATCCAAATTCAAAATGTGTTGGAATGGTTGTATCAATGTTAATTTCTATGGGGGGTAATATGTGAATTACCAGTTTCAGAATAATGGTAAATAAGGGCTATTCATGTTTGGACATTTAAAAATAAACACATTTAAAAATTTAAAAACCTACAGTAAGTATGCTGAATTGATGAAAACAGTTTGTTAAGCTCTCTGATGGCAGGGTTTTCTATTTTGTCTGTATAATTCAGGGCCTAATAAGAAAGCTTATATGTATATATTAATTGTTGAGTTATTACATTTACTAAGATCAGTATGAAAATAATAGCATAAAAATCATGTGCTTTGGTGTCAGGCTGATTTGGTTTAGAATTAGTTTAGTTTTGGTTTAGAAAATACCATGCAGAACATATTGGAAGAAATAATGAATAGAAAAGAAGAAAAACATTGGCAGTATCTCCTAGTGATTTGTCCCGACTTTGAAAGTTTCATGTTAGCCTAGGCCGTCACTTTGGAATACAGGGCTCATTTTAATATCAATCACTCTGTCAGTGTTCCAGAATGAATTTACACTCTGAAAATAGGTATCTTGTTTCTATTCTGTTGAAGTTAGAAATTATATTTTCAAAATCTGTGAACATAGGGTGCTGTTCTGATATATGCATTACACAACATCTAACTTGTATGTCAAATTATGTAACAACATACTGGAAAATATTTGCTAGCAATCATTCTGCACTTTTCAGGATAATGTGATTTTTAAGCTTCAGACAGTTTGTATTATTCTTAGATCACACCCATTTAAAAAAAATGTTGGAAAGATGAAAACTATGTGGTAATACCGGAATAGTAAAAAAAAAAAAGAATAAAATCTGAAATCTGGTTCCTTGGTAGAAGAGATAAATTTTTAAAAAAAACTTCTTTGTTTTCCAGTATTTTTTAAATAGGGGAACATAAATAAAATGTCAATTTTTAGTGCCACTTAATCCTCAGTGAATGGCACAATAGTCGTATCTACACACACACACACACACACACACACATCATTTGTGAAATAAAGATAACTAGAATCTAATATGCAAACATAAAAATTGCAATTCAGTCTTTCCTATCTCTTTACTGATGAAGTTAGGTTTGACGGTGTTAAAGTTAGGGAAGAAATGGAGAGGGAGCTCTTGAGAAAGAGATGAGAACAAAGACAGATTTAAGTCGGGGCATCTTACATGACTCGAAAATATTCATTAAGGGTCTAGATAGAATACTGTCCAGAGTTGCTAATAATAAGGATTCTTCCATGGCGTGTGTGTTGAGGGAAATGGTTTGGGTCTTTTCTAGCATTATATGAGACCCAGAGTTATGTGGACTTAGATTATTCTATGGTAACCCCTCATTCCTAGAACAAGTAAGAGACTTAGCTTATGGGCCTCAACTCTTAGCCTCCCAACCGCTACATTGTCATTTGGGATTCTTGGTAACCTAAGAGAACTGCTGAATGATATACAATCCCCTCATCCCATGATGCTTTGGCTGCTCTTCCTAAAACACATGCACACAGGCTCTTTGCATTTTCGAAGTTTCACGACCAATGGGGAAATAGAAATGGAATACAGAAAAATGAAGAATTTTAATTCTTTAAAAAGCTTAGATAGTTCTTACCATGATGGTCTTGGATATGGAGTTCCTATTTGTTAGTGGATTTGACTAATCTTACTTAAAATAAATAATTAAATAATTTTCTGAATAATGTGGATTAAAAGTCCTGAATATTTGATTTTTTTTTTTCCCTTAACATTTTGGGCTTTATACAGTCAACCCTAAAGCAAATAAAAAGCAATGAATAAATCTGTCCTTAACCTAGGATTAGGTTACATTTGTTTCTTGAGGACTTTTTGCAAAATTTTAGGACAAGCAGGACTCAGTTATTTGGAATGCATTTTAGATTTAAAATATAATACTTTAAAAAAGAAACTATGGGATTCTTTTAAGAAAAAGAGATCGCCAAAATTCTTCCTGCCAAAACACAATTGGAAATTTTCCTTTATATCTCTGTGTATTATTTTATTTTATTTTATTTTTCTAATTTCTGTATTCTCCCTTGGTTTCCCCGTATAGACTATGTCGACTTTCCAAAGGAATGCAAATATTTGTTTCTTCCTCCAGATCTTACTAAGACTTATTCAGCAGCAGGGCAGGCATGAACATGGAGACTGTGGTTTAGAACAAAATTCCAGAGTCTGGACAGATCTGGATGGAATGTTGAGTACAAAAGATCCAGCAGGAATGAGGTTAGGTGTGGGAAATCTCCTCAGACAGAGTCAGGCAGGTTATAAAGATGTGGGAGGGCAGTTTCTGGAGTTGTGAGAAAGAACAAGCATAGCACTGTGTCCAGGAAGTCATCAGGATTCATTCTAACTCCTGGGCAGAGCCACGAGGCTCTAAGTTCTCCTGGATATCCCTCAAGGATGGCTACAGAGATGCTTGGGATTATTTTTGCAGCTAGATGGCGAGACGGTGCCTGAAGTTTCAACTGACTTCTGTGACAATTAGCGGCAAATAGACCTCCCTGCAGGTTTTTAGAAAATAAGAACAAGGTTGGATTGTAAAATAACATTTAGCTCAGTAAAAACTACACAATAATAACACTACCCTCAAACACACTTATCTCTGCCCCCCACTAACCTCTTTTAGTGGGCTTAGTTTCTGAATAGATTTCTCATATGCCTTCTTTTATCATTTGTATTATTTTCTGGTTTTCAGTTTCTGTCTCCACACTTGTCCTTTACCCATTGTCTCTTGTCCTTCCTCTTCTCAGATGATGTGAATATCACAGCTCTTGATCACAGATATTTAGGTATTTTAAATGTCAAGATACCTGAGAAACAACAGAAAAATAGAATAATTCAGGTAGATATTGTTAGCTTATCTTCTCCAGGGAGCTGGCCTTGGCAGGGATATTCACAGGGTTTTCGTGTTTATTTCATTTCCTCTTCAGACTGAGGAACTAGATATCCAGAGAGAGGGAGGTTATGGAACTTTTCAGATTGGCTTGCTAAAGCCAGGAATGTCTGGTGATCACGTAAATGCTAAGACATACGTGCAATAATTTTTTGGTTTTTTCTCTTAATGAATTTATGTAAATGAAGATGTTTTGTTGCATTGCAAAGCATAGGGATAATTATAATTTAATAGTATCACAGTCCAATTCAAGGGGATGAAGTTGTAACAGACCTCTTTTACATTTTTTCATTATAAAATTATGGCTTATTGCATAAAATTGTGGAAATATAAAAATTTAGAAGATGAAAAGTTTTAATGTGTTTCTCTCTGAAAGATAATAGTTTTCTGAAATTCCTAATACTTTTTTACATACTTCTGCATTATAAAATTATCCATATATAGCTCCAGCACCTGTGAGTTCTTTGTCTTTTTGGAATCATCCCAAACTTTAATTTTTAATTAAAAAGACTCAGATTCACCATCCTACTTTCAATCTGGTGTCCTTCCCAAGATGCCTAAACATTTCTAGATGCGCTTGTGTTCACCGTTCATTCAAGTTCCTCCTTCCACTGTGTTCTCAGTACTGTGTTCTTTCCTGCAGTTGTTAGTTTTTCCTTCTCTGCATTCTCCCATGTGTGATCTCTAACCTGTGCATCGTTCCCCAGTGTGCCTCTAACAAAGGTTTGCTGTAGGTGGCCTTTTCAAGGAAGGTTTGGAGAAGACGGAGGGAGAGGTCAGAGCACTGTCTAAGCGAGACGAATTGTTAAGATCTCTCTCCCTGGTCCTCTGTCCTTAGCAATATAAACAAGCAACAAAATATAAGAAATTAGTTGTTTTTTTTTTTTAACTTGATCACCTTGAATTCTTTGACATGGTTCTTCCGTCTTTTTAACCCACCTTAACCCTTTATTGACCCCTAGAATTTCCTTATTGCCAAATACATCAGGAAATATAGAGCACTGGCCCAGATAGTAAGAATATTCTTGAAAAAAAATGAACTTATGTTCCATTCACCTATAATGATAGTAAACGAATTGATATGAGCAAAATCTGAAAAGTAATTATTAATTAAAATTACTGTTGGCAGCCTAGGTGATTAAATGACAAGATGTAATTGGTCATCAAATAAAGTTTTTCACAATCCATTTCTTCTTTGACTCATTTCTTCAAAGAGTCAAAGAGAGAAAATGTACTGATAAGTATGTAAATAATAGTAAAAACAAACAAACAACAAACCTGTGGAACCTACGGGGACCAAAGGTGGGAAGATGAAATTGACATTCACTTCCTTTCCTTCAGCCCCTAGAGTAATTCTATTCCTTCTGAGGGGTGGCTTTCTAGATCACAGAATTTAATGTTATTTAGCTTGGTTTAAACCACTTCCTGGATGAAAATGATTAACTCTTGATGTCTTGAAATAGAAGGCCCTCATCATATGTCGTACAGCTCTCTTTTTTACGTGCCTAATATACCTCTAGGATGAACTCGTCTTGCTGGTATGATTTCTGTAGAACAAGGATATGGGACATACTTCTTAATTACACGTGTGAATATGTGTGTACTAGCTCAGAATCTAGTGGGGAAGGCAGTATCTGGATAAGGATATCTTGAAAGGAGGTCCTAAAATCATTCGAGAGCTGAGTGGGGAGCCAAGGTATTATAGACTTAGGGGAAATTCATGCAGAAAAGAAAAACAAAACACTGTTAGGGAATCGATATGGTTAGTATGGGTCAATCAAAAGTTGTGTGGGCAATTAGAAGATAAAGGAGGTAGCTCTCACCCTTGATGGGCCTTTCATGTGCACCTTGAGGCAAGTGTCAGTGCAGCGAGGCTCCTTGTAAAGAGACAAGTGTGAAGCAAATACCTCTATGAACCCCACGTCTAGGAACTCTGGGTCTTACCTCTGTCAAGACACTACGGTTCCTTAAACAGTCCACATTACTTTCACCTGCAAGCTTTAGCACATCCTATTTCCTTTCTTGCAATGACCTTTCTCCCTTCATTCATATGAAAAAAATTCTATATAAAGTACCCCAAACAGCTCAAATCCTTTCTACTCTGTCAAGCCTATCTGCATTAGTTTCCTGCGGATGCCATAACAAACTACCACAAACTGGGTGACTTAAAAAAACAGAAATTTATTTGTCTCACAGTTCCAGAGGCTGGAAGTCTAAAATCAAGGTATCAGCAGGGTCACTCTCCCTCCACGGGTTCTAGGGGAGAGTCATTCCTTGTTTCTTCCAGTTTCTGGGCACTTCTCACATTGCTTGGCTTGTAGCAGCATAACTCCAATCTCTGCCTCTGTCTTCACATGACGTCTCCCCTCTGTGTGCATCTGTGCTTCTGTGTCTCCATGTGTCTCGTTATAAGGACACCAGTGATTAGGTTTACAGCTCACTCTAATCCAATATGACTTTAACTTGCATCTTAATTGCATCTGTAGAGATCCTGTTTTCAAATAAGATCACATTCAACAGGTTCCAGGTAGAAATGAATTGAGGGTGGACACTATTCGATACAGTATATCTTTTATCAAAGTTTGCCAGCTTCTACGGAAGAATTGCTTACTCTTTCCTTTGTGTTACAGCAGTGCTTAGTATAAACCTATTTTCGTACTTATTACATTGTATCACAATTTCTTGGTCTTTCCTCCCTACCAGCTTGACAGTTCCTTAAATACAGACTGTATCAATATATATTATTTATCTTTGTATCCCTAGCACGCCACATAGCATCTAGTTCACAGCTGATGTCAAATACATTTTTAATTGATTGCAAATAAGCTCTTGAAGTCTGCAAAAATAAAGTTCACAATGTACCCTCACCCTATAAAGGATCATTATTCCTTATAGCTACTCCAATATATCCTATAAAAATATAAGCACATTTTTCAGTGCATTATCAGTTTGGCAGTAATGATATTTCCACCTCTCTCTCATTTATATCTTCATATGTAGCACTGCTTATTCTTGCAACATTAGGAAATCAGCTATGCTTTATAAGTTATTTTCCCCCCAAAGGAAATCAGTATATCTTCTGAATGAAAAATAGTATTCCTTGTTTACGCTTCTCTTTTGAGAAACTACTTCTAAAATGGTTCTAAAATAATTATATCCATCTTACTATATTAAACAAAGGATATTAACCATTGTTTAATGTGCTCGTAATACTCAGGGCCTTTATTAAGAGCATAGCTATTTTACTGAGCTGAAATAAAATGATACACTAAGAACTTTCAAATATATTTGCATGTTTGTTAGCTCCATATGTTAAAATAATAAACACTGATATAGACCTAACTATGTGTTAAAGTTTCAAACACTTTTTATCATTTAATCTTCATAATGCAAGGATAAAGTTGGCCCTATTAATCCCATTTCTCAGACTAGGAAACTGAGGCATAAAGTTATAAGTGATTTGCCCAAGGTCATGCAGCTAGTAAATGGCAGAACAAGGATTTGAAACAGTATTATCGTACTAGAATTAGCACTTTAATAATTAAGCAACATCGCCTTTGTCTGCTTTCCACCAGCCAGCTGGTTCTTACTTTGACTGCCCTCTCTCACATAAAACGTGAACTTTCCTCATCATTTACTGCTTCTGTTTGTCAATGTGATTGTATATCAGGAGAAAATCCAGATAGCAAGACCTGGAAAGCCCAAGACTGTGCACTTTCGCTGGCTTTTGTGTATGTGTAACCTGTGTCACACCACATCTTGCCCAGCACGCTCCTGGGATGGAAGCCTTGTATTCTCCTGGCACCAACATCTTTCTTAACTTTCATAGGCAAATGAGCTGTTACTCAGTTTGCTAAGTTTCATATAAAATACCTGAACGTTATTTTTAGTTCAAGGCATTGTAAAGAAGATAAAGGATGCATAGAGGTGACCAGTGAATATAAACTTTAGGAGCAATAGTGAAGCCTGGTTTTAAAGAAGGGGATGGGGGTGAGGTTAGAGAGATGGATGAGAATAAGTTGGATGTGGAGGGATGGTACTGAAAGTGGCTCTACTGCTAATTGGTGAGGAATCAGAAACTATAAAATGCATTCCTTTTTACAATTTCTTTGCAGGTTTCACTGTCTCACTTTAATTTTGTTTTCTAATCTCAGTTCATCAGCCCTTCTTTCATTGCCCAGGCAAAAAATTAATTAGCACAATAATTCACATGCAATTCTGAAAGGGCAGTGAGAGAGACTGAGAGAGAGAGAGAAAAAGAGACAGAGAGACAGAGACAGAGAGATAGAGGGAGAGACAGAGAGAGAGAGAGAGAAAGAGAGAGAGAATCCAAAGTTAGAGTCTGTGAGGAACTGAAGGATTAAGATGGCCAAGTCAGGTTTTAACAAGTTCTGCAATGCCTTTGACTGTCTTTTAGGTTGTCAGACAAGTGGTGCTACCATCTTCGTTTTCAGAAGCTATAGCCTATTCAGGAGCAGCGCCTCTTTTTCCTTACTTCTTGGTTTTCACTGACCACAGTGATCTGCACACCTGCGCATTTTTAACCAAAAATAACTGCCCTAGAGAAAACTGAGTTTAGAAAAGTGCACAGAGAAAATAGTTTAATCGGGTATGGGAATGTCCAGGCTTCCAAAGTCACCTATGACAGTCATCAAGATGGAGGGACCAAGAAGTAGCACAGATGTGAAGGGCATATAAGTGACAGTTCTTAACATCAGGATGATTGATTTTATATCCTTGAAATGTACCAAACTTTAACGCTAGGTTCAGCAACTCCATGATTTATGTAAGCACAGTCTGTGTCAGTTCATTAACAGGTCATTAGTAAGTCTGGGGAAGATGTTCTAAAATGTTCTCCGAAAAACCATGAGGGAATACACCAGAAAATAAGATTATGGTGAAAGCTTACTTTTAGAGAAAGGTGTGCGTGTGTGTGTTTTCTTTTGTGTTGAATTTACCTTCATTTTTAGGCAGTGGTTCTCGTCAGGTGTATGTGGGTCAACACTTATCTTTCAGGCAGCATGAAGGTTAAGTCCTGAGAACTGATTTGGACACACAGTGTTTTTTTTTATCTTTTTGAGATTGACCTGCATCTAGTTAAGTAATTTTCACATGATTTGATAGTTACATGAATGTACCTTATAAAGGTGATGTTCAAGTTCAGTTTCCTTCATTTTGGGCAATCATGGAAGGTAGGGGTCCTTTTGTGAATGATCATGAGTACCAATCAGAGGCTTTCCTTGAAGTTCAAATTGCTAGATATGGAGAGGGCATCTGTCTCCCTGGTCCAGGTCTTTGCATTTAAAGCCATCATGTATACAGATAATAGGCTAGCAGAGGAAAAAAATTTACCAGGTACTCTATGGCTAAAGAGTTAAAGTTTAGCTGCAGAAGACCAAGAACAAATTGACAAACAAGGAGAGTGTTGAGGGAAAAGCAAGCAGAACTCTTAACAACTCAATAACAAAATGCCATAAATAAATAATGATGCTGTTTTTAAAATTTCCCCCTCATTGACTGCAAGTGCTTAGCAAATACTGTAAAAAGGAAATAGGTTTCTTTCTTCTCATCAGTTTGGGAATGATCATATGGACTTTTACTATAGTATTTACTTTGACTGCAACAGAGAGAGGAAAAGTAGTCCAAAGTACAGTGTGGGAGAGGGAGTATACACTTGAGGGTGTGTTTAAATAAGAAACTTTCAGAGGTCATGGTTGATCTGGGCAGGGCTCTGCTTCTTCCTGCCTACATCAAAGCCACTGACCCCCAACACAACGCAGGGAATATAAACCTTCAGCATCAAAACTCAGCATCTAAAGCCACAACTTGTTATTTATCCCTTTTTGTTCCAGGCTTTTGGTGACTCTATGAGCATCTGATGCTTTCACCAAGCCTGGACCCCTAGTTGCTTTAGCCTTATTTCAAAATATTGCATTAAGATTTATGAATCCATGTTAACTACAGCCTTCATAATATTTTCAAAGATTTCTAAGGCTCCACATTCTTAGGACCTGGGTCTTTGGTGCTCATGCACTTCTCTCTATTGTAACTAAGTGGCTGATTATATGTTCATTACCAGTCACACTTCAGGGCATGAAGCTCCATCCTTCCTGTTGAATTTGCCGTCTCGGGTCAGGGTCTCATATTTTGCTGGTCACCAGCCTGCAGAGCTAGCACCTCACTCATGCTGGCTGTCTTCATGTCCTCCATGAATGAATATTTGTTGTGTGATTCTATAAATTATGATGAAAGGCCAGGGGAGGTCTGATTGGTAAATAAAACTTGGATTTTAGTAGACCAAAAAGGCATGTATCCAAGCATTCCTAAACACTTATTTCTTTTTGTAATTTTCCAAAGGCGTATATACTTTTCTAATTGAATATATTTAAGTGTAACTGTTTGCATACAGACAGATGACATAAATCTTAAGGTCATCCAAGGCAACCTGCTTCTGAAAGCTGACATCTTTTTACAAGATCCATGTCATGTGGTCACCCAGCCTGAGTTTGAATACCTCCAGTCTCCCAGGTCACCTTCGCTCTACCTAAACTTTCTCATCTCCTTTGGCTCTCAGAACTGCCCTCAAATGGCAAAATTTTCTTCTTTTTTTGACATTTGCAACAACATGGATGGTCTTGCAAGGTATTATGCTGAGTGAAATAAGTCAGACAGAGAAAGACAAATACTGTCCGATATCACATATCTGGAATCTAAAAAATACAACAAGCTAGTGCATATAGCAAAGAAAAGCAGACTCACCAATTCAGAGAACAAACTAGTGGTTACCAGTGGGGAGACGGAAGGGGATTAGGGCAACATAGGGGCAGGGAATTAAGAGGTACAAGCTACTATGTATAATATAAGCTACAAGGATATATTGTACTACACAGGGAATAGTGCCAATATTTTATAACACTTGTAAATGAATCAAGTATTAAAATTGTGAATCACCATACTGTACACCTGTATCATATCATTGTACATCAATTATACTTCAATAAAAAACCAAAACCAAAACCAAAACAAAACAAAAAACTGCCCCCAGATCTGCCCTTGTGAGACATAACTCAAGCCCGTCCCTTCTCCATGTGGGAGAAGCTTGTGGTTGTTTTCATATAATTTTAGAGCTTGAATTCTTAAATATTTAATTTGAAAACTGCTTTTAAATGAGCTTTAATACTGCTTTTTGATGAGCTTGAGCATAGAGTTCTTTTCGGACTTTTCAAATACAACTTTGACTTTTGATGATTTAGATCAAATGTCCACTGTCCTCAAGGGCAGTTCAGTCTCTGAGGATTTGGTATGCTCTCTCGTCCAGCTTCCCCCATAAGTAAGCATTTTTAAAAACCAAAACCATTATAGGAAAGCTAGAGAATTAAAAAGAAAACTCACAAATGGAGATTTCCTGGGAAGTGGGAGGAAGAGGACAGGTTTGAGGACAGATGCTTCAGCAGATGACATAAATGTCCTGGGTGAGACCGAAAGTGGTGATAGATAGAGTAGGTGAGTTCAGGAAGAACTGGAAATATGCTTGTCTACCTCCTAGATTTCAGGTGGGCAAGTCCCAACTGGAATCTCAGTTTTGAGAAAAAAATACGGTCTTTGTGATGAAGGAACAAGGTTCTATGTGGTGACTCTTGTCTTCTTTCTATAGATATCCACAAAACCATCACTGTGCCTTCTTCCTAGGGATTAGTAAATTGCTTCACTCCCCTCTCTTGCCTTTCCTGGGGCTCTCCACAGAGTTGATCTGAGTACTGCCTTCACGTGAAGCTGATATATGTGCCTACCTTAGATCAGCTTCCCAGGGAGCCAATTCAATCAAAGTCTACACTTTCCTTTCGTGACCTTTTCTTTTTCTTTCTTTCTTTCTTTCTTTCTTTCTTTCTTTCTTTCTTTCTTTCTTTCTTTCTTTCTTTCTTTCTTTCTTTCTTTCTTTCTCTTTCTTTCCTTCTTTCTTTCTTTTCTTTCTTTCTTTCTCTCTTTCTCTTTCTTTCTTTCTTTTCTTTTCTTTCTCTCTTTCTTTCTTTCTTTCTTTCTTTCTTCTGGTAAAGAATTACAGGCATATAAGTAGTCTGCAATTACATGTGAAAGATTCTAACCAAACAATGTCCACAAGATTTTTCTTTGTTCGTTCATTAGACTATATTTCTTTTTTTGATGTTTGTGGGATAGAAACTACCAGCTAAGAAATCCCTGTGTTTCTTTCTCACTCAAATACTGCAAAACATAATAGTAAGGCCATATTTATTAGTGTTATTTATTCTGATTCTAAATAAAAATAATTTTATTTGTTGATGAGCTAAAAATGCACTAATTTTATGAATGTCACTTTCAGATACATAAGAATATCTGGTGGAAATTTCAAGTGTTTTGCAATTCCACCTTGTTGCACAAGACAATGTTAAAAGACAATACATATTATATATTTTTTGAAGGCCACTCTTGGGCACTACTTACATGGATAGCATTGGCACAGGATCTCAAGCAAATGCTCTTTCTTCATGTTATAAACTGCAGTAGTTTGTATTATTGGTGGAGATAGCATTGGTTAAGAAACAGGTGATATACTTGGCTAGAATACTACCTGGCTGACACCTATATGTTGTATTATCTGGAATAAGTTACCTAATTTCCCTAAGCTCTATTCCCTCATTATAGTAAGGATTAATGTTTTCCTCATAAGATTTTTGTGAAGATCAAATGACATAATTTATTTTCAATATTTAGTGTATTGGTTTACATAAAACTTATTATCATTAAATGTATTTATCTTGTAAAAATAGCTCAAGAATGGATAAAGAAGATGTGGTACATATATACAATGGAATACTTCTCAGCCATAAAAAAGAAAGAAATAATGCCATTTGCAGCAACACGGATCATCATACTAAGTGAAGTAAGTCAGAAAAAGAAAGACAAATACCATATGATATCACTTATATGTGGAACTTAAAATATGGCACAAATAAACTTACCTATGAAACAGAAACAGATTCACTGATATAGAAAACAGAACTGTGGTTGCCAAGGGGGAGGGAGGATGGGAGAGGGATGGACTTAAAGTTTGGGATTAGCAGATGCAAGCTATTATATAGAGAATGGGTAAACAACAAGATTCTACTGTAGAGAACAGGGAACTATATTCAATATCCTGTGACAAACCATAATGGAAAAGAATATGAAAAAGAATATATATATATATATATATATATATATATATATATGTATAATTGAATCACTTTGCTGTGCAGAAATTAACACAACATTGTAAATCACCTATACTTCAATAAACTTAAGTTTTAAAAAATCACTCAAAATGACAGCGCACGGTTAGCTCATTGAAATAAATATGAGGATAGTCTTGTTAAAGTCAACATATTACATAGACACCAACTAAATCCCAACATTGGCAAGAAAATATTATCTTGAAAATACGTGCATGCTTTTGTTGTTGTTGCTAATCCCCACCAAAAAATGACATTATTACTTATTTCATGACCTTAAATGGATAATTAATTGTTTGCAGTTTGAAAAATGTAAATAATGGACACAAAAGCACACTTGTCCCATCCTCAAGGTCATCCTTGAGTTTTACTCCATTCCTGACAATCTCACCCTTTAAACCTAGTAATGGATTTCAGTTTTATTGTAATTAATTGGCAAGTCATATGCCTTGAGACTATTAGAGAGTAAAAGAGTGTACAATATTCTCAAATCTCATCTATGGAAGCAGTAGAACTTGTTGGTTAAGACCAAAGTTCTGGTGTTGAAATCATGTGTCCTTGTCTTTTGAAGTAAAAGGCTGACTCAAGAGTTAATAATTGGTAAATGTGAAGATGGAGAAACGAAGAATAGCTGTTGGGCTGGGGAACTGGTAACACTTTAGACTATAAATCCATCACATAGCAGAACCACTGAACTCACGGTTCCCTGAAAGGTATAGATAAAGGCCTGACTCACATTCCTATAGATCCCCACCAGATGAAAACTGCTGACCGCAAGCACATAGACCCTAGACTGGTTGAAACCAGAAGGTTGATGATGCTTGAAACTTCACCTTGATGCCAACCAATCAGAAGAATGTCCATGAGCTGACCACACCCTGCTCCTTGAACACTATAAGATGCCTCACTAACCCCCTCCAGGGTGGGTCAAACAGTCTTGAGGGCATTAGCCCACTGTGGCCCCCTTTTCCTGGCAAAGGAATAAAAGGTACTCTTTTCTACTTCACCTAAAACTCCGTCTCCACATTTCTATTCTGCACTGTTATATATAGTAGTGTGTGTATGTTAATCCCAAGCTCCTAATTTATTCCTCACCTCCACATTTCCCCTTTGGTAACCATAAGTTTGTTTTCAAAATGTGAGTCTGTTTCTGTTTTGTAAATAAGTTCATTTATATCATTTTTTAGTTAGATTCCACATATGAATGAGATCATATGATATTTATCTTTCTCTGTCTGACTTACTTCATTTAGTATGATAATCTCTAGGTCCATCCATGTTGTGGCAAATGGCATTATTTCATTCTTTTTTTATGGCTGTGTAGTATTCCATTGTATATATGTACCACATCTTCTTTATCCATTCCTCTGGTGATGGACATTTGGGTTGCTTCCACATCTTGGCTATTGTAAATAATGCTGCTATGAAAATAGTGGTGCACGTATCTTTTCAAATTATGGTTTTCTCCAGATATATGCCTATGAGTAGGATTGCTGGACCATACGGTAGTTCTATTTTTAGTTTTTTAAGGAATCTTCATACTGTTCTTTATAGTGGCTGTACCAATTTATAGTCCCACCAACAGTGTAAGAGGCTTCCCTTTTCTCCACACCCTCTCCAGCATTTATTGTTTGTAGATTTTTTTGATGATGGCCATTCTGACCAGTGTGAAGTGACACTTCACTGTAGTTTTGATTTGCATTTCTCTGATAATTAGTGATGTTGAGCATCTTTTCATGTGCTTTTTGGCCATCTGTATGTCTTCTTTGGAGAAATGTACATTTAGATCTTCTGCCCTTGCTGCACCCTCCTCCAAGGCTCTGAAGATCCCCCTCTCTCTAGGCTGATCTCCCTGCTGATTAGGGGACTTCCCAGGGTGTGGGAACCTTTCCTCCTTCACAGCTCCCTCCCTGGGGCACAGCCGCCATCTTGATTCCATTCTTTTTCTTTTTCCTTTTGTTCTACCAGGTTACGTGGAGGTTTTCTTGCCCTTTTGGAATTCTGAGTTCTTCTGCTGGTGTTCTGTAGATGTTCTGTGTGAATCGTTCCACTTGTAGATGTATTTTTCCTGTTTTTGTGGGAGAAGATGAGCTCCACGTTGTACTCCTCTGCCGTCTTGAGCCTGTCCCTGAGGATGTAATTTAAAAGGTCAATTGCACATTGTTTAAAGTGATAACACCTAGATAGCTCACTATACTAGTTAGAATGTAAAATAGTGGCAATGTAGAGGAGGCCAAAGTGTGTACTTGGAATGGTTAGACACAGTAAGACCAAAATTAATTTAAGAGCTATTAGAGTCAGTCAACTTGGAGACTAGCCAGAACCACTGGACTTGACTCCAAGTTCTAAGGTCGGGTGTAGGACCCCCAAGTTACATCCTCCTTGGATCAGTGGGAAACTTGTCATAGCAGTGAGATAACAAGAGAAGAGAGCAGAAATGTGCAATGCCACTTAAGGCCTAGGCTCTCAACTGCCTAAGTGTCATAGTCACCCAAATTCCATTGTCCAAACAAGATCAAAATCAATAGGGCAGGGAAATATATTCTGCCTCTGGTGACAGAAACAGTCAAGTCACATGATAAAGGTGTGGATATATTGTGGAATGAAGAATTGGAACAAAAATGGAATCGACCACACGTATATATTGTGAGCTGACAGCTATTACTTCCACCCAACTTTTGAAGTTCTTATTTTAGAAGCAAAACTGCACAAAAACACTGGCAGCCATTCAGATATTAGAAGATGGTTCTTTTCAAGCTAGATATCACAATCTCTTAAGTTTCACTTTTTTCTTTGTGTGTTCCCTGATATGATGGCTAGAATCCTCATCATCATGAGCACCTTCCTCTGGATTTGTGAATATAGTCTTCTTTTTCAGGTCTTCTCTTAATACATTACATCCGCTACTGAACAGAAAATTTCAATGAATGTGACTCCTGTAGAGCTCTAGTTCCCTTAATTCAGCTAAAGGGATTGCTAGCCATTTAAAAGCTATCATATGATGTTATTATTTGTTCAGACTGATCTTAAGTTCATTGAAAACCTCAAAACTTTCTCTATATGGTCTATTGCCAAAGCAGGTTTCCTCCAAGCATTATTTGACAGGTTGATACTGTTTTTACATCTGTTGAAATTCATGTTGTGATTCCAGTGATCATACCCAGAAAACAAGGGAAAGAAAAATAGAATGGTGTAAATCACAAGGAAAGCCTTCCTTGGTATTTCATTCCAAAGGTATTTGTTTTTTTTTTTACCATTGTAAGATTATGAAACATCTTAACCTATTCATGTTTCATTCCTGCTGTCCCAATTTAAAACTTGTATCATTTCACTCTAATAAAATCTGCTGAATTTTTTCCTTTTGATATGTAATGAAAGTTATATTTATTATTTAAATTCCAGTCTTCTTTCATCCTGACACAAATTGCATTTTTTAAAATGTTATATAATTTATATTGCATTGTTTTATTTGTTTAGAGTCTAAAAACACAAGTTTATAGTCAAAACATGATTATTTATTGAAAACAACTATTTGTACGGAATCATGCTATATGTTCTATTCATCACATACTCTGAGAATGTATAGGTGTTTTTAAAAGGGTATAGAAACTCATTGATTAAATACAGTGCTATAAAATTCAGTGCACAGAGCTAAATTCTAAAGTTTAATTAAAAAATTAAAACAGAATACAATGTAATAATATAATATTGTATGAAGTAAAATTCTTGAATATCACTAAGAAACATTACCTGTGTAATTGATGATATGAAAAAAAACAGAGAAATCAGGATGTAACAATATGTTTTAATACTTTTAAAAAATGTTGATATTTATAAATATATGTGGTATTCATTCAGTATTCAGTGATGTCTTTGTCACCACCTTATAATTTTTTCCCTTTTTTCTTCCAGTTTTATGAGATAGAATTGACACAGCACTGTATATGTTTGAAGTGGACAGCATAATGGTTTGACTTACATACAACATGAAATGGTTATCACAATAAGTTTAGTGAATGTCCATCATCTCATATAGAGAATTGAAGAATAGAAAATAATGTTTTTCCTTGTGATGAGAACTCAGAATTTATTCTCTTAACAACTTTCATAAATAACATACAACATTGTTAATTATATTTTTCATGTTGTACATTACATCCCGAGTATTACATCCTTAGTTCTTATTTATCTTACAACTGGAAGTTTATACCTTTTGACTGCCCTCATCCAATTTCCCTTCCCCTACCCTCTCTTCTGGTAACCACAAATCTGATCTCTTTTCCTATGAGTCTGTTTATTTGCGTGTTTATTTCTGACATATAATTGACCTAAAACACTATGTTAGTTCCTGTTACACAACATAGTGATTTAATATTTCTAGCATGTTTGGAAATGTTCACCACGATAAGTCTAGTTATAATATGACACCATACAAAGATAGTACATAGTTATTGACTATATTCCCCACACTGTAAATTTCTTACTCATGACTCATTTATTTATTTATTTTTTAACATCTTTATTGGAGTATAATTGCTTTACAATGGTGTTAGTGTCTGCTTCATAACAAAGTGAATCAGCTCTACGTATACATACATCCCCATATCCCCTCCCTCTTGCATCTCCCTCCCACCCTCCCTACTCCACCCCTCCAGGTGGTCACAAAGCACCAACTCGTTTATTGTTCACCTGGTAGTGTACACCTCTTAATCCCCCTCACCTATTTCTCTCCTCTCCCTGCCTCCCTCCCCTCTGGCAACCACATGTGTGTTCTCTGTATCTATGACTCTGTTTCTGTGGGGTTATGTTTGCTTATTGATTTGGTTTTAAGATTTTTTTTTTAATCTTAAGATATAAGTGAAATCATACAGTATTTTTCTTTCGCTTTCTGACTTATTTCACTTAGCATAATACCCTTTAGGTCCATCAATGCTGTCACAGATAAGGTTCCATTCATCTTTATGGCTGAGTAGTATTCCATTGTATATATATATACACCATATCTTCTTTACCCATTCATCTGTTGTTGGACAGTAGGGTTGCTTCCATGTCTAGGCTATTGTAAATAGTGCTGCTATGAATGTTGAGGGCAGTAGCCATTTGGGGGAGCTCATTCTACTGGAATAACATGAGCCTTGGCAAGCACTTTGGAATCCTCCTTCCAGCCTATCCTCTGGGAGGCCAGAAGCAGCCCTATACCCTCCCACAGCTGAGCAGACAGGTGCGCAGGGACCCAGCCCCACCCTCCAACAGGCTGGCACTTGAGCCATGCCCACCTGAGCTGCACAAACAGCTGCATGTGAATCCATCCCTGGCCACCAGCAGGCCTGCAGAATTCCCGGGCTGCACAACTAATTGCACGCGAAGCCAATTCTGCCCTTCAGTGGGCCCAAAGCTACTGCACATACCACAGGCTCACAGCCAACTGGGCCAGTGTCCAGCCCCACCTACCAGCGCGCCCACAGTAGTTGGATATCCCTGTTGCTTATCCTTATCTATTTTATACATAGTAATATGTATCTCAATCCCATATCCTTGTCCTGCCTCCCCACTTTTCTCTCCCCAAAATGAGAAAATGAATCATTGTCTTTGTAGAACTATTGTTATTGTTTCAAGAGGACAAGTCTGTGTAGTGTTGAAATGCTCTTGAAAAAATAGGGCAATAAGCTGTGAGGTTTGGGTTATCAGAAATCATTGTTTCTGAATAATTAAATCACATACTAGATAATAATATTAAGACCATGCTCTGGAACTTAATAGAATGTCCTATCAGAAACTGAATTTCCCAGAAGTCATTAGTTGTGTCCCATGGGTGTTTTTCTCTATTAGAGAACAACTGTGATAATTTTAAAAGAGGAAACCTACCCAAGATGACACCTCTCAAGGTGGCAGCATGTTGTAATGCCTGAAATCTGGAGCCATCTGGATTTCTTAATTAAAGTAGTGATTCTAGCAACTTTTACTGAATTAAACTGAAATTATGAATTTCTTGCTTGCTGTGTCTTTTATTGTTACTAGATACTAAATATTAACAGCATATTCAACTTGAACCAAGCCTGACATCTATGCTAAAAGAGAAGGTCTGAAGTTTACTTACTTTTATGGTAATAACTAAAGTGATCTTAAAATCTGTTTATTTAATTTTATTTTTCTTGAAATGATTTTTGGTTGATTAATATCTTCTTAGAAATTTTCTCAATTAAGTCAACCTTAAATAGAGATGACTATCTCCTATTGTCATTATTTTTAATCTATATAATTATTATATCCCACAATTACTGGCGTTACAATCGATTCCAAACACATACATACACATAGTCAATTAAATGGTTAAAATACTTAGATATTTACAAAATATCTCAAAATATATTCAGTTGGCTTGCTCCAATCTTTGTGGATCCAACCTCTTAGCAACAGAAAAAATATATACATTCAGAAATAATAGGAAAATTTCAGGACAAATCATCCAATTAAGTAAAAACCTTTGATTCCTTTATTTCACCTCCAGGTTTGCAACTATCAATTAATTTAGAGCAAAGAACCTAAAGATGATAAAATTGGAGTACTTTCCTTTGTACAAATTTTATTATACATTATTTTATAGTGCAAATTTAGTCAATGGTAAACAATTCCATTAACAATTTGTTGGCTTATTCATGTTTACAATATTTAGAATTCATTTGAGTTACTGGCTGGTTAGTTTAAAGTGATTTAAAACTGGTTTAAGGGGAAGTGGATTTAGAACTGTTTGGGTCAGTGATCTTGTCATTACTCCTTTGTAGAGTCTAGTTCTGATGCAGGGCCCAAATGAAACTGTTTAAATTATTTATCCTATATAACTCTAAAGGTATTAGACTAGAATTAGCGAATTCTTTCAACTTCAGGATAGTTTTATGACTACTGAATTACCAACCTAGATAAGTGTTCAACTATAAAACATTTAGAGGAATACTTTGCATTGTTATCATGAGAGCTGAAAAGTAGAAAGCACCACCAAGGTTGTTCTCATCATTCTAGAAATTGGAGTTTGGTAGAAAGAAATGAAATTATAGATTTAAAATCAAAGTGAATGCATTGATTAGGAACCACTAAAAATGCAGAACTATATGCCATTTCAGAACCATCCTTTTTAATTCTTTATATGAACACTTTTCCTCATATTTGAAATGCTTTACAATTCCAACACAACTCACATCAGAAAGGTATTTTTGAGTATTTCATGAACAAAATAGTTTAGAAGCCATACTGCTTTTCACAACTCCCTGAAAAATATATACTTCATCTTCTCATGCTTTGAAGATTTTCTTTAAAAAAAAAATGTGTGTACCATATAGTTCTCCATTGATTATTTGGTTCTTGAGATTTGTTGGGAATTTGTGAAAATTTTGGCCAATCATTTCTGCCAATGAGTAATCAGTTTAAAACAGAAGGTATCATATAATCAAATTCTTGCCAGAGACAAACTATTTTCACATATCGGGTACTAATTCATAGATCTCCTAGAAACATAGCATAATGACAAGAGTTGTATATGTTTCACATTCATAGAGCATATGTTTTGATTTCTAAACATCTAACTCATCCAAGTATATTCAATTTTTCCATCTTTTTTGATCATTTTGTGCGGACACACAGTTGTAGACTGGGGATGTACATGTAAAAGGTCTTTGCCCTGAAGGATCTCTCGGTTTATTGGGGTTCACAGAGAGATGTTGATATCTATCTGTGGTATCAGTCCCACATAAATAACAAAGTAGCATGAGAAATACTATCACATAAATTTGCACAATACTTAAGGCGGTTAGATGTGGATGATCAAGGGAAAGCATATGATAGAAGGTAATATCTGAGCTGTACCCTGCATGACAATATGAAAGGTCACATTTCAGATTCAAATTGCTCTGGCATTAAATCTCAACTGTGTCAACTGTGTCAACACAGTTTGCTGTGTGAACTAATTAGCCTTACTTAAGCCTTAAAAGGAAGATTTTTTATATTAAGATACTGTCAAAAATTAAGTAGCTTGCCTATACTCACATAGATATTGAGTGGTGGAACAGGAATCAGAACCCAAGGAAAGTTGGCTCTGGACTCTGCTCTTAACCACAATCCAATAATGGACCACCTCATCATCCTTAGTAGTTCCTCCTCACAATCTGTGATAAGACCTCTTAATTATTTCAGGGCTGTTTGAGTCATATCTACCAACTATTTTATTTAGAGAAAATTTTTACAAAAGTCATGAAAGACTTCAATAGTTCAAGTTTACACTGCTGTTTAAACTTGTTTTTCTTTGGTGAGTAATGAGGCCAGAATGTCAGCTCAGCCTGATAAAGCACACTTCAAAAGAATCATCGCCTTTAAGAGGAGGACCGGAATACTTCATTTAGACGAGGGGTAGGAATTGTGTGTAGTATCGTCTGGGGATGAACTAGCCAATAAAGAGTTCATTTCTGGCCCCAAACTCGCCTTCTCTATTACTTCAGTAGTGTGACTGCTTATTATCATTGCAACAAGGGAGAAATTCTGGGGAATTAGATAATTAAAACCATTTGTCTTTCTTCTTGTCAAGCTTTTTATTTATTTCCTTTAGTGAATGACATTTCAAATGTACTATACGTTTATTTTACTAACCTATTATTGAATTATATAATATGATATAAATGTACAAATGTATGAAATGTATATAATGAATTATCACGAAGTGAACACGTACATAATCATCATCCAGGTGGAGAAGTAAAAGATCAGAAATCAGTCATCCTTGTGCCCTTTCTTAATCGTTACAGCCTCTATCATCTCCTACTATAATCACTCTCTGGACATTTAACACCATAGATTTATTTTAGCTGATTTTGAACTTTAAACAAATGGAATCATATAGTATATACTTTCTTGTATTTGGCTTCTTTCACTCAACTTTATGGTTGTTTTTCTGCATGTAGCAATATTATTTTTGTTGTTGGATAGTACTTCATTTTGTGCATATGACATGATCTATTTATCTATTTTACTCTTGATGAATATTTGAGCATTAAATTAGATTCTTAGGGCTTCTGTAACAGAGAATCACAAAGTGCTGGCTTAAAAAAAATAGAAATTTATTGCTAACAGTTCTGGAGTCTAGATGTCTGAAATCAAGGTGTTGGCAGGGCCATGTTCCCTCTGAAGCCTATGGAAGACAAGACTTTTTGCTTCCTGTAGCTTCTGATGTTTGCCAGCAAGCCTTGTCTTTCCTTGGCTTGTAAATGGATAAGTCCCACCTCTGCCTCCAACATCACATGGCCATTTTCTCCCTATGTGTCTCTTCTTATAAGGACATTAGTCGTATTGAATTAAGGACCCACTCTACTCCAGGATGATCTCATCTTAATTTAGCCAATTATATATTCAACAACCCTATTTCCAAGTGAGGTTATATTCTGAGGTACTATGGTTTAAAACTTCAACATCTCTTTTTGGGAGACACAAATCAACCTGTATTAGGATTACTATAAACATATAAAACCACTGTGAACATTCTCATGCATGTCATTCAGTGAACACATCAATGAATTTCTATTGAGTATATGTCTAAGAGTAGAGTTGCTAGATCACAGGATATAAATATATCCAGCTTTAGCAGATATTTCCAGGTGTTTGTACCAGTTTACATTGTTACCAACAGCTATGAGGATTCTAATTCTCATATCCTTCCCCAAACTTGTAATTCTTCATTTTTTTTTTTTAGCCATTCTGGTAAGTAGTGGTATCTCGTTGTGGTTTTAATATTTATTTATCTGTTATTATTAGGATGTAACTGCTTATCATAAGTTTATTGGCCATTTAGATATGCCTGCTTATGCTTCTTGCTTTTTTCCTATTGGGTTGTCTGATTTTAACTTTTTACTGGTTTATAGTAGTCTCTGATTGATTATGCAAATAATCTCTGTCTCATATATTGCAAATACCTTTAACCCTATACCTTACATTTTCACTCTCTTACTAGTGTTTACAAATAAAGAGGACTTCTTTATTTTAATATAGTCTAATTTATCAATCTGTTAATTTGTAGTTAGTGCTTGTATTTTTGGTCTTGTTCAAGAAATCTTTTGTAACTCAAGATTATAAAGATATTTTCCTAAATTATCTGCTAGAAATTTTCTTGCTTTGTTTTTCACGTTTAGATCTACGCTGTATCTGGAATTAATTCTGGTGTATGGTTCAGTTCACGTCACTACTAATTTTCTTTCTCCTATGGGTACTTAATGAATCCATCCTCATTTACTAAAAATACCATACTTTGCCAACTGCTCCCAGTACCATCTTTTTATAAATCATTTGTTCATACATATGTGGGTCTGTAATTATGTTTTCTATTTTGTTCTATGATTATATTAATATGAATCCAATCAGGAATTGGAAGCTGGGCCTCAGTTGCTTATAGGTCTTGTCAATTTCTGATTTACTCTACTCTTAACAAACAGTCCTTTGGGGTCCTCACTAAAATTCTGGTGTATCCATTAGAGCCATCCTTCCTTTGCCAGCCCTGAATGCAGCTTTTGTTCTTCCAGCCCTATAATTCTTCTGAGAGCTTTGCAGAGTTTCTAGTCTCTCAGCCACTCCTTTCAAACTGGTAAATGCCTTGAGGGATGAGTGACTCCAAATGCCTGCCTCAATTCTCAGCACTCTTGCTTCACAGCATCAGAAGGCCTCACTGCCTTTGAAGATTTCCAGTGACTTCAAAATTATTTTAGCATTATCTTATGTTACCTACCTACTTATTTTCAGATGGAAAAATGGTCTAAAAGAAGCTAGTACAACATTGTTAGGAGCAAACATACTTTATTGCATTTTGAATTATTTAATGTTGGACAATATCTCTATGATGGTTATAAAAAGAGTTGACATCTCCATCTATTTAAAGAATTATGGTGAATAATATATATTATTATATATATATATCAATGCTATGTCAACCAACCAAAACTCCCAAGATAGGAGTGGGGAGGGCATGACCATAATTACACAGACTATCATTTTATTTCCACAGTTCTTTCTTGGGAAGCGACAGCCTAACACAATAGTAAATCTTTAGCTTTCATATTTTTTGCCCCAACAAGCACTACTCATATCTAATGAGTTTATTCTGCCATTTTATTACCCTGTCCATTGTATTACTTTTGCAAGTCCAACTTCAGCTCCTATATCTCTGCCATTACCTCCTGTTGTTTTTATTATCTTCCTATGCCTTTTTTTTTTTTTTTTTTTTTTGGCTGCACCACATGGCTTGTGGGATCTTAGTTCCCCAACCAGGGATCAAACCTGGCCCCAGCAGTGCAAGCGCCAGTACTAGCGACTGGGCCGCCAGGGAATTCCGTCGCCTTTTTTTTAACTTCCATCTCTTTCTAATTGGAGGGGCCCATTTATCTCCTAGGAAATAAAGAACTGCAAAGGTTGCCAAGACCCTGTTTATTGTCAGTGGTACACTATTAAGTGTGAAGATGAAGTTAATTAGATGCCAGAAACATTACCTTGGAAAAAACAGAACTTCCCAGCCTGTTTGTCTTTTCATTGGTTTAAGTCTCAACATCATCTAAGATATAACATAGTTCTATCAGTCAGGGTCTTAACAGGAAACAGAGGGCACAATCATATTAACATTATTGTGGAGGGTTTATTTAAAAGAGATTCGTTATAAATGTGAGGGTGAACCAGAAGGGACAGTGTAGCAGAACTAGAGGAACATAGGGCTAGAAGCAACAGCAGAACTGTCATTGTCCTTAGTCCCAAAAGGATGAGTAGAGGGAGAAATTGCTGGAGACAGAAAGGAGAGAGAGCCATACACAGTATCTACCTTGAAAACAAGTAATCAATGTCAATAAACACAGCTAGCTTAAGGCACCCTCCCAGGGAAAGAACAAGCATTCTGACCTCAATCTCCTTCCTCTACTCTTCTGCCTGGAATCCCCACTGGCCAAACACAACTAGAAGTCAGGCCACACAGGCAACGATGTAGTCCATATAGGTCAATCTTGCAACGCGACAGGGAAAATAGAGACAGGTAGAGAGTGGATCTGGAAGGACAAATGAGAGATATCTGGCACAGTGTATATATTTTGTTCCTCAGCTCCCACTTTTGTCCTGTATCACAAAGGTGAAAACGTGATCCTAATGCAGGGGATGCATAAAGTCTCCAAAGCATGAGATAATGACAGTTCACAGTCACACTCTCGCACAAAACCTAAAATGTTTGATACAACTTGCGTTCTTCACATAGAGGAAAAAATTGAAAAAGGACACAATTCAGTCATATGAAATACAGCTGCTATCTTTTCTCTCTCTCTAGTTGTTAACAAGGCCTAAACTGAAAATAACAGTGGTCTTTTTCCACCACCAATGTCACAGTTTCCTAGCCTTCTATGAGCCCCTCATCTGAACAAAATCTTCAGTCCTGCAGGATACATCTTGGTGGTCTTGTCTTTATCTTTATTGGATTATTAAGCTTTTTTGTTATATAGGATTATAGGATATGAAAGAGTATTAATCTAGATTCTCCAGAAAAACAGAACATATAGGAAATATCTATATCTACATCTATGTCTATAGCTATGTCTCTAACATTACCTGCTTTCTATTGGTAAATCTTATATATTTTTTTCTTTTTTTCTTTTTTTTTTTTTTAAAGAAATTAGCTTACACAATTATGGAGACAGAGAAGTCCAACATCTGAATTAAGCAAGCTAGAGACCCAGGAAAGCAAATAATCTTTTCTGAGTCCAAAGGCCTGAGAACCAGGAGGTCTAATGGTGGAAGTTCCAGCTTGAGTCTGAAGGCAGGAGAAGGCTGATGTCTTAGGTCAGAGACAGGCATTCAGAGAGGAAAAAAAAGTATTGATATTCTAAAATTTCATTTAGCCTTCAAAGGACTGGATGGGGCCATTCACAATGGGGAGGGCAATCTGCTTTACTCAGTCTACCAATTCAAGTGTTATTCTCATTCACAAGCACCCTTACAAACACACCCAGAAAGTTTAACCAAATATCTGGGCCCAATGGCCTAGTAAAATGGACACATAAAATTAACCATCACAAGGAGTACTGGATGTGTCCCAGAGAATCCTCTGGGATCTACACGTAGTCCTTCTTGCTCTTTGTGTGGCAGAAGTCCACTTCCTCCTAGAAATTGAACTTAATCACCAGTACAATAATCTTTTTCTGTACCTATTGGTGAAGAAGTATGAAAAGCCCAAAAAGATCAGGTAGCAGTCTTAATTTTCAATTCATTAGAACAGTTTCTCTGGTCTCTGATAAAATCATTCTTTCCTTAGGCCCAAAACTATAAAAATGCACTTAGCCCAAGGTCACAGAGATATGAATCAAGTATCCATCCACTGGGTTACTAGGTATAATATTAACAGGGTTCTTGTTTCCCAGGCCTATGCATCATGGATATGTGAGAGACAGCAAATAGCAAATCCTGTAGATAATCCCTTCAATGGATTGAGCATTGCTTATTAGCCATCTGTGTGACACCATTTTTCCATTCTATAAAGCCAGAAGTTCTCGAATGGTTGAGCACATGGTAGAGTGGTGAATTCCATGGAATTGAGATCTTTGATGCACTTTTTTGTCATAAAATGTGTCCCCTCTTTAGGTGATGTAGTAGGGTGAATAGTGTCTCTTCAAAATTCACATCCACCCAGAACCTCAGATTGTGAACTTATTTGGAAATAGAAGTTTTACAGATGTAATTAGGCAAGAATTAAAGTGGGATTATACTGGATTAGAGTAGGCCCTCAATCCAATGAGAGTTCCATTATAAGAGACAGAAAAGGACACACAGAGGCACACCGAGAAGGTGGTGTGAAGATGGGGACAGAAAATGAAATGATGCCTCTATAAGCCGAGGAATGTCAAGGATTGCTGGCAACCACCAGAAGCTTGGTTGAGAAGTATTGTATGGTGTCTCCCTCAGGGCCAGAACAATCAGTTCTACAGTTATCCTGTGACTTTTGGACATGCTTGGGCCTATCTTATATATATACTGTCTATGTTATAATGAAATACTATCATACACATATAAGATTTGGTAGCTTTGATATTACCCATGTTATGATGTTAAATTTGAGTAGTATAGTCACTTGGTCACCTATGGTGTGCCATTCAGTTTCTAACAGGACCAGTAGTAAGCCAGGAGCTTCATTTCAAATAGTTGTTTCAGGGACCAAAATATGTGGGATCAGTGCCATGATTTTCCTATTGGGGCCTAGCATAGGTTCTATACAACATTTTCCTTGGCAACAGTCACTTCCAGTATCATTGGGCTGCTGAGTCATGGACCTATGTTCCACTCAAAACTTCCACGTACAAAGAAGTTCACTGAGCTTTGTGTCTCTTGTTTGGAAAAGGTAGCACAAGGTACAGTGACATATACCTCTCTTTAGATTGGATATTTTTGGATATTTTAAGTGTCTGAATTCCCAGACATTTCACTGATGTGATATTTCCCTGAGCTTTCATAGGGTTTACTTCCAGCATTCTAGCATGTGATGTCTTACTAAGGGATCGAAAGTGCTTTCTACATCTCGTGTACCAGGTTCAGTTGGTATAATATGATTAGTGTAATGGACCCACGTGATGTTCTATGGGATACCTAAATGATCAAGATTCCTCTTCCTATATTATGACAAGATGAAAACGAGATGCCAAGGCCCTGGGGCAAGACAGTAATAGTTTGGGGGAAATTCACAGTACATCCTTTGACCACATTACATGGCTCTTCCTCAGGGCCCTCTGATCATCTCCTTAGTAAAGGTACTTCAGAACAGAGAACTAGCTTAGATTTGAGAATGGGTAAAAGGCCATAAATCTTTGCTTGGGAAATTCAAGTTACACACCTCCTCAGATGTTGATTTTTTTCCCAGTCGTCCTCCATATAATACAAGCAATACCTTATAAGCTTGGCCATCTGTTTCATTTCTAGGGACCTCACGATAAATGTCATCACAACAAATCTTTATGAGTAAGTCCCCTACATACGAACCTTCAAGTGGCGAACTTTCAAAGATGCGAACATGATTTTGCGTGTCCAATCACGTAAGTTAGTTCACGTGTCTGGCGTACATTGTCACGAGCGTGCATCCTCTACAAGTGTCTGTGCTTTTGTGTACTTTACTGTACAGTACTGTATAGAGTACAGTAGTACAGTATCTTTATTTCCAGCACAGGATGTCTAGAAGCAGGCATAAAAGCAGCGGTGATGTAGCAGGTACTGCTGAGAAAGGCCAGTGCCAAGTGATAACAATGGAAAAAAAAGTGAAAATAATTGAGAGAGTGGAGCCAGGCGAAAAGATGTTAGATGTCGCTCATTCTTATAACATGAATTGTTCAACCATCGGCACGATTCTAAAGAACAAGGAGACAATCATGGAACGTGTGAAGTCTGCTGTGCCAATGATGTCGACAATAATATCGAAGAAGCGTGGAAAAGTGATGGGGGAGACGGAGAAACTTCTCAGTGTGTGGATGCAGGATCAACATCAGCATCGAGTCCTGCTCAGCTTAATGCTGATTCAAGTGAAAGCTAAAAGCCTTTATGAAGACTTAAAGATGAAACGTGACGAAGAATTAGAGGGCACATCTTTTAATGCCAGCCATGGTTGGTTTCATCAGTTCAAGGCTAGAGCCAACCTTCACAAGGTAAAAGTAAGTGGCAAGGCAGTGAGTGTGGATATGGTAGCTGCCCAGGAATTTCCTGAAATGCTTCGAGAAATTATTGAGGAAGGCAAGTTTACCTGAGTAGGTTTTAAATGTGGATGAGCAGGACTGTACTGGAAGAGGATGCCAGAATGAAGTTACATCAGTAAGGAGGAAAAGTTGATGCCAAACTATAAAGCAGCAAAGGATTGGTTAACTGTTGTTTGGTGGCAATGCTTCTGGTGATCTGAAGCTGAAGCCTCTCTTAGTTTATCATTCAAGGAACCCAAGAGCCCTTAAAAACATAGCCAAGGGCTCTCTTCCTGTTGTGTGGAAGAGTAACCCCAAAGCCTGGGTTACACAGGTCATTTTCCAGGACTGGTTTTTCCACCACTTTATCCTGGAGGTAGAGAAATATTGCTTGGAAGACGTCCCATTCAACAGTCTTTTGCTGCTTGGCAATGTTCCAGGCCACCCCGCATTCATGGATGACTTTCATCCCAACTTCAAAGTACTGTAGTGCATCTGCCACCAAATACTATGTCACTCATCCAATCTATGGACCAGGGAGTTATAGCAACTTTCAAGAAATATTATTTACGTCACACTTTTCGTCAGGCAATAAAGGCAAGTGATGAATCAGGAACAACATTGTGACAATTTTGGAACGACTATAACATCTACAGGACCATAAAAAATATGGACTTTGCTTGGCATGAGGTTATGGCCATCACCATGAATGGGGTTTGGAGGAACCTTTGCCTGCAGTTTGTTCACGATTTTCATGGATTTGAGAAGGTGGATGAGAGTCCAAAGAGGTCTTCAGCAACTTAGTGACCCTTAGTGAGAAGCTGCAGCTAGATCTTCAAGAGGACCACTTCATTAAACTCCTTGTGGTGCAACACGAGGAGCTTACTAATGAAGACCTAATGGAATTGGAGGCCCAGAGAAAGGACGAAGAGAGACAGGAGGAAGAGGATGTAACTGAAGAACCGAAGAGATTCACGACACAGGAAATGGCAAGGGGGTTTTCTTTATTTGAGGGGGCACTGTTAGTTTTTGAGGCACAGGACCCAAACATAGAATGGTACACGAAGGTTTCAGAATACAAACCAGTGCTACCCTGTCATCTATGATGAGAAAAAAAGAGCTACTATCCAGGCTTCACTGGATCATTTTTTCAAGAGGGTAGATAGAATTGAATCCAGCAAGGAACTTGAACCTGTGCCATCCATGTCAGGTGTGAGTGACATTGCAGTTTGCCCTCCGTCTCCTATTGCTGACGATCCTTCAGCTCTACCATCTCCCACCTCCTCTCCCTCCTCCAGTCAGTAACTCTTCTTGCCTGTTCACGCGATGCCAGCCCCTGTATGCCAGCTGTTGCACTGTACTACTGTACTTTTCAAGGAACTGTACTGTAAGATTAAAAATGTCTTCTTTATTTTTTGTGTTTGTTTTTTATGTATTATTTGTGGGGAAAGTATTGTAAACTTATTGCAGTACAGTACTATATAGCTGATTGTGTTAGTTGGGTACCTAGGATAACTTTGTTGGACTTATGAACAAATTGGACATGCTCTTGGAATGGAACTCTTTCGTATGTGGGGGACTTACTGTATTTTCTATACCATTCCATTCCTCTGGTTTATTGTAGTTATTGTCTACCTTGTCTCTAACAGCTGTAAACCATACTCCTCTGGAATCCCATAATTCACATTGAAATAAGGAAACCTAACTGCATATTTGCAGCCCATCACTACCATCTTCAAGGACAGTGATAGCCCCCTTACCAGTGATTTCTTCATGCCTTACTGTCTTGGTGAAAGGACTGTTTTTCTGAGCCTTTCGCATGATAGATCCAGTCCAAACATCCCCACTTACTGAAACTTTGAAATCCATCCTATATAGTATGGCAGTTAAGTTCCAGCATGTTGACTCTATTAACTGTAAGTCATCATTGAGCCCAGACTACTACTATTCAACTGTTTTAGCCCTTTCAGGCTGCTATAACAAAAATATCATAAACTGGATGGCTTAAACAACAAATATTTATTTCTCACACTTCTGGAGATTTGGAAGTCAAATCAGGGCGCCAGCATTGTCAGATAGGGATCTCTTTGGAATCTCTTTTATAAGGGCACTAATCCCATTTATGAGGCCTCCACCTTCACACTTGGTCACCCAATTCTAACTATCTCCTGAAGGTTCCATCTCCTAATACCATCACAGTGAGAAGTAAGGTTTCAACATGCATTTTGGAGGGCACACAAACATTCAGTCCATAATACCAACATAGTGTCATTCTCAGGCCCTTAAGCCAACCCATTACTTCTCAAGTATTGGACAAAGATACCCATATCAATATGAATGGACTTGGCACCTTTGTTTTCTATTTTTCTCTCTTGGTATAACACCTATAGAGTCAATTTATTCCCCAGGTTCTTGCCAATACTAATTAGCAAGATTTTTTAAAAACTTCTTTGAATTATAAACTATTTCCTCCCAAGTAGGCTTATTTCTGTCCAAGTTTTTTACTGGTTTGGAGGCAGTGAGTGGTGCTAAGTCCTAAGGAGGGTCAGTAATAATTTGTGTGTCATTTAAAGGCTTTTAGGCAGAAGAGGACTACATCCACAGGAAGAGGATACTTTGAGATTTAAGGTTTCAACCTGTTCATATATACCTAAATGGTTTTATTCGATGGGTCAGTGTCTCATTCCTTACTGACTTGTCTTCTCACTTGAGAAACGTGGTGTGGTTGAGTATTGAAATAGCCCTGCAACTCTGCACATGTTCCAAACAGATCCAGAGCCTGGACCTGAAATCAATACTTGAATCTCCAAGTTCCAAACTCCATAAACAATATTTTTGATTGTAATAATTTATATACCATTTTTTTATCATTTATGTCTCTGTCCTTTAAAAATGATGGAACTTGCAGCACTCAATATAATGTGAAGCCTTGTTATAAAGAGAGAAACTATTTCTGGCCCAGAAATGTTTTGTTTATAGATAAAATTCCTAGGATTACATTTGAGAAGGTAGGAAGAGAAAGATTTCACAGAGTTGAGAACAGTAATCCAGGTCCTTATCCTATAAGTATAAAAAATGATTTGAAACTGCTGTGGTGGCCTTGTGTTTCTCCACTTGTGTTCTTAATTTGTATTCGTAGCTCTTATACTCTTTTGTTCTTATGTGCATTCTTAAGGTATTATAAGAGAATCCAGGTGGTTCAATAATCACTATATGTGGTAGCAACGAAGTGACTCAGAGCTTTGATTTCTCCAGGCTTTACCCTCTACCTGCGCTTCATCTCATGCCACCAGCAGTGATAATTTCAGTAATCGCAAAGCCAGAACATACCATAGATCACCTGTGTCCCACCTATGCCCCATTTACCTTCTCCCTCACCCAGCAAGACGGTCATCCTACATTACTCAAATATATGACTAGCACAACACCAGCATCCAATTCTGAAGGCCTCTTTCATGAGGCCATTTCCATACAAATTACTATCTCAGTCAGGGAACCAGCAGGAAACAGATGGTATGCTCAAATTAGGATAATTTGAGGAGATTTTATTTACAAAGTGACTAATTACAAAGGTATAGGTGAAGAGTGGGAAACCACAAGAGACAGTGCAAGAATCTGGACGTAACAGCAGCAACAAAGATGTCATCATTAGCCATGAGGAGATAAAGGGAGGTAGGGTGCCCCAGCCAGCCTGAGGTTACATCAATTAGAGAGAACCAGAGGATCAGTTCCTTCAGTCCAATCTCATCCAGCCTAATAATTTCCTCCTGGCCCATTTTCCTCAAGTCTCAGCTCAAAACCCATCTCCTCAAAGATTTTCCTTGCCTTTCTCTATAACATAACTCCACCACCTCCCTCTCCTCAAGTATTGTCTAGCCTATTTTTTATGGCATGTATCAGCATTTGGCATTATTTTTTATCCTTCTTCTCCCACTACAGTCCTACATTCTAGTCAATTTCATGACTGTAGGAATTATGTCTATCTTATTCTTTGTTATTTCCTCAACAATCAGAAGAGTATCTGGCATATAATAAACAATAAATCAATATTTGGCAAGTGGTGTGATGAAGAAATGTTTGAAAATGTTTAAAAAAGAATGTTGAGGACTGAGGATAATAGTGATCATTGATTGCAGAAGAAAAGGTGAATTAAAGAAAGTGATTAAAGAGAGAAATTAAATTAGAACTGGGAAAATGAGGGAAAAGAGATAAAATGATGTCACAATGTCAAACATGGGGGAGTGAAACCATTTGTAATGCTTTTGTAGATAACTTGGAAATGACACTCTCTTGGTTTAGTCTTGGAAATTATAGGTTTAGTCTTGGAAATGTTTAAAGGACTTTCTTCAAACCTGATGCTTCCAAGTGAAATGTTTGAAAGACATATGAAATAACAAAGTGTCTATTAAGGGACTACTTCAAGAGTCAACAACATAGAAGTTATATGAATAATAACAATCACATATTCTACATGCCTCAAATGTCTGATGTTTTGTTTAAACCAAGCCATATCAGCAAACCAGTCAGGCATATTTACTGAAATCTTTCTGTAGGTCCAACTTCACTTCATGAGTCACCAAATTTTTTTTATAGTGTAATACAAACGAGGTTTTTTAGAATGCGTTAAGATCTAGCACATCTATTTAAGTAGAAACAAATTTAATCATTCATTTTTCTGAACCATGTTCAGATATCAAGTCAGTAAAATAAGCAAACAAATGCACATTTCAATAGGTGAAATGAAGAGAGAAGAAAAGAAAAAGAAGGAGGGATGAGGAAGAAAGGAGGAACAAGGAAGGCAGAAAATGTTAAGTCTGGGACACACACCAGAATGTCCTGAGCTTCTTTCACATAACATCTCACCGACTCCTCACACAGCTCCTGGAGCTAGATATTACTGATTTCTCAATTTGAAAAATTTTCAAATGAGGATGAGAAAAGATAGGTAAATTTCCTAAAGTCATTTTGCTATGAGAGCTAGAAATCAAATTCTCATTCCACTCCAAATCTCACAAACCTTCCACCACTCACTGGTTCTTCCACATGAGAAGAAAGGATGTAAGTCATCATTCATTACATTTGTACTACATTTGAGGCCAGGAGGCTTTTCCTAATAAACAAGGAAGAGTTGATACACACTACATAATCCTATTTAGAAAATAGCAATTATTTATTCCTATTGCCTTTGCTTGTCTCCTACATATATTCTAGCATTTTAGTAGGATTGACTGTGTTTGATTTAAATTTACAGGAGCTAGTATCGCCAACTCTCTTGGACGTATTTATCATTCAAAAGTCTGTCCTCCTTGTCATCTTCCTCCTCCCTATCCGTTTGTCTTGTTTCTCTTTTCCAGGCCATCCCTTCCTTTCTGCTTTCTGCTTCCTCAGATGATTTGGGACTGCAGAAAGCCTGGAATCAGAGCTCCCTCCCTGGGTGAACAGGCAGAAAGTGTGGAGGTAAGAGTGATGCCCAGATCTTGGAGAAACTCTATCATTCTGACAGCACTTTATAAAATTTCACCCACTTAATTATTTGATAGACCAGTTGAAAGATATAACAATTCTTATTACCAAATAGCTTTTAATTATGAGCACACTGTTTGTCAAATAGCATGGAGGCATTGGGCTGACATTGATACATGTGGTTCTTTTTGTCCTTGAAGAGTTACAGCATCATGGGAAATATAGACAAAGAATTGTGTGGGTGGGTGTTGTAGATGCACAGGGGAGGTGATTCATTCATCCTGAAGGTATAAAAGGAGGTCTTCATGAAGAAGATGATACATGGGCTGAGTCTTAAAGAATGATTAGCATTTGCCAGTCAGTAGAGCAGTGTAGGAAAAAGGTAAAGGGATACAGATAAGTTAGATTACTGTCTTTGTAGGCAGAAGACATGCCAGAGAGTCCACTGTAAGAATTAAATTACTTCATCAAATGGCCTCATTGATGTGGTCCTAATTACAACACAACACTTCAATTACTTAATACTAGATCAGTGAGCCAACAGATACTATTTTTTTTGGGGGGGGGGTGGGGTAGATCTGTGAACTACCTATATTTAGAAATGTGAAATGTCTTCTAACTTCCCCTTATAGTAAGATGAACTTTGGCATTTTTCTGAAAAGTTTAAGTTGTATTCAGGTCAGATTTTTCTTTTGTGTCTGGCTCTGAAATGTAAATTTTGCATCAGGAATTTGAGAGGGACAACGTTTCTTTGGTATGAACAAATCACACAGGAATGCAATACAACCTTTGTTGATTTGACCTTAAATCATCCTCCTTCCCCTCCTCCCCTCATTGACTGACAGCCCCCATTGCCTTGGCAAGTTAGCTATCTTCCCCTATGATGTTATCACATTTCGTCCACTGTAGAACATATTATGGCGTCACTGATCATCTGTCTGATGTTCGAATGCTCTTGCCCACCATTACCCCCAAATGTTGTTGCAATTTGATTACCCTCATAGTGCAAACACTGTAGTGTGTAGAGATAGAATGGTTATCCTTCATGTGTACTCAAACTGCCATGCATTACCTTTTACTCTGTAGATGTTGCTTGGAAATATGACTCCAGTGGCTAGTTACAGGGAAAATTTATAGCATGCTTTCTAGAAACCTATAAAAAAGACAAATCTCACTATGTAAGACTTTGGTTCTTTTTTTTTTTCTGGGTTGTCGTATTTTATATGTTCTATTTTGTACTTTGTGGTCTAAAATATAACTCAATATTGTAGCAGATTTCACATGATTAAAAATGGCATGGAGAGATCTGAAAATATACCAGTGCAGCAGCTAAGCTTGTCTGACATACACATTGAGACTACAGGGGAGTATGTTTTTCCCTGTCAGAATGTGACACCGCTTTGTAAAAGTTGCTCTAGAGACCTGTTTATCTAATATCTGGCTTCTTTCAGCACACATTTTTCAATGTTGGTTTTTTCCTCCAAGAAAACAAATGACGAGGCTTTTTATAACCAAGGGAATTTCTACACAGTATATAGCGTAAAGTGGTATTGATATTCACCTAAATATCAAGTTCTCAAATATCCCCCAAACACATTTTTAGTTAGCTATTCACACCAGTTTTGGCCATTTTAATCTAATTATACAGGTATAACTAATTTAAGGATTCAGAATGATGAAGGTGCAATGCAGCAGATATCTGTGTTAGACATCTTGTATCTTTTATATGATTTAACCTTCATTACAATCTGTTGAGGGAGGTATTATTATCCCTACTTCATGGATGAGTCATCTGAGACTCAAAGTTTAATTGAGTTATTTAAGTTTATATAGCTACTAAATGACAGGTAAAGGAAATATTTAACTTGAAGCCCTTACATTTTGTCTAATATATATTGCCTTTCACAAGGGAGGCTCAGTTTCAGTATCATAAAGGATCTTTTTCGTATGACTTAATCCATTGGACAATATCCAGGAAACTCAGTCTTTCTTGGGTCTCAGACTTATCCTTGTTCTAGATGGAGGATAAGTTAGTGGGTTAGGAAGAGGAGTTGGGGTTGGTATCTAATTAGTAAACTGCTCCTAACATTTGATGCAAAATTGTTTTCTTAGTGACAATCTAGAAAAAATTCAACAACATATGGAGTTGTAACCACCCAGGAAAGTAACTCAACTTAAGAAATGGCTTGCAAATGAATTAGTGATGAGAATACAGTAAATATAAATTCTAATTCAGGTAAGTAGGTACATGACATGTAGTTAAAGAAGCTTGTGACAAAATAAATTGTATTATTGCCTAAATGAAGAATTCATTCAAACCAGAGTGGTCTTTATGAAGTCTAGAAATTTGAAAGTGAAGGGAGGATGAAAGAATTCATCTCTTAAGACCAACATGGATAGACTTGGAGAGCATTATGCTCAGTGAAAGAAGTCAGATGGAGAAAGACAAATACTGTATGATATACGTGATACAAATATATATACTCAGTTCGGATAATATTCCCTATAATTTTGTACATCAATAGTTTTCACTCAAATTTATATTATCCTATTTTTCCATATCATTAAACATTTCTCTCAAAACCATGATTATAATGATACATAACATTCCATCACATGGACATACTGATTTGTTCTTTGGATCTTGTACCAATGAAATTTCATATTTTGTATATGATTAAGAATACTGATTACTGTCCTAAAATCTTTGTGCACATCTCTGATTACTTCCTCAGAAGGAATTCATAGATGTAGCTATACTGGACGGAAAGGTATAAATATTTTGAAGGCTTTTGATAGTTCTGCCAAATCGACTTCCATGAAATTAGTACTAATTTATTCCCATCCATAAGATATTAGCATATTAATGTGATTTTTTAAATATATGTGAGACAATGTTTTCATATGTTAATTAGCCATTTATATTTTTATTATATATTTTGTTCATATTCTTTGACAATTTTTCTTTGATGATGCATAGTGGTTTTATCGTAGATTTTTAAGGCTTTCTGTGAATCAGGGATATTAACATTTTTATCTTGAATATGTCAAAAATTGATCCTACTTAAGTTTTTATGGTAATATTTAAAGCATTTTTTAGGTTTTTTTTTTTTAGGTTTTTTTTAATGGTGCTCAGAATTTCCAGAAATTTTCTTTATGTTGTATCCCTGTGCATTTATACTGAGCAAGACTTACCTAGCTTGAGTACAGTTTTACATGTGTTCCTTATGGTTTCATTTGCATTTAATTCCTCAATTAGTCCAGAATTTATATTGATCTGTGTTAGATATATCACCTGTTGATATAAAATATACTGACAACTGGGTAAATTAAACTCTGTTTGGTCTTCCTTACATCCATTTTTGCTCCTTTTCAATTCAACCTCCATGTTACAACCAGAGTAATTTCATCTCTCTAGTCCTTAATTTTCTCATATTTAGCATGTGACCACAAAGAAGAAATAAACACAGACTCTAACTCCTTGCATTTTATAAGTTTATTGTGAAGCCAAGGCCAATTTATAAGCTCAGTTAAACAAAATTTAACTGTCAGACGACAGTTCAAGGAGTGCCATCTGGCAATGTTTGGTAAATAGCAAATGAGAGACATTATGAAACATATACAGATAATCAAAAGAAAGAGAGTGCTTGAGAGAACTGGAATGCCTAATAGAATTCCTAATAAGCCAGAATGAACCTCAGTTTGACCTTGAGGTATAAGTAGGATATACTTAAATCAAATTAAATTGTAACAAAAGGAATGGCAACAAAGAGTAGAGAATGATGTTAGTAATGCTGGCCATTTGTGGGGGAAAAAGAGTATAATAGATCTTGTTTTAGCAAATGACTTCTTTGTTGTTGCCACATATTTACAGAATATAAAAATGGGAGTTGGTAAGGCTTAATCGATGACTTAATTATGCTACAGACTCGCTATAGATATACTGAGACACATTGACCTACACGTTTAAGAAATAGTTTGGTTTGGAAAGAAATTGCCATGGAAAACAATTTTCAATAACCTTTGCTGGTCAGAATAACCTCTGATCTGTGTTCTGCTGAGTCAATTTTGCTTCTTATACATTTCACTCAGTTGTCATGCCAACCTCTCAATTCTTCTTAATGTGAACACGGCTGGATGTTAACCTGGGCATTTGGAAAGATAAGTTGTTAACTTCCAAACAGAAGTGATGATTTAGGTTGCATTGGGTGAGTTGCTAAATGTCCATTCTAGTCATTTCAGTCTTCCCAAATTTATAAATGTTTCAGATCACACATTGCTTCCTTCTGAGAAAATAAAACTTGACTCACTATGATAACTGCTGAAAAGCACTCCACATTTTAGTATTTTTCACTGGTTAAAAGTCCCAGTGAACTTCTGAAATTCTTTGGGACAAGCCTTATCCTAATATCAGGGTGGATTGTTGAGTCATATTGCTTATCAAGGGGATAAATTTCAGGAATGTTTTGATTGTTCATTATTTTGAAAGAGTATATGTCACATGTTGTTCAAGGGCCCTTCTCAATTTCAGGTATTTTAGTTATTCATTTCAGGAAGTTAATTTATTTTGTAAGTAAAAATATTTGCATAAATTAATAAATCATATTTTCTTAAATTACTGAGGGAGAGAGAGAGAGGGAGAAATTTTCTTAGTTCAGAAAATATGGCCACTTTTCAAAAAGAATCTATGAAATGGTCCTCTCTCTAGCTCTTCTTTGGAAATAGAAATATAATATACATGATAAGCAAAAACCACTCAATTGAATCTGGAAGACAATTTCTCTCAATGTTCATTTATTTATGGATTGTGTTTTACTGAACCTGGTGATTCACTGTTTGGCAAATCCTCAAAATGTTAAACATAGAGTTGTTATATGACCTAACAATTCTACTCCTAGGTATTTATTCAAGAAAATTGAAAACATGTCTACATAAAAATCTGTACATGAATGTTCATAGCAACATTATTTGTAAAAACTTAGAAGTGGAAACAACCCAAATTTTCATCCACTGATAAGTGGATAAACAAAATGCCATTTATCCACTCAATAGAGTATTATTCACAGTAAAATGGAATGAAGTAAGCCGCAACATGTATGAACCTTGAAACTGTCATTAAATGAAAGAAACTGGTTACAAAAAATTCACATATTGTTTGATTCCATTTATATGAAATGAACAGCATAGGCAAATCCATAAAGACAGAAACAAATTTGTGGATGCCAGGGGCTAGGTGTAGTGGGAAGTGGGGACAGGTGGCTAATGGGTTTTGAGTTACATTTTGGAGTAATGAAGATGATCTGAAATTACAGAGTGGTGAAGTTTGCACAACTTGTTGAATATACTAAAAACCACTGAATTATATGCTTTCAAAGGGTGAATTTTGTGGTATATGAATTATATCTCAAACTGTCATTTTTTAAAAAAAATCATTCAGTCTCTCCTAACTCTCTCTTAACAAAATGCCCCAAAGTTCCCCGGTGTGTGCTCTCCACATGCTTCCTCTATCCTTCGTTGCAGCAAGCTGAAGAAACTTACCTTTTACTGACTCCAGATGTGTTCCTTTTGTCTTTGGCTGGTGAATTTTACCAGTTCTTCAGAGTTCAGTTGAGGTAATCCTTAATTACCGGTTCCTCAATTGACAATAATAATAACCATGGTGTATATTCAACATGATTTACAATTTGCAAAGATTTTGTTTGTTGTTGTTTTCTTTTAACCTTGTATCATGCAATCTTCTCAAAAGTCCACTGAAGTATTACTATTAGAGTATAGGCTGTAAAGAGTTAAAGAGGTTATGTGCCCAAAGTTACAGGGCTTGTTAAGGTGGTTTCTAAAGTTGAACCTGAGTCGCCAGATTACAAAATGTTGGATTTCATTTTGAGTTTGTTCCAAGGAATAATCACTTTGTTTTAAGTTTTCAAGATACAAAGTAACACTCACTTTTCTTAGTGGATAAACCTATATTTTTCTGCCAAAATTACTGAGGGTTTAATTTTTTCTCTAAATAAATTTCATCCTTTAATGTATAAGACTGAACACCTGTGGCTTTCCTTGGTAACAAGTCATAAAGAGGTAATTTATGTTGAAATGCTATAAGATTTAACAGGAAAGCATCTCACCCTGTAACCAGGAAAGGCAATGTACTTTTATATTTTTCCCCCTGCCCCCTGCCCCCAACCCCGGAACCACTAGGTACTGACTATAACTCCAACTTGGTCAGGTGAGAAAATCTGTATTGTTTTCCCTCCAGAATAAATTGCAATGGACATTATGAAAGTAAGATGGTGTTGTTTGTATCTTGAAACCCCCTTTTCAATTTCATTTTATAGATTCTCAAAATACAAGTTGCAAGTGAACACTTTTATTATCATTCCAAATACTACTGTTGCCCAGTTATTTATGCACTGACTTACCAGTGCATACATTACATTTTACAAATAGTTTTGATTGCAAAAGTAAGCTTTTATTTCATTTACAAGTTTTCTTCTCCTATCAAATAGAGCTCTTTATTGGTCTAGATTTGTTGTGTTTTTCTTTCTCTTCTGTCTCCTACTGATTTCAGTAATCTGTTTGTTGGAATACTTTTCTTTTTCATCGTGGTTTATTTTGGGTTTGATTTTGGCTTCTCTCAGATACACCTACTAATTAACTTTCTTTTCACATTTTTTCCAGTAGGGAATTATAATCAGGGTCCAATGTGGTAACATTTGAAGAGATAGTTATGAGTAGTCAAATCTATTCTATTTATTTAATTCCCTTCAGTACTTTTTTTGGAAAGAGCTTGAAATTAAGAGTGAGATATGTAAGGCGTCTTATAGTCTACTATTTACTTATGATGTGACTCCAAAAAAATCACTTAAGTATTATAAAGCCAAGGATTCCTTACTATATGATGGAGATAGTAATATCAATCTTGAGAGATTAGTCTGAGAAGCAAGTCCCTGGTGGGCTGACAAGAATCAGGAAAGCAAACATATTAGTCAAGGATGACTAGGTCCAATCCTGCCACCATACTTTTGATACATTTATGTTCTTAACAAGAAATTGACAAATTCAAATTTTGGACTCACGTAACAACAGCTTGTATTAAAATGGCCTCACCTGGTTTGAAAAATTCAAGTTTTCTTGTAGCCAGTATTTATTTCATTTGTTCTCCCAATGGCATTCTGACACTGATATATATATATATGTGCATGGAGTATTACCTGCCTATAACACATACAGAGAAACTAAGGAAGAGAAGAAGAGCAGTCAACTCGAGACTGTGTGGGAAATGCAGTCATGCAGAGTCTGGCACCCCTGCACACTTGCATAAGAGTGTGCCGCTGTGGTTCTGGAACATTTCCTTACGCGGACATAAAGAGTCCTCAGAGCCTGTGCTGGGCATATTGCCTTGTTTAGGACTACCTTTTCCTGTGCCAGATTTGATGTGTACATCTTTGTTCTGCCTGTGTTGTGGTGGCATGTAGCTCACCCCACTGCTGTATCCGCTGCTGGCGGTGCTCCTCTGCCTAGAGCACAAGAAGAGTGTGTTGAGACCATCTCCCTGCCTTGGCGGTAGGGTGGAACCCTCTGGCCATAAAGGACCAACGCTCACTATAGACGCTGACCTTGCTCTGTCTTTTCTCTGAGTAAAGCGCTGTTCCATCCCGTGCTTATGTGACTCGGGTCTTTTTTGGCAGCCTCTGAACCTGCAAGCCAAGTGGTGGGGTCGACATCCAGGGACTGCACAAGGTGGAACTCCTCCCCTAGAGGTGGGAACAAGTGTCACTTGCTTCACAATGTGTGAGTGGCAATGGTCATGCTGCAGCCCTTGATGCTGCCATTATTATTATTATTTTTTTTTGGCCGTGCCATTTGTGGGATAGTAGTTCCCCGACCAGGGATCGAACCCGTGTCTCCTGCAATGAAAGGGTGGAGTCCTAACCACTGGACTGCCAAGGAATTCCCAGTGCTGCCATCAATAACTTGGGTGTGACTAATAAAATCCCCATCTCTCATATTGCTGTCAATCCACATATTGACACTTATTGCTAGAGAAATGTGGCAGCTCTTTTTGGTTGTTTTTCATGTTAAGAGTTGATCTTTTTAAAGCATCATTCAATGTGATTTTCCTTCTTAGGCATGATGTCAACGTACTGTTTTAGAAGGTGAGTTTTAACATTCTTAAAAACAGTTTTCCTACTCTTTCTTCATCAAAGTGATTTGGATGATTTATTCCTATTTCTTTAAGGCAATGATTGCTACTTCATATTTTACAGATTCTAGACAATAATTTCTTGTATGTGTTCATCTTTTTCTGAATTTTATTCATTGTTTCCAATGTGAGAAATAGTACCTGAATCCTGAGTACTCCATCTGTTTATTTGTCAGTATGCTCAAGAAATCTTCATGTCATATTGGATTTTAAGTTTTGTGGGCATCTGGCCTGAAGAGTTTATTCTTTTTGCTTTATCACTTGAAAACTAACTTTAGAAATTCTGTGACATGCCCTTGAAATGTATTAAAGAACAACATTGGGAATAACATAGAGTTCATAAGAGAGCACACAGTGTGAGTTTACTTTCCCTTTGTGAAGGCCTTATATTCTTAATCAATGTTGTTCAGTAGCATTTTCTGATGATAGAAAAAATTGTATAACTATGCTGTTAGTCAGTATGGCAGTCACGAGTCACATATGGCTATTGAGCATTTGAAATGTGGGTAATGCTAATAGGAACTAAATTTTAGATTTCACCTAAATCTAACTAACTTTAAATCTAAATAGCTACATGGGGCTAGTGTTTACCATGTTTAAAGAACAGTTACAGGCCTCATATCTTATTATGTGTGCCGTATACTATCTTTGACATTACTTGTCAGCAAAATGGTTCATCCAAAGGCAGAAGAGTTACGGGAAACTAATCCAAAATCAATGTTATAATGGAAGCAACATGAAATTTGAAGTCATACAGAACCTGGTTTACATTGAGGAAAGCCACTTAATCTATATAAAAGTCTCTACAAAAGAAGATTAGAATACCTTTCTTTATAAATGTGTGGAGTGGTGGAATTAAATCAAATCAAATATGCATGAAACTTGAGCAAAAATAAAGGACTCAGTCAGAATTAGTTTTCTTACATTTCCCCTACTGGGAGTATCTAGAGGTTTATCACAGGGCACTTCCCACTGGTCAGCTTGGGAGTTCTTCTCCAACAGGGATGTGGATACCTACATGTTTTTTTGTAAACACACAAAGATAATATATGTTTTTAGTAGCATGCTAAGTATCTTGATTCATATTTCCCTTGTAACAGAAGCACATGTTCATATTCAATTTATGATTAATTTTAGTATTTGCCTTTTGCTCAGAAATTATATATATTTGAGTTTGGTTTTAATAACGTATAATTGAACAAGTAAGAGCAGGGAGCTACTTTGTATCCTTGTGGATCTTTTTTCTTTATTAGTCAGTATTCTTTCAGGAAAACTGAAACAAGTATAAAGAAAATTATTTGCATGTAGTGGAAGTTCAGAGAGAGAGAAGGGAGTAGCAAATTAACTCAGATGTTAGTATCTGTGATAAACAACAGCCCCTGGCCCTTACAACCCAGCTGGATGAGTTACAGTGAGGAGGAGTTAGAGCCTTCAAAGTCGGAGGAGGGGACACGTGGCCAGTACTGGAGTTACAGGGGTGCAGCTACCATTTTGGGAGAACAAAGAAATTTGAGTCTTGTGGTTGAAGCTAGAAATTCTTAGCAGATGCACACATCTAGCAATGCTGCCGGACAAAATCGAGAGGAAGAAAGTGGCTTCTCTCATGCTCTTGCCATCTGATCTCCCATTAATGCCTCGTATTGGTGGAAACTAACAAGAAGCCAGCTGTCAAGGGACACTGGGAAGTGAAATCTGCATACTCTTAACCACAGCATTAAGGGGCAAGGAATTTGTATGAGAGGCAGAAAAAAAAAAAAAAAAAAAGGTTTGTAACTGCGTATCTTCTGTCAAAGTAATAAAACTTACAAAAGTCATATAACTTGTTTGTTTGCTTGCTGATCTTAAAGGTTCTTGGATCTGTCTGGCTATATTTTTTAGAACATTCTTCCTCTTCATCGTTTTAAATATTTCCTCTTTCAATTCACCTGTCTTCTCATTTCTGGTATTCCAGTTATGAACAAATTAGACTATTTGAGGTTGTCGCATAGTTCTTGGATGCTCTCTTATCTATTATTTTCTTTGTGTTTCTGTTTGGTTAGTTTCTGTCGATGTCTCTACAAGCTGACCTATTCTTTTCTCGTCTGAATTGAGTCCACTGATAAGCCCATTGAAGGCATTCTGTATCTCCATTACTGTGCTTTCCTTTCATCTCATTTCCTTCAATATTTTCATGTAGTTTTGATATCTCTGCTGAAAATTCCCATCAGATCTTTTCTCATGTACCTTTCCATTTGTGTCCTTAAATCTTTAATTTTAAATTTCTTTTCAGATAGTCTTAGCATTTGCGTAACATGTGGGTTTTGTTTAGTTGATTACTTTGTCTCTTGGAAGTATGTTATTAGTTTTTTCAGTTTGTTTGGTTTTTTGCTTTGTCTTTCCATGTGCCTTATAATCTTCGTTCTTTAAATCAAGACCTCTTGTGTGGGACAGTAGTGACTAAAGTAAATAGATTTTATACCTGATAATAGGTGGTGTGCCTTTCTATCTGCTTTGCCTTTGTTATAGGGGCTCGTTTTTTTAATAAACTTATTTATTTTTATTTATTTAGTTAGTTAGTTTTGGCTGTGTTGGGTCTTTGTTGCTGTGCGTGGGCTTTCTCTAGTTGCAGCGAGTGGGGGCTACTCTTCATTGCGGTGCGCGGGCTTCTCACTGTGGTGGCTTCTCTTGCTGCAGAGCACGGGCTCTAGGAGTGCGCGGGCTTCAGTAGATGCAGCGCATGGGCTCAGTAGTTGTGGCTCATGGGCTCTAGAGCACAGGCTCAGTAGTTGTGACGCACGGGCTTAGTTGCTCCATGGCATGTGGGATCTTCCCGGACCAGGGCTCGAACCCGTGTCCCCTACAATGGCAGGCGGATTCTTAACCACTGCGCCACCAGGGAAGCCCAGGGGCTCGGTTTAAGTTATTTAGGAATTGGGTTGGGTTTGAGATTCAATGTTGCTATGGTTGCCCTCCCAGGCCCACCAGCTTTACATTCATCTAATGATACCTCGTGTTTGCTGGGGGAGCTATATTGCCAGATTTTTCTCAGTGTCGGCTCCACCATGATTTTTAGGCCTTCCCTTCACACTCTGTATCAAAAGAGTCTTATCAATCCTCTTGCAACTCTCCCAGCTTTTCTTTTCATTAATTAATTAATTCATTTATTCATTCAGAAACAATTTAGTGGGTACATGTTCTATGTAAGACAGGGCAAGGGCTTCTCTCCTTTATATTTCAACTTGGGGTGTTAATATTTTTATTCTACCAACCTTTAGGACAACTTTGACTACTTACAACAGTAGGAAAACACTTTTGGAAATTTGGTTTCAGTTGAATTTCATTCACAGATTAATTGGTGTGGACATAACAACTTTAGATAGTAAATATTCTAATCCAGAAGAGGGGCAGGTTTACTATTTTTTAAAGTCCTCTTTTATGTCCTGAGGTGACATTTTATAGTATAATTTATTATGGAAAACAGTAATAAAAACTAACTTGCTAGAGTTGTCCTTAGGCAAGATATCATTCGATAAGGATACTTCCTAAGTAAAGAGAAAAAAAGAAATTAAAACATCACATATTTTGCCAATATGACAGGCCCAAAACAATTTGAATGAAGCTGAATCAATAAATCAAAGACTGGTGATTTAAAATATCAATGCTGGGCTTCCCTGGTGGCGCAGTGGTTGAGAATCTGCCTGCCAATGCAGGGGACACGGGTTCGAGCCCTGGTCTGGGAAGATCCCACATGCCACGGAGCAACTGGGCCCGTGAGCCACAATTACTGAGCCTGCGCGTCTGGAGCCTGTGCTCCGAAACAAGAGAGGCCGCGACGGCGAGAGGCCCGTGCACCGCGATGAAGAGTGGTCCCCACTTGCCGCAACTAGAGAAAGCCCTCGCACAGAAACGAAGACTCAACACAGTCATAAATAAATAAATAAATAAATAAATAAATAAAAGAACGTGAATTTCAAAAAAAAAAAATCAATGCTTACTGTTAGGAGAAACTGAGTTCCTGCTTTTTTCCCTCATATTAAATTTTTGGTCTAGACTTGAGCAAAAAAAAAAAAAAAAAAGAAATTACTTCAAAAATAGCCAAAATGTGCTTAATTCTATAAGATTATAACATATTTATATGTTCTTTATACAATTTTTGATTTATACATATTAAGATATTTATTATTAAATTTAATGCATAATTAATTATACATGTTATTCTAATATTAATTTATTCTAATTTAGGATAAATTGTATTCTAAACAATTTCTATTATTTAGAAATTTTATTCATTCCATCAGTTCTAATTATTACCTCTTATCATAATTTTAAAATGTTTAAATATTTAAAGTGTATATATATACCTAAATATATATAAATCTATATTTACACCTATACCAACCTCAAATCTGAATGTACAATGTCTACATGTCTATCCCTATCTATCTAGCTCTCCATCTATCTATCATGGGTGTATGTAAGTGGAGTTCCGAAAATCTGTATGTTAAGGCTTAGATCTCTGTTCAGGCATCCAGTGCTGAATTTTGAAATACTGACCTGACGGTTTGCTGTATAAAATATTCTGCAGCTCTAAATACAACATGCCCTTAATTTAAGTTTTTCTCCTATGAACTCAAGACAAACTTTTCTCCTGACTCCCTGTTTATACTAATGGTAGCACCAGCCCCCCATCTTAGCCTTATACTTAATCTCCAGAAACCGAAGGCTCTAAACTTTCTATTCCACAAATAACAGGACTTTGGTCAAATTTTATATTTCCAGAATAATCCTTTACTGAATGTCTCCCTTTCTTACATAAAAATGCAGCTGTTGCATTTCATTTATCTGTTCAACAGATGCTATTAAACATCTACTCTTTGCCTGGCATTAAGAAAATAGGAGGGGATAGAAGTGATATTCTTCCTGTCTTGAGCTCAGAGATCTTAGAGTCTAGCTGAGAAACCCAATATTAAATAATTGCATTGTGATTTACTGACATCCATGTATCGTTAAGCTATTCTATCTCACTTGCCCTGCAGGAGAAAATAAAATATCACCTCCATCCAAAGAATTTTCCCTGGCCCTATTCCATAGTCCTCATAGCCTGGTGGTTTACACTGTACTTAGAAACTAACACAACATTGTAAAGCAACTATTCACTAATAAAATTACTTTTAAAAAATACACTGTACTTATAATGCCAACTTTTTAACCAATTTTAAATTTTTAATACTATTTAATTGATTGTAAGTTCATCAAGTATATTCAACTCTGACTATCCAACAGTTCCCGGAACTGATAGGAAAACAATATATGAATTTAAATGTGTATAAAATTGTGAAGGTCTCATGTTTTATTAGAAAGAGAATATTTTCAAATTCCTTTCTGCTCTGTTTTCCTACTGTTTTCATTGTTTTTATTCTTTATTCCCAAGAAATTGTAGAGTTGTCATGCTGCCTTATAATTATTCACTAACATTGTGTGACCCATGTTGGCTTATTTTATTACATGTTACAAGGATAACAATAAAATCGAGCAAGTGTATGGTAAACAAATGAGCCCAGAAATTACTCCAGGGTAATTTTTCCCATCTTTTTTGTGAATGCACGTAGCAGGTGAGCATACAGAATAAGTAGAGCCTGCCTAATGCATTCTGATACCGTGTGTGTGTGTGTTTGTGTGTGTGTGTGTGTGTTTCAAACTTACGGAAGTTAGTAACTTAAATGAAAATAAATGCACAGTACATGCTATGTAAGTGTATATATTTTAAAGATGAGAATGGAATTTCATTGCTTGATCATTTTCAGATTCATCACACTTTTATGCAAATTCAAACTATCCCCCTAACGCAAATTCTCTCCAGTGAATGACAATGTGCTACCACTGAGGATAACATAAAGAATATGTCACATACTAAGTAAGGTAGCAGAATTACAACCTTATTCTCCGGGAAATTTAATTTTAATGAATTACTTTTTGAAATTCTTGAGTCTTCAGGCTACCAAAAGTTATGCTTTATTAGTGGACTGCTGGTGATGGTGGTGTTATTCTTAAAAAGAGGGTGTATACTAGAGAATGGACTTGAGGATATGGGGAGGGGGTGGGGTGAGATGTGACAGGGTAAGAGAGTGTCATGGGCATATATACACTACCAAATGTAAAATAGATAACTAGTGGGAAGCAGCCGCATAGCACAGGGAGATCAGCTCGGTGCTTTGTGACCACCTAGAGGGATGGGATGGGGAGGGTGGGAGGGAGGGAGATGCAAGAAGGAAGAGAAATGGGAACATATTGTATATGTATAACTGATTCACTTTGTTATAAAGCAGAAGCTAACACACCATTGTAAGGCAATTATACTTCAATAAAGATGTTAAAAAAAAAAAAAAAAAAAAAGGGTGTAATAATGTCACAGATAATGACATTAGAAACTTGCTTAGTCTTAATAGTAACCCTATTTATTTCCATGAATGAAAATAATCCTGAGTGGGCAAAAATGGTATTATTGGTCAGATGACATTTTTCTAAAATAAAGGTAGACTGATAAAGCAGTTGCTAAGTGAGTTGCACCTGGTGATTCTATTTTATTCTTGGTTAACAGCTATTGTTTTGCTTTCTCACGTTCATTTAGAGGAAATGTCAGTCGCACACTTAAGTTGACCTTGTTCTCAGAGGTCTTAAAATATAAACAAACACATATTTACCTTTCAACATAAGGCCTGTAAAAAATGAATATTTGTTACTGTCATTTCTGGTACTCTCTTCCACACTTCACCTTACATGGCTTATTAAACTATCCCACTTCTGAAGTTTCGGTATTCAAACGTAGCTTTTGATGAATTTGCTAAACGGCAGCTAAGCAAGTTAACCACATTGGCCACATCTTTGATCGTGTGCCCACGTATCAATTAAAAATTAGCCAAAGCTTGTCATTCAAACAGTACTTGGAGTTGTCATTTGCTGACCCTATAATCAGAGTCTGGCCAGCAACTCTGAACTTGAGAGACACAGGCAATGACTATAACATGGGGATAAGTGAGCGTCTTTTCCTAGAGAATTGTCTTATGTTCCTGACCACACCAATGTGAAGTGCTCAAGGGCTGTCTTTAAATTGACTTTGACTTGTTTGAATCATGTGATAAGACCATCTTAGCAATAAATACTTTCATAATATAGCAGAGTGTTAGCATAGATGAGCACTTAGGAAATACACACACACACACACACACACACACACACACACAAATGAATAGAATTTCAGAGTTTTAGATCACAGAAACTGACTCTGCAGAAAACAGTTTTACAATCTGAGACACACACAGTTATTTGCATGCAGATTAGCTTTTCAAAAGTAATAAAACAAGAAAGGATGTTTTAAATAATATCTTATGATATTAGCTGCTTGATGAGGAAAAAATAAGACTGTGTATAGTCTGAGGAAAAAATAAGACTGTGTATAGTCTGAGGAAAAAATAAGAGTGTGTATAATCCAAGAAAAAATAAATGCCAATCATTTGGGGGATAGTGAATTTTATTTTGAATGTAGGATCAATGACATAGAAACATAATTGCAGCCTGGATAATATTCACAGAACCTCTGTATCGTCTCCCATTTGCTCTTATTTCTTACACATATTTTCATGGGATTCAAATGATTTCCTTGAGAAAATATTCACATATTGTTTCTGAATCTGGGACTCTTCACATATTGAAGTGTTCCTTTGTATTAATAAAATGGTTGTGAGATGATTTTCTTGTTTGCAGCTCTGTCCTTGATAGTCCAATTTGCCAGCATGTCTGAAAACACTAAACATCTTGAATATAGGCTCTATTAATTTCCCAGTTGGGGAGTGTGTGTGTGTGTGTGTGTGTGTGTGTGTGTGTGTGTGTGTTGATTAAGTCATTTTGTTAGGGCGAAGATACTTCAATCACCCCAATCCAATGAGCTGGTTGCCTTTTAAGAAATTACTTTTTTAACAAGAGAAAATATGCCTATGCCTCTTTTCATGGAAAGAAAAAGCATTTTAACCATTAGAATGACTCTGCATTTGTGTGCCATCTGTATATAGTAAGATTGGAAATGGAGTATCCGACTAGAATTTGAGGAAAAAGAAGAACATGTCATTTTCTGACACTGAAGCTAATAGAACCAAGATTAAAGGGAGCAGAATGGGTAATTCTGAGATGGCTTCTTAGTGTGTTGTCAGAGAAACAAGAACACTAACTGTAAAGATTAAATGTGAGGTGCAATGTTATAAAAGAAAAGCATGGAAAATATGTATATATCACTTTGTGTACTGCATTTTGTAAGGAATAATTTCCAATTGTTAATTGATGGCTTGACTCTTATCAGTTGCTTGGGTGGGTGATAAGGGGAGTGTGAGAAAACCCAGCAGGCATCATAGGTTAGAGCCCTGACACTGGATTGTGTCCTCAGGTTTCCTGAGGTTGATGAGGTGCTGAGAACATCAGGAGTGGTCAGGAGCACAGAGCAAGAGGAAATAGCATTGATCTTGCCTGAGAGAGTCAAGGGTCAAGTTCTGCCATCAAGCTTTGAGCTTAAGCCAAGAAATATCGGAGACATCAGGTGCATAAACTTGTTAGTTACAAGAGTAAAGCGCGGGGGCGGAGGGGGATGGCTACATAATTTGTAGGGACTATGCAAAGTAACAGTACAAAGTCCTTATTTATGTTAAGAATTCAAGATGGTGACAGAAGAGCATTGAACGAAGAATGGACCCTTCTGTGTGCAGGACCCTATGCACATACACGCATAAAGGTGGCCTTGGAGAGAAGGGGACAATGTCAAAGGATCTACTTCAAGGCATCCTTTCATCCTTTAAAAAAAACTGACAACACACTGTAGAAATAATATTATTTGTATCATTGTTACATTTAAGTGATTATTTCCCCCTTTAGGTTTATAAAAGTTTTAGTGTCTCGTGGCAAGGAAATGCATGCCTGTGCGTTATCCCACATGACCAAGTAGAATTAGTTGGTACGTTTTATTGTTTTTACTTAATTATTGAGTGCACAGCACAAAATAGTGATTTCATGATACATTTTACTTTTTTTAGATGAATTAATTATTTTATAATCTTAGCTAATACTCTAATTTTGTCCATAGGCCACCTAGTAATGTAAAGGATAGTTTCATTATTCATATTCAGGGAGATTGCCTGGTATATTAAAAATTACATTTGGGTTGTATTACTAACATATACCTGACTGTCAGTGAATCAGTTCAATTAAGTCTAAACTGTAAAATTCACATTACGTATGTGGCTGTAAGTGAATCAAGCTATGTGAAAGATAATGCATGTTTCCCCATTTGTAAACCAAAGGTCTCTAAAGGCCCTTTATTACTAACATGATATGATGTGTGTGTGTGTGTATGTGGGCACGTGTGCCTATGTTTTAAAGAATTTCACCAAGGGTGGAAAGATCAGGCAGTGGATCTGAACGTCTTAGAGTTACTATTCGTTAACCAAGCGAAGGGGTGAAAAGCCAATGATCGTTGAGGACCAAAAAAGGAAAAAAATCTAATTTATTCTTTTTTAATTCTAAGGCTATTAAACCATGTTTGGTAGCTAGATATTTCTACATTTCCAAAATGAATAAAGGTCATCCCGGGGTTAATTACAAAGAAATGAAAGTGGTATCTGTGTGATCACATGGCAATTGTCATTTCTCTAACAACAACACATTCTAAATTAGAGGGGACAAAACCCCTCAGACTCATTGTAGGGGCCAGAACGTTTTCAGATTCCACTTTCCATGCCTAAGAAATGACTGTTACAGGCAATTTACCCATGACTTTTGGGATTTCATGCGAACACACAACAACTTTTTTCTTCAGAAAAACACTAAAGAACCCTCTGTGCTTGAATGTCTAAAGCTCTACATCCCAACCCCAGCTAGACATGACGTTTACATGAGGAAGTTTTCACAGGGACAGATGTGCAGGCCACACCCCCAGAGGTTTTGAATAACCGGTGTGGATTTGGGCACACTTGCTGAGGTTTTTGTTTAAATTCCTCAAATAATCTCAATGTTTAGGATAGTTTTAAAAATCACTGGTACCAGGTCTAGATATGTTTAGTCTATACTGTCCCCTGAGGTAGAGTGGGGAAGGAGAAATTGTGTTTTGATAGGGAGAGGTCAAAGTGCTCCAAACTCCTAAACTTTGGCATCCCTTCCCTGCATCTGACTTGATATCTTAAGTCCGGGAACTTTAGAAATGGAGATCCGAGCCTGCTGGACCATCTTTTCCTGCAGTGGTGAAACCCTAGGAGGGGCTGGCTTATGGGGGCTGGAGGTAGAGTCACAAGGTGCTGTATATATGGTAGGCGTGGTGAAGGTAACTTCAGTGAATCTCTGGGAGGTAGAAAGAACATCTCTGAGAGGGTTCCCCAAAAGTTTCTGCAGCTGCTATTCAAGATAGATAATGGTGAGTCCAAACTTTGCACAGTGACTGACTCTGAGTTAATACATGTTTGCAGAATTAATAAAAGGACCAAGCAGACAGCTGCTGTCCTCTAGGTATATGACTGATCCTTGTGAGCAGAAAAGTTAGAAAAACGGGATCCTATGATCATAAGATCCACAAAATAACACAATTTTTTTTAGCAGAATCCAAAACCACTACAGTAAACAGCCCCATACGATTGAGAATAACAAAGGTATTTTATTACAACACGATCACAGTGAATCCAAATTTGACCCTACTGCTAAGAGCTGTGGAACTCTTGGCAAGTCACTTTGATTTTCTTAGGCTCAATTCCCTCACCTGTAAAATGGGCATATTAAAATTACCTAATATAAGGGGTTATTTGGAGTCTTCATCAAGTTAAAACAATACTAATGTTTAGTATGTAGTGAGTACTCGTACATGTCAGTGATTATAATTACTTTCATGTATTGTAACTCTGATAGCCCAAAAAAAGATGGAGAATATTACCAGTAATTTAGCACTTACTATGCTAAATAGCTTATAATTCAGAGCCAGTGGAACAAACTCGCTATCAGGAGCTGTGAAGGGGACGACTTACCACTAGGCGCATTTCCATCTGTTGCTGTTGATTAAACATGCCTTTGGAATTAAAGTTATCACACGCTAATTATAAAGCTGACGATGGCTAATTCATGTGCCTTGGAAAGATACTCCCAGAGTAGCAGGTAAACAGTGTTGGTAATTATAGCTTCTCATTAATTCTGTAAAAAGAGATAATATTAGTTTGAATTACGTGGTTAGTAATCCCCTTTCCCAGAAAAAGTAGAAATTGTGTAGGGGTTGAAAAGCTTGCAATCTGCTACCAGATGTGAAATTTAAGTATAAAGGAAAATCTTAGAATTTGAAGCAGGGAGGTTTTCCTTGGCAACCAAACCCATGCTGAGTGCGGTTGGATAACCTAAATGCTACTTGGATAACAGAAAATCTCAGTTGGTTCCAGGTTCCAAACAAATGATTCCCTGGAGGAGCAGACATATGAAGAAATCTTTTGCATCTCCACATTCAGTGTAGCCATCCTGAATATTCCTGGGCTAGCACTTCTAGCCAGCACCAATTATGAAAACTCCAGGATTTCACAGGATGTTCAAGCCAGCTGTTTAGTGTGTCTCGTTGTCTGAGTGATTAATGTACTAGTTGAGACTGGAAGAGACAAGAACAAGAAGGTCATGGAAAATTCTTCCCTACCTTATTTGTTGTTAAATGTGCTTCTCACAGTTATTTTACCTCTGGGAGCCTTTCTGACTTCTTTGACCAACAGGCCACTAGTAATATATATTACATGTATTCTCCCATGTTTACACCAGCAAATGTTATAATCTTCAAAGCTTGCAGATGCTTTTTAAGCTTCCCTTTTAGAAATGATTTGTTATTGAAGAAAAGAAATATCCCTTGATTCTCTAGAGGACATTTATTTACCCTGAACATAAACGCATGAATTAATAAACTCAACAGCAAGACCTATATGTTTAAAAATGAATTAAAATAAACCTACTCATTGCTTCTGTTATTTTTACAAATAATTTATGGCAAAATTATGCCTGTATTAAATATAGCCATTAGTGCACCTGTTTTTTTTAAGTCAATGCATTATTGATTAAAAGAAGATTAAGAGCTAGCATTTATTGAGTACTTACTACCATCCAGTCTCTTAAATTATTTGATTTTATACTCATGGTTAAGGTGTGTATTTTAATTTCTATTTTAAAGGAGAGGGAAGGGAGGCTCTTAGAAGCTAAGTTGCCCAAGTTTGAAAAACAAGGTTGACTCCAAAATGAGAAAAATTTTCTGTATATCTTGTTACTTCTGGTCTCTATCATTTAAATATGTCAACAAACAAACAATAAAATAAAAAGAGGTAGAACTGTGAGGTTTGGTGTGATCTAAGCAGTGGATTCCAAACTTGGTTGATTAACAAACTCAGAAAAAAAAAAAAAAAACCTTTCTGTTGATTATGTAGGTATCAGATTGTTTATTGGGGAATGCTAAATATGTTTTTGAAACTAATATTTTTCTTGGTCTAGGCAACATAGAATGTTAGAATTAAAAACACTAAGATCATTTGAAAGCAGTATGCTGAAATTAAAGAATTATTCAAATAAGAAATCAATCTGAGCTTAATACTTTCTCCATAAAATTAGGAAAGTAATATTTGGATTTCCAATGTAACCTAATATGTGCCCAGTCTGTTAAGATTTATATAAAACTTCAAACTTGGCCTTAGAAGAAATAGTCCTTAAAATTAAGTTTCCACATACTTGTACTGGCTATGGCTATGCCTTTCTTAAACTGCTTGTTCAAATCTTCCCTTGACTTGCATCCGGTTGTCTTTGCTTCTTCCGTAGCTTTAAAATTCAGTATTAATTTTCCTTTAAAATAATTTTGCCTTGCTTATTGCCACTGAAGTTTGATAAGCATTCCTGGGATCTCACCTTGATGGCAACTCAGCTTTTAGCACCCGACCTCAAGCAACTAAGGGCAACTCAGCTTTTAGCACCCGACCTCAAGCAACTAAGCAACTAAGCAATATGACCAGTCTGACCTGGCTTCTTTTTTTTTTTTTTCCCCTTTTCTTTTCCACTGTGCAAACCACTTCATTGCCTGTGGCCTACAGACAGAGGCCAGGCAATGGTTCAGGGCCAGTTTGCTCTGACATGGGACACTATGAGAGGCCCAGCGGGACGGGCTTGCCATAAATCCAAACCCATGCATTGACCTGGCTTCTTTAACCTCGTATCTCATTACAGTTCCCTAGAGGCGCCATTCTCATTAAGAATTTTACTTGTGATGCAAGGACCAAATGGATCAAATCAGATCCTGTAAAAGAACCTTGGAAAAATAACAAGTGAAATATGATGCTAAATGGTTAGCATTGTATTAATAGCATTTTGGTTGAATTCTTAGTAAAAATTAATATCTCCAGATTGTATGAAACTATATAGGATAAATTACCTGGTTTCTTCTACAAATAAATTGCTTGGAAGAAGGAGGATGAAAGCGGAATTTAAGGATTAAAAGATATTTTAAAAGACATTGAAAACATCAGGCAAAATTAATGAGAGGTATTAGATATAAAATAGATATTATTAATGTTGTTTTACCCTTAAATATTGGATGTATATGGAGCTTTATTTATATACAATTGATGTTCCTTTTAAAACTTATCACAATTGAAAACCCTAGAAGGAGTCTATCCACATCAGGTTTGGGTTAATAAAATCATATGAGAGGGTAAGTGGAAAAAAGGCTAATATTAATAATATTCAAAAATACTGTGATTTAGGTAGAATAATTAGACTGTATTATCCGGTAACCTCCATTTTCAAAAAGCTTTTAATGATTGACTCTCTTGATTGTCTGCCTGGAAAGAAAACATACACACAATTAACTTTATCAATTCTCCAGTCCAGGATTCACATCTGCAGTATCTGTTAATTTGAATAGACAAACATATTTGGTCAATTAAATCAGATGTTTTCTAGGTAAGAGTCTTAGAATCATATAATGCAGGTATTGAATGACCCTTGGAGATCATAACTGAATTTTCTTAACTCAATTCATTTTTTTATCATTTATAATACACAATCTCTCAGACTGGTGTGTAGTATAAGTACACTCATGGGTTGGGTTAATACATTACCACAGCAGATCAGACCCAATGCCATCTCTGCACTGTGGCATAGTCTGAGAAATCTGTGTGATGTGGTGCTGATTTGGCAGGGTGATTTGCCTGCCATCGTGAGGTTTGACCTCACTTAGAAAGCAATGATTTTATTTCAGCATGTTCATTGATAAGCAGACATAATACCTTGATAAAAGCCTTTTTATTTCATAATATGACTTCTACTTTGGGAAATCACAGGATGCTGCAGATTAATGTGTGCAATTGGAAATACATGACATAATGAAATCAGGTGAGACGATGGTATCAGATGAGCTAAATATTGGTCAAAACTCCCTTTACTCTGTATTGAACAGGAAAAAAAAAAAAATCATAAGCCTTCCTTCAAAAAAAATTTCACTTTTTTTCACTATATCTTTGGAAGTGTTCTAAAGATACACAAGTACTAAATACTGTATTAGATATTTTCCAGTCACTCAAATTTCCCATTAATAGATACAAGGAGATCCAGGTGTCCAAAATCAAAATGGAGTAAAAACACAAAAAGCAAAAACAACAACAAAAAATTCAATATTAGGCCAGAGATAAGGTCCGTTCACCAGTAGCAGTGCTTAGGCAGCAGGACAATAAATCAGTTTACCCACTGAAAAGGATAATAAAAAGATGTTTAAAAAGAAACGTCAGGAGAAAAACAAAGCATTTTTTACATAAGAATATAGAAAAGAAAAAGCTAAAAGGGTATGATATGCAAATCTTGGTTTTACCCTTTTCTTTTGATGCCATCACTTTCCTAAAAATATTTCAAAGTTTAATTGCAATATATTGCACCTTTTGTTAATCAGTTGCTTCAAGTACAAACCTAAGAGTGGAGTTAAGCTGAAAATCAACATGAGGGCTGTTCTTGGGTTGATCTGTAGTGGGTGTGTGTGCACGTGTATGTATGTGTATATCTGGGTAAATATATTTTTAATGGTGGTATTTTATCTACTTAAACTCATCATTTGATAAAAAAGATTAATGCAAGAATAGAAGATGATAAAAATCGAATTTTATAATTTATAAGAATATACATACTCATATTTCTTTTTGAAACAAACAACTGAACCATTGGTTTTAGCTAAAGTAGTTTGAAAAACTTAAAGAGAGTAAATTGATATTTAATTATTTTAAAATAAGGAATTTCGATTTAGAAAGTGAGATACACAGCTTCCAGTGGCTGGCCAAATTAAAGTTTGGATTTTTCATTAGTTGCTTGCTATTTTTCAATTATTTTCAGTAATGTGTGGTGTATGAAGACTCAGCAAGATACAATGCGAGCTTTGGGAATTAGTTTTTTAAGGCACCATGTACTTGGAAAATCATGATTGTCCAAGTGGATGTAGGAGGCCTTGAGATTTCAACTGCTCATGTGTATCTCCTGACCTAGGAGAGAACTCCCACATATGGAAGCCATCATAGTCTTCTCTCAATAACACACTCTATGTCTAAGGAGTGGATTGTGATATTTTGGAAAACTGTACTTTCACTAGCAGTCTTGTGTCTGTTGCCTTGAAATGTTTGCTTCAGAGTTCAGTAAGCAGAAGTGTTGCTCTAAAAGACTAAAAATTCACTCACAGACTCATTAGAACCCATAATAACCACCTAAAGACTTCAGTTAATCATATTGACAGGAGGACCAAATGGAAACTAGACTTATGTTGAGACTTTCACGGCTCTCTTTACAGATAAAGAGAAATTACTCACATTTTAGGGCTCATCAAATTCCACAAATGGAGTTATTTGCCCTTCAGCTCCTCAGCTGAATGTGAAAATATTTTTTCCTCATATCATTAGAAGATAACTCCCTTCACAGTTCTTTATACTAGAATAATGTCTTCTGTAAGTTAAATTTTATTTTTTTCTGAAATTCGAGGAAATACCACTGCTGTATACCATAATTTTATTGGCTTTCTAAAGGTTTGTGTGTGTGTATTTGACATCTTTAGGCTTAAAATATCTACAGATAACAGCACTTTAGAGAGAACATCAATTATATTTGTAATCTGAGGACCTATATCTTTGTTCAAATGTCTCCCAATAAGTTGTATAATTGTAAACCATCATCACATAATTTAAATATTGTCTGCATTAGATTGGAGAGATTGTGATAATTATTTCAGACAAAATGATTACAAGTATTAGTGTTCTCCAAAGAAGCAGAAACAATAAGATGTATGTATGTATGTGTATAGAGAGAGAGAGAGAGATTAGGAGAAATTGTTTCACACATTTATGGAGGCTGAGAAGTCCCACAGCTTAATTGTCTGTAAGCTAGAGACCCAGGAAAGCAGATGGTATAATTTAGTAGAAACCCAAGGGCAGGAGAAGATGAGATGAGATGTCTCAGCTCAAAAAACAAAAGGGGGCAAAGTCCTCCTTCTTTTGTTCTACTACGTTCATCCACATTGAGGAAGACCATCTACTTTACTGAGTCCATTGATTCAAATGCTAATCTCATACGGAAACACCTTCACAGACACACCCAGAAATGATGTTTAATCTGGTACACTGTGGCCAGTCAAGTTGATACATACGATTAATAATTACAAGTCCACCCCTTGTCAACTTGACACCCATATGCATCTCCTTAAACCATACTAAACCTCCAAATAAAGACAATAACAAGGTCATAATCCTGCCTAATAGGATACAACTATCCTGCATTCAACCAAAAATGCACTAACCCATTCCCTAGAAGAGGAAGTAAAGTCCTTGGGTGATGTTTACTATTCTTGATAGCCCATAACTTCAATGCTCTGATATAAAATTGATATATATATATATACAATAGACGTGTGATATATATGTATACACACACACACATACAGTTACAATAAAATAAAGAGAAAATCCTCAGGACAATTACAGTCCTCACTTCTGTAACTGAGTTCTATTGTAATTGTGGTGATTCAGAGCATATACAGCTTTCTGGAGAACCTTGCACCATCCCTGCAAGATACTACCACCTATCTGACATTTTAGCTAAGTCTTCAGAATGTCATTGCATCATTCTAACAAGCCCACTATTTCAGGATGGTGGGGCACATGGTAAAATCAGTGAATTCCATGAGCATGGGCCCATTGGCTCATTGCTGCACTTCCTTTGCTGTGAAGTATGTTCGTTGAGTCAAAGCAGTGCTGTAAGGAATATCATGGTGGTACATAAGATATACTTAAGTCTGTGGGTGGTAGTTTTGGTGAAAGCATGGAGTGCTAGGAAGGCAAGTCCATATCCAGAGTAAGTGTCTGTTCCAATAAGAACAAAATGCTGTCCCTTCCACAATGAAAGTGGTTCAGTGTAATCAGTCTGCCACCAGGTACCTGACTGATCACCCCAGGGATGGTGTCATATCAGCATTGGTTTCTGTTGGTGTCAGATTGAGCACTCAACAGTGGCTATGTGAGCCCGTGCAAAATCTCCATTTCTACCACCATTTCCATGCAATGTTAAATAGTGATGCTAATAGCAGTGATGAAAGCAGCCATCTTTTTCTTCTCTCTGATCTTAGAGAGAAAGCACTGTCTTTGACCATTGAGCATGATTTTAGATATGAGTTCTTCATAAATGTTCTCTATAATGTTGAGGAAGTTTCATTCTATTTCTAGTTTTCAATGTCTGTGTGTGTGTGTGTATTTTATCATGAGATGGTGTTATAGTTTGTTAAATGCTTTTTACGCATCAACTGAATGGACCATGTGCTTCACCCCCCCCCCCCACTTCATTTCATGGATTGATTTTTTTACACCGAAACACCATTTTCCTGGTATAAGTCTAATTCAGTCATGGTGTATAATGCTTTACTATGTTGCTGGATTCAGTTTGCTAATATTTTATTGAGGATTTTTGCATCTATATTTAATAGTAATATTAATCAGTAGTTTTCTTGTGTTTTCATTCTCTGCTTTTGTATCAGGGTGATATTGGCCTCACAGAATGGGTTAGGAAGTGTTCTCTTCTATCCTTTTTTTTTTTTTTTAATGAGTTTGAAAAGGATTAGTGTTAATTCTTCTTTAAAAGTTTGGTAGAATTCACCAGCAAAGCCAACTGGCCCTGGAATTTTTTTGTTGAGAGGTCATTGATCACAGGTTCAACCTCTTTACTTGTTATAGGCCTCTTCCAATTTCCTATTTGTTCTTGAATCAGTTTTGGTAAGTATGCATTTATAAGACTTTATTTATTTGATCTAGTTTATCTAATTTGTTGGTATATAATTTTCACAGTATTCTCTTATAATCTTTTTTATTTCTGTAAGGTTGGTAATAATGCCCCCATCTGATAAGTTATTTGGTATGTTCTTTCATTTTTCTTAGTCAGTCTAGTTAAATGTCAATTCTGATGAGTTTTTCAAAGAACAAGATTTTTACTTTTAAGTCCTTTCTATTGCTTTTATAATGTCCATTTTCTTTTACTTCTGCCCTAATTTTTATTATTTTCTTTCTTCTAATCATTTTGGGTATAGTTTGCTCTTCTTTTTTATTCCTTTAGGTGTACAATTAGATTATTGATCTGAGCTATCCTTTATTAATTTAGGTTTTACAGCCATAAATTACCTCAGCACTGATGTCACTGCATCCCATAACTTTGGGTATATTGGGTTTTCATTTTTATTCTTCTCTAAGTATTTTCTAATTTTTCTTGTGATTTCTTGTTTGACCCATTGGTAGGGTAGTTTTAAAATGTGTTGGCTAATTTCCATATATTTGTAAATGTTCCAATTTTACTTGTTATTGATTTCTAGCTTCATTTAATGGTCATCTGAAAGGTCACTTTGTATCATTTCAATTGTTTTAAATTTATTGAGACTTGTTTTGTGCCCTAATATAAGGTTTATCCTGGAGGATAGTCTATGTTTATTGAATAGAAAATGTATTCTGCTGTTGTTTGGTAGAGTGTTCAGTATAAATAGTCTGTTAGATCTAGTTGGTGTATAGTGTTTTTTGAGTTTTCTATTTTCTTATCAATCTTCTGTCTGATTATTATGAACATTTCCTGGGCCCATTATATGTTGTACAGTGGAAGGAGATGAAATGAATTCCATGTGTGCTTATGCTTTCTAGAAACTTTTAATCTCATTGTAGAGAAAAGACAGATGAAGCAGTGAACATAAGTTCAAATGAAGCATAGGGATAAGAGATAAAATTCACATGAGCTACTGCTGGTGTGGTGCTAACGGCTTTGGAAGAAAGGAGTTAGAAATACAGAAAGAAAAAACCACATAGATTTCATGGTGAACATTGAACTGTATCTGCGTTCTGAAGGATGAAACACACTTATATTGTAATCTTGAAGAGTCAAATGCCAGATATTGTTGAAAGAAAATATATGTAGAGAATATCATTATTCTGTGAATTAAGGACTACACTTATATAAAAGTGTCTTACTTAAGAGAAAATTCTTCCCATACTCTGTGCCGCTAAGATACCCTAATACCTACACATATCTTAGAATTTTATTATATTAAAATAATCTATTTGTATGTCTTTCATTTTCACTGCATCATGGACTTTTGAAAACAAGGACCATAACTGATTCATGTTTGTATATCTAGTGCTTTCCATGAAATATAGTAATTTATGTGAAAAATTAAATGAATCTCAAGTGGTTAAATAAATCACCAACATTGTGCTGTTAGTAAAAGGCAGAACTAGAACTTAAACTCAAATCATTTTGGACACTAAAGCCCATGATATTTTGACTACAATATGCTGCTGCCAAAAACATATACTAAAAATATGCAGATAATAATTATAATTCTCTTGCCTAGGCCTCTAGCCTGTAGACTATGTAGATCTAATATACTCATCTGGAAATGCATCAAAGAGATAAATGACTTGAATTATTGCCTCAAGCAGAAAACCATTGAAAGACTGAATCAAGCAGTACATGAGTAGACAGAGAAGAGGTATCCAGAAGTATTTTGTCTCCTTGAAAAAGAGAATGACCACAAAGAATGATAGAAGTAGAAGAGGAAAGTGCATAACTCACTCTGAGTTGCAGAGACAGGACCAACACAGAAATCATACACCTGCGAAATGTGTCTGCTGTTTCACTGAATCAGCTACTGAGCCAGAGACACTTCTGGTCCTGAGCATGTACTCTTTTAGAAAGAAGAAAATCTTCAAGTTTTAATAAGTGGCAGGTATTTTTTTCCTTCCCAGATCAGTGGGAGAATAACAATTAGATAGTGGCTCCGGCTGTGTGGGTACCATCTTCAAATGCCCCCTCCTCTGACATCAGTCTCATTTTGGGGCTGTTGCATGTTATTTCTGGGAGCCAAATAACTAGCAACATGGAACCAAGCCAGAGGAGGTCATTTGGGCTGTGTTGTATGCTTGGACATACTGATTTCTACGGTCCTGTAGTTGAACAATTGTAAATTAAGACATATGGCGGACACAGAACCTAAGTATATCAAGACCTCCCACCTCCCCAACCCCCAATCACTTAAAAGTAAATAAATACAATTTTTTAAAAGGAAAGTGAATGAACCATCTTTCAGGACTGCTTCTGGCTCCTGCCAGAGAATTCAGGGAGCCATAGATGGTACTCAGTTTTTATGCCATTCACCAGTTTTTCCAAATCCACAAGTTGCTTATTGGTTGACTTGCATAGTTTGTTTAATACCTTTGTGGGAGGTGGTTTAGGCTGAAAGATCTGTTATTTGTGACTTTGAAAAAACCTAATTTGGTGGCATATCTTCTTGGTATGAAAATAAAAGAAGTTAGGCACTGAGAGTTAAAAAGATGAGACACACTTGCCTCCCTATGAAAACCTGCATTCCTCTCTGTGTAGCTGAGCTTGGGAACACATAGGCCCATATGCTGTTTCCCAATTAATCACAACTACTTGGTTTGGATGCTTAATAAATATGACTGTAGAGCTGCAGTTTGTTGCTCTTTAATCAATGTAGCCAAGCTTTAAGTCTATTTGCCACTGAATTAAAACACACGACACATTTTAATGGAAAACAACACCCTGATGTGACTGCTCTTCAGAATGGAATTTTTATATTTGCGTTCTTGGCTGCTGCTACATGGAGTAAAAGAAAATTAAGAGACACATCTTATTCAAAGGACCATAGAATTATAAGCTATTAGAGTCATAGGGAAATCTGAAACAATTTTAATTATTTAATTCAACAGACATTTATTGAGCGCCAATACTGTGCCAGATAGTGATCTAAGCATTGGGGAGTGAACTGTGAACCAGAGAGCTTCCCAGCCCTCACTGAGCCTGCCTCCCAGCAGAGTGAGGGAATGGCAGAAGTATATTAACAAATGGATGGATGAGGTCATTTAGTTATCAGGTCTAGGAAGAAAATGAAAAAAAATTAGTGGGCTTGAGAGGCTACTTCCAACTTTGATTTAGTAACCCTGCTGAAGGGTGATCATTTTGCCTTTAATTGCAAACATTCTACCCCTGAAACTTTTCCTTAGTGGGCAAATCACTCTTACTTCACATGCCCAGCCCATGTATCATGGGCCTTGCCCAATTCTGGATTCCAATATTTCTTGTCATTAAAAGTACAGCACTCAATTGGAATCATTTGTCTACATGTTTCACTCCTAAAGACTATGAAGTCCTTAAAAGTAGAGATCAGCCAAACCTGATTCATTTTTGTATCCTATCTTTCTAGCAAAGGCTTAGTACAAAGTATTCAATCAATACAGATGAATGAGAAAATTAGAGTCAGCTATTCTATTTTAGGCTATTTCTTAGGATAGTTTTCCCCTACTAAACTTCAGGCTTTCTGTCTACATCTTTCCCTTGAGCTTAGTTTTACTCTCTCAGAAACACACGAAAGAACTCTTTAAAGATGTCAACCTATCTTTCTTTCATGTCCTCCCTTGCCCAATAACATGTAATATTTTCAGGCTAAAGAGCCCCTATTGCTTTCCTCTAATTATAATATTTGATGTTTCACCATTCTTGCCCACATCCTCATTTTAACTCTAACTTTTTAGTGCTCCTTTCAAAGAAAAGGTCTTAAATAATTTAAAAGATCACTGAATTCTGAGCATTCCAAAGTCCAGTGGTACAATTACCTCTTATTGTAAATAATAGTGGGTGTTTTAAATGCCAGGTTTTAAATAACAGTGGGTGTTTTAAATGCCTGGAGATCAAATGAAAAATATCGAAATTAAATTAGTCAATATGCAAACATGATATAACTTGGTATTAAAAATACACATTTATTTAAAACCATTCAATTTTCCTCCTATAATCTAGGTAACATGGAAATGAAAATGTATTTTGAGACTCAGAAATTTAGAATCTTCAGAGTGATATGGAATATATATACCTTGTGTGTGTGTGTATAAAATCTCTTAGTCCTGTTTCTTTTGAATCCTGACTGTTGTAAGTTGTAGTAAGAGTGAATGAGTACAATTATAGTAGAGAAGGCTAAGTAGAAGTTTCCTGTGAAACTGACTACCCTTCAGCCTACATAGTAAATTTACAAGTTCCTACTGTATAGCACAGGGAGCTACATTCAATATCATGTGATAAATCATAATGGAAAAGAATGTGAAAAATAAGATATATATAGATATATATATATATAAAACTGAATCACTTTGCTGTACAGTAGAAACTAACACAATATTATAAATCAACTATACTTCAATAAAATAAATGCTTAAAAAATAGTATTTTGGGTACATTGGGTTAAATAATATATATTATAAATTTTGTAAAGAGAAAGAAAGCTCCCAAGAAAAATTACATTGGTTCATTCCCTGGAAAATTTGGAACTAACTGGCATTTACATGCTCATTCATACATTAATCCATCCAGTAAAAAAGTATTATTGGCTAGAAAGAGAGAATAGAGTGAACTGATAGATTTAAGTTATGCCAAAATTTAGTGTGAAGTAGAAGGCATCAATGTCCAAAGTAAACTGAAAAGGAGCACTCGTTAAAGAGGACAGAAAACCAGGAGAGTGCTTCTTAACAGTAGCAAGTAAAGGAACTATTGCAGAAAGAGCGTAGGCAATGATGTTGAATGTGCTGAGGATGGTGGAGTCAGATGATAGTTGAAATATTATATATATATCATCCTCAGAAAAGGAGCAATCTGGGTGGAGAAAAATCCTATATTGGTGTATTTTAAAGTGTGAAATGTCAGTTGAGGGTATGTATACAATGATAATGGACAGTATTTAAATTTTGTTAATTTAAATAATATTTGGTTAAGAAAAGATAAAGAGAGATGGAAAGAAACACAGCATTAAACACCAGCTGGGCTTAAAATTGAGAGGGATATGTGAACCCAGTACCACTCCATTCAATTAATGAGGAGAGTATCTGGGAGCTTGTTGTATGACAGTAGGGGAGATGATATCATAAGAGAGTAGGAGTAGGAGATGTGGTGGAGGAGGGGAGCCAAAAACTAGGAGAGATAACATGGATAAAGTGCTTTTATATGAATGTACTATCTTGGACACTTTATTTGGCCTCTTTCTTCTATTCACAATATTTTTATAAAGCACATATTTAAAGTACCTCTATTGTAGAGACGGGAAACTATGACGACTTCCTTCAAATCACAAGAGCCTGAAAGTGTAGGATCTGGGCAGACTGATTGCAGTGTAACCATTCTCACAACAAGGAAACACTGCAAAGGCACCAGCATACTTTCCCATGACCAACTTTGAGGTTCAAATTTGGTTTTTGTTTGTTTATGAGAAATGGGTTGATGGTAATTATCTCAAAGGATTAGAAGTATTACTGTGTATCAAGTTTGACATAAGCCCCATCTCTTTCAAGCTACTACCTGGGATGTAAGGGGAAAAGAAAATAGCTTCATGTGGAGGTTGTAGGCGAAGCAAGGCAGCTGGAATTCTATTTCTTGCTTCCTTTCTTCTGCTTTGTCTCTAAATGTCTCATTGAACTCCTGCTATTAAAAATTGATTGCTCTCAAGTAAAAAATGGGCAAAGGATTTGAGTAAACATTTCTCTAAAAATTATTTATTAATATAATGACAAACACGCGAAAAGATTCTCAACATCATTAATCATTAGGGAAGGAAATTAAAACCACTATGAGATAGAACTTAACCAGTGAGATGGCTATAATAAAAAAAAGAAAAATAATAAGTGTTTGGCAAAGATATGGAGAAGTTGATTAGAACCCTGGTATATTATTGATGGGAATGTAAAATGGTTTAGTCGCTGTGGAAAACAGCTTGACAGCTCCTCAAAATTTAAATATAAATTTACTATGTGACCTAGCAACTATACTCTTTTGTACATACCCTAAAGAATTGAAAACTGGTACTCAAAAGAATACATGTACACTCATGTTCATAGAAGCAGTATTCACAAGGGCTACAAGGTAGAAACAGCACATAGGTCCATCAAAGGATGAATGGATAAATAAATAGTGGTATATACAAATGATGAATATTATTCAGTCATAAAAATGAATGAAGTGTTGACCCATGCTACAACATGGATGAACCTCAAAAACATTATGCTAAGTGAGCGAAGTCAGACACGTTTGACATATCATATGGTTCCATTTAGAGAAAATTTTCTGAATAGGTAAATCCATAGAGACAGAATGCAAATTGGTAGTTGCCAGGGGCTGGGATTAGGGGAAAATTCCGAGTAAGTGCTCAATGGAGTTTCCTTTCTTGGTGAAGAATATGTTTGGAACTAGATAGAAGTGGTCGTTACACAACACTGTGAAGGCACTAAATGTCTCTGCCTTTGATAGCATGCCTTTAACAATGTTAACATAGATAATTTTGCAGCATATGAATTTCACCTCAATAAAAATAAACTGACTGCTTTGGATTTAAGATCTCCCTTTTAAATATTGGGCAGACACAGTATGAAATGTCAGGCAATTACAGAGGTTAGCCCATTGACTCCACCTCTCTTCTTTTTTACCAGATGGAATGTGTTTCGCTATGTTATGGGACAGTCCCCCTGGAAAGAGGGGGCGAACCTGTCATTTTTTAGTGTGAAGCATGTTTATGAAGGAATCATTTAAGAAGCTATTGATCATCTGCATATCATACCAGAACGGGGAAACTTGGAGTAGCATGAACTGAGTGAAGAATATATGAGATTATCGACAAAAATAGACTAGGACTGAATTCAAACTTCTCCATAAATTTAGTGAGCTTCTCCTCCTTGTGTGTAAGTGAGAGTCTTCATTTATATAAGAGCTTTCCTTGGTAATAACTTGTCTTGGCAATCTATCTGCCAGGTTTATTTTCAGGTTCTTCCCCAGGTGTGTGTGTGTGTTTAAATAATTTTTAAAATAGTTTGAAAGCTTCGTTAGCCTGCTTCACATGAAGGCTTGAGGGAAATGTTTAATCAGGATTAGAATGAAATTCAGTAGTTGGAAAACCCTAGTTTGTGAGGATTTGATTATCCCACAATGGAAACCAAAACATGTTTTACACGGTCTCCATTTCCTGACATTAGTTTCCTAATGCTAGTCCTCATTTTTCATCTTAAATATTGAACACGACTTTTTAATTGGAATTTTCTGGCAGATAACTCAATCCAATTGGGAAAGAGCCTTTTCCCATTTGTATAAAAAAGGTAGATTTTTATTACCATACTTATGGGAAAATGTTTTACATTTTGCAGTACATCAATAAAATATAATTTAACTTCTAACCAGATATTTTGTACTGACTCTCATGGTGGGATGGGGAGGGGGGCAGTGGGCATATCAGGACTGCTCTTACTAATAGAGAACTAGGATAGGGTCACTGTTTTTCATCTTTGTGATAAAATCGACCTTGAGGCAAAAATTATTCTGCATGCCACTTCTATTAGTCTTATTTGATGCCAAAGAGATTTCTTCCATGCTCTGCTGGGGAAAGAAAGAGTCAGATGTCAAAAACTAAATCTAATACAGAATTCATAGGAAAAAAATGAATGACATCAAGCTATACTCTTGATGAAAATACCCTTTGGTGGACAATCTTACTTAAAGTTTAATCACTTTAGATTCAATGATATATTTCATTTTAATCAATTCTGATGAATAGTCAAGCATCGTAGTCTCATTCCTAAATCTCAAGGGAAAGATCTGTGTTGTGTTAATTGTGTATTTCTGGAATTTAGAGGAGTATCTAGCCCATTCCCTAGACTCAGTGAATTAATTAATAAAAAAAAAGAACCAAACATTTTCCTCTCATAGTATCCTTATCTGTAGAAGAGTTCCCCTAGTTTTATCTGTCATGGTCACTCTTCCTCACTTTTCTTCATCACCTGATATTTGAAGTGAATTTTAAGGGTATCTGTTCCAATTTGGTTCACTCTGCCCATCCAACTTTATTTTCTCCTACTTTCCAGCTTGAACCCTCTTAATTCTACTCTGTGCTCCATATACAGTCTTAGGTTTGTGCCTTTTCCCATTCTGCTTATTCATGGAGAACATTTGTATAAAACAGGACACTCTGGTCAAAAAAACTTAACATAGAAATTCTATAGTGGAAACAGTTTGCCTGATTGAATTTTCTCTTGGCAAGGACATTTGATTTGAAGTCCTCTCCAGTCCAGTTATCACTATATAATCATAATTAAAAGGATTCCTCTAGCTATTTTTATGTCAGTGCCCATGTGCTAACTTGGGTGTCTATGTATTCTCTGTTAGAAAAATGTTCATCAGTATGTTGTCCAAAAATACACGTGAGTCTATATGTATAAAAGAAGTGGCTTTACCTTCCCTTTGGCTAGATTATTAAAAGCTGAATATGTGCTCTTCTAATATGGTTGGATGACAGGCACTTAATATCATGCACCATTAATATTTTCCCCTTCTCAATCCCAAGATTTACTGTAGATCTTGGAATTATAGTCATTCATTTTACTTTGTTATAGACAGTATATTAAAATTACAGAAATCCAATATATTAAAATTACAGAATCTGCATTTCCTTCCCAACCTAATTAATATATGTATATTAGAATAAATTAGCTGGTCTCAAAGAGGTTTTTTCGTCTCACAATCCCTTTATATTCTTAAAAAATTTTGAGGATATAATAGGGTCTCACTTCCTTTGTCAAATGTGACAATCTCTGATTTTGTTTGTAATATTTAGATCATTTATACCTCTTGTAATTATTGATATACTTAGATTCAAATCTATCATCATGATAGCTATTTCTATTTGTCTCATCTGTTCCGTTTCAGTTTTCCTCTATTTTCTGGCCATCTCCTGTACTGAGAATTTATTATTAACTTCATTTTATCTCCACTATTGGCTTATGAATTTTACTTGCTTTGTAATTATTTTTAGTGGTTTCTCTATGCTTTTATATATATATAAATATATAATTTAACTTCTTCCTTTACCTATGCTACTTTTGCATACATTTTACTTCTAAATACATTAAAAATCCTCAATATATTATTACTAAATTGGCTTTGTAAAGTCTTTAAAGTCATTACACAGAACAATAGAAAAATAAAAATTTGTGTATTAACCCTTATTTTTTATCATACTGGTGCTCTTCATTTCTTTGTGTATAGGCAAATTTCCATCTAGTATCACATTCATTCTGCATGAAGAATGTTCTGCTAAGACTGAATTCTCTCAGCTTTTGTTTGCCTGAAAATTATTATTTCATTTTCATTTCTGAAAGATATTTTTTTCTCAGTTTAGAATGCCGAGTTGATACGTTTTTATTTCCTTCTTTCAGAATAAAAAAAATAGCTCCCTCTATTTTCTTCTGACAGAAAGTTTTCTGCAATTCTTAATTTTGTTCTATATGCAATGTTTCTTCTTTTTTCCCCACCCATGGCTACAGTGAAGATTTTCTCTTTATCTTTGGTTTTTTGCCCCTTGGCTATGACATTTATAGATATGAGTGTGTATATTTGAGTCTGTTTTTATGTTCATCCTGATGCACTCTCTGAGCTTCTTGGACATATATTTTGTTGACTTCTAGTATTTTGGAAAAATTTTGGCCATTATATCTTCAACTATGTCTACTGCCTATATGTGAGGTTAAAAATTAATTCATGAGTTCCAAAATGTTGTTAGTATCTAATGTTACATGAAGCTACAGATATTAATAAAAATACACATGTAATGTACATAAAAGTAGGGGGAGCAATTAAAATTAAAACTCAATAAGGAAATGTAAAAATTCTCCTTTGATGCTGAAAAAATCAATGAGATTTCTCCCTCCTTAATTCTAAATCCATAATTTTGTGATGGATATCAGAACTAAGGCTTATTGTTCTTTCTGTCTAAATTTACATTTTTCAACTTTTGCCTGTGAGGGGGCTCAGGACAGAGGACCCTAAAATATGGCACCTTGGCATACTGAATTTAAGCTGAAAGAGTCTGAGAAAACAGCAGAAGCAGGAGGTCACTCTGAACTTCCTCCCTACCCTTATCCCCTGAAACAGGTCATAAAACACTTATTTGAGAGGTGCCCTCCCTATACTCAGAGGAAAGGAGCTTCCTTATCTCCAAAAACAAAGGGGTGCCAAGAAGAATGCAAACAGGCTTTGGTAAATTTCCCCCAGTTTACTGCACTTACCTCATTGTCTTTTGCTAGTATATTCCTCCACAGCTATCCACTCTTCATCAAACCTAGCAAAAAACACTCAGTTCTAATTGTATCTTTGGGTCTTTTATTCTGAAAGCTCCTGTGTCATGTAAAGCATAAATTTGTATGTTTTTCTCCTGTTAATCTGTCTTTGTCACTTTGATTTTCAGATCCAGCCAGGATTGCTCAGAAGGTCAAGGAAAATTTTTCCTCTCCTGTAACTGTAATAGCCTTATCTGATAATCCAGTCACCTAGTGTAATTTTGTCTTCTAGGTACAGTTGACTCCTTCCTCTTACAGAATTCCAGATTAATGGAAGTCAATTTTGAGTTTCACAAGCCCTAGACAACTTAACCACACACCTTAATTCTTCAGGACTCCTCCACACAACGTCCCACCAAAGAACAATTTATATTGCTAAGAAACATTTGCCTTCATATCGGTCGCAGCTTAACTTCCTTTTCATTTCTTCTGTCTCTTACTGTTATAACCTTCAGTTAAGTTACTTATTTAAATTTAGTAAAAACTTGCAAATCATCCACTTTTTCTCTTTACATTTACCACTTCCTTCAACTTGAGCTACAAACTCACTATACCTGTAAAATGAATCTAATCAGTTGAGTGAAGAGAAAATGTGGCAGAAATTTCATGTGTCCAATTTACTTCTCTCTTTTTTTTTTAACATCTTTATTACTTCTCTTTTTAACTCCTAGCAGTAAACCCCATTTGTGTCTTTTTACTAGCAATGTAATTATTATAACTGGGAGATGATAATACAAATTAAGAGCATCTAATAAAAAATACTCCGTAAAATTTTAACGCACTATATTTATTTCAAAGTACTTTCCTGTCCATTTGTCACTTCTTTCTCACAATAAACCTGGAAGGTAGACAGGGGATGTATTATTACCCTTGAGGAAAGTGAAATATATGGCCCAGAGAGTAACAGGGAATTAGGTGTGTCTCAGACATAACACAATGATCTGCTAAGCAAGCTTAAAGTGTGACATGAAATCACCAAAGAACTACTATCTGGCCTCTTAAGAAAAGAAAAATAAATGGAGTGTGAGAAGGAAAAGTTATATTTGGGGACTAGGAATCAGGAGACTTAGGATTCCATCTCTATGCAGCCATTTAAGATATGATTCAAATAAGTCACTTAAATGTTTAATATCTACATCAGTGATAAGATGATGATGGTCATCACACTGACTGCCTCACAGGATATATGAAAAGTGCTCTGAAAGTCAATACAGCTTTCTCCTCCCGAAGCTCTAATTTATAGTATTTGCTAATTCCTAGTGTAAATAATACCAATACATAGATATTATTGAAATATAATAAAATAATAAGGGACTGAGGAGTTTGAGTATTTGTTACTTTTGTTTAAATGTATTTTTTTAGAGCTGTTTTAGGCTTACAACAAAATTGAAAGGAAAGTACAGAAGTTTCCCATCTTCTCCCTGCCCTCACACATAGGAACAACCTCTACTATTATCAACACCTGCACCAGTGTGGTACAATTGTTTTGAAGGATTAACCTACATTGACACATCATAATCACCCAAAGTCCACAGTATCTTTGGGTTCACTCTTGATGTTGTATATTCTATAGGTCTGGACAAATGTATAATGACATGTATTCATCATTATGATGTCATATAGAGTATTTTCACTGCCCTAAGACTCCTCTGTGCTCTGCTTATTTATCTCTCTCCCCTCTTACCCCTGGAAACCACTGATCTTTTTATTGTCTCCATAGTTTTATTTTTCCAGAACATAATATAGTTGGAATCATACAGTATGTAGCCTTTTCAGATTGGCTTCATTCATTTAGTAATATGCATTTAAGATTCCTCCATGGCTTCTCATGGCTTGATAGCTCATTTCTTTTGAACACCAGATGCACCACAGTTTATTTATTTATTTATCTACTGAAGGACATCTTAATTGCTTCCAAATTTTGGCAATTATGAATAAAGCTGCTATAAACATCCATGTGCAGATTTGAGTGTGACCATAAGTTTTCAACTCCATTGGTTAAATAGCAAAGAGTGTGACTGTTAGATTTTATGGTAAGAGTATGTTTGGTTTTCTAAGAAACCACCAAATTGTCTTCCAATTTGGCTGCACTATTTTGCATTCCCACCAGCAATGAAAGAGTTTTTGTTGTTCCACATCCTCATCAGCATTTGGTGTTGTGTTCTAATGTATTTTTTATTGTAAGTTTATGTAATTTAATTTTAACAGTGGCAGATTTAAAAACAAGCTAGCAAAATTTCTGAACACTTCACAAGTGACTCTCACACACCAGTAGTAGCAATCCCACTTCCACCCCCTTCCAAAGACTAGGACTACTTCTGCTTTTCTGTGGTACTGAGGAAAGAACCATTCTGTCTGGAGTCTGAGATCTCTGCCTTTCTAGAAGCTCCTTTCCCAAGCCCATTTCCCCAACTGTTGCTATCGTCATCACATTTTCATTTTCGATTCACACATTCATTTGTCCTGTGGATAGTGTCCTCTGCCATTGACTGCTTTTGTCTCGGGATTTGGGTCAACACCCCAGAGGATACACAGATTGCCAGGCAGTCCACTCAGTCTCCTCCGATGACCGACACCCCCTTCTCTTGGATTAAATCATGAATAAGCCTGAACTTAAGTCACCTGTTGAAAATCACAAGACTTATTCGTGACAGAGCTGGACCACATTTAACTTGGCTGACTCCTACATCCTTCAGCCTAGGAGCGCAGCCTGCTGCCAAGGTGATGAGAGGCAGAGCCCCGTGGGAGAAGGAGACATCATCCCTTTCTAATCTGCAGCCTTGCTTTCCTCAAGGTGTCTACGTTAACAGCCTTTTGGAGTTATCCCCAGCCTCCTGAGATCATTCAGGGCCAAGAGTGTCCCTTTTTGAGGTGAATAATCCATGGTAATGAATCTTGATTTCCAATAAGACCAAGATGAAGTGTGTTGCCCTAGATGAACCATATGTGTCCCTTAATAGCTTGAGAAAAGGCTCCAGAGCACCTAATAACTAAGCACCAGAAAGAAATAAAAAAGGCACTGCATTGCTAGGATACCTGGCTGAGCACTTGTTTTATATCAAGTCAGTAAGTGTAAAACAAACAATGACAATTGCTACCTCAGAGAAATACAAAATGCTTGCTGGAAAGTGACAGAAAGAAGAAATAGCTGCTCTCCAGAGAAGAGAGACCTTGCTTCTTGCCATATATTAAGTTTGAAGAAATGCTTATTCTTTTTAACTAGTCTCTCAGAGGCTTGGAAAACCAGCATCAGTCATGACAGCATGTAATTACTGTAGTAGATGCAATATTGTACGCAATTGTTCTATTGTTCTCTGCTTGTTCTTTGTGTATAATCAAGAGACAACAAAGGATTTTCCATACCAATGATCCACTAAGTACCCAGGTTCATTTAGGTTGTGTCTACACACAACCAGGGCCACCAATCAATTCAATCAACTCATCAGAAGAATGAGAATCCATTAAAATTACTTTTGAAGCCTAGTAAACAAAACTGTTTATTTGGTTTCCTGGTTTGCTTCATTGAATTTTAATCACCTAACTAAATGAAAATATTTTAAATTGCCGTTATATGCTCAAAATTATGACTGGCAGCATGAAGATTATACATGTAATAAAAGTCTCCTGCCACAGATCAAGGTGTTTTGGGCAGAAAGACTAGTCAATTAACCCAATCTTGACACTGGCCTAGAGACCAGGGCCACATAAGTTAGACAGTAGCCAAGAAAAATCAGAATAAAGACTTCAAAGGAAAATTTCATGGAAGTGGTCAGAGTAAAAATAAAACTGAAAAGCCAAATATGTTGTTGAGTCTAAGAGTTGATTCCCAGAACCTAGAACATGTGATTAAGCTAAAAGGTCAAAAGTTGGTTAATAAAGACATTGAGATGGGGGTGAAATGCAACAGAAATAATGAACAATATAACATCATACTTTCTTTTTCTACACATTAATGGATGCACACATTTTCCTCTCGTAGGATTCTAGTTCTCTGACTTGCACATTGGTGAGCTAGACTTAAAAACCAAAGAGAAATTCTCTTACAGTGGAAAAACAGAAAGAGACTCATGGAAAAGTCATCATTAGAAAAGGATATATACCAAATGCTGGGTAATTCAGTGCAAACATTAAGTTGTTGGGAGAAGGTGAAGATCAGATAGGGTTGATAGGCTCCATGAGAAATAACACCTTGAGCTCGATTTTTTCACAAAGAATTTACATGAGTGAAGAGAGGAATGGAGGACTTTCTAGAAGCATCTGTTTTTAAACCACAGTTTTGTTGTGATAGAGAAAAAATTTTCTCTCTGTAATAGTAATATTTTTTTCTTGCAAAAACCAATGCCAACAAAACCCTAAACACTTCATATTCTTCTCACCACTCTTCCCTTGGGACCTCAATGTAGATTTGAAGTGATGGTAATGAATGTTGAGAAGGAAATTCTACTGCCAACTCCTTCAGGCTTGCTCTTGCCAACTGAATTACTACCTTAGAGAGAGCCACAGTATTTGTTTCTTCATTAATTTGTAGAAAGCAACATTCTACAGGCCTGTCAGCCACGCCTTTTTTTTTCTGGATCGACTTAATAATGTCAGTGTTTAACTACTCTTTTTACTAGCTTCACAAAGTATCAGGCACTTAGAAGATGCACATTTTTACAAGAGAATATGTGACAAGCTATGAGGTCATGATGCAAATGACAGGTTAAAGCATCAAGGTAGCTTCCAACTTCTAAATCCTGATCTCTCTCAGGTGTTTCCCTGAAATACCGTTCTTATATGAAAGGGAGATTCTAATCACAATCCCACCCAGGTAATGTTGAAGTTTTCCCTAGGCTGGTTCTACAGGATCAATAATGGTCTATCTTCCTTGGCTCCTGCAGTAGGAGGAAGCACTGATACTTTCTTCTATTAAAGTTTATTCTTCTCCATAAACTTTGATTGAATGCAATTGCAATAATGCTCTACACTCTTCTTTTTCCTTCTTCATTGTCTCCTCTTTTCTTCTGTGTTCTCCAGTGCCACGCCCTCACAGGGTGGGAAGTTGTAAGTAAGGGGGGAGAGTCAGGTAATCTCTCTATCCCACAGTTTTCACCTTCATTCTCAGTAGTAACATGACTTTCCAGGAGCAAATATTACCACTTCTATTGTGTCCTGCCTGTAATAACGTTTCTACAGAACCCAGTCTTCAAACCATCTTGTGGTTGGTTGAACCCTGTGCTACCTGAGAAAGGCCCACTAGTGAGAGTTTGCAAATGTGAGACATCTCTGTTTATGATCAGTAGGATGAAAATGAAAATAGCAACTCAGCCTCTTACTGCCTTGATTATAGGTTCATGGGGCCCAGGAAGACCCACTAATGAGAGCTTTGCAATAAGCCCGTTCTGATCAGAAATCTATGATATTAAATACATTAGATACTGTGAAAGAATTTTAAGAATTATAGATAGATAGATAGATGATAGATAGATAGATAGATAGATAGATAAAAGAGAGAAAGAGAGAGAGAAAATTAAATACAATATATATATTTATTTATTAAGGTAAAATTCACCCATTTGAGGTGTCTAATTCAATAATTTTTTCTGTATTCACGGAGTTATGCAACGTATCACCAGAATCAATATTAGACCATTTTCATCACTCCAAAAAGAAACCCCATACTCTGTCTCCTCTCAGCCCCTCCATCCACCTTGCCCTAGGCAAACACTAATACAATTTCTATCAATCTAGATTTGATCTGGACATTTCACATAGATGGACTCATATAATATGTGTTTTTTTGTGACTAACTTCTTTCACAAAGCATAATATTTCAAAATTCATGTGTGTTGGATAGTCTTAGTTATTTTCAGTCTCCTTACCCCTCCCACTCCCCATGCATCTTCTTCATGTTGGTTAGACTATAATTCCAAACTACAAATCTGTTTATGTCATTTCTCTCTTTACACACTTTCAGTGGCCAGCTGCCCACTGCCTACAGAGAGAAGTCCAATTTTCTTGACATTGCAGACCATGTTCATATTTTTTTTCCATGTTTATATTTTTAATCATATTAACCATTTTTAAGTATACAGTTCAAGTGGTGTTAAGTGCATTCACAAAGTTGTGCAACAAATGTTCAGAATTTTTTTCATTTTGCAAAACTAAAACTCTATGCCCATAAAAAAATAGCTCTTCATTTCCCCGTCTCTCCAGCCCCTGGCAATCACCATTCCACTTTTTATCTCTATTAATTTGACTCCTCTAGGGACCTCATATAAATGGAATCATACATTAATTGTCTTTTCATGACTGGCTTATTCCAATTTAGCATAATGTCCTCAAGGTCCATCCATGTTGTCAGAGTTTCCTTCCTTTTTAAGGCTTAATATTCCAGTGAATGTATATATCACATTTTGTTTATCCATTTATTTGTCAATAGACACTTAGGCCACTTCTACTTTTTGGTTACTGTGAATAATGCTCCTATGAACATCAATACAAATACCTGTTGGAAACCCTTACCTTAAATTATTTGGGGTATATGCTGAAGGGGATCAGGATATGCCACTTTGACATAAGGATTATTTTGAGATTAAGACAACTGAAAACCAGCAGATGCAGAAGAATTCTCTGTCCTCCCTTTATTTGCTTAAAGTAGTACAAGTTTCCCTTTGTGAATGAGGCATAAATTTCCTTTATGAAGGTGCCCCCCTTTCCAATACCAGCAAAAGGACAGAGACAGAGTGAGCACCAAGATGAGTCTGCTTAAATAAACCTTACTAAAAACCCTCATGTCTTCCATTAGTTTTTCCATATATTTCCAAAAACTGGCCCATGATTTATCCTGCCTCAAAGGCCAAACCCTCTTTCCTTTGTTAAAATGGTGTATAAGACCCCAATTCTAACTACTTCTTTGAGCTTCACTTCTTTTCTGTGAAAGTCCAAGCATGTAAAATATTAATAAAAATTGTATGCCTTTTCTCCTGTTAATCTGTCTTCTTTTAGTTTAACTTGCCAGTCTCTAGACCGTAAAGCTAAGAGGGTAGAGGAAAAGTTTTTCCTCCCCACTAATACTTAGAAGTGGAATTGCTGAATCATACAGTAATTCTATTTTTAATTTTTTCAGGATCAGCCATACTGTTTTCTACAATGGCTGCACCATTTTACATTCCCACCAATAATGCACAAGAGTTCCATTTTCTCCATATCCTCACAAACACTTTTATTTTATTCACTTATTTATTTTTCTGGTAGCCATCCAAATGAGTATGACATAATATCTCATTGTGATTTGCATTCGATTTTATTTATTTTGAACACTTTTTATGTGCTTGTTGGCCATTTGTGTATCTTCTTTGGAGAAATGTCTAGTCAATTCCTTTGTCCATTTTTTTTCAATTTGATTTTTTGTTGGATTGTGAGAGTTCCTTATATATTCTGGCTATCAACTCTTTATCAGATACATGATTTGCAAACATTTTCTCCTATCCTGTGGGTTGCCTTTTCATTCTGTTGACTGTATCCTTTGAGGCAGAAATCAAATTACTTTTAATTTGTCCTAATAATTTGGATAACCAGTTTCATTTCAGGATGACTATTGTCCTGCAATATCCACCAAGGAGTGTGGGTACATCCCCTTAATTTTAGCCATCACTCCAGGCCATACCCCAGGGGAAATGGGCCATTGTCATCACTTCTCCCACATCCTACCCAGCACAGTTTACACTGTGGGAGGAAAATCCTGCTGATTGAATCCTACTTCAAGACTCTTCCTAGGTATCAGTTAAGGACAGCTTGTCAGAGCAAACTAGAGACTAATGCCCTTATTAGTTTATTAGCAGTTACTATGTAGTGACTCTGCTTTGTCAGTTTGGCTTGACTGCAAATTTTCTGTGATTTCTGCTTGGGACTCTGATTATACATTGTTTATGTGTCCTGACTCTACAATAGATTACACCTGACACTGTGCTACTTGTCTCACATCTGTCTGATATACTAATATCTACTCCAGACTTCAAAGCTTCTGCTTAGGAATATTTCCTCACTTATAATCAAGGACCATAATAATAATGCTCTTTTTCTTAGAGTTTTGTTGTTGTTGTTAAGATTAATAGATTTATTGTATGTAAAGCATTCAAGAACTTTCTGTTGAAAAGCATAAAAGTTTACTACTGCTGAAACTTCTAAAATACAATCCATATTATAACCGCTAAAGTTAACTCTTTCTTTGGACTGCTGCATCACTAATTAGCTATCACATGTACTCTTTGTATGATTGTTCATCATCTTCATCGACCTTGGGCTGTCTATCTCTAATACTAGTCTTCTTGTTATGTAAGAAAAGAATAAAAATTAAAAAAATAATACCACCAACCAAGAAATCCTGCTTGATCCACTGTTTGCTGTATTTACAATATATTTGCAGTTGAGTGCTACCTTAATTGATCTAAGAAACAAAGTGTAACTTTAATAATAGATAGGTAAGTGTCTACACCAAATGTAGAACTCTTGTAACAAATGGATTATACAAAGCAGCTTAGTCTACAAGATCTGGGGTAGCCTCTTACATCTGACTTCTTCTGCCCTTAATCTAAGATGTGTGGATCTATGTTGATATCTCTCGTTTGAATTATCCACCCAGAAGAAAGTGAACACATGAAACAGAACAAAACAACACTTAGACTCTAGTACTAGGGGATGAGTGACTTAGTCTCCCTGCCAGTGGGCCAAGAATTATGGGAGCAGTAGGGCTTCCCTGGTGGCGCAGTGGTTGGGGGGTCTGCCTGCCAATGCAGGGGACACGGGTTCGAGCCCTGGTCTGGGAGGATCCCACATGCCGCGGAGCAGCTGGGCCTGTGAGCCACAACTGCTGAGCCTGCGCGTCTGGAGCCTGTGCTCCACAACAAGAGAGGCCGCGACAGTGAGAGGCCCGCACACCGTGATGAAGAGTGGCCCCCGCTCGCCACAGCCGGGGAAGGCCCTCGCACAGAAACGAAGACCCAACACAGCCAAAAATAAATAAATAAATAAATTTAAGAACAGTTTAAAAAAAAAAAAAGAAAAAGAATTATGGGAGCAGTAATAAGCCTGGGTATGTCCGGGTGTCTTAGCTAAGAGAAAACAAGAGATAGAAGGGAATTCTCCACACCTGGAACTTGACCTTACTCTCTGGCCATTTACATGATCTTTTGCATGATAGTCATACAGTGTTTGTCTTTCTCTGTCTGGCTTATTCCATTTAGCATAATTCAGGTTGCTAGGGGGTGGGAGGTGGGGAAAATGGGGAGATGTTGGTCAAAGTGAAACCCAGCAGGACCCTGCAGGGCCCTCGCAGGTACAAAAGCCCTTCTGTGTCCCCTGTCTCTTGTTTGTAGAAGATCTGTAGTCTCCCAGGCCTCCCCTGAGTCACAAAAGAGCAGGTTCAAGCAGTTAATGATTAGAACAATAGAGTCACAGAATCTTTAGTTCCTCCCTGAAGGACATAGATAACAGTATCCGATACATATTCTTGAGTTGTTTTGCAGATACTAAAACAACCACCAGAGGGAAAAAGCTGACTGCATGATGACCAGACTGTAGCCATAACATAAGCTGCTCCATCTTGAGTCTATGGCTTGCATAATTCCGAGAACTGGCCTCAAGGAAGTAGGAATAAACTGACCCTGGAGTTGAAGATGAACTGTGCTTAAAACAATCAAGATGACACTGACCAGAAAACCACATGACCAGTTTCAAGATACTTGTTGGAGCTAACTATGCTGTTCTGCACGTAGTTCCCATCTGCACACCCTTGAAACTTTCCTTTAAAAGCTCTTGTTGCCTGGTCGGCAACTGCAAGATGGTTTGGGGGATGCTTGTCTGCCATATCTCCAAGTTGCTGGCTTCCTGAATAACGCGTCTTTCATTTTCCATCAGCCATTGTCTCTTGAACATTGACTTTTGAGCAAAGAGCAGCCAAACCTGAGTTTGGTTCTGGCTCCCACTCGTAACAAATTGGTACAGACTTTCAGTTATAAGATAGATAAATTATGAGGATCTGATGGACAGCATGGTGACTATAGCTAATATTATGTATTATACACTTGAAATTTTTTAAGAGAGTAGATCTCACCACACACACGTTTACACACACACACGGTAATTATATGAAGCAATGGATGTGTTAGCTGTTGATTGTGGTAATCATTTCACAAAGTATACATATATCAAATCATCACATTGTATACATTAAATACATACCATTTTATTTGTCAGTTATACTTCAATAAAGTAGGGGGGAATAACCGCCATCTTTGGGAAGCTTTCAATACATCCTCTTCCACCTTTATTTCCACCAAAAGACCTAGGCAGTTCTATGCCTCTTTATTCCTATAGAACTTAGAATATGCCTCCATTCCAGCTCATATCATATTATTCCGGATTTATTTTTTCTGTTTACTTGCTCATGTGTTATGCTGGAAAATGGAAGGCATTTTGTCTTTTGAATTTGTATTCCAAATCCTACCACAGTGCTTGTCACGTGAGTATATGTAGAATAGTAATGGGTCAAAAGGATGAATTATTGAATCATTCTTGCATGAATATACACACATTTTGTACTATTTTTCACTTCAGAAAACATTTTAACATACATTATTCCATATATTATGAGAAAATTGGTAAAGTGAGGGAGTACTGAACTTACAGTTTCATACCTTAGGTTTGAATTTTCACTCTCCCTCTATGAAACCTTGAACATGCCTATAAACTTCTCTGTTTCAAGGATATATTTTAAGACTATTCACTTTCAATTTTATGTTAGAAGGAAATAGTACAACTTAAATTAACTCTTCACTTGAGTCATATTTAAAATAAATCCAATATTTTGGAATTCTGTTTCTAACCATGACTATATTGCATGCTTCCAAATACTCAATCTTCAAAAATACTCTAAAGTTGGTATAACTAAGGCTAGAATATTTTTTGAAGTTTGTATAAACTATTTGAAGCACCTACAACAGTAAATAAGGCATGCAAAATTTTTTTGAGTATAATTAAGATCAAATTCAGGTAAAAGTGTTAGTTTGAATTTCCTGTTTTCCATTTGACAAGTGTACTAAAGCACAGGAATGTTGTTTAACTTGCCAAATTTTTTCACAGCTACTTATCTGATCTCCAGTTTATGTCCTTCTTAATCAACTAAAAAATTACATTTATGAACTATAATGCCCCACATAGCACTTTATTTTCCTTTTATGACTTTTCATTGTAACACCATTATTCTGAGAAATGCTTAAGTGGATTTTCTCATACCTGTTCCCACAATGTCTCTTTTTCTTTTGCTTTCCTTCTTTCAGTTTTTATTTTATACATATCACTCCAACCTAAACTTAAGGAACAATAAGTCTGAAAAAATCCTTTCACTTTTCTCTATATCACTCCAATATAAAATTAAATAGAAAGAAGTTTAGAGAAAATATGCCACAACGCCCATACAAGTTCCTCATATATTGATGCTAGTTTTCAACCCTCCCCTCTTCTGGGATCCAGGGTAATTTATTTTGAAAGAAGGACTGTCCTGATGTCTTGGTCTCCATGCTTTGCCTTTTTTTTAAAACTTGAAATACTCTGAGAACTTTTATTAACTGAGCTAAAATGGGTCCCCTTAGAGGCCTGTTTTGTAGCTTTATAAAAGTTTGCAGTTTTCCCTGAAATATCACAAATGTTATGAGTGGAAGCTGTGAAAAGCATATAGTGCTGTTACATCCTGTAAAATTTATGTTCCCCAAACAATTTCCTTGCTGCAAATACATCGCAGCTAGTGCTGTGGTTGCTGAACATTGAAATTAGAAAGCATCTTCCCAAATCGTAACATTCATTGCTGCTTTTCCCTTTGGCAGAGGAACTCACTGCAAAGAACTAAACAGGAGAGTAAGAACTGGGGAAAAAAAATTAAAAACTATCATGCATCTCTTAGTTTCCAGTCTCCGGTAATTAATCCATCCAAATCACACAAGTACCCAGTTGAATCTATCATGAATAATTATGATTTTTCCATGGATTTACGACCGACTAGGTGTTCCTTTGGTGTCTAGAATCAAGTATCAATCATTCATTTTATACTCAGTACCTACTTTCTCTATGGCAGATGGTAAGTGAAACTAAATGGTCATTTTAATATCAGAAAGATGATACGAGGCAATCTTAGATATTGTGTTTTAGTTAACTTAAAATTCACTCATTTCTTAGTGTTTTGTTGTTATTAATGGTGGTGGTGGTAACAAAAGCCTACTTCAACACTTAGACAAACAAATATACCATATTATAAAACCATATGGACACTGAACCACATTCAGGTTCAGAAAGATGTAGCTATTATTAGAAACCGAAACCAAAATAACTACACTTTAGTGTCCCTTTCTTTGGGATTGTGTAGTCCATCATTTCCACTCGTCCCCTGATGGCTCTTCAATGTTCTCTCCCTATAAATCTGTGTTCTTTCTTTTCCAGACACAAGGTAGAAGATGCCCACCAATAGTTGCCTAAATCTCAGCTCAAATGATGAAGACAGAGTCAGTAGGCTCTCTGAATCCCAGTTCCTAATATTTGAGACAAATTGTCTTCCAAAAGTCAAAGGGTCCAATCAGCCTGTCATAGGAGATGAAGGGATTGCATCCTCAACACAACTGCCAGGTCTTATTCCAAAGTTGTATAATAGTAATACAAAATATGTACCTATGAAGATAACCCCATGAACTCATGGAAATGTTATGGATTTAAAGTAAAAATTAATGGGAAAAATTTCCACTGACACATTTTCTAACAGCTGCCACTTCAGGAGCTTCTGACTTTTGTTCAAGTGCTGCTTCTGTAATAGAAATGTTGATTTACTGGCTCCATGAGCTTCGTGATATTTGAGCAGCATGTGTTGAAAGTGATACTCTTCCTAGTAAGCTAGAATCATCTGTTTTCTAGACCATCTCTGTGACAAACCCAGGGAAGCACATACATCAGCCTTGTTACTTTGCCCCATTAAACACTTTAAAGCCTGTTGGTCTTTGGCTTTTAATCTCAAGTAATTATCACTTAGGAGTGCTTGGTACCTCAGGACACCAGTCTTAATTAATCATTTAGAGGGCAATTCCCTTCAGCTAATGAAAAATGAGAAGGGAGCCAACTGAGCAATAGAAATATTTAAGGCAGTGTCTTTATTTTTACCTCTCTGTCACAGCAATGAAATATCAAGTGACAGATTTTTGTTCTTCTTTGAAATATCCAGCATTTGATCCACTCAAATTGAACAGCTAATACAGTCGATAGTGAATGGATGTGTTAATATCACAGTCTAAAAATGAGCAAAGATAGAACAATTCCATTTATATCTGCACTAGTTGTTCTTAATGATATTCTTAAAAATGATAAGTGGTAAGTATGTTTGCTGACATCAAGAGATATTATCATTGGAGATAATATGACCAACAATTGTATTAGGCATCAGAATACTCAGGAAAATAAATATCTCATTTACCTCACATGTCAGGTTAGTCCAGGCTCTGCTGCAATAACAATCAACCCCAACATCTCAAAGCCTTAACACAACCAATTTTTATTTCTTGCTCATGTGACAGTCATTCATGAGGGAACTATACTCAATGGTTCTTCTCCAAAGGGTGATCTGCTGGTCCAGACAGTTTGTACTTTATCATGAAATCATCTGAAACTCATGGCTTCCAGAATCATGATGGAAAGGGAAAAGTATTTCATGGATAATTTCTGAGGCTGGAAGTGGAATTAGCTTACAGTTTACTTCTTCTGCCTATTATTGGCCTGAATTCAGTCATATGTCTCTCCATCTAGGTGCTGGGAATGTAGTCTTCCTACCTACTCAAGAAGAAGGAAAGTTGGGGTAAACTTGTCTCTGCCTCACTAATCAACAAGATATTGGATGATTGAATAAAAAACAAGTAATATTTTTGAAGAAGGGTATTAATTTTTAACATTTAAACATGGGTTCTTAGGTTGGTAGAGTTCAGACTCTAATACTTTCACATTTCCAAACAGTGAAGTAGATTAGAAAGATAGCTGTCAGCTCTGTGAGATCAAGGCATTTATCTGTCTTATTCATCACCGGATGCTTGATAAATATTTCCTAAGTGGATAAAGATATATAATAGATACCAAGTTTCTCTTATTTGGCATTGCACTCTAGTTCTTAGAGTATAGTTGACTATACTCATAAAGAGGCTGTAAAAATATTTATTACATGATTGGGGTCTCTAAGGAGAGCAGAGCAGAACTCTCAAGCAGGTCTGTAGTGGCTTGAGAGAGCATGGAAAGGAGGTGGCTCGGGCTTTTATTGTGGTTAAGGGTCTGTGCTGGTGGAGAGTTTTCATATGTGGTCAGGGCTTGCATACTTTGAATCACCTGCCGGTACTAACAGGGATCACCCAGGCTTTCTTATCATTGCCCAGATGTGGGGCACAAGAGAAAAAGAGAGGCAGTGAGGTTTTAAAGCTGTCAGCAGTCAAACATCAAAAACTGGGGTCAGACTCCTCATTACATTTATATTATATTGTAGATGTGCTTAGGAGAAAAATGTAGTGAGTTAGGGAATCAGGAGTTTTGACAAGGTTGCAATTTAGATAGAGTGGCCAAAGAAGTTCTCATTTGTGCCTCACACATGCCATTTCCTAGTTTCCTGGGAATGTCACATCCCCAAGTTCTCAACATGAAGCCAACAAACATTGGTGAAGTGGTATTTCAGGGACCAACTTAAATGCTGTCGTGGACCAAAAAGCAGTTGGGAATGACTGTTCTTGTTGAGCTCTCTAACTCCAACTTTGGAATTGGTTAACTTTTTCAAGGCACAAGATTTCTCAAGAAATCCAATTTTCGAGAACCCTCTAGAGTTTTCTAAAAGAAACTGTCTTGATGGCCTTCTCTAAGTTAGCTCATGGTTGTCTTTGGCTAGGTACTGAAGTTATCCCCATCTGCAGAATACTCACTTGTTCAAAGGTTAATTCCCATCTCCTTCTGCTTATCTTAAAGAATTACACCTTTAAGCCCATCACTGCTTCTGTGAATATCCAAAAACAAGCATATAAAGCAGAGCTCAGATATCGATCCACAGGAATGGGTTATCTATGTAAATTGAGGACCAAGAATTGTCCTAGATAATCACACGACTCTACTAAATTAATTAGTAATAATATATTAGCAAAATAATAAAAATAACAAACACATAAGGCATACTGTATGTCAACTGTATTTCCTACTGTTGTTATAATAAACTACCACATATTTAGAGGCCTAAAAAATATTAATTTATTATATTATAGTTCTGGTGGTCAGATGTCCAACGTGGGTCAGTAAGACTGTACTCCCTTCTGGAAGGTTTAGGAGAGAATCCATTTCCTTACTCATTCTCATTATTGACAGAGTTTACTTCCTTGTTGTTGTACGCATGAAGTCTCCTATTCCTTGCTGGCTGTCAGCTAAGGGACATTCCCGGTTTCTAGAAACTGCCCCCATTCCTTGGTTCATGACCTTCCATCCAATGTAAAGCCAGCAATGGTGGATTGAATCTCTCTTTCACTTGAATCTCTCCTGACTTTCCTTCCACTGTCATGTCTCTCTCACCAAAACTGGGAAATGGTCTCTGATTTTAAGAACTTGTGTGATTACATTGAGCCCATCTGGAAAATCCATGATAATCTCCTCATCTCAGGTCTATAATCTTAATTGCATCTTCAAAGTCCACTTTGCTATATAAAGTACTCACAAGACTTGGGGGATTAGCATGTGACATTTTTGTGGAGACATCATTCTGTCTACCACACCAACTATTACAAAGTCCAATCCAAATTTTGCAGATACTTTGAAGCCTTCCTCCATGATAATTTATTAGACACTTTGTAATTTATTATTATTGTTGTTGTTTGAAACATTGATAAGTAAATTTTGAAGGAAAAAATGGTAAGAGTAGTTTTAGTAGCTCTAATAGAAGAAAATTGAGATGGACTCTGTGGGGATATATTTGATAACACACCAGATTTCTGGAGGAAAACTGAACAAATAATCATGATTTACAGAATGGGCAATATTTATATGATTCAAAATCAAACACTGTTGCTTTTGTTTTTATTTTTTTTGGTATATGCAGCAGTTGGGCTTAACAGAAGAAATGAGTGAGCTCTTTCAGTTATGGTGTCTTTGACTTTAAATATGTTACTGCATAGATGAGGGCCTACATGGATAGTAATCTTCACTTACACTTACTTATTTTCAAAACCCGGTCACATATATTGTTAAGTTTCTTCTCCCACAACCCACCAAAATGGCGATGTAGGTTAGGCAAGAACAACTGTCTTCTTAAAACATGTGAAAGATGAGCTGATTTTAATTCAAAGTTGGTATATTATTATTTACCAACTTTACATATGAAGAACCTGAAGCAAAGAGATACTAAATCACTTTGCTAAGATGATGCAGGTGGAAAGGGGCATGGCCAGAATTCGAACCTGGTCAGTCCTGTCCCTGAACTAGTAAGCTGTATGCCATTTCCTAGTCCGATTTTTCATCCCAGAGAGCAACAGTTTCTGGCATTACCCTTCCTTTATTTCTTTCACCCCTTTGTAGACACATAATAAGGAAAAATGTATACATCGCTTATCCAATGACCATCTATGTCTCTCCAGGTTGCTGTGGTATAAGTGAGATTCTATTTCATCATATAGGTTACATCTCTTCCCTTTCCTCTAGCAGTTAACATTTTTATTGTAGACTTCTTTCCCAGGACAGAGGTGTAGAGTACCTGTAAGAACGATATACATGTTACTTTGTAACCACTGTGGGTTGACTGACAACAAATCTTTGAGGACCATATGGTGGTAAAATCCTTCAAAGTATGCACAAACTGTAAAAACAGATTTAGGAGTGCATTCCTCCATCAATATGCCAGCCATGACATGAATAACTGCCATTAGCATTAAAAAGAATTTCCAGGTTAAATTTCCCATGAGAAAAGATCCGAACCCTGTCATCTATCTCACAGACATACTAAATTATTTCTTATGGAGCATGTGGAATTGCCCAAATCAAACACCCAAATGAAGGCAGTGGAGTTTTAGTGGTGATGGTCCTTAAGGAGGAGCGGAAGCGGTTCACAACCATTTAACAACTTAATGGTCCAATAGAACCAGAACTTATTCCTTCCCTATAAACTAGAATAGTGTCAATTATTCCCTCAGTTGCATGAAAAGTAGTTGGAGGACATCTGAGTGTAAAATCTGGATCATCCCAGAGATATTTTAAGACTTATCAGATGCCACAAGTGGGAAGCAACTTATTTTGTGGAATATACAGTTTTATTGTTCAGGCCTTTCCCAAATAAAGAATGTTCAACGTGGTATTTGTCCATGTCTCTGCTATTTCTCTTGTAGTCTACTTGACATGAATAAGACCCTGTTAAACTCAGGCAGGCTGCTGACACTTTCAGAGTACAGGCCAGGTTCCCATGAAAATAAGGTGGCTTTCAAAATTCTTTCCATGAATCTGACATCCTCAATGAAAGGACAGTTGTAAAAGATATGAAAGTTTTGTAAAAATAAATCTGTAAAATCGACAGAATACAATTCAAGCATGCTTGGTGAAACAGAGAAAAATCATTATTTCTCTCTAAGATCACTATTCCCAAAGACTATGGCTTCTACTCTCTGATTACATTGTTGTTGTTTTTTTTTGTTACTTTCTTTTTTTTTCTATTCACAGTGATTTTGGTAATTATATCTTCTCCCAATGAGTTAGGCCTGCCCCCTTATCCCTTGTTCAGCCCAGCTCTCTGTATCTGACAAGGTCCTGCATCAGTATAAGAATAATATTCAATGATCCAATGTATTACGAATCGGTTGCCCTTCTCCATCCCCAATTCAGATCTTTAGCATTCATTCATTTCCCTAAATATTTTTATAAAACTAAAATTACTATAAGTCTTTCACTGATTTTATTACTTAGCAACATGTTAAGATTACACTCAAAGAAGATTTGATTTACAGTGGCTTAAAAGATAGGCAGTTTCTGTGGGATTCATGCTGTCAGGGCCAGAACCTCTGCAATTCTCCTTACCCTGACATTATGGTAACATATCACTTCCTCAGTTCTAAGCATCCTTTTCCCATCTAAGGCAGGAAGAAGGGGGAAATGGTACAGCTGTAGTTAAGAAAGCAATGTTTTATCCATTTGAATCTTACAGATGACCTAAACATTTTCTTACACACCTAAATTGGATGTCCCGGCTATGCAGAGCTATAGTAGGTAGATTAGGAAACACAGTTTTCAATGTCAAACTTCTGTAGTTAAAGGCAGCAGGGGAATGAATGGTTGGAAATGGATTTTGGGAAGCCAATCACAGTAGCTGCTTGGAGTATGACTTCGTTTTGTTTATATTAAAATTGTTTCTTCCAATACTAAGGACTCATTCAAGTGTTCAGAGACTTTGGTGAAATAAATTTGATTTTTACTGTCCATACTTTCCTTACAACTTTTGAACAAATCTCATTTTCTTCTGCCAATTTCCTAAATTATTAATCTTGTTAGCTTGAGTTTATATAAAGATACACTGTCTCTTTTGGTACTGACCTCAATTCTAACACTTTCTTGGAGCACATCTACACATGGAGGATAGACTGGATAGAAGATGAGTTTCCAATTTATTTTTCCTTTGGAAATAGCTTTCAAAGTTTGCCTTAAAGCTTTATTCAATCTTTTATGGTATGTGAAATTGTTAACTATCCGGGAAACACCACAGTAGAGAATTTGTGCATATCTGTTTATTATAAATGAGTTAATCACTCCTTAAACCGAGATCTTTTTAGATTTGTCTTATTTTTTAACCCACTAAATAAGGAAATGCTTTATCCTCAAGCTTTCTTTTTTACCTGACTCATCATGAACTGAATTTTTCTCCACCTATCTGATTAATTTTATTGTGGGACAATGAGTTCTATAGTGTGGTCATCAGAATAATGCATCCCTCCCCATTCACACCCCTAAAAAAGAAAAAGTTATCCATGTCCTAATCCCTAGAACCCATAAATATGTTACCTTCTGGCAAAAATGACTTCGCAGATGTGATTAAGATTAAGGACATTGGGATGGGGAAATTATTGTGAATTATCCAGGTGAGACCAACCTAATTATATGAATTCTTAAAAGTAGAGAAATTTTACCAGCCATAGTGAGTCAAGGATATGAGGACTGCAAAAGGATTAAAGAGACTGCAGTGTTGCTGGCTTTGAAGATGGTGGGGAAAGGGGGCCATGAGCCAGGGAATGTCAGTGGCATCTAGAAACTGAAAAGGCAAGGAAATGGCTTCCCTCCTAGAGCCTCCAGAAAGGAACGCAGGCCTCTTGACACCTTGATTTTTATCCTGGTGAGACCTATGCTAGATATCTGACTTATTGTATTATTTTAAAACACTACCATTGTGAAAATGTGTTACAGCATCAATACAAAATTTCTGAATATTTTGGTACCTGAAAGTCGAGTGCTTCTGTAATAAATACCTAAAAATGAAGAAGCGGCTTGGGAATTGGGCATTGGGCAGGCTGGAAGAATTTTGAAAAGCATGACAGAACATGTCTAGATTGCCTTGAACAGACTGTCAACAGAAATATGGATGTTAAAGATTCTGCTAGTGAGGGCTCAGAGGAAGTAAGAAGCATGGCAGAAAAAATACAAGTCATCTCAGAGAATTTCCAAATTATTGTGTCCAGACTGTTAACAGAAATATGAGCCTTTGGGCTTCCCTGGTGACGCAGTGGTTGAGAATCTGCCTGACCATGCAGGGGACACGGGTTCGAGCCCTGGTCTCGGAAAATCCCACATGCCGTGGAGCAGCTGGGCCCGTGAGCCACAATTACTGAGCCTGCGCGTCTGGAGCCTGTGCTCCGCAACAAGAGGGGCCGCGATAGTGAGAGGCCCGCGCACCGCGATGAAGAGTGGCCCCCGCTCGCCGCAACTAGAGAAAGCCCTCGCACAGAAACGAAGACCCAACACAGCCAAAAATAAAAATAAATAAATAAAAATTAAAAAAAAAAAGGAGTATAGCATTGTCTAGAGTCTGTGCATGTACTTTAGAAATATGAGCCTTTAAGTCCCCGCTGTTGAGACCTCAGAAGGAAATGAGGAAAATGTTATTGGAAAGTGAAAGAAAGGAAATTCTTGTTACATAGTGGCAGTATGCCTAGTGCAATTGGGTCCTGAAGTTACATGGAAAGCAGAACTTGTAAATGATGAAATTGGACCTTTATCTGAGGTGATTTTCAAGTAAAGTGTTAGAGATGTGGTCTGGTTTATTTTTTACTGCTTATAGTAAAATGAGAGAGGATAGAGGTAAATGATTTAAGGGAAAAACTGTTAAACCAAAAGGAAGTAGGATTAGATAGTTTTGGGAATTTTCAGCCTATCCAGATGGCAAAACTGCTAAAATTAAGAGCTATCCTGTCAGAAAAGCATACTCTAGAATAAAGACTGAGGATATGGCTGTGCAACTTTTTGCTCACATCTTAGAAAGATGAAAAGATCAGAACATTCAGTCACACAAAGACTCTTTGAAGAGATTAAGGGTACAACCCACAGATCTGACCAATGATAGCAGAGAACATCTCAGAAACATAAGGTATGTGCCCTCAGCCATATAGGTAACAAACAAAACTAGAGAAGGGATTATCTAGGAAAGGTCTATAGATGAGCCTCTTGCTTAATGGAGAGAATCCCCACTAACATACATAAGAAATCCATGTGGTTCTTGAGAATGTTATATAGCAGAACCTCTGCCAGCTTGCACTGAAAGGGGCAGAAAGAATACAGTATCAAAGGCCTCCAGAATTCTCCTGGCCTGAACAGAGGGCAGAGTTGCAAATCCAGGGGACAGAGCTGTAAGCCCAGAGGTTGGAGCCATGAGTCAAAGAGGATTATTTCCAGGACTTGAAAGCAAATGGAGTTCACCTGGCTGGATTTCCAAACCACTTGGTAAGGGTGACTCCTTTTTTCCCTTTTACTCTCCCAATTTTGGAGCCAGAATGCTATAAATATTTTTCTATGCTGGTCTCAACATATTTTGGGATCCAATAACTTGTTTCTTAAGTATTTTTAGGTCCACAGATGGAGGGGAATTGTGCTCCAGAATAAATTATTCTTAGTGTCACAGATACTTAATTTATATAATATTGGGGACTTCTTTTTTTTTTTTTTTTTTAGAAGAATTCTGCTACCATTTACTTTTTTTAAATTATTTATTTAATTATTTATTTATTTATGGCTGTGTTGGGTCTTCGTTTCTGTGCGAGGGCTTTCTCTAGTTGCGGCGAGCGGGGGCCACTCTTCATCGCTGTGCGCGGGCCTCTCACTATCGTGGCCTCTCTTGTTGCAGAGCACAGGCTCCAGACGCGCAGGCTCAGTAATTGTGGCTCACGGGCCCAGTTGCTCTGCGGCATGTGGGCTCTTCCCAGCCCAGGGCTCGAACCCGTGTCCCCTGCATGGACAGGCAGATTCTCAACCACTGCGCCACCAGGGAAGCCCTATTTGGGACTTGTAAGATATAAATGAGATTTTGGATTTATAGTTGATGCTTAATGTGTTGACACTTTGGGGGACCTTGGGATAAGATTACAGTCTTCTGTGGCGGAGACAGATGGAACTTTGGGGGTCAGGAGATAGTCAAAACCTAACAGATGTATAGAACAGCCCAATAGCTGGTGGTCACATTGAATAATTGGTACTGTACTTGTCAATTAATTTCCAAAATGGAAAATTAGTAAGAGTTAAATATACGAATCATCTCATTCTTTAAATTTTCCAAAGTGATTACTTGAATTTCATCTCATATAAAGCACTATTAATGTAATGTGGATCTGCCAAATTTGACCTTAAGTTATCAACTTGATACAGAACATCATCTCCTACCACATGTGTAATAAAATGTAACCTAACTTGTAAAAGTATTTTGACATCATCTTTCACACATACAATTAAGTCTTCTCTTTTCCCATTTGCTATGCATGCGTGCACATGACATACGCTCACATGGCATTCTGTTGATGGAACAGTCAATACAAAATATCATTATGGCATTATTAAGCATGAAATGTCATTAAAGAGAATCAGATGGAGGTACCAAAGGATTAATACCATGTAATATTGCATCTTCATTATTTCAGAAGCTGCAGCTCTATCAGTGAGGCTGCTATAATATATAATTTGCTTCCAACAATGTGTTTTAGCAAGAACTTGCCCCACTGGCAACATCTTCAAAAATGACCCTCCCTCTTGATTTCTGGCAACTCTCTTGACCTGCATCTTGTGCCATTTTGCTGTATCATATTATACTCAGGGATAAACACTTTGGAAACTGGCAGCCACTTACTTATATTGTAAATGGGATTATGTCACAATTGTTTTTAAAGAGGAGATAGATTTTCTGAATTAGAGGCATTGGTCTATTCCATTAAAATGAGTCACTGAAAAAGTGACTCATCCGGAGGACTGGCCATCCATTTTGAAGGGGGGAAAATCAGAAGTGACATTGTATTCCAATAGTCCTTTTTGCTTTGCTTACCCTCCTTGAATTAAAATCGTTGAATTAGCTCAGTTGATCGGTGCCCACTCTGTCAATGCATCTTCTCTGGAATAGAAAAAACAATGGGTATCTCAGGCAGACTTTAATTTCTCCAAAGGGCAGCAGAATCATTCTTTTTGTGTGATTTTCCCACAGACAACCAGCAATTCTCTGTGACTCTCTCTGTTGAAAGGTTAGCCTGCCTTGAATCAGGTCGTTCAGAAAGACCCCGGGCATGTTCAAGCTGACCTATCTCCAGGCAGAGGGAAGTGAATTTGTAAGCCTGCTGTCCCCAGGCTGCCAGAAGAATGATAGCTCTGTGGAGAGGGGCCCTGGAGAGTAAAAGGTGACTGCTTGCTCAGAGACTTAGAAAGAGATTACCCCTCAAGTTGAGGTGCACGGCAATGACCATATCAACAGATTTGAGAATTCCAAATGCATCAGGCTTACCAAGGAATAGGTGGGTGTCTAGGGTCTGGAGTGAGAAATGGCTTCAAGGAATGGGAGAGGCTTCCAGAGGTCATTTCATCCAGTTAGGTCTACATTTCCTTTGTTGTAAACATGCAAGGGCCTGACATTCCACAGGATGGCGATGGCAAGGGGGTAATGAAGGTGTTCCCTCAATAAATCACCAGGGCTTTGTGGTCACCCATACCCCTGGCCATCTGGTTGCCACTCAGAAGCTTTAGCTGATTATTCTGTTTTTCTCAGAAGAAAACATAGCCTTCTAAGTAGGGCCAGAATTTACACAAAACTACAGGACTCATTGGCTAGTGTTTCTACATTTGATTTACATGTGAAAACTTGGCCCTTGGTCACGACTTAGCACGTTTCATTTGTGATCTGCTGGCAGATTTGTTTCTTCTTCGAGTCTGGCCTGGCATGTGGTTGAGAAAACAAAGCTTCTCTACGTCTATTCTTCCTCCTTAATTAAGTTCTGTTCTATCCAGACGTAACGGCACAGCCCTGCTTCTCCACATACCCAGAGTCCTTCCAGAAGGACACTGGGTCTAGTCTCCCTTTGGTACTAAATGTCCCCAGCTTTTGCCAGTAGCTCAAGCTCCCCCACGTGGCTTTCCTCACACTTTTCCCTGATCAAGACTGAGGCCCATTCCCATCCAGTGTCCCACTCTCTCACAATGTTAGTATCCATATACTTGACACCAAGTAACCTATTTTCATTTTTCAAGTTAAAGGGAATGTTTCTAAGGAGGTTCCTGAAGGGGTAACTTAAATAATTGTTCCAAGTTCTTTGAAACTTAATTGCAGCAAAATGACTCACGAACATATAAAAAGTCGCCCAACCTCATCAGTAGTTTAGGAAAATAAAAGGTAAAGCTATAGTGAGACACAAAGTTGTCTTATAAAATTAAGGGAAAATAATAGAGCAACATCTAATATTGGTGAAGGTATTATGAAATGGACACATTGCTAGAGAAAATATTAACTTTTATTAAAAAAACGAATTTGGAAGAGCCCATTTAAGTTGAAAACTTGTATGCCCTTTGACCCACACTTTTGAAAAATTAATCTGTAGAAAATTAAACATGTCTTTAAATATATATGTGAAAAAATTTTCACTGTAGTATGGTTTATATTGGCAAAGCATTGAAGCCAATCTGAATATCTATTTATAGTAAAGAGTAAAAAACATTGCGTTAAATCCTAAAACTGATTTAGATAATCTGATAACTGGAGGGATATCCATAGGTGCTATTAATTGAGAAAAGTAAGTGGCAACAAAATGTGTATTATACCTTCCCTTTATTTTTTTAATATCTTTATTGGAGTATAATTGCTTTACAATGTTGTGTTAGTTTCTGTTGTACAACAAAGTGAATCAGCTATAAGTATACATATATCCCCATATCCCCTCCCTCTTAATCCTCCCTCCCACCCTCCCTATCCCACCTCTCTAGGTGGTCACAAAGCACCAAGCTGATCTCCCTGTGCTATGCAGCAGCTTCCCACTAGCCATCCATTTTACATTTGGTAGTGTATACATGTAAGTGCTACTCTCTCACTTCGTCTCATCTTCCCCTTCCTACCCTGTGTCCTCAAGTCCATTCTCTATATCTGTGTCTTTATTCCTACCCTGCCACTAGGTTCATCAGTACCATTTTTTAGATTCCATATATATGCGTTAGCATATGGTATTTGTTGTTCTCTTTCTGACTTACTTCACTCTCTATGACAATGTGATACACCATATTAACAAATGGAAGGATAAAAACCATATGATAATCTCAATAGATGCAGAAAAAGCTTTTGACAAAATTCAACACACATTTATGATAAAAACTTTTCAGAAAGTGGGCATAGAGGGAACCTACCTCAACATAATAAAGGCCATATATGACAAACCCGCAGCCAACATCGTTCTCAATGGTGAAAAACTGAAACCATTTCCACTAAGATAAGAAACAAGACAAGAATGCCCTCTCTCACCACTATTATTCAACATAGTTTTGGAAGTTAGCCACAGCAATCAGAGAAGAAAAGGAAATAAAAGGAATCCAAATCAGAAAAGAAGTAAAACTGTCACTGTTTGCAGATGACGTGATACTATACATAGAAAATCCTAAAGATGCCACCAGAAAACTACTAGAGCTAATCCATGAATTGGTAAAGTATCAGGATACAAAATTAATGCACAGAAATCTCTTGCATTCCTAGACACTATCAATGAAAAATCAGAAAGCAAAATCAAGGAAACATTCCCATTTACCATTGCAACAAAAAGAATAAAATACCTAGGAATAAACCTACCTAAGGAGGCAAAAGACCTGTATTCAGAAAACTATAAGACACTGATGAAAGAAATCAAAGACGATACAAACAGATGGAAAGATATACCATGTTCTTGGATTGGAAGAATCAACATTGTGAAAATGACTATATTACCCAAAGCAATCTACAGATTCAATGCAATCCCTATCAAATTACCAATGGCATTTTTCACAGAACTAGAACAAAAAATTTTACAATTGGTATGGAAACACAAAAGAGCCGGAATAGCCAAAGCAATCTTGAGATTGAGAATACCTTCCTTTTAAAAACACAACAACAAAAACAAACAACAACAAAAACTTCTATGTGTGAATACATATTATATGTCAGGCTGTAAGCTTTTCTTTCTTTTCTTTTTAGGAGATAAAGAAGTGATAGGTGGGATTAATTGTACTTTTCTGTATGATTTCACTGGTTTTACTGATCATTTCACTGGGTTTGCTGATCATGTACAGCAAAATATTTAAACATATATTTAACATTAAAAAAAGAAAACATTGGAGGGGATTGGTTAAGATAAACAAGATCATCAGTACTTCACATATGTCATCAAGATAGTAGCTGTCTTTCCAAAGTTCTGTCTCATACCTACAGAGATTTGCTATTATACTTCACTTGACTAGAAAAGGTAAACTCAGATGGATTGCACTTTACTGAGCAAATTTATTCAAATTGCTGATACTTATAAACTAGAAAAAAAAAAAGCCCATGAGGAAATAATGTCTTGCATTGAAAAGAACATGAATTTGGGGTGGAAGCTGGTGGTTTGGCTCACTATAAGTGATGAAGGTTAAGAAGAGAATATAAAGAGTACATAAAGAGATGAATATAGATTAACAATGTACTACTCCAGCTTATAATCTAGCATCACTGTGAATCTATTCTTAGACAACAAAGTAATTGTTCTTCTCTTTTACTATTTACTTTTGCATTATTTTGCTACCAAATAATAATACGCATAAGAGCATTAAATGGTTTAACAAAGGCAGCTAATATTTATTGAGTGCCTACTATGTTCCGGTCACTGCTCTAAGTGCCAGTGATATATTAGTGAACAAATTTGACAGATTGTATCCCTGCAAATTCCACATTTGGGCTGTACTCAAAAAGTTCCATATAGCAGATTATATTTTCTAAACCTTACACTTGGTAAGAAGAGTCCATTTCTAGAATTAAAAGAACTTTAGCAAGCATCAAACTCATTATTTTCAATTACAAATGAAAGGCATGGAGCACTGGGTCCCAATTCTTAATGTGCCTAAGAATGTTCTAGGGAATATTATGACAATGCCAATTCCTGCATTCCAGCCTGAGGAATCTTTGGTAGCGCCCAGGAATCCATATTGTACAAAGCTGCATCTCTGCCAACTCCATTGCAGAGTATGTGGGCACCACACTTGCAGAAACAGGAGACTAGAGAATAACCAGAATGTATCACTAGAATGCTTGACTAGAAATTTCCCCTACCCCTGCCTACAGAGTGGCAGACAGAGAAGATATAGTAGAAATTATTCCCAACCCCACACAGTTTACTTGCCCAGAGGTTACTACCGTTCAATACTGTCAGTCTAGTTGTTCATCCCTCTGATTACATTTTTTTGGTCTAGAAGGAGGCATCTGACACAAATTTGATAAAGAAATTCACCTGGGAGCAGAGTGTTTTGTTGGAACCCCAGCTCTTATTTCAGCTCTTTTGCCAACCCAGCTTTTGTTCTGTTTTAGGCTCCAAAAGACATCTGGTGCTATGATACCAAAACCACCATTTCTCTCAGTTATTTCAGTTGACTTTCTGTCTCATGATCAAAGAGTCCTGACTAACCACCAAACAAAAGCCCCAGGCCTTGCTAAAGTTACCAATAATAAATAAGTAGCAGACATGGGAGTGACTCTAAATTCAGTGTTTTTCCCCCTTATTGACCCTTCCCACATATCTCAACTTGATGCCAAATAACCACATGTTCTATGGGTCTTTTAATGGTTCTCCACTAATCCTTCCCCTTTAGTGAATGTGGCTTATAAGTTACAAGGAACCAAAGTAAATTCTGTCTCAGTTCCTATAAGGGTACCCATGTGGTTCCCACTTAAAATCAGCCTAAATTTCTTTAGCAAGGTAGAATATTAAGATTGTTCCCTAATTACACTGGGGGGTTGGTGGTCACCAGTCTGAATAGCTAGAAAAGTGTTAGCGCCCTGGTTTGGCCTCTCAGTTCATCTGATGGTTAAATACTGGGGGAGAAGAGGTCTGCTATTGTTCCTCAGGGAGTACTTTTATGTCAGGGTGAGTGTTTATTCTGCTTGTCACATCAGGTTTAAATGTCTTTGCATGGCTGCCTTTCTCTACAGGAGAAAAGAAGCAGGATAAATGTCTGTCTCACTAAAGAAAAGTAATCTGCATGGTGCCACGTGTTTGCTTTGAGTGTCTTCAAAGCTGACCAGCAAGCTTGTCTCATTTACCATCCCTGGAGAGAAAGTTTACAGGAAGAAACAAAACTAACCTGTTCTTAGGTTCTCCACAAGCAGCTCCCTTGGGGTAGTTTTGCAGAAGGTGTGTTGATGTATGATTTAACTTTTTTTTTTTTTAGGAAAAGAATAGCAATAGAATAAAGATTCAAAATATGAAACTTCAATGGATAGTCCATTATCCCAGGAAAGTTTGCACTCTTTTCTTAGAATGAGAAAAAATAGCTTCAAAAGTGTGATACCTTGGGATATTTTTCGTCACAAAGCTATTAAATAGGAAAAATACCATAGGGTGTTTTTAAAATATCAAACAACTTAGGTTCAGAGAAACACACCTCAGCATCTTAATGTCTGCCAGAGAGAAAATCTGGTTAGGAAACCTGGAATTGATCCGGTTTTGTTTGTATTCAGTGTTTCATTCTTTACTGTGAAATGAAGACGAGAATCATATCCACCTCCTAAATTGTCTGAAGAGAGAATCGAAGATGTACGAAATGTGCACTGTAAATTACAAAAAGCTGAACAAATGCAAGGTTGTCTTTTTATTGGGGTGGAATTTACATGGAGTAAACCCACTCTTTCCAGTGTGCAGTTCTTTGAGTGTTGACACCATTATACTTTAATGTAACTGTAACGAAAATCAAGATCTAGAACAATTCCGTCATCCCCATAGATTTGTATTGAGTCTATCTTCTGTCACTTAGCCTGACACAGCTGAGATCGTCCATGCTGTCACATCAGTAGTCTACTCCCTTTACTGCTGGGGAGCATTCCCTGTATGGAGTTATGACAGTTTGTTTACACATTTACCAGTTGAAGAACATTTGGATCTTTCTCCTTTTGGTGATTATGAATAAATCTACTATAAACCTAGATATAAAATGTATTGTGTGAATATAATTTTTAATTTCTCTTGGGTAAATACTTGAGAGTGGAATTACTAGGTCATAGGGCAAGTGTATATTTTACTTAATACAAACTCTTTTCCAAAGTGGCTGCATAATACTTCATTCCAATCATCAATGCATGGGAGTTCTAGGTGCTTTGCATGCTCTCCAGCCCTTGTTACTGTTAGATTTGTTTGTTTGTTTTGTTTCATTTTGTTTTTTTGGCCATTATAATAGGTGTGTAGTGATGGCTTGTTGTAATTTTAATTTCAATTTCCTTAATGAATAATGATGTTAAGCATATGTTCATGGCCTATTTGCCAACTAGCTATCTTTTTTGCTGAAATGTCTTTTCAAGTCTTTTGTCCGTATATCTTTTTATATAATTTATTTTAATGTTTGCACTATTCCCATAGTAGTATGTTATTCTCCTATTACAGATGACAGAACTGAATCTCAGGATGACTTAAAAATGTGTTCAAAGATGCACAGATATTAGGTGTCAGAGCTGGAGGGAAAGGATTACAAAAATTTTGATTACAAAACTCCTAACAGCCACTGCTGCTGTAATAGTTCCACAGAAGCCAATGTGCTCTTCTAAGATTTAAAAGTCTATTAATTTTTAGCTGGCTTTAGTGAACTATGTGTGTGGAGAATTATCAGTGGAAAGTTTTGAATATGAGGTCAATTTGTTTCTGTTTTTCAATTACCCTTCAGAACTAAATCCGTTTTTTTGCACTGTCATGTTTACTGAGAAGGTGCAAAACAAGTTCACTGTTTTAATTTAGGAAACAAATTTCCTGGAGAAATGCATGTGATTCATGGTGAAACATGAGGTAAATATAATCTTGGGTGACCTACCTCTTTGGCTTATTCGTATCTCTTCACTCTTCAGTTAGTCTGGTGAATCAAAGTTACTATGTTTCCTGATTATTATTCCATAAGGTTAAATAAAGCTTTTTTTATGACACATATTTATAGTTAGTACAGACATTCCATCTATAAGGAGGAGGGCCTGAACTTCAATCTTCCTGTCCAGAAAATAACAACTATAAGAACTATCACACTGAGTGCTGTTAATTAAAGGTGAAGCACACTGCATGCTTACTACAGAGAGTTAATAAATGGTAGTCACCTCATAATAATATTACCTATTATGTGCCAGAGATTTCATTAAATGAACTAAATAATTCGAGCAACACCACGAAATAAATATTATCTCAGTTTTACATGTGAAGAAACTGACATTTTGAGATGTTAAATGACTATAAAAAAATCACCCAAACAGTAAATGAGGAAGATGGAATTCAAACCATTTGAATTCAAACCATGGAATTCAAACCATTCCAGGAAGATGGAATTCAGGTCTACTGATCCCCAAATCGTACTCTTGACCCCTCTACTCAACTTACTGTTTTAATACGAAATATTTAGGATACTCTTGTTAAAAACCTGATGCTGAACATTCCATTCATTAATAGCACTAAAATGTCCTTTATATGTGTCCATAAACTACTACTTAAATCTATAGTCCTTGGAATCAGAAATAAAACAAATAACTGCTAATAGCTATAATTATAAATAGAAAATTAAAAATAGAACATTTCTGTGTCAGTCAGGATTAGATCAGGGAAATTGAACCATTATGACTACTATAGAATAAGCACCTATGATAGGAACTAGACATAACACAATTGAGAGAGGAGTTTGGGAACTAAGGCCGCAAAGAGATCTGGAGGATCAGAGGAAAGTCCTTAACCAGCCCTCCTAAACACTGGTGCAGGTGGAAAAGTCAGAGCTTGCAGGGAAGTCTGGTAAGCCAGGGGTGCCCACCTGCCAGGTTGTGGGCATGGAGGAGAGCTTATGGAGAGGCCCGTAGAAGACTGTTGGCTCTTCCTCCAGTGGTGCTCTTGGGATTATTGTTGGTCAACAGAGCCAGAAGCCAGGAAGAAGAGCTGCCCATGAAGTGGGGTGAGCCAGGACAAGCTGGAACTCCCCAGCACCTTTGCAATCTCTCACTGAACTTAACCTTCAGAGAGTAATGTCTGCCACTTCACTTCTACTTTCCAAATTTCATGCAAATATATCTTTTGGCTGTCTCGAACCCAGAAGTGGAGAGTGGACAAATGAGACCCATCTTAGTCACATCATCACTTTAAAAATGCATCAATTGTTCATATTTATTTTGCTCTGAAATTATGTAAAAGTCATTGGTCTCCAAACTCTCATGATGACCAGACCATCCTGAGGCAAACTTATAAAGAAAGTGAAGTTTGTTTTGAGATGTTTCTCCTGTCTTTAAAGGCTACTCCCATGGGTACTGCACACAAGCTGCTGGTGGAGCCATTTACTGGCCCTGCTGTCGTCAGTGCCTGCCCCCAGGATCACCATTACTTATTGAATGCACATCATGCTGGATATCAAAAAGGAGACAACCAAGTAGGGAAAGGAAAGGAAAATTTTTTAGAGTTAATAATAGCATGGAGAATGAAGACTGGTTAAAAAAAAGAGTGAGGCTCAGTTCAGAGACCAAATACAGAGCAAGATATGTCCTTCCTACTTCAAGGTCAACTGAGACACAAAAACTATACGTAAAGGGGACTGTGTGAATAAGTTGGGTAGGAAGAAGGGTAATGAGACATATGTAGGCTTTAGAAATACAGAGCAGAAAATGTCAGACATCTACAGTTCTCTCTGGGAATTTCATATGACATACCGAGGAGGAGAAAAAATGTGGTTGACATAAATAAACAAGTACTAGTTCATGGACCATTGACTGGGTAAGGGCAGCCTTCTTGTTCATGCTCTAATGTGCTGAGCAGCAGATCGAGGCAGAAACGAGTTGGAAAGGCATATTGGCAACTCTGGGAGGCTGTTCTGAGTGTCTATCTTTCTTGTGGTTTTGCACATAACCTTAATAGCTGTGTCTATTAAATCTGTACTGTGTATATCGTTTTTTTCTTACATTAATCCTAATCTTCCTCCAAAATATGGGGGGATTATTCCCCATTTTACAGAAGGGGAAATTCAGCCTCAAGATTCTTGCAAAATGTCACATAACTAGTAAGAAGTAGAGCTTAGAAAACCGGGTTTTCTTTACCTGCAGAATTCATGTTCTTTCCATTATACCATTCTCCTTCTAAATGGAATGTGCTGGACACCTCCAACCTTGGGCATAAAGATCATAAATGCTGTTTCCAGAATCTTCATATTATGCACAGCTGGTCACTCACTGACTCTGGTCAAGGAAAGTTCAAAGAAGGAGTGGAGTTTGCTGGAGGCTTCAGCAGAAAACCAGAGAAGGAGCATGGAAGAGCCAAGTTCAGAACACTGTATTCTTTTACTCATGCTACAGACATATGTCAAATTTGAAACCTGAGACAGCTGCAATAGCCATAGGAGGCAAGATAAACTGAAAAAAGCAGAAAGGATTTTATTCCATTTAGAGGCAATAAAACCTTGCCTTCTGATAGAAAATGTCCTCTCTGAAGAAGAGTGTCAAAGTACTGCTAAGTCAGATTACTTAAATCTTCAGAGTACTATGCTATGTCCTGGAGCAAAAACCTTTGTTTATGTCTATATTTCTTAAAGGTAATTTCACCCTTTTTTTTTTCCTAAAGATGATTTCAAATAAACGTGATTTTATGCCTGTGAAGTTGACTGCATCTGTAATGAAGCCACTGTTGATATGACATATACGGTGTATGTGTGTGATAATGTGTATGTGTGTGATAATGTGCTATTCAAGAGGGACACAAGAAAAAAATATAGCATACACATAAACTCAAGAATAATTAGTTAAAAGATATCATGGGGAGACTTCGGGTCTGTTACAAGGTGATGTAGACTCATTTCTCCTGTTCCTTCTCACTAAATACAGCTATAAACCCAAGAAAAAAACCACGAGGAGGCAACCAAGAACGCTTAAAGATGGAAAGTGAAAAGCAGACTGGATAGTGACCCAGGATTGGGGTAACAACATAGGCAACAGAATGACTTACAACTGCCACCGAACAGAAAAAGTAACCATGGCCCACAGTTTTCTGACTACGAACCTAGCAATAGAAGGTGGCCCAGGGAGGATTATTCCTCCTCTTGATCCAAAGGAATCCTGCTGACGGCCCCAATGAGGAGGGTCAATTGCAAACCGAGGGAAGCTCTCTCCTTTCCTGTAGGCCCTGAGACTCTGAGTGGCCTGGCAGCACGGGTGAAAGGAATCTTGCTCTAACAAGCGTCTGTCCAGGAAGTACTTTCTGTCCCTACCAGCCCTACATAGAGACTCCACATACCTGGGCAGCACAGCAGGTAAGACCTTGTCACAAGGCCTGGCACTTTGTCCCTGCAGGATGGATACTTCCTTCCCCCCATCTAGAAGCACCCACCGACCTAGCCTGGATAAGCTGCTTCTACCTTTTCAGGTGACTGTCTGCTAAAATAAAAGGTTTAAACAGGACTCACCATTTTCCAACATAAGAGCGAAAATTCCCAGGACACTTTAAAAAAAATCACTCTCCATACCCGAAAGCAGTGAAAATCGCAACTTGAATAAGAAAAGTCAATGAACTAATGCCAACACTGAGATGAATCAGATTTTGGAATTATATGACAAGGATTGTTATTAGATTTTTTTTAACTTGGTAGCAAGATTCAAATTCTAGGTAGCTGTTCCACATCTGGGAATGTATAACCTAGAAATTATCATCGATACATAAGAATTTTGTATAGGAATTTGTTCAGTACAGTGTTACTCGAAAGTGTGAAAAACTAAAATTTCCTATCTTTAATAAAAAGGAGAAAAGATAAAATAAATTTTGAAATATAAGTAAATTATGAAGTATAAGTAAAATATAGAATATTTATAAGGTATGTTTTTAAAGTATATTTTCTTTCATGAAAATTGTACCCAATGTAATGTTAAACAGAAAAAGCAGGATTTAAACAAAAAAACACTACATTTAGTATGGCCCTAATTAAATTCAGTTGGATATAAGTACACAAAATTTCTGAAAGGAAAGGAACAACATTTTCATGACACATTTCTGGGCAGTAGAGTTTTGGATTATATGAGTGGTTTTCTTTATAATTTACCATATTTTTCAAATGTTATATAATAATCAAGGGCTACTTGAGATTTTATATTTAAAAATTATGGTTTCAATATGGAAACTAAACCTGCTGACATTTTGATCTTGGACTTCTAGCCTCCAAAACTTAAGAAAATTTCTGTAGTTTAAGCAAAGGATCTGGGGTATTTTGTTACGGAAGCCCTCACAAACCAATGTAGCATACAATCTTTAAGTGATGTTAATTTAAAATTTTTAAAAATTATATAAAGAACACTATTAAGTTGTGAGAATGCAAATCAAAAGCTAAAAAAAGTCAAATAATTATGGTTAATATTGTTACTATATAATTTTATATTTAGTATAGTATAATCTGGTATCATTTTTTAAGCAATTTGGGATTATGTATCAAGAATTTTAAAATACTAATAACCTTACATTTCTTGAAATAAAACTTTTGAAAGTATTTCAAAGCCCAGAAAAAGATTTGGCTCTTTTTGGATTTGTAAAAATTGGAAACATTCATAAACTAAGCTGGTTAAGTAAATAATGGTTAAAGATGTTTAAAGAAATAGTATGCAGCAATTAAAAATATTTTGACAAGGCAAATGATATTGGAAAATTCTCAAGGTAAAATTATAAATGAAAAGAGTAGAATAAAAATTACAATGGTGCACTGTCTCAATTACTCTTATTGGTTAAGTAATTAATCAATAACCCTGTCATTGTTTTAAGTGTTTGTAATTGCATACATATCTTACTCATTTTGCTCTGCTAAGTAAATACAGCTACTGCATCAGAAAAATTAGTTTGCTTCACTCCCAGAAATAAATATGAGGGAAAAGGCAGATATTTGATAACCATATTCCATACTGTGATATTTTCTCACAGCAATTAAACTCATAATTAGCTTCTATTTCCTCTTGTCTTTATATCTCAGTCAATTGAAATTTGGAAATTTGAGATTGCAATTTCCTTCCTTCTAACTCTTAGAGCTTATTTGCTTCCGAAACAGTCTGTGATTATCAAAAGGGAAAATAATAGACTTTTCAATTTTTGAGACTGCACAGTAGATGCAGCCTACTAGGCCATGAATATGCGCTAACTTTAATAGGAAATTTGCTATTGAGAAAGCATGTTCTAGAGGGAAAGGCAAGGGTATGGCTGAACAACCGTCTGCTAGGAAGATTAGGCTGTGATTCATGACTCCCATCAACCATCTCAACAGAAGCCCAGAGTAGAGAAGGGGTTATCCAGCAAAGAACTATGGAGCATTGTTTGTTTAATGATGTGGATGCCCTTGTCATGCATAGAAGACAGGCATGGATGTTGAGAATATTATACCAGCAGAAACACTTCCAGCTAGGAATGAAAGAGACAAAAAGACTAAAATGTAAGAAGGCTGTCAGACCTCTGGGATTCTACAGGCAGGAAATAGGCTAATGGAGCTACTAGGCCATGAATATGTGCTAACTTTAAGAAAAAGGAAGAATGACTCTGAGAAAATATTGGCAGAAGCAGAGGGCAGAGGGGGCAGGTCTATTGCCGCTATGGACCCGGAGAACAAAACACGAGCCACAGAAAATTATTCTCAGAGATTTTCCTACTGGGACTTTTCCTGCCAAGTTTTGTGCTTACTAGGGACCTCTGGCCTCTTTATTCGTTCTAATTCCTCCTGATAGGAATGTCTATCCTATGCCTGTCTCGCCATTGTATTTTGGAAGTTGATGGCATGTTTTCTAGTTTCACAGGTCCATAGATGGAGAGAAATCTTGACCCAGGATGGCACATTTCCAGAATCTCACCCATACCTGATACAGATGATTTAGATGGTAAGCTTAGGAACCTTATGAGTTAATGATATTTAGATGAGATTTTTGATTTAGAATTGACGCTGGATTGGGTTAAAAGTTTGGGGATGTTAGGGTGAATGTATTTTGCACATGGGAAGTATGTGAATTTTAGTTGGCCAGAGGGCAGAAGGTAGTGGGTTGATATTATCCCCCCAAAATCCAAAGTGCCTGGATTCTCAGATCATGAGCTTATTTGATTCAGACTTCTAGCCTCCAAACTGTGAGACATTAAATTTCTGTCATTTAAACCACCCAGTCTGTGGTCCTTTGTTACAGCAGCCCTAGCAAATAAATACTGGAAGTTTACTGGTTCAAACAACAAGAAGTCTGGGTTTCAGCTACGGTTTTATCAGATCTCTGTCTTAATTCTCTCAGGTGTTCTCTCCTTTATGGGTCAACTTTTTGTTCTGGCCAGCTTATCTCACGGTAGCGAAATGGTTTCAGGAGTTCTAGGCACCCCATCAGACTCCATCCTGCACACAGAAAGGGAGAGCATCTTTGTCCCAGCATTCTAAACAAAAGACGTGACTTTTATTTGGACTGGCTTAGGTCACTCCTACCTAACTGTGGTGACTTAATAATTAGAAGTATTGAGTGGACTAACTAAATCAGGAAGCACTTGTAGATTGAAAGTTAAGATCAAATTCCCTTAAAGCAAATGAGCTGCGTGGGGAACGGGCATATCCTTGAAAAAACTAAGATACCATGGTAAAGCTCTCGCTTTGAGACAATGGAAGCCAAGTGAACAGAGAGAAAATATTTACATCTTTTGACTAGAGATACATATTTTAACACTGCCTTTGCAAGTTTTTGTATCAGCTTTTATTTATTTTTCTTTCTTTATTTTTTTATTGGGGTATAGCTGTTTTACAATGTTGTGTTAGTTTCTATTGTACAGCGAAGTGGAGTTCCCTGTGCTATACAGCAGGTTCTCATTAGTTATCTATTTTATACATAGTAGTGTATATATATCAGCTTTTAACTTATCACTTTTATCCTTTGTAATTTCTGATTTATGTTTTCTTCAAAAAGAAAACACATGTTTCTTGAAGCTGTTAATTTTGTGTACGCTATTTGTAATTTATTTTTGATACTATTGAGAATGAAATGGATTGTTATGATTTGTGGCATAATACTTACTAATGGCTTATGATTAATAAAGAGAAAAAACCTGATATGTAAAAATATATATGTACACAAGAAGAAGTGAATGAAAGTTAGTCTTGGTAAATTTTTTACTTTTTAAAAATATATATTTCTTTCTTAATATGAGTATTATTCAGTTTTTTGTAATGACAAAAAATGGAATTTAGTTGAAACAGCATTTCAAGCTCATGTATATATTACTCATCTCATTGCTATTTCTTTAAACACAATAACATTTACATTTTTCATATGGTTACCTATATTTACAAGATGACACCCTATATTTTCCAAGAGATACCCTATTTTCTTATGTGGCTGCCAAAACTCACCTGTATTACCCTTAAAGGAGGAAAAAATAATAGTGGGTATTTAAAGACCTTGGTTACTAAATTTACTTATACAAATGAAAACATTTCAAAGGTCAATCTAATAGAATGCTATTCTGCATTTTTTTTTATTCCATTGACTTAAGTTAATTTTGATGACTAACAATAGCTTCTGATTAGGAAGGCTGCCACCCACTCTAAAGCACTCAGCACTCCCACTTTAACAAAATGTAATACTGCAAAAAGAAACATTTGGTAAGCAGGTTAGAAAAAAAAAATGTCAGGACATGATCTATAGTGAAATGTAATGAGAAAATATTGTATTACTGTGATGTGATCAAAAATTGAAATGAAAACCACAACGGTATTTATCTAGAATGATTACATTTTAAAGAGCGTCTGGTGCAGCTTGCAGATTGATAAGGTATGCAATTAACCAATATCCAATTTACTAGAGTAACAAGTCAGGCAATCAGATGAGACTGGGTCAAAAATATGCAATAGTTTCCTATTTATGGGTTTCAAATACATTTCAGAGATTAAACCAGAGATTAATTACTTGAAATTTAAAAAAAAAAAAACAACAAACAGTTTACATTCCTTTATGTATTATTTCTGTGTATGATTTATTTTTAATTTAGTCTGTATTTCTTTGACTTAATTCCCAGTTTCAAGCAGCAAAAATTTTCTGTGGGATTTTGAATTTATTTCTTCCAGATATTCTGATTTAATTGACAGAAAGAAATATGTCAGAAGACTCAAACTTGAAGTATGCCTGTGTAAGAACTACTACAACATTTGCATGTCATATTTAGTTGTGCACTGCTTCAGAATAGACAGCTGTTAAAGCAAAACAAAACAGTGACTGCCATAACTCAACAACGATCAACATGTATGAAATAAGTTAATATTTTTGCAATAATTTTTATTTTTTTGTGTGTACATTGGGTGTTTCAAGTATCACTTCTTTAATAGTGCTATGTCTTATGGTAAAAAATACTGAGTTCCTATCGGGTGCCATTTATTATCCTGAATACTGAGAACGCAAAAATGAGTAAGTCTTCATTATTGTTCTCGAGACAAATCCAGAGCAGTGGGAAAGACAGGTGGGAAATATAAAATTTCAGAAGGATATCTTTATATCTTAATGATAAAAGGAACCTGGGGCAGCAAACAGCGGGTAGGTATCTATTCTTGAAGGACATGAGCTGTGAGATGTGTTGGGGGCGGGGGGTGGGGGAGGGAAGGAAGTCGGAGTTAACAAGATCAAGAAAGAGGAAGGGGACAGGGGAGTTGATGGGGTCCCACAGGGAGGAAACAGAATGAAGGAAGTCATATATGGAATTAACACTATACTATTAATTTTCAAAAGGTAATTTTATTGAGGGCTTTCCTTGAGGCAAATGTTAAGTTCTTTAGATACATCATTTTAAAACAATCCTGAGAAGCAGAAACAATTTCCCTCTGTATTATGTGTGAGAAATAAAAGCAGCTCAGTATTTGGTAAAAGGTTAAGTGTGAGGCATACAGTGCTACGAACGTGAAGCTAGAGATAGACAGGGAACAGGATCTCATCTTTTGAGTTAAGAAATTTAACTTTTTCTCCATGGATGATAAAATATTTGTGCAGAGTTTTCAGCAGAGAATTGGGGTATTTACTGAACATTTGAGGTAGGTTAGTCTGGCCACTTCGTGGAGGGCGGTTTCAGGGGGCACAAGTGAAGGTAGAGACACATGCTTGAAAATTAAACTATAAAACAAGGGAGTCTCAGAATAAGCACCTGGAACAGAGTGGGAACAGGGCATGGAGGAGTGATCTTTACTTCTATTGATGGTTTGAGGATGACCTGCTTCTTCCATAACGCCAACATTTTCACTTAGGTGAAATTCATCATAGAGAATTCCCTTAAAGAGAAAACTGAAACATTAAAAAAAAAAAAAAAAAACTGGCTGTTTTGTGTGGAGGCAAATAGTAACCATTTCTAAAAGTGACATTTCCCTCTTCAACTTCCTGAAAAATCAAATAATGAAATCTAAATGGCCTACAAGGCTTCCTGCACTAGTGACATGAAGAAAATGTTAGACATTTAGATTTTTAACATCTATAGCCACGATTCCTGGGTGTTTAAAAGTATTGTCTTTACTGTTAAATCTGGGTGTCTCAGTTCAAGAAAGAACTAAGAGAATAATAGGGAACCCTAAAATCTCCACAGCAAAATAAATTTTTCCTAATTGTGCTATTTCAATAAATGGGTCCCTTTCATTGAAGCTATTGAGATGTCTGTCATCAATGCATGTGTGACAGTAAGACAGACAGGAGGGCACAAATTTGGGCAACAGATAGCTGGAAAACTCAAGCATGTACAACAGGCTAAGCAAACAAAAAGACAAAATTACCAAGTGGTATCAGAAGCTCTTGATGTGGGATCAGTAAAATGTGGGTATGACTTCCACCTCTGGCAAGTCTCAGTAAATCACTTCCTTGCTGGTCCTAACCCAATTTCTTCATTGACATACAAGCCTACCTAAGAGATATTGTGGGTTTGGTTCCAGACCATTGCAATAAAGTGAATATTGCAATAAAGCAAATCACAATTTTTTTTGGTTTGCCAGAGCATATAAAAGTTATGTTTACACTATACTATAATCTATTGCATGCAATAGCATTATGTCTAAAAAACAATGTACATACTTCAATGTCTGTTTTTGTGCCAGTACCATACCGTTTTGATTACTGTAGCTTTGTAATGTAGTCTGAAGTCAGGGACCCTGATTCCTCTAGCTCCATTCTGCTTTCTTAAGATTATTTTCGTTATTAAGCATCTTTTGTGTTTCCATACAAAATTTTTAAAATTTTTTGTTCTAGTTCTGTGAAAAATACCATTGGTAATTTGATAGGAATTGCACTGAATCTGCAGATTGCCTTGAGTAGTATGGTCATTTTGACAATACTGATTTTTCCAATCCAAGAACACAGTATATCTTTCCATCTATTCATGTCATCTTCAGTTTCTTTCATGTGATGGTAAGTGGGATTGTTTCCTTAATTTCTCTTTCTGATATTTTGTTGTTAGTGACTTGATAATTTCTAAAGTTTTTGTATGGTTTTGACTAAAATAGGAGAGCTTCAGTTTTCAGTGGATAACTGGGCACAAACATTGAAAGACAGAAGTCAGGAGACAACATAAAGATGTAAAGACTGTTTAAAATCCAGACAGCAGTATTACTTGCCAGTGCTCTATAAATGAAAAAACAAAGCTTGGATGACAGATCATCTGTTTACAACATGGTTTACTGAATATTTTAAGCCCATTGTTGAAACCTACTATTCAGAAAGAAAAAAAAAAGATTTCTTTCAAAATATTACTGCTTATTGACAATGTAATATACCTGGTCATCCAAGAACCCTGTTGGAGATGTACAATTAGATTAATGTTGTTTCCATGTCTGCTAGGACAACATCCATTCAGTAGCCCATAGATCAAGGAGTAATTCTGACTTTCAAATCTCATTATTTAAGAAGTACATTTCCTAAGGCGATAGTTTCCAAAGATAGTGATTCCTGTGATGGATCTGGGCAAAGCCAATTGAAAACCTTCTGGTAAGGATTCACCAATCTAGATGCCACTAAAAATGTTTTTGATTCATGGAAAGAGGTCAAAATATCAATATTAACAGGAATTTGGAAGAAGTTGATTCAAACTCTGGTGAATGACTTTGAAGGCTTCAAAACTTCAGTGGAGTAACAAGTGGTGGAGATAGCAAGAAACTAGAATTAGAAGTGGAAGGGGAAGGGGAAGCTGGGACAAAGTGAGAGAGTGACATGGACTTATATGTACTACCAAATGTAAAATAGATAACTAGTGGGAAGCAGCCGCATAGCACAGGGAGATCAGCTTGGTGCTTTGTGTCCACCTAGATGGGTGGGATAGGGAGGGTGGGAGGGAGACTCAAAGGGAGGAGATATGGGGATATATGTATACGTATAGCTGATTCACTTTGTTATACAGCAGAAACTAACACAACATTGTAAAGCAATTATACTCCAATAAAGATGTTAAAAAAAAAAAAAAAAGAAGTGGAGCCTGAAGATGTGACTGAATTGCTGCAACCCCATAATAAAACTTTAATGTATGTGGATTTGCTTCTTATGGATGAGCAAAGAAAGTGATTTCTTGAGATGGAATCTACTCCTGGTGAAAATACTATGAAAATTGTAACATGACAATTGTAACATGTAACAGAATACTATGAAAATACTATGAAAATGACAACAAAAATTTAGAATATTATACAAACTTAGTTGACAAAGTAGCAGCCAGGTTTGACAGGACGGACTTCAATTTTGAAAGAAGTTCTACTGTGAGAAAAATGCCATCAAACAGCATTACCTGCTACAGAGAAATCGTTTGTGAAAGGAAGAGGCAATTAATGGGGCAAACTTCATTCTTGTCTTAAGAAATTCCCACAGCTTCCCCAGCCTTCAGCAACCACCATTCTTTTCAGCCAGCAGTCATCTACATGAAGGCAAGACCCTCCACGAGCAAAAAGATTATGACCTACTGAAGGCTCAGATGATGGTTTTCATTTTTTAGCAATAAAGAATTTTTAATTGAAATATGTACCTTATTTTTTTAGATATAATGCTACTACTGCACACCTAGTAGACTACAGAATAATGTAAACACAAAACACAGGCTTTATACCCACTGGGAAGACAAAAAATTTGTATGACTTGCTTTATCGTGATATTTGCTTTATTGTGGTGGCTTGGAATCAAACTCACAATGCCTCTGAGGTATGCCTGTAAGACTTCTTTTAACCTAGTTTTTGAGACAAATTATGCACACTCTTATTTTTGGTAAGTATTATATAATCTAATGTTTTGTCTGTTCTTAGATATTATTAAAATTATATGGATGTCTATACACCCATGTTCATAGCAGCATTATTCACAATAACTAAAATGTGGAAACAACCCAAGTATCCACTGATGGATGAATGGATAAGGAAAGTGTGGTATATACATATAATGGAATATTATCCAGACTTAAAAAGTAAGAAAATTCTAACATATGCTATGACATGGATGAACCTTGAGGTCATTATGCTAAATGATATGTCAATCATATAAAAGACACATACAGTACGACTCTACTTATATAAGGTATTTAGAGTAGTCAAAATCATAGAGACGAAATGTAATGATGGTTGCCAGAGGCTGGGGTAAAATGAGCAAATGGGGAGTTCTTGTTTACTGTGTATAGAGTTTTAGTTATAGAAGATGAAAAGTTGTGGAGATGGATGGTGGTGATGGTAGGACATCATCATGAATGTATTTTAATGCTACTGAACTGTCCACTTAAAAATGGTTACAGTGGTAAATTTTATGTTATGCGTATTTTACTAGGATAAAAATATTGGGAGAAAACAGAAACAAACAAGCAAACATAAGGATATTTTATCTGTATGTAATTCCATTTAGTAGGTCCTTCAAAAGATGTCTTTCATGCTAGATGAAGGATCACATCTACATGTTAAATTCTCCTCTGTGGAAAAATTTAGCCAATACACCAAACTGAAACACATTGCAGGACCCTCATCTACCTGTCTATTTTACACGGCATTGGGACTACTTTATTATTCTTATTCATGGTACAGCCACTAACCTCTCTAGAATTATTTGCATAAGTAACACTCCTTCCCCCCACCTCAGAATTTATTATTCTCTATTACTCTGAGATAAATAAGGACATGCACATCTTTGCAGTTTATAAAAAACATATACTTAATAGAAAAAACAGTTAATGCATATACAGTAATACTCTCCTACTTTTGTATTGCAATTAATACACTTTACGTTAATTTCTCACTTTCTTTTTTAATTAATTAATTAATTAATTAACTTATTTATTTATGGCTGCATTGGGTCTTCATTGCTGTGAGTGGGCTTTCTTTTTTTTAGTTGCGGCGAGCAGTAGCAACTCTTTGGTGCAGTGCGCGAGGTTCTCATTGCGATGGCTTCTCTTGTTGCAGAGCACGGGCTCTTAGGAGTGCGGGCTCAGTAGTTGTAGCTCGCAGGCTTTAGAGTGCAGGCTCAGTAGTTGTGGTGCATGGGCTTAGTTTCTCCACGGCATGTGGGATCTTCTCTGAGCAGGGCTCGAACCCATGTTCCCTGCACTGGTATAGACGGATTCTCAACCACTGTGCCACCAGGGAAGTCCTCTCAGTTTCATATGTTACTATGAAATCATGGCCTTTCAAGAACTGAATTTGTTTCCATTAATTCTGAGAGTTTTTTCCTGTCATCATTAATTTAAAATTGTCACAGTCAGCCATTATAAGCCCCTTTAATATGGTTCCTTTTGTCTTTTTAATATTAGCCATCTCTCACCAGGCATCCTTGAAAGAATCCTTCCTTCTGGCAATAATAGTATATTCAAAGTCCAAATTAAATTTTTCCTGCCCCAAAACATGGAATCAATCATGTTCCAAAGGGTGTAGCTATTTTTTATGAGAGAACACATCAAAAAACAAAATAATCGGGAAACGTGTACTGGTGTTAAGGAAGTTTGCTGAATTTTTATTGGACTTCTTTCACTGAGAACATGAGAAGATATATTCTTTTTATTTATTTTTGTTGTTATTTCCAATTTAACATATTGCATATCTAAGTTGTTGTCAGATGGAATTTTATTAACCACTAATATTTTCCATGACACTGATTTTGAGACTGAGATTCTTCTTTATCTGGCTTTGTCTTGCTTACTGGGTAAATATACTCCAAAGCCAAGAATCATTAATCATAACCAAAAGAAAGCTAAACATTTGCTTACAGAACCTTGCCTCTGTGAAGGAGACAGGGGCAACGTTAGGGTAATATAACTGAATTAGGGTGACATGAACCCAATAGTAGTGACAGCATTGAATAAGGGAGGGGTCTCCACCTCCAAAGATAGAGAGATAGATAGATAGATAGGTAGATGAGAGATCACACATTATTTGCTCTCTTCTTAGCATAATTAGATGTGATTAACATTCAAATTAGTAGACTAAGTAAAACAAATTGCCCTCCTCAATGTAGGTGGGCCTCTTCCAAACCATTGAAAGCCTGACTAGAATAAAAAGGCTGAGTAAGAAAGAATTGCTTTCTCTGGCTGACTGATTGCAGGATAATGTATTGGTCTTCTGTCTTCAAACTCAGACTAGAACCTATACCATCAGCTCTTCTGGGTCTCCAGCTTGCCAACTGCAGATCTTGGGACGTCTCAGCCTCCATAATCACATGATCCAATTCCTTATAATATGTATACAAATAAATGACAAATATATAATAAATAAATAAATTGATATATATCCTACAATAGGAACATATATAGTAAGATAATATATAATACTTATGCAATAATAATATAAATTATAATATATATCCCATTGGTACTGGTTCTCTGAAAAACACTAACATAAATTACAATACTTATTATGTAAAATTGAAAAATTAGGAAAAACTGACTATTTACTTAATAATATGAAATAAATACCAGAAGGAAAATCTTAGTTCAAAGACAGAGAAGGGAAAATAGGAATAGGAAATGAAAGAGTCAGGGGACTACATTTTTCAATATAAATCTTGATAAATTATTTGGTATTTTATACTGTTTACAAATCTTTCTATAAAAATAAAACAAATAAAACTACTACTAACCCAAGATAAAAGATATTATAAAAATTGAGGTAAACCATACTTTAAGACTGTATGACCTTAGGAAAAGGGAGGGGAATATGGAATTTTTTTTAGAACTCACAATAAAAGATGTTTTCTTTGAAATAAGAGAATAAAACCACATTTAAAAAAATAAGCTAAAATGAAAAGCACTGAAAACAACAACAATAAAACGAACAAACAAAACACATTTTTGCTTGGTCTTCATGACCAAGAGTCTGAATTAATTGGCAATTAACATGGTTTTAAAGGTCATTGACTTTAATTTGAAGCCAGTTTTTGGAACCACTGCAGTAGATAAATTTAGCACAAGCAGAAATTTCATTACACATGAAAGATGCTCAACATCACTAAGTATCAGTTCTAAGCAGTTAGTCAATGAACAACCCTTTCAGAATGGTTTTGAAGAGATGATCCAGTTGACAAAAAGAGGGGAAATTGTGGGAGCTGCCAACTAACAACGAAGCAGGTTTTGATGATGATGGTTCAGAATTTCATGAACATATATTTCTGGATAAATACCTGGAGGATTTTCCAAAACAAGGACCAATTCGCCACTTCATGGAGTTGATGACCTGTGGCCTTTCCAAAAACCCATATCTGAGTGTTAAACAGAAGGTTGAACATATAGAGTGGTTTAGAAATTATTTTAATGAAAAACGGGACATTCTAGAAGAAAGCGGCATACAGTTCAATTGAAGACCATGGAAATTTTTATTTCAAGCTGTTGGAGATTCATATTATAATTTAAAAATTTTACTAGAAAAAAAAATCCAATATTTAAAAGTTCAAGCTTAAATATCATCATACAACAACTACATCCATTAACAAACTATTGCACAATTCCTTTAATGAAAAATCCACTGAATTGCATTACAAATATAATTCTATTAATAAATATAACTTCACAAACATGCTCTAGTTGTCCAACTCTTCTAGCACTGCTGAGTATACTTTTTAATTTTTTTTTTTACTTATAAGACACCTGAGAATATTTTGAAATAATTGGATACAAAAGTTGACTGTATGGGGACTTTCATGGTGGTCCAGTGGTTAAGACTCCATGTTTCCACTGCAGGAGCCACAGGTTCTATCCCTGGTCTGGGAACTAAGATCCACATGCCCTGTGGTGTGGCCAAAGGAAAAAAAGTTGACTGTATGAACATATCTATTCCCAGAGCATCTTCTACAGTTTTCTATCTATAAATGCTATGGTTTTTCATTAGATGATTGTAGGATTTAAGTACATTTACAAGCAATATTTAATATAAAATATATTAGAAGGTTTAGAGTGATATTTATTGAGAAAAGTAGATTATAGTTGTCTCCCAGAAAGACAAAGAGCTTGAATTAATCTTCAAAAAAAAACATAGATCTCAGATCAAATGAGAAGTTTTCTTTTAAGAAATAAGGTTAAAATGGCTTTTCTAACAGCACAATGTTCATGTGATAGATGAATGTATCATTTACTAAAAAAAAGACATTAAAAAAGGGCTTATCCCAAAAGATTTATTTCTTTGATCTGGCTAATCAAATGAAGAAAAGAAGGAGTTTGTATATGTAGACCGCAGCCAAGAAACTTCTCAAAGGGCTGACTCAAACATCTAGTTTGACCATCATCATAAACCTTCAAAGTAAGTAGAGGTATAATAACATTTGATAAATGAGAAATGAAGGCTAAGAGGACCTTTACTTTTATACTAGTTAGTTTGGAATTATCTACCTACTGACGATGATCAGAAATGCTTGATAAAATGTAAAAAATATCCTGAGAGCGTACAAGATTGTGAAACATTCTTAGAATAAGATCCCAGAGAAAATGGAAATTCAGAGAAATAAAACTGAGAAGCATTTCTTCCAGGGGATTTTTTAACTGAGTAAAGGAAAGTGAATGCCTGAGAAGTGTATCAGAGGTATCAACAGCCTTGTAGGGCTTGGATGAAAAAATGTACATTGGGTTCTTAAAAGCTACATCTCCAAATTATGGTTTAATTGGAAGTAGTTCAGACTTAGTGGCTGTAAAGCAATTTCAAATCATTTCAAAACCCGGAGTTGAATGAATTGATTTATATTGCCGTTGTCTCCAGGCACCTTGCAAGAGGAAAAGTAAATCCTCTTTTCTACAAAAGAATTGCTACAAACAGTTTTTCAACTAAATGCCTGATTCACAATGCAAAAATAAGGTACACAGAAAGGAGAGAAAACCAGCAGAAAAATAAAATTAAATAAATAAAATAAAATAACAAAGGCACCAAAAAACATTCCAGAAAAAAAAAATTACCATGAAGACAACATGATTAACAAAGTTGACAAAATTTACACATATAGAATGACATACCCCAAAATTGGTAAATAATCTTTTTTCATACCAAGCACACACAGAACATTTACAAAAAAATGACTGTATACTGATTTTGTTGGAAGCCCCCAACACCCCCTCCAGATTTGATAATTTACAAGGACTCACAGAACTCAGTATATGGTTGTACTCATGGCTATGATTTATTACAGCAATAGATACTGTTCTGGGCTTAAAATCATGCCTCTCCCACCCTTTCCCGAATTCATATATGGAAGTCCTAACCCCCAGTACCTCAGTATGGGACTGTATTTGGAGACAGAGCCTTTAAAAGGTGATTAAGTTAAAATGAGGCCATTAGAATGGGTCTTAATCCAATATGACTGGTGTCTTTATAAGTGGAGATTTGGGCACACAGAGAGACGCCAGGGGCACATGAACAGAGAAATAACCATGTGAAGAGGCAGAAAATGGGTGGCCATCTGCAACCCAGGGAGAGAGGCCCCAGGAGGAACCAACCCTATCAACATGTCAATCCAGAACTTCGAGAAAGTAAATTTCTGTTATTTAAGCCACCCTGTCTGTGGTATTTTGTTACACAGCTCTGGTAAACAAATACAGATACCAAGAAAATCAGCAAAGGGAAAAGCCACATGTAGTAAAGTATCAAGGAAATCAGGCATAAGGTTCCAAAAGTCCTCTCCCTGTAGACATAATTTCTCTAGCAGTGAGTTATGACAACATGTGTAAAACGCTGTCACTAGTCTCATTAAAGACTCAGTGGCCAAGGGTTTTATTGGGAGTTGGTTATGCATGCACCCTCTGGCTATCACGTATCAAAATTACAGACTCCAAGAAGGAAAGCAGGTGTTCAGCATAAAACATATTGGGTACAAACAATTTAGGCACAGTGAACCACTCTTACCAGTTCTGGGGATGACTGGAACCCCCTTGAAACCTAAGTTAACAGACCCCAGCCCAGGGCCAGCCTTGCAAGCAGGCTTTACTAAGGATAGCAGTTTCAGCCCTGTTATTTCAACTTTTTTCTGCACGGTCCACCTCTTGCCCTCTGGTCAAGGCATATTTACAACAAAATTATTATCAGGAGAACTCACCAAATTGCAGTGTTATCTCAGTGATAACCTTTAGGGGTCGTGAATTTATTCAGTTAAAACAAATCCCATTTAATCCCATTTACCATAAAAGTTTATCTTAAAAAACAAGTGCCTTCCTCCTTACCCTTTTTTCCCTGGCCCACGGCATCAATTTAGGCACAGCAGAATTCTGGTCTGTAAGTTCAAGTCGACCTGAATGCCTTCCAGGGGTAAGGCAGTGTCTTGACAGGATACACACATAAAAAGTATAATCCCAGAGGGCACATGCAGGATATTATAATATAAAAAAGAATTTATCATTGTTAGGGACCCGCAAACAGGATCTACATTAATTAGGTAGTATAAGTTAATAGAGCCCTTGATGTGGTCTCCTACCCTGGGGCCTATTGCCCTAGGATTCTAAGTCCCATCCACTTAACTCAGTTCAGTTCTTGGTTTCAAATGAACAGCTTGAGACCGTCAATTCCAAATAGTTTTGCTTGTCCCTGACACCAGTTCATCCTCATGGCAAATGTGAATGGCATCTGGAGGTGTTCTGCGTGGAAAGTGCTGAGGCCACACCCTGCTATCTCAGAGACAGGTGTGATCATAGGCCCAGCAGTAAGATTGATTCAAAATGCTCACAGCAGCTTGGAAAGTCAACACTGGGGATTTTTCTCTTTGCTTTGGTAGGCGGAAAAAGCTTCCAGGAACAGTTTTGAAAAATAAAGATCATTAATCCCCTCTTCATTCCCCATGTCTGCCCAGGTACCGGGGTTTTGTTTTTACTCTGTTAGTAAAAAGTAAGTGTATCTCATTCAGTAATTATAACTTTATACTTTTTCAATTATCCCTACTGTCACCCAAATCATTCATATAGAAGAGTTGTATGCAAGAGAGTCCAAGCTTCCTCTCCAGTTAAAAAAAGACAAAATAAAACAAAAACAAACAAACAAAACACAAGTCTTGTATACAACTTAATCAGAAAGACACCTCATGTTTAGAAATTAGAACAAAATCCTGAGTTTTCAAAAATTTTTGAAATGAGTTTGTACACCCTCCATCCCTTTTGTTCTCATCCTTCATCTAGTGAGCAACCTACCAAACACAATTCCTTTTTCTGGAAATAGCTGCATTTAGGAATAAAAGTGCTTACTGAGTTGCGGCACCAGGAGAAAGTTGAGGGAAGTAGGCTCAAGCTATCCGTTTATGACTGCAAGTTATAACAAATCAGGAAAGCCAAACACAGGTCAACAGCAGTTAACATTCCCCAGTGGGTCAAGAGTCTCATCTGTCGGACATGGGTGGAGGGTTCACCAACCCCATGGTGTGTCCTCTTCCCAACTTTCAGCCTTTGGCAGAGATCACAAGTTAGGAATGCAATCAGGCTCAGAAATATAAAATTGGTCCAGAGCTCAGATAGTTCCATCAGAGAATAAGCCCTTTGCTGTGGGCATTTGTATGTGACACAGATGGTTCAGTCAGCATCAAGGATATTTTCATAGTTTATGATCCCACAGAGGGAGATCCTAAACCTGCAGCAATCTTGGAATCTGAGTTCTGTTTATTACAGAACTATGCCTGCCTCATTTTAATATAGCACATGCTGAGGCCAAAACAGCCCATACCAGGCAATATTAGGTTTTAGCTTGGAGTTAGATCCAGGTAATGAGTATCTGAATTCAGATTCTAAAAAAGTCAGTGGCTTTTCATTAGCAGCAGCAAAGCCAAAATTCAATAGGACCAGACAGCTGTATTCCAACTCCAAGTGTCAAGCAAAGATTTCCTGAGCTTTTTTTGTCTTGTAAGTCTGAGTGTCCAAACTGATCCACTCAAAAATATGCACATTAGGCTAGAAAAGTATCTGCCTCTACGGGTCTGATATATTATTTTATAAGAGCTCATAAGCAATTAAAAACTGTTTTTACAGTATCAAACTTGTATCTCCATCTGGAGATTGACTCGCTGTTCATGTATCTCCCTTTATTCAGGGGCTCAAATAATAGGCAAAAATCAGAATCAGAAACATCAGTTACAAAGGCATATTTTTAAAATACTTCAAGAATCTCAATTTCAACCAAACCACTCATGATAAAAAGTAAGGAATCTGTATCCTAAGAGCACATTTCTTTGCAGCTTTCCCTGACTGTGATGTTCCCTCTAGGATTTGTGAAATTACAAACATTTACAAAAATTTTATTATATATGCAGATGCAATAATCACAAAGTACAAAGCCAATTAAAAATCTCTTTTTATGCTATTGTAAATTTATTATAACTTCTATCAGTAAATTCCACATTTACAGGTTTATGTTCACAGTTTCTGGGGGAGCTCCAGCTGCAATGCACAGCGGGGGCAAGAGGTCTGCAGCAGCTGAAGAAGCAGTTAGGATGAAGAAATGGCAAGAGTATTTTTCCTTTTATCCCCTGTCTGGTTTATCTAAAGCTTTGATCCAATTCTGGTAACTGATTTAATCTTTTTCTCCCACTTGGAGGAGAGAAAATATAAACTTTTAACATTTCTGGGCTATCTAAAGCTCACATTTGGGAACGTTTGGTCTCTTTGTTTCTCCTTCCACTGCGAAGAGAGACAACAACCAAAGACATTACCGGACTGCATTCTTTTCTCCTCACTGTAGTTGGATTACCAAAAATAGCTAGAGAATAGCAAGCTGATTCTCCTGGAGTAGATAAATCATTTTTAAATTCCATATGTAACTTTTATCTTTCACGATAGACAGCAATTCAGCTGCTCTTTCATACCGTGGCTAACTTATAGACTCCCAACAAGTGGAGGCTTATCCTTCTCCACCCTTTGAACTTGCCTTTTCCCAAACAAAGTTTTGCCATATTTCAGTGGGTCAAGGTCATGCTAGCACATCCCACTTCTAACACCAACGATGTCAGGGGAGGACTCACAGGAATCAGTACAGTCTTACTCATGACTCTGATTTATTACAGCAAAAGGATACAAAGCAAAATTAACAGAGGGAAAATGTGAAGAAGTAAAGTCTGGAGGAAACCAGGTTCATGCTTTTCTCAGTCCTCTCAGTTACATCAGGCACTATTACTGTCAATTTCTTTTTCTACAGTGTTTAATTAATCCAAGCTTACTCCTTTTACTGTAGACATTGTACCTTCTATGCTTAGAGTTGTTTATTTCTATTTTTGTTTCTGTTTTCATGTCTGCACATTTTTATCTGTGTCCAAAACTCTATTGCACAAATCTGCTCATTTCTATACCTCTGGTGCCTAGAATAGTGTTCCACTTAATATACACCTAATAGATTAATAAATATTTTACTGAATAACAAGTTATAGCTGTCCTGTATGTTTCCCTTCAAGTGGGATCAGATATTTGAATATCTCCTTTTCCTGGAAACAGGCTGTCTTCATAAGATAGTGAAGAAGAAAATATCTTCTAGCCTCAGCATTACATCACTACCATTTTAAAAATGTTGCCTTTATGCTTACTTCATGGTGATTGCTACACATACCTGCACTACCAAGAGCCTGTTTGATCATAGGGCTAAGCTTCCTGCACCTGGAGAAGGCTTTGTTCTTTAACAGTTTCATGCCCATTGTGGGTAACTCACTTATTTCTCTTGACTTCTTGGCATCTCTTGTTTTGTACTTGTATCACTGACTCCACAAACCTAAAATAAAAACAAGAAAACATTTATTCTCAGAAATATTCAGAATATTGCTATCTTATTTTTAAACTCTACATCTGAGCATACACTAATGCAGCTATTCTTCTAAAAAAATCTGGCTAAAGAAGTAGATCTGTGAAGAGAGGCTTGGAAACAAGAAGGGCATTTCTGGGTTGTATAAGAAGTCATCACAGAGAAAGAGTAATTTTTATGTTTGTTTTCATACAAAATGAGGTAAAATTTAGTATATAATATTTCATTCCTCAACTCAAAGACAAGGTTATGAAGAGGTGAGAGGTCATGGGGTTATAGGTATTGCAGGAAAAGGAATTTTCCTTGCTTTTTCTTTTACATAGAACATACACTTTTTTACCCTTTGTAGCAGTGTATTACCCAAGGAGATTACCACACATCTCTCTTGCCAACCTTGTTGCAGTGTTCTGAATAAACAGAGTACACCCTTTTCTCTGTATGCCTGGGAATTTCTTTGGGCTTCGTAGCCATTATCTTGCTACCAGTCAAGGGGTGGCCCCGTCACATAAAATTCTTGCCTTAAATTCTTCTTTCATTTTAGTTTTTCTCTTAGAACTTAATCCTTCTAAGCATCAAGAAGATTAGAGATTGCTACTCTTACTTTTTTTTTTTTTCCTAGTAGGGAGGAAAAGGAACTAACATTGATGTCTTTTGTCGAAGGCTTATCTCAGGATAATTCTTCAGTAGTTCTCCTACATGTTACCTCCTGTCAAATCTGCTCTGAATAGCCTCATATCCACCCACACCCAACTTATCTTACAAGTGGGTTTGGAAGAACAAGTAAAACTATGTCTATGAAAATGCTTCCTAAACTACAAAGATTAATTGAATTAAATGATTGATTTTTGCATAGGTGATTGTAGTATCTGAATACTGTTGATAAGTTTTTTAAAGCAAAAATATTCTTACAAAAACATTAGAAAATATAGAAGGTTGTCACTATTCAGGAAAAAAAAAAAACTACAAGTAATTTATTTAAAACAAAATTTAGTGCATAAAGGAACCGACTGAAAATGACATCAAGAACTTATTCCATTTCCAGAGGAAGCAAAAAACATTTTGTGTTAATATAGAAATACTTATTGCATAGTCCCACCAAAAGCCCCAAATCTAGAGGGGTAAGGAAAGCATGGCAAGTCCATAGGATCTATTATTGACTGAACTGTATCCCCTTGATATTCATATGCTGAAGCTTTCACCCCCAATGTGATTATATTTGGAGGTGGGGCCTTTAAGGGGTTAATTAAGATTAAATGAGGTCATATGAGTGGGACCCTAATCTGATAAGACTTGTGTTCTTATAAAAAGAGGAAAATACACCAGGGATGTATGGACACAGAAAAAAGGCCATGTGAAGACACAGCAAGAAGTTGGCTGTCTGTAAGCCAAGGAGAGAAGCTTCAGTAGAAATCAATCCTATGGGCATCTTGATCTTGAACTTCCAGCCCAGGAATTGTGAGAAAATTAATTTCTGTTATTTAAACCATTCTGTCTGTGGTACTTTCTTCTAGCAGCCCTAGCAAACTAATACAGGGTCCATAGGAACTACCTCACTTAGATTTATCTTCAAATTCATGATTCAACTGATTTTAATTTTAAAGCAAGTGCTTTCAGAGGTTTCTCTCTGTCCAAGTCTGACTTCCTTATACGGAACATATAAAAAATCAACAATTAGTTCAGCAGCTTCCCCAGAAATAGAGAACACTCAATCATGTCTATGGAACTCTCTCCACATTTCTCAGATGTTAGCTCTCTTAAGAAGTAATACAGTTTAAATTCATTGATCCTTCATTATAAACCCTGGCTTAGTATGAAGAACAGGCTGATAGATAGGAGCTACTAAGACGTTTTGTGAGGCAAAGTAGATATCATGAGCACTTGATTTTTGAGTTTATAAGGATAAATAAATAATAGAAGATAGCAAGAAATATATTTAGAAATTGAAACACTGCATAATCTTGCACACTCTTATGTATGCATAAGAATAAATATACAAATAAATGGAATGAAATAGAAAATTCAGAAAAAGTTATTTAAATTCATCCAAGAATAAATAAATTTGAGTAGAAAAAAATGTAAAGGGTATATGCTTTCATACTCAGAACACTTTTCCTGGAGATCACATCCAATCTGTCAGCTTTAAAAAATATATCTCTATGCTCACAACGTTCAGATCTCTATATCAAGCCTAGACTAGCCTCTTCAAAGCCCAGTGTTTTCCTCAGTAAATTATTTTACAAAAATTATGAGCTAATATTTAAAAAAAACAAAGATCTTTACCTTACATTGCACATAAAAATAATGTTAGATGTATAAAAGAGTTGAACATAAGAAATAAAATGGGAAAATAGGAAAAAAAAAAAAGAAACTAAGCTGTGGAGATAAATCACTTGTGTTATGAATTACAGGTGAATTTGTCACCTCGGTAATGTGGACACAGGTGATGTTTTACTTTACTGCTCTCAGAAGTTTGATACAGTCTCTCACTTTACGATTAGAGATTAGCTAAAAGCAAATAATGGAAGGGCCATGGAAATATCAGATAAAAAATATAATTAAAAATGAAAGAAGCTCTTTGAGGAAGACGCCGTCGCCACTGCAGAGGAGCCTTGGGTCACACGCTACTGCTCCTGACTCACTGCTCTTCACTTTTGCTGAGAACAAGTCAGTCAGGAAGACGTGCTACAGCCATGGCTTTTAAGGAGAGCGGAACAAGTCTCTTTTTGAATTATGGTTTTCTCAGGGTATATGTCCAGTAGTGGGATTTCTGGGTCGTATGGTAGTTCTATTTTTAGTTTTTTAAGGACCCTCCATACTGTTCTCCATAGTGGCTGTATCAATTTACATTCCCACCAACAGTGCTAGAGGGTTCCCTTTTCTCCACACCCTCTCCAGCATTTATTGTTTGTAGATTTTTTAATGTTGGCCATTCTGACTGGTGTGAGGTGATACCTCATTGTAGTTTTGATTTGCAGTTCTCTAATGATTAGTGATGTTGAGCATCTTTTCATGTGCCTCTTGGCCATCTGTATGTCCTCCTTGGAGAGATGCCTATTTAGGTCTTCTGCTCATTTTTAAATCAGTTTCATTGCAGCATTATTTACAATAGCCAGGACATGGAAGCAACCTAAATGTCCATCAACAGAGGAATGGATAAAGAAGATGTGGCACCTATATACAATGGAATATTACTCAGCCATGAAAAGAAATAAAATTGAGTTATTTGTAGTGAGGTGGATGGACCTAGAGTCTGTCATACAGACTGAAGTAAGTCAGAAAGAAAAACAAATACTGTATGCTAATGCATATATATGGAATCTAAAAAAAAAAAAAAAATGGTAGTGATGAACCTAGGGGCAGGACAGGAGTAAAGACGTAGACATAGAGAATGGACTTGAGGACACAGTGGGGGAGGGGGAAGCTGGGACGAAGTGAGAGAGTAACACTGACATATATACACTACCGAATGTAAAATAGATAGCTAGTGGGAAGCAGCCGCATAGCACAGGGAGATCAGCTCGGTGCTTTTCGACAACTTAGAGGGGTGGAATAGGGAGGGTGCGAGGGAGACTCAAGAGGGAAGCAATTATACTCCAATAAAGATCTATTAAAAAATGAAATAAAATAAAAAATAAAGATAGCAGAAAGAATCCCGTGGAGACACAGGTGGTGATTCACCAGATTAGAATCACCCTCACCAGCAGCAACATGAAGTCTTTGGAGAGGGTATCTGCTGATCTGATCATTGGTGCAAAGGAAAAGAATCTCAAAGTGAAAGGACCGGTTCGGATGCCTACCAAAACTCTGAGAATAACTACAAGGAAAACTCCTTGTGGTGAAGGTTCTAAGACTTGGGATCGTTTTCAGATGAGGATCCACAAGCGACACACTGACCTGCACATCCTTCTGAGATTGTCAGGCAGATCACTTCCATCAGTACTGAGCCAAAAATCGAGGTTGAAGTCACCATTGCAGAGGCTTAAGTCAACATTTTTAATAAATTGATAATCAGTTGTTAAATTTTGTTGACTTTTATTTATAATGCTGACAGGTCTTAGGAATAGAGTTGTGCTATGGAATTCATTCCACCTTTTAAGCAGAATAATTAAAATTAGATGGACAGCCAAAAAAAGAAAGAAAGAAAGAAAAATATTAGGGACTTCCCTGGCTGTCCAGTGGTTAAGACTGCCTTCCAATGCAGGGGGTGTGGGTTCGATTCCTGGGTGGGGAGCTAAGATCCCACGTGCCTTGTGGCCAAAAAAACAAAACATAAAACAGAAGCAGTATTGTAACAAATTCAGTAAAGACTTTAAAAATTGTCCACATCAAAAAAATCTTTAAAAAATATTGGATTCATTCAAACAAATAACCAATATCAAACAATTCATTAATTAGTATTTATCACATATTCACTCCATAGCATTACACTGGTAATGACGTATTGAGTAAGACAGGCAATGGACCTGTTGTAATTGAGTTTACATTTTTAGGTTGAGGATAAGCAAAATGTGAAAGATGAAATTTATGAGTATAAACATCAAAAAAGAAGGTAATTTGGAAAAAAAATGTAACATCTGAAAAAGTAGCACATTAAGCTATTCTTAACATTCTCATTACAGTGTGAATTAGATCTTTTAAATATTTTATTATTAAAAACACAGCTTTTGGGGAGGTTATAAGAGAGAGGAGAGATATAGGTGTCTTGAGAACCAATGGTATTATTTAATACTATGAAAGTCCAGATGGACAGAGAGGGTTTAAGAGGGAAGAATTAAAACAATTTCTCCTATTTCACAAATAGACCTTTGGAGAAAAGGCCTAGGTTTGGGATGACAAGAACTTGTATTTTATCCATAAAATGTCACTCTAGCTGCATAACTTGGGGAACTTTCTTGGTTCTGCAGGCCTCATTTAAACAAACAAACAAAAAGTTGATTGACCTACCAATCACATTTTCTGTAGGCCCTGAATTAACATATAGAGAGCTTCCTACAGATATACGTCCTAAGGTTATAGAGTAATCAGTTATTTTCCAATTAGATAAATGCCGGCTGCTACAATGACTATTATACCTTCACAGGGTTGTTATGATTTGATGTAATAGAATTCTGATGAAGTGGCACAATAGAAGACAGTTTATATTTTTATATCTCACTAACTGCTCATTTTATGCAACTGTATAATTCCTTTAACTTCAAGTATATAAAGAAGCTAACTGTACTGTCTTCTTTTCCGTCTTGTTTCCATACTAGAGAGGGGAATTTCTCATCATCCAATTGTGTAATAAATAATGTCATGCTGTTTCTGCTTCTAGGAGGTTTCCTAAGTATCAAACAGCTGCAGAACAAAGATGGAAAGGGAGAGAGATAGGGAGATAGAGAGTGAGAGAACACAGCATGATACCAGAAGGGAATTACCCATGCAACTATGGACATTACTAGGTTATGAAAACCCAGGGTATTGGGACTTCCCTGGTGGTCCAGCGGTTAAGAATCTGCCTTCCAGTGCAGGGGATGCAGGTTCGATTCCCTGGTCAGGGGACTAAGATCCCACATGCCGCCAGGCAACTAAGCCTGTGTGCTCTAGAGCCCGCGCACCACAACTACAGAAGCCCCACATGCCACAACTAGGACCTGATGGGGCCAAAAATAAAATAAATAAATATTAAAAAATAACCCAGGGTATCAAATGACAGGTCCCAAAGATAATTTGGATATGTCTGGAAAAAGGGTAGTTTGGTAACATTGGGAATTTCTGTTGATAATTACATTTTTAAGTAAATAAATAATGCTGATGCAGTCTTTGCAGAGTTTCTTAGGTAGCCAGCTTCCCTAGCCCCTGCCAGCACTGTTTAAAGTAACTAACTAGCTAACTAACAGCCTTTATGGCTGCAAACAGATAGGTAAGAGAGAGAAAGGAATTAGAGTGGTGGTACTGCCAACTGAAGTTGGGTGATCAATAAGAAGATAGCTGCCATAATTGTAACATAAACCAATAGAGGAGAGCACAAAATAAAATTTAACTTATAGAGAATATTTATAAAATAAGATGTATTCAAATATGGACTACATTGCCAAGTACTGTAGTATTGTACTACACCCTATTAAGAAAAATGAGAAAGACAAAGAGAAATGGTTCCTTGCTCTTAAGGACGAAACTTTATTTGAGGCAGCAATAGCTATCAAGGTAAATTTAAATGGCTTGAGTACAACTTCAAGGGAACATGTTCTAGAACATCTTGGAATAATTCAGAACATACTTAGGTACACCTAAGTTGTGTGGGAATAAAACCAAGGGTGTTAGATCGAGCTAAGTCAGGATGAATCCGGAACTTTGTTTTTGAGGTCTACTAAGATGGGTCCTGAAGAAAGTTTAGGATATAAGTGGACTGATTTAAGTCTAGCACAGTATCTTCCACTTGGAGTGTTCAACAGTAACTTTTAAATGGGTGAAAAATGGGGAAATTTGCTGACTAAAGGTAAGAATATGGTCTTATGTGTCCAGATAACATTTTTTGTTGTTGTTGTTTTGCTGTTGTTGTTGTTTCTACTGTGACTTATGGGCGAGTGGCAATAAATAGAATTCTGGCTACTTTCAAGCCATAGTGGATCGTGAATACAAGGCTGATTATTTTCATGCTGATCCTTCTATAAGGAAAGATAATTACGAAAATAATGATGTTTAAAAAAAAAAGAATATAAAAGAAAAAAAGAATAGTTTAAGACACCATAGCAAGAGGTTCTAGGCTATGACAGCAACTCCATGGACAGTTATAGAACAATTCCTTCTCAACATTTCATCATTGTCCCTTCAACCTCCAAGTGAAAAAAGAAAAAAATTAGAAAGCTTATCCCATTTATCAAGGAAACTTTATTGTCACCTAAGGCCAAAGTAATTTTATGCTCCTCGGAACACTGTAACACAATAAGCTGATTGCCTTTGAAGTACTTTTCTTATGCATATCAATTTAAACTGAATTCAGGAAAAAGTTCCAAGGAATTCACCTTCAAACCTAAAAATAAATTATATGTATAAGCATATACATATACACATAACTATATCACATACAGTTATATGTAATATGTATATACTCATATATAATTTTATGTAATAAATTTAATCATATATGTAAAATTTGGGCAGAGGAAGTATGGGCAGGTAAGCATCAGGCATATTGCAAATGACTATTATTGTTCTTGACGTAGTCATAACTTGAAGGATTTTAATGAAAATAATCCAAGTTTTAATAGCTTGTTACGGGTATTATGTTTGATTTTATCTAAATCCTTACATAAGGCTCACATGTCAGATACAATAGTTCTGATGAATAGAACTTAGAGTTGCACTGCCATAAATAAACTACCTCTCTTTGAACACTTACCTTACTTCACATTATCTTTATTTGTATAGTATTGTCAACCAATACAGTATCCGTGTCTCTAAGAGATATTTATACTCCCATTCCCTTTAAATGTACTCAGCGGAGCCACAAGGCAGGCTAGAAGACGCCCCAGACTGCTGAAACTGCTTAGCTGCAACACACACACAGAAGCAGAGGTCATCCCCTCGGTCATTGAAAATATTGTCATTTGTTCCCTGGGGAAATTTAAACCTGTAAAGACATGTTACAATTGGGAAAATGCCAGTCTGTGCTATATGTCTTTCCTTCCCTACTCCTCACATTTTCACTCTAATATGGGATTGGAAAAGTTCAATGCACATCCATTAACACCTTGAAAAGCCTTTTTCTTTTCCTTCTCCCATTCTCTAAACATTAGAGTCATAAATTATTGTCTTGAATTTGCTCTTCTATGAAAATGTTTACTTAATTTTCTTTACCTTGCAATTTCTTCCGTGTATATGCCCTTGGGAGAGTTTAATAAATATTTCTTTACTATTCCTTGAATTAAATTGATCCCAGAGTACTGTTTAGGAGGTTATATTTATTCTTTACAGTTTTTCACGTTGAGTCCCTAATATAAAGTGTTCATAGGATCTCCTCTCGAGCATATCTAATTCTCTGAGCCTTTTAATCCCTGTGTCCACTATCTGTCACAGCGGTTAGGGCATTTCTGGTTTCCACTTGTTGGTTCTATTTCCAAGGGTCTTTTCCGGAGTGTAAAATCCTATAAAATGGAAGACGGATCTCCCATGAACAATCTCACCTTTATCCAATTTCATGTTTAAGCCCCTTGATCTGGAAGTCTCGGAATCCATTCATATAAATACACTCCCAATTCTTGCTTGTACTTAATGGCTAGCTCTGCAGGTCATTTAGTGTACAGTCTTCTTCTTCCTTTCAAGGTCCAGCACTTCTTTGACTCTATTATGTTGTTTTAATGATGTAATGGCCAAAAAGTAATTGAGAGCAGATTAATAGACGTTTCTAATCATCTTCCAGAATGGGGATAGCACTGGCCTTCAATAGGGAGGAGGGGGACAATAGTAAATGCCATGGGAACTCAAGATTTTTAAATGCATCACCCCAGATGTCACTAAATTCAAATCTTAGAGTTTCCTTCCTTCCCAATCAGAGTCTGACTTTGGGGTGGGACACCTGCTTTGTTAATTGTATCTACAGTATTCATTGTTCCCATCAACATCCATCCAGTTACATGGCCTTATAATTTCTGTTTTCTCTGTTAATCAGAAGTATCTAAAGCATTGTACGCCAGTGTATTTCCCTTTCACTGGTATACAACCCAGAACAGGAGAAAATTTGATAAGGCCATGAGACATAATTTTATATTTGAGAATTTGGGGGATTGGCATAGCTATGCTTATCTCAGTTCTGCAGAACCATTGATGCTACATCTCCCTGGAGAAAGAAACCTGGAACTAAGATTTTTGTTCTTACCTAAAAACGCTTCAAGTCCTCAATTATCTTCAGTAGCCTGATAGTCGTATGATTAGCTGAACGTGTATTCCCTTATATCACTGCTAAGTTTTACTTCAACAGAAACCTTTTGAAAACCTTTGGATATGAACATTTTCATACATAGAAATCTGCTGAGACTAGTTATGCGTTTAGCTTAATGATTCTTATTATCATTTAATTAAATGGGATTTAAAACTGGGGCAAGTACAACAAACTGGAGACTGAACGAGTTTATTGTTTGTATTATTCTAGAAAATTCTTTTCAATATTTTCTAATGATTAAACTCAAGTTAAATTGTAATGTAGAAGACATTTGTCACTAGCTTTTTTCTGTCTAGCTTTAAGAATTGTCCCTACTCCTGGAATGATTCCACGTCCTCAGATTTCTATATTTTGGTGCATGGAATGATACTATTAATGTTTTCTTAGTGACAAAAACTAGTGGTAACATTCTGGATTTCTTTTTGTTTATTTTTTCAAAACAATAATTTAAGAAACAAAAGAAAAGCCAACAATAACCAAAAACAAACAAGAATACTTTTTTTTTGGTCAGCTATTGCTATATGATAAAGCACCAGAAACCTCAGGGACATACATCAGTACAGAATTACATATTATCATTCTAACAGGCCTCAGTGTGGGCTTCCAGGGAAGAAGGTAGAGACCAAGAAACAATATACATAGTATATTACCTTACTGATAATTTGAGATATCAACTGGACAAACAAATTCCATTTACCTTTTAAGACATTTGAGAAAGTCAAAAGAATAAAAGCTATTTATTTATTTGAAATATTTATCTAATGTCTTTGTGTCATGTGCCAGACATTGTGCTCAATCCCAGAAATGCAAAGTTGAGTAAAGGAGACACATTATCTTCCTTTGGGAAGCATACATTATGATGAGTACAAGAATGAATGTTCAAATTAAAACCTGGATTCTCACTCCGCAAACTTTTTTACCTGTGGCTAAATTTAAATTGGTGTAAATTTACATAAGTAAATTGTCATTTACTTATGTAAAGTAAATGAAAAAGAGATTTTAAAAAATTTAACTCTTTTTTAATTTTATTTTATTTTTTGTAACTCGTAAATCTATAAGATGATAAAACCCAGAATTAATCTTATCCTGTCCCTTACTTGCTTGTCATTTTGAGCAATTCACTTACTTTACCCTCGTCATTTTTCTTATATGTAATGTAAGTGTGATTGGTCATCTTGATTCTCCCAGCTGAAAATATTCTCTCATTCTTCCTTGGTGCCATTTATAGATTAACCTCTTAAATTTCTGCCCTTACCATTTTCTCTATTTCTTTCATCAGCATCAGGTTAAAAGAAAGGCAGAAAAGTAACAGGATTTCCTATTTGTTTTAGGTCATTTTTAAACTCCAGTGTTTATCACCAGCTTATTTGTCTGTTCAAGTTTACCATCGTTGAAATTCCACAGTGCTCTGTGAATCTCTTCAGTAAGATTTTATCTGCTTTGCAGAGGTAGATTAAATATGGCTACAAATTCTGTCATGCTCCCCACATTGGGCATGGAGTTTATTTCCTTATCTCTTAGGTCTAGACTAGCCCCATGACTGCCTAACCAGTAGAATACAGTAGAAGTAATGGTATGCAATTTCTGGTAACTCTTTAAAAGGACTTGTAAAATCTGTTACATCCTTTTCGGAAAGCTGCGTCTTGTGATACCACCTCTCAGAACCCTGCCATGCTCTGAGAAGCACAAGCCACATGCAGAAGCCATAATGAGAGCCCCAGATAAGATCATGGTCAACATCCCTGGCTAAGCACTCAGTTGACCACCAGCAGGAAATGGCAGCCATGTGAACGAGTCATCTTGGTTGTCCAGCTCATCAAATGCTCAGCTGGCTCTAGCTTCAGTTGGTATCTAATTCCAGCTACATGAAGAACACTGTTACTGTGGCCAAGCTCGTACTGCTTACCACATGACAGGCCAGAACATGGAGAGATGAGTTGCTGGGGCAAGCTGACAGACTGAGAAGACGGTGGACTTGTGTCCCAAAGAACCATGTTGCCTGAGTTAGAATTCAGACTTCTTTTATACTAAAAAGGGAAGGAGTAAAGTCAAACATTTCCTGGTTCTGGTCAGCCTCCAGAGGGGATATGTTCATTTCTTCCTTCTTGCAGTCATTCACAGGTGGGCCAGGTCAAGATGTTTCCTATGATCTAAGCAAAGGTATTTTAGCTTAATGCTCATTACCCGAGAGGCAGGGTTCCCAGAGATGGGCCATTATGCACAGTTTAAGCTTATAGACAGCATTCCTTTAGTGATTAACCTGGAGTAGAATCCAAAGTTTCTTCCCTATTACACTTCCTAGTCAGTTCTATCAACCCCCAGAAATGTGAAGGATAATAGTAATTTATTGATGTAAGCTATTACATTTTGGAGGTGTTTTATTATGTTATAATGCGTAACAGAAACAGGCATCTTTGGAGCTACTTGTTTTCATGTGTGAATTCCCAAGGCCCCATGTTTAATTTTCTATTCACAATTTTGTATTTTTTCTGTAAGGAGTTTTCCTCCAATTGCATAAGCTTCCATCAGATACACAGGATGTGCCCAGCTCCCTTGCTTTCTGTAAAGTTTCTTCTTGGTTGTGTAACCTCTCTTTAGCTAGTGACCTCTAAGTTACTTACTTTGGGTTCAAGTTAGCCCTCTTTAGAGAAAATATATCCCCATATGTTTGTGAAAAGAACAGCTTATAGCAGCTTATAAAAGAAATGCATGGATATCATCTAGCCCATGGGCTTGTTTGGGGTTTACATTCTGTACTCGGTAAACATTTGCGTTTCTGCTCTCAGCTCTGTCTTCAGTGTTAGCCCTATTGATGACTGCCTTGCAGAGTGACACTGATGACTTCAGTTGACACACTCACCCCATCTCTGCCCCACAGTGGATCCAGGTCACTGAGAACATAAAATCTTCACTTGGTGTTAGTTCCCAGGGCTCATTAGGCTTAAGTCTTCTAAGCACCAGAATTTGATTACTATGGGCAAGACTAAATCCCTGGTGGTTGTTTTTAAAAGATATTGCTTACAACAATGGTGTGTTTAATTAACACAATTTATATCAAGTCACACAGACACTTTTACATACTCTCACACTGTAGCATATTTACCCAAAGTAGACAACCTAATTACTTGAGAAAATTGGCTGTTTCTGCTGAACTGGAGTGTTATAAGAAAAAAGAACTCCAATTATAAAACACAGAAGGATGGAAAAATGACAATTTCTTGTTATTTTTGTTTTGTTTTTAAAATGTTAATCAAGATATAGACTCCACGACTATTGTGGAGTTTAGTACAAGTGAATGAATAAATCTCTTCGATGTGGATCAAAGGGGAGATTCATCTTTTCTGGCTTATCTAGAATCCAGAAATCCTGAGAAATTATTGCTGAGTATCCAGTACCTGGTGACAAAGGAGGGCAGCACTGGCTCTCTATTATCCACATAGAGAAGTTGAGTGCTCTGCATGTGGATGACAGAGGGAAGAAGGGAAATTTGTCGGGAAGTCATTTAATCAAATTTGGAAGGGGTACGATAAATTTAATCATTACCAACAACAACAAAAAATTAGAGTTAAATAAGAGGAAATTATTAAATTTAACTTCACTTCTGGTGGCCCTTTTTATTTTTCTGGTGGTGGTATTAATATAATATTTAATGTATCATTACAGTTTGTTTTTTGAATTGAGCTATAATTTACATATAGCATTATACTATTGTTAGGGGTATAACATAATGATTCAATATTTGAATATACTGCAAAATGATAGCCACACTAAGTTAACATCTGTCCCCATGCATAGTTACAATTTTTTTTTCTTGTGGTTAGGACATTTAACATCTACTCTCTTAGCAACTTTCAAATATGCATTATAGTATTATTAACTATACTCTAGTAGCCTTTCTTGATTCTATTTTTCTAAGGCAAACTTCTTAGGAAGGAAAAAACAAGGAATGGACAGGAAAGTTGGAATTGATTTTTCAAATATTGAGGAAACCATATTTTTTCACAGCGGTCATCTATTTAAATGATATTTTTAAAAATCTATTATTTTATTAATTTTAACTAAATAGTAACCCCCGGGTTGTTCAGAGCAATATAAGATACAAAGAAAACAGTATTTTATTCTTCCACAAATATTTATTGAATAGTTATGTTCAGCACACTATGCTTGGTATCAAACTGAATAAGGCTGGCCGCCTGCCACTTTGCTTTGTCTTCTGCCTCCAGGACCCACCTCCCTTTCTCTTATTGGTGAAAGGCACCTCCCTCCTAATGACAAATTGTGTTTTCTTTGTTTGACAAGGGATTCCCGAAGACGAGGTCTGTTGGGCATAGATACCTTTGGGCTGCCTGGGACAGTGGCCCCTGGGGAGGTTTGAGGATGAGAGTCTCCCAAGACACTAAACCCAGCTCAGGTCACCAATAGGTTTGGAGGGCAGAGAGCCCCAGCTTTTCTTCTGCCTGCTCTTTTTGCCTTTGCCCTTGTGCCCCTGTATGCACTTTTTCTTATTTTTTTTTTTTCCCCACCAGCACATCCTACAAAGAAGAAAACGAAAGGTACAGCTCATCACACCATACATGAGAGGCATGGAGCAACCACTTTCTCCCCAAGTCCTTTCTCACTACATTAGAATGTATCCTGAGCCTGATTCAACATCTAAGTGGAACATCATAGCAAAAGGGCTATTTTGATTATAAAACATCCTTAATGTATACTCAAACACTTGCATAGCTTATGTCATATGTTTATGCTCTATAAAGCCATGCATTTTGGTTTCATTTATTGAATTTAACCATCAGGATGGACCTGGTACATCACGCTAAAAGCATTTCATAGATAAGGACTCTCGCTAGTAAAGTCCATCGGTATGTTTGTAAGGACGCTTGTTACTTGCAATTTACAAGGGGATTGGTGAGGTAATCTTATTCTTCCTTACCCAGATTGGTTAGAGATAAAATAGATTGCAGGCCCCAGCTAACATGCTCCCTTCCAAATGGGAAAATCAGAAAGAGAGATTATTTAGATGGTTAGATAGATTGTTTGGAAAAATTAATAGAATGGTTTATTAAGGTCTTTAGGACTTTGTTTCCCATGTTTTATTTTAAGAGTTGTCTTTGGAATCGCTGCAATATGAATACAAATCCTGACTCCACCATCTTGGGCAAGTTATTTAAGCTTTATCAGTAACAATTTTCTCATTTAAAAATTATGAGAAACAAAAACATTGACCCCACAGCATTGTGAGGATTAAATAAGGTAGCAAACTCTGAGCACAATGCTAAACCTATGCTAGATGTTTAATAAATATTTTTACCATTTCCATTCTATACAGATTCCCTGTGTTCTCATCCAGATTCACTTGGTGAACCACAAGGCTGATCTTTTCAGTTACTTATTGCCTCATGACTTGGTCTTGCATGGCATATATTTCTTTCCCACACCTCAAATACCTCAATACTCCACATAACCTCTCCTCTGGTTACTCATTTTTTAATATTTCGTAGTTTTGATTCCCCACTCAGATTATAAGCTTCGTGAGTACTGGAGACATGGCTAAGGTATTTTTTTTCTTCAAATTTCTCCCATAATACCATGTACACAAACTGAACATTTATAAACCTATTTTTTCTTTTATAATCAGTTTTGATGGCACCAGAGAAACATATCTGAAAAAATTATTTTATTTTTCTGTGTTTTTAAAAATATCTCAGGGGATAAGAAGGTTATCAGAATTACTAGTAGTGCCATGATAATTTTTATATGATAGTTTTCTCTTTAATTCAGAAGATGGTTGATAAAAATTCAATTATTTTCTTTAGATGCAAATGGTTATCATAAAAATGCTATTCTAATTCTCTGGAGATAATTAACACTTTATCTCAGTTAGACTGCCTTTTGCTGCAAAGATGTTATCTAATTTATTATAAATGTTTAAACTTTACAGCATGTCTAATTGCCATTAATTTCCAACCTCCTAAAATATTGAGAATAATCGAGAGTATAGTCTTTGGAGTATGCTAATTATTTTTGATAGAAAAGGATTTTAATTTTATTTTTAATTAAATTAATTTAAATAATTGGAATTGATACCAGGCTCCAGGCTATCAGGAGGAACATTTGTAATCTAAATCATAAACAGTCTGGATTTGTCACCATAAAAGTAGCAATCAAAAAGTCAATGATCGGGCTTCCCTGGTGGCACAGTGGTTGGGAGTCTGCCTGCTAATGCAGGGGACACGGGTTCGAGCCCTGGTCTGGGAAGATCCCGCGTGCTGCAGAGCGACTGGGCCCATGAGCCACAACTACTGAGCCTGCGCGTCTGGAGCCTGTGCTCCGCAGCAAGAGAGGCCGCGATAGTGAGAGGCCCGCGCATCTGCGATGAAGAGTGGCCCCCGCTTGCTGCAACTAGAGAAAGCCCTAGCACAGAAACGAAGACCCAACATAGCAATCAATCAATCAATCAATCAATAAATCTTTAAAAAAAAAAAGTCAATATCTCATAAAATGTGAGTAAAAATTAAAATTAAAATGCAAAATCTAACAGTCAGAAAACAGGATCATAAAATAAAAATGGAGATTACTATGTAGACTCACCATACAAAAATGATATGAAATATTTATAAAGGAGAATAAAATTGCATATGGATAAAATTAGGAAGAAAATATACCTGAATAGATATCACTTGATAGGAAAATTAAAATATGTGAAAAGAATACAGCCAATAGAAAAGGATGAAAGACACTGAAACAGACCTACACATAAGAAGGAACTTGATATATGACAGAGGTGGTATTGCAATTACTCTAAAGTGATGGTCTCTACAACAAATGATGCTGGGGTCACTGGATATTTACATGGGGAAGAAAAAGTTATATTTATTTATTTATTTTTAATTTTTATTTATGTATTTTTGGCCATGCCTTGCGGCTTGTGGGATCTTAGTTCCTTGGCTAGGGATTGAGCCCACGCCCTCAGCAGTGAAAGTGCGGAATCCTAACTACTGGACCACCAGGAATTCCCTAAATAGTTTTATTTAGTCTTCCCCTTCACACTATTATACCAATCAACTTTGTGTTCATCAAAGCCTCAAATATGAAAAGCAACACTTAAAACTCTTTAGAAGAAAATATTTAAGGATATAATCATTACCTTTGGGTATAGAATGAACTTTTAAAACAGATACAAAAGAACACAAGAACCGATTGATATATTTAATTGTATTAAAGTTGAAAGAAAAAAAGTATAATCTAATTAACAAACAACAACAAAAAACTTGTTTATCTAAAACCATCATGAAGAAATGAAAAGTCATAGCCTTGCAGAAGGATCTGCAGTATATACAATAACGATTAGTATTACAAATATATTTCTTTTAGATTTCTACAAAGATAGCTTAAAATTTACATGAGAAAATGCCAAAAGTATAAATCAACAATTGAGATGGAGAGAAACATGTGTGGCTAACAAACATATAAAAATATGCAGGACCCCACTATTAAATAATGAGAGTTAAAGTCATAACTAGATCCTGTTTTAGATCATTCAGATTGACAAAGTATCTGTTCATATCAGGTCCAGATGAGGTTGTGGTGATATTGGCAAAAGCTCGGCCTCTGTGCACCAGTGCAGAAGCATATTCAGAGACAAAGTTTTGGGTGAAATCAAAAAGAATAGCTTTGTTGCTTTGCCAGGCAAAGAGGGACACAGCAGGCTCATGCCCCTGAAAAACAGTGTGTCCCAACCGTGGGAGGAATTGGTGAGGAGTTTTTATAGCAATAGTTCAAGGCTGGGGGTGTGCACAGCCTGCACTTCTTTAATCTTGCCTCAGGTGGTCTCCTAATCTTAATGAGTGTCTCTGGTTCCTTTAATCTTGCCTCAGGTGGTTTCTTGGCTGCTCTTCCCTTGTCTCTGCATCCCCTCCCTTCTCAGACTAGCAGCTGTTCGAATCTGCCCTTTGAAACCCGGGGAAGGTCATGGAGGCTGGAGTCTGCTTCCGACAAGAAACAGGGGACACAGAAAGGCTTCTGTGCCAAGGAGCCCCACGGGGTCCTGCTTGATTTCAGTGCATAATATTCTTAGACACTGGGATGAGAAGATACATTTATTAGAACATTTTGGACAATAATTTTAATAGATTTCACTAGATACACACAACATAAAAGTACATATTAAACCATGGGACTAATAATCATCAAATGCAGGACAGAGTTTTGTCTGGAGAAGAAGAAAGCAATAAATGTGATAGGACAGAAATGCCCAAGACCGGTTTCGACTATATTGGTAATGCTGTATTTCTAACCTAGGTGGTGGATCCAAGTGTTCGGTTTATCTTTTGATGTTTATTTATACTTTTCTGGATATTGTAAATACAGTATTTTTTTTTCAGAGAGATAATATATGTGGAAAATAAAATGTGTTTGGGGGTAAAATATTTTCCATGTTAAGGAAATATGAACATTTTCAGACAGGTCATCAGGATCTTGAGGGGAAACAATGATTTCCTTAGCTAGTTCAGAATACATAAAATTGTATTGGTATGATACTAAATTAAAAACTTGATATGAGATGTTTAAAATTCTATCTTCTTTTTTATGTCATAATTTCTCTGTCCCTCAACACATAAGCATTTCAGAAGCGCGTAAAGGAAAACTGAGGAGGAAACAAAATACAAGACCAATCACATTAAGAATGTAATAAATACAAACTTCCAGTTGCAAAATAAATGAATTACCGGTATAAAATGTACAGTGTGGGGAACATAGTCAATAGCTAAGTATTGATAATATCTTTTTGGTGACATATCATAACTAGACTTATCGTGGTGATCAACTTATCATGGTGATTTAACTCTTTTTTTTATTATTTTATAAGAAATATTAAAAAAAAAAAAAACTTGTACTATTATTTCCTAAAGGGGAAATTGCAAACATTTCTATAATGGCTGTTCTGGGTAATTTGTTGTTCTTTCTGTTGTAATCTCTTTTTAACTTTTCACACTTTTTCGTATCTTCACTTGGACTGATTAGTTCAACCATTAGATTTAAAGTGACTGTTGGGATTGTGTCTGCCCATTTGATAATAATAATTATTGCAATATCAAATATCTCTGACTGTGAGAGCTCTAAATTCTCCTTGCATATAAATGCCTAATAAGCACAACAGAAATGGGTGAATGCAGGTACTTTAATTATCATTTTGCATCTGGTAGTCTCTTTGACATTCTGGAACTGTGGCTACTAAAATGAAGGGTTGATTCTATGTTGTCTCCATTCAAAATTGTTGCTCATCATGTGTTCTGCTTGTTCACTTTGGTGTTTTCATGATATAAATTTCTACACTCATTATTATTTTTATAGCAATTTCTATTATTAAGTTGTATGCTATCTAGAGAAGGCAGATTTTTAAATGTAAATAAAATAACTGCATGACTAAATATTTTTCTCAGGGACCATAAATTCTGTAATTTTTCTCAAGATAACAATTCTTTCTGACTTCTGTTGTAACCTTAAGTAATTCCTGGAAAGTATTATTATAGCCAATGTGTGACTGTGAGTGAAAATTAAATCTAATTTGAACAAGTAAGACTTTGAGTTTACTGAACACTGCTTCTTGCACTGCAGTATCGTTTGTAATCAATCAGTGAATACTTCCTGTAGCCAAATTACTTGAATGATGCTGAAAAACAGACCAAAATAGGTAAGACAGAGCTTCAGAGATTCATGAGCTCAGGGGAGAAGCAAAAAATAAGAGATCATGTACTTCTAGGACTGGGAGGGTAGGTTCATGTTCAGGAGTACAAATGGAAGACCCAAGGAAGCAAATAGAGTAGGCTCTTGCTTCTGAAGCAATGAATCGTATGTATATTTTGTACCCATCAAGGTAAAAAGAGCTCAGAAAGGGCAAAAAAAAAAGTGAATGAAGTGTCTTTGAATGACTTATAATCTGACTGAACAAATGGGAGATTTTATATATATATATATATATATATATATATATATATATGTGTGTGTGTGTGTGTGTGTGTGTGTGTGTGTGTGTGTGTGTGTGAAATAGAGAATAAAAGCAAATTGCATACAATCAACTTCATATTGCTCAGACCAAAATATAAAGTCAGACTATGGTAAAAGTGTTATGAAAAGGTTGATGTAGGTATTAGCACTAAAAGATCTGGGTAGACATTTTTGAAGTGAAAAATATGAAAGTCATTAAAAAAAATCAAAATGGGGGCAGATATAGCAGAGGATGAGCTAAAAAGAACCCTGCTAAAAAGTCAATTGCTGAGCTGGGAGATTTGACAGAGAATCCCACAGAATACATCAGACAAGTGTGTGTGTGTGTGTGTGTGTGTGTGTGTGTGTGTGTGTGTGTGTATGTGAATACAGAGAGAAAAAGAGAGAATAAAATAAAATTTAACACACAGAGAAAATAAATAAAATTTGATAATCTATCAATACTTGTTACATACAAATGGGACAGCAGAGCAGGGAGAGTAGGTAAGAAGACATACAAAGAAAAAAATTTTTTAATTCTATAGACCTAAAGAGAAAACATAAGTACTTAGGTGTTCTTTGTCAACCCAAGATAAGAAAAAATAAATTAAAAATAACCCATAACTTGTCATATCACAATAACATTTTAGAATCAAAGGAGTTCTTTCATTGGAAGTTCCATGGGATAATTTGAAGTTGGAAACAACAATTAAATGAATAATCAGCAGGTAGACAAGTGAATTCTCATTAGTAACCATAGGTACAAGATTCTGAGGAATAGCTTCATATTTCTGAAGTAACTAGAACTTTATATTCAACCAAACTAACAGTCAACTATGAGAGCTAAAATAAAAACTTTTAAAGTATGCCCAAAGTACATTTCTTACCCAACACCCCTATCCGAGAGAATTACTAGAAGGCACACTTTGATAAAAGGAACAATAACTCTAAGGGAGAGATGATACAAGAAATAGTGAAGAACTATGAAAAAAGTATAATTTATACTTTGGCTTAAATAAGAGTAGTTTATAAAGGGAAAATGACAACTTAAATTTTAAAGTAAATTTAATTTATTGAGGATCTTAATGTAGAATAGGCTTTTTACCTCACTGATGTAAAAGATGGCAGGAGGTGGGGGGAAGAGAAAAATAAATGCTACGATTCTTGATTTATATGATAAAAACATAAAGAAAAGTATTAACATAAGGCACTGCATAGAAGGATAAAAGCTTAAATACACATGTTAAAATTTCAAGTGCAACCATTTGAAAATTATTAATGAGATGTCACATTTTCAAACTAGGAGAAAAAAATGAACTAAGAAAACTACATGAATTCGTCACAAGATGAATGGTGCTTGTATATCATGTAGGGCCATTTTTTCTCCCCCAGTCAACTGACTGTAGACCTTAACCATACCTACAATATACCTTCACAGAGAGACCTAGCTTAATGCTTGATTAAATAACTGGGTACTATAGCCTAGTCAAGTTGACACACAAAACTAACCATCAGCAGGGTTGGGGATAAGATTGATGGTGTTTAGGGGTACAAACTTGTAACAAGTAGTAAATAAGTCAATGAATTATTAATTATTGGAATTATACTAATTCATGGTGTAATGAATACAAACAGTAATATTGTACTATAATTATGTAATGTGATAAATATCACTACAACCTCAATTATATTACAACATACAAATGTATCAAAGTGACAGGCTGTACAGCGTAAAATTACACAATGCTACATGTCAAATATTCAATAAAAAGTAAAACAAAAACAAATGAAAAACACTATCACACCACCTGAGAAAATACTTAGAGACATGTTAAGAAGCCTGTGGAAAAACCAACTGACAAGAGCAGAAGTTTGGAAAAGAAATGAGGATAATGAGGCTGGCAACAATCTTATCTTATTTTCATTTTACGAGTTCATTTTGGCTAGGGCTAGAGGAAAGCCATCAAATCTGACATAATTAAATCTCCATCATCGATAGTGCCTTTTTCATTGTTGTAAGTTCATTCAATTTTCACAACAACATCATAAAGTAATGTTTATAAGTTTTGTCTTATTTTAGGCACAGAGATGTAATTACGGCAAACTTACACAAGTCGTTAGTGGCAGAGGTAGGATGCAAAGCCAGACAAGCCTCCAGAGTCAGATTTCTTAACCACAAGGAATACTGCCTTCTCAAGCGAAGAGAAAATGCATGGGTTTTCAATACTTAGGCTGAGAGCCTCCAATTTTAATTTCTTTGTTTTATTTACCTCACACCTTCTAACTCTACCAGCTCAGTTTCAGCTCTCGGTAAATCTACTCTGTTGGTGATCATAGCAGAGAGGGGTGTTGCAACATCTGATCTCTCTGGAGAATATTTGCATGATCAGTGAACAATGTCTTTCATGAACAAGAAAGGCAAATCACAGAATTACGGGAATGCAAAAACTGTTTAATTCTTGTTTTAGATCTTTCCATTTGATAGAGCGTTGAACTACTTGACAAATGTTTTCCAACCTCAGTTTTATTCCCAAGCTTAGGAATATCTTCATTCATTCGCCCACTCATCCTGGTGTTTCCACACCACATCGTTCTGAGGAAGATTGCTCTGAAAACTTCTTTGTCCTGTGCTGAACCTCTGTTCTGAAAAACAAACAAATAACTCAACAAGAATAAACAAACCCTTGAAACTGTGCTCCACCATTAACACTCTCAATCACCTCTTGCCCAATCTCTACGTTTAGCCTGTCAGCACTGGGGGTGCAAAACCCATGGAGAAGCAAATTAAATTTGAGAAATGGAAGACTCTAAATAGCATTTTGGGAGAAGTGTGCACTTTCTCCTCCAAGCAATATAGAGTAATTACATGCTTCTCTGCAAGGACGTGCTATGTTTTCCTTCCATTTCTTAATGGAGCAGTTTATTCAACATATAGCAAATAGGAAAAGACCTGACCACTATATTTTATTTTAGGTCATTTGAATACAAGCAGGTCTCCTAGGTAACCCAATCCATTGTTGATTAAAGCGAAGCAGGAGTGGTTTCTGCAGTGATTATCAGAGAAAAAAGGGATTAGAGTAAAATGCCATATGCATTACAAATGAAGAGATAGAGTTATTGGGAAATCAAAATTACCCAAAATCATCTTTTCAAAGATAACCTCTGAAGAGTTTCTTATTGTCTTTGTGTTTGACCCTCTGAAAACTTTATATTTTCATAATGGTATATTTTTTCCTGTGCAGAGGGAAGAGACATATATATAGGAGGTAACTTGGTTAAAAATTGAACCTTCTAAATGATAAGAAAATAAAAAAACGACTAACCTGAAATTCAAAGATAGAACTTTAAAGCTGTGTTTACTGCTTAAGCTCTGAAGTGAGACATTTTTTTTCTGAATTGACTTAAGGCTACTGAGGCTGAATTCTTTAATTTCTCGTTTCAGCATTAAATGTGAAATTGTGCATACATGTACCTCTAATTAAAATCAGTAACATTTGTTTTACAGAACAACTTCCAGAGAATAACTTTATAGTCTACTGTGATTAGCCTTTACTTCGAATGTAAAATTCAAATGTATAGTTTTTCCTTAATGCTTTTCTGCTGGAGGAAAACATAATGACATCTGCTATTTATATGTAGCAACTGTTAAATTTTTAATAACCACACTTGCTAAAAATGTGAAATCATATACATTTATCTAAGTTATACATAAAATCTGTTGCAGGGATATTAATGCACACCACTTTGTTCTGTACTATTCTACACATTAGCAAGAGAGCTGGGAGAGTAAATCCCATAGAACATCCTTTATCGAGGGCTCGGCTTCCTTTTAGTTCCATGAAACTGAGAAAGACACTTTATTTCTTTGAGCCTGAGTTATACCTTATGCAAAACTAGAGAATAAAGTTTACCTAGAAATGTGTTACAAGATGGACTTCCCTGGTGGTCCAATGGCCAAGACTCCACGCTCCCAATGCAGGGGGCCGGGGTTTGATCCCAGGTCAGGGAACTAGATCCTGCATGCGTGCCGCAACTAAGAGTTCCCATGTCGCAACTAAAGCTCCTGCATGCTGCAACTAAGACCCGGTGCAACCAAATAAATAAGTAAAATAAATAAATAAACATTTTTTAAAAAAGAAGTGTGTTACAAGAGTAAAATGTAAATGTTTATGTGATGTGCTTAACATGGAATCCAGAACATAGCAGTGATTAACGTTTTCTGTTCTACCTACATAGCATAAAGATCTCTCAGCTTTGCTTAGCTTTCATCATAAATGGATTTAGGAATACTGTTTGTGCTAATATGGTTTTTAAAGCACTACATTAAAAACTGTGTCTTCATTAATGAAGATACTAAAGTTTTCCACTGATTTTTCAGTTTTCCCTGAGGCTCAGGGATAAGTTTTCATTTGTTAAAGCCCTGCCCTCCATCCCACCCTGAATCAATCAATAAATCAATTCAAATACCCTTCCAGAAATATTCAACAGGACCAAGTTGCCTCTCACAAAAGCATTTCAGAACTACTTCACATACCTTCAAAACCCAGTGCTTCAGCTTTATATGACAAGACTTGAAATTGGGCAAGTGTTATCTATGTGAAAGAGGATTGAGGTGCCCCTTTGGGATAGGAAACATCTGTGGTTCTGCTTAATTTTTGCATCAGCTTATATTGGGACATAGAATAAGTGGTCAATATATATTTGTGGAATTGAATGAATTAACCAGACTTTAGACAGTAAGTAGTCATCTTTGCACTAGGCAATTACCACTGTTCTTTTTTTTTTTTAATATCTTTATTGGAGTATAACTGATTTATATTGTTGTGTTAGTTTCTGCTGTATAACAAAGTGAATCAGCTATACATATACATATATCCCCATATCTCCTCCCTCTTGCGTCTCCCTCCCACCCTCCCTATCCCACCCCTCTAGGTGGTCACAAAGCACCGAGCTGATCTCCCTGCGCTATGCAGCTGCTTCCCACTAGCTATCTATTTTACATTTGGTAGTGCATATATGTCCATGCCACTCTCTCACTTCGTCCCAGGTTACCCTTCTTCTGCCCCGTGTCCGCAAGTCCATTTTCTATGTCTGCATCTTTATTCCTGTCCTACCCTTAGGTTCTTCAGAACCTTTTTTTTTTTTTTTTTTTAGATTCCATATATATGTGTTAGCATACGGTATTTGTTTTCCTCTTTCTGACTTACTTCCAGTTTCTTCATGTGCCCATAGAACAGTGGTAGTTGCCTACCACTGTTCTATGGGCACATGAAGAAACTGTAACGCTATCTCTGCCCATAGATATCTTATAGTCACATGAGGGAAGTATCTCACAAACATGAAATAATTACACAACAAAGTTGTACTCGGCTTCACATGCTTTATACAAGCACTGCTGCTGTTTGGAGTAAAGGCATGATCTCTGTTGACTGGCTTCTTGAAAGGAAGGATCGCTAGAAATGCTAATTCTTAGAAAGGAAAACAAAATGCAGTGCACATCTGAGGCATGGCATCTATGTAAATTTTTCCAATATTTTCAATCAATGTTTTCCTATCTATTCAGGATAATTTATCCACTTTCTTTTCATGACTTCCAACGACTTCTCATATTCTTTCTTTATTCTGTCACTAGTTAGTTCTCTCTTTTATATTTTTTATTATTTATATTTTCTACTTAAAAACTTTTAATTTTTTAATAGAAGTGTAGTTGATTTACAATGTTGTGTTAGTTTCAGGTGTACAGTAAAGTGATTCAGTTCTATATATATATGTACATATATATACATATATATATACTCTTTTTCAGATTCTTTTTCCTTATAGGTTATTACAAAATATTGAGTACAGTTGTCTTAAAGTAAGGGGGACAATACTACCAAATACTCCTGGAGTACTTCATCTTAACAGTAAGAAGAAACTGCATAGTAAACGGATATTTTTACAGCCATTCCAAACGCACTAACCGTGCTTCTTGCATCCTACCATTTCCCAGCTTTTTCTCCCAGCCAGCTGTGTTTTCAACTAAACCATCACACTTCGGCATATATTTTCCCAAATCTTGACATACTATATCATTTCACGTCTTGACACAAAATCTCTGAGATACGTTACAGGGATATAAAGTCTGCAATTTACAGGGCTCAACTAATTACAACCGTGTTTAAATTCCCAGGGTCGATTTGAAATGTATCTCTTGCACAATTCAATGGAATTTTATTCTTTTTGTTGCAATGGTAAATGGAAGTGTTTCCTTAATTTCTCTTTCAGATTTTTCATCATTAGTGTATAGGAATGCAAGAGATTTCTGTGCATTAATTTTGTATCCTGCTACTTTACCAAATTCATTGATTAGCTCTAGTAGTTTTCTGGTAGCATGTTTAGGATTCTCTGTGTATAGTATCATGTCATCCGCAAACAGTGACAGCTTTACTTTTTCCTTTCTGATTTGGACTCCTTTTATTTCTTTTTCTTCTCTGATTGCTGTGGCTAAAACTTCCAAAACTATGTTGAAAAATAGAGGTGAGAGTGGACAACCTTGTCTTGTTCCTGATCTCAGTGGAAATGGTTTCAGTTTTTCACCATTGAGAACAATGTTGGCTGTGGGCTTGTCATATATGGCCTTTATTGTGTTGAGGTAAGTTCCCTCTATGCCTACTTTCTGGAGGGTTTGTATCATAAATTTTGTTGAAAGCTATTTCTGCATCTATTGATATGATCATATAGTTTTTCTCCTTCAATTTTTTAATATAGTATATCACACTGGTTGATTTGCATATATTGAAGAATCCTTGCATTCCTAGGATAAACCCCAATTGATCATGGTGTATGATCATTTTAATGTGCTGTTGGATTCTTAAAAAACTAAAAGTAGAACTACCATATGACCCAGCAATCTCACCACTGGGCATATACCCTGAGAAAACCATAATTCAAAAAGAGGCATGTACCACAATGTTCATTGCAGCTCTATTTACAATAGCCAGGACATGGAAGCAACCTAAGTGTCCATCAACAGATGAATGGATAAAGAAGATGTGACATATACAATGGACTATTACTCAGCCATAAAAAGAAATGAAATTGAGTTATTTGTAGTGAGGTGGATGGACCTAGAGACTGTCATACAGAGTGAAGTAAGTCAGAAAGAGAAAAACAAATACTGTATGCTAACACATATATATGGAATCTAAAAAAAAAACAACAAAAGAAAGGTTCTGAAGAACCTAGGGGCAGGACAGGAATAAAGACACAGACGTAGAGAATGGACTTGAGGACATGGGGAGGGGGAAGGGTAAGCTGGGACGAAGTGAGAGAGTGGCATGGACATATATAAACTACCAAATGTAAAATAGATAGCTAGTGGGAAGCAGCCGCATAGCACAGGGAGACCAGCTCAGTGCTTTGTGACCACCTAGAGGGGTGGAATAGGGAAGGTGGGAGGGAGATGCAAGAGGGAGGAGATATGGGGATATACGTATATGTATAGCTGATTCACTTTGTTATAAAGCAGAAACTAACACACCATTGTAAAGCAGTTATATTCCAATAAAGATGGTAAAAATAAAATGCAATGTCAAAGGCTGCTAGACAACCAGATTTATTAAGATATGATTCTGATTTGGTATGAGACTTTTAAAAAACTAATTTAGAAATAAATAAGGAATTGTACAAACAAAAGAAGTATAACTCCCATTGGAATTAAAATCTGGTGTGGCAGCTTATTTTTAAATTTATTTTTAGGGAAGTGGCAGAACTGAATAGAGTGAATGGCAGACATGTAGAAGGGATTTCTGCACATTCCACTTGGAGCCGTGGAACTCATGATGCTATAACATTCATTTAGCCCAATGTTTTTACTTGAAAGTAGAAAACAGTGAGTCACCGGAAAGACTAAGAAATTTGCCACGTACCACAAGAGTGGCTGAGGATGATTATAACTCATCTATCTTTATATTTAACTATTTTCATAATTAGTTTAATTGTAGAAAGATCAAAAAATAAAATTTACTTTGTGTCTATAATTTAAGTAGTCACAAAGCTTGGCTATGTGGGACCTGATTAAGACTGAAAACAGAGTGATATTACATACCATACATAATATATATAAGTAGAGTGATTATATTTGTATTTTATATATGTAAAGAATAAAACTTTTAAAATTAAGAAAACTAAAATAAATTGAAAAGTATGTTACTCTTGAGATAAGAAATTCTTTACATTTAAGATTCTAAGAGAATATGTTGACATTTCCACTGTTAATTTATTCACTCCCTTATTTATTTAAAATAACATTTGTTGGGGTTCTATATGGATTAGGCAGAATACAGAATACGAATGCTCCACGTAAGTGTCTGCAGTGTTTTCATTTGGAACATTTGTAGAAATGTGAAATTCCAGTGTAGACCATTGAAAGGCATGTGTTAATCATTTAATATTGTGTCCAAGAAATATTTGTTAAGCACTGATTATGTGCCAGATACTGTTGCTGAATGAAACGGACTTGTTCCCAACTCTAGTGGGGGAGCAATAGATGTTAAACAGGTAAACATATAAGTCAATTATTACAAACTTGGAATGAAGTAGAAAGGTGATAACTAAGAGTCATGGTCGAACAAATTGAATGACCACAAGGGCAGGAGGTGAACCTGAGGGCTACTTGTACAGGATGAGGAGAGGTCTGTCCAAGGAGATAACATTTAAAGTAAAATTTACAGGAGGTAGAACAGGATGCAGAATATTCAGCCATGGGGGAGAATAGGAGGAATGATGCTTCAAGCAAATCCCAAGGGCCTACGTCAGTGCATTATTGGAACTAAAAGGGGATAAAAATGGCTGGAGTTTTCTTAATTTGCAGAGAATGGCTCCAAATCAGAAAGTCAGATCAAAAGAATTCAGATTATCCAAGATGAGAAATTTGGAATTTAGTAGAAGTAAAATGGAAATTATATGAAGGGTTTTTTTAAAAAAAGTTTTTTTAAAAAAAAAGCTATCACCACAATCTAGTTCCAGAACTTTTTCATCACCTTGAGTGGAAACCTCATACCCATTGAGCAGTCACTCTCCATTCCTTGTCCTCCAAGCCCCGAGAATCTACTAACCCACTTTCTGTCTCTATGGATTTACCTATTCTGTGTAATTTCCTATAAATGGAATCATACAATATGTGGCCTTTTGTGCCTGAATTTTTTCATTTAGCATAATGTACACAAATGTTCATAGCACCTCTATTCACAATATCCAAAAGGTGTAAACAACCTAAATGTCCATCAACAGATGAATGGATAAGCAAAATGTAGTATGACTAGACAATAGGATATTATCCAGGTGTAAAAAGGAATGACATTCTGAACAATGAACCTTCAAGACATTGTAATATAATTACAGAACACTTTACATGAGGAGATTTTAAACAGAGATGCGGAAGAACACAGTTTACTTTTGAAAACATCCCATTGGCTGCTATATGAGGAATGAATTGGAGGGAGCTAGAGAAGTGGAGAGATTAGTTAGGGAGCTCTTGAGGTTGACGAAGTGAGAAACTGTTTTTATTTAGACTCGGAAGTTGGCAATGGAGAGAGAGGAAAGCTGACATGTTAGAAAGATGTTTTGAAATAGAATTATCAGGGCTTGTGCTTCATTGGATTTAGGGAGCGAAATGGAGAGAGAAACCAGTGCAGACACATAGGTGTGGAATGCAGCTGTCACCTACTACAATGTGCAAGACTGTAAAAGAAACAGTCTTGTAGAAGAAACTTCGGAGAGAAAATAAGTAGCTAAGATGTGATTATGTTCAATATCATGTGTCAGTGAGGATGTGGACCGACTAGAAGTCTTACATAACAGAGGTAGAAAATAAAATTTATTATATCCACTTAGGAAAACAGTTGAGCAGCATCTTCCAAAAAACAAATATGCACATAAAATACACCCCGGTAATTCTACTCCTAAGTATATACTCAATAGAAATGAGTACATATGTTCACCAAAAATAATACATATAAATGTATTGCAATGCTGTTCATAGTCTTCCAGAATTGGAAGCTACCAAAATTCTTGTTTCCAGATAAATGGATAAATTAATTGTGGGAGCAGATTATAGTTCCTGATTGATACAGAAACTGAAACTCTGAAGGGAAGAAACTTCTATTACACAGCAAGTACATGGTAAAACTGACTTTAAACCTGTCACTATGTCAAAATCTTTTATTTTACTCACTGCATTTCACAGAGTGCTTGCTCCCCTTTTTATGCTTCCTGCTGGCTAACAGGTTGAAAACTGTAGCCAGAGGGGCACTCAGAGGCCTGTAGCTAAAACTTGATATGAACAGGGCAGAGGTTTTAGGATTACTGGCAAATTATCATATTAGGAAGCTCTAAATGATGCTAATTCATCACCACAAATTGCCCCATGGCACCTGCACCATAAAATAGAAATGAAATTGTCATTATCAAATGAAAGAATATTTCACACAGCATAATATTCCTGATATATCAGAGAGGCAGTCGACTGTTAAACCATGCTGAACACTGTGGAAACAATTTAAAACCCTCTCTCTTACTTTTTACCCCTGTCAGCTGAACAGTTGAAACAAACACAAACATATTTAAGAAAATTGAAAGCCTTGTGCCTTCTTATGGACTTTCACATTCTTCTGAAAACAAGAAACAAATGAAAAAAACCAAAACAGTTCTAAAGAGTTCATTAGGCATTCTGAAGAGGCTCTATTAAGAAACAGAACACATATTACAGGGAACTCTACTGAATATTCTGTAATAACCTAAATGGGAAAAGAATCTGAAAAAGAATAGATACATGTATATGTATAGCTGAATCACTTTGCTGTACACCTGAAACTAACACAACATTGTGAATCAACTGTACTCTAATATAAAATAAAATAAATTTTTTAATTGCATAAACTTTGGAAAAAAAAAAATAGGACCAGAACATGGTAGAGTTTATACATTCCATCAGGTCATCTCAACCCACTCATATAGTCGGATAACCCCACGTCATCTTAGTGGGGAAGGGTAGGCATGGGGACTAATTTGATAGTCAAGGGTTCAGCAGTGTTGGCTACAACCAGAACATGAGATGGGCAAGCATCTGCCTCTTTCCCTTTTCTCTGGTCTTCCCCAGGAATCTGCCAGATTTTCTGCCAGCAGACTTCCTTCACTCAAGTCTGTCCAGCCTCCCACTGCCGTGCCTGTCTTCTCACAAGATTGGTTTTCTTTAACTGTAATATTTGTATGAACCAGAGCAGAGTTTGTCTTTCTCATTAGAGGTTGCTTGTAGTAGGTATACAGAAGATGCCATTTCACCCTGGGCCCTTCCCATCTGGAGCTTGTCCCTCATCTTGCCGGGTCCAGGCATGTCTTGGTCATGCTTCTTAGATGTCAGCATATTTTACACCTAAGACTTCCCAGTGGTTTTAGATGGTTAAAGAAATGGGGATATCCATCTTTCCTTTTTTCCCTTTGCATATTTTTATTTACCACTTCACTTTGGGCATGACAGAATATGTTAGTTGCCTAGGACTGTCGTAACAAATTACCAGAAACTGGGTGGCTTAAAGCAAACATAAACGGATTCTCTCACGGTTCTGGAGGCCAGAAGTTTGAAATCAAGGTGTCAGCAGGGCTGCGCTCCCTCCCAAGATTCTCCCTCTGGGGAGAATCTATTCCATGCCTGTCTTCTGGTGGCTGCTGGCAATTCTCATCACCCCTTAGTTTGTAGCTGCATCACTTCAGTCTCTGCTTCTCTCATCACAACGCCACCTTCTCTTCTGCGTCTTCTCCTTTTCTCTAATAGTAAGGACATTTGCCATTATATAGGGTCCGCCTAGTAATCCAAGACGATCACATCTCTAGATTTTTAATTTAATTCCATCTGCAAAGACCCCTTTCCACATAAGCTAATATTCATAGTTTCCAGGGATTTGGACTTAAGCTTACCTTTTTGGGGGCTACCATGAAAACTACTACGTATGGTAAGCTCAAGAAGGAGCACGTGACAGAGTGTAAAGCAAGCTCTTTCCACACCAATTTCTGGGTTTTTAGTCCTGGTTTTGCCTAGCTAGTGTTTACCTCTCCTGGGCTCAAGCAGTGTGCCCATATACATATACATTCAGGCAGGTTTATTTTTAGAAGGTACTTTTCAAAGTTTAAATTTCTTTAGAAAAATGCAGAGTACTAAATATGAGATCTGATCTGTTTTCATTGTTCTAGATTTCTCTTCTAGACATTTTGCCTGATAACCAACACTCATAATGTAGGATCACATCCCAAGCCTCATCTAGATATATAGCCAATATTATTTCCACTGACCCAGAAAAGAGCTCTACTATTAATCTGGTAAGTGTAGAAAATATATAAACACAAAGATTGAGGGAAGTCCTGACTTCAAATACATTATGACCCTTGTTTGATCTTTGGTTACTCCATTGATTTATACATATTTACACAGTTTATTTAACTGTTAACTACTCTTTTTTTTTTTCATAGAAAGTTTAGTGACTCTTGGAAATGTTTATTTCTTTCCTTTTCTGTGGAAAAATTTTCTGTGATAAGAACGCTACGGTTTTATCATTTCAGCCACACTGATAATGATTCTTAAACTTATCAGAAACAGTTACTTTAATTTTCTTCTGAAAGCAAGTGACTGCTGAGCTCGGCCTCATGAAGCTGATTAATTATGGTAATTGTGTCATATGGCGCTTGAAAATGGGAGTTTACAGAATTGCTGAGAGAACCCCACTCCTATGTGTAGTTGGGCAGGGTACATTTTTTACTTTCAGTCTGTATTCTTCCATATTCCACGAGCTGAATAATTTTCCCCCTGGAGAGAGAAACCGATATAGGATGTGACATCCTCTGAGTCCCATGATAGTCCAACCAAGGCCTGTCATACAAATAGATTAATGGTGCACCATTTTCTGTGCATTGAAATATTTGTCACAAGAACAAATGTATACTTTCTCCCCCTCCATTGTATGCTCTCATTATAGTCCTTGCCAAAGGAAATTATTATCTATTACTATTTTTTAGGAAAATGTTCTGTTCTTGGCATAAAATCGGCCATTAGAGTGATAAAAAAGTACAACAATAATGTTTTCAGATATAATTCCCTGAAAAATTGTTCATATGACAGAATATAAAAGAGCACACAATAATACAAAAATAGTCCTATTACCTTGATAAATGGTAGAGTGTAATGATTTTTAAAAAAAGAAGTCAGCTCACTGCCACAATTACATTGTGTTTTTAGTTTTTCTTTCGATTTCTGCTTTATTTTTCTTTAGATTCTTTAGATCTAGACAGGCAGCTGGTCTGTCCCACATCACACCTATTCTATGAATGGTTTAGGGAGAGGGGCTCAGATAGAAGATACTCTGCGTTTAGATGACTCCAGAAAGCAATTTAAGCAGCCCTGCTCCTTTCATGGCAATGTGTAGAAGCAAGAGCTTTTGCCAGTTATTTTCTTTGTTTCTTGTGGTATCTAACAGAGCATGCAGGGGTTCAGATATTTCTTAACACTGAATCTGAGAACAGAGTAAATTTATTTAAGTAACAAAGAATTAGAATAGGGCCTCACTTGAGATTTCAGTTACATTCATGTGGTAAAAGCTTAGCCATTTTGGCATTACATAACAATCCTAGCTGATGATATTATCTTAGGAAAATAATTCTTATTTCCCCAAATCAAAATGGGATACACATGCATCTCAGTTTCTGACAAAATAAAAACAATATGGTAACTATTTTTGTAATATTTTCTAAATAGATAAGTGTACATCTTTGTTCTTACTATAATAATTTAAATTATTTAAATTTTTAAAAATCAGGTTATTTAGACTTGTGGTTGCTAAGGGGGGTGGGGGAGGGATGGACTGGGAGTTTGGGGTTAGTATTACATTAGAATGGATAAACAACAAGGTCCTACTGTATAGCACAGGGAACTATATTTAATATCCTGAGATACACCATAATGGGAAAGAATATAAAAAAGAATGTATATATATATATATGTATAACTGAGTCACTGCTGTACAGCAGAAATTAACATAAAATTGTAAATCAACTTCAATAAAAATTTTCAAAAAATTAAAAATCATGCTATTTAAATATCACAAAAATGGCTTTAAGTCTCTTCAAGAGTTCTGGCAGATCCATCTCCTCACTCATGTAATACCAACTCAGCTTGTCAAAACATTAAATGTTTATTCTAAACTTTATTTCAATTTTCAACTAGATTTTAAGTCCTCAGTGGCAGGAGTTAGGCCTTTTCTCCTCTGGTTTCTCCTGAACATGCTTCAGCGATGAATGCCCTACCCACACGTTGCCTGCCCCCTTCGGCAGCATCTGTTGTAGTTGTCCGTCCTTGCAGCAGAACTTGGCATTTCTCCACATGCTTTAATGAAACAAACACATTTTGTTCCTCCAAAAGTCATCAGAGTACAGTCTAATATTCACTGAAGATTTACTGAAGATGATATCCAGAATGTATATCCACACTGCCGTAGACTCCAGGAGTCCTTCATACGTTTCTCAAAGCCCCTATTCAATCCTTCTATGAACCAGAGATTTCCCTCTCCACACCCAGATCCCCAGGCATTGCTCAGATATCCATCTTTCTCCTTCTTTTCTTTATTGAGCTAGATGGCTTTCTCCTTCTGCTGTAAAATGCTTGCACTTCTCTGTGTGTCAACAGAGTTATCAAAATCATTTTCCCCACCAAGAAACTTTTGGGCCAGTTGCTTGGGAGATAACATTTTCTCCATGTGTTACAAATATACAGTGAGTATTTTGATAAAGAAGGAAAACCATGATATTAGAACAAGTGTTCTAACAATCAGAGCTTCTTTAAAGTTCTGGCTTTATCATTTATTTGTATAATATTTTGTAAATGATTTACCTTGAGTAAATCTTAGTTTCCTCATTTTAAAAATTGATAGTATTAGACATACCTTATTATGTTTGCTGTAGGATTTAATAATGATATTTAGAAAGCACTGGGAATATGTTTTATGTGTGAAATAAGACCACAGACTGAGAATTTTTTCTTCGTAAGAATAATAATTCAGGAAAAAAGATGGGGAATGCATATCCGCCCGTAATGGACGACCACAGCATCCATATTCCTTAACACCACAAGTTTATAATTCATACATGACCAAAACCTAGGATCCTTTCAAAGAATTGTCTTATAGTGAACAGGAGAAGAGGGACCTTGAGACATTGAGATAAGAGGGGAGACCCTGTGATACTTAACAATGGAGAGAAAGGTGTATCTTGCAGACAAAAGAAGAAAATGAAGACTATTTAAAAGAAATATTGATACCATGCATTTGAAAGGAAACATATTACTGTGAGAGACTTAGGATCCGTGAAGGAGTCTCAGAATTGATTTGTCCAGCAGAGTAAAACACTGAAGATATACAGTGGGGTTGCAATGTTTGTTCTGGGTAGTAAAATATTAAGTACCTCTTTGTTAGTTGAGATTTTAACCTTTCAACAAGACAAACTTCTATTTATTGTGGAAGCTGATTTCTTCCTCGTTGGCACAGAGTAAGCTCCCAATAAATAGAATTAATGTGCCTTCTGCATTGAATTTTAATTTGTGTAACAAATGGTTGCTTTGTCCAAGTATTTAATTGATGTGATGCCTTGTTTTCATTTTGTATAAAACCCTTTATTCTCTGTTCCAATAAATATCTTTATTAGTAAAATAGAAAAATAAAGAAGGTTAATTTCAATTCCAGGAATACAGTCACACCTGTCAAGTAAAAATGGGAAAACAAGAAGCCTCTTATTGAAATGAAAGTATTGACATTAGATAGACATCTTTGCACATGTTATTCTCATTCCTACACTGTGTGGAAGGAGAAAAGAGAAACTCAAGAGAGTGCCTCATGACTTTAGGGAATGGAATTGAGATCCTAGTAATGAGATATTGGTTAAAGAAAACTATGTTAAACAAGCATTTAATTAGCCTCAGATGTTGTCAGCTTGCTGGCTGTGATGGGATTGAATGTGTGAGACTTTTTTCCTCTGAGCTTAATTTTCTTCAGGGGAAAAAAAAATTGTCACTGGTATTGCCACCCACATTTATCGTTATAAACTGCTTACATCTTACAGTGTGCTGATATGTGTGGGAATGTCACCTTGAGCATATGGGGAGCTCTTTTCCTCATTATAATTCAAAAATTCCATTTTAAATGTTGTCCTGTATATAGCAATCAAATCTGAAGATCCACCACTTAAACAGTAATGGGAAAGGTGAAAGGCCCAGGAGATGGCATCTGAAATCAGACCTAGCCAAAAATGTAACCTTATTTTTTAATCTTATGGTCTTATGATTAAAACTGACTTAACTTCTGTCAATTGGACACCAATCTTATGTTACATATTTTAGATATAGATATATAGATGATATATTATACATAGTATTTTATTAATAATTTTGTTAAACCAGTGATGTGCATAATAGTACCATTTTATGGGTCCTGAAATTGAGTCTCAAAGAGGTTAAGAAATGTGCCCAACATTATATATTAATGAAGGAACATAGAGCTGACTCATTTCAGCTATAGCTCAGTTATCTCACACTGTTGAAGAAGGAGATGGTCCACAAAAAGGAACTATGCCTCATATTTGGGGGTTACTGTTTAAACTTCATTATTTTTGTAAATCTTACCCACTTAGCTTGATAACTTAGACCCTTTCATTCACATCCTTATGTAAATCCCCAGGTGATCATATGCTATTTTGAATACCATGTCTTATTTTTTATAGACCCTTTTGCAATCTGTCTGTCAGTTATCACTTTTTGCTATTCTGGTGTTTTCCCTATTCATCCTAATTTTATCTTTCTAAACTTCTCTGGTTTGAGAACTAGATAGCTAAGGTATAAGAGAGAATCAAGGTACATTATTCAGGGTCTGAGATGGCCCAATAAAATCAACAGAGACAACGCCAGTCATACTTAAAGTGATTAATATGTATCAGTTAACTCAGACTTTTAAAGCCCATCTGAAGCTACTGATGTCCAATTTCGTGTATACAGAATTTTTGCCTCATCATAAATTTATAACTGTAGGATCCTTTGAGCCTTTACTCCTATTTTCACAATATTGGAATCACATAATTAAAGAAAATTCAAGCTTCTCGCTATTGATTGGTTTAAATTTAGACTTTCTTTTTGATCTAATACTTTAAAAAAAACAGTTTTATTGAGGTATAGTTGACATAAAAAGAACTGCACATATTTAATGTGGAAATTTGATGGGTTTGGACCTATGCAAACACTAGTGATAACATCACCACAATCAAGGTAACAGACATTTCTGTTACCTCTCAAGATGTCCTTATGATCCCTTTGTTTTTTGCTTTTTCTGTTTTTTGTTTTTTGTTTTGGTGGTAAGAACATAACATTTTATTCTGCCATGTTATTCATTTTTCCCTTGGATTCTAGTCTCACTTCACCATTTGAACTCAAAAGTCTCATTCCTAAAAGCCTTGGCATATACCTTCATCATAATTCTCATTTACTGTTTTTCTCTAATCCCTTCTATCTAATCAATTATCTTACCAGTTCAGCTGGTCCCAGGACCACTGTATCTGGGGAGCCACTTATAGTTAAAACCCTCTAAGATTCACTGCATAAATTAGAATTAAAAAAAGGATATTTTAGAGCACATTTTCTACAACAATGATCTCTAAGATGAGGAAGCAATGACTTCCAAGAGTCCTTCAAGTATCCATAATTTTTATATCTTTTTTCATTTACTTTTTAACTTTTGTGCTTCCCAGTTTTTCTGATCTTTTGATCAGAAATAAAATCTTCAGTTATTTTTTAATGTTTTACAAAGCTTCCCTTTTTCTCTTTTATTTTCATACTTTGTGGAGAGTTATTCATAGAACTCAAATTCCCAAGCAGTTTCAATTTCTCCTAACACCTAAAAGTATTTAAAGAACTGAAAATCTAATGTGAGAGTCTTGTAGCTTATGGGAGTGGAAAACGGAAGAGCACGTAAGCAAAGCCATTGACTAGGGGAAGGTTTATTTACTAACATATCTGTATTTACTGAGAGTGGCTTAGTATGGTGTATCTCCACAAGAAAGGAATGCCCCATTCCTTTTCCCACTCACCTCTGACCTTAGGAAAATGTCAACTTTGCCATAAAGACCAGTTCTAGACACACAAATCTGTATAATATCCCTTAATTGTATAAGGCAATAGTGATTTTTTTCTTTCTCCCAACTCAGGTATTTCCTATTGTCTATGAAATGCTTTTGTCATTTATTCAGTCATATTCTGAATAAAATGTTTGTATACATGTATATGTGTGTGTATGTAATATATACTGTATGCATAAATTAAATCTTTAATCCTCTACTTAAGAGTTGGTTTTTCAACTATTTGGGTAAGTTTGGGTAACTTACTTAAGTTCACTGAGATTCAATTTTCTTATCTATAAAATTTGGACATCTTTTCTGGTAGGTTAAGAAATGAATGTGGACAGCTGGCTTAAATATCATCATGAGTACAGTAGAGATATATCTTGTTTTAGAATCAGTTATAAATTAAGCCCTGAATCAGTAAAACAGAGTCTCCTACAGATGCTCCTCTACACTTCTAAAATTAATATTTCTTTATTTCTTCATCCAGGATGACAATGATAGATGACCACCCACTCATCTAGCCAGATTTTCAGTTATTTGTCAATAAATGGAAAGCTTTAGAATCTTCTACACATTTGTTCCTCAGCTTCTACCATTATGAAAGCCTACTTCATGCTCTATTACTTCATTTACCTGTGAACTTCAATTCATTTTCAGGAATGAAATAAATACAATTATACACACACACTCCTTGGTATATAGCCAAAAGATATACATGTATATGTGTCAAAATTATAGACAAGAGTGTATATAGCAGTACCACTTATAACAAACCCAAACTGGAAACATCTCAAATGTCCATATAAACAATATCATGAATAAATACATTGTGGAATATTCAGACAGTAGTATAGTCTACAAAAAGATAATGAACAAAGTATTGCCATATACAATACACAACAACATAGGTGAATCTCATAAAAGAAGACCAAAAGTATATATAATGTATAATTCCATGCCTATAATTTGCTAGTAGGGAAAGACAAAAAATGCTACATAAGAGTAACACCATGTCTATACTTTGCAGGTATACTTTGCAGGAAAAATTCATCCAAGATGTCAGACAGCAGGATAGTGTTTTTTAGGAGGAGAAAGGGGGAGAAATTGGGACTGGTCACAAGGAGAGCTTCTGGGATGCTAGTAATTTTCTATCCATTGACAAGTTTACATATTGGAAGATGTGTAGATATAATGTGTGGTTTGTACACTACTCTGTTTGTATGTCATACTTCAATGTAAATGAAAATTTCTCTCTTTTTCTGTTTTATTATATCAAGGTGAATTCCTGCAAGCTAAAAATGCTAATAAAGTGTATTTAATAAGGGATAGTCTATCTCTTGTGAGAAATATGGCAGTTTCTCAGTAGAACTTAGTTTTCCTTCATTGGTAATATTGCAGCCATTGTACCTGGGGCAGGGATATAGTGTGGACAGATCATTATCCAGTAACTGACAGCATACACCCATACATAAGGGACTTCAGGCTGCTAAAGGAATTTCATGGCATACACCTGGAAGAGTTAATTTCTTCAAAATATATAAATAACATAAAAGAACAGTTTTAGCTACAACTATTTGGTAAATAAAGGAACTGATATTTAACTATCAGTATATTTCCTAAGATTAAAACCAATCTTAGCATTAAATTCAATTTTAGCAGAAATAGGCATCTTTAATTATCATTCTTCCTTCTGGCATTCAGTGATTTATATACATTTTCTTTCAAAATTCAGAGCTAATTAAGAGTCTTCTTCATTTGTTTATCCATTTATTCAGCAATTCCTTTCTGAGTCTCTATTATTTGCCACATTCTCTGCTAGGTACAAAATATAGAAACATAGACATAGCCATTGTCTTTAAGGAGCTTTTAGTGTAGAATGTTATGGAGAAGTTAAACAATTATTATAATACAGTATAATCTGTCTGCTAGGGTAAAGTTATTCTTATTGCAGTATGGAAGTAAGGAAGAGTGGCTTCTAACCCAGAAGGAAGGGGCTGGATCAGAACAAGGCAGAGACATTTGCTAAATAGGAGCTGACAAATTATAGTTGGACAGTGAATGAAGAAGGGCATGTTCAAAGGCACTTTCATCATTGAGTTTATTCTATTAATTGTTACCTATTTAGTATCCATCCTTCAGTAAAAGACATGAATGGATGGAGTTGGACTAATCTTTAATCACTGAGAGCCGTCATTTTTTGAGAGATAAAATGTGACAGATCCTTAAATAATGGGAAGATCAAATTTAATGTAGCCCTTAAAATAGAGCTCTCCTAACAAACAAGGTCTCCAGGAAGCCAGCAAATCATTACTAAAGTGGCTTCAAGACAATAACACTATCTAGATATGAGACCAGTGTAACTCCAGTAGAAAATGCTTAACCTTGTATTAATCCCATCTGCCTCTAAATCTTGATTATTAACAGAACCCATGTTCTACTCGGTAGGGTCTTTAAATAATTTGCTAAGAGATCAAGGAACTCAGAAGCCGTAAATGAGTGCACCAGGAGAAAGACATTTAAAATATAGAGCGCAGAGGCATGGAAAGAGAGAGTTATTATTGTTCTAGAGAACATATTTTTGTTTATGGTTTAGTTAGACCACCGGAAATTTTCATTTCCTGAATATTGTCTTAATTTGCAAAATTAAGGTTTTTATCTTTGTGCCTTCACTACCACTAATAGAGAAGCTATGCCTTTGCAGATCCTGTGTAGTCACAAAAACTGTTCTAAACACGTTTGAGTCTTAAGAAATGTCCATAAATTAATTTAAAGACAAAAATAATAAGATGTATTAACTTATTTATGACAAAAACTTTTGGAAGTTCAGTTGAAGGAGAATTTTTTAAAATAATAATGTAATATTCTAAATAAAAGAACCCATGTAAAACTGGCCCAAATTGGAAGACTCAGGTATTAGAAAGTGGCTATCAGAAGTGCATATGGGGCTTCCCTGGTGGCGCAGTGGTTGAGAATCTGCCTGCCAATGCAGGGGACACGGGTTCGAGCCCTGGTCTGGGAAGATCCCACATGCTGCGGAGCAACTAGGCCCGTGAGCCACAATTACTGAGCCTGCGTGTCTGGAGCCTGTGCTCCACAACAGGAGAGGCCGCGATAATGAGAGGCCCGCGCACCGCGATGAAGAGTGGCCCCCACTTGCCACAACTAGAGAAAGCCCTTGCACAGAAACGAAGACCCAACACAGCCATAAATAAATAAATAAAAATTAAAAAAAAAAAAGAAGTGTATATGGACGGTTAGTAACCAGCAGGCAAACAGAAATTAAGGGGACAAGTACTTCAAGTAAAAGATATGACAGTGCCAAAGATACCATGAATGACATTTGCTTCATTTTTGTCATTACAATTTATTGCTTACTATGTATAAGGCAATATCCTAGGTACTTGAAATACATTGATAATAAACCTATAAAGATTCCTGCCCTCGTAGAACTTACATTCCAGTGGGAATAGACAGTTCCCAACAGTACCCAATTTTCAGTCTAAATGTAGTAGCAGTGATAAAGAATGATAAATATAGCAGTATTGCTAATGCACTTTGTATTTCCATCTATTATGCATTCAAAAATCGTTAGACACCTGTTCTCCAAAGGCTCTCTGTCAAATGCTGAGGGATGAAATGAGACATGGTTTGCACACAAATTGCTGATTATCCTAGAAGCCAGAGATGTTTCAAGGTTTTTGGCGACTGGAACCACTGCTGTCTTGGACACCTGGTGTTTGAAGATATACTTCTTATAGTGAAATAAAGCAAAGGTTGTCTCTCTCCCATAGATTAAAAAACATGGATTTATAATACAGCTCTTCCACATGCTGTTCCCAGTTGGGCAGGCTTACGTATATCATTTCACATACTTGAAGACGTGTGTAGGATAAAATCCAGGAATTTGAGTTGCTGGGTCAAAAGGCACTTTGAGTTTATAAATTCAAGAAATGTATTCAAATTTCCTTTAGGGGGATTGTATAAATTTATATTCCAAATGTCAGTAGTTTTTCCCATGGCCTCAAGCACACAGTGTTATCAGATTTATGTGTTTTGATCATGTGGATTAAAAAAATGATATTCATTAGAGTCTTTACTTTTATTTCCTTATTAAAAGGAGGTTGAACATGTAATATTTTTAAAGTATTTCTATTTCTTTGAATTCTCTATTCATATTCATTGTTTATTTTTCTATTGATTCATTAATCCTTTTCCTACTTGTTTCTGGAAATCCTTAACCCTTTGTAACATAAATTGCAAATAAGTTTTTCTCAGTTTGTCGTTTGGTTTTGGATTTAGGTTGAGGTATTTTGCTATATATATGATATTATATTTTTATGTTGTCGAATTTATCCTTTAAAAAAATTTCATAGCTTCTGCATTTTGAATCATAGTTTAAAAGGTGTCAGCACCTAAGAGGTTATAAAATAATTTTTCTATTGTCTTTCCTCCTGTATTTTTATGGATTTATTTTATTTTTCATTTGAATGGTGATGCAATTAGAAATCATTGTAACATTCAGTATGAAGGACAATAGATCCACCTTCAGATTATTCCAGATGGCCCCCAGTGTTCCCAATACCACTGATTGAGTGATCCACCTAATTATCCAGTGACTTGACAGGACACATACCTATAAAATACAGTTGACTCTTGGACAATGCAGAGGTTAGAGGGGCTGGCCCTCCACATAACTGAAAATATATGTATAACTTACAGCTGGCCCTCCCTATATGTGGTTTGCATCCACAGTTCTGCATCCAGAGATACAACTAACCTCAGATTGTGTAGTACTGTAATATTTACTATTGAAAACATCTACTTATAAGTGGGTTCACATAGTTCAAACCCATGTTGTACAAGGGTCAACTGTATACTAAATTCCCATATACATCTGGGTTTAGTTTTGAACTTCCTGTTCTACTTATTGATCTGTCTAGCTAAATACAATTTTATTGCATTATATGCCAATAAAGCACAGTTATATTATTGGGCTTTAATGTTTAATATCTATTGATATTATTGCTTTTGGTTATTGCTTTTCTTTTTCTGGAATTTATTAGATATTTGTATCTGTTTGTATGTTTTTCCAAGTGAACCAACAAAGCACTTTATCTAGTCCTGTCCTAACATCAAAGGATGCGAGAAAAACTATTGGCATTGTTATCTGGATCATATTAAATTTAAAACAAATTAAAGAGTTGACATCTTTATGTTATTCAGCCTTCCTCTCCAAGAACATTTGGGCAAAGTCTTTGTGTCCTTTAAAATTATTTTAAAGTTTTCTTTATATAGACGTTATATATTTCTAGTTAGGTTTATCCCTAGCTATTTTATCTCTATAAAGTAATGTTATTTTTGCTAAGGTCCCTTCAAAGATCCTCCGTGGATATGGTCTTTTTCTGACTATGAAATAAATTTCAGGCATGTCTCATAGCTTCTCTTTCCTTTGCTGTCCCAAGTACTTCTTTATTTCAGAGATTAATTGGTCTGCCCATTGTAATAATCAATTCTCTTAGGTTTAATTAATTTTTTTAATTTATTTATTTTTATTTTTTGCTGTGTTTGGTCTTCGTTTCTGTGGGAGGGCTTTCTCTAGCTGCAGCAAGCGGAGGCCACTCTTCATCGCGGTGCGCGGGCCTCTCATTATCGCGGCCTCTCTTGTTGTGGAGCACAAGCTCCAGACGCGCAGGCTCAGTAGTTGTGGCTCACGGGCCCAGTTGCTCCGCGGCATGTGGGATCTTCCCAGACCAGGGCTCGAACCCGTGTCCCCTGCATTGGCAGGCAGATTCTCAACCACTGCACCACCAGGGAAGCCCCAGGTTTAATTAATTTTTAACATTTGTTATCACCCCCAGCTTAGACCTGTTCAGTCTTGGAATGCTAAGGTTTGGGATGGGTGTGCTTTGCTTTTACCAGAGAGCACACTGTCATGTGTGGTGACATTATAACGTGACAGTGGTTCCCCTGCACAAGGTGGAAGCACACAATTGCTGCTCTTTCTCTCCTGAGCTTTTATGTTGTTTTCTGTTTTTATTTGTTTGTGTGTTTTCAGAGATCATCCTGTTGCTTCATCGTCTCTTCTCTGGCAAGGCATTTTAGACCCCCTCCCTCAGTCAGCCTCTAGGCTTCCAGCAATTACCACCCCACACCCACCCCACTATCCTCTCTCAGTCTATATCTATTTTTTTTACTGACCGTTTTTGGGAGAATGTTCTAGAAAGCCCAGGCTGACCCTCTCCCAGTGATAATGCTGACTTTGGGAGTACTCCACTCTTTCCTCACCTCCACCCGAGGGCAATTTACTCTCAGTGCAGCCTTCTTTCTTGGTAGTGTCATGTAGAGGCAACTCCAGACAGATTTTCATCTGTAAGCCCTTGGTGAGAGTCAAACACTGATCATCAGAACTTTAGGAGGTGGTCACGTCTCCTGTTATCTTAAATGGGAGCGAAATATCCCCCCCCTTCTCCTATGGAGAGTGTAAGCAGTTGGGGAGCTTGGGACATACATAGACTTCCAATAACACTATCTGAACTGATTTCTCTGTGTGACTCTTGACCCTCACTGTTCCACAGGTGAGCTGAGTGATCCCTAACACTGGCAGAAGCAGTTTTCATGGCCTCAGCTTCTGCTACCTATGTTGTCTGGCGGCTTGCTTTAGGATGTGGAGGTTTTAAGTACCTAGTCTATTTCTCTTTTTCCTTGGAGTCTCAGCTAAACTGAGAAAGAAGGAGTCCTGTTTTAATACCCAAAAAGACAAAAAAAAAAAAAAAACCTGCATTGCAGAAATTTGAAGATGAAAGCACATTGAGGTCACTATGATGAATACTTTGGTTTTTGACTGTGGTCCCCTTGATTTCTAGAATACACGGACATTTCTCAGGGGAATAAATTCCCTGGATATCTTCATTCACTTAGGTTCATTCTAACTTGATCGAAAAAAATTAAAAGTACAGGTGAATCAAATTTATCAGGATAACTTAATATTCTCTTCATTATGTTTACATGATAAAGTTCTGTTGTCTTTTCTTTGGCCAGATTTTTTTCACATTTTACCTTTTTTTTCCTCTTCCATTTCTAGAGAATATTTCTCTCGTTTGAAAGTAGTGTTCCCCAGCCTTTTAAGGATACCTCAGTGTGGACTTTTCTACATACTTTATTTTGAAAAAAGTAAAAATACCATTGTTCAGAATCAAGAAGCTGAAAATACTGTAGTAGGAGTATTTTGCTAACCATAGAATCGCTCCCTACTTCATCATCTGATAAATGCAAACTGACTTTTGGTTCCTCTTCCGTTTTCATGTTCTACTCATGCTTCTACCATGGCATAGACAGCTTCCTTCTTGCCCTCCTTTGACTAACCATCATCCATTCATCCTACAAGATTCAGCTTAGACCTATATTGAAAAATGTGTTTATAAACAGAGCTAAGCTGAGAATGTTATTGTCAAAGGATATAAAAAATAGCAAATTTTAAATTTGATGGTTTTCTCCATCATATCCATCATAAAATATAGAATATTCTATATGAATGTTATTGTTTCAGATTGAGCATGACATATGCCCCTGTTACCTTTTAGACTGAAAATGTCAAAGAATACAAATATCCTTTTATTCTTTTTTTATATTTTTTGTTTTAATATGACTATATAAGACAACTAAGGCCCCTATATTGTACATATGTCTCAGAAAATTAGTACCATCAAGTCATAGGAATTGAAGAAATTCTAAAGCTTATCTAGGTAAAATTTCTGCTGAATCCAAGAGTTCACTCCAGTACATTACTATACAATACAACATTGACAACTTGTCACCAACTATTTGCTTGAATAGTTCAGGTGAAGAGAGTAGCTTTTCAAAGCAGAGCTCTTTGGTGTAGTTTCAAATTTATAAAATCTTTTGTTATACAGGATCAATGTCTGCTACCCTGTAATATGCCCACATTTTCTCTGGGAAAGTTAAAGCCTATCTGTTCTTTTAGCACCTAGGAATTAGATGCTTGTTTTGTGACAAGTGTAGGATGAGATAGTCAGGGATAAACAACAAATAAAATATTAGCTTCCTACCCTAGAGAAGGTTACAGTCTTGTGACAACTTCTCAGATGTTTGAGGATAATTATTGACTTAAAGTTAATAATGCTCACATTAAGTAAATTTTTTAAGTATAAAAATCTAAAAGTATATTAGGTGATAATTGTTACAGATAATCTCCTACTCAGGGAGTTTTGTTGAAACACTTTTTTTTAGTGTGCCAATGCAACTTGAAAAAAGTGTATTTTTTATGTAAATTTGGCAGGGTTTGAAATCTTAAAATAAAATTTCTAAAAGTTGCTGATTGTTGAAGATATAGCAAAATAAATATATGTATTTTTAATAATTACATGAAAATTATCTGATAATTTCAGTTTTGCAGAGGTCAAATGTGAGTTTCTCTCTATAAACTGATGCAATAATTTCAAAACCAAACAGACTTTTTATATACTATTAATGGACTTTTACGGTATAAATCATAGAAAACAAGAGTTCTTCTGTATTCTGTGCTGTTCTGACTGCACTTCTTTTACCTTGTTCACTCCTGAAAACCACATTGTAAGGGGCTACTGAAAAGCTTGAAGACAGTGAAAAATAACCAAGATGATGAGTCTTTCAGAAAAGATTTTTCATAAAGAATCATTAAAGCAAATGAGAGAGTGTGAGGGATGCATGTAACTGTCTTCACATGGTAGAGCAGATGTCACCTAGAAGAAGAAATAAGAGCTATTTTTTTGTAACTCTAAAGGGAAAAACTAAAACCACTGTCTGAATGTCACTGGGTAACACATTCCAATTTACAATAGCAAGAGTCGTCTTTATTGAATCTTCCCCAGTGTAGAAAAGACAACTTCACTGAAAATAAAAGTGTTATGACAAAGGATGACTTGAATATTTGTTTGGTGTCTTTGAGAGAAATTCTTGTGTCATACGTGGTGTTTAAAAGGAGACAGGTAGAAAGGACAAAAGAAACGGAGATGATGAGATATTATTTAAATTCCATATATAGAGACTTTAAGGAATTGTAGAAATTATGTCAGTCTTCCAAAATTATAATGAACAAAACAGCAAAAGCAACAATCACTGTAAGAAAAAAAAAATTAATTTATACACATTTGTTAGAAAAAAAGTAATGTATCTAAGAAACACCTTAGACAAATGGCCATTTTTTCAATAAAATCTATTGTAATGGGGATTTTTTTTCTTTAACCTCATGGATGAACAGAGATGGACCATACCCTCTTGTATGAAAGAAGTAAAAATTATGCAAAATACACAAGACATTTTTTAAGATATTGGACATCATCATATGAACTATAATGATCCCTGTAAGGGGGGAAACAAATGAAGTGAGCCTTTGATTCTCCAACTTGTCAACCTGAGAGAGTTCTTAGACCAGGGCACAGGGATGGAGAACCTAGCTGGAGCCTGGCAGTAACTTGAGTTGATGGGATGGTGCTGAGAGCCCAGGAAGACCAAGGTGACAAGAGTAAGCAGAGAAGAGTAGCAGAGAGGAGAGACAGCACATGGATAACACTCTGGAGATCTGCATAGGGCCTCCCTTCCAGTGTTAAGCTGAATATTTACCATTGTGAGCATGTTAAGAAACTAACCAAAGGAGGGGAAAGAGCCACCTGAAAGGTTTATCTCAAGCTGATATGCGGCTGTGAATAGTTCCTGTTCTCATCAGCCATAATAGAAAATCTCATAATTGATGGGGTATTGGGTAGAGTAATTAGAATGATTTTGCCTCAGTAATGGGGAAAAATTCGCCTTAGGCAACATGTGGATCTGGCTCTACCTTACAAAGTTTATTAGCAAGGCAAAGAGATCAAACTGCTTCCCAGTAATTAACTATATCATGAAACATGGCTCAAAAATACTTACGGGAAATCAAAAATATCCAGAACTCAATAAGATAAAATTCATAAACTGAATGTCTGGCATTCAATAAAAAACTACCAGGTATGGAAAGAAGCAAGAAAATACAAACCATATGAGAGATAAATCAATCAAAACAGACCCAGAATGACACAGATGATAGAACTAGCTGACAAGGACATCAAATCAGTAATTATAACTACACTCTGTGTGTTCAAATAATTAAATGAAAGGTTAAGGATGATGGAGACATGGGATATATAGAAAAGATACAAATAAAATTCTTGAGTTAAAAAGTAAAGTGATTGAAATGAAAAATATAGAACCTGAGGTTAACAGTACATTAGATATTGCAGGAAAAAAGTTAGTGAGTTTAAAGACATAACATTAGAAAATACCCAAATTAAAGCACAGAGAAAAGACTGAAAAAAGTGAACACAACTTCAGAGAGCCAAAGAACAACTTCTAGCAGATTTTAAATATGTAATTAAAGTCCATGGAGGAAAGGGGGGCAGAAAAATACTAAAAAAGTAATATTCCTATTTTTTTCCAATTTGATGAAACCCACAAATGCAAACTCCCAATTGCGCAAAGCACAAGAAAGATGAAGGAAATTACACCTTGGCACATCGTAATCCAGTCTTAAAGAGACAAATCTTTAAAGCAGATGAAAAAAATGCAAATTAAGTACTGAGACATAAAGATAAAAAGGATAGTTGCTTTCACTTTGGACATAATTCAAGGCATAAAATAATACAGTAACATCTTTAAAGTAAAAAAGGAAACCAAATATCACCTAAAATTCTATACCCAGCCAAAATATTTTCCTAAAATGAAGACAAAATAAAGATGCTTTGAGACATACAAGACTGAAAGAACTCATCACCAGCAGACCTAAACTAAAAGATATAAAAGGAAGTCTGTGAGACAAAAGGAAAAGGAAATAGAATAGAAATATGGATCTATAAAATGGAAGGCAGAGCACTGGAATTGGTAACTACAAGGATAAATATAAATGTATTTTTTTATTATTTAAAATACTTCAAAATAAAAGCGACTATTAAAAATAATAATAATGTATTGCTGTGGCTATAGATGGAGGTGCTAAGAAAAGTTCTGAGTATACTTATTAATCTAAGCCATATGGAACCAGGAAAGAGATGAATTAGTTGGCTTATCAATTCTTCCTAACAGAGTAGAAAAAGACATACAGCTAAAAGTCCTATTTGGGTATTGATTTATTCAACTTTTACTATTGGGTTGCCAAAAGGGTCGATCAGTTTCTTCCGTAAGATGGCTCTAGTAGCACGTAGCTGTCTTTAACTTCATTCGAAACAATTTCATTAGAACAATGCGACAGCTGTCATATCAGCGTGCATTTAAAAAAAGACTTATAATTGGTGAATTTTTGTGTAGCCATTTTAATATTGAAAATGGAAGAAAAAAAGCAATATTTTTGGCATATTATGCTTTATTATTTCAAGAAAGGTAAAAATGCAACTGAAACGCAAAAAAAGACTTGTGCAGTGTATGGAGAAGGTGCTGAGACTGAATGAACTTGTCAAAAGCGGTTTGCAAAGTTTCATGCTGGAGATTTCTCTCTGGACGTTGCTCCACAGTCGGGTAGACCAGTTGAAGTTGATAGCAATCAAATCGAGACATTAATTGAGAACAATCAACGTTATACCACGCGGGAGATAGATGACATAATATCCAAATCAAGCGTTGAAAATCATTTGCACCAGCTTGGTTATGTTATTCACTTTGATGTTTGGGTTCCACATAAGTTAAGCAAAAAAAACCTTCTCAACTGTGTTTCTGCATGCGATTCTCTACTGAAATGTAATGAAAACATTCTGTTTTTAAAACAAATTGTGATGGGCAAAGAAAAGTGGGTACTGTAGGATAAGGTGGAATGGAAGAGATCGTGGGGCAAGTGAAATGAACCACCACCAACCACACCAAAGGCCGGTCTTCATCCACAGAAGGTGATGTTGCGTATATGGTGGGATTAGAAGGGAGTCCTCTATTAAGAACTCCTTCCGGAAAACCAACAGATTAATTCCAACAAGTACTGCTCCCAATTAGACCAACTGAAAGCAGCACTCAATGGAAAGCATCCAGAATGAGTCAACAGAAAACACATAATCTTCCATCAGGATAATGCAAGACCACATGTTTCTTTGATGACCAGGCAAAACCTCTTACAGCTTGGCTGCAAAGTTCTGATTCATCAGTCGTATTCACCAGACATTGCACCTTTGGCTTTCCATTTATTTCGGTCTTTACAAAATTCTCTTAATGGAAAAAATTTCAATTCCCTGGAAGACTGTAAAAGGCACCTGGAACAGTTCTTTGCTCAAAGAGGTAAAAAGTTTTGGGAAGATAGGAATTATGAAGTTGCCTGAAAAATGGCAGAAGGTAGTGGAACAAAAGGGTGAATATGTTGTTCAATAAATTCTTGGTGAAAATGAAAAATGTGCCTTATTTTTACTTAAAAACCACAGGCATTTTTAAGCCAACCCAATAGATTATGCCACAATAACAAACAACCCCAAAATTCTCAAGGCTTACCACAACAAAGGCTTATTTCTCACTCATGATAAATGTAAATTGCAGATTATCTATGACTCTGTTCCAGGCTGAAGTAACATTCCTAACTAGAGCATAGCTCTTCTTACACAAAAGGGAAAGGGAAGTATGGGAACCACACCTGGCTCTTAAAGCTTCTATGCAGAAGTAGCATACTTCATATCTACTCACATTTAAGTCTCTGAGCAAGTCGCATGGCCTAGACTGATGGCAATGGGGCAGGAGTGTTTAATCCTTTTAAAGGGAAGGCAATGAAAAATGGAAACAATAATAAAAATGTATCACACATTCCAACTCACAGTGACCCAGCTGAGTGTGGTCTAATTACATGTATAAGACTGATAACTTGCCTCCCACTTCTATCTCTGATGTAACAATGTGATACTTTATCCTGAAAATACTGTGTAAATTTACCTTGGTGTCTTCCTCGTCATCACGAACACTACCAAAGGGCTTTTCTTATACTTCAAACTTTCATGAAAACTCTAAATGAATATGCCAAATACAAGTAAAAGTATTAAAAAACTGGTGAATTTTTCTCACTTAGAAAATGTTGAGAATATGACTAATTGAAGATGAAATGGAGATTAACCCAACATCTAGTGCTCTATTTATTTAACATCTAATATGTGCCAATCTCTGTAGTATATATTTTACCTGCATTATAACATTTTTTTTTCTTCATAGTAATCTTGGAAGTCAGATGCTTTTTCTTATTTTACAAGATGATCTATAACTTGGCTCCAGATCTAAGAGCTGTGTAGAAACAGGAAACAAATTAAAATCCAGCTCAGCTCTGAAATAATAGGTGAGGACCCTTACGGTATTCTTTCCCCATCATATACAGAGCAATTGTTTAGAGAAGTCCACATATTAAATGACCTAAATATTATACAAGTGTAGTATTCGTTGAGAAAATTAATTCTGTTTGCTGTAAGAGTGAAACCTAGAAGTCTGAGTGACTACACACAATAAAGGTTTACTTGTCATTATGTAATGTCTAATGCAGGGCACGTGACCATTCTTCATCTTTTAATTACTCCGTCTGAACATTTGTCCCCAGGGTGAACAGGACAGGGAAAGCAAGGCCAAAGGGCACACTGACTCATAGCCCATGGGTCAGTATTGGCCACAGAACCCCAGCTGACTGCAATGGAAACGGAGGCAAGACATGGAATATTCGTTGGGCAGGACCTGCTTCTACCACATTGTGTAACACAGGTAGAAACATTTAACCACAGAGAAACACATATGTATATTTATGTAAAATAAGAATCAATAAATATAATTGGTAATTGCTTCATGGCCTTAAATAAATTTCCCAATTTCTTTCAGAACACAAGAATTACATTTTTTACAATACATAAAAGCTCTGAGCACATACTAGGCATCTATAAATTTTAAACCAAATGCAGGAAAATATATGTTTGTATATTCTGTCATAAACTTAGGTTACGGACCAGCGGATATTAAACAGAATGAAAGAAAATACATTTGCATTTTAATGCAGCAAATTGTACAGGAATTTTCCTATTTACCTATAGAAACTCTGAAGTCTTTCACTAAAGCAGATGTGAAATGCTCCCACCCTTGAGAGATAATTAGGCTGTAGTTTCTAAGACTTTTTAAATGTAGAAATTTCCTGAATTTATTTTCATTTATTCTAGAGTTATATAATTTTTGCTTGAATTTTAGTATTGAATAGTACTTATAATGGTTATTTTTTTGTTCATGTCTAGCACAGAGCCTTAAGGCACAGTATCATCTCCTGGTAAGCAAGACAAAGAAATAAGTGAAAGCATTTTCCTCTTTCCATTGTGGTTATTCATTTATTCTCTTCTGATCAGGTGTCCCCAGATATAACAATTTCACTGGAAATAACCTCAGGACTTAAGAGAACAAAATAGATCTGGTTTAAAAGGGCTAATGGTACCCTTTATATTAATCCCAAATTTGAAACTGAGGTCAATGATCCAAAATCCAGGTCAAATGAGAGAAGAAGTGATATAGCCACCATGGAAAACAGTCTGGAGGCTCCTCAAAAAATTAAAAATAGAGACACCATATGATCCACCAATTCCACTTCTGGGACTATATCCCAAGGAAAAAGAACATTGCATGGAAGAGATATCTACACCCTTATGTTTATTGCAGCATTTGTTTTTACATTAGCCAAGACATGGGAACAACCTAAGTGTTCATCAACAAATACATGGATAAAGAATATATATATATGTAATATAAATATAATATATATATAATATAATTTGTAATGGAATAGTATTCAACCATAAAATATAAGGGAATCCTGTCATTTGCAACAACATGGATGGACCTTGAGGGTATTATGTTAAGTGAAATAAATCAGTCAGAGAAAGACAAATACTATTTGATCTCATTTATACGTGAAATCTAAAAAAAAGCAAAAACAAAAACAAAAAACGAAAACATAAAACCAAACTCATAGAAAAAAAGATCAGATTTGTGGTTACCAGAGGTGGGAGGTAGGTGGAGGGGGAATTGGATTACGGTGGTCAAAGCATACAAACTTTGTTATAAGATAAGTAAGTACTAAATGTAATGTACAACATGCTGACTATAGTTATCAGTGCTGTATGATATATATGAAAGTTGTTAAGAGTAAATTCTGAGAGTTCTCATTGCGAAGGTAAAAAAAAATTTTTTTTTGTATCACTTGAGTTGATGCATGTTAGGGGAATAAATTCTGTGCATTAAATTTTTAAAAATGAAAGAGAAAGAGTCTGGAATCAGAATAAGTTGCTTAGAATTGGTGCTCAGATAACAAAACTAGATTAAGAGAACATACAAATATATACAAATATGTTAAATATATCCTGTGTTAAAAAGATCTGATTAACACTCAGAAATTAGAGAGATCCAGGAGATAACAGAGAGACATGTGATCATATCCATACCTCCAAACCAGAAGCAAGATACAAGAAAGGGTGAAGTTGAAATGTTCATATTCAAATGGGGTTTTGGGAAAAACACACGTGATCAAAATAAAATTGGGCCTGGGATAGCATCTCGGAATCCTGCAAATGAATGTAGTTCTACCATTTGTGACATCCAGGATTGTATTGCTCCCTAGAAACTGCCTTTATTATAAGAACGGGGTTTTTTTTGTTTTTTGTTTTTTGCTTTTTTGTATATTTTTTTAAGAGCTAGAAAGTGAAGGAGGGCTGCTCCCAGAAATAAGATCTGGTTCTGTGGGTTCAGGAGATTACCTTATCATACTAAAATCAAAAATATAAAGTGTTCAATTATATCTCTTGCCAACACAACAGGGCTTTGCTTCAAATGAAAGAAGATATAGTATCAAAAAAAATAACAAAGACAGATCTATAGGACTCTAAATTACATACATAAACAACTTAACAACCCATCAACTTCAGCATGTCAGCAAAAAGCAATTAATATGCCATAGCCCTGAATCTTTGCCCAAATTAAATCTTGATGTGCTTAGAATTTTACCATCATGCTGACAGTTTAATAGTACAAACATGGTCAGTAAAATTTGAATTGTGTCCATTTACAATGGTATCCAATTTGCTTAAATTAAAATCTATGGTTTTGTTTCAGTTTAGTGGCAAAATTAGCAGAGAATATCTTGCTCATTTCTTGAATTTGTCAATTTTGTCAACTACTTACTTCAAGTGATAACAATTTTTATTTATCACCTTTTTATTGTCTCTGACTCAAAATAGATTGGGTCCCAATGCAATATGGTTTATACTAAGGAAAATTCAACACACAGAGAGTCAGGCTTTAGCCCTAATAATAGGTTTGATTACTAATGGGTCTAATAATTTCACTGTGAAGCAATGTTTCACTTAGTTATGAACCCAAAAAGTGTCCACAAGTTAACTATTTCTCCTGTCTTTGTGCTACTACTTTGTCTTGATCTGTCTCTCTAACAAAGCACCTATCATAATAAAGATAATTTTTTACAATCTCATTTTTCCTATTAAACTGAGATGTTCTTAAGAGCAGGGCTGGCATATAGCTGATTTTTATATCCCTTGTACATTGCACATTGCTGGGCACCTAGTAATTACTCAACTTCATTTTCTTGAATTGAACTGATGGAATGATAGTGACATACCAGAGTAAACCATTTGAATGGCCTCTCTCCAGGTAGAAATAAGTGCTCATTGACCCTTTGACCTTCAGGCCTTTTGCATCCATTTCACATTTGGAAGGGTAATGGCAAATCTATATCTACTCTGATCGATATCAGACTGTTCCTGAAACACTGCAGAAGTAGGGAGAGATAACCTTAAGGAAAAATTGTTTCTGTGAGCAATTTTGTATCCTTTTCAGTTTCCAGAGGCTGCATGAGATGACAATAAATAAAAGGCAGATGCTGTTAGAGAGTGTGAACATTTGATTATCTTGTTAATAAACAGACCAGCTCCTGTAGAATTGTAACATTTTGTAGGCTTGCTGTTGATGTTGTTCATTTGAAGTTAATGCAAGGGCTGCAGCCCCACCATGCTGAAACAGCAGACTGAAATGGCGAAATGTTAGCCCACTTTGTGAATGAAACACCTTCAAGTTTAGTAGTAGAAAATATCTCAAATTATTGATTGAATTTTGGAAATCATTTAGTGATTTATTAGCAACTTCTTCCCTTCTCTCGTTGAAAATATTAGCATATATAGCCCATCTCTCCACTTACTTTGATAAATTTCCCATTTTATTCATCTACAAGGCAGACGGTCCCCATTTTTAAAAATGTTGTCTTAGGTAGATTATTGTCTAAATTACATAGATATTTCATGAACTTTCATACACTATCAGTAATATCAATAATATAATAAATTTGAAAAATAATATCATTGTCTCCATTTACACATAGAGAACTGAGGTGCAAAGATTTTAAGTAACTAAGTCAAGACCACATAGTTGATAACTTGTCTTGGATACGAAGAGCAGTGAGCTGAATTCCCTTTCTTTTTCCTCTACACTATGATATCTCTTCTGAGATCAAGTATTTATATTATGCAGTTATAAAAGCAATTATGAAATTGACAAAGCAATTCACTCCCAGGTTGGAACATGTCCTTCTTCTTTCTTAGCATTCACAAAAAGAGAGTTCTAATTATGCTTGTCAGTATTTACTAAACACAAGACCATACTAAAACCATAAACTTTACCTAAGATAATACATTGCAGGCCTTTGTAGACTTTACAAGGTAGATTTATATATGCGCTTTATCTTGTTTCCAAAAATTGAAACAAAGAATAGGTCAAATACACACAGTTGTGCTTCTATCTGAATAAAAGACTGTGGAATTGGGAAAAGAAGGAGTCCCAGGCATTCATTTAACTAATTACAAATCATTCGATTGTCAAAAGTCTCCACTTTTGAAATGTCACTGTGAAAACTGATTTTTCCATTTTCCTTCAACGCAAAATTTGGACTTTGTCTTTAGAGTGGTATGCCAAAACAGAAGGAGTCTCTATAGGATAATTTTCTATTTATTATTGAGGATTCTGATTTCCAGTTGCATTGAAAAGTGTTGGGAGAGGAGAACCTTCAAGATGGCAGGGGAGTAAGATGTGGAGATCACCTTACTCCCCACAAATACATCAAAAATACATCTAAATGTGGAACAACTCCTACAGAACACCCACTGAACGCTGGCAGAATAACTCAGACTTCCCAAAAGGCAAGAAACTCCCCACGTACCTGAGTAGGGCAAAAGAAAAAAGAAAAAACAGAGACAAAAGAATAGGGACGGGACCTGCACCAGTGGGAGGGAGCCGTGAAGGAGGAAAGGTGTCCACACACTAGGAGCCCCTTCACGGGCGGAGACTGCAGGTGGCGGAGGGGGGAAGCTTCGGAGCCGCGGAGGAGAGCGCAGCCACAGGGGTGCAGAGGGCAAAGCGGAGAGATTCCCGCACGGAGGCTCGGCGCCGAGCAGCACTCACCAGCCCGAGAGGCTTGTCTGCTTCCCCGCCGGGGCGGGCGGGGCTGGGAGCTGAGGCTCGGGCTTCGGTAGGATCGCAGGGAGAGGACTGGGGTTGGCGGCGTGAACACAGCCTGAAGGGGCTAGTGCACCACAGCTAGCTGGGAGGGAGTCCGGGAAAAAGTCTGCAGCTGCCGAAGAGGCAAGAGACTTTTTCTTACCTCTTTGTTTCCTGGTGCGCGAGGACAGGGGATTCAGAGCGCTGCCTAAACGAGCTCCAGAGACGGGCGCGAGCCGCGGCGATCAGCGTGGACCCCAGAGATGGGCATGAGACGCTAAGGCTGCTGCTGCCGCCACCAAGAAGCCTGTGTGCGAGCACAGGTCACTATCCACATGCCCCAGGAGCCTGTGCAACACGACACTGCCAGGGTCCTGTGATCCAGGGACAAGTTCCCCAGGAGAGCACACAGTGCACCTCAGGCTGTTGCAACGTCACAACGGCCTCTGCTGCCACAAGCTCGCTCTGCATTCCAGTTATAACTATGGCACCTCTCCCTCCCCCCCTGCATGAGTGATCAGCCGCTGCTTTAACCCCATCCTGTATTGGCAGGACCAGATGCCTGAGGGCAACCTACATGCAGAGGCAGGGCCAAAACAAAAGCTGAACCCCAGGAGCTGTGTGAACAAAGAAGAGAAAGGGAAATTTCTCTGTGCAGCCTCAGGAGAGGCGGATTAAATCCCTACAGTCAACTTGATGTACCTGCATCTGTGGAATACCTGAATACACAAGGAATCATCCCAAATTGAAGCAGTAGACTTTGTGAGCAATGGTAAATTTGGGGTTTGCTGTCAGTGACTGATTTGTTTCTGATTTTTATGTTTATCTTAGTATAGTTTTTAGCACTTGTTATCATTGGTGGATTTGATTATTGCTTTGGTTGCTCTCTTTTTTTATTATTATTTTTTTTAATATTTTATTTTAATAATTTTTTCTTATTTATTAGTATTTTTTTTCCTTTCTTTTCTTCTCCCTTTTCTTCTGAGCCATGGGGCTGACAGGGTCTTGGTGCTCTGGCCAGGTGTCAGGCCTGAGACTCTGAGGTGGAAGAGCCGAGTTCAGGACACTGGACCACCAGAGACCTCCCGGCCCCACGTAATATCAACTGATGAGAGCTCTCCCAGAGATCTCTGTCTCAACAATAAGACCCAACTCCAGCCAACAGCCAGCAAGTTCCAGTGCTGGACACCCCATGCCAATCAACTAGCAAGACAGAAACACAACCCCACCCATTAACAGAGAGACTGCCTAAAATCATACTAAGTTCACAGACACCCAAAAACACACCACCGGACGTGGCCTTGCCCACCAGAAACAAAACATCCAGTTCCACCTACCAGAACACAGGCATTAGTCCCCTCCACCAGGAAGCTTACACAAGCCACTGAACCAACCTCACCCACTGGGGGCAGACACCAAAAACAACGGGAACTACGAACCTGCAGCCTGCAAAAAAGGAGACCCCAAACACAGTAAGTTAAACAAAATGAGAAGACAAAGAAATACGCAGCAGATGAAGGAGCAAGGTAAAAGCCCACCAGACCAAACAAATGAAGAGGAAATAAGCAGTCTAGAAAAGAAGAACTCAGAGTAATGATAGTAAAGATGATCCAAAATCTTGGAAATAGAAGAGAAAATACAAGAAATGGTTAACAAGGACCTAGAAGAACTAAAGAGCAAACAAACAATGATGAAGAAAACAATAAATGAAATTAAAAATTCTCTACAAGGAATCAATAGCAGAATAACTGAGGAAGAAGAACAGATAAGTGACCTGTAAGATAAAATAGTGGAAATAACTACTGCAAAGCAGAATAAACATAAAACAATGAAAAGAATTGAGGACAGTCTCAGAGATCTCTGGGACAATATTAAATGTACCAACATTTGAACTATAGAGGGTCCCAGAAGAAGAGAAAAAGAAAGGGTCTGAGAAAATATTTGAAGAGATTATACTGGAAAACTTCCCTAACATGGAAAGGAAATAGTCTGTCAAGTCCAGGAAGTGCAGAGAGTCCCATACAGGATAAATCCAAGAAGAAACATGCCAAGACACAAATTAATCAAACTATCAAAAATTAAATACAAAAAAAAAAATCAAGGCAGCAAGGGAAAAGCAACAAATAACATAAAAGGGAATCCCCATAAGGTTAACAGTTGATCTTTCAGCAGAAACTCTGCAAGCCAGAAGGGAGTGGCAGGACATATTTAAAGTGATGAAAGGGAAAGACCTACAGCCAAGAACACTCTACCCAGCAAGGATCTCATTCAGATGCAATGGAGAAATTAAAACTTTTACAGACAAGCAAAGGTTAAGGGAATTCAGCACCACCAAACCAGCTTTACAACGAAGGCTAAAGAAACTTCTCTAGGCAGGAAACACAAGAGAAGGAAAAGACCTACAAAACAAACCTAAAACAATTAAGAAAATGGTAATAGGAACATATATATCGATAATTACCTTAAATGTAAATGGATTAAATGCTCCAACCAAAAGACATAGACTGGCTGAATGAATACAAAAACAAGACCTGTATATATGCTGTCTACAAGAGACCCACTTCAGACCTAGGGACACATACAGGCAGAAAGGGAGGGGATGGAAAAAGATATTCTATGCAAATGGAAATGAAAAGAAAGCTGGAGTAGCAATTCTCATATCAGATCAAATGGACTTTAAAATAAAGAATGTTACAAGAGACAAGGAAGGACACTACATAATGATCAAGGGATCGATCCAAGAAGAAGATATATCAATTGTAAATATTTATGCACACAAAATAGGAGCACCTCAATACATAAGGCAAATGCTAACAGCCATAAAAGGGGAAATTGACAGTAACATAATCATAGTAGGGGACTTTAACATCTCACTTTCACCAATGGACAGATCATCCAAAATGAAAATAAATAAGGAAACACAAGCTTTAAATGACACATTAAGCAAGATGGACATAATTGATATTTATAAGACATTCCATCCAAAAACAACAGAATACACTTTCTTCCCAAGTGCTCATGAAACATTCTCCAGGATAGATCATATCTTGGGTCACAAATCAAGCCTTGGTAAATTTAAGAAAATTGAAGTCGTATCAAGTATCTTTTCTGACAACAACGCTATGAGACAACATATCAATTAAAGGAAAAGAAACTGTAAAAAATACAAACACAAGGAGGCTAAACAATACACTACTAAATAACCAAGAGATCCCTAAAGAAATCAAAGAGGAAATCAAAAACTACCTAGAAACAAATGACAATGAAAACATGACAACCCAAAACCTATGGGATGCAGCAAAAGCAATTCTAAGAGGGAGGTTAATAGCAATACCATCCTACCTCAAGAAAATAGAAAAATCTCAAATAAACAATCTAACCTCACACCTAAAGCAATTAAAGAAAGAAGAACAAAAAGAACCCAAAGTTAGCAGAAGGAAAGAAATCATAAAGATCAGAGCAGAAATAAATGAAAATAAATGAAGGAAAGCATAGCAAAGATCAATAAAACTAAAAGCTGGTTCTTTGAGAAGGTAAAGAAAATTGATAAACCACCAGCAAGACTCCTCAAGAATAAAAGGGAGAAGACTCAAATCAACAGAATTAGAAATGAAAAAGGCAAAGTAACAACTGACACTGCAGAAATACAAAGATGATGAGAGATTACTACAAACAACGTATATGCCAATAAAATGGACAACCTGGAAGAAATGGAAAAATTCTTAGAAAAGCACAACCTTCTGAGACTGAACCAGGAAGAAATAGAAAATATAAGCAGACCAATCACAATCACTGAAATTGAAACTGTGATTAAAAATCTTCCAACAAAAACCCAGCACCAGATGGCTTCACAGGTGAATTCTATCAAACATTTAGAGAAGAGCTAACACCTATCCTTCTCAAACTCTTCCAAAATATAGCAGATGGAGGAACACTCCCAAACTCATTTGATGAGGCCACCATCACCATGATACCAAAAGCAGACAAAGAGGACACAAAAAAAGAAAAATACAGGCCATTACCTCTGATGAACATAGATGTAAAAACCCTCAATTAAATACTAGCAAACAGAATCCAACAGCACATTAAAAGGATCATACACCATTAACAAGTGGGGTTTATCCCAGAAATGCAAGGATTCTTCAATATATGCAAATCAATCAATCAATGTGATAAACCTTATTAAAAAATTGAAGCATAAACACCAGATGATAATCTCAATAGATGCAGAAAAGCTTTTGACAAAATTCAACACCCATTTATGATAATAGCCCTCCAGAAAGGCATAGAGGGAACTTACCTCAACAGAATAAAGGCCATATATGACAAACCCACAGCCAACATCATTCTCAATGGTGCAAAACGGAAACCATTTCCACTAAGTTCAGGAACAAGACAAGGTTGCTGCTCTCACCGCTAATATTCAACATAGTATTGGAAGTTTAACCACAGCAATCAGAGAAGAAAAAGAAATAAAAGGAATCCAAATTGGAAAAAGAAGTAAAGCTGTCACTGTGTGCAGATGACATGACACTATACATAGAGAATCCTAAAGATGCTACCAGAAAACTACTGGAGCTAATCAATGAATTTGGTAAAGTAGCAGGATACCAAATTAATGCACAGAAATCCCTTGCATTCTTATACACTAATGATGAAAAATCTGAAAGAGAAATTAAGGAAACGCTCCCATTTACCATTGCAACAAAAAGAATAGAATACCTAGGAATAAACTTACCTAAGGAGACAAAAGACCTGTATGCAGAAAACTGTAAGACACTGATGAAAGAAATTAAAGATGATACCAACAGATGGAGAGATAGATATACCATGTTCTTGGACGGGAAGAAACAACATTGTGAAAATGACTCTACTACCCAAAGCAATCTACAGATTCAACACAATCCCTATCAAACGACCAATGGCATTTTTCACAGAACTAGAACAAAAAATTTCACAATTTGTATGGAAATACAAACAACCCCAAATAGCCAAAGTAATCTTGAGAAAGAAAAATGAGGCTGGAGACATCAGACTCCCTGATTTCAGACTACTACAAAGCTACAGTAATCAAGACAGTATGGTACTGGTACAAAAAGAGAAATATAGATCAATGGAACAAGATAGAAAGCCCAGAGATAAACCCACACACATACAGTCACCTTATTTTCGGTAAAGGAGGCAAGAATATACAATGGAGAAACGACAGCCTCTTCAATAAGTCCTCTTCAAAACAGGACAGCTACATGTAAAAGAATGAAATTAGAACACTCCCTAACACCATATACAAAAATAAACTCAAAATGGATTAAAGACCTAAATGTAAGGCCAGACACTATAAAACTCTTAGAGGAAAACATAGGCAGAACACTCTATGACATAAATCACAGCAAGATCCTTTTTGACTCCTCTTAGAGAAATGGAAACAAAAACAAAAATAAACAAATGGGACCTAATGAAACTTAAAAGCTTTTCCACAGCAAAGGAAACCATAAACAAGATGAAAAGACAACCCTCAGAATGGGAGGAAATATTTGCAAATGAAGCAAATGACAAAGGATTAATCTCCAAAATATACAAGCAGCTCATGCAGCTCAATATCAAAAAAGCAAGCAACCCAATCCAAAAATGGGCAGAAGACCTAGACAGACATTTTTCCAAAGAAGATATACAGATTGCCAACAAACACATGAAAAGATGCTCAACATCACAAATCAAAACTACAATGAGGTATCACCTCACAATGATCAGAATGGCCATCATCAAAAAAACTACAAACAATAAATGTTGGAGAGGATGTGGAGAAAAGGGAACCCTCTTGCACTGTTGCTGGGAATGTAAACTGATACAGCCACTATGGAGAACAATATGGAGGTTCCTTAAAAAACTAAAAATAGACCTACCATACGATCCAGCAATCCCACTACTGGGCATATACCCTGAGAAAACCATAATTCAAAAAGAGTCATGTACCACAATGTTCATTGCAGCACTATTTACAATAGCCAGGACATGGAAGCATCTGTCCATCAACAGATGAATGGATAAAGAAGATGTGGCACATATATACAATGGAATATTACTCAGCCATAAAAAGAAATGAAATTGAGTTATTTGTAATGAGGTGAATGGACCTAGAGTCTGTCATACAGATTGAAGTAAGTCAGAGAGAGAAAAACAAATACCGTATGCTAACACATATGGAATCTAAAAAATAAATAGAAAAAAAAAAGTGGTTCTGAAGAACCTAGGGGCAGGGTAGGAATAAAGATGCAGACCTAGGGAATGGACTTGAGGACATGAGGAGGGGGAAGGTTAAGCTGGGACAAACTGAGAGAATGGCATGGATATATATACACTACCGAATGTAAAATAGATAGCTAGTGGGAAGCAGCTGCATAGCACAGGGAGATCAGCTCAGTGCTTTGTGACCACCTAGAGGGGTGGGATAGGGAGGGTGGGAGGGAGATGCAAGAGGGTGGGGATATGGGAATATATGTATACCTATAACTGATTCACTTTGTTATACAGCAGAAACTAACACAACATAGTAAAGCAATTATACTCCAATAAAGATGTTAAAAAGAAAGAAAGAAAGAAAAGTGTTGGGCATCTTTCTCTACCAATAAAAGGGATATTACTCTCACTTGAAGTATACATAGTTCAATAAGCTTAAACATATAATCATATATCATATATATAAACTGTTTCTGACTGAGTTAAACTAAAAACAAAATAGTTAGATTATACATATTTATTGGTTGTCTCTTTCCCTCCATCTTCTAAAAGGGAAGAATTCTTTTACCATCAAGCAATCTCTCCAGCCTTCTTACTGATGAGACGACTGTAGAAGGGCAAGAATGAGAACCAATCAAATTGTTCCATGCGAGAACAGACATGGGAGGAATAGATGTTGGCTGCTTATGATAAACAACAGAAGAGTGGAGGAAAGCAGAATTTAGGGTACAAGAGGGAAGATTCTATGAGCAATTATATGAAGATAAAGATTTTAAGAAGACTTTTAGGAGACACACTTATGAAAAAAATTAAGGAAATCTTTCAGCATATTCTGCTATAACCCTTTTTCATATAATTTTTTAAAGTGACTTTGAATAGTCTATATATCTTCAAATCAGAGACAGGATGGCACTGTGTTTGGCTAATCAACCAACTTAAGGATATTATCAAGGACAAGAATTTTTGTCTTTTAACTTTTAAATTTCTTTTTCAGAAATATATCACTCGGCGTTCCTTACTGTAATGTCCTTTAATACTGCCTCTTCATTCCTTTACAAATTGTCATGGCTGTTTTTGTACCGTAACAGCAGAGTTGAACAGTTGCAACAGCGACCTCATAACTTAAAAAGACTAAAATATTTACTCTCTGACCCTTTCCAGAGAAGTTTGTCAACCCCGACTTAAACTATGAGACAAAAAACAAAAAAAAAAATGAGAGGACCTAGTTATCCATTACCACACACCCTCTATCTTCCAGCATTGGCACATTTGTAGATGAGGACAGAGCTGATCTGTGCACTTTTGCAATTAAATGACAAGTCCTAAGGCAGTTTTGACTTATGTTTCATTTCAAGTGGGCTCCACAGTAGTGCTATTTAACCCTCCAGATATGATCTAGCCACATGAGAGGGAGGAAAGACAGGAAGAACCAGAAAGAAATAAAACTTTCATCCCAACCTATCTTGTAGCAAAAGCCACCCTCTTCTCCTCTAGTATAGTGATATAATTATATGTACATGAGAACAACATTTTGTCCATGATTCATGTCTAAGCTCCTCTCTTGAATGATTGAATGCAGAAAACTAAGGAGGAAAGAATGGCACTCAGAGACCTTTTAAGAAGTTAGAGGGAATGGCTATATCTGACTATATGTCTATATTATGTGTTTATACTTCCCCTAAAATTTATTACCAGTGGTTCAGACCTTGGAGAAAAGCTGAAGTGCCTACAATCAAGCAGTGCCTTAAGACAGAGATTATGAAAAGTAGTACTTCTGTTTTCATTTGTTATCATCACAGTATGAAACCTCAAATGCTATTTTCCCCAGCAAATAATAAACATTCTACTACCAGAAATATTGGACAAAGTAAGCGTGGACAGAATATATTTTTATTTAGTGTGGTTAGGTACTGTCTCCACATTAAACTGAAATCTGCATGAAAATTGCAACATAGAGTTAATTATCTGGATGTCTGGTCTATCCCACTGCAGGACATTTATAAACATTTAGATGGCTGGATATCTAAATGTTTCTTTTGGACTTTTAACTTTGATGTATATAGTCACAGCTCTTCTTAGAAAGCACCTATAGAATTTCAATGCTATGTCGAAAATTTATTACGTATGCTTTTCTAATTTAATTTTCTCCCAACTTTACACAGATGAAGAAACTGAAGCTAAAATCACAGAAATAGTGAGATTTGTCACTGAGAGTACCACAAAAAATATAATTGTAAAATAGGCACTATTTTTACTATTTATGTTCAGTTGCTTATGAGTACATTACTTATACCTCCTTAAGTTTAAAATCTGAACCAAACACATACATATAAATAGATTAGTTGTTGGTTTGTGGGCAAGAACAATTTATTAATCACTTTTTTTTTAATCCATAATTGAAACATAGTACTGAGTCCTTATTAACTACTTAATCAGAGGTTTCTTATCCATGACTTTGTTTATTCAACAAACATTCATTCACGTCTGTATCTCAACCATGTTTTAGTGTTATTCTAAACAAATACATGTTTCCACCATGAGTTTCTTCCATGGGTTCAGTGCTCATATTTACAACTGCACACTAAACAATGTTAATATTTCACAGAATACCAACACCAATAGGCTTTTAACCAAACTTACCATTTCCCTCTGGATTCTTCTAGTTCTCCTGTCTTCTCTAGAGCAATGGACAGAAGACCAGCCACCGAAGCTAGGATCGCAGGAGACCTCTCCAACTCACTAAACTCTTTAATTTGGTCATCTTATTATCTTTCAATTCTATTTTATATTTTTAGTCCAACTGTCAATATTTCAGTCATTTTCCATCATTTCTCATATAAACTCTCTGAAATAGGTACCTGTTTGTACTCTCTGTGTCCAATCACGCTCTCAGCTCTTCTCCCTTCCTGTTGCCTGACTATTATTGGTTGTTTACAAAGCGTACTTAATCATCTTGTTCCCTCACAAGGGAACCTTAAACCCCTTATGCCTGCCTTTCCAGATCCGTTTCCTGCCATTCCTCATGGGCCCTGCGCTGTTGTTATGCTCAATTATCACAGTTCTCGGGGTAGCCTGTGTGCTCCCACCTACCTGTGCCTCTGCTTAAGCTGTCTTCTCTGCCCTCCCTTCCCAACGTTCTCCTTTTATAGTCGCTGCCTGAACATTTGTATTTTTCCTTAAGAGTCAGCTCATATACCATCTCCTCTGATAGCCATTTCCTGATCCTCTCAGGATACGTTATAGGATCCTTCTCTGCATAAAATCACTCACTGAATACTTGTATTTTCTGGATTATTTTTGGCTATTTCAGCATCCCCAGGACTTTCACTCGTAAGGGCTCTACTGCATTGCAAGGGAGAAGTCAGGAACAGCATTTCTCAGAATCTCTTTCTCTTCCTGACTCTGGATTTGAGGTTTTTCAATAAGAGAAATGCTTTGGAAATTGGGAAGGTAGGAAAGACAACAGAGCCATTATTCTCTTAGTACAATTGTAGTCAGATGTGTGGGGCAGACAGGAGATTCAATGACTACTAAGAACCACACACTTTGCTGCTTCAAACTGTTGGTGAGAGTTTCTTAGAGATTCCTGAGAATTACAGCAGCTTTGTAGTAAACTTTGGAGGTGCCCTGCTTTCGTGCTTTAGGGTTGCTCTTCAGTGAGCCTTATGCAGTCTCCATATAATGGCTTGGTTCGGTATCAGCTAATTGGGAATTCTATTTTACAGAATTCTCTCCTCTGTTGAGTTCTGGGATGAAGTTGACCTTAAGATAAATTCACTGAGATTTGCAAGGTGAAAGTGAAGCAGCATTCAAGAACATTCTTTACAAGTCAGTGGTGGCTCGGGCTCTTTATCAGCCTGTGCTCTGATGGGTTCACTGTTTCTCTTTTATGGGCAGGAAGCAGCAGACCAGTCGATAGCTTACAACTTCTTCAGTATCTCCTTCTTCAGCTTCTCTGACTCCACAAACAGATGCACTTTTAGCTCTGGGATGCAGGTCACCAGCGTCTAGTTCAGATTGCTCGTATCACAGAAGTGAAGGTTAGAAGCCATGAGAGGTCCGCATGGGTTCCTGCTCACCCTCATGGCTTACAGTTTGCCCCTATGCATTCCAACTTGTCCTTGCTCTCTTCCACCTCTACATTCATCCTTTCTTCTTGACTGCCTGCCCTATTGACCCCAGCCTTGAACCTGACACAGAAGCAATAGCTGGACATAAACGGGTCAGCCAGCTCCCACATAGTGTAAGGTCAAACCTTATGATAAAAGTTCTCATTCTATATCACTGCTGGTGATTCAGTTTCTCTGATGAAACCCCGACTGACACATTCCATGATCTTTAATGGCAACATCTGTCACTCCAACCCCTTCAGCTCTTCCAACACTCACATGCGTCCATGACTCCTATATTAAACCCTTTCTGTCTGGAATTCGCAAGTCACTTCTGTTTTTTTAATTTCGTTTTTCCTTAACCCCAATTAACATATTATATTAGTGCTTGTATTATTTAGTGGATCCTTAAACATCAATGTGATTTAAATCTTGCTCATATGCGATAAAAAGGGCGTGACTAATACCAATATGCTATAGTTATCATTCCATGTTATAAAAAATGGAGATTATAATTTGTTTTGTGTTTGTAACTTTGGTGTCTAATATAGCCCCTAACACACAGAATGCAGTAAACAAAAGTTTCAAAAATGAAACAGTAAACTGATAGTCTATAAAGAATATAAAATAAATCAATCATCTATAATGAGTAAAGAAAATGAAGGGAGGTAAACACTCTTCTTGCTCATAAAAATGTCAGAATCTATCTGAGAAGATAAAGTCCACAGATTACAGAGTACACAATGACTACAATGCAATAATTAAACATATGAAATTAAATAATAAATTATACATGGGCACCTATCAAACATGCTATAGAGGGAATGACAGAATTGACTTAGTAATTAAAAGTATAAAACAAACATTATGAAGTATATAAAACTAAAATTATCTCACCCCAATTTGGTGGCCTCCTATGAATAACTTTAGTTCCACCTATGCCATATCAAATTCTGAAATTTCACCTCATTGCATTTTAAAGATTAAGTAAATCAAGGGACAGAATTTGGTAGATTACAGATCAAATAAAACAGCTCCACAATGCACTAGGAAGCGACATAAAAACTTACTGAAGATTTCTTGGGTAGACACAGGATATGTACAAACCATTAGCCCAAATTTATCTTAAATTTAGGTGTTTAATTCATTTTTTATTTGGACCAAAATCCCTCGACATCAGTCAGTCTCCCCATTTAAAGAAATGGAAAAGCCATCATCTATCCCCCCTACCTCTAATATTCCCTATCTTGACCATAACTACTCAGATCTCTCTCACATCATGCATGTCACATTCAGCACTCCAAAAACCAATTATTAGAAAGCAATATAGAGAGTAAAAATGGAGTAAATTTACTCCTCAGGGTTTCTTCTCACCCTAAAGAGAATATCAAATAAATCCTCCAAACAAAGTAGATATTATCTCATATTATTAATACATCGCCATTTCTATAAAACTGCATGAATTAAGAAGAGAGTACGTAGGTGAGCAAAATTTGCCACCCCAGAATGTCTCTTTGACATGCAGATTATTTCTAGCTGAAAACAATCAAGGCCCAAAAGACTCAGGAAAAACTTTGACCTTTCCCCTAACTGCCTAAAGAATGTAGACAGAGGATTTGTCCCAGGAAGGAAGCTGTCACCATAGGTAACTATAGTATGAACTCAATGAGTAGAGAGAGCAACCTAGCAAAGTCTAAAAATTTCTATCTGTGTCCCATTGTCTCTGCCTGGCCCAGCAAATATTTTTCACCAAACATTTGCTTTTCCACCTCCATGTCAATTTCCTCCCTCCCCTTGGAAGTCCCATCCACTACTGAAACCACCAAGTCCCCTAAAACTGAGTTCCTCTGATGAGTTTATGATTAACCTCTCTATCCAGAACTTTACTCCCTTTCTTTTCCTGAACCTGTTCCCCTCAAGATTGAGGAGTATCAGAGAAAAGGGAGGAGTTAAACCAAATACAAGCCCCTGTGTCCCTGTCCTATGAAGTAAAAACCTTCTGCTTTAGTCTCTCAGGCCTCTTCTGAGTCTCAAAAGGCTGACTCAGGAGTTAATAATTAGGAATGTGAAGATGTAGAGACAAAGAATAGTTGTTGGGCTAGGAAACTGATAACGATTTAGACTATAAATCGGCCACATAGCAGAATCACTGAACTCTCACTTCCCTGAAAGGTACAGATAAAGTCCAGACTCACATCCCCAAGTTGTTTTTACAGGAAGCAGGGCCTCACCAGATGAGAACTGTTGACCACAAGCACATAGACCCTAGACTGGTTGAAACCAGGCAGCTGATGATGCTTGAAACTTCACCTTGATGCCAACCAAACCAAGAATTGTGCATGAGCTGATCACGCACCCTGAAGACCCCTCCCTCACACTGACTGCCTTTAAAAACTCTTCCCTGAAAGCCACTGGGGAGTGCAGGTCTTTTGAGCATGAGCTGCCCATTCTCCTTGCTTGGTGCCCTGCAATAAATGCAGTAATTTCCTTCACCACGACCCAGTGTCAGTAGACTGGCTTTTCTGTGTGTGGGCAAGTGGACCCAAGTTTGGTTCAGTAACACTACCCCCAATATCCTCTTCTGTCTTTCGCTGAAGATTGTATTTAAGGTGAGCGTTTCAGCCATTTTGTTGAGTTACTCAGTTCTCCTGGATCTCTCCAATGTTATTAAACTTTTGTTTGTTTTTCCTCTGTTAATGGCTCATGTCAATTTAATCCTTAGACCAGCCAGAAGAACCTACATGGGTAGAGGAAAATTTTTTCCTCCCTGACAAGTAGAACAAATATGATTAGAATATATTCTTCTTGGATAAATGACATACATCAGTATCACTCTATTATCAGTCTATAATCTTGATTGGATAGGTCATATGGATGGGGAATATTAATATTTTTCTGTGGTCCTTAGATGTAGTAATGGCTATTTTATTCATCTTATGTATTCTCAGTTCCCAAATATCACAGCACATACACACATGATACACATGCAACATTTTCCTCTCATTATATGCATTTTTATTAATAGGAAAAGGGGAAAGAAACTTATCTCACACCCAAAGTTTATTTTTGCATATATAATTTCATGAATGATTGAATGAAAAATTAGTAAAATAATTCACTTAGTTCCTGGAGTTATTAATTTGTTCCAAAACATACAGTACCAGATATTTTAGATACAGTACAAAATAGGATTAATAGCTGGAATAAAGAGTGATTTTTAAAAAAGTATTTCCTTAGGAACCTTTTGGTTGTAATTATTCCCCCATTTATAACTATTTATCTGTCACCACAACAGTCTGAAAATAAAATGAAATTTTTCAAATATACTGTCCACATACTTGGCATCCCAAAGGCAATATATATAAATCTAACTTAATTTTTCTGATTCCACTGAGATATTTGACTCGTAATGTCATAGCATTTATGTGTGGGTATTATCTTAGATCAATTTAGTTGCAGAAAAACTTTATTCCCTAGACTCTAATAATTGTGATTTAAAAATACAAGACACTTTACGACTTAAACTTTAAAATAATCTATAACATATTCAGTAAACTTTATATTTAGTTACATTATTTTTCTTCCCAATGTACACATAGTCTGATTTATTTTTAAACCAATTCTACTGAAGGAATGTGATTATTATAGCTTTTGTAATCAACATACTTTTCTTATTATCTTCCAAATGGCTGTGGTTATTGTTCTTAACCCATTGAGAAACATGTGACTATTTTGTAGTTTTGTCCTGATACCATAAAATCAGTATAAGTGTAACTGGATGTTATACCATTTCAACAGAGTGCCTTAGATCTCTATGGCTTAAATAAGAGACAATACCTCAATCATTCATAGCTTAATATTTTAAAGTCTTAAACATGCTCAATTTTAAAGCAAGCTTTTTAGAGACTTTGAGCACAAGCTCAGTGACTGTCAAGTTTTAGCTCATGATCATCAGTGCAACATTCCATTTATATATAGTAGGATGGTACCTCTCTCTATGAATCTATCCTACTGTCAGTCAAAAATCTCTTTAAAGTAGTCCTATTCTATTTCTCCTCTTCTTCCTCCTAAACCAAACACCTATATAATTGTACTTTTTGTTGAGCGCCAATGTAGTGGATCCTCTTTGCCCTATTCAACATCCTTAATTTATCCCTAAATTCTTACTCACTATAATTCCACGCTATTGCTCATGTCACTCTCTCCACAATATATTTCACCTTCCTCATCTTAAGGTGAGCATCTCTTTCAATGCTTAGTTCAACACTCACTTGCCTTAAGACTTGCAACTCTGATTGATAGAGAGAAACTTGTAAGTCATATTTCCTTAGGAAATAGAGAAAATCAATTTCCCCATTAGTTAGATATATCTATGCACACCTGCTTCTATATTTGGCTACAGTGAGGCATATAAGACTGTAGTTAATAATGGCAAGCAGCCTGCAGTGGGTGTTATTTATATGGTTGCTGACAATTGAGATTTGTCTTTTTACTCAATTATATTGATTTCTTCTTGGATTGTCTTTTTATGTACAGCATTGTTGGGGCAGTTCAAACTGGTTTTTAAAATATTATTTTACTGGTATTTAATATAAACAATAATGTAATCAATTACCTTGCTCTCTTCCAAGAAACTGAATGCAATATAATCAAGTCTAGCTGGAACTATAAATATGGAACATGTGGGCCTAGCCTCCATATTTTTAGAGAATATTATATGCCAATTTTTTGGTACCTTCTACTTTTTAAAGCAAAGAATAAGAATATAGATTCAGCAAATATAAAAAAAGAATGACAGTCATGGATGAATGCTAAATAGTATTGTTAAATGTCACTTAAATTTTAAAATATGCAGTTAAAATTAACTAAAGAAGGTAAAAAGACATTAAATATTGTAAATGTGGATATTCTCTGTAGTCACCTTTGTCAAACAATCCTTCTATTCTTTTTTTTTTTTTCCTGAAAATACCAAGATTAGCCCACCACAAAGGAGCTACTCATGTGTAATTATCTTCCTTTATTTCCATTTGTTTTTACCTATTTCATCCTTAATGTCCAAATGAGTTGCAGCTGTCAGAGAGGGAGAACTTTCCCCTCCACCCTTCCTGAGTCCTTGTGGCTGGACTAATAATAAAATTGACACAAGACAGAGTAAAAGGAGAAAAAGAAACAAATTTAATTTGTGCACACAGGAATAAAACCTAAGAAGTGGCTAAAGCAGGCAGCTTTTATATTTTTTAGGCAAACAATAAATTTGAGAGGAATTGACAGGACAATAAAATTTAGATTTGGGTGCTTGATAGTAAGGAATTTAAGCAAAGTTTGAGCTTAGGGTAGTACATTAGTAAAGAAGAAACAAGGTTTGATGATATAGGCTTCTTGGCCCTGAATTCCCTATCTCTGGTGATAAAGATGTCTTTCTATCTCTTGGTACAGTGAGGTCATCTTTCAGATGAGAGATTTACTTCTTGCTTTTGGGGAGACAGAGAGAAGAGTGAAAGTGTTCCTCTTGTATTGGCTGTTTCTTAAGTAGCTTTATTTCAAAATAGTCAATATCCATTGTGGCATATTTGGGGGCAGCTTACCCTGGGCCTTAACAGTTTCCTCCTCTGAAAATTCCCTGGAAGTTTCACATATTAAAAGTTAAGCTGGTAGGTTGTTCCATCTCTTTGACCCAGAGACTCTTAGTGTAGACAATAGGTCAGTTCAATTAAACTCATTTCAGGAGATGGTGATGCAGGTGGGCTCTCAAAGTCAGGCCTATGGTGCAAGCAACCAGGTATTTAATAAGAGGAATTTCTATGGAGACAAAAAGACAAACAAAAACAATGGTTAATAATTGGAGCAAATTATAAACCAGTGTTTGAGTTCTGAGGGTAGCCAATTGAGAAGATTTCTAGATGTCAGTGTTGAAGCATCTTTTGTAGTTTGAATGTCTCTGATGATATGTCCAGCAATGTTCTGGAAGATACTCTTGTTCTAATGTTTTCCATCACTCTCAATCATAGTACCAACCAGGCATTGTACATTATCCCTGCCTATTTTTTTTTACATTTCACCAAATGTGTGATCAATTTGAATAAACACTCAAAACTTATTTTATAAATACCAATTACTTAGAAATGGAGGGATGAATTTTCTTTCTAAATATGTTTGTTGCAACATGATTAAAGTAACACTTTATCCACCAAAGTTTAGGGTACATTTTACAAATTTTAGTTTAGGATTTCTAACATTTTCTGTGCTAAAAAAAGAAAAAAGGGGTCAGTTTGTACATTTAGAAATTTCCTCTGTTTGTGTGCCTTTTCTCCTCTTGAAAAATAGACGTGCAGATTTATCTTCGAGGTTCATATGCTATACAGGTTTTGGTAATATAATACAATGAATAATACACAGAGATAACTTTGTGTTGGCTGGCACGATCTGGTCTGTAAAATGTTTTTATTCTTATTTTAAGAAATCTTGTCTCCCTAATTAAAATAAAATAGTTAAGACAATTGGAATTAATTCCTCTAAATGTTTCTTATGGGTAAGAAATCAGTAAAGGAAAATCTCCCCTCTTCTAACATGATACCCTTTGAGGACAAGCATTAGGAAATCTCAAACTTATCACCACCTCAAATCAGTGGAACTGAGTGGAGTGAGGTAGGGCTAGGGCTGAGACTCAGTAGGGCCTAGGGCCTCTGAATATTTACTTGTTCAAGTGATTTTGGACTTCAACTTAAACCTTATCATCTTCCCCCACAGGAATAAGTGAAGCAACCAAAAACTGGAGTTCAACTCTCAGTCTCAGTGGAGTAAGGGGGGAGGTAGAGAAGCAAATTTTTACATTATATCTTTAAATAGCCATATCCATTATGAGTTAAGATAACCAGATTGTGAAAATATTCTCTTTTGGAACAGGGGTTGAGTAATAGGAGGATATTGACTAGTTTATTTTCTTACTCAACTTTATTTTTTTAAACTTTTATTTCTATGACCTATTTAAAGAGAGCTCTATTTTTTTTTTTTTTTAAGTCTGGCAAGAACTGAGATATGTTCTCTGTAATTTCAGTTGGTGAGAACACAGTGATTCTGGTTTATAAGGACAGTTTCACTGAAAGGAATACAAGAATATAAACAAACAAAACCCCCGCATTTAGACATCTGTTCCCCCAAAAATTAAGAAATCCAAAGCATTTTGCTTAACAGGCTGGTGGTGTGATAGAGTAACTGGCCAACCTCTACATGTATTTATAACATGCCAATATGAAAGAAAAATAAACAGTAATGTTTATAGACTAAAATAAATTGCATATAAATGTGGGAAATAAATGTCTCAAATTATTTTAAATACTTAGATTTCATTAATATTCAATCATTCTAAATATATAAGGCTGCAATGTGACAGCTAGTGATTATCTTTTGACAGTTGATAGAATGCCTTGAAAAGGAGTACTCTGTGCCAGATATTCATGACAAAGAGATAAGAATGAATGAGATTGGATCTTTAGGGTGTATACAGTCAATTTTGGAAAAAAAAAAAAAAAAGAAAGTAACTGTCAAATTACTAAGCAATTAGTGTTATCATAATGATTATCATGGTAGAAAATACATACACTTTTCAAAGGAGAAAAAATTTTTAAAAAATACCAACGAGACCATAAAGGTGCACCACTTTACACCAACTAGAGTGGCAACGATTCAGAAGTTTGACCATACCAATCACCAAGGGGGATTACAGAGAAGTAAGGAGTAGGAATACAGAGAAGAATCTCCAAAGCAGGAAACAAACCTAATAAAAGCTATAGAAGTGGGGATTTTTAGGACCCCCTGACGAGATGAGGTAAGGCTTTTAGCTGAATTATGCTTGATACGCAGGTGCTATTGACATGAGTAATAAGGGCATTCCAGGGTGGAAGAAAGATTCTTAGCTAAGTCATAAGGGCAAAAGAGGAATAGATATGAAAGGAGTATTCAGGAGAACTGAAAGTGGAAGAGGCTGAAGAAAGAAAAGCATAAAGAGGAACAGAGATGATTTCATGTCAATCTTGCCCAAGAGGTCAGAGAGGAAGCATGTAATATGACTTTCCCATTACAATATGTATTCACTGAGTTGGAAAAATAACATGAATGTATGCAATTTGACCTCACAACACTTCAAACTCAGTTTATGCTTTTTGTTTTCTTCTTTTTGTTAGATATGCAATGAATCTAGATTTCCAAGCTGTTTAGTTTAATTAATAATGGATTCTCTTTACTGATTCAGATATGGAAACCGTCAATAAAATTGGCCAAATTGGTCTGAAAAGAGTAAAACCTTAAAGAAACTCACACAGTGAGCCTTTACTTTCTATTTAATTAATTTAATTCTTTCTAATTAATATTAGGATTTTCTCACTACTTGCTAATTCACATAAACTCTATCTTATTTAAGGATGAGATGAGAAAAAAAAAAAAGTTAATGAGAAAAGAGTAAGAGTAAGAACTAATAAGTTCAAGGAATTGAGTCTTTTATTACAATTCAGCTCCATTACTATTTTGGCAACTGAAAGGTACAAAATTTAAGATTAATTTCCTCAGGGAAACATGACAAACCTGTTCTTTGATTCAAGCTAAAAGAGAACAACTTATTCACTCAGCACATCATAATTTCTTATTCCCAAAATACTCTCTACTTCTTTTCTTTATTTATTTTCTTGGAAAAAACCTACCCTTCACTGCAATGAGTTTTGGGCTATAGGTAAAGTTTAGGAGCTATTGCCATGTTGTGTGAAGATTTGTGCTTGAAAGCACAGAGCATACTGAAGTCAGTAGTATTTTCAGATGATGATCCAATATGCAAGGAATCATCGTTTGGACATCTTAACTCACTAATACCACTAAATTGTAATTCCAAGGAAAATAAATGAATGTGCCTTCACAAGTAAGAAAAACAAAACAAAACATGGCAATGCTTGGTCAGTGAAAAGAATATGGGTATAACCACCTGACCACTGTAATTCCTGAACAGCAGGGATTACTGATGTTTTCACAAAGAGACTAAAATTAAGTTATCAGAAGAGGAATATACGCACATTTTTATGAGACATAACAAATTTCTTAATGTTGTTGTGCCTTGATTTCCTCCTCTACAATTTGGGGGATATTTGTGAGGATTAAATGAGTTGATGGCTAAATCTCAACAATGATGAGAACTATGATAATATTTTGTCATCATAGTTTGCCTATGTATAGCATTTTGAAGTATTGGAAAATACACAGCCATTTTTTTTTTCCATTTTAGATTTGCAATAAATTGGAATGGTAAGAAATCCATAGAATTAAGGGACATAGAGAAGAAGAGATAGAAAAGCTTTGTTTTAATTTCTCCCCTCTTGGTTTCATTCCGTCCCTTTATCCCTTCACGTATCTATCCATCCATCCATCCATTCATTCCTCCATCACCACTATTTAGGGATCAAATCAAATGACATACTTATGAGGATAAGAATACTAAGAACCTTGTGTATTTTATAGTTGGTTTTTAATGATAAATAAAAGGAAGCATAGTAGAGTAGTTAAAAACTCGGGCTTGATTGATGGATAGAGACATGAATAGATGTATATATATAATATATGATAAATGAATACATTATATGTGATAAAGCAATATAGTAAAAAGTTAATTGTAAAATTGCTTGGTGATTATAGACTGTACACTACACCATTTTTCAACTTTTCTTTAGGTTATATAGTTTTATCAAAAAATGTTTAAAATATTTAAAATATTAAAGTGTGTTAAAAAGCAAAAATGTTTAATTTTATTAATTCGTGTGGAAGCAAAAATAATAAAACTAATTGGTCTGCTTTGGAAGAGACTTGGGAAGCAGCTCCTTATTTGAAAACTAGTAAATAAAGGGAAAAACAAACATTTATCTTTTGTTTTCTATGCAAACTGAACCCCTGGAGAGCCAAATAGTAGATGAATGGAAGTTTATCATTAAAGAAGTAGTTCAATAAAAATGAAGACATAGTGTAATTAATACATGAACATTTTGCAACTCTTTTTGAATTGATCTAAACAATGCCATTAATAACTGCTAATCAAAAAAAAGAGATTCAACTGAACATTATTGCTTCTTGATGGAATAAACAAGTTTTTTAAATCAACTATCTATAAAGAAGTTCTGAAAAAAAAAAACACTATATGTGGACCTGATTATCAATTTTTAGGAAATCAGAGGAGAGAGTAACATGTCAAACTACACTGTAAAAAAAAAAAAAAAAAAAAAAACTACACTGTAGTGTGCTGTGAGGCAACTACCAAAATCCAAACTACAGGAAACTCTACAGGACAGGGAAAAAAGAGTTGTAGGAACCACTAAATTAAAGATTTTAAAAGTCGTATCAGTAATTTCAAGTAGAGAAAATTAAAATTTTTATTACGACATTTATAAGAAACTTAGAAATTTGAACACAGACTGGATAATTGATTTGATTAATACACTATTGTCAATTATTTAGTCTGTTACTTTAATTGTGATTTTTTAAAAGAGTTCTCATACTCATGAATAAAATAAAATGTAGGAATTTGCTTCAAAATAATATAGGACAAGGGGAAGTAATGAGAATGAAAATGAAAAAAAAAGTTGGCCTTTAACTGATGACTGTTGAAGTGGATGATGGGTTTACGGGGGTTCATTACACTGTAATGTTTTTTATTGTATATGTTTGAAGTTCATAATCCGTAATAAAATGTTAAAAAGACTAGACTGACATAACGCAAGCTATGGAGTCAGAGAACTATTGTTGAATCTCAGCTTTTTCATCCCAGCTCTTTCAAAGTGTGATCTTTAATTTGTATTTTCCAAGTCTCTAAAGCATTCCTAACATTGAAGTTTCATTTCCAGAAGGCAAGTCAGGTATCACCATAACTGCTTAGTTAGCTCTATACCAAGTACCTTCCTGTGTCGGCATCAATTACTTTGGGGAATGTATCACAGTCCTTAGTCTGGTCCTCGGACTTGAAGATTCAGGAATCTAGCATTTTTCTCCCTAAAGAAGTGATCTCTCTCTCAGGAAAAAGTTATAAATTGGAACTTCTAAATTGGAAGCCCAATCATTATTATTTCTTTCAAACATTTATAGCATGCTCACTATGTGTCAGAGACTGTTGAAGCACTTTGCAAATAATAGCCACTTTTGTCTTTATAACAATTCATTTACAGATGAGAAATAGCAGACACAGAGATGCTATATTACTTTCCCATAGTCATATAGCTCATAAGTAGCATAATTTAGATTTGAATCCAGCCAATCTGGTTTTAAGTCTGTGCTCATAACCATGCTACATTTGAAAATTATCAAGAAAGAACTAAAGAAGTCAACTTGATTATAAAAGAGTTCTTGAGCTCTTGTTGAAGATGTGTAGAACCATAATACTCAAAACCAAATGGCTACAGATTCTATAACTCCTGCAAAAACAGGATGGATGCTGATAAAATAAGCCTCACTGACTTGTATTTTTCCATTTCCACAAATCTGTCCAATTCTTATTGTGTGATATGTGTATTATTGTAAAATAGTTCATTACCTTCATTCCAAACTTTCCTGATAGAAGAGATGTTTTACTTTTTTTGGTAAGTTTGCATATCTATGAATTTGTCTCAGTCTTCATTTTACAGGATATTTTAAGTTATTTATAATTCTAACTTTCAAGTAAAAAATACTGGGGCTCAAAGAAGTTAAATAATTCACTTTTATGGCAAGGCTGGGAGATTCCGTGATTCCCAACAGAGAGCGCTATACATTTTATTACAGCATTCCCAAATTAAACAGCGTGTGAATGTCGAATAGGGGGTAGAAGAGAAGTTTTTAAAGACACTTCACTTCACTAACTTCTAAACTGTGATTGCCAAATATATTGTTCTTTCTTGTCACCAGTATTGAACAAAGGATCATTTCTGATTCTGTTTTGTTTATATGTCAATGGCTCTGATTGAATTTCATTTTAAAAAATGGAATTTTTTCAAACTTCCAAGGTTGTCTATTTTTTTTTTTTTCCTGATGATAAAGGCCTTATCTTTGAAATTTTCAACACACAACCAGGTATTATATTTCTACCCAGGTAGGGTGTCTTTTCTTCTATTTCAATTTCCCTCAAGTCTATATATTTATTCAAAGTCAGGAGACTTTGAACCCCTTATGAATTATGTATGGGGATAAGATAAAAGAATTATTCTGAAGGGCACAAATCTAGCTTCTCTATATTATATAGAAATATTTTGCAACCAAATTTCACTGGAGGTTTTTTTGCCAGTATTTTATTTTGTATTTATAAATTTTGTATTTTTGTATTTATTGTGTTTTGTTTTCGATAAAATTTATAGTGAGGTAAAATGTTAAAAAGAAAATTATTGATTATATAATTCCCCACTAACATCAATATGATCAAATATAAGTTGTTTGGTTGCTCAATATTTTATTATATGAAAATGTTAACTTCAGTCAGAGAATCCTTTGTTATCCGTGAAATTACAGTCACTTCAGGAGTCATAATTGTTATTGCAGGTTCTAAGGAGCAACACAAAACTAAAAAAATGAAAAAAGAAAAGGAAAAGAGAGGGAGAACTCACTACCCCTGTATCGTAAAGACTTTTGTTATCATAGGAAAAAGATTTAACTTTCCTGGTAATTAAATTGTGAGGAAAGACATTTTCTTTTTTCTTTTTTGATTCTAAACTGAGATTCTTTTTTTTTTTTTTTTTGCTGTAAATAATTATCCATTGCAGTAGATATAAATATACTAAAACCTGAGAGATAGGAAAAGATATCCCGTATTTTAAAAGTATTTTGAAGTCAAGCTATTGTTATAATCAGAAAACATATCTAAATTTCATTTCTCTTGGTAAAATCAATATAAAAACTGTTTTCTGAACCACTTTCAGGAGACGCATGCAAAAAAATTCTTCACTTTTTGTTTATATGATGAAGCTTTTTTTGTTGATATTCATAATGGGATTTAGTTTATCGTATTAGTATTAATAGTTTTCTAAGTATAAATAATATAAGGGTAGAAACTATTTAGATAAATATAAAGTATATAATACATAATAACGGTAAAATATTTAATTGTTATACTCTTAATTACTAGTAAAATCAGCATCCTAAATTACATTCTTACAAAACTAGCAATGAATGATAGAAAGCAGAGATAATTCAGATTGATACAAATGGCATAAAATATTTTTGAATCAATAGGAAAGTGTTTGCTTTATGTATTTTATTCTGAGGTGTATCTTGTAAAATAATGCAGGAATGCATCTTTTTACTGGAATTTTGAGAGGCTACTCGGTCACTTGAATAACCTATTCCTTTTATCTTTCCCGTCACCATTTGTTGTTTTTAGTTATAAACTTTAAGGTGAGCATATTTCACAGTAATAAGAGAGAACGGAAAGATGCAAATTTTTATTATGCAAAAAATATTCTTACACACCTGCATTCGTGGTGTTTCATCCATAAATATCTTTCTCACTCTCAACATTGTTTGTATTCACCACACTTTCTGACTAGATTTACTGCATTCCTACCCTTACAAGTGTCCACACTAAAATATGGTCCCATAGTTCATACCAATAAAAATAGATTATTTAAAATATCTTAGTCATGTTCTTTGTCAGAAACCTAGAAGAGCAAAAAATCTTTCATTTCAAATCTCAAAGGTAAATGTTATTATATTTCTAAGTGTACGTGTGTGTGTGTGAAGAGAAAATGAATTCTCCCTGAGAACAGTTCCTGCTTGCACTCGCCTCTGATCTGTATTGGTGGACACGGATTCACAGATCTTCAGACACTTACTGAAGAATATAAAGGTAGGCTTTTTTAAAAATGTATTTTATTGAGGTATAGCTGATTTACAATGTTGTGTTAATTTCTGCTGTACAGCAATGTGATTCACTTATACATATATTTATGTTCATTTTCATATTCTTTTCCTTTATGGTTTATCACAGGATATTGAATATGGTTCTCTGTGCTATACAGTAGGACCTTGTTGTTTATCCATTCAATATATAATAAAGGTAGGTTTCTGTAGTGAGGTTGATTCACTTGAGCAGGGCAAAAGTCAATCATCCAATGGATGAAGGAAAATAATGTTAACTGTAGTAAAGAATTCAGATAAAAATAGATGACAGTAAGAATCTGAATGAATGGGAGGAAGGAAGGTGAAAGAATGAAAAGAAATAAACAATTGGAAAAGGCATACATTTTCTAAACTAAAAAATAGAAACACAAACATTTTGTATTTCATCTATACTTTCCTGTCAGACCATCAGGATTTATTTCCCGACACCATTTCACAATTTTTGTGCGATACATGCTTTTCAGGTACTATTGTCCATCTGATAAAACATCTCTGATATTAATGCCTAAATGCCTCTTGACACAATAGTTCTTCAAGGTAAATCTGTCATTTCATAGTGCCATTACTAAGGAAATCTAGCACTGTTCTTATGTGTGTGTGTGTGTGTGTGTGTGTGTGTGTGTGTGTGTGTGTGTGTGTCTGTGTGTCTATGTGTATGCACAAATTAGCTATATAAATATATAAAATGCTATCAACTATACTTCAATTAAAAGTTAAAAACATATATATATATATATATATATATATATATATAAACACATAAAGTTTTGGTAAACTTGTGTCTTATCCTTTAATTTACAACCCATCTCCTGAGACACAGTCCTCCCAAGCCTCTTTATGCCAAGCATTTTCTCTGCTGCACCTTATCTTCTCCCAACCACGGTCCTGTCAGGTACATGTTGTTATTCTCATTTTGTAGATCAGAGAGGTTGCATAATTGTCTGAAAGCACACAGTGAATAAGTAGCAGAAACAGCATGAAAAACTGTGTCTGTCTGCTCTTAAAATGTTGAGCTTAACACACAGAAGTGTATCTAATGAGAATTTCAGACTCCAGAGCATTCATTAGTGTTTATAGTTTGAAGCCCACAAGGTCCTAAACTTGTCTGTGTCATCTCATTGGGCACTGTCAAGTGATCTCCCTTTGTCTCTGGGTTGGAGACAAATAAAACTCACTGCCAAAATGTGCTTGAGACAAGGATAAAGAAATATATATATAATATTTTATATTTATAGATATATTTTATATCTCACAAAAGCACTCCCTGTTCTCATGAATCACTCTCTTTTCTTTGTTTCCATACCGAAATAGAACACTATAATATATCGCTACACCAATGGAATGTAGGATAGAGATTGCAGAGATTTTTATAGTTTCTGTTCCCTCCTAGTTATTCCATCAAGAATCAGAGAAGGCTAAGCTGTATTTCAAACCTGCTAGATCCAAGGTAAAAAGTGTATGTTTTTCCAGAAATTGTATTTCTGAAAAATAAATTGAATGTAAATACAAATCTATAAACCTCATATGACATACATGACACAAAATTTCCATATAAAGAAAGTCTATGGTAAGTTCTTCCATAAACAGATTTACCAATTATTTTTATGATTGGATTTATGTTTGAAGAGACTTTTGTAAAAATAGCGCACGCTTATGTTTGGGTGGCTGTAAATTAAACATTCTTTGGAAGGAGTGACAATTATTTGGGGGGTTACAGAACTAAATGAGAACAGGAGCCTTTCCCCTACTCCCCAATATTATACTTTTGGCCTCTGAGGCACTGTCTTTTTTTGCCCCTATTCATAAAACTGAAGTGTAAGTTGCTTTGCAAATAAGGTTTTGTGGCTAATTTTTTAACAAAAACCAAACATCATAGACCATACCTGATGAATTCCTCTATGTGAAAACCCTTCCAATGGTTTCCCATTTCCATTGTGATAAACTCGTTATTTATTGAAGGATTTTATTTATCCAGGGAAAGTGATATGATCAGGTATTTATTTTACTTGACATTGCATTTTCAGCATTTCTACATATTATGAAAATCATCAGATTTCAACACTCAAATCTCAAGTGTGTGTTGTTGCCTCAGTAAAAATATTCCTTAACCCCATTCTGGGTCATGAAGCCATGGCATGTGCTGTCATGATGCTATATATCTTTCTTTTATAACACACTATGTTATTTTTAATTATACATTTTTAAAATTATTTGATTAATATCTTGATTAATTTACTTTAACAAAGACAAAGATTCTAATGTTGTTCACCACTGAATCTCTCAAGGCCTAGCATGGGCTATATTAAGCTGTAATAAATGTTTAAATAATGTATTTTTTTAAATGACATCCTAAAATGTCTGTGAATGTTGAAAGAAATTCACAGCAAAATTAGGCATTCAATGCAGTGTGATTATAAAAATTGTGCTACACTCTTAATAATTATCTGTATTTTGCATGCTTTCTAAATGTACAGTATGTCATTTTATAACAACATTTTTAAAACCAAATGCATCAAATATAAACATCCATATCAATTATTTAGCACCACACACAAAATTCACATTCAAACTCCTTGTCTTGCATATCAGCTTCTGCTTTCATTATTTTTAAGATACAATTCCATTCCTTTGGCAAGTGCCCCAACTATGAATTGCTATTTTAAAATCAAACCTTGTTTCTTCTCTTGAAAACAGGGAAGTTGTAATTTGTCTCCTGTATTGATGACTTGATTATAGTTATTTCACATAAACCACATCAGTCCATTCATACTGACTTATTTATGACCTATAATGTAATGATCCAGCTGGGTGCTAGAGACATAAAGGTAAGAAAGACATACTTTTTTTTTTTTTTTTTTTTTGGCCATAGATAAGTGCTTAGAATAGAAGTCATGATTTTAAAAGGTACGTGGGAGTAACTGCTCATAGAACATAACATCTGATGTGATTTGAAGACTCAGGCAAAGTTGTAAGCTAGTCTAGTGAGTACACAAGGCATGGGATGAGTCTAATCACCTTTCAGAAGAGTTTAAAATTGAGCAGAGACTTGGAGGAAGAGGAAGGATTCATCAAGAATAAAGTGGGAACAGACTAGGTTCCGGGCAAAGGGAACAGCACATGCAGGGAAGTGGCAACATTAAAGTGCCTGCTGTCTTCAGGAAATAATAATGAGAAGGGCGTGGCCAGTCCATATGGCACCCAGGGAAGTGTTAGGAGACAGCCCTTGGGAAGGGAGTTGGCAGTCAGATAATGAAGCAAATCTTACGCCATGCTAAGAAACTGGCTAGCTTGGTACATAGGAAATTTTACTACAGGAGAAAGCAGAATGCATTCTGAATATTGAAATTGTTCATTTCTCTAGATTGTTGCCTCAAGAACGTAATGGAATCATAAAGCTGTAAGACGTGTGATCATGCATTCTAGTCCCTTATTCTCTTCGTGAAAGAGTCAATGATTTCAATGTACAAGTGAAAATTCACTAGTAAAAATGCTTTGGTAGCATTGAGAGTACGAACTGACATTTTCCACATCATTCCTTGCAGAATTTTAAATTCCTCTTCTGATAATAATGTTGTATCTTCATGTTAATGCACATTAAACTATTTTGCTCCTCGAAAAGCAAATTCTTCTGTTTAACAAATAAAAATCTCTAACAAGAAACTTCAGTTATGATGGGATAATATTTTACTATTTATTTTCAGTGTTGAGTATGTATTATTAGAGATACTTTACAATCAGACAAACAGTGGTTTAAATTCTCAGTGGTTTAAATTACCCACCTGCTTATTGTCTGTGAAAAGCCCCTTATAATGAATCTCCCTCAGCTTTTATTATGGTGAATAAAGTGATAATAATATCTGCCTTACAATAAGTCATCAACCTCACCTTCTCAATCAGCCCTTACTCATGTGTTACCTAGAAAGAGCTGAAGTGTAGTCTGTGTCTTTGGAAGTAAGAAGCCTATGGGTTCATCAGAAATGGACCATGCCCTTGGTAGCACTGTGCACTCCATCGGTGTTTGTCAGACTGTGGATGCTTGGAGCATTTTTAAGGGAGAAAAAAAATTATTGCCTTAAATCTTCTTTATCTTCATATTACTGACTATATAAATGTAAACTCCACATTATCATCTTTATAACTATTATACAACTAGAGAAACCTACAAATATAACTATAAACTCTTAAATTTAAATTGCAAAAAATAATTCAATATAACACATGCTATTATTTTGCTGAAATCAAGCTGCTGCTATTAGGGGCTCAATAATATTTTATGAACATATGCGTGGACACAGAGTTCTGACTGATGATATTCAGGTTCTACTCTGACATTTTAGTACAAGTGTTAGGCACCAGATTATAATCCCACCATTTTCTTCTGTTTGATCTACAGTTTCTTCATTTATAGTGTTCCCAGATTATTTGTCCTTCAACTAGTTTAAGTGGATTGTTTTACAGTAAGTCTGCCTCCGTGTGTTTTCTTTTTTTTTTTTGGCCACACCACAGAGCTTGGGGAATCTTAGTTGCCTGACCAGGGATCGAACCCATACCCCCTGTAGAAGAAGTGCAGTCTTAACCACTGGACCGCCAGGGAAGTCCCCCTGTGTGTTTTCATTAGTCTGTAATGAAGTAACACCTTTACGCATCAACAAAATCTGAAATATAAGTATACATATTGATACTAAAATTTCCTGACAGTAATTATCAATATAGTTGATAATTGTATAGTTGATAGCCTAATAATTACACTGTGCTTTCATTAATATTCTATTTTAGTATAACATGACATACATACAATTAAAAATATGGAAGTGTTATGGATACTAGAAAACACTTCTGCTAGCCATAAAGATTCTGACAAAATCTAATATAAAAATAGAATTCTTTAAATAACTAAAGTAATATGATGATTTGTAATAAGAGTTCTTTTAATATTTGATCATTTCAAATAGTATTATGCTCTTAATAGCATCTTCATAAATTTAAAAAAATATGAGAAAACTCTGAGATACCTTTTAAACAACATTCACAAAACATTTGGATTTATTTTTCTAAGACTCAGTTTCATTTAATGTATTATATTGAATGCTTATCATTATTTTGTGCCACATCTCATAGCCTCCGAAAAACAGTTCATGAAAAGAATTAGGTTTGAACGATGAGTTCAAGGAAATAATTTTTGTCATGATAATGCTTAAGATTTATCGAATGTAGAGTAAAGGCATTTTATCTGATTTCAATTCTCATAACAATCCGAGGTAAAGATATCTGATTTTAATTCTCATAATAATATGAGGTAAACAACATTATTCATGTTTTGCACACGTAAAAACTGAGGTTAAAAGAGTTGAAGTAACTCACTAAAGCTCCACAGTGAAGGAAAAACATATAAAGGATCTAAAACCAGGCCAATGTGACTCGCAAATTCCTGTTCCTTCTGTTGTAGCAATGGGTGTCTAATTTTCCATGACTGTTTTAGCATATATTTTAATTAAAATTATAAAAAATATGAAACTAAAAATTCAGCTGAATAGCCATGCTCACAAACCTAAAAAGGCAATTTTAGCACTTAACATGGATTCCCAGATCTCTTGGTATTATAAAAGCATGCCAAGGAATCTCACAAAACTTTATCATCATTTCTTATGGGCAAAAACAAAATTTGTATCTTTTGGTTATTTTTACATTGTTATTTCTGAACATAGAAACAGATGTGCAGGAACCCTTAGGAAGAATAAACTCCACTGATAATGACCTTTGCTTTGCTAAGCTAAAATATACCTTTGACATCTTGGCAGAATCAAGTTTACAGACTGGCAATGTTCAAATTTAGGATTAACTATCTTCATATGTATAAATACTTATTTTTCCTAAATTAAACACAAAAACATTAAATCATTTATTTGTCAGTATAAATATTGCTAAAGAAGTATATACTAGTCAGAAATATGATGGAATAGGAAGTCTCAGGTACCATTTCCTCACAGAGACAACCTACAACAATATAGGGACCAAAATGTCTTTATGAGAATTGCAGAAATCATGTAAGAAGTTACAGTACTTCGTGTGTGTGCAAAGCCAAGAATGTCAGAGAAGCCATTTCACTTTACCCTCAATCACTCCAGCCACAAGCTGACACAGCTCAAGGCCATTGGGAGAGAAGACTGCTCCTAGCCTCTCCCTTGGGAGAGCAAGAGAAGGATGGAAATGTGGGCAATCCTCCAGCTTTTGGAAGAGCTGTCTGAGGGACTGATTTTTGTCTGCCTGACTCGGAGCACTGATGAAACCAGCATAGTTTGGATGCCTGGGGGGTCACTGAAAGCAAGGGAGAGTGGGGGCAGCTTGCTGTGATACCAGAGGGCCTGCAGTGCCACAGATAGAGGATGGGTGTGGTTCAGTATGATTGGGAGAAGGATCTCAACTCATGACTTCTCCTTGGGGAAGAAAGGAAAAGAGTAGAGCATGCATCTGGGATTCTGGTTTTTCAGAGGGCTGCCCAAGGGACTTACTTTTGTCTCAGCTGACTCAGGGTGCTATTTTGTCTCACCTGACTCAGGGTGCTAATAGGGAGCTGGCATACTTTGAATGCCTGGGCCAGTGAGAAAAAGAGAGAGCAGAGAGGCTTGCTGCCATAGCACAACAGAACCTGCTGTATCACAGACAGACACCAGAGGGAGCAAGAGATTATGAACTCCTGAAAAAGAAACCAGGAAAACTCTCCAATTGGGAAATTACACTTACAAACTCAGAGAATTGTCAGTCTGCCAAAGATGTTTCAGATGCTCCCTGAATCTCTAGCTAGGCTGAGAGGAGCATTGCCCTGTATACAAAGGCAGCTTACAAAGACTGAGAATGGTGGCTATTTTTTCAAATTCATACAACTGAGAAAAAATCAAAAGACATATCAAGAAACAGGGACACATGGCCAAATCAAAGGAATAAAATAAATCTTTTGAAATCAACTGCCCAAAACAGAGATCTATGAATTACCTAAAAAAATATATTTATATAATTCAAAATAATTGTCTTAAAGAAGTTCAATGATCTACCAAAAAAAAAAAAAAAATGCAGATAGACAACTAAACAAAATCAAGAAAAGGATGCACAAACAAAATGAGAATGTCAACAGAGATAGAAACCATAAAAAAGAGACAAACCGAAATTCTGGATCTGAAGAATACAATAACTAAATTGAATACTTCATTAGATGGGTTCAACAGAATACATAATCAAACAGAAGAAAAACAATCAGAACTCAGAGACAGGTCATTTGACTTTTTTGAGTCAGAGGAATAAAAAGAAAAAAGAATGAAGGAAAGTGAAAAAACCTTAGGGACTTATGCGGTACCATAAAGTGGACCAATATATGCATTATGGGAGTCCCAGAAAGAGAAAACAGAAGGAAAGGAACAGAGAGCTTATATGAAGAAATAATGGCCCAAAACATTTAAATCTGAGGAAGAAAATGGACATCTAAATTCAAGAAGCTCTAAGGACTCCAACTAGGGTGAACCTAAAGAAGACTTGGAATAGCCAAAACAACCTTATGAAAGAAGAGCAAGGCTAGAGGTCTCATATGTTCAGATTTCAAAACATATTACAAAACTACAGTAAGCAAAACAGTATAGTAGTGGCATAAAAACAGATATGGAGACCAAAGGAACACAATAAAAATCGAATAAACATTCATGTATATGGTTAAATTCTTAATAATAAGAAAAACAAGTCAGATACCAAAATATTCTTGTGAACTGGGCCTTTTGACTATTATGAAGTTTTCCTAGCCTGTGAAACATATAGAATACTTAAAATTTCAATATTGGACTTTGGTTACAATTCTTACAGGAGGAAATCCATCTGCTCCGAAAAGTTTCTTTACACGTGAGCTCAAACCAGCTTTGCCTTTTTATCACAACTGTAAGTTTGGAAAAATCACAAAGAGAATTTTTGCAAATAGCCTTCTTAGAAACCATCTGGGCCCGTGGCTGTTTCTGGATATAGTTTTTTGAAAAATTTAGAAGTTTATTTCATGGGTATTGGTTTATTTAAATGTATACTGCTTCTTCATTGGGTTTGGTAATATATATCATCCCAGAAGCATACAAGGGAATTTTATTTCATATATATTAACAAAGATTTGCCCCTAACATTGTCTTCTATTATATATTTATTTTAATATTTTGACTTTGTGCCCTTTCAAATTCCAAATAACATTTTATTAATGTATTTGGTTTTTGTCTGTTTGTTTATTCATATCACACACATACATATACTCTCCCATTTATTTCGATTAGCTGTTTCTGATGAGGTTTACAACATGCTACCCCAAACTATGGCACCTTGATATACTGACTATCTTAAGATGGAGGACTTTGAGAAAAGACCAGAAACAAGGAGGTAACTCTGACCTCACCCCCTTCACCTTCTTCCCTGTAACAGGTCGTAAAACTCCCATGTGAAAGGCATCCTCCCTGTTCCAGGAGGGACGACATTCTTATCACCAGAGATAGGAAATTTGGGGATGATAAATCTGTACAAACTTTGTTAAACTAACCTTCATCTTCCTAGTTACTACTGCACCACTTATTACTCCTATCCCCAACCACTTTGTCAATTTTTCACAAATCTGTTGTTTCTTTGTCTGAAAAGTATAAAAGAGTCCTGCTCTGGTCTCTTCTTTGGTCCTCATGCTCTTGTTAAATGTTCTATGTATATGTAAAAACTTAATAAAACTTTTATGCTTTTCTCCTCTTAATCTACCTTTGTCAGTTTAATTTTCAGACCCAGCCAGGGACTCTAAGAGGAGTGAGGAAACCTTTTTCTTTCCCTATATGTCCTTAAATTTTTTGCACTTTAAAGCAATTTTATCTTTTATTTATTGTTGCTTTCTAATTCATTAGCATCCTACTTCATGTTCTTTTCCTTAATTTTCAAACAGTGAGTTGAATACCAAATTCTTTCCTATTGAATATTTTACAGCTTTTATTTTTACTCCAAGTAAAGTTTTAGGCACCACCCTATAGCTTGCTATGTAATGCTGAAATTTTTTCAGGTGTTCTAAGAAAGAGAAATCAGATTTTTCACCCATTTCAGCTAGGATAAGTTTTTGTAACTATCTTACTTTAACATTAATATTTGTTACAGTTTTTACAGTTTCATTTGTATTGTATAATTTCTGTCTTTCCAAGTTTGTTAAGAATTTTTTAATCTTCATTATGCCAACAAGGAGAGAAGGGGATCACATAAATATTTTCACTTGCACACGTTTCAATAAGTCTATCCACATTTCTTTCCCAGACTTCTTGTCAAGAGTAATTGCTCTCTAACACTGATTTGTTTGTTAATTTATCTTAATAAGTGAATTTGATGAGCTGGAGATGATCCAGTAGATGGGAAGGGTTAGAGATATAGGAGCAAGGAATAATTCGGAGAAAAAATCACTGAGGAGTTAGGAAGAATGTAAGTCAGAACACGATAAGACTTGGGCAGGGGCTAGGATTGTTAAAAATAAAACAGCACACGATGGCATTGGAAACAGTTATTTGTTGTTTTTTGGTGGCAGGAAACTGTTAGTGTTCCTGAGTATCAGTCCTGGTTTTACAGAGAATAGGAATTAAACTCCAGAATTAAGGTATACATAAAAAAGATGATAAATATCAACTTATATATAAAAAAAGAAATAGACCTACAGACATAGAAAACAAACTTATGGTTACCAAAGGGGAGAAAGTTGGGAGGGGGGCGGGATAAATTAGGAGTTTGGGATTAACACATACACACTACTATACATAAAATAGATAACCAACAAGGACCTACTGTGTAGCACAGGGAAATATACTCAGTATTTTGTAATAATCTATAAGGGAAAAGAATCTGAAAAAGAATATATATATGGCTGAATCACTTTGCTGTACACCTGAAACTAACACAACATTGTAAATCAACTATACTTCAATTAAAAAAAAGGTATACATCTGAGGAATTTTGTTACAGAATCTGTAAGTCCAAATTCCTATGGTAGTTTGACAAGTCTATAATTTTTTACTCATCCTTCCTATTCAGCCTCTCATTAATTAATCAATTACACATTTCTGTACTCCATTTACAATATAGATTTTATGTTGGGTGAACCATGTGGACACATCTTCTTGAGCATGCCCTTCCTTCTGCCTGAAACATTTCCTCATATCTTCATGTGATTAACTCTTATTCACTCTTCAAAACTCAACTCAAATATTGCCTGTTAAAGGAAACTTTTTCTAATACTCCTGGGAAAAGTTTCATTTTTGTCATATCTCTATACTTTCATAACACACTGGATTTTCATGTATTGTGGCATTTTTACGTTTCATTTGTTTATTTACTTTTCTGGTTATTCTATTAGGTATAAACTCTTCAAAGGTGTGGTCTATGAATTTGAATCCCTAGGGACAAGTACAGAGTCAATATTCCATTAATATTTGTTGAATAAATGAATGGGTTAATTAATTATTTTGCACTTGGGATTGAATTAGCAGGTAGTTGACACACCTGAATAAAGGTATACGTGAGAAAAATGATGGAGTAGAATTTACATGCATTTAGACTAAAAATGTTATTACCCTAGACTAATATAGTAAGTCCCCTACATATTAAAGAGTTCAGTTCTGAGAGTGTGTTCGTTAAGTCCAATTTGTTTGTAAGTCCAACAAAGTTAGCCTAGGTACCCAACTGACACAATCAACCATATAGTACTGCACTGTAATAGGTTTATAATACTTTTCACACAAATAATACATAAAAAACAAACACAAAAAATAGAGAACATTTTTAATCTTACAGTACAGTACCTTGAAAAGTACACCAGACACGTGAACTAATTTACGTGATTGGACATGCACGTTCACATCTTTGAAAGTTCACAACTTGAAGATTCATATGTAGGGGACTTCCTGTAATTATAAAAATTTAAATAGGATCAGCATGAAAGCTATATTTTCGTGAAATAGATAAAGTGAATGTGAACCTCAACTTGTTACTCAAATCTCAGGACATTGAAATAATCTAATCTCTGCTCCCACCAATCTCCATTGACCCTTACATACATGTCAGAAGCATAAAGTAACACTTTTAGGACAGATAAAATTGTCAATGAGTTTACAGAACTAATTATTCTAAGAGTTTCACAGGGGTGACATGCAAGTAGCTTTAATAAAAGGTTGTAAAAAGTAATGACTCTTCCGTGGTGCTATAAAACAATATTGTAACAGTGATTATTAACAGTAATTTATAAGTGCAGTCATAAAAATAGGGATGATAGGAATAATTGTAAGGATATTTTAAATATTAAGTACAATAACAAAAGGAAGTTCACAAAATGAAAATTTATACAGCGAGTGTTTGGAAACCTGAATTGTGCAGATATGAAGATATAACTGAGAGAACAAAGAGTGGGGTTGGAATTCGATAGATCGCAACATTTTCTCCAGATCTCAGTAATTGTAAAATTGTTCAAAGCAGTCTTCCAAGATGAAATGTTCTTTGATTTGGAGGACAATTAATAATACAATAAATTCCATAAATTGCTTTCTCTAAGCAGATTACACTGAGTAAAGTTCTTATATGTTGGCTAAGATCTTTAGTATACAAAATTCTTGGAGGAATTCCATCAAAATATCTATGAAAATAAAATAAACCTACTGTTTCATAATCACCAGAGCTTGCTGTTCTGAATGATGTACAGTAATTATAACTAAGTATATGGATAAGGGATTGTGAACAATCATGTTCACTGTTTGTCTCAACCTTGTTGATAACATCGGGCTCATATCAGCACTCAATATGTACAGAATTGTGATGTAAATGAGGAAACATTCAATAATTGAATTTTATGTGAGAGTAAATTATGCTGAGGTTGGTTGAGAATTTGGGCTAAGTAAGAGTTAGATAGTCACATATATAGTGAAGAATATTCTGATTAGAGAAATTATGTGTACAAAGATTTTGAGGCAAGGAAGTACTTAGAAAGTTCATGTAATTAAATGAAAATGTTTATAGCTGGACAAGAGACACCAAGAACATCAGGCTGCAGAGGTAATCTAGGGTCATATCCTAGAGGGTATTTTGAATCATAATAAGAATTTTGTGTTTTACTCTAAGAGTTTGGAAATCTTTCAAAGTATTTGAAGAAAGAAATTCCATTATGTTATGTTATAAGCAGGGAATGCTCAAGGTATAATTTTGAAATTTAACCATTATATTCCAAAGTTAAAAATACCTTTTGGTGCCAAATGCTATGATGGTTAATGCATTAATTTCACTTTACGTGTAATTTTATTTAATGTAAAATAAATCGAAGACATCAGGCCATGCACACAGGCTTCTGAAATGTGAATCTCTGATATTTGTGGGTCACAGTTGGAATTCAAATTTAGAATCTCTCCTCTAGAATTTTAATAATTGTCAAGTTTGCCATATACTTGGTGACAATTTATATTAGTGTCAGCTAAATGAATATGAAACAGAAAATCATACATTAATTAAGCAGTAGCTACTTCAACCCTTTGTGTAGTGAGCACTAGAAATTGAAGAGTTTTGTATTTTCCCCTGTAATGTGAGTCTAGTCTTATGATTATTGTCTTTTATTTGAGAGCTAGTTAAGAGGGTGTTTTGGTTCATTTTTGAGAAACAATAAAAGTACCTATTTTTAAACAGAATCACAGCAAAATTAAACAAAGGAGGTTTCTTGCTATAGCCATAGCTTTTAGCACATGATTACAAGTATTTAATCATTTCTTCTTGCTATATAAAGATGTCAGATTTGCTAAGAAGAACACATTGAGCAGTGTGTCTAATTCTGGTCTAGCATTAAAGTGTCTCAGTGTCTGCCAGTCTCTATTCCTTCAAATCTCATCATTGCATCACAGACCTCTTCATGAAGCACAGTCGATAAGGGCTCAGGCTTCAAAATCAACCTGACCTGGATTTACATCTTGGCACACCATTTATAATATCTGTGTAACTTCGAGGATCTTACTTAATTTTACTGAGTCCCAGGTTTCTCATCCGGAAAATAGAGTCAGAAATATTTTAATCACAGGCTTGCTGTGAGTCTTAATATTGAAACTTTTATATATTGCTTAATATGTAATTCACCTATCATATAGGGCACCTAATAAGTGTCACTATTATGAGAAATATTGGACTTTGTAATCTCTTCATATTTCTGGGTAAGTCAGCCTCTGTGCATAGACACTGACTGTTCTTATCACATTTTCTTTCAATTTATATTTATACTTTCTTTGGGTGAGTTCCATGTGTAAATGGCTTGCCTTTCTACTGAGATGATAAACTGGATGAGGAAAGGGTTTATTTCTCTTTAACAATAAGAACAAAGAAAATCAAAAATCAAAAAAAAAAATCAAAATCAAATCAAAAATCAAAATCAAAAATCAGTCCCTCAGACAGATCTCCAAAGTCCCTTTTAGCAGGAAAGATAGCATATTATTTCACAGCTTCTGGGGATTATGGCACGAGTATTTGGGGGGGACTTGTATTCTGCTTACCATGAGCATCACACATTTTCACACAGTAAATTAGGAATGAAAGCTATAGTTTGAGATCTGAATTTATTTTCTCCTCATATTTCACTGATACTGCCCGCTCCCCCATGTTTAAGTGAAATCTCATTCAATTCTCACTTCTATCCTGGTTTCTTCAATTCCAACCACCTTAAACCCATCCCTATTTCCACAAATGGCCTCCACTTATCATTAATTTCTTATTGTATTCCTTTTCTTCCTCTAAGAATTATTTTAAAAGAATATTCCCAGGTGTGTGGACTTCAATCCTGCCTCATTCAGCTAGAGAACGCATAACAGTGCCCTCAGTAAACTGTATGGTGATAGGTTTTCACCCTTCAAGATGCGTTGGAGATTAAAAAAAAAAAGGTATAGATACTTCCTCATTTTTAACCTGGATCAGGGCTGAAATACATCATGTGCTACATTTAGTGATTTAAACTTCTTCCCCTAAGTATTTCTATGTAATCTTTTTCAGTTTTGGTGTCTAGTTTAGACTCAGTTACCCTATTAGTAAGTTGATCTGACATGTAGGGTGATGTGGTTCAATAGTCCATTGATTTGTACATTAAAAAATATGATCAAGACTCATTACCAACTGTTTGAACATGGGCTATTTATTTAAACTGACTTTCTTTTAGTTATTAGTTCTGTGACCCAGGGAAATTTACATAACTGCTCGGTTCTACAGTTTGCTTATCTGTAAAATAGAGCTGACAGCAGTACACACCTAAAACATGTGTCAGTGCACGTTATAGTGAGTACAAAATAAATATCTGATGATTAAATTAGATAGTCCAGAAAACTTTAAATCACATTGTCTAGCATGTAACAGATGTTCAACAAATGTGTTACAATTTTTACTACTACTAATAATTTTTAATACTTAGCAATTGTAATTTTTCTTTTTCCTCGCCTCCTTCCTTTCTTCTTCTCTCCCAACCTCCCTCCCTCTTTCTTTCCTTTCTTTCTTCTATCTAGTGTCTGATCAAGGAAACAAAACTGGACTAAGTGTCATGGGCAAGGGATTTATTATGGGAATTAAATACAACATAATTGTGGGAGCTGGTGGAGACATTCATGGAAGGTTAGTGATGGTGAACTTGAATCAGCATAGGTCAATATGGCTAGCAACCAGCAAGAAAAGATGGAAATAAAACAGGGAAGTGAAGACAAAAACAAATTGGAATCTCAATACTTACCAGAACTGGTATCCATTTCTCATCAACTCCAACCTCAGTAATAACTAAGAGGTTTCCCAGGGGACGTTTTACACTCCAGACTTGCTGCTCCCTGCTCCCATTGTGTATTGGCAATGGAATTTCTCTGTCATTGTCAGGATGGATAACCCAAACCAGTGCAATATCCCAAGTTTGAGATTTGGTTATGGAAAACTTCCATCTTGCTAACAGACTCTTTTTCCCTTTTGCTGACTTTTATGAAGCTGCCACATTGGAGAAGACCACATGTCAAGGTACCAAGGATAACCTCTGGCCAACAGCTAGTATGGACATAACCGATGCCCTCAGTCCATAAAAAATTGACTCCTACCAAAAACCACAAATGAGCCTGAAACAGACACTTCTTTAGTTGAACCTTGAGATGTCAGCAACCCTAGATGTACCCAAGAGGTACAGCAACCCTGTACATCTTGAGTACAGCCTTGTGAGAAACTCTCAAGCAGAGGGCCCAGCTAAGCCATAACTGGACTTCTGACCAAGAGAAAAATTGAGATAAAAAAATGCATGTTGTTTTAAACTGGAAAGTTTTGGAGTAAATTGCAGTAAAGAATAAATATATTCCTCTTACCACTAAACCGACCATCGAAAATACAGTGAGGGGAGTTTAAAGGGAAAATAAATTTTTCAAAAATAAGACTTTTCTTTTTCAGTTTATAAGAAGCATCTTCAAATATACATGGGAATGTAAGATACAAATATCAAAGGAGAAATGAGAAAAACTACAGATGATAAAATGGCAACTAAGACAACTGAAGAATATACATACTACTACATTCAATTTCCCACTGCTTTCAAATAGCAAAGGCAGATAATACAATGCATATCCCTCTTTTCTTCTCTACACCCACTCCTCCAATTCAATCATATATCTTTAAAAGAATGTAAACATTGTGTGCATTTTGGGGAGAGGAGATAACTTAGGTCTTTTAAAAATAATTCTTAAAATAATCTTCACTGGGGAGTGGATCTGTAGACCTCCTTTTTCTGTCTTGCACGACATGGAACTCCTCACTATGGTTGTAACTTGCATCTGGTGATTGACAGAGCTGAGCATCTATTTATGTGCTTATTAATCATTTTATTTATGAAATACTCAAGAATTTTATATTCTTTAAAATATGGTTGTTCATAATTTTTATTGACTTGTGAAGTCTCTTTTATATTGGGGGAGCAAGTATTTTGCAAATATTTGCATTGTCTTCTCATCTGTGGCTCACTTTTTAATTATTTTAATAAAATATTCTAATGAATAGAGGTTTTCAAATTTAATAAAATTAATTTAATCATTTTCTTTAGGACTATTGTCTTTACATCTTATCCAAGAAATAGTTGCCTACTACAAGGTTATGAAAATATTTTTCTAATTTTTAGTGTTTTACTTTTCTTTCTTAGGTCTAATAAAGTGATTCTGCAGTATGATGTTCTAGCACCATTTATTAAAAGACAGTTCATTCCCCACAGAATTTCACAGAACATTTGGCATCAATCTATTTGCTTCATATGTGTAGATATTTTTCTGAACTCTCTAGTCTGTCCCATGGATCTATTTGCCTATCCTTATACCACTAGTTTGTTTTATTACTATAATTTTATAATAAGTTATAAAATATGCTACTATTACTCTTCTAAATTTCCTTTCCTCTTTAAGATTATTTTGGCTTTTCTGGTTCCTTTGAATTTTCACATAAAATTTTGAATTCAGCTTGTCAATTTCCACCAAAAAAATTGAAAAGTTTGTAGAAAATTTCCATCCTAACAATATTGTCTTCCAAATCTTATATTTCTCCATTTATTTGTCTTCTTTAATTTCCTTCAGCAATTTTTTCATTAAGCTTATGGAAAGGTATCTGATTTTTTTAAATGTTATTATAAATGGTATAGTGTTTAGATTTCATTTCCAATGGTTCCTTGTGACTTTATAGTAATATAATAACTTTTGAGATATTGATTCAGTTTGCCACAAACTTGCTAAATTTTCTTATTTGTGCTAATATTCCTTTGTATATTATTTTGGATTTCATACTTACCCAATCATATTATCTGTGAATTAACACGTTTCCATTTTTTATTCCATGACAGTCTTCCTTATTGCACTTACCTTTAGTAAAATCTTAAATGGAAGTAATAGAAAGAAATGTCCTTATTCCTAACTTATATTTTTCATTTCATATGTTAGCTATGCCTTTTGTGCAATCATTCTTCATAAGAATAAGGGTTTTGATTTCTATTTCTAGGTTGCTGAGATTTTTGTCAAAAATAGGTCATGAATTTTGGTCAAATGATTTTCTCTGCATCTGCTAAGATAATCATATATTTTTCTTCTTTATTCTGTTAATGTGATGATTGTGTTGATTTTTTGAATGTGAAACAACCACCTTGTCATGTTTTATAATATTTTTTAAATATTTTAATATATTTGATTTGATAATACTTTGCATCTTAATCATTTGAAAGATAATCATTTTCAATTTTTTTTCTTGAAACATATCTGTTTTTCTTGTAACATGTTTTGGTGTTGGTTATGCTGGCCTCACAAACAATTCAAAAAGTGTAGCATCTTTTGCTATTCTTTGACAATATGGCATTCTATATCTTCTAATATGATCCATTTTCCAACTCTTTCTATCTTTCCTAACCTTCCCCCATACCTCTGGAATACATGGTCCCACTGTAGAAAAAGTCTTATTCATTTTCACCACAATGGAAAATTTTCTTACCTTCTTTGAAAGTTCTCTTCCTCTTCTTGCCCTATCTGAAAGCTGTTTCTACCTTGAGGATACGCTTCCACTGTGATCCTCTCAAGTGATGATTATTTTTATATTCACATCCTTCATATCAGTGGTGCTGAAGTCGTGTAGTTGTTTCTTTTTTCTAACTGACTATTTCAGAGCAATATCCTTCCATACCCCACCCCCAACCAAAAATCAAATAACAACAAAATACACGTTAAAAGTATTTAAGCCCAGGTTTTCAAATTATAACACCTGCTGTCTCTCCTTGTTGCAGTTTTCATTATAAAAAGCATAAATATAACCACAGTTTTTGTGTCACAACTTTGCCCATACACTTACATGACTCCCAGTGCTTGCAGAAACTCCCAATTCTACAAAACCTCTAGTCAGACATTTCATCTTCTCCATAATTTGACCCCAGTCTAACTCTACAATGTTGGTCTCTCAGTAGTATCCCTGGAGCAAGTTTATTTATTTCTCCAAACACATGTAATTATAATATACCTTGTCATTTTTCTGGAATACAGTCCCTGCTCTACCTAACCAGATTCTGACCATCATTGTATACATAATTTTACTTTGATCTCTTCCATGAAGCTTTCTTGATAAAATCAGAACCAAATATTCTAGTTGTACACTTGAACTCCTGTGGCAGTGATACCAATCAGTTATTGCTGGTTATTATTAGTTAACTGCTCTTGCATATTAAAATTTTCAATCACATCATATATTCGGAATGGGAAGAAGTTATCTTTTATTTCTCTTGCCTAAAAGAGTGTCCAGAATATATCAAGTATTTAAAAAGTATTTGTTACAGGAAAGGAAGTAGAAAAAGTGATTATGCTTGTTTTCAGGTTTTAAATCTTAATAAAATAAAGCTTGGAGTTTGAGTCTTTTGAGCATGAGTCACACATACTCGCTTGGTGCCTGCAATAAATGATGTACTTTCCTTCACCACATAAATAAATAAATAAATAAATAAATAAATAAATAAATAAATAAATAAAAAGAAAGCTCATAGAACATTCCAACTATAAGAATCAGTGATTTGTCCTTGGCTATGCTACCAACTGTCTCCATAGCATTGAATAAATATTTCCATCTAAGTTTCTTCTCTGCAAAATGAAGTCTATAATCATCTCTGCATACTCCACAACTTAACCAAATGCATCCTTAGAAAATTTAAAAATCCAGGTTGAAAGAAACAATCTGTTATGTAAGAAAAATTATTATTCAGCTTAAAATTTGACCAAGGGTTAGTCAATGAGTAGATTCAAATATAAATATGACCTTTAAAAATTGTAAAGAATCGTGAAGTAATTACAGGAGGGAACACAACGTACTTTGCTACCAAGTGTCAAAAAGAACATTTGCATTCCTCCCAGTTGTGGAGTCTCTGAATAATTTTATTCCATGCCTATTGTTTTCTCTTTGTTTACAAGTCTTCTTTACTAAAAATTCTCAGAGGTAAATTAAAGAAGAATATTGGGGAAAATATATTTTCCTGTGCTCCATTATCTAGGAAAGACAGAGTACATTTGGCATAAAGAAAGGAAAAGAAAGAAAGGAAGGAAGGAAGGAAGGAAGGAAGGAAGAAAGAAAGAAAGAAAGAAAGAAAGAAAGAAAGAAAGAAAGAAAGAAAGAAAGAAAGAAAAGATTGATTTTCTGTAAAAGATTTCTAATAATTTTTTAATGTTTCACTCCCAAAACAAAGATGAATTCCAAAATATCCCAAAGACAATTCTCTCAGTAATAATATGATATTCCTATGGAAAATGTATTATAGTGCAAATTTTAAAAGAAAACACTTTCCAACTCTTGGTGTGTTAAAAGGAAAAGGCCAGTGACATTTGCGTTCTAGGTGCCATAGAGGCCCTATTGGTTGTATATATATGTGGGAGTTTGGTGGGCAAATGTGATTTGCATAGCTATGCTCAATTGGGGTTGGGTGGAAAGGAGACAAAAACAAATAGTACTGAGTATCAGACAGTCAAAATAGCAAAGGAAAATGAAACTTTCCTTCCTATTATTTTATTAGAGTGTGTGTTCCAAAAACTGAAAAAGAACATAACGTCTGCTCATGTAATCAAGTAAATGAAGGCAAAGGAAAGCTCAGAGCCTATTTCCTAGAAGAGCTAAACATTGTTTTGTTAGGTGACAATAATTAGTGTGGAATTAAGAAAAGGAAGATAGCCAGGTGGATGTATTATTACAGAACTTGACAAAAGTTTAGGATTATTGATTTTGAGCCCCAATAAAGAGTGTTTTGCTTAGATACATGGACATATGGCTAGTATCGAAAAGCTTTACAAGAGAAATTTAAAATTGAAATGCCAAATTGGTCAAACATATATTACATTTCTACCATCTTCAAGAAAATATACTGATCTCGTACGGAAGTTAAAATTGAGAAAGTACAATTTAGAAAAGGTTTCAAAATTTAAAAATTTATATAGTTGTAATTGATTGTGTATAGACATTATAATTCCTATAAAACCCCAATAAGATTCTTTTCTAGGGGCTGATATAAATTATTCAAAACCTCATCTGAAAAAGTAAACAAAGCTTATAGATGAAAAATAAAAGTAGATGGCTGACTCTTCCTACCACATAATAAAATATATTTTAAAGCAAAAATAATGAAATTCACACTTATTCAGGCAGATCATTGAACTGAAACAGATATCTATGGAATTCACTTCATAGTAGCTCATAACTGGTCATAGATTTGAACAATGTTTACCTTCTTGGCTTGCTACCATGAGATGGCATGATGATCAGTAATACATTTGGACTTGGGGGTTTCAAACAAATAGACTAATAGCCTGTGGAGACCTAAGCTATTCATAGGTAGCAGCTTCCTTGTTTACATAAAGCATTAATATATAAAAACAGATTTTCCAGTGAAGATATTATGACTTACCAAACAAGCATGTTAATGGGGGAAGCTAAGCCAGGTGTCTCGATATAGTGAATATTTAAAGACATGAAGAGAGAGATATGAGCAATCATCACTGAAAACTTTATTAATTTATGGATTGAAGACTTGGTGGTATTGGCAATGCTAATGAGAAGTGAGTCGTCAGAATTGGTCCTCAATGAAGACAGCTGTGGAAAAGTCAATGTGAGAAAGGAAGTATTTGGAAATCTTTGCTACTTAGACCCTTCTTAAAAGGTTTCCTTTAAGCATTCATGGCTTTGAATATTAAACAGAAACTGATTCAATTCTGAAGAAGACAGTCCTCAAGTAGAATTCAGCTACTCATTCAATAGATTCCAAAGGGGCTTGAATTGTTGTGGTGTGCATTGTAACCTGTCTGTGTTCGTTTTGCTTTTGTTTTACTAAATGAGAATATTTCCATATGTGCCAATTCTTCAGTTCTCTTTATTGTTTTACAACTGGTTTGATTGTGCATTTTTTATTGTAATTCAGCAGACCCCAAAACATTTAATTTTCTCTTTTTTACTTCCCATTTATTGCTAGAATACTTTATCTTTTCAGCGGAGTTAGAAAAATTTGCTAGTGACCCATTTGTCTGCCTGCAATTGTTTAACAGTTGCCTTCCAGTTTTCTGACATCTTTTTGGTTATACTGAATACCTGTGTGTCAGAGAGAGCTCATGGCAAGAAGAGTGCATAAAACAGAACTCAGAGAAAATGTTCCCTTTCCAAGACTTTGGGCCAACCTCCCTATTCCCTGTTCATTAGTGTCACTGACGTCTTCTCCTCCAGTTTCTACTTATCTGGACATCTAATACCTGCCTACTCCTTCCTGCTATAAGTTAACTTTTCTGAACCCAGTCTTTTCCCCCTTAAACTAAGTGAAATAATTAGAGATTGATGTAATCCTCACCCCCTCACCCCCAAAACCTGAAGTCTGGCTTCTGGATTTGTCTTGGTCTAATCCCATTGCCAACTGTTATTTAAATCAACTACAACTACTACTTCTATTAAAATCTCAGAAACATATCATTTTGTGCAAAGCACCATGCTTTAAAAACAATAGCACATTTAATCTGTATATTAACCTTGAAATACAGGTTTTATATCTACACAAAGAAGAGGAGAAAACTGTGTCACAAAGATTCAATAACAAGCTTTAAGACATACATAAATAATGGAAGTGGAGTCCTACCATGTATTCCAATTTTAATACTATTCTCAATTTACCACATTTGTAGCCAGCACAATAGGGAATCTCATCAGTTACTCCATGGGCCAAAAAGGAATTACACATATTCTCACTTTGTGGGGTCCTCTAATTACCAAGTTTCCAGAAAAAGAAAGCCAACATATTAATGACATGAACAAATTTGAAACAGAAATTAAGGTTTTATGTTAAGCACTGAGCATTTTAACTAAGTGAACAAGAAATTTAAAACTAAAATATATATATACATGTTCATATGCATATTTGTATAGATACATATAAATATGTGTATATATATATGTATGTATGTATAGAATTTTACAACTTAGACCCAGTATAGAAACCCCTGTTCATTCATAAGCTTATAATTTATTGCCTAACTCAATAAATATCCACACTATCTTATGAAGCAAAGTAAGAAAATTAATCAACGGCAAAAAAAGCTTGGAAGAAAAATCTTCAGTTTTCTATTCAGTGTGTGTGCCATTAATCATTCCAATATGAAAGTCATCTTTATAAAAATTTAGAATTGAGTTTGCATCTAATTAAAGAGGTTCTTTGGAAACAGTAAATAATGTCATAAATATAAATGAAATTATTCACCTGATAATTTTTTGTATATATACAAAATTTTGGCAAAGTATGCTATTTTTTTATTGAATAAACTAAAAAGATAATATGCTCCAAAGAACTAGTTATTCATTTTAATTGAGGGTATCAGAATTTGAGCCTATTTTATAAGTTTTTTATTTAACTTTGTCACCCATTAAACTTGCAAACACATTTTTAAGCATTAATTAGCCAGCTAATTTACCAAATTAACTAAACCTTCCTCCTTTAAAAGTTGTTCATATTTATACTTAAAATAAGAATTATACATTATATTGGTACAAAATCCCAGAGTTGTTAAATTATCAGGATCTAGAAAATGCCAAATATATATTAAAATTTACCTATGCCAGTAACATATTTTTCAAAATTTTTTGAATTCTTCTGTGATGCTTTTCCTTTTTCTGAAATTATTACTTTGCAATTAATATTTTGATAATAGTGTATACAGCCTTTAAGAGGTTAGAAATTGAGTCAATTTGAAATTAGCTATCACAATGATATTCATCTTAACGATTAAATAAGTGTATCCGTTGGACACTGCATATTGAGTAATGGAGAAAAAAAATCTTCAGCTTGATTTCAGCATTAGCCTTTCCCAAGCTGCTCAACTTGGAACATGTTCTTATCCTCACTAGGCCTCCATCTTCTCATCTGCAAAATGAAGATAACTCACACAACAGACATGGTTGGATAAAAATTAAATGAGATAATATATATGCACACTACTCAAATGTTGCTTAGTACAAGGAAGGCTGTAAATTATAGTCATTATTATCAACATTACCATGATTAATTTTTATTATTTTATGTATAGTTTATAATTACAATTGAATTATTCCTATTTCATTTTTACCAATCATTACACATTGTTTTGCTTGTTGCCTTGAATCCAGTGTGGAACAAGGTAAGACATAAGATAAATAAATTAACTTTTAAATATGTAACATATACTTGAAATACATTTTTTTCTCTATCACTACCAATATCCCATAAAAATCAGCAAATTTCAAATAAAAAGCTAGTTTTTAACAGAATATCAATATGTTTTTGGTTCATTAACTTAGTCGAATGCAGGCTAAGTAAATGGCATTGTGTAGCATTACAAACTATGCTGACCGTTTTCCCTCTTATATCCCTTCACAATGAATCTTAGGTGGCTAAATATGAAATAAACATTTTTAAAGCTGTTATAAAAATTTTTACTTGTACCATGATTCCTTCCACTGACAGATAATAGAAGTTGACCATTTTAATGACATTTATCTGAATCTATCATCACTTAATATTTTCAAGTCTTACTGAATATTATTTTGTTGGCAGCAATAATATCTGATAGGGTATCCTTTTCTATCGATTTTGTCTCTCTTTTTTATTTTTCATATAGTCTATCTTGGCAAAGCTGAATTGTGTAATTGTTCCTGCCTTCCAATAACCCAAAAATTATTATTAATGATCTTGACATTCACAATATTTTTACCTACTACATCATACGAGACAGAGATGGATATGTTAATATTGTCACCAATTTCTTAAGGAGGCTCCATCTGACTGTGGTAATTCAGACAATATTAGAAAACAGTTTGTACTTTTTGAAATTTCATAGAGGTGCTGTCTATAATTTCTATGCAATGTGCAATAGCAGGTATCCTTGTTTTTTATTTAAAGGAAATGCTTTAGTATTTCAACATTTAATTTGATATTAATTTTAGACGTATGTCCTTTATGAGGGTAATAGCATATCAATTTCTATTTCTATATGAAATACATATTTGTGCATGAATTTTATCATAAATCAATATATATTTTATTAAATGGCATTTCTGCAGCCACTTTGATGAGCAGGGAGATTTCCTCTTGAATCTGGTAATATGGTATATGAGTAGAGTTTTCTAATGTTGAAACGAACCCTTGTCTCTGGAATAAACTCAACTTGTTCCAAATAGATTATCTCTTCTACCCCTTGTTCAATTTTGTTTGTTAATATATTTTTTTGAATTTTCACATCTGTGTCACTAATGAGATTGCACATAATTTCTCATTCTCATACTGAACTTGTAGGAGTTTGGAGTCAGTATTATAACTGACTTAAAAAACTCCATACAAATCTGGTTCTTTCAAAGAATAAAATTGACCAACCATTGGTAACAGTATTAAAGAAGAAAGAAAGAAGAAAAAGATACCCAGAACCAGGAATTTAACTGGGCACAACATTACAGATGCTTCTGATAAGAAAATAGTACATTTGAAAATTATACCAATATACTTAAAAATTTAGACAGTGTGGTTAATTCTTAGAAAAATGTACATATGAAGAAAATATTACATGTGAAAATAGTACATATGAAAATTATACCAATATACTTAAGACAGTGTGGTTAATTCTTAGAAAAATGTCTTATGGATATTGGAAGCAGAAAATTTGAATTGTGTAATATCTTTAAAGAAAATCAGTCAGTAGTCAAAGATCTTCTCACAAAGTAGACATCAGGTGCAGATGGCTTCATTAATGAGCTCTACTGAAGACTGAAGAAAGACGATATTTTTTTAGACCAAAAGCTTTCCCAGACAGTAGAAAAAAGAAACCACTCCCCAACTCATTTCATGAGGATGACAGAACCTCTAGATCAAAACATGATAAGGACAGTGAAAAAAAGATTAATTATAGGTTAATCTTACTCTTAAACAGAGATGTAAATGTTAGCAAAAGTTTTTAACAATACATGAAAATGTAATACATTATGAACAAGGTAGATTTTCCCAGGAATGCAAAGTTGTTTTAACAGTTACAGATTAATCAATGTTATTCACCATATTAGTAAATATAAAAGGTAATTTATATGATGATCTCAGACATATAAAATCATCATCATGATATAAACTCTTAGAAAACTAGACATGAAGGAATATTTTCTTAATCTGATTAAATGTGTCTATGTATGTACATATATGTATATATGCACAGACATTTTAATCATGTATGAATGATATCATATATATGTAAACATGCCAGCATTTTAACCATTTATATATAATATAAAATTATAAACACACACAAATGTATGTGTGTGAAAGTATGTACATCTACATATGTATATGTATATTTCTTTAAAAGGAAAAAGAAAGCTTTTTCTTTTTAATTGGAAAGCAATCAATAATATCCAACCCTTTTCATTCAGTTTACTGGCAATGCTATCTTGTAGAGTAAGGCAAGAACAAGAAAAATGTTTAAGGAGTTTCTAGAGAAGGAAAATTGGCATTGTATACGTGGTTTATATGACTGTGTATGTAAAAGTTCCAAAAGAAATTACAAATACATAATAAACATTAATACAAGGATTTAATAGGACTGCTGGATAATAAATCAATAAGTCTAAGCATAGATATCTGTAAGTTTAGGCAAATATGTGTATCTGTATAACCTCTAAAAGTTCCTTTGTGCTCTTTTGAAGTCAACCCCTTCCCCAAGCTCAGGTAATCATGAATCAGCTTTCTTTCACTATAGATTGTTTGTCTTTTCTAGAATTTCACATAAATGAAATTACACAGTGTGTACTCTTATTTCAGGCTCCTTTCATTTAGTATACTGTTTCTGAGATCCATCCATGTTATTTAATTCGTCATTAGTTCATTTATTTTTATTGCAGATTAGTATTCTTTTGGACAAATATACCAAGACTTGCTTATCCAGTCTCCTATGGATGGACATTTGGACTTTATCTAGTTTGATGCTCTTATAAATAAAGTTGCTAGAAACATTCTTACATTATGGCATATGCTTTTAATTTTTTTTAAGGTAAATACATAGGAGTCATATTGCTTGGTTTCACAAGCATATATTTAATCTTATAAGAAACTGCCAAACAATTTTTCAAAGTGATTGATAGGTAATTTTACATTTCTACCAGTACTGTTTGGATATTCCAGTTGTTCCACAAATTTGCCCGTGGTGTTAAGGTTCTCCAGAGAAAAAGGACCAATAGGATATACATAGGTATTAGAAAGAGATTTATTATGAGGGATTGGCTCACATGGTTATGGAGGATGAGAAGTCCTGTGATATGCTATCTGCAAGCTGGAGGCTCAGGAAAGCCAGTGGTATAGTTCCAGTCTAAACCCAAAGGCCTGAGAAACACTGAGGCAATAGTATAAGTCCTGGTCTGAGTCTAAAGGCCAAAGAATGGGGTATCAATGGTGTGAGTTCCTGTCCAAGATCAAAGGCCTGAGAACCAGGAGTGCCAATACCTAAGGACTGGACAACACGGATGTCCCAGCAAAAGCAGGGAGCAAATTTATCCTGCCTCTGCCTTTTTGTTCTATCAGGCCCTCAATGGATTGGATGATGCAAAGCTACGCTGGTGAGGGTAATCTTCTTTACAGTCTAATGATTTAAATGCTAATTTCTCCCAGAAATGGCCTTACAGACACATCCAGAAAAAATGTCTCACCAGCTATTGTCTTAAGCTAATGTCTTAGCTCAGTCAAGTTGACACGTAAAATTAGTCATCACACCAACACTTGGCTGTGTCAGTATTTTTGATGTTAGCCATTCTAATGGATTAGTAGTAATAACTCACCATGTCTTTGATCTAAATATAGATTAATGACTAATGATGTTGACCATCTGTTATTTAAGTGGTTGGGTAGAAATCAAAAAGCAGCAGGAAATTTTAGAAATAAATTCTAGAGTCTCAGACTTTCCCTGGAGAGCAGTGGTGGTCAAGGGTGGAACTTTGGTGGGCTGAGTAAAGCACCTAAGTTAATACATGTAAGAGGCACTCACCATATTTCCTCTGCTGGTTGTTCTCGAGCTTTAGCTGCATAACAGTCACCTGGAGGATTTGTTAAAACACGTGTTGCCAGGGCCCTCTTCAGAGTTTCTGGGTTGGTAGGACCTGGGTGGAGCCAGAGAATTTTATTTCCTACAGGTTGCCAGATTCCAGTGCTTCTGGTGAGGAATCTCACCTTGAGAAACACTTCTCTAGCGTTTGACTCCAGGTTTTGCTCTGACACCTCTTTCTATGAAAATTCACACCAGACTCTTTACAACCTACATTCTTTTATTACATTCTTGTGGTCCTAAATAATAACATCATTAAAGCAGCAAACGAAACCTTCCTCTCCTGTTTTATTACTAGACAAAGTATCATTCTACTCTCTCATCTACCAACAGCAGTCCCACTCTGCAGGCTTTCTTTCTTCATGTAGCCAATATTTTAATTGTTTATTTCTGCAACTTTTTACTTTGGCATGTCAAAATTTCCGTCATTTTCTTAAAATGTAAACATTGTGCATTCCACAATCCTATAATTTATTAAATCGCAGCCCATAAGATTGCTTTCATAAAACATGTTTTCAACTCTTTACCCATTCTGACTGAATTTTGTAATGAATTGGTCAACTTGTTGAACATTGATGTTCGGTGGACCAAAATACAACCAGACAGAGGTATAGTTTTATCCACATTTTAAGTTTTCAACTATTTCTTGTGATAGCACATTAAAATGAAATGAACTATTTTTAATTATTTTATTTTCCTGCATATTTATATATTCATTTAGTTTTATTTTCACTTTCTATATTGGTGTGATTGTACAGAATATATGCAAACAAATAGTTAGAACCAATAAGATATTAAATTGCTTAAATTAAAATGAACATGAATAAATCAATAGTTTTGTTCTTCAATATCGATAACCCACTAAAAAGAAAACAGAAAAAAGTTATTCTATGCACAGAACCAACGAAAAATGTTACCCAGAAAGAAACTATATAAATATAGTTAGATCCTTTAAAGAGAAAGTTATAAAATACTAATGGGGCCTTCCCTGGCGGTCCAGTAGTTAAGACTCCACACTTCCAATGCAGGGGGTGAGTTCGATCCCTGGTCAGGGAACTAAATTTCCCACATGCCACAGGGCACAGCCAAAAGAATAAAAAATAAAAATAAAAATAAATAAATAAAATACTAATGAAGGAAACCAAAAAACATGAGTTAAATTATACACTGCTTTCGTATTGGAAGGCTTAATATCATAAAACATCTACTTTTCCCAAAATTAACTTATACATTAATTATAATTATAATCAATACCCCAAGAAAGGTCTTCGAGATACTTGGCTAGTTGATTCTCAAATTCACAAGTAATAACTTGTGTTGTGGACTTCATTGTGTCTCCCCAAATTCATATGTTGAAGCCCTAAACCCCAATGTGCCTGATGTGACTGTTCACAGCAATAGGGTCTTTAAAGAGGTAATTAAATTTAAATAAGGTCATAAGGGTGGGGCTCTAATCCAATAGAACTAATGTTCTATTAAGAAGAGGAAGAGACACTAGCGGTATGCCTCTCTCTCTCTCTCTCTCTCTCCCCCCCACCCCCCGCCATGCCCCACCATGCTTGCACACAAAGGACAGGCCAAGTAAGGACACAGCACGATAGCAGGCATCTGCAATCCAAAATGTGAAGCCTTACCAGAAACCAACTCAAAATATCAGTCTGTGGTATTTTGTTATGGCAGCCCCAGAGCAGACTAACACAACCCCTAAGGAAGAGCAAGGTGGCACTCGACTCTAACAAATAACATGGCTTCTTGTAAGCTATGTTAAAACTCTAACATAAATGATGATTCATTAAGCATGTGAAAATAAATGTGATAGAGAGATGATAGTACCCTATAGTACACCACACATGTAAACCGATTCTGAATTAGATTAATGACACAAAACTGAAAAGCGTATCTTGAAGCCTTTAATATGGATATTTGGGGTAGGGAATGATTTTTTGAACACTCAAAAAGTGTAAAATATAAGTTAACTATTTAGGATATTATCTACATTGAAATTATTATTTTCACATAAAGTAAGAAGGTAAAACAAATATTCAAAATAATTTCAATATACATAACAGAGAGAATCAGTATTCAGGTGAGCTGAACAAAACTACAAATCAAAAGAAAAATATTAAAAACATTAGAAAAAAGAGATAAGCAAATGAATGAGAAACATATATTGCAGGTTAGATGGCTCTCTTAATTTGCTTTGACCAGATTTAGCAACAAAAGCAACTAGAAAGGACACGGAAGGTGTTTTTCACTGAGGTCGAGATGACTATGCTGCCCTTTTCAGCATACCCAGATACTTGTAGCCACCTAAAAGCTGGAGTATGCGGACTATTTACAATAAAGTTGAAAAGTCTGTGAATACAAAATATTGCCAAGAATGTAAAATATAAGAATAATTACAAACTATTGGTGAGTATATAAACTGGTAAATCTAATCTGGAGAAAAATTTGGCAATATGTCAGAAATTCCACTCAGATATATTTTAAAAACTAGCCTATATTCACAAGTACGTAATTATAGGAATATTTATTGTTGCACAGTTCAAGAAATTGGAAACAACATAAATGAATTTCAAAAATAAAATGTTAAAATTAAATATTGATTTTAAAAATTAAAATTAATTTTAATTTATGGAACACTAATTCAGTGAATGAACCAGACTCTCTCTTCCTCTCTCTCTCTCTCTCTCTACATATATATATATATTTGTTTGCATTATGTTTGAAACATATATATACATATATGTATATGTATACATACATATGTGTATATATATATATATTTCAAACATAATACAAACAAATCAGCATAAATATACAATTATAAATGTGTATGCACATGTGCACATAATGGAAAATAGAAAATATACATGTGGTATAAAGCATAAATTATTTGTAGTGTTTTTCTCTGAGGAGAAAAGGAGGCATCAAAACTATCATTATGATCTGAAAAAAATTACAGTCATGTTAGAATGTACTCCAACATGATGGTGTTATGTTGAAATTCATTATTTCATTAAAAAATTTTGTCCCCTTTTTGATGTATGTCTTTAAATAATTTTAAAATAAAAGGATAAGAGGAAACATAAATGTACTAACATCTGGTTTATAGATTAAATTTCATGAAAGGAGGATACCACTTATCTAATCTTAAGATTTTCTTTTTATATGTTACATATAAAAGCACAGTCTAATCTAGAAATTAGATTTAATATATATGATATATGTATGTATGTATATATATAAAGATTATATATATAATTCATTATCAACATATATGTGTGTATTTGTATTAGTTCTTACTAGTTTTAATTTTTATCTCATAGAGCTTTGTCCTAACAAAATGTCTTACACCAAGCTATTTTCTCCAGGGGTTCGCCCTGAGAGGGCTGCATGGGTCCTTCTGTTGTGGTGGGCTGACTATGTGTGTGGTCTGGTAGGCTTGGTTGGGCCCTTGTCTGGTTGGTTGCCAGACCCTGCCTTGTACTCATGCTGCTTCTTGCTCTTTAGTGGGGCCTGGTCACAAGGCAGCTGGTTGTGGAACCCTAAGGAGCCCCACAGGGTTAGTGTTGGCTCACCGGTGGGCAGAGTCAGGGTCCCAAAGACTCTGGGGCTGTGGCCCACCCACTGGGAGGTGAAACCAGATGCTGGGGTTGGTGCCAGACTACTGTCAGGCAGAGCTGGTTCCTGGAGTCAGACTGCAGGGCCAGGGATCCCAGAGCTCTTTCAGATCATTGGTGGTGGGGGGGGGAGCGGTTCTTGACACAGTTGGGTATGGGGTCCAGTGTGTCCTGCATATTGCACTGATCTGCTAGTGGGCAGGGCCAGGGCCCAGCTGGTCCCAGGATAGGGTTTGGCCTACTGTTGCTGGACTCGGTCCGCAGGCTATGGGATCATGGTTTTCTTGCTTCTGGTGTCTGCCCCCTGGTGGATGAGGCTGGTTTAGAGGTTTGCGCAGGCTTCCTGGCAGGAGGGGCTGGTGCCTGCCCTCTGGTGGGTGGAACTGGGTCTTCGTCCTCTGGTAGGCAGGGCGGGGTCTAGGGGTGTGTTCAGAGGTGGCTGTGAACCCCTTAGTCTTTAGGCAGCCTGTCTGCTGATGGGTGGGGCTGTGGACCCACCCAGTTAGTTGTTTGACCTGAGACGTCCCAGCAGTGGCACCTGAAGGCTGTTGCATGGGGCCAGGTCTTGACATCTGGAGCCAAGATATCAGCAATCAACAGCTGTGCTCACATGGTTGAATGCTCCCAAATACGTCTGTCACCAGTGTCCATGTCCCCAGGGTTAGCCCAAGCTGTCCCCCGTCTCCCCCAGAGACTCTCCAAGACCAGTAGGTAGGACTGGCCTAGGATACTATCAAATTACTGCTTTTGCTCTGGGACCCAGGACATGTGAGATTTTGTGTACGCCCTTTAAGAGTGAAGTCTCTATTTCCCCCAGTTCGGTGGTGCTCCTGCAATTAAGACCTGCTGACCTTCAAAGCCAAATGCTTTGGGGGCTTATCTTCCTGGGGCTGTACCCCAGGCTGGGGAGCCTGACATGGGGCTCAGAACTCTCACTTCTGTGGGAGAATGTCTATAATATTATTATTTTCCAGTTTGTGGGTTGCCCACCCATGGGGTATGGGATTTGATTATATCATGAGTCCACCCCTCCTACCCATCTCATTGTGGTTTCTTCTCTATGTCTTTAGTTATAGAAGATCTTTTCCGGTAGGTTCCAGTTTTTTTCATCGATGGTTGTTCTGCAGATAGTTGTGATTTTGGTGTGCTTGTGAGAGGAGGAGAACTCAGTGTATTTCTACTCCATCATCTTGGCTGCTCTCCCCTTACCCCCAAAATGATAGAAAGTATCTATCATAATTCTTAAGGAAAAATGACCTATCAGAATCTTCCAGTGACTTTCAGAATGCATTCATTTATGTTAATTTAACATTACAAGGCTGTGCAGTACATTTGACCTAATTAGATGTTGAATGTGAAATATCTATTCCCATTTCTGGCAACAAGCCATTCACTTGAATTGCTTTTCCTCATTACTTTCTCTTGAGCTATGTGAATTGATTCCATTGAGTTTCCTTCCCAATATGGAGTCTCTCTAAACTCATCTGTCTATGGGTTTTATTTGTATTGGAGTAAGATGGAGCATTGTATAGGTGATACTTGGTGGAAGATGAGAAAATGAAGGCATCCATCCAGGTGGTATCAGAAAAATGCAAGGCAAACCTGACTCCTATTCACAGTGAGACACTCCCTTCAATTATGGGGTTCCTATAATGAATAGCCTCTGACTTGTAGAAGGAAGATTGAGGTCTCCAATACAGTCCATAAGCCTTCACATATGGGGATGAAAACAAACTTGATAACACAAATTCAAAAGAAACATAAGTTTTGGAAAATATTCAGAAGTTACTGAAAAACAAATTACTATCCTGTGCAGTGCAAATGACAAGAAATGTACTTTCTGAATGTGTCTCTGTGTGTGTGTGTTTCAAAAATATTTCTCTATTGACAGTTTGTGTTGTTAAGGGATATCTTATGTTTTGCTCTGGTTTTGGTTTTCTTGGTATCACAGCAGCTTTTATCATAACACCACTTCACACCAATCACTTTGAAACTGAGAACTCTAATTCCAACTTGTCAAGAACAAAGAGATGAAATATAAGGAAACTACCCAACAAGAGACAGATATTTGTGCACTAAGAAATGATATTCACTACTCCCACTGTGAATCAGACTATAAAATGACTGCTGTCTTGGCAGTGATTTGTGGTTGAGGCATTTTTTCCTACAAAGGGATCTCAGATAAACATCTTTAATAACACTCATGTCTCCTTATTGGCTGGTATCTATTATGCTGTGACTCTAGGATTTAATATTATACAAATGCATACATATAATATCTAAATTTCAGTTTTTATAACTGTCTCCTCTTCTGTTTCTTTGTACTATAATGCTACCATGTATATTGCCTTGCAACTATAACTTAAATAACAAGGCAGTATATCTACTGTAGACTACTTCATATAACTGCCCAGAGTTAGAGACTTGAAGGGGGCCCAACTAGAACTATGTGCTTGACCAACTTAATTTGCTATATATACTTTCTCGATAAGAGGTGTTTTCATTTGTGAGGGGCATTCAAATAGTGCCCTTTAAATGTAAAATATCCCTTAAGTGAAAAATACATACTTCTTTGATCAGTCACTTCCCCTTGGTGTTTATGATAGTTAATTTTATGTCAACTTGACTGGGCCATGGGGTGCCCAGATACTTGGTCAAACATTATTCTGGTGTTTCTATGAGGGTGTTTTTGGATGAGATTAACATATAAATTAATAGATGGAATAAAGTAGACTGTCCTCCATAATGTGGGTGGGGCTTGTCCAATCAATTGTAGGCCTAAATAGAATAAAAAGATTGACCTTCTGAATAAGAGAGAATTCTTCTCTGGTGGTCTTCCATCTAGGACAGACTTTTTCCTGCCTTCAGATTCAATCTGAAATATCAGCTCAGCTCTTCATGGGTCTCAAGCCTGCTAGTTTTCAGACTGGAACTACACACTGTGCTCTCTATTGGGTCTCCAGCTTGTTGACTTACCCCATAGATCTCAAGACTTTCCAGCCTCCACAGTCACATGAGTTAATTCCTTATGATAAATTTCTTTGTCTCTCTTTATATGTACATCCAATTGGTTCTGTTTTACTGAAGAGCCCTAACTAATACTAATATAGTGTAAAGAGTTTACCAATTTATTTTTCAGGGAGGGAAAATGTCAAAATTTTGAATAATAAATTGAGAGTACTATATTCATGCTGATGTCAAGATAGAGAAACTCAGACGAAACATACAAAACAGATCAGATGATATATTCCAAATTATTCTTTCTTTTTAAACCCAATCAGGAAATGATGAATAAGAAATTTGAGATGAAATTAACTATTTTGTCTTATCTCTCTATTTTAAATTTTTAAGCAATCAATTACTTGTTTTCCAAGGAACTTTTTCATAAATAAAATAAGTAAGAAATAAAATAAAAAATAAAATAAAGTTTATATTTCTTAATCCCATACCCCTGTCTTGCCCCTCCTCCTTCCCTTTCCTCAATGGTAGCCACTAGGTTTTTTCTCTACATCTGTGAGTCTATTTCTGTTTTGTTGTATACATTTGTTTGTTTTATTTTTTTAGTAAAAATATTTACTGAATACTGTCTGTTTAACTTTCTTCCCTTCATTGGTCAGCAATTTTATTGTCATCTGCACACTACCAGAGTATCTATCCTTCCAGTTCTCTCTTCTAAAAGGCTTGAATCATTACTGAATGAAGTACAGTTGATCAGTTACACCAGGATTTATTTTATCTTTGGATGATTCAAAGCAGTCCTCTTGCTTCTTCTGTTTTCTTGTGCTTGTCAGGCTTTTGAAATTTTCTATTTCTATGTTTCCACAAGAGATAAACAGAAAATCCAAAAGCTTAAATGAAATGTTTGATAGAAGCTAACATTTAAAATACTGGAGAAAATCCAATTTGGGGATTATCTGAAAATTTCATTTTTCTACAAAAGCCAGGTTCCTCACCAATACAGATAATCATTTCCCTCCTATACTCAAAAATAAGCTTTTCAAAATGGCAAATATAAAGTAAGTAATACATAATATCAATATATATTTTTTCTGGCACGTTAGAAATGATCATGATAAAATCCTTAAAACTTTTCATTATCTTGATTTGTTCCTTGAAAAATATTTTTAAAAAGCTAAAGAAAAATGCCTTTAGAGTACTTACAATATATAGTTTTCAAATACAGATTTTACTTAGCTATTTTTCTTCATAGTTTTATATTTGGCAAGAAAAGAATGTTTGTCTTTATATTTCTGTCTTGATTAGAAATAACTGTATTCTACTCAATACCGACAAGAGCTAGACACGAGGTTGGCTAGAAGAGTCTGGAGAAACTGATTCAACTACAGAAAGTCAAAACTCAAGGGGAAAACCATGTGTGCAGGGCTCATGCTTAAAAGTAGGTCACATTTTGTTATGGTTCAGTTCAGCAGAGGGTACTGGTGGTGGAAGAAAGAGCACTAATCTTGTAGACAAAAAGCAGTCCACAATGTTCCAGAGCTGAGCATATTCTAATTTAAATAAGAAAATTGTCTAGGTTTGTGTTATGAATGTGGATAAATGCAGAGGTCAAAAGCAGAGAGGTTGATATAACCTACAGATTTGGGGGGGTTGGTTTTGGTTTGGTTTGGTTTTTAAAAACCTTTTGTTAAATACCTACTGGAAATCAAGTTGGAATGCAAAATGGCATGCAGTACTTAGGGTATTTCAGCCCCAGGCCAGAAAGCTAGGGTTAAGTGTTAATGTCAAGTGTAATGGCAAACTTGAGTACTAAGTAGGGAGCCTGAATCTGAACTCAGTCCTTCAAATGAAGGTTTAATTGTTAAGAATGAAAAATATTTTGTTTAGAGGGTCTCCAGTGGCATATCAAGTGCAGGATCAGGGAAATGTCTGCTCTGAGTACAGACGATAAAAAGATTTATTGTCTGTAGAGAATATCAAATGAATAACAAAACTAACTAAAAGTCAGTCTGATTTTATTATCACCATACACTGGCAGTATCAGTGATAAAGTACTCTTTCTTGCTGGGCCGACAACTCCTACTGACAATTCCCCCCACCTACCACCTTTGTATGTTTCTTGGTCTATGAGTGCCTAGAATTTCTCTCTGATCAACATTAGATCTTAGCCCTGTATGCAGATAAATTTATTCTAACATTCTTTGGAATGGAAGAGCTGAAGTGCCCTATATATTTCAGATGCCTTGCTTTGGATGTAGGCAAAATACAGCTTTCAGTGCCTTGAGCAATAAGAGGTTAAAGATAGAATGACCTGACATTCTTTTAAAGGTTGAAGGAAAACCAAGAAAAAATATCTTCCTTGTGAATTTTTTTTAAGTAAGTGAGCAATAAACATTTATTGTGTCAAGCAGCTGAGATTTGGGGATTGTTTGTTACAGCAGCTAATGATTCACCCTAGACTAATATATTCTTGAGTATTGTGAATGGAAGTGCTTCTGCCAAAAATGGGTAAGCTTTTTTTAAAATTTATTTTAGTGAAGTAGAGTTGATTTACAATGTTGTGTTAACTTCTACTGCACAGCAAAATGACTCAGTTATACGTATATATACGTTCTTTTTCATATTCTTTTCTATTATGTCTTATCATAGGATATGGAATAAAGTTCCCTGTGCTATACAGTAGGACCCTGTTGTTTATCAATCCTATATATAATAGTTTGCTTCTGCTAATCCCAAGCTCCCAATCGATTCCTCCCCACCCAACCTCCCCTTTGGTAACTACAAGTCTGTTCTCTATGTCTGTGAGTCTCTTTCTGTTTCCTAGATAAGTCCATTTGTGTCATATTTTAGATTCCACATATAAGTGATATCATATGATATTTGTCTTTCTCTGTGTGACTTACTTCACTTAGTATGATAATCTCTAGATCCATCCATATTGCCGCATGAGTAACCATTTTTGTTTACTTGTGTGTGTGTGTGTATGTGTGTGTGAATAAGTAATAAATATTTACTGTGTGCCCTGTGACTTTTTTAACCAAATAGAGAAACCTCAACACATTACCAAATTCCATCCACAACTCAAAATGCACTAAAAGTTCCACCCCTACTTGCTTTTGTTGATAGGGATGGGGGAGAGTTTGACTCAGTTTTCAAGACGTAGCCAAGAATAATGGTTGAGAGTACAGATTCTGAAAACAGCTTACTTGCAGCTGAATACTAGCTGAGCTAGCCTGCAAGAGCAGGGTTGTCTAAACTCAAGGCCCATCCTCTTTCAAATATAAAATTCTAGTCAGTAGAATTTCAGGAGGGCTTGAATATTAAGGAATACAATTTTTCAGCAGAGGAACAATGATATAAACCAATTATGAATAGCAATGTCTTCTGAAAGAACTAAGCTTTTTTATGTGGCTCAGGTTCTGTGAGTATTACAAATGAAATCAGTTGAAATATGATGATACATAGCTGCAGGACTTCTATAAACACTTTAGACTTCACAATTTACTGTTAAAACTCATCTAATTTTCATCTCAAAGCTCTTGCAAATGCATAGCTGACTGAATCAGTCAGTTGCTAAGTCTCACTTTGGAATTCAATAGTACATTTGCAATTATATCAATGCAAATTTCCTGAAAAATGATTTTTTTACTAAGGAAAGCACAGACTATTCTTGTGGTTTCTTAATATTTACATAAACATGCTCATGTATCTATATGCATTGAAAATTTCAATCAAGCTTTACTTTATACTTTTAAAAACTGTTGTTTTATGGGACTGACATATACACACTACTATATATAAAATAGATAACTAATAAGAAGCTACTGTATATCAGAGAGAACTCTACTCAATGCTCTGTAATGACCTATACGGGAAAAGAATCTAAAACAGAGTGGATATATATATGTATATGTATAACTGCATCACTTTGCTGTACAGCAGAAACTAACACAACATTGTAAATCAACTAAGTGCCAATAAAAATTAATTTAAAAAATTAAAAATAAAAATTGTCATTTTATATTAATGAAAAAATGGTGAATTGACAATCATTTTACTGTTCAGTTGTAAACTATCGGACAGGAAGCATCTGAAGTAGAGGAAGATCAATATATTTTATATTTTTCTGTGTTATCCAAAGTTTGCCAGTGTCAGCAAATAAATTAGGAAAGAACTAACAGGCCATTAATTTTCATAGTTTGTTCAATCTAATAGGGCTAGCTTCTTTAATTCCTTTCCATCAGAATTTCAACAACACATTATGATTGTTCTTATCATTATCATAATACCAAATCAATTAGTAGACCTCAATGTTTTTATTACAGATTTTGATTATACAGAATAAATCAGAGTATTTTTTAATAAAATATAACTCCTTCACACCTTCACAAAGGAAGTTTCTGTTAGTTTTTCACCCAAAATCTTAACTGAGACATGTGTTTTGCTATACCATTTGCCTATTTTTTTTAAATTTTATTTTTAAAATTTATTTATTTTATTTATTTTTGGCTGTGTTGGGTCTTCATTGCTGTGTGCAGGCTTTCTCTAGTTGTGGCGAGTGGAGGCTACTCTCCATTGCGGTGCATGGGCTTCTCATTTCAGTGGCTTCTCTTGTTGCGGAACACAGGGTCTAGGTGTGCTGGCTTCAGTAGTTGTAGTACGTGGGCTTCAGTAGTTGTGGCGCACAGGCTTAATTGCTCCGCGGCAAGTGGGATCTTTCCAGAACAGGGCTCGAACCCGTGTCCCCTGCATTGGCAGGCAGATTCTTAACCACTGTGCCACCAGGGCAGCCCCATTTGCCTATTATTTAAATTCCAAACACAGAATTAGTGTTACTTTCGCTCTGCCCTCGCTAACATAATGAACTGAAAAAAATTTTTAAATGATCACTTAAAAGGAGTAAGTAACCAATAAACCAAGATGAATTGTTTCTACTTGTTATTCAAAATTCAGTGTTCAACCAACCATCTGAGCAGGAGGGTGAGGAGTAGAAACAACAAAATTCGAAACAAGAGGTCGTTAATTTGACCCACTGGCTTATCCATTAGGGACTGAAGGCACAGTGCCCATGATAATTGTAGGGACCCACAGAAATGACTCAATTTTAATTTCTTTTAAAATCAGAAGAAAAGATAAATAGTATAATAATAATAATGAAGATATAATAGTAATTTGAGCCTGGATTATATTCATTGTTATACCAATACAATTGTAAAATATAATTTTTAATATTTTTTATAGAAAAAGGGGCCCATGAAGGCAAAAATGCCTAGTTTCATAATAGTCATAACTTAGCCCTTCTACTGGTTATAAATATTAAGCAATTTTTTCAATGAAGAAATAATTAAAGGTAAATAAATTTGAGCTCTCTTTACAAAGTACTGGGTTGCCAATACTAGGCTGTAAAAATTTAACTATCTCAAGATTTAATTTATACTAGTCAGCTTTATGTAAATTAGTCTTTATAATTATACTAAAGAAACCTGAATTCACTTAAAATGGTACTGATGTGTTCAGAAATGGTCTTTGATAGTCCCGAAATCAAATTCTTAGGCAGCATATTTTATCACTGGAAAAGGCAAAAACAAACAAACTAAAATAGTGCTAAACAAAACATTGTTTTCTAATTTATGTCTCATAAACACTGATGTTTGTGTGAGGGCATTGATTAGAACATAATGTTGAAATGTTGCAGTCTATCTCAAGGAAACTTTTTAGTGCAATATCAACAAATGAATATTAAATTGCAAGCATGGATTAAGGACAAGGAATGATCATAAATAAAAGTGCGGTAGTAGTAGGCAAGAAATAACTCAGGCAGATTTAAACAGCCATCCTGAAAAGAACTTTTTTCTGTGCAGCCTAGAGAAAATCTTTTGAAACTAGACATTCATACAACTATCATTTATTAAGTAGTATATATTGGTTAGCTAGAATTCCAACTAAACAATAAAAATACTGCTCTAACAAGAGATGTCTCATTTATATTAAAGAGGCTAGCCCAACTTTTTCAGTTAACTTACAAAAAGTATAATCAAATTGCCAATTTTGGTGTTCTGGCTCTACAAATCACAGTGATAGTTTTAATTCATAAATATTAAAAGTAATAAAGGAATTGCTAAATTTGTTAAATAAAATCTCCCTTTCCACATTATAAACTCATCAATTTTACATTTTAAATACAACATTACATCTATTAGTACAAAGATCCGTGTTTAATAAATGAAATAATTTACTTTTTGCTTCTGGGAATACCTGCCATTGTGAGTCAATTCAAGTTCGAAAATGTTATAATTTTGATGAGAGATGGTGGGTTTCTGACAATTCAATTACTTTGTATGTGTGGCTATTTTGTTTTCACCAACAAAGTCAAAGATTCAAAAGGGAAGTAGGAAAAGAACTTAGTATAAGTAAGTGCCATTCAAATAACTTGCCTGAATGCTTACTACCTACTAGTACCTCAAGCAGAGACTTGACATAAGTTTATGCTGCTGTCATGACTGTATTTCAAAACAATCATCGTGGAGTTTGTGTGGAGAATGGTTTGGACTAAATAGAACTGGGGCCTTAAAAAGTGTATTGGTACTAGTAGTGAAGAATAAGATAAACTTGATAGAGATTTTGGAAGTATAATTTTTAAAATCATTGAGTGGATTGATTAGATTTGGAAGCAAGGGTAAAAGGCAGATTCAACATGAACTAGCAAATTTTTTGCTTCTTTAATTAATAGTTGATTGCTACTAACTAGCATAGTGATTACAAAAAGTAATACATTTTGGGTGGGCCAGTAAGACATGATGATTTCTGTATTCATATTTTGAGTTTGATACATATGCAGTAAGTAGTTGGCTCTATCACTCTAGAACTAATTCAGGGGAATAAATAGTGATTAAAAAATGATGCACACAGTTCTTGCAACTACAGATGTGAATGAAATCACACATATGGGGATGAGAATCAGGGGGGAACACCAACATTTGGAACAAAGAAATAAGAGGAAACAATAAATGAGATTATAAATGTGCTGCTACCAGGGAGTTGGACTCAATACCAACTACTCCCAAAAAAGGAGTTTTCAGAAGAATACAATTGTCAAAAATTATAAAAATGAAAGGCATCCATACAATTTTGTAAGAAACTGAGTAAGGATGCTCTTTGCCATGGTGGTTTTGTTAAGTGTTGATCTAGCAAAAACTAGTTTGCCATGGGTTGAGAAATTTATGGAAAATGAGAAGGTAGAAACTCAACTCAAAAGGTCAAAAGAGTTTTAATAAAGCTCATTTTCTATAATTTTTTTCTTCCCTTTTTATAGCCCTTTAAAGGAAAGAAAAGAAATCATAGGATCAAGGGCTTATGGTTGGAGAGAGGAATAGAGGAGGTCAAAATATGTTAAACGATGGGAAAGATCATTAGAGAAGGAAAGTTGAGAATAGAGTGAAAAATTGATCATTGGAGATCTACATGAGTCCATAATACAAGAAAAGATGTCACTTTAGACAGGAGTTTGTTGTATATTTTCCTTTTTGACAGTGGAGAGAGACAAGGAGGATTGTGTAGATGGAGGTAGAGGGATAAAATATTGAGGGACTTTCACCTACTGATGAGTACAGTGATAATAAAAACATTAAATATTGGGAATTCGCTGGTGGTCCAGTAGGTAGAACTCGACGCTTTCACTGCCAAGGGCCTGGGTTCAATCCCTGGTTGGGGAACTAAGACCCCACAAGCCACCCGGTACAGCCAAAAAAACAAACAAAAAACAAAACAAAAAATTAAATATTTACATGGCACTTATGGTGTATCCTCCATGGTTCTGAGTATTATATAAATATATATATTATAAATGTATTGTATATAAACTCATTTTCTGCAGGAGGTAAATAAGATTCTCTCTTCAGAATTCTGTTGTTTATATATAGCAGGGTAATGGGATAGAAGCAGAATATGGGAAAGAGACGATCTGAAATCACCACTATAGAAAATTACTGGACAGTATTGAGTGCCCAGCGGGACTTGTTAGTAGGAATCTGTAAGGCACAAAGCTGAGCAGTCAGAAGATTTTCCTTGGTCTTGCTTAGGAGCTCCTGTAAGAAAGGGGAGAAGGTAGAATGTGAGAACTATCTCATGTTGGAATGTCCCAGGTAGATGTGACAGAAGTATCATGAGACAAAAGAAGTGGAGTCAGAAGTGGCAGGTCTCAAGGAAGTCAAAGCAAAGGTGAATTGGGAAAGGCAGAGGAGGATTGGGAGAATGAGGTTGCAGTCATAGACTAAGGTATTTTCGTATAAGATTTCAGTTTTGGAGGAGTCCATGATGGCAAGGACAAAGCTGTGGCTATTGGAGTGGATGTTCAAGTAGAGTTAGATGTAGGTCATTGGAGCTAAGGAGGTCAGGAATGTGAAATAAGTCATGCTCCAAGATGCTTCAAAATGAAATCACCCCAGATTATGAAAGACCCTGGAGTCAAGAGGAGGACCACCATTCAGAGGCTCTGAATTGGTTTATAGAATATGGGAGCAGGTAGGGTAGGAGAAGCCTGAGTGTGAAAGAGAATGAAGGAAATTAAGTGATGACTCAATTCGGTAACGAATCTACTAATTTTTGACTTCAGGAAAGCTTTAAAAATCTTGTTTAGCACCCAGAAAAATCATTCATTAATTAATTCTTGTCTCTTTTCATTGTCCAAATTATTCAATGAAATGTCCTTGCCTTGCCATCTTCTCCTTCTTCTAGCAAAAGTCAGCTCTACATAGAAAAATAATGTAATAAAATTAGCAAATACAACAGATTTACCATCTTTCAGGCATCATTTTAAGGGTTTTTACGTATATAACCCAATTTAGTTTCACAGTAAACTTATGATGTAAATACCACTATTATTCCCAGTTTGCAAATTAAAAAAAAAAAAAGAAAGAAAAATGGAGGCACAGAGATGTTAAATAAACTTGTCCATAATTACACAACTAAAAGTAGTAGATCTCTCATTTGAATAAGCACACAAAGATCATTAGTAGTTCCTAGTTAGGTAAGCCTAATAAGAAGAGAAAGTTTCCCAGACCTCTGCCTCACTAATTAGTAGATTTATTCATGCTATCTGGGGTAATCACACAAAACTATCCCTTTGTGGGCTGTGAGATTCCAGTCATTAAGATCTGACCTCAGTTTCCCAACATATCACTTCTACTTTTTTGGCAAGGTGAGCCTATGACCTAAATGACAGTGAATTTTGTCTCCCATGAACTCATGGCAATTTTCTATCCCCAGAATATGTTTATTATTCCAAACCAGCTGAAGTTGAGTATGGTTGTGCCTTGTTCACATTCCTTGGTTTCTAGGAACCATGATGATTTTTGCCTGAAATCTTTATGGCCTTGATCTGACCAAAGGATTGGAAATCCTTGATAGTAAGACATTCTACCTAACAAGCTGCTTGTCATACCCTTCATAGTGCATAAGGCATTGCAGACAAAGAAAAATTCTCAAATAATATCATGTTAGTTTCAAATATATCAACCAAACAGCACATTGTAAGTATTCCCCTTTAACTGTTTTTTTTTTTTCCAGGATTTAAAAAAAAAATTTTCTTGTCTGTACATTGAAGTTGCCATTCAAACTAATTAAATACCTCAAAATCACCCTTTTTGTTCACCACAAGTTGCAAAGCAAGCAAGAAGGCAGGTTGCATTAAGAGTGACAGTCGTATTGTTTAGATAAGTAATAGAATATATTTTATATAAGAAAGAATAATAACAAAGGGGGCCGTAAATGGGAGATTTCAAAATGGATTAAAGACAGAACGGAATAGATGTCTTTTCTTTCCCTTCTGTGAGGCACCAGCCTTCTCATATTAAATGCCAAAGGTTATGTAAACAATGAAATGGAAAGCAAAAGTAAGATATTATCAGTTAGGTGGTTTTCAGCAGACATCAATGAACTGGGTTATTTTAACATTAATTTTTTTTTTCAATAAAAACGCATCTCATCCATGGGCAAATACAGGGAAGTCATCATAAACTTTTTATGCCTTGCGATACATGTAGTGATAAAAAAAGGTAAGTCAACAGTTTAGAATGAAAAAAGGTAATCTGGATAAACTAGATCAGAAAGATAAACTGTCTAGGTCAAATAAAGCATTACTCACACCTCTTTATTTAGTGATTTTCTCAAAGATAAGCAAGAAAGTGTTCATTAAGCTATCATTTTTACCAGATTGGTATATTCAGCTCTCAGTCAACAGCTTCCAGGAATGAACTGACTTGATATTTTCCTTGCTGCCTTATCTGCCTGAGTTTACAGAGTACTGAAAACCCTCGCTGACACATTCAGACAATTTACCAAAAGATAAAAACCACAAATCAGATATAGCTTGCCATAGGAAGCCAGCTAGGTCACAAAGGGCATTTGTCTTCTGCTAGAAAAGATTTTGCACTTGTGAACATAAATTTATACTAATGTTTACTGAAACAAATACTCCCAGACACGCTATTATTTGGAGGATAAGTATACCCTCTGTACTATCTATATTGGAGAACTGTTCTGTGGTTTATGATGAGGAAATTCATATCACCTGACCATTAATAGATCAACAGAATATTTTTTTCTGCAGTACAAAGTTTTAGGGGAAATGCTTAGGATGATATAATGTCCTAAACATCAATAATAATATGTTTCTCAAATATCTAGTCATTAAGACTAAGTCAGCTCATGATTTGGCATCTTTTAATTGCAATGCAAATGAGGAGACGAAAAAATGAAAAGATTCAATAATGACCTCCTGTACTGTGATCACCCAACAGAGTCAAAGTGCTATTGTTCAAGAAATAACAATTCAAATATGTGGTATTTTTAAGGAATTAACTACTACTAATAAGGAGGAGTTGAGGGCCTAAGGCAGAGTAGAGGACAGTTAACTTCAGATGGTCATTTATCCCCAGGAAATCTTTTGTGCTTCTTATTGCCTCTAAATATCAAAATGGGAAATAAGGCAGTGATATGAGTCCTTTTAATTGCAAAATTGATAGTTATAATAGCAATTACAAAATTCCTATAGAGTTTTGTCCATGTTAAGTCGCTTAAATGGGTTAATTACCTAACCTTTCTCATGCTACTCATAAAATATATACAAAACCTGAAAAATCAACAACCACTAAAGTTCTACCTGGCTGTTTATGGGACATAAATAATAATAGGGATAAAGTAAGCAGAGGTTTACTGAACATTTCATAAATTGTGATTACATCCAAATGTTGACAACTCTCATATGCACAACCTTAGGCAAATTACCCCTTGAATTTAGTTTCTTCAACTATATAATGGCATAAATACTAAAGATAATATAGGAAGGTGGTACAGATTTACTAGGTCTATATATATAAAGTGTTTAGCTGAAAACATTGTACATATTTAAGACTCAATAAATGTTATCTCAGTCCCTCTAGTTCCATAATCACTTGGAACTTAATTGGGTATCTAGGTGCAATGAGTGAAATGATAGCAAATGTGTTCAATTCCAAGAAAGAGACCCCAACATATATCAAAATGTGCTCCAAGGGAAAAAAAATCACTCCTAAAAAAAGCATCTTGTGGCCATGAAATTTATGAATTAGACTCTTAGGTATCTATCTATCTATCTATCTATCACCTCCCATATGGTATATTCAGAATGCACAGTAGCATATTAAAGAACCTGAGATATCCTGTATTTAAAAAGTCTATTTAATTTTTAGAGTTGTTCCCTATGAACATCTTTTGGGGAAGTTTTCAAGGAATGGACCTTGAGAAGTACAGGCTTACAATTTGCTGAAGAGTTAGTTGATTGTATATATTCTATTAATAAAAATGATCTTGAGCTGTACAGGACCTGAAGCCTGTTTGTATACATTGTCACATTTAATCAAAATTAACACATGAAAGGATCATTTGGGAATGAATTGTAACAGCGACAGAAAGTCTGAACAGCTAGAGAAGACTACATGAAGGAGAACACAGGTGGTCTCAGGGTCCACACAGGGTTTAAAAAAGTTATCAAGCATCATTGCTTGAGACAATAGAAGGACAAAGGTGCAAGTCATGGTAATGTGGCCAAACCTAAAAGAGTTATATCAGAAACAGAATCTGCTAGACCTCATTTAACTCTGGCTTCCATGGTAGGGTTGTAACTTACTCTCTAGACTATCTCAGAATGCTTTGATCCCCAGCCCTGTTGGGCAAAATAAAACTTGTTAGTTTTAACATATAGATATATACTGTGCCTTTTCCTGTCCAAACTTTATTCAGGAGAAATGCATGACTTGGGGAGAATTTTTACAACCTTTTGACTGAGAACATTAGCTTTTATTAAGAATGCTACCCACTCAATACAGGTGCTAACTTACCAAAATTCATCCTTGAAACCTCATGTTGACACCTTACAGTAGAAACTTAGGGCTTTGAACATGAAAGACTTGCACAGTAGCTCTTTCCTTCTTACATTTCTTAACCCTTCCTTAAGACTCTCCCCTCCACATACACACATTAACCCCTGGGTGGTTTCCCTAAACCATCAGGAGTAAGTTGATAGGTTAGTGTAGGGCCCAATTTCAGTTGTACTTCAAAAAAGATAAGAAAAGAAATTTGTCAATATTCATAAGGTGATACTCTTTACTATTTGTCCTATGAGATGTACATGATGGGACCATGGTCTTGGCAAAGGAAAGGAATCAGTGAAGGGTCATTATAAAGATTCCCTGCAGGAATTCCTATGAGCTATTTGGAAGACTATGAATGAAGAGATGTCCAAGCAACAGAGACCTCTGCCTCACATGGGCTAAGATTCAGTTCACAATTATGAGATCACCTTTTCACTTTGGCATGATGGAACCTAGGTTCATGCAAGACAACCCTCAGAAGTAGTCCAACCAAAGAATGGATAACACAGGGTTAAATATGGAGAAGTGGTAGACAATCCATTTCTTTTACTCAACCAAGATAGTCACCTAAAAAGATGTTTAATACCAGCCCAATGTGGTTCCAGCCCAACTTCATTCACTATACTTTAGATAGATGTATCAATTTTCTAGAAACTTTAAAAGCAAATTCCTAAATTCCAGGACCAGAAATAATAAACGAGGAAAATGATGAATTGGTTTCATTGTAATGGAAATATTGAGTGTCTTGACCAAGATGTCCTTTTTTTAATTCCACTATCATGTCAAGAACAAATCTTGTGAGTCACTATTGAGAAAAGAGTTGTTCTCACTTTGTTATAAAGCAGAAACGAACACACCATTGTAAAGCAATCGTACTCCAATAAAGATGTTTAAAAAAAAAAAGTTGTTCAAGATGTTGAATGAATCTTGGTATTTTGGTATCTCCAGAAATTTTAAATATCATCCCTGATCCAAAGATAGGAAGCAAATTTACTCTAATGCAAGTCCAGTGACTCTAGGTACAATACATGGATAGTCTTTGACAATAAACCCATCTCCTTGGCCCTCTGTAATCATCACTCTCATCTCATGGGCATTCTCTGTAACCAGACGTATATTTCCAAGATTCCATAATTTTTTAGTAGTAGTAAAGTAAATTTCTCTCTCTCCAAAGGCTATAATTTCATAAAACATCCAGCCAGGCAAGAACAGTGACTCCTACTAAGGATGAGAACCTTAACTTTACATTTGGAGAAAAATGAATTTCAGGTCTAATATCTTACCATGTGCTGTTCTCTGTGCCCACACCCAGAAGTTTCTTTAATTCAAATCTTCAATATAGCCTACTCACATAAACATATTTGTTTGTAGTGGCCAGTTTTGGAATGAAGCTCTATGAGACAGATCCTAGAGCCCCCAAAACACACTTTTCCTTGATTTGCTAAGTGTAAATGACCCTGGAATGATAACTGCAAGAACTCCTGGTACTTAGACTTCATCCATATTTCTTTACTAAGAGACTTGACCAACCTGTAACATGATTTCCAGCAACACAAAGCCACGTCCTTGAGATGACTCCCCCCAAACCCCATTGTGAGTTTCCATCTGGAAAAGCCCAGGACTATCAAAAGAATTTACTGTTTGTTCCACCCAACACCTGACAATTGTCCTCCTACCACTCTTTCTTAGATCATTTACTAAAATGGGCTCACACCTGTGAATCCTTCCTCTGTCATTTTGAGATGTACCTCCTACAAATCAGGAGTATCTCTCTCAAGGACCTGAAAGTCATCCATTTAAAATGTAATCATCAGGAAGGATAGAGCTTCTGCCTCCTCTCAGTCTCTGTGAGCTGATAGAATCCGAACTTCAATATTGCCACCTAAGCAGACCCAGTTGGCCTAATTGATTTACACTGACCAACACTTTTAATTTTTCACTTTCCTGACTTTACTTGAGCCCCTACTGGCTCCCCTTCCCGATTCCCCTGTTCTCCTTTAAAATGCCCAGTCACCTCTGTGTAAATCAGAATAGAGCTCAGATCTTTCCCCTACTCTCAGTAGTTATTGAGTAAAATCTATTTTCACCACTTTAATTAATGTCTGACAGTCCTACCACAGTATGGAAAAGTTCATTAACTAGGCATATATAGTCTACTCTTGTGCAAAGAACTGTCCATGGAAATTAGAAGGCATACAGAGAATACTGACAGCCCTAGTATTTACTACTAAGCTATCTCCTTAATTTTCAAAAAAGGACTTCTCTAGGCCTAAAATCATATATTATCTTGGTGGCAGCAAATACCCTCTTCAAAGCCAGATTTTTTTATTTAGCAAAAGGGACCTCACCATGGTACTAAAAATAACTATTGTTACCTAACTTATTGAACTTACCAATGTTCCCCAGGCTTTCTACTAGGTCTCAAAATGACACTGGTATATTTTCACAGACAACCCATTTTTCTTCTGGGTACCTAATCCAGTCAATGAGAGAGAATGAATCACCAGTTTCTAGAGTACAACGTGTAATTCGGTGGAAAATGGAAGTACCCTTCCACCTGCCATTTAATTGAACTTAACTCCATCTGCACGTTCACCCAAAACATGTCTTTTCCTCCTATGCTTTTTACTTCCCATGTCAATACCAACCATTATTCTTATCATTTATAACTAACTTTCCAAATTCTATACCACCAGGCTGGACTTAGAGAACTCACAAGCTGGACAAGCTCAAGGGCTCTCTAATCGGTGATATTCCAAAGAAGTGCTCCAGACTTTCTTTGACTTTATCAGCCATTTCAATCAGTCACTTTATTAAGAAACCATATAACATTTGCATGAATCTATTCACTGTTATCTATAAAGGTGACCGTGTAAGTGGGAGGAATACTCATTTATGAAATGGACCTAGAAAAAGAAATCTTGGCTGCCTCAAAACTGTACTTGAAGATCTTTCATCTAGTGTAAAACTTGAAATTATTATCTAATATAATAGAAGAATAAGAAAAATAAGAGAATAATTAATCAAAAAAAAAATACTGCTTCACAAACCAGCTACATAGTTCACTCACCTGATGCCAAAAGGAATTATTCAGAGGAAGGATTTAGTGGGAAAATTGTCATCTGCATAAATTAGATCCTAGACCAAATCCCAGAAAATTTCTACAGTACCTCTTCCACTGACTCCTTGATTGCTACTTATTTAACTACTTTTTAATACTCCTATTCACAGATGCTGCAACCTAAGTATAGTCTAATCACCAGATTTTATATTTGGCCCTAAACTTGGTCTCTCCATTCTGCCTACTTTCAGCATAATGCCTGTCAACTGACCACTTCCTTTTCAAACTGAAGATTCCACAAAGTTTTATTTTTGTTGTTGTTTTGTTATTATTGTTTGTTTTGAATATTTAGACTCCAGTTTTGCCTCTGTTTTCTCATTCAGACAAAAGCATTTCTGGTTGGAGAGCATGACTTAATTAGAAAGCAATGATTTGAGGACACCTACGGCTATGAGAAAACATGACAATCAGGTAAATTATTTGTGGTCAATTATATTTTTAGTAGATAGGTGTAATTGAAGCAGTTACTACAAAACTGAAGATTGTTCCACTTATTTGCATTGGTATAGCATATAGAATTGGCTTCATAATTTGTGGAAGGGAAGAGAAATTTTAAAAATATCCAGAGAGGGCCTTTTGAAACAACTGTGTCCATTCTTAAGCTATAGTTGCTTAGCTTTGATTCCACCATTCTACAGGCTGCTTTCTGACGCTAGGGCCGAGACCCTGAAAATTACATTTCTCCTTTGCCATCTGATCCCCTTTAAGAGTCTTCAAAAATGAGGTATGAGAGGGTGACTGGAAAGGTCTTTTCCATTTTCTTCCTCTTTCTCGTTGTTGCCTTCCTGTTCCTGTCAAGTGTCACCCAAGCAGTTTCCTTAAGTAGCCACAGCTGAGCCCAGCGAGCAGTCTTTCCAACGCTTGCGGATTCAACATCATGGCACCCTCTTGAGACACCAGTGCCATTAGCTGGTGTTCCTCCTCTGAGTCTGGAGGTAGCTCCATGGGGCCCCTCCTTCCAGCTCAGCAACAGGAGCTCCAACTGAACAATAAGTCTTTGCTTTTGCCTGTTCACTTCCTGAATGTCCAGTGAACAATTCTTTTATTAAAAATTCTGTCTTTTAAAGTAACGGGTATGTTTTCTGTTTCCTGACTCGATACAGGCAGATATAATGATCTGTAGGAAGAAATATATTTTATATTGCTATTCAGTGTATGCATACACACACACACACATACACACACACATACACTTAAAAGTTTCCTGAAACGATATTCACCCTTACTGTGTGTGATACACTCTGTTTTCTATTACTTTTGTTCTATATTCTGTTTTTTGAAACTTCTATTAGAAATCTACTAAATTTATTTTACAATCTATTATTAATTCTTAATGTGAAAATACTGATATAAATGAAACACAAATGTGCAGCCTAACACTAATATCTTTGCCTATGTTACGGCTTAAGCCAGATATTTGATTTATATACATGGAATTTTATGGGAATTTTCTAATATTAAATACATTCGGAAATTGGAAATAAAGCTCAACAAGAAGTACAGACAAAAAGAAGATGAAGAGTAAAGTTTTAAAATAAAATTAAAAGTAAAAACTGAGATTATACAAATAAGTTCTATTGGGGTGATTTGGATTAACTGCCTAAATTTTGCAATGGACATGCTAAAAAATAACAAGAACCAAAACATGATTCATACACATATCCACACACAAGGATGGAAGAAGGGCAAATTTGCTTTCTCTGCTCCAGCTGAGACGTCCATCTTCTCCTTCCCTCAAACATCAGCACTACTGGTTCTGGGGACTTCAGATTCAAGTCCCTCTGATTCTTAGGCCATCAGATCTAGCCTGAATTAGTTCTCCAGCTTGCAGACAGCAGATGATATGATCTCTTGGCCTCCATAATTGCATGAGCCAATTCTTATAATAAATCTCCTTATATATGTATATATAACCTACTGGTCCTTTTTGTCTGGAAAACTCTGACTAAAACGCACTTCTAATCATGTTTGCCCTTCATATTAAGTTCAGGTATCATCTCTTCTAGAAAACGCCCTTCAAAGTTCCTGGTTACGATGCTCCCACAGAACATATGATTCTATGAATATACATCATAAGTTCCCTTGGAATTGCCTGTTTGTGTTGCCTGGCTCCCCCCATGACGCTGTGAGTACCTCAAGGATACACAGCATACCATACTCATCCGAGTCTCACCATTACCTAATCCTTTGCCTTGCTCATAATATATGTTCAGTATTTTTGCTGTTGAACTGAGCTCTCGGAGGACAAATAATCAACAATTTGTACTCGTCCATGTCGTTAGTACTGTGAGTTCAGAAGAGAACGCAAAGAGTAAGATAAATATAACCTAATTTAGACATCACTCAATTTCTTTCCCTTATGTTTGTTTTCCTAAAATAGCCCTAAAATTTGGTCCTTAAGAAAATTGGCTCAAACCCTAGTCCTGGCCTTGCCTTCTGGCCCAGGTTCCCTGTCTCACATGGTCAGCTTTCTTTCTTTCCATGGTGTGCTGTGAACAGCTGGCATCATGAAGACACACCACTGACTGCCTCCGCCATGCCTCCTGACGGCCATCTTCAAAACAAAATTTAAATTGAAACTATTCCGAAAAGCATCCATGACCTGTCAAAGATTTATCAGTTCTCCTGGTGTATGTAGTAAATGAAAAATTATTCTTCTCTTCCCACACAAATTCTGTCTGACAGATGGTGTTTTGTTATTTTAGGAAAGCAGCTATCCACTGAGTCTTTAAGGGGTTCCTTTAGTAGTCCCATTGTGACATTTCCATAAATCGTTTGCTTCTCTCTAAGAGAACACATACAATAAATTTGTCCATAGTATAACTACAGAAGAACTGGCATCTCTTAGGGTTATGAAGATGAAATTTAAAAATTGATGTGAAAGACCTCTGTAAGCCATCGATACATTATAAATATGTGTGCAAACAAGGAATCAAATCAATTTCCTGTGGGATATTTCTTCATAGTATCTCCATATCTCCATGGAAGTAGCCATTTAAAATTGTTCGTGTCCCTCAAGCATCTCTGGTTTCCCAGTGTGTTGTGCTCCTTGTAGTTTTCTAATGCTAGCTGATAAAATTGACTTCTGTAGATACCACAACCCTTAATTTCATATGAAAACCAACTGGGATTGTCAGAGATAATCTCACCAAGGAAACCAAAGATCTATTTGAAAATTTGCCCCAAGGAGATGATATTACTTTATAAATAAATCATAGAAGAGAGCAATCATGTATCACTATCAATACATTAAACAAGGACCAGGCTATATGATCTGAAATTAGAGATGATTACCAATAGGGAATATCATTTCAGATCATTAGAGAATGATAGTGTTCAAGGAAAGGGAAAGTGAGTTTAGCAAAACTAAAGAATGTGAGGCAGTAGAAATTTATACTTCCAAAAAAAGAAGTTATGAGCATTTTTTAAACTTGTTGAACATAAGATATCCAATTTGTCAATTTAAGTGGATTAAAAGAAAATTTACTATACTGAATTAAAACATAAATTGAAATTAGTAGATATGCATTAAACATATTTCAATGTTTTAAATAATAAGTAAAATGTAAATAAGCTAGATTGGCTTGACATATTTCATACACATTTAGATCTAAATTAACATCAGTGTTCTTAAAACTAGGAGTAGAAATTGGTGCAACACTTTTGACTTTTTTAGTCAAACCATAGGTTTAATTTGGGTTTCACCAGTTTTTCCAGTAATGTTCTTTTCCTGTTCCAGAGTCCAATCCAGGGAACTATATTCCTTTTAGTTATCATGTAGCCTTTATTCCCCTCCAATCTGCGTCAACTTTTCAGTGTCTGCATGGTCTTCATGACCTTGACAGTTCTGAGGACTACAGTTAGTATTTTGTAGTCTATCTCTCAATTGGGATTTGTCTGATTTTTTTTTTTTTAATAATCAGCCTGTGGTTATAGGGTTTGGGGAAGAAGACAACAGAGGATGTGTGCCCTTCTCATCATATTCTATTATTGATCTCACTCTTCCTTGGTGACCAGAAGGAATAATGAGAGTCCATAGATTTAAGATATTTTATAAATTGTGAGGTTCATGGGGAGTATTTTGGAAATATGCAGGGTCAGTTTTAATTGTCATCAAAACTGGGGGCACATAGGCATCCAATGGGCAAGTGCCAGACATTCTAGATTCTCAGCAACATGCAGGATTTGTCTGTATAAAGACTCCATGCTACAGTCTGCACACATGTGAATGCCCTACCAGGCATTCCTATAGAAGAAAAATTTATTTATAAATATCAGAGCCTAGAGCCTGACTCTATTGTACAAATAAACATAAAATATTTTTCATTGATTTAATATACATGAAAATTTTCAGGACTACTACAGTCATGAATATTAAGGTAAGGTTGTTCATCATTTTTAGGAATATTATCAAGGTTTTGTTCATCAATTTGGAAAATCGTGTCACTAATTGTAACATTACTCATGACATTTGATTTGCCAAACAATGAATCTATGATAGTATGCATTTGTAGCTATAGCATTTATGTGATTCTATGTGTAGAAAAAAATGCATTTACTTGGCCTTTATTTTAAAATGTCAAAACAAAAAATGATAACAATATCCAGTTGAATATTATCTTACATTTCTTAAATTCAAACTTATTTCTTCTATGTAGTTACAAACATTTGGCTCCTTTACTTTGTAGTGAAGATATTTCAAACATTTACTTATGACATAATGTCTTATTTTATTATCAATTACTTTCTTTTATTTTTCTCCCATAATTCAGTAAGAGCATTACATTGATTTTCAAAAGAACTTGTATAGGTTGGTTATAGTTTTTAATGAATATCAGGATCATAAAGGAGTATTAAAATATTTATCATAAAGGGTTTTTTGTATCTGATAAGGTCAAGAATTATAAAGTTATAGTAACATGCTCTCATGCTTTGCCCATCCCAATTAAACTCATTAAGACTGACCAGGAAGTAGACCCCAGGCTCTCAAGTGCAAGTCTCATAATCAGTCATTGCAGTGGTGCCCGGGAAAGTAGGGTCACCCTACATAATGTGTGTCAGACAGTCCAGGTTTTGGAGCATTTTCAAGGTGTAATTACCAACAGCACTCCCTTTGCTCTCACAAGTTCCCCAGGTTGGATGATAAATTGTTTGTTCTCACTAGTAGGCAGAGGACTTGAGGCATCACTGCTAGTGATTTATTCACTCTGGCTGGCCTTCAGGTCACTGGGAAGAACAGGGATTTGCTTTACAACTTGCCTTGTTGTCAAACACAAATACAGGGACTCACAACACCATACAAAATTAAAAGTGTATCTTTTCTTTCATCATCTTTAACACTGCACAAGTTCTCTCCCAGTGCCTCCCTGGAAGCTGACGTCCTGCCTACACATATACCAAATTAGGCTTATGTTAGGTTGAATCATATGGACTTTGTAGATCAATTGTGTAGGCCACAAAAAGTTAAATAGTCGCAATTTCATATTCTTAAGATCATATATCCACTTCTTGGTATTTCCCTGCCATCACTGCTATTGGGAGTGGTTTGATATCCTAGTTGTTTTTGGTTTTTTTCCAAAGTATATGCAAAGCACATCAGGCTGCTGAGATCCAAGGTATCAAAAATGAAAGCAAAATAAACAAAAATAACAAAAAACAGATCTGAGTTAATAAACATCAGTAGTTGCTAAATGGGCATATGCAGCATCATACTTGTACTCTGAGATAATTTTTTTCCTTTTCTTTTAAGCTTTTTTTTGGTAATTTAAATCTATCTTTTTCTTGCCAGAAACAGTAGTTAAACTTAACCATTCTCCTTTATTTGTTAATTGTATCCCTCATAATTCTATTCTTAATAGGAAGGGCTAATTCACAAAGGGCCTTTTTTGTCCTGATAATATATTGGTAATAGGGAGCCACTGAGAACATCATGTATGCTTGAAATAAATACTTCTCTCAACGAGTGTTAACAAACCAAACTTGGGTCTGCTCACTCCCTTGCTGTAAAACCAATCTACTGACACCAGGTTGTGGTGAAGGAAAGAACAGCATTTATTGTAAGGCTCCAGACAAGGAGTCCAGGGTAGCTCATTCTCTAAAAGCCTGAACTCCCTGATGGGTTTCAGGGAAGAAGTTTTTATAGGCAAAATTTGGGGGGGGAGAGCTGCAGGGTGTGTAATACACCTCTGCTTGGTTGGTGTTCCAGGAATCCCAATCATCAGCTTTCTGGTTCCAACCAGTCTGGAGTCCAAGCGCTGTCCTCAGCCTGAAGTTACATCCTCCCCTGCACATCACCCTGGAAGAACCAGGACCAGGCCCCAGGCTGCACTATTGTTTCTTTCTGCATCCCCTCACTCGTCTAATTACTAACTGTTTGAATCAGCTCTTTGGAACTCAGGGAAGGTCTAAGAGACTGAAAACCTTTTCTTACAAACAAGAAATGGGGGACACAGAAAGGCCTTTGTACTTGGGAGGACCACACAGAGTGCTGCTTGGTTTCAATCCCCACTTTTCTTTGATTCTCCCAAATCTTGAGGGGAACAGGTGTTAGAGAGGTCAACCATAAACTTGGCCAAGGAACTCAGTTTCAGGGGAACTCGGTTTTAAGGGAACTCGGTTTCACTAGGAATTCCCAAGAATTCCTCCGTAAAGGACTTAGACACTATCTTCCCTAAATAAGTAGGAAATCGGGTGCTTACTCTACTTATATTTTCAGGATTTTTCAATACTTTGAAGAACATGTAGTACCTGAGTGAGGAAGCTGGTAAAGAGGGGATCTTTACCTGACCGGCCATAAAGATAAAAACTGAGGTTATTAAAACAACACTTAAACAGGTGTATGTACCTTGCCCTGCAAACTCCCTGAGCCCAAAGGACTTTCTTGGATACTGGCCAACTAAAAACAAAATAAAATTACGTTAAAGGTTTGTAACTTAGACTTGAGAGGGCATTGCGATCATTGAAAATAACCATTGCAGTTCTGGATTCTCAGTGCTGGTTTGGGGGAATCAACGGTGGCAATGGCAGAGGCTGCAGCTTCCACAATGGGATCCCAGCAGAGAGGAGGGTGACAAAGGCAGCAAGAGAGTCAAGGTGATGGCATGCATTCCACATTCATTTTGTGACTATTTAAATCTAGACATTTGAGATGGAAGGAAAAGATGCCACCTCTGAATACACAAAACTTATAGTTGTTATTCATTCATTCCTTCCTTCATTCATTCTTTTCAAGCCCTTAACCAAAGACCTGTAGGAACACACACGTACTGAACAATGGGAATTATGGGTGTCTCATAAAAGAGTGTTAGAGAGGGCTTAGAATAGGAATTGGGTTTATGTTAGGTGATTTTGAGAAAGAGTTGAAGAAGCAGGGCCTGGCTCTGTATGGAATGCTGTCAAGAAATGGGGCACTTCTATGTTATTCTGTAATATCTTAATTCTTATCTAGAAAGCAAGAAGAACAAAGAGAGGTTAAAGCTATGATTGGAAAAGAAATGTCAGTGACTCGTATTAGCAGGGACATAGGGATAATGGGCCATTTTTGTAGTTTGGACAATGTCATATTTTTGTCTTGATTCATCAGAATTACTGAGCGGCCCTGTCTGGTGCTGGTGTTCTGTGCAGTTATGTCTGTAGAAGAACATCAAGGCTTAGATGTGAGTGTAAGGCTGCCCTGAGCTCTCAGGAGCTACTTTTCTCTTTTTCATGTCATTTATTCAACCGACATCTATTAAGCATCTAGTATATATATGCCCCTAAAGTTATAAGTATACATTTGAAGGCCCCAGCCCTCAAAAAGGAATTGAAGTTTAATGTTTCAGTCTATAAATTAGAACTGTATGTTGAGGAGGTGGCCCAAATGAAGCTGAATCTGGCCTCTGTACCCCAAAACCGAATTAAATCTCAGAGACAGAGTTTTGGGTGAAGTAGGAAAAAATATCTTTATTGCTTTGCCAGACAAGGGGGCCACAGTGGGTTCGTGTCCCTCAAAACTGTGTGTCCAGACCTGGAGGGGGTAGTGAGAAGTTTTATAATAATTGTTCAAAGAGGAGGGCGTGATCAGCTCGTGGACATTCTTCTGATTGGTTGGTAGTGAGGTAGGTAAGTGGGAGTCAACACCATCAACCTTCTGGTTCCGACCAGTCTGAGGTCTACGTGCTTGTTGGCAGCAAGCAGTTAACTTTTCCCACCTGGTGGAGGTTTCAGTGTCTGCAAAACAGCTCAAAGATATTGTTATGTATGTCTCTTGAGGGGGAACTAGGACCCTGCCTCAAGGCTGCACTATTGTTTCTCTTGACTGTTCCTCCCCTGTCTCTGCATTCCCTCCCTTCCCTAATTAGCAACTATTTGAACCTGCTCGTTGGACCTCAAGGAAGGTCATGGAGGCTGAATGAAGCCTATCTCCTATAATCAAGAAATGGGAGACACAGAAAGGCTTTTGTGCCCAGGAGCCCCACAGGGTCCTGCTCAGTTTCACAAATAAAAATTTTTCAGGGTGATGAGGCGTTTTCAGTGATGGCTCCACAGAAGAGGTGGTGTTTCACCAAGTGTTGAAAGATGCATAACTTCTGACAGTTTCAGATAAGGAAAATGACTGTGGACAGAAGTAGCAATTGGAAAAGTTCTAACATGTGAGAACTGAGACTCTGAGACAAGTCTGCGGAAGGACCTCCCGTGTCAGGCTGATGAGATTACACCTTTTTATTTCCTGTTGACCATAAGGAAGTATGAAAGCATTTCATAGAAAAGAAGCTTATGAGCTCATTGGAACTTTTCTGAGTAGTTTGTAGAATGGGATTACAACCATACATCTCAGGGACTTATTTGAGAACTAAATAAGATCAGACTGAAAGACCCTAATACTGAGCCTGGCGTGTTTGGTGCAGTGTAGATGCTCTAGCCACGTGGGTCTCCCATGCATCCCAATAAGGATGTTAATCCCATAGAAACAAGGGCGCCTCAATGAGAGAAAACTTCAGTCATGGAAGAAAGACTGTTTTCAAGGAGCCAGAAATGATTTAGTGTTTTTAGTAATTTCATTTGATTTTAGAGAAGGATAAAAACAATTGTGAATCATGTGTCACTGCTAAGAGTCATCTCTGGTTTTCCAAAGCAGTCATTCTTTCATAACTTTTCATTAGGCCACCATTAAATATAGAATTTAATGATTCTGTCAGCAAAATATTAAGTCCTAAAAAGCACCAGCAGAGGAAGACATGGCAACTTCTCAAAAGGTCTAAAATATGATGAATTCTAATCTTCCTCGGATAATTTAAGAGGCATCTTATGTGATGATAAGGAAATGAAGTAGATGACCTCTCAATGTCATTTCTAGCCTAGAAATTACACAATAATGTATTCTAATAAGTCCTTGTAGTTAACAAAGTAGAGAAGGGCCTCTTTCTGAACTCTATGTGATTTAAATTATATTTTTTTACTGTGGAATTAAGAATAGTTTTACTTTAAAGTTAAATTGGGTGTGAAATTGGTTCTAAGCTTTTTTTTAAGCAAGAAGGGTAGCTATGATTTTTAATTTTTTTCTGATTTCACAAGTAATACATACTTATTTTAGAAAACTTTGAGAATATAAAAATTTCCAAGGAAGAAAAACATCTCCCGTAATTTCATCACCTAAATATATTTTTGTTTAGTAATTTGGCATCTATTCATCTATTATATTTAATACACAAAATCACGGCAGGCAACATTCAACTCATAGCCCTCCCCGGATTCTTCTCATCCTCCAAAGGCCCTACTCGGACTTCTACGCCTTCAAATATTCTCTCTTTTCCTTCTCATCACATCTGCTCTCACCTGTCATCACAAATCAGAACGTCTTTTAGGTCATTTTGCAATTCTCTCTACCACGTCTACGTAGAAAGAGAGTAAATAGTAGGGTTGAAGAAGGACAGCATCAATTTCTTTTTATTTGTCAAACTGCTTTCCTCTCCTCCTTTCTCCTCTCCCAGAGCTTTATGTACCATTAAATTCCATGCATTGAAAACTGCCCACAAAACAGCTCAAGGAATAAAATGGTACAAACAACTTAGGGAAACCACTTGGCTGTTTGGTATATAGACATCAAGATTGTAGACAGCCCTTTAGAGATAATGGACATCGAAGTAAAGAGAGGAAGTCTTCCACATACAATTCAGTGCTAATAACACACTCTATTATATTATATTAGTGACACCAAAATTTCACTCAAGGACTTAATTCTGAAGCAAACAGTTTTAAAAATCTCTATTACTTGTAATTTTTTCAGTAAGGACATTAGAGACAGTGTTGGGAGCAGTACAGGTTTTAAGTTTAGGTGAGGTAGGTTCAATATATGCCAGCAGTGATCAGAACAAATATAGTACAAGAAAGTACAGTAGTGTCACCATTAAGATTTTATCTGGTGGTTAACGAAAAGAAACTCTGTTAAAAAGGAACCACTTCGCCAGACTACCTGAATGGGATCAGATAGGATTTTAGGAAGTAGCTATTTGTTCCAGAGTGATCTTTGTTCTCTGCCAAATGGTCCACTTCATTTTTTTCCTTTTTTCTATCATTCAGCATGTTTGGGGGTAATCATTAAGTGCGTTGCATGGTGTATAGTGTTTTCCATGATGGAGGACTTTACATGAAACGTCTTATTTAATCCTCATTATAAACTCTAGATAAGTACTATTATTATATCAATTTTACATTTGCAGAAACAAATTCCCGGAGATTAAGTCACTTGCTTATGTCACACTGCTAGTGAGTGTCACTAAGCAGTCTGTCATCAGAGCTTCCATGGTTAATGCCTGACAGGAGGGCCTAACCTGATTCTCCTTAATAATATTTTATTATGGAAATAATGTCCATCACTAGCATATTCCATATACACATATATTTTCTTTAACTTTTGGGGGGTGACAGATATGTTCATTATATTGATTGTGCTCATGGTTTCACATAAATACACCAAAACTTATCAAATTGTAAACCTTAAATATGTGCAAATTATTGTGTTTCAGTTATACCTAAATCATGCTGTTAAAAAGTAAAGTATATATTCTTATAGAAGACATGAGGCACTGCACCTTGAAGGGGAAATGCAAAGTGTCTCAATCAGTTTGCTACGAATAAGATAAAGGCACCAGAAGGTACCACTGTAGCACAAGGATCAATTCCAATAAGTATAAAGATTCAATTAAGAGGTCAGTAGTAGTAGTAGTAAGAGTGCTAGTAGTAATAGTAGTAAGAGTGGTAGTAGTAGTATTAGTAGTAGTATGGGAATCTGGAAATGGGGGAGAAAAGAGGAAGACTAAAGCTGTTTATCTTTTATTGGGTATGTGCTTATTTTGGACATTGTTTCATACTCTTTGAGGAAGATGGTGAAGGAGTAGGGAGGGTAGCTAGAAATCCTAACTTTCATCCATGCAACAAGCATATTAATAATCAAATAATAGGCCAGGTGTTGTACTAAATACTGAGGACCCAAGGTGTACAGATACAAGTCATGCTCTTCTGAAGCTCTTTTATACATACAGTGCAGTATACCAAAGAACACAAAGGAAAGATACCTGTCCAGCTAATGGTAGAGTTGACTTGGGAGCAGAAGAATTTCCTAAAGGAAATGTGTGGAAAACTTAACAAGGAATCATCTGATTATGAAAGTGGGAAAGTTCATCCCTCACAGTGAACGGTATGTGCTAAGGCACACATTTGAGAGTAGGGCAAGTTTGGAACATTTCACGCATTTCAGTGTGGCTTCAGCATGGATGGGATAAGATGATCGGGGAGGAAATCAATAGGGACTTATATGGTTGTAAGTGATCAGAAAGAATTCTGTACCTAATGTTAAGGCATTTGAAATTTGTTATAAATAATGAGACAGGGTACAAAATTTAAGACTAGACTTAACTTGTGTGACCCACTTTAGCGACTTCTGCATACTTTATTCTACATCTACACAGTCTTTGAAACTTATGTAACAGAATGTGCAAAGGATTTCTATTTTAAAAGAGTTATAACAGAGAAAAACTAGTATGAAGACAGAAAGTGCTAACACTCTCCTTCTGTGACAGCGCTAGGATTTTGTTGCAACGTTAAAAATCCGTTGAAAATGTAAGCCAGTCTGGGTGTCTAGCTGTATTGGAATCTCTTCTTTTTTTTTTTTTTTACATCTTTATTGGAGTATAATTGCTTTCTTATGGGAATAACACTGACTGGAATTTACTAGTATCTTAAAACCATGAGACAATGAAACATCAGATCTGAAAAAAAGGCTGAAATCTTCTAGCCCAATTTCATTTATAGATAAGAAAACTTAGGACCCAAGGTTGAATAGTCAGTAATTGAGAGAGAAAAGACTACAACACAAACGACTGCTGCTTCTAAGTCCTGATCTCCTTAATGTTCACCAGACTGCCTAGCATTCTGCATTGTCAACACCCATTTCTGATAGTAGTTGGAAAAGTATTATTAAAGTTCATTTGGAAGTTACCATCTGCAATGTTCAGCATATAAACACCACAGGAAGCTGTTTTAAAATCTTAAAGCAAGACTGTTTGACAAGAATATATAGAAGCTTTCCTAAAGTTCCTTGTCAGATGGTTGCAGCAAAAGTTTCACATGAAAATTTTTCAAGTTGGTGACAAGTTGAGGCATTCATAAAATACACACAGGCTTCTAGTTCAAGGTGGCAAAACACTTCGATTTCCCCAAAAAAGTATATTAAGGTGTTAGTATAGAAACAACAACAACAATAATAACAACCGTGTTTAGAACAGGAGCTTGGGAACATCAGGAAGCAGCAGCAGATTAATAATATTAACAAATTTCTAAAAATAGAAATCATATGCAATCATATTGGGATTCTCAGGAGAGAAAACGACAACTAAAAAAAAATACACTGAAAATCCTGCAGATCCAGTGCGACAGGTCCAACCTTCCCACCCAACTGAGCCTCAAAGTTTCTGAGTTCAAAGTTGACATACAGTAATGAGAGAAATACATTGTTTAGTGAAACCTTTGACAGTTAATCCCTCCTAACTTCCCCCACCCTATAATGCTCTAAAAATATAGAGTGACAAGAAACAGTGGTATCCTGTTGTAGAACAATTCTGGAAAACTTACTATCTAAAGAAATAGACTTATTTATGCAGAGATACCAGAAGCCATGGGATGGGTTCGGGAAACTCAGAGCATGGCCTTCTTTTTGTAAGTATTGGGAGGTTAGACTTTCATGCCTAATTGCTTATCATTCACCAAAACAAGAATGAACCTTACTAGTGATATGTCCTGCCCACTTAGATAGAGCTCACAATTTCCTCTCCAATTCTGGAAAAAGACAGCTGCAGGTGGAGACAGAATTTGGAGTTATGCTGCCAAAGGCCAAGGAATGCCAGCAGTCACTAGAGGCTAGGAGAGAGGTACGGGACAGATTCTGCCTCTGAGCCCCCAAGAGGGAACCAACCTTGCCAATACCTTTATTTTAAACCGGTCACCTAATTTTGAACTGACAGCCTGAACTGTGAGAGAATAAATTTCTGTTACTTTTATTCTTCCTGTTCGTGATACTTTGTTACAGCAGCCCTAGGAAACATACCACCTAGGTTCAGCTCAGCTGCTCTCTTATACTTAAATCTTCCTTGATTCCAACTAGACTAAACACTTGTGAAGGAAAAGTGGTGTTTTGTTTTTACTTGTACCCTTACTGCCTAGCGTACAGTAGATTTGGTACCTTCTTTTGAAAAGATGAAATATTTTCCCTCTCGAAGCAACCTTTTCCTCTTCAGAATGCTCACAATACTTAATAAAGAAAGATGGAGAGAGAAGTCGATTCAAGTTAGTGTCAGAACAAAATAGCGACTCCAGCAAAAAGACGTAGAACAAAAATTGCAGTACTAATAGGTAACCGATAACAATAGACTAAATTGATATAAATGCCCTAAGGCAACAAATTGTCAACACAGTGTTTTTCATGATTCCTAGGAATGAGGGCAGGCTCCTTAGTATTTTTCCAGGAAGCGCTTTTGTTTTTCCAGGAACTCTTGAGACCCACAGGGAAATGGGGAGAACATCCCAATGATAGAGCTTCCCCCTCCCCCCGGCCCCCGGCCAAGTCAGGGTCATGGGTGTTGACAGAAGGATAGATGGACATTCCTCCTGTGTTGCTTTTAGGGGAAACCCAGCTTGGGTTCCTTATGATCATCTAATATCTTACAAAGAAGAGAAAACAGTAGGAGTGAGCTTTGTGGTTGGTGGCAGGGATCCATTTCTTCTAGGAGTGGAGAATTGTCGTGTAACATACAAGGTACGAGGGGAAGCCTTGACGTTTTATTTGCGTTTTCAGAAAACATCCTGGGGACTAAGAAAAAAAATTACCTCTCATTTTTAGTGCTCAATTTATAACAAAATACAATCGTAGAAAATCTTGTTTCTTTCCCTGGATTTTCTGTTTCAGTTTGCAGCTCCCTGACAAGCTTATTATGACAATATAGACCTGGAGGATGGCTGACATTCCCATGAAAATACAAACCTTAATGATACATTTTATGGTGTATGATTTGAGATGCTCATCCTTGAGTGTGCATAATGCTCTGAAAGTCATTGTTTTGGCATCGAGATATGATTGATATTAGATGTTCTATCCACTATTTTGTCACCTCTAAGAAGCAACTTTTAAAATAGGATTCTTTCGAATATTTACCAACTGTACATTATTATCTCTGGCGGAATGAATATTTGGATAATTGGGAACTCTAAAACGTTGATGTAGGGATTTATGATTTGGATAAAGTTGCTTTCTGCAACATGAATTTTTGAGAGCCTGGAAAAATTCTTACAACACAAAAAGACTCAGAACTTATTAAGTGTATCAAGGTATATTCATATTTATACTGAGGTTTTATTGCATTTTTCATTTAATAAATTTGTGCCTCCTTTGATCTTTGATCCCCAAAGACTCAACCCAGCACACTACCATTTCAAACTGAAACATGTGTATTTTCATGCTCAATGAAACGCAACTTTTAAACACTGAACACTGTTTTACAAAATGTCTCATGTGAACTTAAAAGAAGATTTTCATACCAGAGAACTTTAAAAATCATTTCTACATTTCAAAAAACTTCATTGTTTCATATTTTTTCCTGTGCTTACAATTTCACCATTTCTGTCTTAATCTATAATCATAGCTCGGGCAACACTACTAGAAAAATAGATGAGTTTAACTATTAATTGTTATAATTTATTCTTCATCACTGTACTTTCTGCCATTCATCATTCACCTGATATTTTTTTCATGATCCAGATCATATTGCTGAGTTCAAAATAAATCTAAGTATAAACCAAAAGTTTAGAAATCCCATACAGAAGCAGTTCTGTCAACCATGATACCCTCTCACCTCTTCTTCCAACAAAGACAGATATTGGTTGAGCTCATTTGATGCATGAGGTATTACTCTAAATACTGCATAGAATTCGAAAAGAAAGAGGTATGACACCTGACATCAAAAAGTTTTGAGAAGCTCCTTGCCTTAAAAGGAAAGGTCTATTTAAGGTTCCCCTGAGCGACTCAATTAAAACTGCAAAAGGAAATCAGGAGTGAGAGGATTTCTGTGGAATGGAAAATCTATTGCTAAATAGGTCTGGTACTGAATTTCATATTGTCTATGATTTCAGAATCAAAAATATAGACTTCTTGGGGGACCAAGCACTCCATCTTTGAGCTTCTGATCTTTGAGCTTATTTCTCTGAAATGGCATATAAACTATAAAAATTGTTATTTATGTCATTATGAAAAAATGCAATAAATTCCTTGGTCCTAGAACATCTTATACAAATGGCTATATACAGTAATGAGAAATACAGGTAGATTTAACTACAGAAAGCTCCAAAAAAAAAAAAAAAATAGTGAAAATGGGGCATGAGCAATCACTTTCATACTTTTCTATTTCCATTGAAGGTAAGTCCTCTCTTTTCCCCCAAATTCATCACTCTGTGTCATAGTGTTATGTACATTTTGAGACTGAAGCATCTTTAGATGCCATGTGTGTCAGCAGTTTTCCTGAGCATCCAAAGGTTCAGGAGACGTACCCTGAAGCTGCCATTTGAAGTGAGGTGAAGGCTGAAGAGCAGGGCTCCAGTCTTCTCCAGGTTCTATCTCACAGGGTTTCTACCAGAGATGCTCAGCTTTTATCTGATTTTTAAAATATACTGGGCTTTTGTATAATATTGGGGTTTTTTTTTAAGTTTTTTAAAATTATTTATTTATTTATTTATTTATTTATATATTGGAGTATATTTGATTTACAATGTTGTGTTATTTTCAGGTGTACAGCAAAGTGATTTAGTTACACATATACAAACATCTGTCCTTTTTTGGATTCTTTTCCTATAGAGGTAATTACAGAGTATTAAGTAGAGCTCCCTGTGCAATACAGTAGGTCCTTGTTGATTATCTGTTTTATATTATAATGTTTTTAACAAAAGGTTTTTGAAAAAATATTTTTGTAACTATTAATCTATTCCAATTTTCTCATTTTAAAAAGAGAAGTATGAAAATGCATAGAGATTAAAAAGTTCACAAGGTCACAGCTAAGGATTTGAAAAAAAAAAGTTAGGAAGAATATTTAAATTTAAGTTTCACGATAAATTATTTTGCATAGTCCCTCAGGCTTCTCTTTTACTTTTCTTTCTCATGAATCTAGACCATCAAAAGAAGGATGGAAATTGTCTTCTTGCTTTGCAGCTCAACATTTATTCATAAGAAGAACTACACATTTATTACAAGACTCCAAGATGGGCCAGTATAAGAAAACCCAACTAAAACAAGTAAATTGCAAGAATCTGCTATTTAGATAGTAGATAAGCCAATGTTTTTAGAAAACACATACATAAAATACTCTCAAAATACATCTTGCCAAAATACTTATTGCTGAGTGTTTTGGTAAGATTTACAGCCTGGGGAAAAAACATAAAATTGCCTTAGAACTTTGTGTCTGACACCTTACAGAGTTCTGTTTATTAGTAATTGGAACACTCAGGCTAGTTAAATATAGTTCCACCTTGAATTTTATATTACATTTCAGGTGTGAAATATTCCCACAGAGAATATAATTCCAGTTTGTTGGTATTTAATATAAATGTAGCCCAAGTAAAATATAAAAGGACAATGTCACTACATAGAAAACTGTAATAACATCTGGAAAAAACTGGATCAACAGATGTCCTTCATTTTGTGCAAATGATGTCATTTAGTATGCCACAAATTGCAAACAAATAAGCAAATCTATAAACACCGCCTGTTGGAAGGCAGAGAGTAGCTGTAGCCTAACATAATAGGATGACTATGACCTTTGTGGTCAGATAGACCAAATTGCAAATTCAAGTTCTGAAAGATATTTTTTGAACCTCCATTTCCTTGTATGTTTAATGGAGATAGTAATACCTGTAAAGATAAGGTGATAATTAAGTGAAATGATGAAATACATAAATCTCATAACAAGGTGTTCTTGTCACAAGGTACTGTAAACAAATATTAGATCCAATTACATGCTAATAGTAGAACCAAAACTAGAATCAATACTAGGAATAATAGAAATGGGAGTGGTTGTACATTTCTAGAAGTAAAAGAGGGCAGAGGAAAGCAACATCACATAATCTCTCTTTCTCTCACTCCCTCTCTCTCGCTCTGTCTCCTATTCCATAAAATGATAATAAAGAAATTCATAACATGGCATAAACCTATAGCAAAGAGAATGGGCAAAGAGTGACCCATGGATAGGAAATTCCAACAATTATTGGAAGATGGAAAGGACGAGAAGGAGTATTGAGGAATGCAGCCTCAACCTTGGCCATAAACACAGGGAACTAGAACACTTTGGCAAGCTACAATAAAGTGAGAAGACAGGATAAGACAATTTCAGCCTGAAAAGATTCAAAGAGGGTACTCGCCTGTTGGCAGAGCTTCAGAGACACTTTACATTTAGAAATCAGGGTACAGTGTGGACCAGAATGAGGGCTCAGGCTTAAATCACACGTCTAATAGAACACACTTTGGTGGAAATTATTCATTCCATGTGAGCGCACAGAGCAAACCCTGAAGTCTGATATCTATGTCTAGACAAAAATGTTCTTCTGCACAGACATGCACTTAGTGTCTGGGGAGAGCAAAGGCCCCCCAAGGAGAGCTCTCCTTAACCTGATGTTAAGAGTTCTTCCAGCACAGCAGCTGGCTTCACCCCTGAGTCTGCCTGTTAACAGCCTATTTATAAACAATGAGCGACCTGGTCTTTCTGTTGCTGCGCACATACATATAAATCCAAAATGAAGGATCTGTAGAATTTCCAAGAAATTCTGTAAGATGAAATAGGCTGGTAATTAAACAGAATGAAAGAAAAAGAGCCAAAGGAAATAGCTTCAGGGAAATGTACACATTTTATGTTTAGACAAGAACAGGATCTTAGGAAAGAGAGAAATCACAGAACTAGATATTAAAATTATTGTTGTCAGAATAAAACAAACAGTAGATGAGAACGAAGACTAAAGTGAAGAAATGTCCCAGAGAGTAGAACAAAAATTATATAGAAAAGAAAGGAAGAGATGAAAAACAAAGAGGACCAGATGAGGAAAATATGGAAGTTCCAGAAAGAGAGAATAGAAAAAAATAATGGGGGAGAAAATTAATAAACAATTCAAGAAAAACTTTCACATTTGAAAGAATACATGGTCACTTGAATGAAAAGTATGTAATGAGTGCAAGACATATGAAAATAAAATCAGAAATCGAGATGTATTGATTTTAAATTGCAGGATAAAGTTAAGGTTCTAAAAGTGTCAAAACAGGAAAAAAAAAATAGGTCAGTTAAAAAGCTATGAAACGTAGAGTGACCTCAGCCTTTTTCTTAGCAGCAATGAATGTAGGAAGACAATGAAAAAAATACCTTCAGAATTATGAAAGAAAAAGATTTTCAACCTAGAATAGAACATTTTGCAAGCTACAATAAAGTGAGAAGACAAGATAAAGCCATTTTCATCATGAAAAGACTCAAAGAATTATCTTTATTCACACTTAGGAAATTACTCAAGGATATATTCTAGTAAGAGAAGAGATTGATCTAATTAATTAAAAGGAAGCTGTAGACTCAAGAGGGCAAGAAAAGTAAGTCCTCTGATGACAGCTGTGTAGCAGTCCTGAAAGTCTAAATTAGAACATAAGAAAGAGAGTCTGGGAGGGATTTCTCTTGAAGGAAAGGGGGTTCTATGAATGGAGATCTTGAAAATTTTTAAGAGATGGAGAGATGGCAGCTTAAGTTCCTTGCTTGAAGTTGACCAAAATAGAACCGTGAATTAAAAACAAAATGAACAAACAAAAAACTCTCTTGGCAGGATGGGGATGAAGGTCCCATATGGGGAGGTCACATATGAGCGTGTGAGCTACTTCCTAATCTTTTTTCTAATTTCCAGGAAAAGAATCATAACTAAATCTGATGTATAAAATAAGAGCAGTAATTATTTAGTGATATGAAAGAAAATACCGTAAAATCAAGCCTAATCCAAAATGATAGCCATTGTGTCCAGGAGGAGGGAATGGGGAAGGAATGGGTGGTCATGCTACTTTACAATATGAGCCTCTTCTGTTGTGGTGGTCTTTATGTGAAAACTGTTTTGATAAAATAAACAGTAAATGTAAATGGCCATTTAATGTCTTCAAGATGGAGTTCCCAGAAGCAGACCTTGAGACATATTTCATGTGCAAATGCTTTATAACTGAAGTGTTCCCAGAAGAAACCAATAACAGTCATCTGAGCTAGACAAGGAAGGAAAAGAGCCAAATGGGGTGATTTAAGAGGAAAGTCTCAGCCACCGGCTGGTCCTCTAAGACCTTGTTCTGACTAAAGGCAAGGGAGCTGGGCTTTCCCCTTCCAGTGGGTCCAGTCTATCTCTGCTGAGAGCTATGCTGCAGGAAGATGAGAGGGTCACAACATTCCCGTGTTTTTGTGTCACTGGTAATACAGGTAAAGTAGCCCTGGAACAACCATCTGAAGAGGGGCAGGGGCAGGACTTTAGAAACACAAAATAGTAAACGAGGGGAGGGACACACAGAAATGGAAAACAGATCTGCAGAGATCTGAGTGGAACACTGACAGCGTCCACGACAGAATGTAGTTCAAGATCATTGGCTTTGATAGTCCAGCCAGTCTTAGCTAATTTTAGTAGTAATCGGCCATTCTCCCATCCTCCCCAATACATTTTAATAAGCGTCTACTGAGCTCTGACTTCCCCTGTCCTCCAACAGCACCATCCATCAAACTGTACATAATTTAATAAATGCCATCATCAAAATGCTGCAAGAAAGGCACTGGCTCCAATTACTGTGATTGAGTGATGGTTTGGGGAGTCAGGGAAGGGTAGTTAGTGTTCCAGGGGACATTTCTAAGAGGTGCAGATGTTGGTGTTAAAGTAGGAATGAGTCCTGTCTGAGAAAATAAGTGAGAAAAGGTCTTTCCAATGAGAAGTCACAGATGTGAGCCACGTACAGAGGAAAAGGTCTGGCTGAGCTTGGCATGTTCTGGAAACTGTGAGTACTTCAGTGCGGAAGGAAGCATTCCCCCCATCAGCCACTTTTAACAGGGTATTTGCTAAAAACAAAAAGTTCGATCTGACCATGAAAGTAGACCCAGTAAAATCTCCAATGTATTCATCTTTTCATGTTATTTTGATCCTTTGTATATATTTAAAAGCAATCACATTTTGTAAAAAAATCATTCAAATCGATTACCTTTAGAGCCACAAGCTAGTTGCCTGTTAAAAGCTCAGTCTACTTCTCAAAGAAAACACACTGTGAAAGCATTGGTTCACCATAACAGCAGGGTAGAGAAGAGATAAGAGCTACCATACAACCCAGCAATCCCTCTACTGGGCATATACCCTGAGAAAACCATAATTCAAAAAGAGTCATGTACCACAATGTTCATTGCAGCTCTATTTACAATAGCCAGGACATGGAAGCAACCTAAGTGTCCATCAATAGATGAATGGATAAAGAAGATATGGCACATATATACAATGGAATATTACTCAGCCATAAAAAGAAACGAAACTGAGTTATTTGTAGTGAGGTGGATGGACATAGAGCCTGTCATACAGAGTGAAGTAAGTCAGAAAGAGAAAAATAAATACCGTATGCTAACACATATATATGGAATCTAAAAAAAAAAATGGGTCTTATGAACCTAGGGGCAGGACGGGAATAAAGACACAGATGTAGAGAATGGACTTGAGGACACAGGGAGGAGGAAGGGTAAGCTGGGACAAAGTGAGAGAGTAGCAGTGACGTATACACACTACCAAATGTAAAATAGATAGCTAGTGGGAAGCAGCCGCATAGCACAGGGAGATCAGCTTGGTGCTTTGTGACCACCTAGAGGGGTGGGATAGGGAGGGTGGGAGGGAGACAGAAGAGGGAAGAGATATGGGGTTATATGTATATGTATAGCTGTTTCACTTTGTTATAAAGCAGAAACTAACACACCATTGTAAAGCAATTATACTCCAATAGAGATGTTAAAAAAAAGAAAAGAAAAAGAAAGCATACTAACCTAGCGCTAGTGTTATCATTCACGTTGGGCATTTAATTCTTATTAATGGCTCTGTTGGAAATGCTATAACTTCTCCATCCTTGCTACTTATGAACCATATCGCTCTGGGCTAGTTGTTTCACCTTTCAGAGTCCTATATCAGGCGCTAAACAAATTACAGTTTATTCCCTTTTCCAGATTCTGCACCTTACTTACCTACTATAACTTCTGGAAAAGACTATTTCTTGATTGAGTTCTAGATACCCTGATTACATTATATGCGTTATTCATCCTCAAAGGAAAAAATTAAGGAAGGTATTATAATTGTTCCATTGTACAAATGAGAAAGTTAAGAAAAAAAACAGATTAAGTAACTTTCCTGACATCACATGCTGGATAGGAGACAAATCCAGAGTTCAACCTAGGTGACTTTGACTAAAATCTTGAGTTCTTTCCACTATAACAAAGGGTATTGTAGGATGTGAGATAACTCAGAAACAGCCTTAAGTCATGCTTGGATGCAATAATCTATTTTAAGTGTTCTCAAAAAGTACTTTCAGAAGATCAGAGAAAAAGAAAACGTCGGCACACATTGAACATTGACAATGCTGCAATGTGGGCATTGCACATTTGTGGGATCACAAATGTGATCCTTTCATATTTTTATTGGGTGTGTAGAGTTTGTAAACATACACTGGACACTTGAACATAACGCTACTATGCTAAATCCTAAAAGTTGTAGGGCGTATTTTGCAGTAATGTGAAATTGTTTGCCAGCTAAACCAAGGCACAAGATCACAATGTGTGGCGCTCTAACAAGAATTGCAGTTTCTTGGGAGACAGCATTATCTTATTCTGACTCATACACTGCTTGTGGAAATTTTCTTTAAAAAGAAGAAAAAAAGAATTCTAGTGGTATGTTAGTTGGGTCCTACAGAAGCTGACATTTCGATACAATTAGTACACCAACACGTTTATACAAAAGTAACATATATGAAAGCACAAGGGAGGAACAGAATGGAGTTCTGTTCAAGAGACTGTGATGCTAATATAATAAAATCTCTGTGAACCCAACTGGGGCCATGGAGCAAATATTAAACTAATCCTGTAGTGAGCAGAAATTGCTGAACCCTTGTATCACAGGGTCACCCAGTCATTGGTTGAGGCCAGCCAAAGAGAGCATGACCTCGACTCAAATGCTGAGGCACACCTGAAGAAATTAACAGCAAGATGTTGCCAGCAAACCACACTCTCAGTTGGGCAACAAGTCTTTCCTTGAAGGGGGCTTTGAGAGTTCCAGTTCTCTGTTTCTGCCACATTCCATCCCTTGTTCCCTGTGGATTCATTTCTCCACGTGCATTTGGAGAGCAGCTACTTGTGCAGAGAAGTTTAGAAAAATACGGTAGTGACTGGAATTGCATCCCCCTTCCCTGTTCCCATCCCAGGGCTGCAACTGGTACTCATCCATCTCTTTCCTCCTCCACCCTTTCAAATCCTCGTTCCCCTCAGCTATCACCTTTGCTGATTTCAGTGGGTGGCTTACTTCATGGTGTGTCCCAAATCCTCATTCTTGAGGGATCTGAGTTACTGGCAAGCATATTTTTTTCAGGTTAATGTCCTGGACTTATTCATTCACAGTTGTATTTGGGCATGAAAGTACCAAGAGTCACCCAACTGGATAACTCATATTTCATACATATTCCTTACCTACTGCCCCAGTTGGATAACAGCTGTTCTACTTTCTTCTGCGGATCAGGTTCAGTGGTCTGCTAAGATGGTGACTTAGCAGGCTGACTGCCTGTCCCTGGACACAGGAGTCCAAAGTATGAGGTGGTAGTCATAGCTTTTAGCTTGTTGTTTCTATGGCAAGAGTGTACCCTCTTTGTGAACCAGGAACTCCAATCCTGTAGAGCCAAGAGTTGAGAGAATGAGAAGCACAAAGTCTCTTACTGTGTCAAGGAATTGGGGATGATACTAATTGAGGCCACTTCTGCTTCTGTCCCTTGATTCCTATGCCTGTGTATTCTTCCTGTTGGAGACGCAATGCCATAGAGAGGCCTATGATTCCTGGAAGACAGAACTTCACACTCCCAGAGTATTGCCTCCCAACTGGTACTTCAGTTGTTTCTTCAATTATTATGTTGCTTCTGATTGGTGTATATGAAACAACCAATGAATCCCAAGGTCATGGACCCACTCCTGCTCCCCCTTTGCTATGAGGTGGGACCAATCAGAAGCAGCTACCTGATGGCCCATCATAATAATAAGGCATGTTGTGTACTTAGTTGGTAGCGTCTCTTTGGTCGATGCTTTTTCCTAGATACTGATAGGTAAAATAAAGATCTTCACAATTTGTGCCTCCTTCCATAAGTCCATTCATATGTCTCCACTCAAGACCTTTTTGTCTCTGATCTTCCAATCTTTTTATTCTAGGTCCCTGTTCAGCCAGACTGAACATTGTAACTTTCCCTGAGTCTGTATATATTCTAATCCTGGGCCCCTTCTTCCACATAAAGTGCGTGCTCAGATGTAGCACCCAAAACTCTTCCCACTGGAAAGATTTTTGCTTGCCACCTCACATCACGGCCACTTCTGAGTGACGACAGCTCATAAGCTGAGGTAGACCTGGAGGTGATCATTCATAGCTGGGTGCTGGTTGCCAAACACACTCCTCAGCTGGGCAACGAAGCCCTTACGTGAAGGAGAAGCAGTCTGCATATCTTCATGTCTGTCACAAGTGGCTATTTAGTATTCTAATTTACTCATCATTCCTTCCTAATTCTTTTGGTAACAAGGTCAACCATATTCTCCCAAGAGAATTCGAAACTCGAGTTATGAAAACAGAAGGGAAACATTAGCTCTTGGCTAATTCTGTTGTCCGATTTTTCCTGCTGCTGACGCTGCAGGGGTGCATGGGTGTCTGTCCTTCTGAAAGCCTTAGGACTCCATAATTCTATAAGCTACTGCAGTCTCTTTACAAACAAATTCTATTTCTGTTTCATAAGTTAACCAGAGTAAATTTCTATTGCTTGCTATAAAAATCCCTGACTGATATGGAGCGCTAATAAATTGCACAACTAGACCTGAAACTCTAGGAAAAGGGATATTTCTGCAAACTGAAAAAGGCTTTCCATTCTGGACAGATGCAAATCTACTGATGTACGGCTTGGTGAGCAGATGTCCCCTTTCTGCTAATGAGGAAAAGAAGCCCCTTCCAGTGGCCTTTTTGGTGGCTCCCTTGAGCAGGATTCAACCTAATACCTTTGCTTGAGTCAGTGCTTCAGATAATTCCTATCAGATAGCAGAGACAGAAGGAAAATAACATAGGAAAGAAATATTTTTGAAATGGAGAAATAGAATGTTTGTTATGGTACATACCTAAGAGGGATCCAGCTGATTGTGACTTTTAGCTGAGAGGATTAAGTAGCAAAAATGAAGTCACTAATTTTCTTGGCTGTGGTAGAAAATAAATTACTTCAAAATGAGGGAGCAGGAAAAAAGCTACATAAGAACAAGCTTTGCTTTTGAAAAAAGAAAAAAGATATTTTATCCAGTTGGCTTTAACATAGAAGTGCAAAAGTTAACCAGAGCAATTATTCTAATTTCAGCACTGAGAGAACGATTAAAGAGAAGAAAGACTCCATTTCAGAACGACATAAATTTAGCATAAACTTTCAAAGGCTTTCATTCCTATTTTTATTTAAAAATCTTTTTAAAATGCACAACCTTATAAAATTGAAAGCTTTGTATAATTCCTTAGAAGAATCTATTTGATAAAAGAAAAGCAGCTTGAATTAAAATGTTATGACTCAATATGAAAAGTTGTCATGGGAAAGCACAGAAGACAAGTTTTTCAGACATTAGTGTATAACATGGATGGTGATATCCGTGCCCCTAAATGGACAGGGAAGACCGTCAGGTCATCCACTCAATTTCCTAATACAGTCCTGCTTATCCTCAGGCAGATGGGATGTTTTTACCAACAAGCATAAAGGAAAATCTCAGGGCCCCCTGGAAGCCACCTCAGGACCACGATGGTAGACGTGCTTAACAAAGGTTGATCCTGGGTAATTAAACTCTAGGAACAAAGTGAGAGATGAGTAATGTCCCATGGCACTTAACATGCTAATCAATTAAATGTTTAAATTCTGGAAACGTACCCTCTTCTTACTGAACACATATTTTTACTGAGTACCTGCTACAGTAGATAGCTATTGGTCACCTTCACATTTTCCTCTACCCCATGTGAGAAATTGAAGATGATTTTTTTTTTCCTGTTAGTCTTTTCTTTTTTTTTTTTTAAATTTATTTATTATTTATTAATTTATGGCTGTGTTGGGTCTTCGTTTCTGTGTGAGGGCTTTCTCTAGTTGCGGCAAGTGGGGGCCACCCTTCATCGCGGTGCGCGGGCCTCTCATTATCGCGGCCTCTCTTGTTGCAGAGCACAGGCTCCAGATGCGCAGGCTCAGCAACTGTGGCCCACGGGCCCAGTTGCTCTGCGGTATGTGGGATCCTCGCAGACCAGGGCTCGAACCCGTGTCCCCTGCACCGGCAGGCAGATTCTCAACCACTGCGCCACCGGGGAAGCCCGATGATTTTTGTAGACTAGTGAAATAGCTGTTAACTTGTAGCCTGTCTAACGTTTAGACATGGATCCTTTGCTTAACAATGCTACAGCATTAGAGGCATGGCTAATACATCAGGATGGTGTTATTTGATTGCTATTTCTTGTAGCTTCAGTAAGTATGTTCATCATAGGAATAAGCTACTTTGAAACTGTCCTGTCCTCTGAAAGAAGAGGAAGATCTACAGTTTTGCTATGAGAGGTCTTGTCTGCTCAAGGACTTCAATCCATGTTGATAAGACTTCAATATTGAATAATTTCACAATTGGAAAGTTAGATTTTCTATCTCGAATTCTAACACTAGTTCTGACAAAGGCAGTAAAGTTAAAACCTTGGCAGATTTTAAGACTGGGACCCAGGAAAAGCCTGATGCCCAAAACCTCCCCAAACAATTCCAGTAGCGCAATTTTTGTTTGTAAAAGGGGACAGTCACTTCAATGTAGAGCTGGGATGCAACCTGGGATAAAAGGACAGTTTACCTTTACCTTGTCTCCCCAGTCTACTTTGGTCAATTTATCCAAGGAGAATTTTAAACTGAGGGTTAAAAAGATAGAAATACTTGTTAAGAGTGGACAGAAATGTTCAAGCTCATTACTGGCCACAAACATTGGTTAGAGAAGATTCCATGATGTCTGGGACATGAAATTATTAGAAAATATAGATTTTGAAAATAAAGACTCTGACTCCATTTTTTATATGGGACTGCAAACATCTTTTAAGCTTTATTCCTCCTTCGTCCCCTTCTGCCAGACATCTGGGGAATCTAATAAATCTGGGTGTTCCCTCCACTGGGGTCATTGGATATTCAAACCACACAAACCCTCACCCACTTGTGGGAATACTCACCACAGGTGCAATCTCTAACCACAATAAACACCTGAAGCCAATACTCTTTTTTTTTTTTTGAATTTTTGCATTTTTATTTTATTTTTTTATATAGCAGGTTCTTATTAGTCATCCATTTTATACACATCGGTGTATACATGTCAATCCCAAACTCCCAATTCCTCCCACCACCACCACCACCCCCTGCTGCTTTCCCCCCTTGGTGTCCATACATTTGTTCGCTACATCTGTGTCTCAATTTCTGCCCTGCAACCTGGTTCATCTGTACCATTTTTCTAGGTTCCACATATATGCATTAATATACGATATTTGTTTTTCTCTTTCTGATTTACTTCACTCTGTATGACAGTCTCTAGATCCATCCACATCTCAACAAATGACCCAATTTCGTTCCTTTTTATGGCTGAGTAATATTCCATTGTATATATGTACCACATCTTCTTCATCTGTTCGTCAGCCAGTACTCTTTTTTTGTTTTGTTTTGTTTTGCTTCCTCAAGCCATTTTCAGATCAGCTTGGGAAGTCTGCCCACCTATCCCCAGAAAAGCCCCATTATTATGTAAGTGATAAAACTTTCCATACCTTCTGGGTGTGCATGCGTCATCATCAGTCTCAACATCTAACCCAAATTTTTGGTGGGAGACTTCCCAGCCTTTGTAAGTGTGACCGAAACAGACCTAAAGTCTACTGAGAATTTAGAAGATGTATTGCCAGTAAACCTCAAGTCTGATTCCCAGTGGCTTATAATGTGGGGCAAGGTCCAGGCCCCTGAATTTACACCACATGGAAACGGGCTGGTTTTTAATATTTCCTATTTTGAAGGACAACTTCCCCAAAGGGAGGTTACATACAATCCTGGAGAAGAGATAAATGAGCGTGAACCATTTACTCTGAAGAGCAAAACCTGGGTTCAGCTGGTGGACTGAGACCTCACTTCTCCAACAAGGCAGGTAGATTTTGTTACTGTTGTCCAGAGGATATTCTCTGTGTTGTGGACAAGTGACCACTGTTTCTCATTTCTAGATATTCCTTCTGCAAGTGCTTTTTTTTTTTCCTTTGAGATATTTTATTTATTTATTTGCTTATATTTATTGAGATAACATTCATTTATAACATTATATAATTTTCATGTGTACAACATTATATTTCTATAGCATGCTTCCACCAAAATTGTTTCCACCTGTCACCATACATTTGATCCCCTTTACCCATTTCACCCTCCCCCAGCCCACCCTCCTTATCTGGTAACCACTACTCTGTTCTCTATATCTATGTGTGTGTTTTTGTTTGGTTTTGTTTGATCATTTATTTTGTTTGTTTGTTTATTAGTTTTTTAAATATTCCACATATGAGTGAAATAATATGGTATTTGTCTTTCTTCTTTTGACTTATTTTACTTAGCATAATACCCTCAGTGTCCATCCATGTTGTGGCAAATGGCAAGATTTCATCTTTTTTATGGCTGAGTAGTATTCCATTGTGTATATACACCACACCTCATCTTTATCTATTCACCTGTTGATGGGCACTTAAGTTGTTTCTATATCATGTTTATTGTAAGTAATGCCTCGATGAACATAGGGGTTCATATATCTTTTTGAATTATTGTTTCCATATTCTTCGGATGAATAGCCAGAAGTGGGATAGCTGGATCATGTGGTAGTTCTATTCTTAATTTTTTGAGGAACCACCATACTGTTCTCCACAGTGGCTGCACCAATTTACATTCCCGCAAATACTATATGAGTTTCCCTTTTTTTCAACATTCTCACCAACACTTATTTGTTGTCTTTTTTATCATAGCCATTCTGGCAGGTGTGAGGTGATATCTCATTGTGGTTTTGACTTACATTTCCCTAATAATTAGCGATATTTAACATCTTTTCATGTGTGTATTGGCCATCTGTATGTCTTCTTTGGAAAAATGTCTATTCAGCTCCTCTGCCCATTTTTTAATTGGATTTTTTTGGGGTTTTGTTGTCATTGTTGTTGAGTCATATGAGTTCTGTATATTAGGGAGATATTAACACCTTATCGGGTATATCATTTGCAAATATCTCTTCTATTCGGTAGGTTGTCTTTTAGTTTTATTGATTGTCCCCTTTACTGTGCAGAAGTTTTGTAGTTTGATGTAGTCCCATTTGTTTATTTTTGCTTTTGTTTCCCTTGCCTGAAAAGACATATCTATAAATATATTGTTAAGACTAATGTCAAAGAATATTCTGCATGGTAATTTTTATTAGAGTTTATATATTGGAGTGGATAATTTTTTATTTAACAATAGGTACTGGGCTGTGAGAAGCTATGTCTGTGCCTGATTAAGAGTACTGAACACCATCCAGTGAACCTAAAAATCAGAGCTAGATGGTATAACTGTATGAGACTTTTGTTATCTACTTTTGTAAAGAAAATGAGTAAAGTCCAGGTTGATAAGAGTATATTGGAAAAGAACATAGAGATGGTGTGGATATTCATCAGTCAAATAGATTATTGTGAGTAGCTGTCAGTTTCTTCTCTAATATCCATTCACCCTTTGTAACTCCCAAGGTATAACAAAAATCCCTGTGGTTTAGGCAAGCTGATTCCATCCTTAGTTTCTGGAGCAGCTCATGTTTTCTAAGACAGTTAATCCCAGGACTCGTCTTATAAATTTTATAATAGAGAGGCCATCCTCTTATTTTGGATAACATAGCTTGCAGATGTTAAGTTTGAAACTGCTGCAGCCTTTTTCTTCCATGAACAATACCAGTCTGACTCTGAAGGATTAGAACAAAAGAGTTAAGAAAATCTCAGGAGAATGGGGCTGGAGCACTGAGCAAATTACACTTGGAGGCTGCCCTACCCACGAACTTTTTCATTTCCGCTAACCCAGAAAGGCAACAAATTCTCTCTCTCTCTTTTTTAAAGTAAATGTGGGGTTTTTGGTTATTCACAGTAATAAACATCCAGGGCATTATGGATTGAAAAAAAAAGTCATAACACATTGTTTCTCACAAACATGGCTCTCTCTTCTACTGTATCATAAGGAAAAGTGCCATCAAGTGTTAGAAGGCCAGGATCATCCACTATTCACTCCAAAAAGAGATAAGAACAAAATAAAATTAAGCTCTGAGTTAAACTCAAATGTCTAACTTGCAACTAGACACCTTAAATTGGATTTTTAAAATTAATACTTTTATTCAATATAGCTAAATTAATTTTCTGATCTTCACCTGAAATCTGCTCCTATTACCATGGCACCAGTGAGTGTTACCACCAATCTTTCCTTAAGTAGGCAAGAAAGTGTGGCGTCATCCCTCCTTTACGTCATTCTCCATAAATAATCTGTCTCTGTTGCTTGTAGGTTTACCATTCAGACAACTCTCACTTTTTCCCCTCCAATAGATTTTACTCAGTGACTATTACATTAGGGGAATAGAGACCTCAGTATAGAACTGAGCTCAATTCCAATCCCAGACCAGGGCTCAAACCCATGTCCCCTACATTGGCAGGCAGATTCCTAACCACTGCGCCACCAGGGAAGCCCCACCCAGAATATCTTGACAACTATGCTTACCATCATACAACTCTTGATACTTACCCCTTAACAAAAATTAATCCTACTTTTAGCTCTTGACTCATATACCACAGAATCTTCAAAGATGAATGAGATAGGTGCAGCTATATGCTATGTGCCATAGAGATGAATATGGCACAGTCCTTGTCACTAACACTCTTTTAAGCTATATATAATACATTGTATTGTATTGCTTATTAGTATGATAATACATGTATACACAATGCATTAGAAATATAGAGTAGAAAGTCCCTATGTTTTAATCATTTAATATTTGAGTATTGGCTCAGAGCTACAGCATATGTCTGAGATTATACCTGTAAACTGCTGGTATAACAAGTTCTTTCAGTGACTTTTAAAATCAGCTGATCTCTGGGTAATAGTTTGACAAGCAGTGCAACTTGGCCCTGCATACATTAGGAGTTCTATAAACAAATTGAATTTGATTGCCATTGAAATTTAATGGTATTATATAATGGAAGCTATTTTTACCATATGAACACACAGGTTAAAGTATTATGAACAAGGTTAATTTAAGGTACAGTGGAAATAAGGTATAATAAAAAGATGATCAGTTTAAATTGGATATTAATAAATGCAGCAGTCAGAGAAGCAAATGTTTTAATGTCTTAAGGAGGTGACCTAAGGGACAAAATTTAAATGATCAATGTCTGAACTATAGGGGAGGGAGTAAATGAACCTTGAAAATATTAGCCTGGCTCTACTAGTTATAAGTAAAATTAGGCATTAATAACCACTGGTTTCAAAAAGATATCATTTATAAAAGAGAAAGCAAGAGTGAGAGTGAGAGAGAATGAGACAGAGAGTGGAGAAAGATGGGAGGGTATAGTGAATTGAATTGTACCCCTCCAAAAGATATATCAACCTGGAGCCTGTGAATGTGATCTTATTTGGAAAAAGGTCTTTGGGCATATAATTACATTAAAAATCTTGAGATTTTCCTGGATTTGCGGTGGGCCTTAAATACAATGACAGACATTCTTACAGAACAGGAGAAACACAGAGACATAGAGGAGAAGACCATGTGGAAATGGAGGCAGAGATGGAAGATATGCAGCTACAAGCCCAGGAACTTGAAGGGGGATTGTGGAAATCCCCATGTTTGCGACCAAACTCCGACAGAAGTGCAGGTAGTTCAGGGATCTCTCCTGTGCCTGGCATCTAGCAAAAGCAGTCTTGTTAAGGACATTGCCCTTTAACATGTGAGATCTGACACTAACCCTAAGGAGTTAGTTAGAATCAAAGGACTTTGCCCTTAACTTGTGGCATCTACACAAATTCTGGATAGTTAGTGTCAGAATTGAATTGTAGGACACCTAGTTGGTGTCAGAGAAATTAGTGTCAGAACACATTGGGAGAGTTTCTGTTCATAAAGCATGCTCTGAAGAGAAAGTCAAAGGTGTGGCTGAACAACATTTTGCTGAAGGGACCAGGGAAGTGGCTCATGGATCCAATTACGTATCTCAGCAGAAACGAGGAATAGAGATGAGATCACACAGAAAAGATTTGTGGAGGACTGTTGTCTAATGAGTTATACACAGGAGACCAACATGGTTTTCGAGAATCAGCAGAAACACTACCATCTTAGATTGAAAGGGACAGAAACAGGACACAATGACAAAAGACTGGGGGACTTCTAAAATTCTACAGGCAAGAATGGAATCATAGAGCCACTTGGTTGCAAACACATACTGCTATACAAGAAAAAGGAAGAATGACTCTGAGAGCAGCACAAACGCGGGGGGAGGGGAGGGGACTGGGGGAGGGGGCATACCAACAGCTCAGAGGACAAAGCTTCAAGCCACAGAGGATTATTCTCAGGCCTTGGACCCTAATGAAATTTTCTCTGATGGGTTTTGAACTTGCTGGGATCTGAATCACCCCTTTTTTCTTCCTATTTCTCCCTTTGGAATAGGAATGTCTATTCTATGCCTGTCCTACAATTGTATTTTGGAAGAAGTAGACAACTTGTATTCTAGGTTCACAGGTCCACAGATGGAGAAAAACTTTGCCCCAGGATAGACTATACTGTTGCAGTGGAGCCCAACCAACAGTTACACCTCCAATGGCTTGCTTTGCTCACAGAAATACTTGCTGTTCAAGTTATGCCTTGGAAAAGTAGAAATTTTATATTCATCTCTTCGTTTTACCCTAAACAATAAACTTAGAGGCCTTAACAGAGCACTGAATTATTTATTGGAAAGGACAAAAGCTGTGTTATTACCAACACTGTAAGGAATAAATATTGACAAAAAGAAGAGACAGATACAAATAACAAAGGAAGGTTTGAAAAATATATAAGTAGGGTTTGAAAATCAAAAGGATGGGATGGGAAATTTAAGACATGATTAATAATAAATTTACAGTAAAAAATTCTTTTTCTACCTAAATTTATAAGATAGATAAATCCAGAACAGCAATGTACAAGATTCCTATTCAGACAGAATCATATTCTAAAATCAAATGTAGTACCTTAATTCCCAATTACATATATATTTTTCTCTATCATACAAAATTAAGCACAGAGAAGAAAGGAAAAAAAATACAATGCATGAAATGTAAGTAATTTTTTAAGAGCATAATGTATACCTCAAAATCCAGAGGACATTTGTTGTGAATATAACTAACACACGCATATCCAGCAAGGGTTATAAATGTTGCAAATTAAACTGAATAATGACTTCACTGTCTAGTTGGTTTCTACATAAGAGATAGACAAGGGGTTTGAAGCAAGTCAGTATTTATAATGCAATATAGAGTATAAGTCATACTCCAAGTTGGGATTTCTGAAATGTCACCAACATACTAATTTACTACTATTTCCAGAAGAAAAATAAAAGCATTGAACACAACCGCTACAGACTGAAGGTTAACAGAAAATCTCAATTACAAACCGTATTTTTTCCTTTAAACCTTACTTTGCTCTGAGGACAGCTTCAGAGGTTTCAAAGAAAGAGAGGGAAAAGGAGAGAGAAATAATATTCGCTATTTACTTGGAAGAATGCCATTTGACATATTTATAACTGGACCAGAAATTGATGACTTCAGATATACTTCAATCTATAAAGTTTTAGTTTCATCAGAAATCCTGTAAAGGAATGCTGTTTTTCAAACCCCCAACTATATATTGTTTGTTGGAAAGAGGATTGCAGAAGATAGATGCCAGTCACTTTTATATAAATGAAGCTACAAATCTAAGACTCAAAGGAATTTCCAATCCATTGAGAACTAAATCAACTCAAGATTTATGTAAAGAGAAATTCAGTTTCAGAAATTTGTGCCAATCTAAAAGGATCCCATAACAACGTGATAGTTCCATCCTGGTTCCTTATGCTAATATGCAATGTTTGCTTCTTTAGTGCAACTGGATAGTGACAGCTGGAACACAGGACAGAGATAAAGAGATGTAAAAGAAAGCAATGTTTGACAGTGTCAGATAGTAATTCCTAATCAGCTTTAATCTTTACTTAAGCAATGGAATGTTGATGCTTGTTATTTGAGTAAATGGTATAAATAAAATTTTTTAAAAATTAAAAGAAAATAGATTTTGATAATGGTATGTTACTCACTAAATTTGAATAAGGAAAAAATCATTAAGAATATACCTAGTACCTTCTATGCTGAGGTCTAGTAGCATACTGAATTAATAAAATGCTAAAATACAAAAGTTGAAATGCCATATGTCATCTCTCACACATTGTTTTACCCAAAGCCAGAGGCAACAAGGCAATGTGCACTCTGTACTATAGAAAAGAGATGGTGTACTATATCATTACATGGAATTGTTATTTTGCAAGTAGATTATTTGTGTGTGTGTGAATAGAAAAGAGAAAATGTAGTGAAACCATAAAAGCTAATTACTATAATTGACTACCATGGAACCTTTTTAAAAAGAGTGGTATTAAATGACTTTTAATGATAAGTATGTTTTCTTATGGCATCATTAGGTAGACTGGGGAAGAGGTATATATGTGTGGTGATGGAGCAAGGGGAGGTGGTTCTTTGTAAAAGGCAATTAGACTTTCATGACTCTTATTATGCAAATTGACTTCAAAAAAATCAGCCTACTCGATGTTAATTTTATATGTCAACCTGATTGGACCATGGGGTGCCCAGATGTTAAATATTATTCTGAATGTTTTTGTTAGGATATTTTTAGATGAGTTTATTATTTAAATTGATAGACTGAGTAAAACAAATTGTCCTCCAAATATGGGTGGGCCTCGTCCAATCAGCTGAAGGCCTAAATAGAACAAAAAGCTGACCCTCCCTAAAATAAAAAAAGAATTCCTCCTGCCTGATTTCCTTTGAACTGGAAAACTGCTTTTATTCCTGTCTTCAAACTCAAACTGAAACATCAGTTTTTTCTGGGTCTTAAGCTTGCTAACCTTTGCGTTGAACCACATCATTGTTTCTCTTTGTTTTCAGGCCTTAGAACTCAGACTAGAACTAAACCATTGACTCACCTGGGTCTCCAGCCTGCAGTTCTGGCAGGGCTACATCCAGCCTGCCACCTATTTTTATAAATAAAATTTTATGAAGCACAGCCATGCCCATTCATGTATCTGTGGCTGCTTTTGTGATACAAGGATAGAGTTGAGTAATTAAATCGAAGCCTGTATGTCCCACAAAGCCCCAAATATTTACTACCTAACCTTTTATGGAAAAAGTATATTGATCCCTAATTAAATCAATCTCTAGTTAGTTCACTTAAGCCTCTTCATAATACCATGCATACTTTTTGAGAGGAACCACCGCATCTTCTGTATATTCTATATTTCCATTAGCTCCTAGTGGGGTTCATGCCATGGTGGATGCTTAAAAATGGATGGTGACCTGATTTCTTGAGTTGGAGATGAATAAAAAGCAAGTGGAGGACAAGGAAGAGTCAAGGTATTGAAGCAGTATAATAGTTTTCTTGGATGTTAAGAACCTGCTGTGTTGTATTACAGTGGATTTTTTTTTTTTTTTTTTTTTTTTTTGGTTGTTGCTCTTTGAAAGGATTTTCCTTTACTAAATGATGAGCTCTTTTTAGAGCAGAAAAAAATTTTTCTTTTTTTAAACTTCCAAACACCACGCCAGTGTCTTTCTCAGAGGAGGTGTTCAATAAATGTCTTTAATGAAGGAATGAAAATGAATAACCTAAGCAAATGGCCAAAGGCCAGAAACACACTGCCTAAGAACTTAGTGCTGTTGGAGCATAAAAGGCAAGGGAGGGATGGTGAGAAATCAGGTCAGAAAACTAATAATCATCATATTATGAAAGGCCTAGTGAGACAAATTAAGAACTTTGATTTTATCATTTAGGTGATAGAGTGACCACTGAAGAATAATAATTACAGAAACTATAAATACTCTAGGTCTAGTTGTGTTCATATAGATCACTTTCAAAGGTTGATATTAGAATATTAGAAAAAATATTATTGAATAAGAAGTGGAGAATCAGAGGAATATTATGTATCTCCTGAAGTAAATCAAAATATACTACACATTCCACAAAACAAATATATTTAACATTTTTAAAGTATATTTTAAAGCCATTTATAAATTTATTTAGACAACTAAATAAATAACTCACCCACATAGATAAAACATATATGGGAAGCTGAATCACTTTCCTAGAAGTTTTGGAAATGGTTATGTAATTCAGAACAGCTGCCTATCTCTATAACCTCTACCCAGAGATCATACTTTATTCAGATAAGTTACAACCTTCTGAAAGGATGTCCCCATAGGAAGCTTCATTAGCTACCACTTTGTATAGCAGACAGAACTACCAATCACCAAATTAATAGGGCATACTGATCCAATTTTTTTTACATTTGAAATCTCCTAAAGATCAGTTTGATCCTATAACAATGGCAATGCAACAGATAAGCAAGATGCCAAATGACTGAGAGCTAACATAAAGACTTTCCTCAACTTTCCAAATTTTTACATAATGCAGTTTTTCCAATTTATGCACATTTTACTTCCATGAAAATCTACTTCTTACGCAAAAGTTCCATTCATGTGTGAGATAAGAATAATACAGCATAAAGATAAGGGGCTTTGGAATCAAGAGAGTTGGATGCAATTTTCAGCCCCATCAGAGTCAATCTGTGTGGTTTTTGGTAAATAATTAACTTTTCTGTGCCTCAGTTTTCTCATCGGTAAGTTGATAGTATTATATCTACTCAACTATATTCTTGTATAAATTACAGATAATGTATGTAAAACCAGTGTAACTAAATAAAGTTTCATATAGATTATCTGAAGATATATTTTAACAGCTGTTCAGCTAAATTTAATGGCATATCATGATATAGTTACATTAGCAATAAAAAATATACATCTATGTAATACATAGATAAATCAATTTTCATGAAAGTTACCTCATGCATGTTTAAATAGGAACAAATTCTTAATGCAGTCAGATAGCCTTTGCCTCTTTATTTTGAAATACTCCAAGTTCTTTATTAATTTTATCTGCAATTATATTTTGTAAAAGAAGAAAATGTTGAACATGATGTTGCAAATACTACTTACGTCTTGTTTTCTCTGTGTTCTCAAAGGAAGAAAAAATCTGAATTCGCTGGAAGTCATTATCATATTTTTTTTTTCATTTTACTACACACAGAAGTACTGTTCCCTATGACACATGCTCTGTAGAATTTTAGCCTTTGTAATACATTTACTAAAATTCATTAGAATTAGTTGGTTTCATTTCTAGCCTTTTGGACCTTCCTTTATGTTGCATACCTTATGTCACTGTTTTCATGTGAACTATTGAAACTGTGGCATATTTGAAAAATAAAAATAAATGACTGAACTTTTTACCATAATCACATTAGTGAAATTCAAACATCCACATAAGAATGAAACGTCCCAGGATGTTTTCTCACTTCCACTACCTTAGAAGTCATTCTCTAATTATTTCCATTTTGTTTGAGGCCATTTAACTGAGGAACTTGAATCACTGGGCTGATATTGAAATCTGATTACCACTCAATCCTTGAATTGACCTGCTAAACTTAGTTCAATACTGTATCCACAGTCCACAACAGTATCCCTCACCACCTGCTTTCCAAACAAATGTCAGATTGCATTTTTCATCTCTGAGGAAAAAATTCCCTTAAAAATGGCATTATGATGATTTGCTTTACATAAGGGAAAAGTTGTTAAACCTGAATCTCCTTGCACGGACATATTCCACTAATAACATAAACATGAGTCAAAAAAAAAAAAGAAACCGTGAGTCAAATAATATATTTCATTTCTCCTGAAATTTCATTAGGAAAAAAAAAAAGGCAGCTGCGAGGTAATATTGTCCCTGTACTATTAAAAATGTTGATGTTTTATATTACTACATTTAAATTTGTGATTTGGGAAGTAAATGATTTTATGCTGTGGAGAAGACAAATTATAAAGAAGTAGGGAAACATATTAATATGCCCAGAAATAGCTAGTTTGTTTTTTAATATTGGTCTTAATTGATTTTACTTTTAATGGCAACTAAAATTCTTACTTGTTAACATTGAAGACCTTTTAGGGCATATATGTTAGTATATGTTGATAAAGAGAGAAGCTGATGCTTTGTAAAAGGGTGTTTTACTTTCTCAGCTCATGTTATGCAATGGTGATTTCAAAGCATCAGCTTACTGTACAATGGACCCATTGGTAATGATCTATATTTAACTCTTTTTAAGGGCTACCGTGTCATTAACATAACTGTCTCTAAGCAAGTCTTATTATTCTACCCCAGTTACAATTTCTGCATCAAGCTGTTCTGTACACCATCTGGAAGCGTCTGTTTAGTGGTTAGAATTGTGTTTTAGACAGGCCCCTTTGGTAGCTCAGTATTGGAATGAATTTGAGTCAGAAGCCCCAGAGACCAACTAGAGCAGTACAATAAAATAGAAACATAATAAGATCCACCTAGGTCATAGCAAGTTTTTCTAGTAGCCACAGTAGAAAAGTAAAATGAAAGAGGTAAAATTAATTTTAGGAATACATTTTATCTAACACAATAGATTCAAAAGATTGTCATTTAATACAAAATCATTATAAAATTATACATGAAATAGTCTACATTCCTTTTTTTTTTTTTTTTGGCCACACAGCTTGTAGCTTGTGGGATCTTAGTTCCCCAACCAGGGATGAAACCCAAGCTGTCAGCAGTGAAGACGTGCAATCCTAACCACTGGACCACCAGGGAATTCCCTACATTCTCTTTTTAAATACTATCTTCAACTCCAGTGTGTACTTTATGCTTTCAGCTAGTAGCTGTATGAACCTGCCAGATTCCAAGTACTCACTAATCACGTGTGGCTAGAGGATACTTATACTGGACAATCAAAACTAAAAGCTCGCTCTAATACCTCAAGGGCAAGATTACAGTCCCAGCAGATAAGCAGTAGCTAGGTGACATTGGTGGGTCTTAATGACTTGTTGGAGGTCATGGTGAGTGGGAAGGAAGAATCAACACACTTTCTTATCTGTTGACATATAATACATATTATGGGGCAAGAAAAGGAACATCAGTTGAAAAATACCACTTGGTTCTTGATACAAGGCAAAATATATTAGATATTCCACAAGTAGCTACCTCACCTTATGGGTAGGAAAATTACATAAATAGAAGATACATGGAAAATAGAATCATTTCACGAGCAGTTTGAGAAATGATTTTTTAATTATTTAGTCACAGAACAATCACATAGCTAAATAACCTTTACACAAAGATCATTTTTCATTCATATAAATTACTACTTTGGAAAACATGTCTCCTTGTAGAGTTTTGTAACTGCCATTTTGTTTCATGATTGCAGACTGAAATACAAATTGTCCAAATCGTAGTGTATATTGATCTGGTTTTATGTTGCAAATTTCATTAAGAAAAAAGTCTCATAACAGCTTCAATGAAACACACACACACACACACACAATTCCAAATAATCAAGTTGAAATGAAGATTTTTCTTCATTTAGTAATTTTTACCTAATTGTTGTTTTCAATTTATGTTTTTTTTTTTTGCTTTAATATAAAGTTACTTGTGAAATAATGTCAGGGAATAAATATTGTGATGAAATAATAGAGTAGGAAGGGAATCAGAACGAGCTGGGTTTAAATTTCATCACTAACATCATTTACTTTAATGGATTTGGGCATATTATTTAACTTTCCTGTGCCTCAATTTTTCTATCTGATAAATGATGGCACACTACTTATTCTGCAGAATTCTGGTGTAAACTAGAGAAAATACATACAAAACATCTAACACATGCAATAGTTTAACAAATGTAAAATATGTAACATACAAAAAGCTCTCAAAATATTATAATAGTTATTTACATGGCTAATGATTTCTGATTCATTGTAATTTTTCATATATGAAAATATATAAAATTAGCATCAAAAGAAAAACTTGACAAGCATTCTCATAAATAATTTGAGAATTTTTAAAATCTTTTCAGCCAAATTCAAAAGTATATCAGTGTTATTGTTTTCATTAGTACTACAGAAATACTGATCTCTAAATAACATGGAAGAATCAACATGTATACATCCTCGCTGAATAATTTCAGTGGAAAGGAAAAACATTTCAAGGCAATCAGATAAAATCTATATCACTTGTTCTAAAGAACCAAAGTTTTTTACCAATGCTATCGGCAAAGCCCTTATGCAAAAGTGAAAGAAAATTGAAGTGTTGTTTTAAAATCTACTCCTTTTCTCTTTTTTCTTTAGGTTGTCAAAGAAAAAAAATTAAGGTTCTCCATATTTCAGTTCCATAGCCTAAATGCTGTGGGGTTTTTTTGCTTGTTTGTTTTTTAATTTTTTTTGTTTTACCTTTCCTCCCTGAGACACAACCATACAACTCTTTCTTTTTTTTATTTTTCTTTTTAAATTTTTATTGGAGTAGAGTTGATTTGCAATGTTGTGTTAGTTTCGGGTGTACAGCAAAGTGAATCAGTTATACATATACATATATCCACTCTTTCTTAGGTTCTTTTCCCATATAGGCCATTACAAAGTATTGAGTAGAGTTCCCTGTGCTATACAGTAGGTCCTTATTAGTTATCTATTTTATATATAGTAGTGTGTATATGTTAATTCCAATCTCCTAATTTATCCCTCCCTTCCCCCCAAGACAACTCTTTCTATTCAGGTAACCTCCGCTTTTCGAAAGTTCACTTTACACCACTTCGCTTTTATGAAAGACCTACATTAGTACCTGTTTTGCCAACCGAAAGAAATCCAAAGAGGATTTTCATTCTATGAAAAAAGGCGAAAAGCAGAAGTTGGGTTCAGTGTTTGTTTTGTAGCAGCAAGCTGCTATGGAGGCCACGAGCACCTGAGCAGGGGGTGGCCAGGCCCCCAACCTGGCCAGGCTCCTTCCCTAAGGAATTCATTCACATCTCAGAATCAACAAGCGCCATAGCTCTAAGCTGCGTCTGAGAGCACCTGCGCTTCATCTCGATTTATTTTGTGCGTTTGTTAGCAACATGTGTCCTGAGGTGGCCGCTTCTTCACTTTACGCCGTTTCGGCTTACTAAAGGTTTCATAGGAACATTCTGCTTTCAGATAGTGGGGGAAACCTGTTGTGGACTTTGACTCCATTACTGCTTTTCTGCGGAGGCCAAACCAAAGTATTTATAATAAACTTGTAATTAACTTACTAAAATCCACTAGGTCAGCGTTTCTAAAACTATCTTTGACAAAAAAAATTTTAAAGATCCAATACATCACAGTCCAACACTTAAAAGAATTCAAATGAAATGCTAAATAAATAAAGAGGTATAATATACAAGCCCAAAGTTTTTCAGCCATTAGAGCCAACAGGCATATTAAATTTTAATATCCAATTGGAACAAACATAACATAAGGAAATAATTAAATATATGAATTATTCATTGCAAATGTGAGGAATCAATTAATATAAAATATTACACACTTTTCTGTCATTCTAGATTTATAACTAAATGGAAATGTATGAGGGATATAATGATTCTCTGTATTAAATACCTGTAAGCATACTTAAATAAATACCACCTATATTAACAATCAAATATTAATGTGATAAATGAGCTTGCTTCTCACTTATTAACTTAACTAATGTAGGTTGCATTAACAATAGTGCTACTAAGAGGAAATACTATGTAGCTAAACTGCTTCAATGTCTTGTTTTGATAACATTCATTGTAGCGAACCAGTGTCACAGTGATGTGTTAATGGGAATAGAAGAGATTTTAAAGCAACTTCAGTGAGCTCAGATTATTCATTTAAGCTTTTGTCCAAAAGGTAGCAAGTAATCTCTATTTTTAAAATTCATTTTCAATGTGTCATCAGTAGCTAGTTCCAATAATTTATCTTATAAATTTAGGTTTAAGTTGTCTTTTGACTAAAGAAATCAGTTTTGATCATAAACCTCCTATGCATGGATCTCTCTTGACAGACATGTAATTCATAATGTTCTACCTAATTTTTAAGGTGTTCGGTGATAACTTTTCACAGATGTACAATATCAAGATCCTAATTAATTGGTAATTATCCTTAAATTGTGGAATATCATGACAATTTTTAAACCTCTGTTCTTGTCGGTTTCTAAACTTTGTTTTGGCTCTTTTATCCCACATGCTATTAAAAAACATCCATTCCTTCTTTGCATGGAAATGCTAAAATCATTTTAAAAAATAATGATAATAAACAATAAGTGGCTGTCCAAAGTATATGTTTATATCAAGACTAAACTGATCTCCTACCTTGCAGCAACACAAAAATGTGTTTGTCCATAATTCAGGCATCATTGAAATGCTTCTTCTCCTTATTAGCTGCTGTACCTCGGCAGGCAATAAATTTATGATGTTTTGATATTATCATGTAAAAAAGAGAGTAATCCTAAATATAACACTCATTCTTTAGGTAACTCACAGTACTTCATAAAACACTGACAATACTATTTAGTGAAGCTGAGGTTCTGTTTTTTGTTTGTTGTTTTGTTTTGGGTTTTGAAACAATACTTCCTCAACAAAGGAAGCAGCATATGATTTACATTTACGTAACATTTTTAATCTGGATGTGGTAGCCAGCCTCCAAGATGGCCCCCAACGAACCACACCTCTTGGGTAGTTCCCTTTGTGTCAGGGTTGATCTGTGTGTCCAACAGCATGTGGTGATATGATGGTATGTAATTATATTCAAGTAAAATTATTTAAGACTGCAGCTTCTGTCTTGAGAATGCTCACTTTTTCTCATTCTCTTTTGGGTCACTTACCCTGGGAGAAGCAATTCTATGAGCCTCTATGAAGAGACCACCAGGGCAATCAAATGGTCGAAGCTAGTGACAACTGAGGCCTGACAACAACCATATGAGTTTCTGGAAGCTGATCTTTCAGCTCCATCTGAGTCTTCAGATGGTTGCAGCTCTGGTCAACAGCTTGACTAGAACCTCATGAAGTAACCTAAGCTAGATGACCTACGCAGACATCTCACATTCCTGACCCATGGAAATGGTGAGCAAATAAATGTTTGATTTTTTAAGCCATTAAGTTCTGGGTGATTTGTTATGAGCAACAGATAACTGATACACTGGGCAACTAAACTATAAGGTTTTCCTATCTTTGTAGCTGGGTCATCGGAACTGAAGTCTCACACAATGTACAACTACAATGTTATGCCCTTCAGAGCTGGCTGTTTTATAGCGGTGAAGCTAAACAAAGGAATCATTCCTTTTTATCTTTATCACATTCAAAGAACTGCTGTTTTAACAATACCTGGGCATTCTGTAAGTTGAAATAAAAAATACTTTGATAGCTTTATGTTGTTCTAAGTTTTGGTGTTCTGTATCATTAACCATCTCCTAAAAATGTCAATGTTTTAACAGTTAACTGATACTTGACTTACCTTCATTGCCACCAATTTATCCAACGTTTATCAGTGCCCCTCTTTGATACCGTCTTTCACTAATGTCTCTGCAATTGTATGTTGTCCTTTAGTCTTCAACCTGATGTGTTACTTTATAAGAAGCCCTCTTATATGAACCGACATTTATATTTGGATTATTGAACATCAGCTTCTTTTGAGTTTTTAATTCAGTATATTTTCTTTTAAAATGTAATTATGGTTGAATGTGTTCCTTTTATTTTGCATATAAATGATACTTAAATTGTGATAGAACCATTGTTTCATTAGTCAGTACATCCCTCATAAATAGCCTACTGTTATTCTAGCACCTCATTATGAATCATGCCTATAAAAGTAAACTCAATATTTGTACAATCATGCATTTGAGTAAAATTAGTATCAGCTATTTTGGTTTTGTTTAGAATCACTTGCGTAGTTGTCATTAGGCTTACAACTACTGCTTCAAACCAAAGAATTCATAATAATTCTTGTCAAAATGTAACACACTTGTTTCAACATATTAAAATTAGGGTGAAAAAATAAATAACAGAAATTATGCGCTCCCAATTTAAATAATATTATAAAACTATATATTTTTTAAAGCCTTGATAAGAAAAGATGTTTATAAAAAACAAGTAATGCAGTAACTAAATGCTTAAGCTTTTTCATATTTTTCATACTTTTGGGTTTCATTTAACAGATTAAACTTAAAATGTCATGAGTAATACTTCATTCATACATGATATAATTTGTTACAAAAGATCATCAGCACCAAAATGGATCTGTTTCCTGTTCAGGGAGACAAGTCTTGGATCATGTGCTTTGAATAGTGCAGCAACATTAAATTACTATAAACATTTTCAAAACATCTTCAAGTTTTGTATCATATTGTCATGATTCTAACAGTTCATTGACTAGCACCAATCTGCAGACCACACTTGAAGTGCTACATGAGCTTTCAGAGCTCTTCTAACTTTGACTTCATTTTTATGAACGATAGAGAATCTCACATGAGATTTGGTGTAGAGCAATAAAGGCAACTCACATTTATAAAATATGGTATTTTTAGATTAATATAAACTCAGATGTTCGTATTGGAATGAAAGGGTGGGGAAAACTGTCATTTGTCTGTCTACTCTTTTCAAAATTCCTTTTGGCATGTGACTGCTTATCCCAGTTGGTTGGGTCTATCTACATTTCAAATACTTTTATTACATTTATATTATATATATATATATATATATATATATATATATATATATATCCTTGTGAAATATGTGGTATTATATTGAAAAAGAATTTACTTAACTCTAGCTCTTAGCTAATTATACAATTCTATATTTTAAATTATTTCTTGCAGTCCTACAAAGATATTCTACTGTGTCTACCTTCTAATATTGTGATTGAGTAGTTAGCTATCATCCTTTGTACATAATCTGTCTTTTTCCTCCTGGCTGACTTGGTGTTGTTTAATTTCATTCTGATATACCTAAATATATATTTCTTGCTATTTATCCTTCTTGGAATGAATTATGCTTCCTGAATATTACTGTGTGTCACAACATTTTTTTCAAATATGTTTCTTACCCCTTTTCACTATTGTATTCCTCTGGGATTCCAATTAGATGTATATTGGATTTTTATCATATCCTCAATGTGTATAAACCTTCTTTCACAGCTTCTGTTTTTTCTCTGTGTTGCATTCTGCATCATTTATCCATATATATTTGCTAGTGCACTCATTCTCTTTTTTTACTTTGTTTTTAATTTGCTTTGTAATATATTGGTTGTTTTTCAAATATGCCAACTTGTTTTTGAAAGTTGTGTTCATGTTTTTTATACAGAACATTACTTCTTTAAATAAATATTGTAAGCATCTGCAGTCCTAATACTACATTTTGTTCTCTCTGTTGTTTGTTCTTTCTGTGGACTCTCTCACATGCCGTATTGTTTCAATTGATTTGTAACTTGTTTGTGAGCTCCCATTCAGCCAATTGTATTTGATAGAAATCCCACAGTATCTAGGTTGAGCTTGAGTTTCTTTAGAGAGTATTTCCACTTACTTCTTTCAGAGTCTCTAAGGCAGTGCCTCTCGGTCTTTACTGTGTGTGGTAGACAGAATAAAAGCCCTTCAAAAATGCTCATTTCTTAATTCCCAGACCTTGAGTATGTGTTATCTTCTATGCCAAAGGGGCTTTGCAGATGGAGTTATTGGATTATGCAAGTGTGCCCAATGTAATCACAAGGAGTCTTATAAGAGTAAGGCAGGAGGGTCATAGTGAGGGAATGAGATGTGATGCTAGAAATAGAGTAGAAAGGCAGAAAGGGAGAAGGAAAGAGATTTAAAATGTTATACTGGTGGCTCTGAAGATGAAAAAAAGGCTACAAGCAGAGAAATGCAAGCAGCGTCTAGGAACCTAGAAAGGCAAGGGGATGGATTCTTCCCTAGAGCTTCCAGAAGAAATGTGCACTTCCAATACCTTGATATTAGAACTTCTGATCTCCAGGAAGATAATAAATTTGGGTTGATTTCCACTAAATTTGTGGTTACATCAGTTTGCTTGTTCCACTAAGTTTGTTACAGCAGCAATAGGAAACCAAGGCAATGTGCATGCAAATCACCTTGGGATCTTGTTAATAACACAAAAGCATCTGATGGTAGGCCTGGGAAAGCGTGAGAGTTTCTGTATTTCTAGGAAATTTCCAGGTGATCCAGATGCTGCTGGGTGTTTGTGGATCACACGTTGAGTATCAGGGATCTAGGGTAATATTAGCCTAAAAACTCACTAAAAAATTCTCTACTTGAGTTTTCCCAGACCATGAAGGTCATTGAAAATCAAACCTCAAACACTGTGTGAAGGCAATTTCTTTTTTTTTTATCACAACCTTTCATGGAGATGAGGTCCCTAACTTTTTGAAAAGGTCTTGTTTAAGGTTTCTCCTGGTGCAAACTCCATGGCTTTTTTCTGTCTCCTGAAGAACACTTAAAACCCAAGGCACTAAATTCATGGTATAAGCAAATGCATGTAAGAAAGCTTTTATCTCATGTTTTGTTTAATTTGCTGGTTTCAGCTCCTCTCTCATTTTTGGTCTCTATATAGTCCTGCTCTCTCAGCTATGTATTCATGAGGATATTTATTGCATTTTATCTGGGATTTCAAGTTGTTTTTGTACCAAGAGGAATATTTAATTTGCTATAATCCTAAAAATATAGTCTTCATCTATATTTGCAAATTTGGAAATTCTCTGCTCATTTCTCAGTGAATGTCTCCTCAATTATTTCTGTTTGTTTTTAGGTGATTCTTGCCACTACGACCAATTAATTGTTAAGTAAAAGTGTATGTCCTAAATAATAGTTAATATTGGTTTTGAAGAATAAAAGTCAGTATCAGAGAGATAAGTGGTTAATACAATTAATGTGTATGTGAATCGCTTTAGACATTTGGATTAAAGAAAGGACGACAGTGTGGGTAAATAGGAAAATCTACATGTTCTGTTGTTTCAATCACTAACTTAAATCTCTGTAGATGCCATGAGCCATGGACTTCATATACATTAATTAGTTCATCTGATCTTCACAACAACTTTACAGAGTAAGGATTATCCTGATTTTAGACATGAGAAAACTCAGACTCAGAAAGAAAATAAACTTCTAGAGAACCCTCCTAAGAATGTAAGAACATATACACTTAAGAATTACAGTAATATTTATTATGTATCTGGATGTACCAAGAGCAGAAAGAAACAATATCCTACAGCTTGAAAAGTGGAGAGTCTGTAGTGGAATCCAGGACTTTCTCAGACCAAGTCTATGCTCTTTCCACTATTCCATGTTAGGTCTAAAATTGTCCAACATAGAGATTTGCAATTGATTTTGAGTACTGTATGGAATTCTATCTAAAGTTTACTTACACAGTGAGATAGTCTCTTTCATATCCTGCTAGTTGAAAAGCCAATTGGTGTAAATATTTATGGAAATTTTTGGCAAGAGCAAAAAGATATTACTTACGTACATGAGCAAATAATCACTTTTGGATACATAGATACACACAAACAAACGCAAATACTCTACCACTGATTGTTACTATTGTATATCAATGGATCACAAATTCCTGACCTAACCTCCTCAACATATTCTACATCTAATTTCTCCAAGGAGCTTTACATTTTCTCCCACTTCTTCAATCTCATTAGATCACTTCACTGAGAAGACTTGTCATTAAGCATGAATTTCTTTGATTTCTCCTGCCCCATATTACATACTTTCCACAACCAAAAACATCCTGAAGTCACAAATACCACCTTCATTTCGAAGCCAACCCCTCCATGTGTTCTGAAGTCCAACACTTTGTGTCCCAGAGATTGATTATTACTGCAGCTTTTTTACCTTTAATTTCTCCCTCTGACAATTTTTTTCCTTTGTTAATCATTCTTAAAACTCTCTCAGGGCTTCCCTGGTGGCGCAGTGGTTGAGAGTCTGCCTGCTAATGCAGGGCACACGGGTTCGAGCCCTGGTCTGGTAAGATCCCACATGCCGCGGAGCAACTAGGCCCGTGAGCCACAACTACTGAGCCTGCGCGTCTGGAGCCTGTGCTCCGCAACAAGAGAGGCCACGACAGTGAGAGGCCCGCGCACCGCGATGAAGAGTGGCCCCCGCACCACGATGAAGAGTGGCCCCTGCTTGCGGCAACTAGAGAAAGCCCTCGCACGAAATGAAGACCCGACACAGCTAAATAAATAAATAAATAAGGTTGCTATTAATTTAAAAAAAAAACCAAAACTCTCTCACCCTAAAAACTAAATTATCCTTTGCCTTCTATGCTATGTGTCCTGCAAGACACTGTTTAATCTTTTACTCTTTTCACTTAAACTTCACAAAGAAAAAACTACCCTCTGTCATCTCACTAAAAATTTATTTCTCAAGTCATGATAGTTTAGTTCCTAATCTCACAAAAGAACTGAAACTTTTCTTAATAGAATTGAGTTGCCAAATTTAATGAAAAATTTCCCGACCTTATATTAATATTTCCTGTTATATTTAGCATCACTAATCACTCCTTACTTGAGAAAATGTCTACTTTCCCCTCATGGCTACTTCTAAGCTGTTCTTGGGAATTATTACATATTAATTTTCCATAGATTTCTGTCCTTGAGTCTCTGCTTTTTATCATTCATCACACTTTGGTAGTTTAGGTGATCACTTCCATGCTCATAATTTCAACTTCCTTTTGAATGCTGATAACTCATGAATCCATTTCTTCTATCTGTCCTCTCTCCACCAAACTTCAGTTATTCTATCTTATTGCCTGAGAGCCAATTACCTCTGAATGCCCAACAAGTACTTCACATTGTCCAGATTCAAAATGGAATTGATTTTCTTCCCGTACTTGTGACGACTTCATATATCAGTCAAAAGTGCCACCATTAATCAGTTCATATCTGAGAATCACCCTTGCCCACTCTCTTCTTCACACTCACAATTAATTCAACCATGTTCTTTGTCAATTAAAATCCAATCAGGAGACAGAACCCACACAGTAATTTGAAATGAGAAAACTTAATATAAAGACTATATCAGGGGAATAAAAACTAATGACAACTCTAAAAAATACCCTACTGCTGAAGGAGAGTGTCAAAAGTAAAAAACAAACTTGGAAGCAGAGGAGTTTCTTTTTATTTTTTGGATTAAATTTTTTTTTAATTGAAGTATAGTTAATTTACAGTGTTGTGTTGGTTTCAGGAGTACAGCAAAATGATTCACTTATACATACATATGTATCTATTTTTTTCAGATTATTTTCCCTTATAGGTTATTACAAAACATTGAGTATATTTCCCTGTGCTATATACAGTAGATCCTTGTTGGTTATCTATTTTATATATAGTTGTGTGTATATGTTAATCCCAAACTCCTAATTTATCCCCCCCTCCATTTCCTCTTTGGTAACCATAAGTTTGTGAAAGGGTCTATTTCTGTTTTGTATATAAGTTTATTTGTATCATTTTTTTTTTAATTCCACATGTAAGTGATATCATATTATATTTGTCTTTCTGTCTGGCTTAATTCACTTCTTCAAGACAGGGTTTCAGACCCTGTTGAAATAGATGTGGTGGCAGATCACCAGTTTGTGGAAAATTTCTCTGGGTTCAACTGAGTCAGAGCTACTTTACAGTTTTCAGGCAAACAGGAAACACTTGTGCAGAATACAGGTGGATAAAAATTGTGGATGGGATTTTCAAGCAGGAAAAACCCCTCTGGGCTGCAGGCGACCATGCCTGGTGGGAAGGTCCACAAAAATGGGTCAGGGCTTTAGGAGCTGCTAAGTGGCTAGTGGTGTGAGGCCTGAGATATGTGGTTAGATGTTTCTTGATGTTAGATGTTAGATGTTTCTTGACATACATATGAGATTCAGTTTGACCAAGGTTCAGAGGTGTGTGCATAGCCAGTGTCAAGGCCTTAGTATCCTGCTCACTGAATGGATAGAATAAGGCCTGGGTAACACAATGTCCCTATTGGGAAGACTGTGGTGAGCTGGTATCCAGGTCAGAACTGGGGCTGCAAACTTACCAAGGGACCGCATTCCCTGGGTGTGCAGCTGTATGACAGGAGAAAGAAAAGGCCAAAAGAAGCACACCCAACCCAGGAAGAGAAATACCTTCCTTTTTCAGTTTCCTTCCTGTGTGCTCTACTGATAATGCTTAATGCTATGCCAGCTGTAAAGGAGCATTGTTTACAGGGCCCCACTCCATTATCATAGAGCAGGTAATAAAGGGTGAATTGGGAGCTGTGAAGCAATACATTTTTAAGTGCAAATAACTGTCAAACACATACTGTTATATCTTACATTTGTATATTAACACCCTTTCCTTTTCATTGTCATTTTTTAACTTTTAGCACCCAAATTTAAAATCTATTTTCTACTGATCCAACTAAATAACCTACCCAAATGGGAATTCTAAGTCACTCTTTTTAAGAGTCTTCAAAAATACTCGTTTTTCATAAATAAACTCTGTAATTATTTATCCAGCAAATAAGCTCCTTTTCCCTTTTTTATGGCCAGATCTCTTAACATTCATTGGCTTTTTTCATTTGGCTTAGCTGACTACAATCTGTCCTAGGGAGCTCTCACTCCATGTTCTCATCCATCTGTTCTCTGAAAGAATCATTTCTTCTATTTTGGTCTTGTTCCAAGAAAACTACAATAGTGTTAAATGGACTCTCCTGAAAAGTGGTAGGGAGACTAATTCAAATTGTAGTTCTTAGGGCCAGAACAGACATGAGATAAATAGGAACAATGAGGAGGACTTATAATCATTGTCAGTCAATTGTATTTGTTAGCACCACAGAGCAATAAGAGAATATAAGGCTAACATCCTCCCTTACTATGTTTAGATTCTTTTAAAAATACATAACAAAGGAGTTTTCACCGGGTCTTAATAATTTCATGAAACTTGTCCTTTTTCTGCTATACTCAGGGACAGAAATGCTCCAAAGGTTTTGAACTAATTGGCTCCCTTTCAGCTGATTCTGAGATATTGCTCATTTACCGGTTAAGGGTCTTGGAAGGCAAAGGCCTTGATACTCTCATGCCAATTCATATTCTCAGGTAGATTTCGCCTAAAAAAAGTGTTCGCCCAAGTCTGCTGTGACCACAAATATAAACGAACAGAAAAATGTTTCAAAATACGTAAAGTTACTTCATGTGACAACCAACCTCTTTGTATCATTCATCATCAGATTGTGTATTATACGGAAATTGAAAATATAAATCTCATGTTCGTCTGATCTATGATGCAATTTCAGGAGATATATACCTCTTTTTAGGTGTAAATGTCATGGAAAAGGATACAGTCATCATTCATTTATAAATGGTTTTTTGTGGTAGCTATTTTCAGTTACTAAATTAAACATTACATTAAGCAGATATTGGGCAGTTATATGATATATCCAAGTAATAAGTTTTATTTAATAAAAACCCTTTAGCACTTATAATAAAAGATTGTCATAATGAGCGCTGAGTACCTGAGTACTGTCACAATAAAAAAAAAAAATAAGATCATTGAAATATTGAGTCCATGGAGTAAAAGAAACACATCCTTCCTCAAACAGCAAAGCCAAAAGATATATATATAAGCCAAAAGATACCGGTGATCTCTAATCTTTGTTCTATGTAGCCAAAGGTATGATATCCTTTAATAAAATATTATCAATATAGTTTATATACCTTTATGAAATACTTATTAAGAATTGAATAAAATATATAAAATAGTGTATAATAACCCCATTTAGGCAAGACAGAAATTTGGTAGTTTGATTGGCAATTTTTGTCTCTATGTTTTACCAATTTGTCTCTTTAATATAAACTCTCCTTAAACTGTATGTTTCTGTATATGAAAACAATGATCTGACATAGAAAAGGCTGTAGGCAAATTTCCTACGACTTGTTAATACCCTTAAGAAATAAGCAGCAATATTTGCCTTTCTATGATAAATATATGTTGCTGCTAATTAACGCAGATGAAACACAGAATATTCCTAAAAATCATTGTCCCTAACCTTACACACCAGACATCATCATTCTTCTGACTTTTATCTTCTTTATTTAAGACATTTGAAGTTGCCAACTTTATTTGCTGAAAGTATAGAAAGCTTTGGGATAAGAAGAAAAAGTATTCAATAAGCACAAAATTTTTCATAGTAACTTGAAAAGGTTAAATTAAAATGTATATATCTTGCATAACTGAAATTGTATGCCCATTAAACAATAATTCCTCATTTCCCTCTCCCTTTAGCTCTGGCTACACACACACACACACACACACACACACATACACACACAGACACACTCACACTCACACAAGCATACAAAAATGGTTAGCCAAACAGCCAATGTTAATTGTACTTCTTTCTCTCCAACAGTAAGATATGAAAGGATACCAAATAAATTGAGGCTTAAAATCTGGCAGGTGGAGCCTCCAGTAACAAGCACAATGACATCTGTAACAAGAGGAACAACTACCCCTACTTAAAAGTATCAGGTTCTGCTTTTGATTAGAGGAGAAAATTACAATGTAAATCCCACAATAGGTAAAAATTAATGTACCATGAGTAAGTGGGCTTTATATCAGATTTCAAAAGTTGGTTGAACATTCAAAAATCAATCGTAATTCACCACTTGAACAGAGAAAGATAAAACATGTGATCACTTCAATAAATGCAGACATAGGAATAGAAGAGACCTTTCTTAATCTGATAGAGGAGATCTAGCAAACCCTATAATTAATGTTATACTTAATAGTGATGTATTAAAGTCTTCCCCTATAGCCTGCTCCCTTAATAAATCACTTTCACAGGAATTAACATCTCAGTTTCAGCATTTAAGTAATTGAAACTTTCCCAGAAATAAATCATTTTATATTTGTTAAAGATATTAGGAAACAAATGATATAATCACAATGGTACAGGATATTAGAACTAAAAATAAATACTGAAATTAATGAAATAAAAAGAAATAAATATTTAAAGATAAATCTAAACTTATCTTTAGAAAAGATTAATAGAATAGCCTTTATGAACTTGATTAACTCAAAAAGAATAAAAAACAAGATTAGGAATAAAAAAAGAAACATTTCCTATTTCTCTTATACCTGTGTGGTTATACATAAATATAAGAGAAATAAAAATAAGAAGATACCACGAGCAAATCTATAACAAAAATATCAAAACCTAGAGTAAATTATTTATAAGTAAAATTAAAACATTTTTAATAAGAATAATTAGAATATTTTGACATAAAAGGGATTGCAAACGTGATTCAAAATTATCAGAATCAGCTGGCATTACAACTGATTTCTGTTAAAGAATTGCTGAGTCCATTATATTTTAAGTATTCTAGAAATTTTATATTCTATAAATAATGTTCTAGAGGGACTTCCCTGGTGGTCCAGTTGTAAAGAATCTGCCTTCCAATGCAGGGGATGCGGGTTCGATCCCTGGTCTGGGAACTAAGATCCCACATGCCACGGGTTAACTAAGCCCGCACACACCACGACAACTGAGCTCATGCGCCTCAACAAGAGAGCCAGCGTGTCACAACAAGAGAGCCAGCCCATGTGCCCTGGAGCCCACGCACCAAAACTAGAGAGAAGCCCGAGCGCTGCAACTGCGCACCAGATCAATCTCACTTATTGTATTGTAAAACCTAAAATTTCAAGTGCTGCCTTGACATTTTTGAGCCTCCACAGGGCCCCATAAAACCCTAATTGTGAGTTGCTTTTGCCAGATACGCACCCCACCCAGTGGGAAATGCTCCCCCACCCCACAAGCCAGCCAGTACCCTGATCAGCCGTTACCTGTCCTCAACCGATTGGATTTCACCTCCTTGCCAACCCATGAAACTTCTCAAAGAAGCCAATCACACAGTCCTGATGGGACCAGGTGTTATTCTACCCTCTGGATACTATGAAGCATGCCTCCCTTGGTCCCTATTGGGTCACTTTGCTCCCGAGTGCAACCCCAGTGTGGCCCTGAACGTCCTGTGTGTCCCCTTCCTCCAGGGTGTGAGTATATTTGACAAATAAACTGTTACTATCTCATCTGTCTAGTGCCTAGTGTCGTGTACTCAGCCATTGCATACTCTTTATTGCATACTCTTTACCAGCAGGTAAATTACAGGTGTTCAGAACACTTAAGAATATGGATACAAAAAAAATCTAAGTAAATAGCAAACGCATTCCAATAAAGTATAAAAATAACAATATACTACAAAATGAATGTAGATGTATTCCAGAAATGCAAGGGAGGCTTCATGTGAAGAAATCCATCCATCTATTATCTAAATATAGACTGAGAAACCTCTCATTGAATACTGATATTTTATATATAAAATAATAAAATTTAAAATGTTATAAGAATTAAAGGTAGCTAAATAAATATAATAAAAATAATTTTCCAAAGTCCAGCATGTTTTAAGTAGAAGAACATTAATAACATTAAAATTTAAATCTGTAACTTTGCAAAAGTGGTCTCTGTTACCATTTTTATAATTCACTGTACTTCAGGAGTTCCAACATATGCATTTTTCTGATGATACATTGCATATTTGTAAAACTGAGTAGGCACTAGTAAAATATGAAAAGCAGTAGTAAACTTGCTATTATGATAAAGGTATACTTATTCCATATATTAAAATACATTTATTTTTCTAAGTACTAAAATCAATTCCAAAATTCAAGGAGGAAAGTTTTTTAAACTTCTCATGTGGTCTCAGAATGTATTAACACATTATACTGCAAACAGAATTTGTTTATGTGTCATGTCTTTTGTGATTATTAAAGTGAAGATTGATTTACGTTGCTAAATTAAAAACAGCTTGTTGTTATTCACTTTCTCAATTAATAAAACGTTCTATCATGTGCGATCCAAAGAAACCTTGCAGTGAAAACTGGTTTCCTAACCCAGATCATTGGAGAATCCTATGTTTCCTCTGGTTCCCCTTTATTCCTGACAAAGAAAAATGGCTGGGTCTAATCTATATATGGAACTACCTAGACATGACCATTTATATAACACATATTTATTGAAAGATCATGTGCCAGTCATTTGGTCAAGACCCTGGGAACTCATTAGAAAGCAAAAACATTAACACAGAGTTTTATATAATTACATATATAATCTTCAGAGGAGCCATATTTGAGTAAGAGGAGACAGAAAGAACAAAATGAATTAAGTGACACACTAAAAAAATATAGTAGTTACTGGGGTAAAGGAGTGTGAAGTGTCTGTGTGTGTGCTGCAGTTTAAATAGGGTTTTTAAGCAATTTCTCACTGTACAAATGTCATATAAGCAAAGACTTAAAAGAAGGAAAGGGAATCAGCCCAAGTAGATGTACAGGGGGAAACATTCCAGACATAGAGAAGAGTGTGTGCAAAGAGCCCAAAAAAGGCAATATTGATACCAAAAAAGCTTTATCAAAAGTCCAGGCTGTTGTTCAAATCCTCCAAAAGAATTTGGAGGAGGAACACAAAACACAAAGGAAAAAAAATAAAAAGTAAAAAAAAACACTGAGGCTGAGAGCAAAGAGAACAAAGAAGCAGTTTATTTAGGGCAGAAGCAAAAGTCACGCACACAGAGGAGAAGAGTGCAGGGCGGGTGGGCACCCTCGCAAGTGAAGGGCATGGAGCAGGGTTTTTTCTCCCCCTTTTTATCTCAATTTTAGCCCTTTGAATGGGTGGGGCCTTTTTGATTAGGGATGGAATATTCATTGAAGGGAGGGTTGAGGTGTGGCCTGGATTGCACCAGGTTGTGTCAGCACCAAGTCCTGTGCATTTGTCTCCTGAAGCCGCTGTACTCCTGCTCTAAGAGCCGTTTGGAAGGTCATACACGGTCATCAGCAAACTGTGCATTTTTATTGCACATGCTCCACCATTTTCATGGACAGAGCTTCTGTTTTATATCCCATTCCTTCATGTGTCCTGGCCTCATTAAGTGCTAAACAAGGCAGTCCTTTGGCCTGGCCCTGTCTTTCCTGCCTCAATATGCTAAAAGAAAAGCGAGCAGGGGGAGAGGAGAAGGAGTTCAAGGTCAGAAAGCTAGCAGGATTCAGACGGGGCTTCGAGGCTAATGATAGGATGATGGTTTTTACTGGGGGATGGGGACCTTCTGGGAGCCTTTGAAAGGAAGGTTGGCATGACATGACCTATTTTATCATTTGAAGAACTCTAAAAGGCAACCAGGTGCCGCCCAAATATTACTTCCATCAGCATGTCATAGTGTTGTGTTAATGTCATCCTTTTAGGCTCTCCAGGAACACACTAGAATAGAATGAAGAATCATGTTGAATAGAACAGTAAGGAAGATTGAGCCCAGCAATGGAGATGGAGCTCAGCAATGAGCAAGCAGGAGATCACGTAAGCAGCAATTGTGGTGCTACTAGAAAGAATTCTATATTAGCCTGGTACAAATAGAAATGCCATAGTGGATGTGTTGCTTTTAATATTTATGCTCATAGACATCAGCAGGCTCTCCCACATATTAACATAGCTCGTAAGTGGTAGCTTAGTTTGAGAGCATGAACGTAGCAGTGAAGCAAGACATAAAGAAAGGACAGCCAGCGTGCAAAGGAAGCTCTACCCCAGTCTGAGGGGTCTGCACATATTCCACGTGCAAGAGGGCATCAGAAAAACCAGAAGGCCTGTTCTGAGCTGCTTCCAGTTTTCATAATTTCTCTATTTGTAGGTGGCACAGGTGATGCTTATTAATAGGAAAGATCACATCTGAAAACATTTAACTAGTAAGATGATCATCAACTTTGACACTACATTGGAACATATTTTACATTTAAAACTTCAGACAATGAATTGCCTTTATGGGGTTCTGGGTGTGGGCTTGCTCTTCATATAACTCTTAATCTACCAGACTCTCATGCAGGGCTTAGAAAAGCCACCAGTAGCCTTTTTCCATTTGTCAACAGTGCCCAAGCTAGTTCTTCTCTAATGGCAGGTGTGTCTCACAGCCCTGGTGAACATTGGCTTCAGTGTATAATCAGGAGCATTCATGTTCTTTTTGTAGCACGTAAGCTGCAGTTGTAGTTTATTTACCATCCAGCCCTGCAAGATGCGCCTCTGGTCTGCCTACATAAAACTGTTGCCAGCTCTGTTGCCGGGTAGGGGCTTTCCAGGAAATGGGCAGAAGAGAATATAGGCTGAAGTGGTTGCATAGGAGAATTAAATTTGAAGCCTACTTATAACCTTCATGACCTTAAATGAAGAACTTAAATTATCTTTGCTTCATTCTCTTTATCTTTAAAATAAGTGCAATAATTTATATTCCCCTTGTTTGTTAGGGTGGTTAAGTTAAATAGCATAAACAGATTATAGTGGTCTGGAAAGTCATATACACTTCTATGGCATCACTTGCAATGTGATGATACTATTAACAATAATAAATATTAATTGTTTTTAAACCATATAGGAATTCACCTATGTTTTTCTAATATAAAAAAATTTTCTTTTTATTTATTTTATTTATTTATTTTTGGCTGTGTTGGGTCTTCGTTGCTGTGCGTGGGCTTTCTCTAGTTGCAACGAGCAGGGGCTACTCTTCATTGTCGTGCGCAGGCCTCTCATAGCGGTGCCCTCTCTTGCGGAGCACGGGCTCTAGGAGCTCAGGCTTCAGTAGTTGTGATGCATGGGCTCAGTAGTTGTGGCCCACGGGCTCAGTTGCTCCGCGGCATGTGGGATCTTCCTGGACCAGGGATTGAACCCGTGTCCCCTGCATTGGCAGGTGGATTCTTAACCACTGCGCCACCAGGGAAGTTCCCTATGTTTCTCTAATATATTGAAATAAAATTCCACTGGAAATTCTAATCATATGATAAATATGCTTTTTACCTCATCATTTTCCTATTTTTTGTAACAAATGCCAGTCCCCACCCATACTTGAAATCATTGTCCTTAGTGTTTTACAAGCTAGACATCTGTGCCTGTTTTTTAAAGACAAGGGTAAAACTAAAATATAACTCTTTGCATTAAAACACCGAAAGAGTTAACAAAATGGCATAACATTCACTTATATTTTATAAGAGAAAAATCGTGCCTAACAGAATTGCATTACTCTCCTTGCATATTGCCTGCAGAATGGTCTGTCAGTGATATTAATCACTCTGAGAAATGCATATCTCAGAGAGCTCTGCTAGAGTAAACTAAATTTCATTTTTCTAGACCAAAATAGGGAGCAGTTTTTTGCCTTCTTAAGCCAAAACATTTGCATTTCAATTGACGTTATCCTTTTGAGTTTTTAAGGTTCTCAGCATGCCTCTCACAAGACGGCGACTCCTTAAACGGTTTCTCTTGTTTTTAAATGTACTTACCAGTCATGATGATACTTTGAAAGCATAGATTTGAAAGTGGTTATTTGATTATTTTAGACTGCTACAAAGAAAATTCTACATCATGAAAGGACATGGTATTGCACCACAAAGAAGAGACATACACAGTTTTCTCTTCCAGTAATAAAAGCACTGATGAGTGGATTCTACGGAACAGAAGTGGAAGCCACTGGATTGCCTCCCATCTTCCTCCTCTGAATTCACTTGCAAGAGAAATAAGAAAACTGTCGAAAACAAGTCCACTTCAGAAACATCTCAAAAGCTGGCCATTAGAAACCATCTAACTTGTCTACAAGGCTTAGTCCTAGCTCCAGGCAGAGATGAAAGGCCTCTCAGATTGTGTCAATCCCAATGCCCTCATTTCACAGATGGGAGAACTGAGCTTCAAGAGGTGGAACAATTTGCCCAGGATCTAGGAAGAATAATGGCAGAGTAGTGGCCCCAAACCAAGTCCTTGATTTCTAGTTTGCACTGCTTTCAGTGTGTTGGCTGTATCACTAACATCAGACTGATTACACAAGTTTCTTCAAGATTCCACACTTAGCAAAGGGTGATTAACCTGCTAAGAGGTAAGAAGGAAGGAAGGAGAAGGCAGGAAGAAAGGAAGGAAGGGAAGAAGGGGAAAGAAAGAAAATAAAAAGGGAACTAACTGAGCTGTTTCGCTTGACTTCCTCACCTTATGCAAGCTTTTTTTTTTTTTTTTTGGTGCCGATCACTGACTCTATGATCACCTCTTTCCTGTACCTATCTCCTCCACTAAACCACTAATTCCTAATACTGGCTGCTTAGAGTAATCATGTGTGAGGCTAATTAAAATTTCAGATACAAAGGCTCTGCCTAGACTTAATGCATAAGAATCTCCCAGGGAAAGGCCAAGTTGTTTTTAATTCTAACAAAGTGATTCTGACATATGGTAAAGTTGGAGAACCGTAACATCAGATATAGTTCCTGAAAAGCAGGAATAATTTCTTCATTCTACAACCTGATGCCTGGCATGAAGTAGATATGATAAGTATTTTATAAATTAATGAATACATGAATTGTTCTCAAATCAGGTAGTAATAAGGAGCTACAGGAAAGATTCAGACTTCTGAGATAAAATGAAAAAAGTCATTATAAAAAATGAAATAAAATGAACAGTTATAAAAAATGAAAATAATTATATAAAATAAAAAATGATTATAAAGCTGGAAGAAATTTTAAAAGTCACTTAATCCGTACCCATATTTTAGATATGAAGAAAATGAGATCTAGGGAGGTCAGCATCTGTCCCATGGTCATACAGGTAGTTAGAGAACTAACCAGGAATTAGATGTCCTGACTCCCAGCCCTGGAGAGAAGATTGCAACTGAGATGACCTAGGGTATGTTAGTGGTTGTCAAGGGTGATATCAGGACCAGCAACATAATATCATCTGGAACCTTGTTAGAAATGCAGAATTTTAGACCACACTGCAGACCTACTGAATTGAAAACTCTGGGAATGGGGCCCAGAGAGCCATTTTAATAAACCTCTAGGGGATTCTAAAGCACTCGAACTTGAGGACCACTGATCTAGGCAAACAAGTTTATTCTTACCAATCGATTTGAGAAAGTCATTCTGATCTGGAGGAGACAACAGTAAGCGGTGGCTTGAAGCAAAAGCCACTGAATGAAAACCAGAAATCCTAGCCACCAGGGGCTAGAGGCTAGAGGCAAAGTTGCCCTGGTTCTTGCCCCCATTGAAAAATAAATTTCTCAAGGAGGCAAAAACTGTAAAAACAGGTAAAAAGTTTATTATTAGAAACACAGCACAAAAAGAGGGAGAGCACACAGAGAAACAGTTTGTTTATTTAAGACAGAAGCAAGGCAGAGATACACACCCAGAGAGAAAGGGTGTAGGCGTCCTCCCTAATGAGGAGAAGCACCCCAGAGAGGAGATTCAAGTCACTTTATAGGACAATTCTTCCAGGTCTTTGTTTACTTTTGGCCAGTGATTTCATTTCTTTTCCACACCTGACCTGTCCTAGGGTCCTCCCCAACTTGCGTGCGCATCTATTTGTTGCCAAGATGGATTCCAGCGCAGAGGCCTATGGGGAGGTTGACACCACCTATTATGGGGTGGTGCACCGTCCCTTTTTGACCCCTGAGGAGCTTTTCCGTGCATGTGTAGTCAGGGAGGTCTCCTTGACCTGAGAATAAGAATATGTGGTCTCTTTATCTTCTATCCAAGCAGGACTCAGCTCCTCCTTGCTCCTGTCATTATCGGAGTATCTGTCTATAGGGGACAGTCTCCAGCTGCTCAGCCTAGGGCCCATCTATCTCCAACCCTTATTCCTTTTATTTTTTTTCCATCCAATTCCCCCTCTCCTCAACCCCCCCCCCCCACTTCCACCTTTGGTAACCACAAGTCTGATTTCTCTTTCTATGAGTTTGTTTTGTTTGTTTTTAAATTCTAAGTGACCTACAACACTAGGTTAGTTCCTGAAGCACAACATAGTGATTCAATATTTCTATACATTACCAAATGATCGCCATGAGAAAGTTGTTCTTTATATAATGTTCATGTAAATCTACTGTAACATAAGGCCATTTTCCGATTTTATTTTAGGAACCACACAGGGTAATATACTACATCTTTGAGAGTAGGTGAGTAGAAATTAACTTGGGACTAAATATCCTAAAAAGATGCCTCATTTGAATGTTTTTCTTCCTTTTGGAACATTTGTTTTATGTGAGTTTCTATGACATTCCTATAAACTCCACAGTTGTGTTTTTCTTTTTTTCTCTCTGATTGTTTCATACGTTATGATCATCAAGCTCAAACCCTTATAAATAATTAGCCATTGCTTAGGTTGCAAGAGTTTTTCCAATATGATCTCAACCAATCTGCCCTACCTTATATCTCGGTGCTCAACTTCTAGCGTCAAGTTTTAGTATCATGGACTATAAAGGTAGAAAATATTGAGTTTGATTTCTAGCCATAATACTCACTAACTGTGTGATCCAGAAAATTACTTAAACTTTAAATATCTTAATACCAACAGATGCAAAAAAATATTAACTATTAACTCAACTATTTAACATATAATAACATTTAGTATATTTTAGCCATATTTAGTATATTATGTAGTATATTTGATTTAGTATATTATAGCTATGTTCAAAACATAGACATCTTCTGATTATTGTATTTCCTATTGTCAAAAAGTCCTACTTCACTTCTCCACCATATAAATATACATTCACCTGGGCTTTTTCAGTCATGTAGATTCCAGTCATCAATCATCTTCATCAATGATAACCTTTTAACCTCAAATTCTAATACACTTACATTGTTGCCATTGTTACCACTGCACTTAATCCTTAATTCTACCTTTTTGAATATTTATTGATCTGTATTATATTAAATTTCCAGTAATGCCTGAAATAAAAATCGCCTTAAGTCTTATTTGAAAGCTAAAAATAATACTTCTCAATTAGTTAACACCAGTGAAAATTATATAAGTGAAAAGTATACTACCTAAAATACTGTTTCTAAAATAGAGCTGATTAGATGTGGTTTTTACAGTCCAGCAGTTATGTAAGTTTTTTAAAAATCTTTTCAGGATAATCTAACACTAATAATATGGAGTTTATCCCAGGAATGCAAAATTGGGTCAACAGTAGAAAACCAGTCATTGCAACTCATGATATTAACAACCTAAAGAAAAACTTTGTGATCTCACAAGATTAAGGAAAAGGCCCTGTACAAAAATTCAACATTTATTCATGATAAAAGCTTTCAAAAATTGACAATAGAAAAGAAATTCCTCAACCTGATAAAAGGCATTTACAAATAAACAAGCTACAACTAACATCATATTTAAAGATAAAAAACTGTAAGATTTTCTCCACTGACGGGTAACAGGGCAAGGGTATTTTCTTTCATCATTCCTATGCAATATTTTGTTAAAAGATCTAGCCAGGACAATCAAGCAAGAAAAAGAAATAAAAGTTGTTTAGTTTGGAAAAGAAGAAGTAAAATTGTTTTTATTTGCAAACCACATGGTCATCAACCTAGAAAATTCCAACTAATCTACCAAAATAACAGGAATTAATAAGTGATTTTTGCAAGGTCACAGGATACAAGGTCAGTATACACAAATAATTGTATTTCTATACACCAGCAACAAAAAACTGGAAGTTGTAATTTTAAAAAATCCAGTTATTATTGTACCAAAGCCACGAAATACTTAGGTATAAATCTTAGAAAATCTGTGCAAGATCTTTATAGTGAAGCTCCAAAACACTGATGAAAAAAAATGTAAATATCTACATAAATGCTGTATCTTCAAATTCACTAATTGTTTTTTCTGCTTGGTCAAATCTAGTGTCAATTCTATCTAGTGTCTTTTTCATCTCAGATATTGAAGTTTTTCAATCCCAAAGTCTGAATTTAGTCTTTTAAAAATAACTGTCATGTATCTATCATCTTCTATTTTTCTTCTACTTGTAAATACAAGAAATGTACTTATAAAAATTATTTTAATGCATTTACCCAGTAATTCCATAATCTCTCTTTATACTGTTTGATTTTCCTCTTCATTATGGGTTTAATTTTCCTGCTTCTTTGCATGCTAGACCTTGGGAAATTTGCTTTGTTGGATTTTAAATATTTTTGATTTCCTAAAAATACAGCTGGAAACAGTTTAATTCTTTCAAGTCTTCTCTTTTAACTTCTGTTAAAAGAAGTTTATGGCTAATTTTGCCCCCACTGAATATAATTCCAAGGAATGTATTTCATACCCCATGAATTATGAAATTTTCTACTCTGGTCATTGGAAACACAGATTACTTCTTACCCTATGTGAGCTTAAAGAATTATTTCCTCTAAAAAATTAACTCAAAATGGATCAAAGATGTAAATATAAGAGCTAAAACCATAAAACTCTTAGAAGAAAACAGAGATAAATCTTTATGACCCTGGATTTGGCAATGGACATTTGGATATTATACTAAGAGCATGAGCAACGAAAAGAAAATTAGATTAATTGCACTTCATCAAAATTAAAACTTTTGTACATCAAAGGACATTATCAAGAAAGTGAAAAGTTTTCTCCCTACAAAATGGGAGAAAATTTTGGAAATCATACATCTGATAAGGGTCTAAAAGCCAGAATGTATAGAGGTCACTTGGTATCCAGGGTAGATTGGTTCCCGGACCCCCTGTGGATACCAAGTCCATGGATCTTAAGTCCCTTATGTAAAATGGTGTGGTATTTGCATATAACCTATGCACATCCTCCCATTTACTTTAAATCATCTCTAGATGATATAATACCTATAGATACATATAATACCTAACAGAATATAAATGCTATGTAAATAGTTGTCAGCATGAGACACATTCAAGTTTTGCTATTTGGAAATTTTTGGAGTCTTTTTCTGAATATTTTTGTTTCACAGTCAGTTGAATCCAGAGATGTGGAACCCACAGATACAGAGCGCCAACTGTGTAGAGTCTTATAGCTCAAAATCACAAAGACAATTAAAAATGGGCAAGAGACTTACATAAACACTTTTTTAAGGAAGATATACAAACAGCTAATAAGCACCTGAAAACATTATTATGTCACGAGGCAATGCAAATCAAAATCACAAGAGGTACTCTTTCACACCAATTATGATGGCTATTTTTTAATGGAAAATAATGAATGCTGAAAAGAATGTAGAGAAAGTGAAATTCTGGTACATTGCTAGTAGGAATGTTAAGTAGTTTAGCATATGTAGATAACAGTTTGACAGACCCTCAAAAAGTTACACAGAATTACCATATGACCCAGAAATTCCAATCCTAAGTGTATACCCCAAATAATTGAAAATAGGTACTTAAACAATTAACATACTGTTGGTTTTGGGGGGGGTGGGGGGAATATGGAGCAACTGCTTATTGTGTGTATAGGGTTTCTTTTTGTGACAATGAAAATATTTTGGAACTAGACAGAGGTAGTGATTGTGCAACATTGTCAATGTACTAAATGGCACTGAATTTTCATACTAAAATTGTTAATTTCATGATATGTAAATTTCAACTCAATAGTAATAATGATAATGATAATAATAATAAAGAATTATTCCCTCTAAAGTTCTTGGAGTGGCTCTCCCCCCCAACTTTGTTAATTTCTTTACATGCATGCTCTGATCATTACTCAGTTTAAGACTAAGGGTAATCCTCTGCAGATCTCTCTTCTCTTGTACTATAGTGAACTCCCCCTGCCTTGCCTCCTCCCCCCGACCCACTCTCAACTCTATCTCTTTAAATCAGGGATACGTCTGGCATCTACCTAGTTTCCTAGTACCTATGTTTTAACTTGAAAACTCCCTAGGTAGTAAACTGGAACAATCTTGGGCTCACCTCATTTATCTCCTATGTCTCACGTATCATTGCCCTGCACAGCCCAAGGTTCAGTGCCAGAAAACCATTGTTTTATATGTGTTATCTAGTTTTTAGTTTTTGGAGGATAGTAAATCCAGTGTCTGTTATCTATGGTGGCCAGAAACAGGAGTTAACATTTACCTTTTACTGGAGTGTTTCTAAAGCTAGGTTTGACACCTTTATTCCCAGGTGCTCATTTTGTAAACATAGGTACATGCACTTATGCACATACACACAGAGATATTTATCTTTTTAGAGATGTAGGTAAAGTGTACTACTTAAATGTAAGAGACACAGATCTAAATATTCCTGAAGCTGGAGAAGCATACATGCATATACTCACTATGACACTTCAAATTACATTTTATTCACTCTAGCAACAAGAATTCGTAATACCATAAGGCTTTTATCTCAATGAGTACCATCATTGGAGCTCTTCTTAGAGCTCAAAGGATGCTCTCTAATTAGATTCTACTGCTAAAAGTAGAAGAAAATAGGAAAGTACATCTGTACATGCAACCCATTCATGATACTGTAGATGTTAATCCTAATGGGTCAATGAAGTCCACGGGTCCTTCAGTATTCTAAGGGAATCAGACTGCCAAGGACAAACATTTCATATTGACTAGGAACACTGACTGACAGTAATGGAACACATATTAAGAGAAATGATACCAATTAAAAAAGAAAAAGAATGTTCACCAGGGCAACATATATTTGATTAACTAATCCTGTCCGATGGGTATATGGAGCACAGAGCCATCTTTCCTCAAAGGGCCACATGAATCTATATTCTAACTTATTTTAAAGGATTGCTTTTAACATGAACAATGGCATGTCACTCCTGGAAGTTATGTTTTCTGGTTGTGTTATTCTTGTTCTCTAAATTATTTACTTGGTAATCTGATTTTTTTTTTAATGTACCCAGTACAATTGGTAGGAAAAAATTTTTCAACCAATCAATTTCAGAGCACAATGGCAGGAGTAAACTTTTATTAATTTGTCCCAGGCAGGCACCTCTTTTGGGTCATCCCCCCACCACTCCCTAACTGTGATAAGGAAGCAAGGGGATCACAGCTGCAGATGAATCCATGGAGGCTTACTGTTCCTAAACGCCCTGTGTTCTTTCATGTCTCTGTGGCTTTGTAATTGCTGTGTCCCTACCTAGAAGACATTCCGCACTTTCTCCATTCTAGGTAAACTTATTCATCTTTCAAGACCTGTTATAAGTGTCATCTTTTAAATAGAATCCTCTCCAATTTCCTAGTGAATTAAGTAACACAGCCTTCACTAAACCACTACACCAGAGAGATAGTTTCATTGCATTACAGATTTGATTTAGGGGCTGGTTCCCCCTACCCGCCCCCCCCAACTTCTGAGCTTCTGGAAAGTCTGAGCCTTGTTTATGTTAGAACATCTTTGGATGTTCTGCCTACCAGTGCATAATAGACCTTTGAGAAATAATTGCTGGAATGAAGATAAGGAGGCAAAGAGAAAAACGGATACAAAAAGGGGGAATGAATGAATACCTTATTGTAGGTATTAGGCAGTTCAAAGATAAGAGAATATCCTACTTCTGACATTTACACAATTGAACAACTCAGATCACCAACATCTGGCCACAACATCTGAATTAAGATGATTTTGATAAGCCCATGCATTACAGAAAGTTCAGAACTTCAAATAGCAGAGGAAATTCTAACATGAGATAATCTGACAATGATTTTAAATCAATGCTATAAAATCTGAATATATGGAATAAATATACACAGAAATTTTTTACTATTAAAGAAGTATTAGCTAAAGAATCAGAAAGACTAATAACATTTTATGATCTCTCCATTGATTATTCTTATGTTGGTTGATTGTAGTGTTAAATAAAAAGACATAATTCTCTCACTGGGTACCAAGGAGAAACGTGGAAATCATAGAAGACACTGAAACTAGTTTACAATCTAGTTGAGGTGATAATATATATTGTCTTTAAAAAAGATTTTAAATAAATGTTCAACTTGATATAAAGAACAAAAAATAAGACTTTACTTCCAGCCTTGAACTACTCTACCTTGGTAAACTATGAGGAAGTAATTCCCCTCCATGAGACTCACTGACAGTATGAAGGCCTAAGTACCCTCCAGCTAGAATACTCATACACAAAAATATATCATCATGATTGAAATCAAATGTAAAAATATTGAGAGGATGTTAACAAAGAAGAAATTGAGCTATGGGAGCTAAACTGATAAAGAAACCCTGAAGGGTTAGACTGTACTTAGAAACACAAGCACAAGGGTCATGGCTGTGACTGTACTCTAATAGCCATTGACAGGCACTGCAGTTTTTCACATAAAGCAAAAAAGTTTGTTTACTCACAACAGCAGCCATCAGACTGTATACAAAACATGGAGAAAAGTTGTCATGTACCCAAAAATGACCATTCATCAGATGATGGCTATCTGGGTGTTATTAAGTTGAGCTGTATCTGAAGTTAGTATCAAATTAACTTTTGCTGCAGCTTTGCTCTCAAATACTTAAAGAAACACTTTCTACACTTTAAGAAATACTTGCCTACTTGAAAACGTGCCAGTATTTATCAAAGCAACCTAAACAATAAACTAATTATTGCCTTGATTAATTTTATCATTTTCTTCTCAAATATGTTGCACATTCAAGAGCAATGATGACCTGTCAGGATACAGGGTTAGATGGATTGGTTTTGTTTAAAAGGCAGTGATAGCTAATGTTTATCTCACTAAACATTGAATTATTTCCTGTTATACATATGGAATAATCTCTTTCTGATCAACTTTCATCATTGAATATGGTAACCAAGATGATTTGATTTGCTATTTTGAGTTCACTAAGACACAGATTCACAGGTTTTTCAATTAGCAGTATTTATCTTGGCCTAAAAACAAAAGAAAATCCAGAGATTTAGATCTCAAAAGTTATATAGCAATTTAAAGCAGTTGGCATTGAAACACAAACTCACTTGAGCATCTGTTGCTCATAGGTAACTACATTTATTCAACCCAAAGTGAGCATTTGCTGGTAAAAAGCTTAACTCCAATTGACTCTCTCCCTTTCCGCCATTCTCAAGTATTTTCATTTCTGAACAAAATGCATTTAATTAAGTTCTGATCTTTTCTGAATTCTTTTTTTTGTTTGTTTATTTTTGGCTGTGTTGGGTCTTCGTTGCTACATGCAGGCTTTCTCTAGTTGTGGCTTGCGAGTTCTAGAGCGCAGGCTCAGAAGTTGTGGCGCGTGGGCTTAGTTGCTCCGCGGCAGGTGGGATCTTCCGGACCAGGGCCCGAACCCATATCCCCTGCATTGGCAGGCAGACTCTTAACCACTGTGCCACCAGGGAAGTCCCTTTTCTGAATTCTTAAGCAAAATAAAAAGGCTCATTTCAGAAAATTACCAAAGCCTTTTTTTTTCACCTTTTATTCTGTGATGGAATAATAGCAAACTACAAGTGATAACACCTAAGGAAAGAAATCATAGCAATTATCTGAACCATTCTTTTTTGGAAAATTAGCAAATCTATGAAATGGTAATCTCTGAACACTCATATGTTTCAAGTTAAGTGTTTAATAGTTTTTTCTTAGCCTACTCTTGTAAAAGTTCCTCTTAATACAATTTAATCCATTTTTCCACACTAAGATTCAGAAAGAAAGCTTTTATTAAAAGAGAGAGCTCAATTTTTACCAAATTCTATGTAGTGTGTAATTAAGTTCAGTAAAAATTAGAAATTACTATTCAATTCAAAAATCAATGACTCAAATCTCTAAAATGCAATGCTATCTCTAAATAAATCAGTTATTGAAAAATGAGGATCATTATAGTCTAATAATATGGTGAAGGGCTATGCCATCCATAAATGCCTGTTTCTATCATTACTGATGATCAATAATATGGATTTGACATAAGCATTTTATTTTATTTATTTTTTACAGTTGTTTTCTAGCCAGTCTCTTCAATTTATAGATGAAATCAATTATGATTTCTGTAGTGGAATGTTCCAACTGTATATTGAGAAATTCAGATATTTTGCAACTGTCTTAGAGATTGTTGAGCTACTCTGATGATACTTTCTTGAAAAGACAATGCAAAGTCAATTGAAAGAGGACCTCTTCTGAGCAAAGAGCTTTATACCTAATGATGGCTTATCCATCAGAGAGAGAGTGAAAAGGTAAACCACATCATTGTTTTTGCCAATAGTATTTATTTCCTAAGGTAAGTGTCACAAAATTCATATCCGCTGGGCGGGCAGGGTCTTTTCATTAAACTTTGTCTCACATACAAAATTAAATATCACTGCTTTGGGATTTCTCTGGCGGAGTGTAATACACAAGGAAGAGATTCATACTCTCCCATTCAGATTTTTATAAAATTTTAAAATTCTAATTGTTTGAGGCATCAAACAACTCATAAATATTTTACATGAAAGAAAATCTCATGAATAGTTGCAGAACATTTTCAGGATTTGTCATGTCTGGAAAAGCAGTGACAACTATAAGGAGGGAAATTGCTGGAAATTTTATCGGTAGAACCTGGAAGGGAATCATAGAAGAATCTCTGACCCCAAGGCTAATACCACTAACTCAGAGGGTATCATTCATGTTGAGATCTATGTAAATGGTGTCTCTGGTGCTCAGGTGAAATTCCCATTGAGAACTCTCTAAATTCCTGAGGCAAGAGAGGATCTACGCAGAGGGTTGGAGTTCCTATGAGAGCACATGGAAATCAAAAGGGAGAAAGATTCCAATTACACTTTAAACAGCAGGTGCTTCCAACAATGTTTTCATCCTAAGCTTCTGAAACCTTTCTTCCTGGAGTTCATTTCATTTTCAAAGGCCTGAGAGTAGATCCAGAAGTGTAGGGTAAAATAAAGTTCTTGGGATGTTTCCATAAAATACTCAGGTTTTCCAATACAGCAAAAGGGGACTGAGGCTGAGGTTGAGACAAAATCCCTGTCTCATATCTGATTTGGTCACAAATTCCTCATTGCCCTGGTGAATGCCTGTGACCATATCTGTGCATCCATTTTTTTTCTTCTCTGTAACATGGAACTACCAAATAGCATCACTGTAAAATACTTATGAGATAGTAAATGCAAATCACTATAAGCATTATAAGGTGTCATAAAATAAATGTAATTTTCCATTTAAAAGTCCACTTGTCAGCCACTGGTTTGGATATTATGACTACATTTTAATACATCAACATATTTGTTGTATGACTTAATGGTCAAGGTAATGGTGATAGAATTCATGTAGAGGGAAGTCAGGGGTCATTTTTATTTCTACAGTAGTCTATACGCTATCTTCTAATTGTGGATTTCATCAGTAGCTGCTAATTCAAGAAAAATTCTTCCCGTTCCTTTAATGTAATATTTAATTAAGTCAGCATTCATAAGAATATTGTCTACCAGAATACCAAGATTGTATTCTGTTAGAAGCTGAGATCATTAGCTTGTTAATGTTCCTCTTCAATATAATCTGAGAAAAATTGAAATATGGAAGTTCAGTTTATCTGAAATCTGAAGGGTGTGAAATATAAAGCTTGGATCACAAGTTTCTGAGACTAAAATTAGAATTCCTGGTCCACAAAAGCCTTTCTATGTGATCACAGGAAATGCTTATTTCCTCTTCGCTTTTAATTTCTTCCATCTTTCAAATCAGAACTATAATGCTTATCATTATATATGTATATAGAGTCTCTCACTTTCAACCATGATAATGGAACATATAAGAGATTCATCCTACCTCTGAGAGAAACTATAAAGGATGGATAAAATATGTAAAACAACCATCTGATGTTACAGAGAGCAATCAGGGCAGGCAGGAGCAAGAAAGCACAGCAAGGTAAGTCCCCAATCACTTCTGTTTTTGTATTAGAAAATTTGCCAATCACATTTTAGGGAAATGAAAGCCATGGTAGCCTAGAGATATGGGCACTCAAACTGGGGAAGGGAGACAGTCTGGAGTTTGGGGTTCCTAGAATGGCAAAAACTTAAGGGGCAAAAGCACCAGAGGCAGGAAACCAAAAAGAAATGAGCCTAGAACTGCAGGTAATGTCCTATTTTGGGCATTGTGCAATTCTTACACTGTGTGTGTTCAAGCTGAGACTCCTAAAAAGTAAGTGAAGACCAGTATCTGAAGAGCTAAAAAGGTTAGAAAATAATTTGGCTGTCTAGCTACAAAGAAGTTAAAATTCAGGACTGGCCATGAAAGTGAAAAAGAGAGAAAGGGAGGGAGGGAGGGAGGAAGGAAGGGAGGAAGATTTTCAGGTGATACATAAAAGGGCTATACTTTATGAGTGGGGCTACACCCTAGGAGTAAGAGCAAACTAAAATCAGACATCCCTATTAAAACTGGAAACAAAGACTCCACTGGAATAAAGTGATTTATCTATACTCTATCCACCTGCCAGAGTAAAATTAAACACTCTCTGGGAAAAGATAGCTTTGTCCAAAGCATAGAAGATCCAATGTTTAGTGAAAACTTAATAGGCATGCCAAGAAACAGAATCAAATAACCAAAAAAATCAAGAGTAAAAATAAATAATAGAAAAATACCTGAGTGATCCAGATATTAGAGATATCAGAAAAGAACCTTACAGTAATTATGTCTGATGTGTTTAGAAAATACAGAAAAAGACAAAGAATTCCAGCAGGAAACTGAAAAGAATTCTGGAAATTCTAGAACTGAAACTAAATTAACAAAATTTAAGAATTCAAGAGATAAGTCTGATAGAACAAGAATATAAAAAGATATTCACATAACTAACATTAGAGAAATTAAAATTAAGAACAAAATGTGCTATCACTTCACACCTATTCAAATGGAAACTATTAATTAAAAAAACACTGATAATATGATAAAAGAAATTAGTGTTGGTGGTGAGCATGTAAGTTACTACTGCAACCACTACTCAGGAATACTTTTGGAAGTAACTACTAAAGCTAAACACACACAATTTTATTCTAAAATTTTCCAAAATATATTTACATGAGTGTTGATAGCAGTGTTATTCATAATAGCCCCAAACTAGCAATGATCCAATTGTTTATGAGTGTTGGAATAAATAAATTGTGGCATGTTTATTAACGGACTATAATACAGCAATAAAAATAAAGAAATTCTGATACACACAGCAACATGGATAAATCTGATGGAAATGATGTTGAGTTAAGGAACCCCATTGGAAAAGTGTTCGATACTATATAATTACTTATGTGAAATTCAAAAACAGACAATACCAATTTATGGTTAAAAGTCACAGAATAAGTTACATCTACAGGATGGTAATTAACTGGGAGAAGAAGCAAGGGAAGTTTCTGATGTGCTAATCTTGTTCTTTACTTTTACCTAGGTGATCGTTATAAATGTGTATACATTTGAACAAATTCATTTGTGCAGTTAACTTTATATTATATTTCACTTTAAAAGTTTACAAAAATTATGACAAATGCAGTCATATGGAAGTACTTGAAAAAGTAAAAAAAAAAAATAAGCATAATACTATTTTTGTCAGCTTGCTATTTCTGATGCCCAGTTTCACATTCAAAGTCTCCAAAAGAAATAAATGAATAGTCCTCTTGAGGCAGAAATGCAGGATTTCTCTGAAGACATCTCTCATCTTTCAAGTGTCAGGTGTCCCCACAGAGTAAACTGTCAATATTGGATTTACTAAAACTAATTTAAAATTTTAAAATGTCATTTCAATTTACCTTCTCTCAACTCAGAATTATGTGCAGAAAAAGGCATTTTGTTTGCCTAAGGAGCAGGTCACTGGAACCTTACCAAGTCCCTCTGAAAGGTGAAAAATCTTTTTATATCTTGGGAACCCAATATTTATTTGAGCCAGCAGAGTAGTCTGGGGCATAACAATGAAATATTTGGTTCAAATGGTGTTAAATAAAGGAGAGAAATAACATACACACATGGGAATCTGGATGAACACTTTACTGAAGAATGTGGATTTCACAGCTATTTCTTCATTATTATAGATATTTCTCCTCTTCCACCGTTAATGAGTAATCAATGCTCTAAATGAAGAACAGCCTCTTTGTACAATATTAAGGCACATGAACCCATGCTCCTCAAAAAATATTTTTGTTGACATTTTCCCCTAAATCTTCGATGCCTAAAACCACTTTTGGATGTATCAGGATTGAAATCACCAATATAATAGATTAATTTCACTCTAGATAATTTTATGACTGGAAAGGACCTGAGAAATATTCTTCTTCCATCCCCTTGTTTTTTTATATTAAATGATGTGAGGTAGGTGAGCTGAGTTTATGAAGCTCACACAGCTTTTTGATGCTAACAATAGAAACTTATTTTCTGATCACTTTCCTTGTTTTTTTTTTTCTTTCCCCAATGGGTGGCTATTGCAGAACTAGCATAAAAACAGCATCAAAATAGGACCCAAATCTGCTCCCTCTCAACTCATTCTCCCAGAGCTCTTCTGTCACATTGAAGTTCCATACTAAATTCTGCATTAAGACCTACAACATCAACCAATAGCTCCTTTGCAAACAGAGAGTCTAAATGTCACTGATTTAAGTAACAGCTAAAGAGTGTATATGGGAGAGTGTGTATGACTTATGACAATTAGGAGTAGCTTAATGGAAGAGAAGTTAGAGGAATGGTGAAATTTGAGATGGACAATGGTCTTTAATCAGAGTCAAATCACATGGATATTTTTGTCTAGTTGCAGTATCTTAGTTCTGATAAGTGGTGGTGAAAGGGAACATCTCTTGGAGTATCTCCAGCACTTTGACTAGACTCTGAGTTAGCGGCTGGGGGGGGATTTGTTACCCATACAGCACGCCAAAGAGTCTCAACAGTAACTGCCTGGCTGAATGTTATGTCAGCAAATGGAAAAAGCATTGCCTTACCTGATGCCTGGGTTGTACTGGTGTTTAGCCTGCCCATCTTTTTTCCATCTTTTATCACCACGGATGTTACGTGAAAAGTCACTATAGAATGATTGGTAGTGAATATTGCCGATTTTGGAGAGCACGGCTTGGGTTCCCAACCTCAAAATCACAATCACGTTCTCCTAACCTATATTCATGCTCCTTCTCTCTCCCTTGCTCCCCTCCTTCCTCTCCCTCTCCTTCCATCTCAGGCTGAAAGCTCATTAGCTCACTGATTTGAAAGTCTGTGTTAATGAGAAGCACGTCCTCACTTTATTTCGTTATTGCCTTCCCACATCCCCTACACCTCGCACTGCTTCTTATTCACAGACTGCATGTTTCTCGTGGAATTTGTCTTTTACATGTGTGACCCTAATTATAGAGTTGAACGGGCCACTAGGTATGAATGACTCCATACTAAACCATATTTTTTTTCACTCATTCCTTCTTGCTTGCTTTCTTTCCTCTTTTATGAATTAAAGACACTCTTGAGAGCCAGTGATATTCTATGTGTGGCTATGAGAAATTCTGGAGATATAAAGAAGGAAGATCCAGTCCTTGCTCTCCTGGAACTCTGAGCCCCCTTGGGAACACGTCGGGAAAACGAACCTGTGAGCACAGAGGCAGGAAACACAGATGAGCCTTCTGTGTCCAAGGAAACAGCAAACAGTGAGGTATGAATGCAGCACAGAATCTGAAGGGGTAGTTGAAGGAGAAGGACCTGATTATAGTGGTTGCTCCCAAATGGGTACTCCGAGCACAGAGGGATGAAATAATTTGCCAAAAGTCACTCAGTACATAAGTAGCTGAGCCTTCCCCTAAACTCCAAATTCTTCCCTCTTTAGAAATATCACACTACCTCTCTACATCTACTTTTATCATCTCCTTGACTTTGCTTTCAGTCTTATCTCTTTCCATTCTTTTGAGAGCCTTGTAGTTTTATTGAGATTTCCATTATCAAAACTCCTAGGTTTGCCTTTCACTGTTATGACCTCATGGTACTTAATGTTCTTGAATTGAAACCCAAAACAAGAAACATTATTTTGCACTTTATGTTTTACACTCATACATCCCTGGTTTTCGTTTTCTTAGTCATCTTCTCTTCAAATTAAAGCTCACTGGTACATCTTATCCACAAAGTCAAACAAGCCAGAGGCCCTTTAATTGAAGGTGGGAGGGGCAGCTTCCACTCTCATGTTAGTTACTTGCTTCCCGAACAGTATCTTGATTTGATAATGACTAGTGGAAAGATACAGTGTGAGGTCTATATACTTGTAACTATTTTACAGATGAGGGCACTGAGCCTAACTTGCCCAAGGTTCCAAAAGAGAAAGTGGTGTGGAAGAAACTTGAACTTCAGTCTTCAGTTTTGGGGGTTTTATTACTACACCACAAAATTTAAGGTTTAATTTTACACCTTTTCGGTCTTTGCTCCTTACCAGCTCTCATGTTGCAAAGCATCATAAAAACAGGTCTGGAGGGGCAGGGGGAGACTTAGACTTTGGGTTTCCTTTGGAGATACAGAGGGCTGGAAAGAGTACTGCTTTCACACTTACAGAAATGGTCCAGCAGACAGCAAGTTCATGACTTTTCCTGAATCCCTGAGTGTACTGGGGTTGCAGGGCAATCAACAAATCCAACACAGGAAGACAGGTAACTTTGGCAACAGAGGAGATAGCAGCGCTGACATACCTGCGCAAGATGCAGCTGTACACACAGAGTCCATGGAGGTCACTGGTGACTTGGGGGAGGCTGGCTGATGAGCAATGGCAAGATGGTGAAGTCCCTGGGAACTGTGAAGAGACTGGAGTCCAGGCCTTCTGGAAGGCTCTTTTTTGTTATTTTTGGTTTCCTTTTTTCACAAACCCCATAAGACATTTCCTGAAAAGATTAGGAGAATCATCAGAGCGTCTCTCATATTTCAGAGCTAGAACTGGGAACAGCATCTGCTTCAGAAAAGCCAGGAAACTAAGACGAGACTCTGAACTTCTATTTCCTGTATGGAGTGAAAGCCTTAATCTGTGCAAGGAAAGCAATAAACACGGTAGAGCTGGAGGTACCAGTGAGAACCCATTGCATCTAAAAAATCCTTCTGAATCTGAGAGAGGATCAAGAATAGCTTCTAGAATTAGAATTGTGGGGAGTGAGGGGAGTAATGAAAAGTCTACATCCTTGAGGCCCAGTGACACAACAGGGGGGTGTGTCTGAGGCTGAGATTTTGGTCAGAACAACAGAAAAAGCCTCCACATTGAACACCCCACCCCCATGCTAACAAATATCTCATAATATGTAACTTGCAAAAGACAGAGGCTTGCTGAGATGGAGCAGAAAGGAAAGCCCTAATCTGAGAACAAAAAGGCACTGGAAAAAAATATCTGGCAAACCAGCTCCCACACAAAACACAAAGTATCCCCTAGATAATTTAACATCTGTGGCACACAGAGTAACCGCAAGGACAACAAAGGTCAAACCCAGTCCCATTTCTAATTAGATTAGCTCAAACCCCTGCCCTAAAGACCCAGTAAAAGGAAAAGTGCACCCATTTCTAGGTTGAAAAATCTATTTACCCCAGTCTCAACTCTGCTACACAATGTAACTGGCTTTCAGGGAAAAAAAAAAAAAAGCATTAAAAAAAGGCAAGAGAAAACAATACACTCCTGAGAGACAAAGAATCATCAGCGCTAGATTCATATATGACACAGATATAGAAACTAGCTAATAAGAAACTAGCTAATCATTATGCTAAAGAGTAATAAATAGTAATAAGACTTTGATACTCTGTATCATCTGATATGACATATTAGAAATGGCACATAACCAAAAATGTATAACCTCAATCCAATAAAAAGAAAGCATCAGGCACACACAAATCAAGGAATAGTCTGCAAAATACCTGAAAAGTATTCTTCAAAGTACCAAGATTATTTAAGACAAGGGAATACTCAGAAACTGTCACTGGTCCTTAGTAAACTAAGAGACACAACAATTAATGCAATTTGGCTTCCTGGGTTGGATCCTGAAATGGATAAAGAACATTAGTGGAAATCTGGTGAAATATGAATAAAGTCTGTAGTTTAGTTAATACTATATCTTAACATTAAGGGAAGCTGGGTGAAGGGTATTTGGAACTCCTTACTATTTCCTCAACTCTTCTTTAAGTCTAAAATATTCCAAATTATTTTTAAAAAGCCCCTACTTGCCTTCTAATATTCATCTATGTAGTCAACAAATATTTATTGAATGCCTGGTATATCCTGGGCATTCTAGGAGGCACTGAAGAAATATTTCATGGCTCCATGGTATTTAAAATATATCAAGAAATAAGCAAACAGATATTTTGTTACAAACCTTGAATGAAAGCTAGACTATAGCATGAGGAGCCATCACATGGGCTATTACCCTGAGGCAACGGTCTACAAGTACATTACTATGCAAGCAATCCAAGAGGTCAAAGAACAGATTTGCTCCCAAACTAAATTAAAATGCTTGAATCACATGGTATATTAAAATGTATTTAGAGTACATGGGAATGAGCAGTGGGAAAGAGATAGGATAAATTAATATATACAGAATACACGTGGGCTGGGAGGGCTGCACTACCCACCCTACCTGAATCTTGTGTATCCACTAATTTCTATGTTCTGTCTGTCACTCACCCACGTCACCTTTCTTACTAATGACATTTTTATGAGAACCAGAGCTGAGGTTCAAGCAAAGGAGTCCACAGACAGAAGATAGCCAGAGCCAATGGCTCTCTTGTTCTATCAGAGACATGGCGACAAGTATGCTTGGGCACATGAACTGTAGCTTGTCAGTCAACTTGATGAACAGCCATGGGCTTTATTTTTGTGCTTGGGCAGAGGATATATGGGACCAATAGGTGGCCATATTAAGACCTCATTTTGAGTATTCTGAATGAGGCTCTCTTGTATATGTAGTGTCTACTAAGTATCATGCATATTTAGAGTATAATGAATATTTAATATCCAGGTGCCTCATGAATATTAGGTATCTTTCAGTCCTTCCATCACTTCCTATCTATGTGCAGTCTCCTTACTATACTACATTTGGCTTCTCCAGGATTGGAGTGAGGGGAGAGAAGTTCAGAAATAATTTCATTGCTAGAGTTGTAATGTGGCATCAGTGCATTTAGGATACCAAGTTCCTCAAATGTTTTCTCCCATGGAAATTTCTGTGAATTTTTCAAATACCCCCCCTTCCCATATTACTAGGTCATTATTACCTGTAGTTGTCTGTCATGAGTGATGGGTAAATTGGGTGACTGCTTCTAATAGCCCATAAGCCACAGACTCAGGGAATTCTATTGGAGGACATCTCACACTTGTACTTAATCCTCTCCAGTGTGGACCCTTCCAAGATGAGATCCTTTCATAAGATCAATGCCTAAACCTTGAGGAACAAGATGTTAACTCCTTTCTTGGTAGAACAGCTTCGTTCCACTTTGATCCATTTCTTCTGTTCTGCAATCAGGGGCTATTTCAGGAGTGAACCAAGTATAAGTTTCTGCATTCATGTATTTAAGCCTGAATTCAACTGGCTGGAATTGAACCAGTTCACTCCCATCCTCCCTGAAAACACACTGCATGTGGACTGTACTCTCCAAAGAGTTTCTCATTGTTGGGATCTACCCAGGAGCAGAATAAAATAAGGGTTGGAAAACTTGCTTAACAATCTGTTGCCCTCTCCTTCATTAATGGTTAGACCTCTGCTAACACTGCTAACTTAAGAAAAAAAAGTTGAATTTAATATTCTCTTCTTTTTTTTCAACATCAACACACTATTACTAATTTTAAACACCATTAATCTATGCACTGATTAATTCACCAGTTACATAGTTGATAGTTGTTTTCCCACATTGCCAGTTAAAAAGAAAAGTACACTCTAATGAAAAAGCATGTTATAATTATTTATATTTATTTTCTGTAAATATTCTATCTATATTTAGATAAACTATATTGCCATGATTTCTAAATGCTTCCAGATCATTTTGAATGAGGAAAAATCTCTAGACCTACTCACATTCCCCATTCTCATGAAGATAAATCCAGAAGCTCAGTAGTAATGCTGAGAATGAACCGCTTACATTTTTTAATGCAATTTTTTCATGTTAGAGTCATCTTGGGATACTATTCAGGATAAGCTCCCCAGGGACGAGGGGGTCTGTGTCTCCACTGAGACAAAGCCAGAAGGTAATATGACAACATAATTTTACCCAATGATGACACAAGAGTTTACATAACCCATTCAATTGAAAAGGTGACAAAAATTCTACTTAGGGTTCTTAATTGATCATTTTTCAAGTATTTTATAACTTAGTGCTGGACAGGTGAGTTTTACAAGTAGGGAATGGGGCGAGTAAACATGCCCTTAGGAAAAGTCTACAAATTGACAACTTTCCTGTCACTCTTTTTTTTTTTTTTGGCCTTCCTTAGGATGGAGGATAGAATAATCCATCAAGCTGCAGAAGGTTGACCTGATTTAGTCACAGCAAGCTGGGGAGAAAGTCAACTGAAAAATGGCCAATTTAAAGGCGCTGTAAAGACCAAACAAGCTCACTTCCCCGGGGACCAACAGAGGAGGAAAAGCAATGAACTGGCAAACAGGAGAAGAAAAAAGATTGACCCAGCTTCCACATTGCTGAAGCTGGGTGGGCACCTCAGTCCCTGCGGAGCAAACATGCAGAAATTAACGAAATAATCTCATTTTGCCTCATGGATTCTATCAGGCCCTTTTTTTGTGATGCTTTCTTCACTTTTCTGACCCTGATAGTTCTAACACTCAGAACATAAAATTGACATCATATTTCTGGTTAAGCTGACATTCAAAGTTAAGACTCTGAGGACCTTCCTTGTCTTGGAAGATACAAGAATAATAATAATAATAGTAGATAAAAGACAATTTTTAAAAGATAGAGCCCAGCTGTAAAATGTAATAAATAAGTGTCACTGGGAATTCCTGGCGGTCTAGTGATTAGGACTCCACACTCTCACTGCTGAGGGCCCTGGTTCAATCCCTGGTAGGTAGGGAAACTGAGACCCCATAAGCCGCATGGTGTGGCAAAAAAAAAGCCTCTGAAAACCAGAAAACAAAGCACAGAACAGAGCTGAAGCCAGGAGCACTCCAGAAGCAGCTGATGCACGTGGGACTACAAGGAATAAACATTTTCCACTGTGTTGAAAGCAGGGCATGATGAAGAACCTTTGCTTATAAAAGCAAAAATGCTAAAAAATGTTTCTGCCAACGACTGCTGGCAACACGGCTCACATATCTCTGCTTTCTTCAGAAGCAAAAGGGTAGAGACACACCTGCTGGGTCGGTTATTATTCAGCAATATCTGTAGTCACCATGGAGTAGGAACTGAGCCATATCCAGGAGGCCTAGCTCTCAGCTGGAAGTAATTACAAAACCACAAGAAAGTGAGCATCTTATGGAGAGAGAGAGAGGGACCTTCCCCCGAAGAGCAGCAAAACAAAACTCTGAATATTTAAAGCACAATTGAACTATAGAAGTTATCGGTAAAATCAGCGTTAGTAGATGAATTTCCTCCAGACAAAAAGAAATGACACAGCAATGAGACAAAAAAAAAAAACTTCAACATGATTATATTCAGAGACCTTGAAGTGATTAATGAATAAATAATATACATTAAAAAAAACGTATGAAATTAAAAAGTGTGGAAATGAAAGTTGATTTGTATACTGTACAACTCAGTATTGCCTCTGCTTTGTGTATGTGTCAGAGAAACTGAAATAAATTTAGCAAAATATTAATATTATTGAAGTCTTTATCATAAGACTTCTTACATGCTATTTTTGCATAACAATCACTTATTTAACTAATTTAATTCCATTGTTAAAAATCCTTAAAATTTTTATAGCAATCACACGTCTTTTTCAAATTTATGGATACTAAGTACTTGGTAAGGCAGATATTATCTCCATTTTATAGAGACGTAGGGAAGCAGAGAATTTTAATCGATTGTCACATACTGACAACTTTGTTACTCAAATTTAGGTCTTCTGATACAAAAGTCTGTTAATTAGCCCCAAAGGCAATTCATTTAATTTATTTGCAATCCCAATTTCCTCACTTGTAATTTATTAGTAAGTTGAAAAAATGACATGTCATAATTAAAGCACCCAATGGGTCTTTGGTAAATGTTACTATCCTTTCCTTTGTTCCTTCCAGCAACTTCTTGCTTCTCTTTGCTTTTCTTGTTTATTATTGACTTTTGTTTCTAAATTGATTGAAAGTCTATGCAGTTGCAACCAAGTTAAATTTTATATCTCTTTACCCACTCTACCTGTCATTACGAAGTATATATTTCCATTACCTATAAGAATAACTTGGTTCCTCACAGCTAATATATAAAGCAGGTAAGGAAGGTATTTGCATTCATTTTAGCATTTTTTTCAGTTAAGAAATCTGAGGCCCAGGGTTACATTATTCACCCAAGCTCACACAACAAAGAGAAAATTGAGCTGCAATGTCTTATTTGCTTTTCTGATTTCAAATCTAGAATTTTTCTGGAAAATGTGAGGTTTTCTTATCTACCTACGTACCAATCTTTATCTATTCATTGCTGCTTTCAGAACTCCTGAGCAAAATCATGAGTGGAGGCTCAGTTTGTAGAATAAATGACAGTGAATCTGCTATTGTTGTGAGGACATGGTGTGGCATTGTAAAGGCAAAGCTCTAGCCCAACGTTCCTGATTGAGTAGGTCTAGGCTGGGGCCAAGCATTTTCATGTCTACAGTTTTTCCCAGGTAATACCAGTGATACCACTGGTCTGGGAATCAGAGCACTGCTGTTCTAATTTCTTGCCACTCATTGTGTGGCCTGTGAGCTGCAGCTACAACCTACTTTGGGAACTTCTTAGAAATGCAGTGCTTCATACCCCACCCCCAGATCTGTTGAATCATAATTTGCATTTTTCTAAGACCTGTCTGCATATAAATGAGAAGCTCTGGTTTGTTACACTAGGTCTCAGTGCTAGGTGCATATTAGCGTAACTTAGGGATGTGGTAGGAGGTAGAAGCGCCCCTTGGCTGGACAGCTGGAGTTGGCCAAGTAGAGTAAATTGGAGCTCTGTTTTCCCAGACATTCCAAAGACCAAGTTAGTGGCAGGAGTTGAGCTCTGCTGGAGTAAAGAGACAAGGTGACCACTCCTGAGGTCAAGGAGACCTCCCCAACGCCACAGGCACAGAAAAGCTCCTTGGGGGGGTCGAAAGGGAGGGAATGCCACCCCATAATAGGTGATGTCAAACCTCCCACAGGCCTCTGTGCTGGAATCTATCTTGGCAAAAAGATGCACACACATATTGAGGAGGGCCCTAGGACAGGTCAGGTGTGGAAAAGAAACAAGATAATTGGCCAAAGGTAAACAAAAACCCTAAAGAACTGCCACTACATAAATGATTTAGCTGCCTCTTTATGGCAGTCATCTTCATTAACGAGGATGCCCACATTCTTTCTCTCCTGATGTGTATTACTGCCTTGCTTCTGTCTTAAATAAACAGTTTCTCTGTGTGCTCTCCCACATGTTACCTGTTTTTGCAGTTTTTGCCTCCTTGAGAAATTCATTTTTCAAACAGGGCAAGAGCCAGGGCAACTTTGCCTCTAGCCCCTGGTAAACTAGTGTTTAGGATTCCTGGTTTTCACTCAGGCTACTCAGGTTCAATTCCTGGGCAGGGAACTAAGATTTCACTTCAAGCCACCACTCACTGCTGTCTCTCTGAGATCAGGGAAATATAAAAACACACATAACTGGGTCTCTTCCTAAACAATTTTAATTTAATTGATCTAGGGTATAGGCAAACATGAGTGGTTAAAAAAAAATGTTTCCCAGGTGACTCAAAAGTACAGACAGAATTGTAAACCAGTCGTCTAGAATACACCATTTTCCACACTTACCTTAGGCCAAGAAAGATGTGAAAACTTGATAAGAAAGCAAATTCTCAGGTACCGCCTATAAAAACGTTCAGTAGACCAAAGAGGGGCCAAGCCTATATAATATTAACAAGAATTCTAAGTAATTCTCATGGCCAGATAAGTATAAGAAACTCTACTCCAGAATTCTACACATATCCCTAAAATAAATGAACTGCATGTCGGAAATATTCTTACCTATAGTACCATTTTAAAAGTGCTTCAGTCAACATTTTGAATTTTAAGGAAAAAGGTCAAGGCTTATACTTTATAAAAAATATATATTGATTTCCTCAGAGATAGGCATTATTTAATGGAATGGAATAATTAATTTTGAAAGCTGGTAAATTGTGTCTCTAGCCCTGACTGTATCTTTAATTCCATGTATCAATGTCAACTATTTATTTAACATCCTTAGGTGTCAGTTTCCTCATTCCTATATAGGAAAGAACACACTGAAAGACCGTAGCTCTAAAAAGTATTATCGTTTAGTTAATGGGGATGAGATATGTAGCAGCCATCAGAGGGTTAACTGCCAACCTAAGAACACTTGATTTTAACATCTGGTGCATTCTAACCTATCTCCCCAAATGTCTCCGTTAATGTACTCAAATCTCAACTCACCAAAAGACCTCCAGTAAAATCTGTTATTCAAGCAAAGCTGAGCAGTAGGGGAGAATACCATCTTGACCAATTCTTAACAGTGTCTCCAAAAGGCAAAAATTGGGATCTAGTCTTCATCAGGTTTGTAGCCAGGTCTGGGTCATTTTAAGGTGTCTTGAAAGTGGGGAGCTGGCTGAGATGAGGCAGGGAGAGTGAGTTTTGATGAGAAAATTGTTGATTTTGATAAATTGTTTAGGTGGTTCACAAGATCATATATTTCCTGGAGCAAGCAGCTAAATTATTTTTGCCTGATCCAGTGTTATTTAGCACAAAAGCAGGACAATACTTTCCCTCCCAGAATGGTTTAGCACAAGAATGAAAAATACAGTGGTTTCAGGTCTCAGCATGTAATTAAAATCAAGTTTACTTGTTCTGTTGCAATCATTTGCAGTCATATTGTGAAGTGTGTGGTGAACCCCGGCTCCTTTCCTCATTAGTGCCCCCTTATTTGACCAGCTCCTCTCTACTCTGACCCTGAGAGCTCTCTAACTACATAATGAAGCCAAATCCAGCCTCTGTACCCCAACACTAAATTAAGTCTCACAGAGTTTTGGGTAAAGTAGAAAAGAACCTCTTTATTGCTTTGCCAGGCAAAGGGGACCACAGGGGCTAATGCCCTCAAAACTGTGTGTCCCGACCTGGAGGGGGTAGTGAGGAGTTTTATAGTCATGGTTCAGAGAGGGCGTGATCAGCTCGTGGGCATTCTTCTGATTGGTTGGTGGTGAGGTAAGTGGGAGTCAACATCATCAACCTTCTTGTTCCAACCGGTCTGGGTCTGCCTGCTTGCGGGCAGCATAGAGTTAACTTCTTCCACCTGGTATCTGCAAAACAGCTCAAAGATATTGATATATGTGTATCCCTTAAAGGGGCACCAGGACCCCGCCCCAAGGCTGCACTATTGTTCCTTGACTGTTCCTCCTATGTCTCCACATCCCTTCCCTTCCCTAATTAGCAACTGTTTGAACCTGCTCCTTGGAACTCAGGGAAGGTCATGGAGGCTGAATGAAGCCTATTTCCTGTAATCAGGAAATGGAGGACAGAGAAAGGGTTTTGTGTCCAGGAGCCCCACAGGGTCCTGCTGGGTTTCCATAACCCCTGATGTAAGGATCTTTTGCCTCCACCTACTAGAAGGATAGTCACTAGGTTTGCCCCGTGGCTTTCAGGATCATGGTTGTTCTAGGTTATTTACAAAGTACAGTATTAAATCCCAAGGACAGCTGGCACATTCAGCATGGCCGATAGTCCATTCTGATCCAGCATTCCTGCTATTCGCAGCAGGGACTCCCTCCCTCAGGCCTGGCCTCCAGGGTTCTCTGTTAAGGATCCTTTGTACAGAGTGCAGAGGGCACCCACAGTGAAGCCGTCTGGAGTGGCATGAACTTTCATTCTGGAAAATAAGAATTTAGAAATTCTTCAACTAAAGACAACTGCTGGGTTATAAAATGGAAACTGAGCATGTCAGCAAAGACTCAAGCTGAGAAAAAGGTCAGACTAGCAGTGGTAGTAAAGAGTACAGGACGAGGCATCTGCAAGGGGAGGGGGAAAGGAATTAACACAGATATTAAGCAAAAGCTGTGATTCCAGAAAGATGATGAGTCCTTTGTATTTAAACTTCATTCGACTCTCACAATGCCCTTGAGATACACGTCCTTACCTCTATTTTATACAAACAGAAGGAACTCAACTCAAAAGAAAGATCAGGCTTGTCTTCAGTCGCAGAGTAATACTACAGGACAGAACCCAGCTGCAAACACAGTGCTGGTCTTTCCTCCCTGCAAAGTTGCTTCTCTTTGCCTTAAGATGGGAAGGCTTGTCCCAGAACTTATGCTGTGGTGAATTCAAGTTATAAGTTTCCTTTGCAGTAAAACAAAAGGATTCAATTAATTTTAACAATTGTCTCAGAGAAGCCTAAAATTCATTGGGATAATAAACTTGGAATTGTTGGATTCTACCTCGTGGAGAAAGTCCATCTGAGAATAAGACAAAAAAAGAAAAGCAGAGCTAAGAAATGAAGGGCACTTTTATCCTAATTGTATCGTTTGGGGGCTCTGGGTTTAGTTAGTCTAGTTCTAGGACATTTTCAGAACATGAGCTAAATAGATCCCTCTTTTCGCTTAATTCTGTTTAAGTTAGATGTCTAAAAAAAGTCCTGGCTGATTACAATCATGTAGAAATTATGTCCTTTGGAATTATATAAAGAAGAATGTTTTTCTGTAATTTTTTTCTGCAAATTCTCTAAATTTGTCTGAATATACAATAAAAACATGTTATGCCAATTCCAGATTGAATAATTCATTTTAGTGCCATGAGTTTGATGCCACTTCCCTCTACTTATCCAAGCTAAAACTTCTATATATCCCTTAAGCCAGAGCTCAAATGCTGCATTTTATTAAAAACATCTCTGTTTCTCTATAAGGACATTTTTCTATCTGACCCTTCCCATAGTAAACTATGAAGTATTTGCGAACAGGGTCAGTAAAACCTATTGTTATATTTTTTTTCAAAGAACATATGTTCAAGGTAAAATATTTCAAACACAGAAGATCTTACTATCACATATAAACTACCACACAGCAAAAATCATACCTTTAATTCTTAAGAAATTGTACTCTTAGGAGTTGCCTATCTTGCCAAAATTTTTCTTTGTATAAATATATCTATTTACTTTTTAAAAATAATAACAAATGGAAGCCAATTGTAGACATGGTACTAAATTTTTTTTTCAAACAACCACCTTGGTGAAACTTTCCATTTTGGCACAGTGTATCAACTTAATTTCTTTTCTTTACCTTTTTAAATTATTCTATTTTATTCATTTACCATATCTTGTTTAGCCTAGCTCTTATTAATGGGGATACACACACACGCGTGCATACACACACACACACACAGGACTAGATTTTGCTGTTACAACGTAATGTTGCAATGAACCTCCTCTCGTGGCAAGTCTGTCTGAGAGATCAAAAAAGAAAAGCAGAGCTAATTGGGCCCCAAATCAAACTAGTCTATCTCCAAGACATTTTTCAGAACCAGAGCTAATAGTTCCCTCTTTTTGCTAAATTCTGTTTAAGTTGGAAGTCAAAAACTTTAAACTAAACTGGATCAAAGCGCATTGTTATTTACATTTTATGTTGGATATTGCAAAATTGTTCTCCAAATTGCTTTCACTAATCTGTTCTCCTACTAACAGTTAATAAAACTTAGTTTTTTCCTTCGTAAGCTCAGCAATATCACATATCGTTATTTTTAGTTTACTTTTGCTAATATAATGTGATATGAGTTCATAATTTGCTTTATTTTATTTATGAGTCAGTTTCTTCTAATTATGAGTGAATAGTTTTCATATATTTATGCCACATTTGACCTTTAGTTTTTATAACACCCTATATTAGTCAGCTTTCTCCAGAGAAACAGAACCAATAAGGTATATATAGAGAGAGAGAGAGAGAGAGAGAGAGAAAGAGGGAAGATATTTATTACTGGAATTGGCTCAAGTGACCATGGAGGCTGAGAAGTCCCACAGTCTGCTGTCTGCAAGTTAGAGAACCAGGAAAGCCAGTGTTATGATTCAATCTTATTCCAAAGACCTGAGAACCAGAGGGCCACTAGGTAAGTCCCTGAGTTGAAAGGCTGGAGAACCAGAAGCTCTGATGTCCATGGGCAGAAGGAGATGAATCTCCCAGCTTAAGGAGAGAATTCGCCCTTCCTTTGCCTTTTTGCTCCATTTCGCCCCCAATGGATTGGATGATGCCCACACTGGTGAAGACAGATCTCTTTCTTTGGTCTATTTAATCAAAGGCTAATCTCTTCCAGAAACACCCACACAGACAAATCCAGAAATAATATTTTACCAGTTATCTGGGCATTCCTTAGGCCAATCAAGTTGACAGATAAAATTAACCATCACATCCCCTATTCATATCCTTTGTCTATTTTATTTCCTATCGGGTTTATCATATCTTTTTTATTGATTCTTAATTGCTTATTATGTATTTCTCAGTTTATCTTTAGTATTTTGATTTCTGATATTCCTTTCTCATGCATACATTTTTAATTTTATACAATCAAATTTATAAAATATATTTTATGAATTCTGGATTCTTCTCTTTTATTTAGCAAAATGTTTCTTCTCCAAGGTTGTTTAAAAAAAACCAAAAACTCTAAATTGGCTTCTAACTTTGTTTGGAGGGAAATTTGGTATAAAAAATGTAGCAATCTTGGGACTTCCCTGGTGGTGCAGTGGTTAAGAATCCGCCTGCCAACACAGGGGACACGGGTTCGAGCCCTGGTCAGGAAGATCCCACATGCTGCAAAGCAACGAAGCCCGTGCACCACAACTACTGAGCCTGCACTCTAGAGCCCTGCGAGCCACAACTACTGAGCCCACATGCCACAACTACTGAAGCCCACATGCCTAGAGCCCGTGCTCCACAACAAGAGAAGCCACCACAATGAGAAGCCTGCGCACCACAACAAAGAGTAGCCCCCGCTCTCCGTAACTAGAGAAAGCCCACGTGTAACAACAAAGACCCAACGCAGCCAAAAACAAATAAGTAAATAATTTTTTTTTTAAATGTAGTGATCTAGATTTGTTTTATTTTTACTTGGATTATCAGTTTTTCAATTACTCTTTAATGGCTAATTCATGGATTTCTCATTGTTTTTAAATGATAGCTTTATTCTATGTTTAATATATTTTATGAAATCTTCAACCCATTTCATTTATCTATCTGCTTACTTCTGTGGCAACATCAAAAGTTTCTATCTCTGTGTTTTTGCAATATGTTTTAATATCTGTAGAAATTTTATTATTAAGTTTATTATTGATTTTATCATGATTTATCATTATCATCATCATTTTTATCATTACTATTTATGCCTACTTTACATATTTTTATATATGAGGTTTAACAGTGTCAAAGAAACGAAATAATCTGCCAGCATTTTATTACTCCCATTAAATTACAGATTAATTTTGAAGGAATTTAAATGTTCATAACATTTATTCTTATTGACTAAGAACAAGGTTATTTAGGTATCTTATTTTATCTCCTTTTGTAAATATGGTAAATTAAAAGTGGTCACAAATTCTTTGTAGCTTCTCCCATCAAGAGGTGGAATCTATTTTTCCAAACTCTTGAACCCAGGCTGGCCTTGTGTCTTGAGTGTATCAGGGAGGAAAAAACCTTTTCCTCTACTCTCCTATATTCTGTACCTGGAACCTATAAATTAAACTTACAAAGGACAAATTAAGAAGAAAAATATTTATTCGTACGTACACTATTTTATCTTCCAGGTCACATATCTGTTCTTCTGCCTCAGTTATTCTGCTATTGATTCCTTCTAGAGAATTTTTAATTTCATTTATTGTGTTGTGCATCATTGTTTGTTTGCTCTTTAGTTCTTCTAGGTCCTTGTTAAACGTTTCTTGTATTTTCTCCATTCTATTTCCAAGATTTTGGATCATTTTTACTATCCTTACTCTGAATTCTTTTTCAGGTAGACTGCCTATTTCCTCTTCACTTGTTTGGTCTGGTGGGTTTTTACTTTGCTCCTTCATCTGCTGCGTATTTCTCTGTCTTCTCATTTTGTTTAACTTACTGTGTTTGGGGTCTCCTTTTTGCAGGCTGCCCATTGGTGGTTCCCGTTGTTTTTGGTGTCTGCCTCCAGTGGGTGAGGTTGGTTCAGTGGGTTGTATAGGCTTCCTGGTGGAGGGGACTGGTGCCTGTGTTCTGGTGGATGAGGCTGGATCTTGTCTTTCTGGTGGGCAGGGCCATGTCCGGTGGGGTGTCTGTGGCCTTATTATGATTTTCGGCAGCCTCTCTGCCAGTGGGTGGGGTTGTGTTCCTGTCTTGCTAGTTGTTTGGCATAGGGTGTCCAGCACTGGAGCTTGCTGGTCATTGAGTGGAGCTGGGTCTTAACGTTGAGATAGAGATCTGTGGGAGAGCTCTTGCCAATTGATATTACATGGGGCCGGGAGGTCTCTGGTGGTCCAGTGTCCTGAACTCAGCTCTTCCACCTCTGAGACTCAGTCCTGACACCCGGCCAGAACACCAAGACCCTGTCAGCCACACGGCGAAGTTCCTGGGGATTTTCTTGCCTTTTGGGAAGTCTGAGGTCTTCTGCCAGTGTTCAGTACATGTTCTGTTGGAGTTGTTCCACACGTAGATGTATTTTTGATGTATTTGTGGGGAGGAAGGTGATCTCCACGTCCTGCTCCTCTGCCATCTTGAAGGTCCTCTCCCCCTGATGAATTTATTTAGAGTTCTTAATAGATTTTCAATTTAAATATGTGGAATAACCAGCTACATGTTCTCATCATCTTTAAATAAGGATAAATTTGCTTCTTCCTTAACAAAGATGTTTTATGCACATATAGGTTTCTCTTGTATATTTACTCTGGCTAGTATTTCTGGTATAATGTTAATAGTCATGACAGCAATACACATCTTTCATGTTTTCTGAATGTAATGATAATTTTTTCCATGTTCCACTATTAAACATTACACTAAAATTATCCAGCAATCACAATTTTATTGAAAGTTAGGTGATTTTAATCAAAAATGTATTTTACATTTTATCATATATCTTCTGGCCATCAATCTAGCTTTCACATATGTTTTGATAGTAGTTATATATGTTTTTGTATATTTATGTTTTATAGTAATTGTATACTATGTTGTATATGTTTTAATGCTAGTATATGTTTCATACTATGTTATAAGCAAATATTTTTTAGTATTAAATGAGTCTTTATTCTCAAAACAAACTCCAGTTTTCTATATTTCCCAATTTATTTTTTTTGCTGGAGTCTATTTTATTTGAGACTTTTAAGTCAATATTTTTAAATGAGTTTTCTTTCTTTGTACCGACTTGTCTGGTTTTGATATCAAGGATATGTTTGATTTTTAAAAATAGTTTTGAACTTTTCCTTTGCTCTCAGTGCTGTGGACAAGTTTAAATAGCATCAGCATGATCAATTCCTTGAAATATTGATAAAACTCACCTGTAATAACCTCTGGTTCTTGGCCTTTTGCAGGAGATTAGAGATGCAATGGTGAGGATGCTGTTTTCTTCTTGAACATGTTTAGTTTAACTCATGCAATTGGTTTGCTAATGTTCCTGCCAGTTCATGAGTTCATTTTAGCAATTTGCATTTTCGAGAACCTCATTTATTATATTCAGCTTTCAAATTGATTTGAAGAAAGTGATGAATTATTTAATTCATTTAATTTCTTCTGTCTCTTTGGTTCTTTCCCATTTCCTCTCTAATCTTTTGTGTCTAAGACTTCCTTCCTTATCTTTTACTGATCAGGCTAGATTTTATTGTTTTTGAAATGAATCACATTTGGGTGTGCATATTAGTACTACATTTGTTTCCAATGTGTTCTCTATTTTGTCCTTTATTAATTCCATCCTTCCTCTCTCCCTGCACTTTTAATATTATTTACTTTTCAAAATCCTTGACTTCAATGTTGAATTTGTTTGCCTTTTTTCCTCTCTCTGTCTCTGTTTGTCTCTGTCTCTATCTCTTTTTCTTTCTCCCTGTCTCTGTCTCTCCCTTCCCCTCCTTGTCTCCTGGCAAGATTGTTTTGAGATGTTCGCTACATTTATGTTATAATATTTTCATACACCCCCAATCCCCCCAAAAAAATCACAAGATTATGGAATAACATCCTTAAAAAAGACCTTTCATGTACTAAGTTGCCATAATTCACATACTCGTATTATTTCACACTTCAGTAAGTATACATATTATATATCTAGGTATACAGTAATTTTTATCTTCCAGTATCAAGGCAATCTCACAGCATTTCAGATAAATTGTCAGAAAAATGGCTCGTATTTAATTTAGTAAAGTGAAACCTGAATATTCAAAACATTAAAAAAGCTACTATTCTGGCCTTTTTTTTTTTTTCTATTTTATATGCAGAACAATCTCTTGCCTTGGTGGAGAAACCACAAATTTAACACCGAAGATAACAATCCTAAATAATTGAATACTAGAAAGAGAAAAAGAGAAATAATTATCTTTTCCATTATACATATTTTTCTGTTGTCAAACTAATTTGCTTTAGTTTTACCTCACATCTGGCTAAAGAGTTCTTCACAGTGAACCCAGACAATTCATATGGGTATTTTATTATCAAAGATCTACAGAACTCAAATTACCACTCTTTTTGGAATGACGACAACAATAGTGAAACTAAAAATAATAACAGAAGTTTCCTGGCACAGATTTGAGGAAGCAGCTCTTTCATTCTGAACCTAAGCTCAGAAAGGGAAGCTGCAGCCAGTTGGCTTTCTGTTACCTCTCCTTGTATTTGTGTGGGAGCATCACAGAAAATACTTCCTTGGCTTGGTCTAACATTGGGGACCACTTCATCTATGGAAATAATTTTATGTGCATATATATAGGTGAGAAAACAATTTCTTTAGATCAGGTTTTTGACAACTGCAAAGGCCATTTGTAAATCTCTTCTTATTTATTCAATTTTCTGGGGCATTTTCAGGCTTCATGTGATTCCCTGCATTAAATTTTCTACTTCATTTGAAATGGATTTAAACCTTTCTCTGTTAACACATTTTATCACTAATACTCTAGGAGATGTACTGGGTCTAAATTTCTCCGCAGGGAGTCTTGGGTAAAATTTCAACTTCAATTTCCAAGGGTTTCTCCCATCTATTTCTCCCCAAAGGGAAAAACAGAAGAAAGAATGAGCAGATTCTTAAGTTATGCTCACACTTGGTTTAACAGGTCAGTTAGATATTATGAATGATCTCACTGTTGTTACCTGCACTCCTTACCCATGTATAGATCTTTCATCTTGTAAAACTTGCCCAGTTAATGAATAGTTCAAAAGCATGATGTCTCATTACAAGATTGATAATGTAATTTAACATTCAAACTAGGACACTTTTGAGAATGAAAAAAAGTTACAATATATTGGGGTTAACATTGAAGTCACCAAAGTTGTGACTTCCTGGCTATGCCTTTCCTTAATTTTATAAACTTCTGGGATATTTTAGGTTCCTGTTATTCCCAAGTCTGTTTTTTCTGTCTGCCACGCATTCTGTAAAGTCCTTCATAAGATCAAATAAAGTGCATAAGAAAACGTATTGGACAAATTGTTCAATCAATCAGTGCCTTCACTGAAAGGCAGAAAGGCATAGTGATGAAAGGAGAATTTCTGGGGTTGTATGATCTGGTGGAAATACTGATTCTACCCCCAACCAGCTTTGAGACCCTGGGCAAGGTACTTAATCTCTCTGTGCTTAGTCCCCCTGTCATTAAAGAGAGGAGAGTATTATGTAAAAAAAACTGTATTATGTAAAAATTGATGGTAATTCTTAGTGAAACATAAATGTCATCTTATAAGTTAAAAAGTTAATGTCACTTATTTGAAAGTTAGCAACATTACACAAGATGGTCATATGTACATAAGTTTTTGGGTGATTTTAAATACTGTGTTGAAATTACTTTGGCTAGTAAGAAAAGAAATGAGTTTATATAGTTGACTGACAGATGTGAGATAAACAAGGTGGCTCATTTGTGTTCAAATGGGGTTCAAACTTGGCCAAATTAGGAAAGGATGCTCTAAGTGTGCATTTTTATAACTGCCTCTCCGTGCCAAATATATTGTTAGAAGATATGCCACATGCAACTGAAATAACCAGCATGTTTGGGTTGGGTTGCCCATACACGTCCAAGGGAAGTCTAGAGAATTGTGAAAGGTTTTGGTTTTTTTTTTGAGAAATGGATAAGCAAGAAGTGACAGGAGAATGAGCGTCTGATTATAAATCAAAGAAAGTATGCTGAGTTTGATAATTAACAATGGTTATTGCAGGACTGCCCTGGAGGTGCAATTGTTAAGACTCTGCGCTTCCACTGCAGGGGCCATGGTTTCGATCCCTGGTGAAGGAATTAAGATCCTGCATGCCATGTGGCATGGCCACAAATAAAAAAATAGTTATTGTATTCTGATAACATAAATAGGGTAGTGTCAACTATTTCTATGATCTCGTGTTATACCTGACGACTGCAGCACAGGAAAGAATGCTAGAGCTAGGTGAAGATGGAGCCATCCCTCTAGGGCAGTATTTGTGTAATTGCCTGGGGCTTCTATAAATATGTCAACCTGCTACCTTGATTGTTCTTACTGCTCCTTGCTGTCACCAAGAAAGTTGACACATTCCAAAAGGGTTAGGATGGGTCATCAGTGGATTCACTTTCACTAACAGGTTTCCAGAAAATTATTCCTTACTTAAACTAACAACAGTCAACTTTGCTTTTTCCAACCAAGATCATTGAATGTTTCTTTTTTTAGCTGTTTGGTAAATGAACTTTGTATTTCCTGAGATGAGACTGTAATTGTTGATGCTCCCTTTGAAAGATTCCTCTATAATGACATCCCTTAATACTTTTGGGAAAGCATGTCCCAAACTGGAGATATGAATGAGGAAGAATTGTACTCTCATGAATTATTGATTACATTGGATATCAAAGGAGAGTTAGATATGTATATTTATGAATGGGTACTGGACTGGAGGGGCCAGAGAGAGAGAGATGGCTTACTTTCTCTCACGAGGCTGCTCTCAGTCCGTAAGACTTTTACATATGAACAACCAAGAAGGCTAGACATTCAGGTCTTCCTTGGCATGCAAGCAAAATAGAGTTGTTTCCCAAACGCCTTTCTTCTGGATCTGATTCAAGATTTATTTATTCATTCAACAAGCATTTATTTAGTACTTACTGTACAATAAACAGTGAACAAAACAATGTACAGTGATAAAAGTAAACAATAAGTACCTAAAAAAATAAATAAGGCCGCAATGTTTGAGCAGAGATCTGATTGAAGGGTATGAGCTAAGCACAGAAAGTAGTGTGTGAGCAGGCAGAGAGAAAAATATATTTAGCATTTTGAGAAACATCAAGAAGTCAGGATGCTTAAACAGAGTGAATAGAAAATTAGAGACATAGCCCAAGCCCCAGGCCCCAGGCCCCGTGCATACCAGGCCACGCTAAAGACTTTTACTCAAATAAACCATTAGAATATACAGCAGACTGAATTGTGTACCCCGCCCCCAAATTTGTATATCAATGATCTAACACCCAATATGACTCTATTTGGAGATAGGGGTTTTAGGAAGTAATTAAGGTTAAATAAAATCATAAGTGTGGGACCTTAATACGATAGGATTGGTGACCTTCTAAGAAAAATCTCTTTCTCTCTCTCTCTCTCTCTGCCATGTGAGGACACAGTGAGAAGGAGGCCGTCTGCAAACCAGGAAGAGAGCCCTCACCAGGAACCTATTTGGCCAGCACCTTGTTCTTGGACTTCCAGCCTCCAGAACTGTGAGAAATAAATATCTGTTGTGTAAGCCACCTAGTCAGTGGTATTTTCTTATGGCAGCCTGAGCTGACTAACACAGAAAGAATGCATCCCAAGAAATCTAGATATGATTACTTTCTCCAAATTCTCTGAGTGCATTTTTAGGCAACAAATAGCCATGTTTTTTAAACATATCAAAAACATTGAAGTAAGATGACTTTACCACACCTCAACTGACCTCCAGATTTCCAGTATAACTTTGTTTTTATTATACTGGGGATGACTTTTTACTCTGAGTATAATAAAAACAGTGTGTCCCATTTTTAAAGAGAACGGATACAGTACATTGAGTTTAATTTTAATGTTCTCTTTTTAAATGCTAATAATCATGGCTTTATTATTGCAGTAGTTTCTTTGTTGGAGTTTCTCACTTGAGTTTCTTTAAATTGTAAGTGGTCTAGAATCACAGAGCTTGCCTGATTACCCTGTCCATTGCCAACGCTATGTTTCTTTTTAGGACCTGTCCTTTGGAATACTTCCCAGATGCAAGCACATGGTTGTCTGACCTAAAGCCACCTGTACATCATTTGCTTTTATTCTCTTTGACAACAACATTATCCTCATTGGGACTACAGAATCTTGTTTCCCAGTTTTCCAGACTGCTATTGTAGGACGGTGCTTGGAAATGGTCCCCGCATTAGCATGATGTTCTTGTTGGGATGTTTGGAGTTACATTTGCCAAAGCTGTACATGTAAAATTTTCAAAAGGTTGATAAAATAAAAACCTTGATTTTGATTTCACTTATTTGATGTTAGCATTTAAAACCAGCTGAATTAAAGTAAACGGTGTATAAACAGATGTCTGAAACCACTTTTTAAGCAAAAATATATGCAGTTCTCTTAATTATCTGTCATTGGAAATTTGTCATTCCCTTTAATTTTCTGAATATATGCACACATTTTACTATACTGAAAAAAAATTCACTCACATTCTTATAAGTAGCTCCCCTACTCTATTATTCTCTTCTTGCTCTCATTTCTAACTTTTGGATCAACTTGTGGGAATCTGCTGCCTGTACTTCTTTGCAACCTATGTCCACATGGACCTCTAGCAATCTGATTCCTATCTGAGTTACTCCAGTGAACTACACTCAAAATGATATTTGATGTGGCAGACACATTAACTCTTTCTCTTTCTCTTTCCTTTTTTTTTTTTTTCTTTTGTTTTTAGAGTTACCCACCTTTCTATGTAGTCTGGACAAATACTGTCAAATTCTTAACTACAAGCATCCTTGAATGCTTCCATCACTTAGCAGAGGCTAAGCCCCTGTTTCCATTCTTTGCTCCAAGATACTATGCAATTTATCTGCTTGTGCTCTAAGGATACAAAACATTTATGGGAAAAATGAGGAAACAAGAATATTGTGCTAATCCTGTGAACATTTCCAAGCACCATCCTAAAATAGCAGTCTTGAAAACCGGGAGAGAAGACATATCTCCAACAAGACTGACAATATAAAAGGAGAAGAGACAAAAATTGCCATTATCAGAAATGAAATAGAGGATATCACTAGAGATCCTGCAGCCTTTAAAGATAGCTTGAGACAACTTAGCACTCATAAATTTGACAACTTAGAAGAAATGGATCTATCCCTCAAAAACCACAAACTACCAAAACTCAAACAAAATTAAATGGACAACCTGAAGGGCTCTATAACCATAAAATAAATTAAATTCATAATTTAAAATCTCCCAAAACATAAATTTCCAATCACATATGATTTCACTTGAAAATTATACCAAATATGTAAAGAAGAATTAACCAAATTTTACATAATCTTTTACAGAAAAGAAGGTAAAGGAACATTGTCCAATTCATTTTATAAAACTAGTATTATCCTGATACCAAATGTAAGTGAAGTCAGCCCCCCAACAAATAGACTACAGACCAATAACTACCATGAATCTAGATGCAAAATATCTCAACAATATATTAGCAAGCAAAATCCAAAATATTCAAAAAAATTAAATACCATGACCAAGTGAAATTATTTCAGGTTTTCAAGGCTAGTTGAACATTTGAAAAACAAACAATAAATCCACCATATCAAATAGCTAAAGAAGAAAAATCTTATAACTATGTTAATTAACAGAGGAAAACGCTTTAAAACTCCAACATCAATTTATGATAAAAAATCTCAGAAAAAGGAATTGAAGAGAAAAAGTCCTAAAAATGAAAAAGAATGCCTACAAAAGGCTTACAATTGCATGCTAATTAGTAACATGTAAATATACAAAAGTATAATATTCATTGGTAAAGGTACATATATAGCCAAATTCAGAATTATCCAATGTATGTAATGGTGGTGTGGAAATCACTTTTAACTCTAGTATAAAGGCTAAAAGACAAAAGGATTTAAAAAAACTATAAATATAATATTTTATTAATGGTTACACAATATAAAAATATAAGTTGTGATATCAAAAACATAAAACGTTGGGTGGGAAAGAAAAAGTTTTTGTATGCAATTGAAGCTAAGTTGTTATCAGCTTCAAATATACTGTTATAACTATAAGATATTTTCTATAAGCCTTATAACCACAAAGCAAAAATCTACAGTAGATACACAAAAGATAAAGAGAAAGGAATCAAAGCATACCACTCCAAAAGTCATCAATCCACAAAGGAAAACAGTAAAAGAGAAAGAAGGGAGCAAAGGAATTACAAAACAGTCAAAAAACAATTAACAAAATGGCAATAGTAAGTTCTTACTTATTATTAAGTTCTTCTTATTATTTCAAATGTAAGTGGATTCTGCCAGTGGCTGAGTACATCTATGTAAAGTATCCATACTGTGACTGTGAAAATAACTAGAGAATGAGTTCAGGGACCCAGTGGACCCACCATAAGGCAAACATAAGCTAAAACTCCATTGATCACCTGACCTCCACGAACCTTTGCACTGATAGTCTCTTGGAATAAGTGTTAGTTCAAAGCTAGTGTCTAGCAATCCCAAGTCTGACAATTTATTTTTGCCCCTGAATAGTAATCCTAGTAAAAGGCTGTAGGTCCTTTTGGAAAATGCCCAGAGGAAGATTAATAGTACAATCAGTATAATAAATTATCAGTTATCAATTTTAAGGAAATAAGATCCTTCTGTAAGCAGGTCCAGCCTTTCCTTTACTCAAGGGGTCTAGGTCTGTAAACTGGATCCAATCTAGGAAATCATTGAGAGTTCATGACTCTTTATTTTGGTGATTCAAGTTGAACTTCTGTTCACTTGACCTAGAAGTCTTCTGCTTATAAAGATCAAGTAAGAATTTAGTAGACTGTACATTTAATTCTCTTCTAGGAACACCATGATCAACTGGCCAGTGTCTTAGGTCTCTGTGAGTCACATTGTTTTAACTGCTTTGACCTTCTGTCTATTAAGGCAACCATGCCTGCCTTGTCTTCGGCAATTAAGTGTCGTCACTGGCTCCTGCCATCCCGGTATACATTTATTCCCCTACTGCATTTAACAATCCCAGTTCAGTGGTAACAGTTTCCACTTTAGTTTCTGGCCTACAGAAAAGAACAACCACAAAGATGTTCAAGAAACCTGGGACACCCTTTACGAATTTATTTTTCAGAGTCATAGTGAAAGGTGTGTCTTCTGGACCCTACCAGCGTTAGTGACCAGGTCTTACATGATAAATCCATTCTACCATTTTAATCTCCCTAAGCCTTTGGACCCCTTCTCTATGGTATACCAAGACAGTTTTGGCATTTCAGCTTCTTTTAGTGTAGACCACATCTTGGTGAATGTTTCACCCATGTTAGAGCACTTTCTAACCTCTTGAGTTGCAACATTGAATCCAGATTCTCTGCTTAGTGGTCCAATATGAATTAACTTGGCCTAATCCAACTTTTTTTTTTCTCCACCGCTATTATTCTGCACCCTTAACATTAATTTCTACACATATTTCCCAGATTTCTGTTCATATACTTTGGAAAAATTGATTGTATGACTCTTTGGATGTATAGATCATCTCTCTGTAGTTCACCACTGACCTTACCCTTCTGGGTTTGTTGGGACATGAGTCCAGCTTTAGGTCTTGAAAAAAAGAGGGGTCATTATGGTTTCTTCAGGCAAAGCTGGTTTAAACTCCTCAGGAAGAGGCTGAACTCCTCAGAAAGGTGTGCCAGACTACAGCCAAAAATGACAGTGGAATTCAGGGGTTTGATGTCCCCAGTTTCAATGGGATATGACCACATGTCCTTATTCTAATTTTCACGATCCCATCTTTTTCCCAACTAATGCCTTCACTTTAACAGAAATCTCCTTGAGAGGTTAGGAGTTCAATTTGTCTTGTGATTCAACCAATTATACAATGAGTCTGGGTTTGATTTTCAGAAATATCAGCCCTATAGCTGTGGGACTTAAGGGATTCTTTCAAGGTAGACAGAAAATTTCAGGTCATTTATGCAAAGCTTAAGCTGGGAATGTGAAGTCCTAAGCATCTTTATATGTCCTACTTTCTCCAGAAGTTAGGAGCAACCAGCCAATATCATTATACTCATTAGTTTTACAGAAATGCCCTAAAGTATAAAATACATGGTCACCCAGAAACTTATCTTTTATAAGTGTTTGATTAGAAGTAGGAAATGGTGTCGTTTTGCACATCTCCACTGCCACGTGGACTGCTAACGCTCTCTTTATCACTGGAAATAGTCATCAGTGCCTCGAAATTTAATCAGATTAGACAATCAACTCCAAAAAAACAGAACCAATGCAGAAAATGTGTCCTTAATATTCTGTTCCTCAAAACAGACTAACAGAGAACAGACCTGCGGTTGCCAAGGGCAAGGGCAGGTAGGGGAGGGAAGGATTGGGAGTTTAGGATTAGCAGATGTAAACTATTATATATAGAATGGAAAAACAACAAAGTCCTCCTGTAGAGCACAGGGAACTATATCCAATACCTTGGGATAAACCATAATGGAAAAGAATATGAAAAAGAGTATATATATGTATAACTGAGTCACTTTGCTGTACAACAGAAATTAACACAACATTGTACATCAACTATACTTCAGTTACAAAAAAAAAAAAGATTTTGTTCCTCAAAACAACTCTCAGTACCAAAGTCTGAATAAGTCAGTACTCTCCAGAGAAACACAAACATTTTGATATATGTTTGGTTTATTTACTTCAAGAAGTTGGCTTCATGATTGTGGAGGCTGTCAAATCCAAAACTAATGGGCCAATCTGGCAGGCTGTAAACTCTCAGAGAGGGGCTGATATTTTTGTTTTGAAGCAGAATTTCTTCTTTTTATAGAAACCTCAATTTTTCTCCTATGGCTTGATTGAATGAGACCTACTCACATTATCATGGATAATCTCCTTTACCTTAAGTCATTTGATTATAGATACTAACCAGATCTACAAAATGCCTCCACAGTAATACCTGTATTAATACTTGATTGAAACATTGGATATTATAGTCTAGTCAATTAGACATATGAAACTAACCATCATTCCACATGACCCAGCAATTGCTCTCCCATGTACACACTCAACATAAGTGGAACATATATTCACACACAATCTTGTACATAAATTTCATAGCAGCCTCATTCATAACAGCAAAAGAAAAAAAAAAGTGGAAGCATATTCAATGTCCAACAACTGGTGAATGGATAAATAAATGTGATATAACCATATAATGACCATATAAATCAGTAAAGTACTGACACATGGAACAACATGGATGAACCTTGCAAATATTATAACCTAATGAAGTCAGACACCAAAGGCTATATATTGTATAATTTCATTTATATGTCCAGAATAGACAAATCTATAGAGACAAAAAAAAAAACTAGATTAGTGGTTGCTGGGGATGAGGTGAGGTAGAAAAGGCAAGTGACTGTGAATGAGTACAGGACTTCATTTTGGGGTGTTAAAAATATTTTAGACTTAGTGGTGAATACTGACAATTGACATCCAGTGAATTGTACACTTTAAAAAATACATTTAAACAATAAAATATATAATGTACATGAGGCAAATCGTTAGTGCTCAATAAATGGTTTTCCATGAAAAAATAAAATAACTAAAAAGATAGAATTGAAAAACAGACATATGCTTCCTTCAAATGTTTTCTTTGCATATGTATTTGACAATTCTGATATAAGCTCGAAATGTTTCACGATGGATTGAAATTAACAGCTTTTTTGCATAGTTATATCAATAATACACCATATACATTTCTCAGTTATAAAATATTTAAAATGTAGCAAGAATTTAAAGATTTTTGTTAATTACTCTTAACCATGTTATTCTGTGGAATTAACATTTTTCCTAATTTTTATATTATCTTTTCTAAGCCTATTTTAAAATACTATTATTATGAGAGTTCATCTTTCTTAAGTTCTCGCAGAATATTTGTCTTCTTTTTTATAGAAATAACTATTTTTATTACCTTATTTAATCAGTCTATACCCTAGTTAATGAAATTACATAATTGTGAGTTCAAACAGACATAAAGAGGAATGCATCAAATAGTAGGAAGAAAAACACAGATACATTAGTCACTCTGCTTTGCTAAGACATGAAAAGCACATTTGACTTAGTGAACTGGTTAAAAGAGATCAATTAGAGAGAATTCTATATAGACACTTTACTTATTGAATTAGCTGGAAGTTGAAGATGACTAATAAAGGCAGATGAAGATACCCAGTAGTGCTAGTTTGGGCTCCGACGCCAGCCTCAATTTTTAATGTTAGCCCCTCACCACCCTCCTTGTCCTTTACTAACTGTATGATTTGCATAAATTACTTAACCTTTTTGTGCTTTTGTTTTCTTATATATAAAATGGTATGAAATAAAATTATACATAACCCAGATTTTTATGAAAATTAAATGCACAGATTACAAGTAAAACGCCTATTGCTAGAGATAAATAAAGGTTACTTTAAGGAAAAAAAAGACAGAGACTGTCTTGAGGAGAGTTCTAGAATGTTTATTCAAATGGAAAATTCAAGGAGTACTGAGACTATGTCTTGTTTTGTAGCTATTTGATTGTTGGTTAGAAAGCTGTCATTTATTAGGACATAGTGGGTTAGTCTAAAGCACTGGCCAAGAAAAGGAAGAGAATCTTTCTTATCTCTAATTTTCAGGGCTAAGTCATACAGTCTGTGATTCTCGTTCCCTGCATTTGATTCACTGCAGTGAACATATACTGATACAGGGTAATTACAGAATACAAACTACCAATTTATGTCGGGTAGAAATACTGTTCTTTGTGGTAGGCAGTTGCTCCACCTGGATCTACCCTGAGAAATGTGAGTATTGTGCCTCCAGACTCGACTAGGATTAACCCTGCCATGTGCAGGATCTCCCATGACCATGGCCATCCTGTCATTACAGCAGATTGAGGTAGACCACTGACCCATTTAGGCTAATTAGTTTCTTTCTCCCAAACATTTGAAACTAGGATTGAAAGATGATACGTAGTTAGTTTCTTTTGATATTCAAACTGAGAAGATACATAAACTGACAAGTTGCGAAGCAACCGCATTCTACTACTTATATGGAAAAGCAGGAAAAAAGCATTTGGCTGCGAAAAGAACTAATAAATTCCCAGATAAAGACAGAAATACATGATGATACATTCTTAAAAGATGAAAAGAGAAACAGCTTTGTTTCTCGTTTTCCAGGTCCCAAATCGAGTCTTCTGAGAGTCTGAGTATACTTATTGCCCTTTCTTTCTTATAAGCAATTCCTCCTTTTTTGCTAGAGTTAATTTGAGTGAATTCTTGTTCTCAACCAAAAGATCACTGACCATGAAGAAAATGGGTCAGGTAATAACTGCCAGTGGTCAGGCTTCCTCCATCAGATAAAATGGAGGAGAAGCAATTGTGTGGGAAATTCCAACTAAAAGCACTGAATTATTTTGGCCAGAAGAAAAGAGAGGAAGAGAGAGAAACTATGTTTTTTTCCTAAGTTTAATTAATCAGGCTACTGCCTACGTATTAAATTTAATTTTCCCAGAGGATGCCAGTTCAAAAAAACATCTGGAATCAGAAGTCCTTAGATGTATTATGAAGTAGATTTGTATTTAAAAAAGATCTCACTGGGGTTAAGCTAAAATCTCCCTGACAATAAAAGAGTCTGCAAAAAGTAAGAATTTATTAAGCCCAATGCTCAGAGTACCAAAGTAAAAATTAATTGGTGGTGATAGACACACACCTCCTACCTCAGAGCCCTCTCTGTTCCCCAGAGCCAAAGATGCATTTACTTTAACTGGGATTTTTAGCCAGATATTTCTGAATGCAAAAACTTCCAAAACGATAAGAGCCTTCTCAGGAGGGGAGGGCCTTCTTGTCAAATTCCTTGAGCACCTTAAGGGGACTTTTAAGTTCATAATCTGATTTCGCCTACTCTTATATTTTACATTTTCCAAAGACACTGATTCATTCATTCCACAAACATTTATTGAACAACTTCTATGTGGCCAGTTTGGTGCTAGGTTTCTTAAGAGGCAGGTATGAAAGGCAGTTTTTTATCTTAAGGAATTCAAGTCAAGGAAAGCGAAAAGTAGAGAAACAACTGCAATAAAACACCAAGACATATGTGCTCATGAATACTTTGAAGTGAAGAAGAAGGAAACTCACTTCATTTTGTGTGGAGATGGGAGAGTGAAAGTTTCTTGAGAGAGATAAATCATGAATGAGTCTTTTGGGGCAAGAGGACCTTCCTATCAGACAAAACAGCATGTGAGCAAAGTCACAGAGAAATTGTAAGCAGCTTTTGTCAGGAAAGAGCTCTTTGCAGGAAAGAGCTCTCTGCAGGGGGCCCCTTTTGTCTTGTCACTAAGCTTAAACCACACACCCCCCATGCTCTACACATCTCCGGCCCTAGCACACCTTTCAAGTCTTTTGATCACGCAGTACCTTGTCTAAGCCGTTGGTTCTTTCCATAGATCAAAGAAGTAGAAATGAAGAACAAGTAATTAATAGATGACCAGATCTCTTCCCTAGCTTCCCCTTCAGTAATCTCACGAACAAACTGTGTGAACAAGATAACATGAAAGAAAGATCACAAGGAGTTGACAAGCCTGCACGCAGTGGGGGTGATGAAGACTCTGACCCCCATCTCAGTGATTAACTGAGATTACTTCCCTTTTTCCCTTTAAAATCTTTCACGGCCAAGCAGAATCTTCAGAAGTGGTTTTTGGGGACACTAAGTTCACCATCTCCCCAGATAGCTGGCATTCTGATTAAAAGCAACTTTCCTTTCTACCAGCATTTGCCTCTTTCCAGTATCGATTTTCAAGTTTGGTGACAAAATGGCAGAATATGGGGCAGGGGCTCTGGGGTGGGGAGGGAGTGATAAAAGTAGTCTGGAGATGAGGAGGGATGAGGTAGGTCTAGAAGGGGTTTTAAAGACTATGCTTAGGGATTGAGATTTTGTCTTAAAGGCCTTGAAAACATATTGAAGGCTATAAACAAAGAAATGAAATGTTTAAATTTCATATTTGTCATGTATATTTTTATATTAAATAATGATGAGATAATGCAGCTACCATTTTCTGACCATCTATAATAGGTTAATAAATCTTGTGGGGAATAACTAATATCCAGCAAAAGTTGAGTAAGAAGGTATAGAAAGTTTATCAAATTTTTCTGGGTTGACCAGGCAATAATTTTAGAACCAGAACTGAAATCTATATCTGAGTTCATGTCCGTTCCACTATACCATCTTCTTCCTGAATCAGAATCCAGGTTTAGAAGTTAAACTTCACTGCCTCTCTGATGTGTTATTCTTGATGCTTTCACTGGCACAGGTCTTTGGGCTGGGATAGAAGTCAAGGCCATTGCCTGTCATCACAATGGCTGACTTGAGAGGGAGAATGATTTGTTAGAATTCATACTCATTTGAACCAGCTAGTATGTCATATACTACCACTTATGTACATCACACCTCCCAAAATGTTTTTGTGCCTCTATTATATAACTTATTTTGTTTCACGTTAAACTATATTTTCTTTGAGGGCAAGAAATATGGCTTATTTTCTTTCATAATAATAATGATCCCCAAATTATTTACACTGTACCAGGCTATGTTCTAATCAGCTCATTTTCTTTTTCTTTTAACAAATTCTCAGTTCAACCCTGTGAAGTTAATATTGTTCCTATCTTAAAGATAAGGAAACTAAGGTACCAAATGGTTCAGAATTGTCTGAGGTCATTCATCAAGTAAGTGTTGGATTCAGGATTTGATTGCAGCATCTCTATTATGCTATATCACGTGTGTTTTACCAGGCTTGGCACACAGTGTTCAGAAATCTTTGTTGACGAATGAAGGAACACATTAATTAATCATCATATTTTGAAAATGAATAACTCTTAAGCAGTCATTCTCCAAAACAAGGTTGTTCACAAGATTTTTGTAATATCTAAACACAGAAAGATTTAAATTAACCGCTGTTAAAAATGAGCATAATGTATGCAAACAATAGTGTACTACACATAGAGACTGAGCGTATATTTTGTCAGATTATCAGACCAAGTGACTATCCTCTCTAATTGCCAACTTGGGACTTTCTTATGCACATCCTGGTTATGAGGTATCCTAATCATCAGTCCTGAAACCACCAGCCTGGTCTATACTCTCGCTGAGGATTCGTCTTGTACCCTCTGGTTGCAGGCATGTGTTGGGCGCATGTAAAACTCTACTGTAAACTTAGGAGTACTATTTCATGAGCCTTCTCATCCATCATTCACTTACTCTGAAACTTCTTTCTCTTGGTTTTTGTTTTGCTTCATTTCTAACCTACCTTACCCACCTCCCTATCTCCACGTTTTTTCTGGACCACTAAGCTCTTTGGTTTGGATTCAGCATCTCCATTTTAAGTTAGCACGGCCTCTGTATCACACCATTGAATGCTGTCTTCCAGCTGCATCCATGTTCTCCACAAGTACCAGGAATTCCACCACCAAACTGACCTTAGGTCTCAGGGGCCCCTGGGTGGAGCCTGATTTTCATCTTACTTCCATTGTTATAGCAGAGGGACCATATTTGTAAAACTTCATTTTTAATTACATCTTCCTATTTAGTTCACTCACTTCATCACTTCATCAATATACTATGAGGATTCATTTCAAAAAAGTTTAATGCCCAGAATCAAGGCATCTGGGTCTACAAGTGATTTGCCCTTTGACACAAATAAGCATGGATTTCTTTGTCTCTCATCCCTACCTGCCCACTGGTACTGTTTGGTACAAGTGATGTAACATATGGAAGGTCACACTGAAAGCATCTTTTAGGAGTAAGATAAAATAAAATCAGAATATTTAAGTATAATATTCAGGGATCAGAATTTTAGCAGGCTCCTTTTCTTTTATATGCAGAAAATGTTTCTTTTGTTAATAATGTAATAAATGTTGAAGTCTATGTAGGTCAAATACAGAATTAAATAAGATAATAAAATAAGTATAGGTTAAAAAAAGAGTGAAGGAGTTTCTCCCATATTAAATTTCAATTATTAAGGGTTTTGTTTTTCTTATACAGCCTTTGAAACAAATATATTTTTGGTATTTCTCACTACTTATTGGAAATAGGCTTAACCTCACAGTAACATTGAGAACTGAAAGCACTTATCAATTTTTCTCTTTTAATTGATAGAAATAATGACTGTAATTTTATATTACTATGTGCATACTTACAACTTTCTCTTTAGTGTTATGTAATTTACCTTTTCTTTTTTTATGAAATGTAGAGCATTATTTAGAGGGGAATTATTACCAAGACTGAGAATTGTAATAGCTGCAGCTCAGTTTTTACGGCTTAGAGCTTAGTGGCTCAAAGCTTGGTAAATAAGCACCTCTCTGAGCCTTTTAAATAGTATTTGAGAGGAGTTAAGTTTATGAGTTAGCTATAAAATTATAATTAGGTTATGAAAACGAAAACTCATTTAGTGGCAGTCAACAAACTAATATAGTGACCCTAAATCCCAACATGACTGTTTAGTTATTACAACATACCACTATGAAGCCTATTAACAGGCCTAATTAAGGCATCAATCACCTATCAGAACTTCAATAGCCCTACAATAACTCTTTTTATGGCATTTTTAGCAATTTGCTCTAATGCACGGGGGGGGCCATATACAAATGAATTAGATATTAGGGGTCCTGATAAGACGAGGCCTTTTGGCAAGCGTTCTCAGTCCCTGTACTTTCACAAGCTTGCTGGGAAACAGACCAAGTATTTTCTAAGAAGGACAGAGTGAAGCCTGAGCTGTTATCCATTTAACAACCCAATACATTGCCAGGTTTTTAGACCCATGTAGGCATTCAGACAGAATAATACAGGCCATTGGGCATTTCTGGGGTTATAGATTCTGTTTTGTTCAGACTGCACTATCCAGACAGCCGTCTATGTGGAACATGATAGCCACTCTGTATGCAGCTGTGTGGGCAGACTTTCCGAAGAGCACATGAATGCTTTTGACCTACTGTGTTAATGGACCTGACTTTCTCAACTGAATATCTCTCTAATAAATCAAGTACACTTTAGCAAGACAAGTTTAAGGGCAGGGCATTATTTGGTAAATCTCCATGAAGTCGCATACTTTAGTTTATTCTAATGTAGGCTTTAGTATTTTCTAACTGATTCGTAAGTTGGGAAATTGACAGAAGAGCCATCCATAGCCCTCAATGAAATCACCCTGGCTTCCTGCTTCATGGGCCATCAGGGTATCTGAGGAAGGAGGAAACAAGTTGGTAGTTCATGGTTCTACTGGAAGAATAGCAATTTCAAAATCTCTAGAAAATATAGATTTCATGGCTGGTCAGGGGGTGTGGTGAGTAAATGGGAGGATGGCAGTGGTGAGGATATGATTGATCTAGTGAGGATATAATCCCTAACCTGGTGCGACCAACTGATTGCCAGGCTGAGGGCTCACCTTGCACATTACTATATAGGAAACACATTATAAGATGTGGATTGGAAGGGCCAAAAATCTTCCTAAACGAGGATGACTTCCAAAAGTTGGTCACTTGATTTATGTTTCTAATATTAGTCATGAATTTAAATTAGTGGGTTGAAACTTTAAAAATGTAAAGGTGTTAGCACTTGAGGGACAATGTTTTCAATCACATTTAGGTATTTACACACTTGAGCGGGTTAGTTATTTTTCCAAAAAAAAAGTCCATGAAGACATGAGGTAGGAATAGGTCAGTTTTGAGAGAGGAAATAGTTTGGGGTTATTGGAAGAGGTGTGTAAATCTTGATCATAGGTAGACAAGGGTGGGGGCAGATTTCATATAAATAACTAAGAAAGGAAGAGACAAGTTCCCTAAAGAGACCTTCAAAACGAAGAGGATATCACTGAGATAACAGAATACTAATGATTCTTTTTCTGCTTACTTAAAGTAATTTTAGCTGGTGTCACAATCAAATCCCCCAAAATATCAAGGCTCAAACATGACAGTTCATTTCTTGGACATATTAATTGGCAGGCAGGTTTCCTCCAGTTGATAATTTAGAGACTCAGTTTTCTTCTGTCTCAAGTCTTCATCATCTTTTAAAACATGACCCCCAAGGTTACGAAACCCACCTGCATCAAGTTGGTGGAAAGGGAAGGGTGTGTATGACATGTCTAACTGCAAAGGAGTCTGGGAAATGGGCTTAGTGAAAGCCACCTATCTCTGACACACTGGCATTTTCCTGATCCCTGGTGCTGGCTCTGCACTGCACAGTCTCCAGCTAAAGTCGGTCATAATAAGACGGAAAGAGATGTATATAAAGCGAGTGGCAAAAGGAGAGAAGGGCTTTCATTGTACTCAGCTTTGGTAAAAATAGAAACACAAATGTGCCTGTTGATGGAGGAGAATTGATATGTGAGTAAATAGGGCTGGCAGAACAAGATTGGAGTTTTCTGCTTTGTTGATACTCCTAATTGTTACGATGTGTGAAACTAAGGCCACACAACCCTATCAAATGAGTAGAGTGTGGAAAACCAGTCTTGGCACCCCTAGTCATTCTCCTGTCCCCAGCCATGCTGAGTTTATGAGTAATAAAATGTATCCAGTGGTCTTCCCAGTTAAAACACCAGAAATATTAAGTCTACTTCTACCTTCATCCAAAATATCATGGAGGTGGTTGTGAAATTCTTCAATTTACTTCTCAGGAGACTTAGTAAGGATATGGGCTCAGTAGTATATTCTAATTGTTATCGTCTTTAAAGACAAAAATAATCTGCAAAATGTCATCCCTTAAGTATAGAGAGAGAGATGCAAACTGACTTTTCACTAAATTAAAAAAAAAATTCGGTTTTGGCTGCCGCCTCAAGTTTACACAACTGCTTCTAGCAAAAGCATTTTTGAAAATCGTCAAGTCTGAGGTTGGGATCTCACAGCTGAACTACAAACCCACTATATGCACCCACTATTTTGACTTAAGAACTCTAAACCCTTGTGTCCACAAGCTCCAGGTATTCTTGGGACTGAGGGCTATACCAGAACATCAGAGGCATTATAAAATAGAATTCTTTATTAAAAGAAGCAATGGGGAAAACAACACTTTTTTTTATATTTGAATTTTATTTTATTTTATTTTTCTATACAGCAGGTGCTTATTGGTTATCTATTTTATACATATTGGTGTATACATGTCAATCCCAATCTCCCAATTCGTCCCACCATCACCTCCCGCCCCCCAACCCTTCTTTTTCATTTCTTTTCCTCATTAATAAAAATTGCTTTTTGTTGATGTTTTCCTTGAGAATTCGGTCTCTATGGTGGGATATTGTTACCATTGAGTAATGCCAGCTCAGTGCCTAATGTTGCATCCCTAAATCACTGTGCAAAACATTATTGTAAAGTTGATCATTAGAGCTTGAGGATCGTCATTCACTTTAAACCAGAACCGTAGAAAGCCTGAGATGTCCACAATGATGAACAGCTCCTTAAAAAACTTGTGAGGGTAATTGTGCAGATTTCTTACAATTGCTCAGTCAATTTTAAAAGAGAAGTAGTATTGGTAATTTTCTCATTCTTCCTCATAAGGGATGCGTCTATGCTCATAGAATAAGGTGACTCGTCACGACTTTGTCACAGTGAGTGGACGGAAGGCAAAAGCCAGAACTCCAACATTATCCAGCAGCTGTCACTTCCATTTAAGGGACTGACACAGCTTCTCATGAACACTGCCTGAGGCAACCTTTTGCAAACTGTTCACATAATAATTGAGAAAACCTGGAAGAAGTTTTCTCCAAAATAATTTTAGGAGGTGACTTAACATGAAATGGTAAGCTAGTCTTATCAGCATTATTTAAGAATGACATTTTTCTCTTGTTTCGAGAATTAATTCAGATTTTTGAGGATCTTGTAATGTCATTTCTTCCTTTAGGTTATAAAGAGTGTTTTTTCCAGGGACTTCCCTGAAGGTCTGGTGGTTAAGACTCCATGCTTCCACTGCAGGGGGCACGGGTTCGATCCCTGGTTGGGGAACTAAGATCACGCATGCTGCAGGGCAAGGCCAAAAAAAAAGAGTGCTTTTTCCAGCTATTGTTTGGTCTGGAGTTTGGTGTAGCACACGAATTTATAAGGCAATAAATTTTACATGCTATCCTTAAGTAGAAAGAAAAGCATTTGTACCTTCATACCAAACTTTTCAATCTTGCCTTATGGATGGAGAAGGGGACTTACTTTTGTCATTTCTTCTCCTGTGGAAAAGAGTATCAGTTAGGAATTATAATTCTCCTACAAGTAACAGAGACACCACCACTCCTTTCCCCCAAAAAGTGGCTCAAACAAATTAGGGAATTTATATTTCCCTCTAGTAAGGGTAAGTGTCAAGATAGACTATTCAATACTGGCATCGTACTGCATGTTGCTATGCATGACTCAGGCTACTAACCTTCATATTTGTTCTTATATGATGGTTCTGTGCCTGCAGCCATCACATCTGAGTTCCAGGTTCGTGGAAGCAACAAGGCCAACTATAAAATTTAGTACATCCTTAGAGTATGCCACTCTTGAAAGGAAAATTTCCACAAGCTCTACCCAGCAACCTCCAGTAACACCACACAAGACAGAAGTCTGTCCCATAGATATCAATGCCTCAAGTAGGACTGGTAAGTGTTGCTTCTAAGCTGGACACATTGTCAGTCTGAACAAAATATGGGTTGGTTATGCTACTAAGGAAGAAAGAGAGAATGAATATTAATAAGCAGCTCATGGTCTTTGTCACAGGAGGACTGGGAGAGAAATCTCTGCTCTGCCCCCTCTCCTGGGCCCCGTCACCCACTTTCAATCCACTTCCCAAAGAGGGAGGAATAACCATCATGTTTGACCAGAGATTAAAATTAATTAGGTCCTCTTCTACGAGGAAGCAGAGATGCTGGTCCTAAAAGGCACTGACTTGCTTCTTGAATCCTTTTATGTGTCCTGTGCCAAACTAATAGAGCTCTATGCATATATTCCATTAGTCAGAACTCCAAAGGAGAAGAGGAAGCTGAGAGACATCACGAAGCCCCCAGAGACAGCAGTTTATGTCTTGATTAAATATTGAAATTTGCATGAGTTAAAGTGTCTTCTACTTCCTAGCTTATTGGTCTCTTTTTCTACTTCTCTAACACACTACTTTTCTATCTCTAGCCACCCAGAGTTTCCTCCTGATGTGTCCCATCAAGGAAGCTTTTCCACCTGGACTCCTCGGGCAGTGTTGGTGACCTTCTCCTTACCTGTACCCATCCTCCATGCTCCTCCCAGGTTTTTTAGAGCCCTTACACACTATGTCATAAATATTTACTTGTTTTTCCTCCACTAGGTGGTGGATCATTAAGGATAAGGACCAAGGCTTGACTCTTTTGGTATCTTCAGGGACTAGCAATATCTTGCCACATAACTCTTCACTAATGGTAATTAGAGTTATTATCTAATATAGAGCTAGAAACAAATAGCACTGAATCATCAGAACTAAGCAGGTGAAAGTATTATCTTTCAGAAGAAGCTTGGAAACTCAGCAGAAGTCAAAAATCTTTATTTGTGGCAGTGGTTTAAAAAGTATATTTTAAAACAGAAATAGACTCACAGATATAGAAAACAAAATTATGGTTACCAAAGGAGAAGGGACGAGGGATAAATTAGGAGTTTGAGATTAACAGATACACATTTGTTATTTGTTATATAAAATAAACAACAAGAATCTACTGTATAGCACAAGGAACTATATTCAATATCTGGCAATAACCTGTAATAACCTGTAATGGAAAAGAATCTGAAAAAAACCATATATATCTATATATCTATAGATATATATCTGAATCACTTTGCTCTATACCTGAAACAAACACAACGTTGTAAATCAACTACACTTCAATTAAAAAAAAACAAAAAACAAGTGCAGAGCTCAAAGTTTTCACAGGCAACGGTTTCCAGTATAATTCAATAACATTGTTTTATTTACATTATTTTTTATCGTGTATGACAAGTGATTTTGATTTCCATTTAAGAATGTGATGTAGTGGGGTGAGATGTAACAGGGTAAGAGAGTGTCATGGACATATATACACTACCAAATGTAAAATAGATAACTAGTGGGAAGCAGCCGCATAGCACAGGGAGATCAGCTCGGTGCTCTGTGACCACCTAGAGGGGTGGGATGGGGAGGGTGGGAGGGAGGGAGATGCAAGAGGGAAGAGAAATGGGAACATATTGTATATGTATAACTGATTCACTTTGTTATAAAGCAGAAGCTAACACACCATTGTAAGGCAATTATACTTCAATAAAGATGTTTAAAAAGAAAAAAAAGAATGTGATGTAAAGTGTCCTTTTAAATAAAAGTTTTAAATAGATGTTTTCTAAATTAAAAAAATAAGTATGGTTTAAGGGGAGGTATGGCAGAGGATTTTAAACAGGATTTGTGTATCAGAATCATTCATGCTCTGCCCTACCTTCAACACTCAGATGCATAATCAATAGATTTGGAGTGGGACCAGGCTTCTGTATTTTTAAACATCCCCCGGGGACTCTGCTTCACAAGCTAGATTGGATTTGGGAGGAGATAAGCAGTGGCCACAGTTCTACTCCCCTCCCCTGTGAGCAGCACAGCTGTGGTCAGTTTTACATATGCAGGAGCTCTCCACTGATGCTAGTGGAATCTGCGGAGGAGTCTCCAAAACTCCAGATGCCCAGACTACACCCAGGAGAGTTAAACTGGAATCTTAGGGAAGGGGCCCAGTCATCAGTACATTTTAAGGCTCTTCAGGTCATTCAAATAAGTAGCCAAGGTTTAGTGTCAATGGAATACAGAGATTCTGTAAGAATTTTTAACAGCTGCTACAAAACAATAAGAAAATAAAACCTGAGCAAATAAATTAAACCCTACAGTGACATTTCAGTATTACTTTATGCATGTAAAATTCATACCAGCCAGACATTGCCTGGGCATTAAGTTACTACCTCATTTCAGGTGCCTCTTGCTGGTTTGCTCTGCCCTTTGGTACATGCCTCTTTCCCTCGTCTTTGAACATCTCAAATGAGCTAAGAAGTAAATATTCACAAATTGAGATAAGTAGTAAATTAGCTGTTGAGCTAAGAAGTAAATATTCACAAATTGAAAGCCCCAATTATAGTTTCCATTGAAACAAAGGTGGTGGGAACATTCCTGGAGAGGATAATACACTTTGTTTTGTTGAGCAAAACCCTTAAGGAATATGAAGAAGGAAGTCAAGGGTTTAGAAAGAAACACTAGATTACTCCAATAAGAAAATGGAAAAAAATCATAATAACTTATATTAGCTTCACATCTTTGCTGCAAATAGTCAGAAATATATAAATGGTATTAATATCCTGATAAAATGTTTTATATCTCTATAAGCATTATGGAAACTAGCATTCTAGTTTCAAATGTTTTGTTGGTGCTTCATGGCTATACCAGATTAACTAGGAATGCTCTCTTTCCAGGATACAAAGCAGGACAGTTTCATGCTGAGGCAACCAAATTGAAGCCAACACACTTCTTCTTCATTCTTTGTGGTGGGCAGTGAGTAGAAAAACAACACCAACAAAAATGGTGCCATTCAAATGACTTCTATTTTCTTTTTCCACTGATTATAAAGGCAATTTGTTAGGGGAGAAGATACCCTGTTAAATAATTTTGTAGCATCCTTTGTAGTCATGATGCTATCGTAACAAACTGATTCTGGTATGGAGGGGAAAAAAAAGAACTTACTCTGTTCTTATTCAAAAAACTGCCAAATGTACGATGAAAAAAATCCCTTGATATTTTTACCTTCTATATTTTTTGTCATTGTTTACTTTTCAAATGCCAAACAAATCATGTCCTAGAAGCAATAAAAGTCACCGTATCCTTCTGCAGATGCCAAGGAATAAGTTGAGATGATTCCAAGATATACAGTGCTGAGCAGTAGACCTAATTCTTAAATGTGAGCTATTTATTTTGGAAAAAGGCATTATCTGCTGTTGAGTTTTCATCACTGTATTATATAAGTTTCCTTCTTTCCCAAAAATGCCATCAGAGCAATTGAGTGTCTTACTGGGCGTGAAAGTAGCAGCACTTTTCATTCTTGGATTTTGTATCTAGATACCAGGTAGACCTGCTCTCCAACATGATAGCTACTAGTCCCATGTGACTATTGAGCCCTTGAAATGTGGCCAGTCCAAGCTGGGATGTGCTGTAATTGTAAGTTACACACCAGATTTCAGAAGTTGAATACAAAAAATAAAGTAAAATATCTCAATAATTTTTATATTGATTAAATCTTGAAAAACAATTGAGGATGCATTGGGGTAAATATATCATTCAAATTAACTTTACTTTTTTAAAAAATTTAAAGTGGCAACTAGAACATCTGAAATCACATATGTGCCTTGCATTATATTTCTACTGAATATTGCTGAGAGAAATTGAGCTATCCTTTCATGAGTTTATCTCAAAAGGATGCACACAGACATTTAAAAACAACCCCTGATTGAAGTTATCAACAGAAGGAGCTATAGTAAAGTACTGGCAAACACAAAGTTGGCAAAATTTACCAAAAGCTCTATAATTACCTAATGGTTAGAGCTCCTTAACCTTATTATTAATTGTCACACAATTTTTCACTTCTCCCTTGGTCTGAATTTAGCAAATTGCTCTTCACTTTTCAATATGAGGGGGAGGAAACATTGTCATGTCATGACTTCTTGAAGACTAACATAGGATCCTAAAGAAAACTGTGAAAGCCTCTCTCCTCCCTGTATTTGGTTTTCTAACGTGTGGGAACTGCAGCTCTGTTCTATCCAAACATGGCCTTCTTGTAAACCAGGCTTGTGAGTCAAATGAAAATCAGGATACCTGGGAGTAAAGAATAACTAGCTATAGGAGATCAAAAAAACTCAAGTTCAGTGTTTCTGTAAACCCCAAATCCTGCAGTGCACGTATCAGAATGATCGTGCAAGAGTTCTGTTGTCTCTGCTAGTATAGGGGCAGTGAGCTAGCCTTTGGGACGAGGCTCTAGCAGAGAAAGTGAACTAGGGGGACAGTCTCTCCAGCCCAAACTATTTTAGGGATGTGGTCTCTGTCCTCTCTCCTAAATTTCAGATTGTTCTGGTTTATAAGAGTCTGGGACTCTCAGTAACAGCTTCTGAGACACCATGAAACAATGCATTTATTAGAAATGTTTATATGAGGCAAAACTTACATATTTATTCAAGAGCCATCTAGCTTTTTTGTGTAGTAATTTCTGATCCTTGAGTCTATAAACAGAAAATGCACAAGAAAAAAAAAATCTGGGATAATTTGAACCACAGAGTACTGGTGGCTGGATTATTTTAATTTTTCGTAGGTAAAAACACTGCTTAAGTATACTCTGAATTTTAAGGACACTGGTGATCAACTTACCGAGCAATTAAATTTTCCAGTAGGTCTTCCTTACATTTTTGCTTGAAGGATCCCAATATCAAGCCACGTAACTGGCAGTGGACCACTGGAACCAAATGAAAATCTCTGGTCCTTTGAGAATGGAGCTTATTTTTCTCCTGTAAGTCTTTTAAGGATTGTGGATGTCTCAGTAATGCTAGTGGGTATGAGACCAATATAAATTGGCAGATGCAACTCTTTTTTTACCTAGAACAATGTCCTATCAATTTCCCTCTGCAGATCCTGCCATTTTTTTCAGTCCTGGCGCCCACCGCCTGCTGGATACCCATAACTGAGCCCAGTGTTTATTGAAAAAGAGATCATCCCATTTAGCATAGACGGTCCCAGAAGGAAACAGTGAGGAGCAGGTGTGTTTTATCTCAAGCCCAGCAGGCTGTCCTGCTACAGAAGGCTCCTCCAGCAGCCCGGCCAGCTGTGCAGTGCACATGGAGAGGAGGCCAGAGTGAGGGCTCAGGACATGTGCCAATATCACAACTTCAACCGTGAGTTGCTGCCCACAGCATCCCTTGCTTCTTGAAAACGGCTGCACCAGAATGAGTATTATTTCTCATATCCACTAAAATACCCAAGGGCTCAGGCTCCCTCTCTCTCGATCCAGAGATTTCAGAGATCCAATTAATCATCAAACAGGTTATTTTTGTCCTAACATTCTTGTAGTGTGAAGATTTAACTGAGATATAGTATTTACATTATATAAAATGACTTGCTTTGTTGATTTTTGCCTTAGTTTGAGTTCCCCAGGTATAGCTTGAGGCCAGGGTCTCTAACAACTAGTTTATGTGAAAGGTGAAGGAAACTGTTTGTAGTGGGTGGATAATGAGAAAACGGAGGGAAGGCACATTATCAAGCCAGCTACCACTGTGAATCACTGAAGTTTAATTCTGCTGCGGAAACCCCAGGAGCCAGTGCGAAGGTCATGCCTCCAAAGACCAAGGAGATGGGTGTATTTTTTCATCACCTCCCTTTAGATATTGGTTAAGCACTGCTCCCAATTCCTCAGCACAGATGGTCTCTTGCTTAGGGTGTGAATCTTGCTCACTAGCCAGACAAAGATCTCAGTAAAAGAATACAGATTCTAGCAGTTGGAAGTCAGGTGATTTTACATCAAATTGGTAATGATAAGGGGATATAGATGGGACGCATACAACATCTGTGACAGTTTTGTTATTCAACTGAACAACTGAATGTTTGGTATTAAAAAAAAATGACTAAAACTAAACACAAAACAAAAATAAAAACAAACCCAGAGCCTTTGTAAAGAATACACTAAGTCAGTCTAGTTGCTATGCATTTATTTGTAGAGGCAAATTGAATAAATGGAAATTTGGAACAGATTTAGCTACAATCCCACTTGTCTCATCTCTGCTTCCCCTTTCTTGTCTACACAGGAAACATATGGCTGAAGTTTGTTTATGTTTTAAAACTGGACTTTGCTCTCAAAGTTCTCAACTTTCTAGTAATCTAATCAATTAACCTTGGTTTCTTTTAGAATCTGATTCAAAACTAATAGCAAAATTCTCTGAATATTTACCGCCAGAGCTATATTTTGTGAAACTTATCTGGTGTCTCTCATTTACCCATTCTGCTGCTTTTCCCCTTCTTGTATCTCATCCTAAAGATGCCCATATTTGGGTATTTGGACCTTGATTATTCATTACAATGTTTTTATAAAATTTTCTTCCTCTAAAAATTTCTCATTTTATGGATCCCTACTGATCTAAAATAAACAAGCGAAAACTCTTCATATGCAAAGATTAATGATGCACAGTTGCTCACTCGGTTATTTTTCCCATTTATAATTGAGGATTCAAATATATACATGGAACACTTTAACATTTAATCAGGCATAGTCACATTTCTTGGGGAGACTGGGAGCTTCTCTAGCCATGGTGTAAGTGGTCTCTTTCACATGGGGACACCAGGATGTACTTCTTTAATCCACTTCTCTCATACTTGCCTTCACATGACCTTGTATTGTCCACTAGCTCTTTCATGTCACACATTTTACATCTCACATTTCTAAATGAGATTCTTTCAAAATTAAATTTTAGAATGCTGCCTCCTATATAAAAATCTTTGTTTCCTTTTATTGGATTCCTTTTTTCAAAATGACTTATGGCTCGATTTTGAAAGCCTCACATCATGTTAAGATTGATATGTGTATACAGCTCTAATATAGGTTAAGCAATGAGTCAGCAACAGTGGAAATGGCACGCTCTAATTTATTTCACTTTTAGGTGATCAAAGAGATGTCCTCACAAACAAGGCAATCACTCTGTTTTTTTGTTTTGTTTTGTTTTGTTTTTTAACATCTTTATTGGAGTATAATTGCTTAACATTGTTGTGTTAGTTTTTGCTTTATAACAAAGTGAAACAGCTATACGTATACATATATCCCCATATCCCCTCCTTCTTGCATCTCCCTCCCACCCTTCCTATCCCACCCTGCTAGGTGGTCACAAAGCACCAAGCTGATCTCCCTGTGCTATGTGGCTGCTTCCCACTTGCTATCTATTTTACATTTGGTAGTGTATATATGTCCATGCCATTCTCTTACTTTGTCCAAGCTTACCCTTCCCCCTCCTCATGTCCTCAAGTGCATTCTCTACATCTGTGTCTTTATTCCTGCCCTGCCCCTACGTTCTTCAGAACCATTTGTTTTTCAGATTCCATATATATGTGTTAGCTTACGGTATTTGTTTTTCTCTTTCTAACTTACTTCACTCTGTACGACATAGAGCTGCAATGAACATTGTGGTGCATGACTCTTTTTGAATTATGGTTTTCTCATATTCCTAGGTGTTTTACTCTTTATGTTGCAGTGGTAAATGGGAGTGTTTCCTTAATTTTTCTTTCAGATTTTTCATCATTAGTGTATAGCAATGCAAGAGATTTCTGTGCATTAATTTTGTATCCTGCTACTTTACCAAATTCATTGATTAGCTCTAGGAGTTTTCTCGTAACATCTTTAGGATACTCTATGTATAGTATCATGTCATCTGCAAACAGTGACAGCTTTACTTTTTCTTTTCTGATTTGGATTCAGTTTATTTCTTCTTCTTCTCTGATTGCTGAGGCTAAAACTTCCAAAACTATGTTGAATAATAGTGGTGGGAGTGGGCAACATTGTCTTGTTCCTGATCTTAGTGGAAATGGTTTCAGTTTTTCACCATTGAGAATGACGTTGGCTGTGGGTTTGTCACATATGGCCTTTATTATGTTAAGGTAAGTTCCCTCAATGCCTACTTTCTGGAAGATTTGTAACATAAATTGGTGTTGAATTTTGTCAAAAGTTTTTTCTGCATCTATGGAGATTATCATATCGTTTTTATCCTTCAGTTTGTTAATATGGTGTATCACATTGATTGATTTGCATATATTGAAGAATCCTTGCATGCCTGGGATAAACCCCACTTGATCATGGTGTATGATCCTTTTAATGTGCTGTTGGATTCTGTTTGCTAGTATTTTGTTGAGGATTTTTGCATCTATGTTCATCAGTGATATTGGCCTGTAGTTTTCTTTCTTTGTGACATCGTTGTCTGGTTTTGGTATCAGGGTGATGGTGGCCTCGTAGAATGTGTTTGCAAGTGTTCCCCCCTCTGGTATATTTTGGAAGAGTTTGAGAAGGATAGGTGTTAGCTCTTCTCTAAATGTTTGATAGAATTTGCCTGTGAAGCCATCTAGTCCTGGGCTTTTGTTTGTTGGAAGATTTTTAATCACAGTTTCAATTTCAGTGCTTGTGATTGGTCTGTTCATATTTTCTATTTCTTCCTGGTTCAGTCTCGGAAAGTTGTGCTTTTCTAAGAATTTGTCCATTTCTTCCAGGTTGTCCATTTTATTGGCATGTAGTTGCTTGTAGTAATTTCTCATGATCCTTTGTATTTTTGCAGTGTCAGTTGTTACTTCTCCTTTTTCATTCTAAGTCTGTTGATTTGAGTCTTTTCCCTTTTTTCTTGATGAGTCTGGCTAATGGTTTAACAATTTTGTTTATCTTCTCGAAGAACCAGCTTTTAGTTTTATTGATCTTTGCTATCGTTTCCTTCATTTCTTTTTCATTTATTTGTGATCTGAACTTTGTGATTTCTTTCCTTCTGCTAACTTTGGGGTTTTTTGTTCTTCTTTCTCTAATTGCTTTAGGTGTAAGGTTAGGTTGTTTATTTGAGATGTTTCTTGTTTCTTGAGGTAGGATTGTATTGCTATAAACTTCCCTCTTAGAACTGCTTTTGCTGCATCCCATAGGTTTTGGGCTGTGGTATTTTCATTGTCATTTGTTTCTAGGTATTTTTTGATTTCCTCTTTGATTTCTTCAGTGACCTCTTGGTTATTTAGTAGTGTATTGTTTAGACTCCATGTGTTTGCACTTTTTACAGATATTTTTCCTGTAATGGATGTCTAGTCTCATAGCGTTGTGATCAGAAAAGATACTTGATACGATTTCATTTTCTTAAACTTACCAAGGCTTGATTTGTGACCCAAGATATGATCTATCCTGGAGAATGTTCCATGGGCACTTGAGAAGAAAGTGTATTCTGTTGTTTTTGGATGGAATGTCCTATAAATATCAATTAAGTCCATGTTGTTTAATGTATCATTTAAAGCTTGTGTTTCCTTATTTATTTTCATTTTGGATGATCTGTCCATTGGTGAAAGTGGGGTGTTAAAGTCCCCTATTATTGTGTTACTGTCGATTTCCCCTTTTATGGCTATTAGCATTTGCCTTATGTATTGAGGTGCTCCTATGTTGGGTGCATAAATATTTATGATTGTTATATCTTCTTCTTGGATTGATCCCTTGATCATTATGTAGTGTCCTTCTTTGCCTCTTGTAATAGTCTTTATTTTAAAGTCTATTTTGTCTGATATGAGAATTGCTACTCCAGCTTTCTTTTGATTTCCATTTTCATGGAATATCTTTTTCTATCCCCTCATTTTCAGTCTGTATGTGTCCCTAGGTCGGAAGTGGCTCACTTGTAGACAGCATATATACGGGTCTTGTTTTTGTATCCATTCAGCCAGTCTGTGTCTTTTGGTTAGAGCTTTTAATCCATTTACATTTAAGGTAATTATCGATATGTATGTTCCTATTACCATTCCTTAATTGTTTTGGGTTTCTTATTTGTTATTTGTATTGTGTATTCCTTCTCTTGTGTTTCCTGCCTAGAGAAGTTCCTTTAGCATTTGTTGTAAAGCTGGTTTGGGGGTGCTGAATTCTCTTAGCTTTTGCTTGTCTGTAAAGGTTTTAATTTCTCCATCGAATCTGAATGAGATCCTTGCTGTGTAGAGTAATCTTGGTTGTAGGTTTTTCCCTTTCATCACTTTAAATATGTCCTGCCACTCCCTTCTGGCTTGCAGAGTTTCTGCTGAAAGATCAGCTGTTAACCTTATGGGGATTCCCTTGCATGTTATTTGTTGTTTTTCCCTGCTACTTTTAATATATTTTTTTTGTTTTCAATTTTTGATAGTTTGAGTAATATGTCTCTTGGCGTGTTTCTCCTTGGATTTATCCTTTTTGGGACTCTCTGTGCTTCCTGGACTTGGTTGACTATTTCCTTTCCCATGTTAGGGAAATTTTCAACTATAATCTCTTCAAATATTTTCTCAGTCCCTTGATTTTTCTTATCTTCTTCTGGGACCCCTATAATTCTTATGTTGGTGTGTTTAATGTTGTCCCAGTTGTCTCTGAGACGGTCCTCAATTCTTTACATTCTTTTTTCTTTATTCTGCTCTGCAGTAGTTATTTCCACTATTTTATCTTCCAGGTCACATATCTTTTCTTTTGCCTCAGTTATTCTGCTATTGATTCCTTCTAGAGAATTTTTAATTTCATTTATTGTGTTGTTCATCATTGTTTGTGTGCTCTTTAGTTCTTCTAGGTCCTTGTTAAACGTTTCTTGTATTTTCTCCATTCTATTTCCACGATTTTGGATCCTCTTTATTATCTTTACTCTGAATTCTTTTTCTGGTAGACTGCCTATTTTCTCTTCATTTGTTTGGTGGGTTTTTACCTTGCTCCTTCATCTGCTGACTATTTATCTGTCTTCTTATTTTGCTTAACTTACTGTGTTTGGGGTCTCCTTTGTGCAGGCTGCCCATTGGTAGTTCCTGTTGTTTTTGGTGTCTGCCCCCAGTGGGTAAGTTTGCTTCAGTGGGTTGTGTAGGCTTCCTGGTGGATGGGACTGGTGCCTGTGTTCTGGTGGATGGAGCTAGATCTTGTTTTTCTGGTGGGCAGGGCCACGTCCAGTGATGTGTTTCGTGGTGTCTTTGAACTTATTATGATTTTAGGCAGCCTCTCTGTCAGTGGGTGGGGTTGTTCTCCTCTCTTGCTAGTTGTTTGACATGGGGTGTCCAGCACTGGAGCTTGCTGGTCGTTGAGTGGAGCTGGGTCTTAGTGTTGAGACGGAGATCTCTGGGAGAGGTCTTGCCAATTGGTATTACGTGGGAGCAGGACGTCTCTGGTGGTCCAATGCCCAGAACTCAGCTCTCTCACCTCAGAGGCTCAGACCTGCCACCAGGCCGGAACACCAAGACCCTGTCAGCTCATTGCTTTTTGTAAGTCTGAGGTCTTCTGCCAACATTCAGTAGGTGTGCTGTAGGAGTTGTTCCACATGTATATGTATTTTTGATGTATTTGTAGGGAGGATGGTGATCTCCACGTTTTACTCCTCCGCCATGTTGAAGGTCCTCCTCAAGATATTTTAGACATGCCCATCTTCTGGGGCCGCCAATGTAAGTGAAAGTAATGGTGGAGTCTGAGTATCTGAAATCAGGTAGGACGTGGTCACGGTGGGGCCAGGTGTGCTCAAGGCCCAGTGTGATCACTCTGTTTTGAACAACCCTTTCAGATCTCCTGAGGCTCTTCTAGTGAGTCATTATGGCTACATAGAGTTAAATTTCAGGAAGTTGATGGGAGTGATAATAAAGAATTCTATGAATCAAACTTTTCTGCATTTCTTTTTAGCTCTGAATCAAAATGCAATCTTGGTAGATCCTAAAGTATAATGTCTGTTATATCTGTTTCAAGCACTGTTCCCTGAAGTTTCACAAGACTGTGTCATGGTGATCATCTAAACTCAGGGTTGAATAAAAAGATGTCAGTGCCCTTCACACTAAGAGGAAGAGGCTCAAAGCCTGAGGAAGCACATCTACGGCCAACATGGGATAAGATACCTATTAATTTTGGTAATATGGAAGGAGTCTTTATATTCATGATGGCCTGAGACACATTCTCAATCTTAGAATGCCATATATCTCATTAGGTAAGTAAAATTTTCTAAATTTCTTCAAATACCTCGTTAATGTATCATTGGGAGGAAAATGAACAGCCCTAGGCATACTCCTGACTATTTAATCTCTTTTTCAAGAGAACAGATACACAAATGAAAGACTCAAAATGAAATATTTTGCCTTTTGAGATGGAAAAATTAAACATATAAATACAATAGAGATGTTCAGATTAACTTCCTTGAGGTGTCTGTGTCCATCATTACACATATATATCCACATATGCATGGATATGGCTGTATAAATAATGGTCAGAGGTGAGAATCTCGGATTTTTACCTGAGCCTTGGGATGCTGGAAAACAATAAATATTAAGAACCACACACACACACACCGTTTTATGTTCCTGGAAATGGCTTATTGCAAAGAACCACCACACATCTCCCAAATGACTTAAATAAGATTCCCTGATATCTCCCTTGTTTACCTATGACAAGCCCAAGCAGAGGCCCTCCAAATTCCCATTCTTAACCTAATAAATGATTAGTTGAATTGTTTTGTCCTTACTGATTCATAAGAACAAAATGCCTTGAGAGGAGAAATATACAAATGAACAGTGACCAGACCATATATAAATGTAGAACTTTGACTCACAACCTGCAGCAACATGCTCAGGAAACCAACCCTCTGTCTACGACAAACAACCCAGGAAGCCAGCCTACTCTAAGTCTGATTGCTGCCTCTAATGACAGTCTCTGAAACTAAACAATAACTTCTGTAAAAATCAGCCCCCAAATGGCCAGGACTTGGTTAATAGATGATAACATACCTAATTTTTATTCCTGTTTTCGACTTAGGACCAAGCAGAGAAAAGCCAGATATGCACCCTTAACCAATCACATAGGAAACCCCACTTCTAGTCAGCCTGCCCTGTGGCTTCTGCTTGCCAACAGCCTCCAATCAGGGCACACCTGAAGCCTTTTTCCACTATAAAACTTTCGCACGTCTCTACCTGCTTTTGATTCTCGGCAAAACCCAAGTGATGGTGGCTGACTCCCTTGCCATAGCAAGCTCTGAATAAATAAACTTTGCTTATCTGATTTAATTGGTCTTTGTTTACTTCCACAGCTTGTTAACCAAACTTCTTTTCCCCAGGACTCTAGACTTTGGTCCACCCTCAGCCTGAGACAGCATCCAACCCCTCTTATTAAAGGGCCCTCCTGAGAATAGACCGGCCTCAGAGTAAAGCAGTATCGGATCTACTGTCCAATTACATCATACCTTTTCATTCCACTTCCCCACACCCAGTTCTTTGTAGCCTTGTTCACTCCTCTCTATAAGGGAAAAACTTTTTGCAGAATCTTTGAGACATTTGCGTTTTCTGATAGTCAGAACCCTAACCCTAAATCTAACCCTCCTGCATTGCTCCCTCCCTCCCTTAGTATAAAGTCTCTTCTAACCAAGACTGGATTTTTTTTTTTTTTTAACAGAGCATGTGTGAAGACGTTGCTGATCTACGTGTATTTATTACTTATGTTTAAGCTTTTATTTTTATGTGAGAATAAGAAAGTTTCTGTACAGCATGCGGCAGGGTGCTACAGGGTGACTGACCCCCAAAATATCAATGATTGTAGAAGCAAAAAGTGTGGCTTACAATTCTGCTGAAGCATATACTTGGAAGAATAAGGAAAAGACAGGGATTACAAAGGCAATGTAAACCTGAATGTGACTGAGCCTGTCTTTGCTTGGTTTTACGTGCTAGGAACCATGATAATGCACCATCAACATACATGAAAAATTGGATTATTTTTCTAAATTAGTAATAAGATTGATGTGAGAAGGGCTTTCACATGCTAATTCTTACCAGTAATTTCATCTACTTATCTAGCAAAAACAAACTGTCAAGATTCAGGGAGAAAAACTTTCCTTGGATGTAGTTAGCCAAATTCTTAACATTTTTCTTCAGTTGTATTAACAAAGGAATTATGTACTTTTATTGAATCTCCATTAGAAAGACAGGAAAAAAAGTTTGACCTATCAGCCAGAGGTGATCAGTTTCTATCTTCTTGATATTCTAATAAGAAAGGCTCTTTATGGGTAAGAAAGAGCTGCAAATGTATGTTTAAAGAACCATCAGAAATGCAATAGAATTCTACTGAGCCTCATGCAATCACCCTATCATGTCAATGATATGCTTAAAAAGGCAACCTGCTTGGCTTCCCTGGTGGCGCAGTGGTTGAGAATCTGCCTGCCAATGCAGGGGACACGGGTTCGAGCCCTGGTCTGGGAAGATCCCACATGCTGCGGAGCAACTAGGCCTGTGAGCCACAACTACTGAGCCTGTGCGTCTGGAGCCTGTGCTCCGTAACAAGAGAGGCCACGATAGTGAGAGGCCCGCGCACCGCGATGAAGAGTGGCCCCCACTTGCCACAGCTAGAGAAAGCCCTCGCACAGAAATGAAGACCCAACACAGCCAAAAATAAATAAATTAATTACTTAAAAAAAGAAAGAAAAAAAAAGACAACCTGCTTTAGCCACATTAATGTTTCTTTCAATCTTGCTAATTACAATAATATCACCTAACCTTTATTTATGGCTTACTATTTGCCAAGGGTTATCCAAAAGGCTTTTGTGTAGTATATTTCAATTCTCATAAATCCTCTATGAGGTAGGTATTACTATCATCAACTGCATTTTATTGATGAGAAAATTGAGTCACAGAAACAATAAAAATCATGCCCAACGTCACAGAGCTAGTAAATATTAGAGCTGAGAATTGAGCTCATACTAACTGACTTCATAAGTATTCCATCCAATCACTATGCCAAACTGCTTAGTTTATAGAAAGCCCCTGGATAGAATGGTCACCACCATCTCTTCATCTGATACATCATTCTCTTTAACATGTAGTATTCAGCCTAGAGCCTGCCTTCTCCATGATGTTCTATTTCACATCCACTACCCTATCCTAGAAAGTCTTAGTAACTATATATTCACTTGGCACATAGCAAATATTTCATTAATCACTAAGTAACTCTTCATAGGTAGAGTAACTTTCTTTTCTAGCTTCTTTTTTCATTTTTAAGTAAAATTGCTCACTGTAAAAGTTTCAAAGAATCTGAAAGTCAAAAAAAAAAATAGTAAGCGTTCTCCCCAAAACCAAAGCTTGTTAACTTTTCCTTTTGTTTCCTTCTAGTGGAATGAAAGCATGGATGTGTGTGTTTGTGTGACATTGTTACCGAGTCCAAGCTCATGCTGCTCGTGGCACAACAGGCCAATAAATCGAGAGACGAGTTGTTGGGGCAAGGGACAGTGACTTTATTTGGAAAGCCAATAGACCGAGGAGATGGTGGACTAGTGTCCCTAAGAACCATTTTGCCTGGGTTTGGATGCTAGTTTCTTTTATAGAACAAAGAAGGGGAGGTGAGGAGGTAAATTTTAAAAGGTGATAAGTTGCTGCAAATATTTCCTGGTTCCTGCCAGACTGGGGGTGGGAAGGTGGGGATGTGTTAATCTCTCCTTTCCTGCAGCCATTCCCAGGTGGGCCTGGTCTGGATGTTTCCTGTGAGATAAACAAAGGTAAAGCTGAACTCTCAGGCATGGGAGGCAGGGTTCCTGTAGATGGTCCGTTATGTATACTTTAAGCTATAGGCAACAGCCCTTTAGTGATTAACTTGTAGCAAAAGCAGTAGACTACAAATGCTAAAGTAACAGGAACAGATCCAATATGGAGTCAGATTTGTTCTTCCCTATTACAGCACGTGTATCAGTCAACAAAATCAGTGCTTGAACATTTTTTTAATACATAAAAAATTACCCACTATATATTGTCCTTCACTTTTTTCTTTTCCACTTAAGAATGTAACTCAGACTTGTTCTCATGTCTGTAAACACTGATCTTTTTAATTTCTTTCAATAATTGCTGAAGTTTCTGTTGTATGTTAACATACCATATTTAAGCAATGATATATTAATGGAAATTTAGATTATTTAATTTTTTTGGCATTGTAAATATGCTGCAATAAACACTTCAGATAAATAACTTGACATTTTTTGTCAGTGTATCCAGTAGATAAATTCCTATGAAGTATTCAAAGAATGCTTACTTTTTACTATGGATACTGACAAATTACTCTCTTAAAGATTTAACAATTTACACTCTCATCACTTTACAACTGTGTGAGTGACAGTTTCCCTGCAAATTCTCCAACACCAAATATAAACTATTTTTGACAAATGGATAGGTGAGAGTGTTATCACATTTCTTATGTTTTTGTTTGTTTGTATTTTCCTGGGGATTTATGAGAAAGTAAATATTTTCACAGGCTTATTGCAATGCATACAAGCACACGCAGACACACAATTTCTTTTGTAGCTAGTGTTCTACACTAGCTGCTATCAAGGAAAGCTCTTTTGCAAGGTTGGATGTAGAAGTGAGCAACTTGAGGTAATGAATATACAGTAGAAGACCACATTATGTAACAAACATGGTCTCATAGGGCAGAGCAAAGAGTTGTTGGGAACAGTGGAGTGGGACCTATTCACAAGAAGCAAAATAGAGGTTTAATCAAGAAACATTAGTGGAGGTAATATAAACAAAGCTTTTAAATATTTTATTTAAAATTTGGTTTAGCATGGCCTCCTGGGTTTTAGCATCTATCATGATAGGATTGTGCCTGGGTAGCTGCAGGTCCCAGAATGAAAGACATGAAACTAACTTGAACCTGAACCATATCCTAAGTAGAACTATCCCAGAAGACCTTCAGAGATTTGACCAATAAGTAAATGCTTGTTGAGACTATGGAACTCTTTGTTACACAGCATTATCTTGGCAGAACACTGACTAATATAATTACATAATTAAACAGCACATAGACCATATTATTATCATTAACTAAAGAAAGGCTCAGAGCATTTAAGTAACCTGATCAAGATGATATGTTAAAGAAGAGTCAGTCATGATGTTATAAACCTATATCAGAACACAAAGATAGAAGAGTGATTTTTTTTCCATTATATATTATGGTCCTCTGAAAAATTTTTAAGTCATTGAGTATAGTGGGGTGAGGGCAATAACAAGGACATTAATTCAAAAGGTAGGTAATGTGTGATTTAAAGTAGAGTAAAATGAAAGAATGGGTTAGAATTAAAGAAGGTCAAAAGAATGGAGTAATATGTAACAGATAATAAGAGCAAATTCAGGATATTTGAATTTTGAAGTATTGCTATCACTGAGATACCCCTTTTACAGTGCTAAGTTAAGTAGGATAAACCATTTAGCAGGCAGGTACTTGATACCCTTCACTGCGGTAAATAAAGCAGAATTATTGGGAAAATTCTCTTCTTTCAGAAAACTTATACCCATACACTACACTACACTAGAATTAAGTCCTTCTAACAAATAATCAGTGGTTTTACCTTGGAAAATATATACGTAGAACAAGCAGCAGCAAAAGTATTGAGAATTCTACAATCTATCTTGTCCACCAGACAGGATATGCATTTCTTTTCCAAAATTGCTCAACTTCTATATGTGAAGTACATTGCAATGCTCATTCTGGTAAAAAATGAGACTATTAAGTGGACAATTATAAAACAATGTGTGTATGTAGTAGTGGCCAGATAATCTCCTTTTATACATGTTACTAATAAGGGAAGTAGAATTACGCAAGTAAGCACAGCAGAATATATTATTTTTCCAAGAAATTAGAAGTTAGTGGGAATTAAATAAATAAATCTAACAACACATGTAACGCTACAAAAAATAAAATAAAATCTTTATAAAAAGGTAGTGCATTTGTTTTCAGAGATCCTGTATTACAAATCCACACACACACACACACACACACACACACACCCTTCATTAACAGTTGGAATAAATCTCCTAGTAGATACTAATTTTGTATTAGTTCTCTTTGATGGCTTCAATACTCCACTTAAATAGTTTCATTGTCACAAAGCAACATTACGGGAAAATAAATTTTTTGCCCTAGCCTCCACTCATACAAATAATTTGACTCATACCACTATGTTTGGACTTCCTATTGCTAAGCATTTAGGTAGTGTCAACTAAAAAAAAAAGCATAACCTAAAAGTTGAGAAATATGTTTTATTTGGCAGATAAAACTGAGAACTTAAAGCCTGGGATGTAGCCTCTCTGAGAAATTGTTCCAAAGAGGTCAGGGAGGAGCCAGGATATAGAGGAGTTTTTGCAACAAAGACCAGGTAGTCGGGACATCAAAAGATTACTGTTAATGAAAGAAAACCTGACATCTCATGTTAATGAGCTTAGCACTTTTCCGTGTATGGGAAGATGTAAGAGTCTGGGCTCACTGAAATCTTTCCTTTGATGGACACCTCAGCTATCTGGGGCCAGTATCCTGTGCTTTCTCATCCTGAATCTCCTCAGGGTGCGCCTTTGGAGTGGGGGGGTGGCCGTAGGGGCTGATGCCTTGATGACAGGCATCCTATCTCTACCCTGGGTTCTGCTCATCATTGGGGCAGCTGTAATGTGACGACTTGATGGCTGCAACATCCTTTGTTTACTGATATGGCAGGCAACATTTTTTCGCTGACAATAGCTATATTTAATACGTGTGTATCAATCAGAGTCTAGTTAGAAGGCATAAAACCTATCAGGAATTTGAAGAAGAAAATTTTACATACAGAATTGTTAACTAGGTGGTTAAAGGTTAAAAGAAAACTATAAGGTGTACAGAAGTTGCAAATGCGTAACTCAACTACTGCTCTCCTGAGAACCCCAGGAAATGTGAACAAGAAGTGGACAGACTTAATATATCTTTCTACCCACGACTTAAATTCAGATGTCTTTGGAGAGGGTGCGGCTGCCACTAGGACACCAGTCTTCCAGGGCTGAAGAAACTTGCCGGAGGGAGCAACCCAAGGCTCATATGCAACAGTGGCCTGCCAGGGGCTGAAAACTTTCTGGATGCTGAGAGCCATGGCTAGCCTACCCTAAAGCCAGTACTGTTAGACCTCCTGTAAGCTGATTTGCTGGCTCTCATGCCCTCAAAAGCAGCACATCAGAAGCAGGAAAGCCCTTCCCGTAGGGCCCCTTCAGCTCTTTCTAGTGACAAAGCTAACATTGAGACAGCTGCAAAAGCGAAAAGTCTAAAGGCTTCAGTACCATCAGGCTCCAAATCTGTGGGTTCTGCATCCCCGGACTCAACCAACCTCCTATCAAAAATATTTGAAAAAAATTCCAGAAAGTTCCAAAAAGCAAAACTTGAACTTGCTACTCACTGGAAACATTTGTATTGTATTTACAACTATTTACGTAGTATTTGCATTGTCTTAGGTGTTATAAGTCATCTAGAGGTAAAGTATATGGGAAGATGGCCATAGGTTATATGCAAACACTCTGCCATTTTCTATAAGGGACTTGAGCATCTGCAGATTATTCGCAGGAGTCCTGGGACGAATCCCCTGCTAATACTGAGGGATGACTGTATCGCTAAGTAGGACAAAGAAGGGGAGGTCTGGCAATGATTTCTACCTGGCACAGCACGTATCAGGTAGATCAGACATGCACCGTGGTCTATTTTCCCACTTCCAGATGTTTTCCTTTGATGGAACAGAATTAGCTACAGCCTTTTCTGTTTCATTGTCACATTTTGAACAAGCCAAAATTCCATGGGGAAAAAGAAAAGAGAAGTCAGAAATCCTGTCAAAACTTGGCTCAGAGGCAGCACAGCAGCCTGATTTAGTCACTCTGCTTTATAGCAACTTACATAGAGACGTCTCGCATTGTAGCGGGGTGTTCGCCTATTTAATTGAATAACTTTCCAGGAAGTTATCAGAAAAGCAAAGTGACATGAACGTCTTAGTTAGCTACATATTTCTGGAGATACTGACAACTTGAATTTAATTATGCACATCTCTCTCTAAAGAAGCAAGATGAATGAAGAAAGATGGAGTGTATGTCAGCGTTCCTCAGCCTGCTTTCATGGAACGGGGAACATTTCAAAGAATTTAATGTTAGATTAACTTTCTGTTTGCCTCATTTCCCTGTGATTAATTGTATGATTCTTCACTGGAACAGTTTATCCTATATATCATGCCACGAGAATCAATAAAGAGTTCCAACTAATCAAGGTAGCAAATACTCTTTTGTAACCTAGACTTTTTAATATATTTTTTCAAATTCAATTCAGCTTAACAGAAGCACTCCTTTTTTTTTTTTTTTCAAATTAATCAACTTTCTTTTTTAGAGCGGTTTTAGATTCACAGCAAAATTGAGCAGAAAGTACAGAGAGTTGCCATGTACCTTGCTTCAACAAACCCTCACTTGTTGTGAACTTCCTGCCCCATGACAGTGCACACTGGGTACAGCCATAAGCCTACACTGACACGTCATTATCTCTCAAAGTCTTTGGTTTACATTATGGTTCATGCTTGGTGTTTTACATTCAATGGGTTTACACAAATGTGTAAAGACGCTTGTCTACCATTATAGTATCATACAGCATGTTTTACCATCAAAATCATCTGTGCTCTGCTTATCCAACACTTCCTTCACCCTCACTCCCAGCTCCAACTTCTGGAGACCACTGATCCTTTTACCAATCTCTGAAGTTTTGCCCGTTTCAGGATTCCATGTACTTGAAATATGTCGTATTTTTAGAGTGGCTACATTATGTAGCCTTTCTGGAGTGGCTTCTTTCACCTAATAGTATGCATTTAAGGTTCCTCCATGTCTTTTTATGGCTAAATAGCTCATCGATTTTTACTCCTGAATAATATTCCATTGTCTGGATGCACCACGGTTTGCTCATCATTTACCAACTGAAGGGCATCTTGGCTGCTTCCAAGGTTTGCTAGTTATGAATAAAGCTGCTGTAAACATCTGTGAGAAGGTGTTCGTGTGGACAGACGTTTTCAACCCATTTGGGTAAATACCAGGAAGTGTGATTGCTGGGTGTATGGCAAGAATTGTTTGGTTTTGTAAGAAACTGCCGAACTGTCTTCCAAAGTGGCTCTACCATTTACCATTCCCACCAGCAATGAATAAAAGTTCCTACCAGTGTTTGGTGTTGTCTGTGTCCTACGTTATGGCTATTCTAAATAAGTATATAGTGGTATCTTCATTGTTTTCATACCAGGTGCTTCTTAATCATTAACTCATAAAGCCCTAGTAATTGAATATTAGCATCGCTAGTTTTTACAGAGAAAATACTTAGATATCGTTAAATTGTTTTCTCAAAGTTCACATAGATAGTAAAGAGTAGAACTGATATTCCAGTACAGGTTTATCAAGCCCCAAATAAATTCATTTTTCTCTGTGCGATGCTGTCAAGTGTCCAATTCTGTTGTGTAGACTAAACATGCCGCACGAGTAAAGGGAAGAGTGTGTGGCAGCCACACTTGTCCCCTGCCCCTAATGCTTTAGGGAACCATATGGAAGGGGCACGAATGCCTTATCTCAAGTCAACTCCTAAGCCCCCTATTATCCTCAACTCCTGACACCTCAGCTTAGCTCTCTCCATTCCCAAACTTCCCTATTATTATTCCTTTTCTGTTTAAGTATCCACTCAGGCCTCGACAGTCCCTTCAGCATCTGTGGCAGAAGCAGCAATATTCTAGCGGCAGGATTCAGCTAATCATTCAGTCTGATAGGTGGCAGAGCATACCCACCGGATACGTGCATGTCATCAGGCCCCATGTGCATTCTGAAAGGGATAGGTCACTGGACTTACTCGATCTAACCTCCTTTCTCTATCCCTCCGTCATTATTAAGTGACTACCCGTGTAACCATTTACCAGGTGAAGACACAGAACTCGCTGGAACTTTGGAAGCAGCCCCTACCATATACTGTTCCTACATCATAAGCTTTTTCTTCCCCACCCACTGGAAACATTGCAACTTTTATCATAATTATTTTCTATCATTTAGTTCTCATTTTCCACTTATAAGTGAATCCTTAAAATTAATATTTTACTTCTGCTTGCTTTTAAACTACGTATAAATGGAACATACCATATGTACAGGCGTACCTCAGAGATATTGAGGGTTTGGTTTCAGACAACTGCAATAAAATGATTTGGGCAGTAAAGTGAGTCACACAGAATTTTTGTTTTCCCAGTGCATATAAAAGTTATGATTACACTAAGCTGGTAGTCTATTAAGTGAGGAATCACATTATGTCTTAAAAAACAAGGGACCTACCTTAATTTATAAAAGTATTTTATTTCTAAAAAATGCTAACCATCATTTAAGCCTTCAGTGAGCTGTAATGTTTTTGCTGGTGGAGGGTCTTACCTTGCTGTTGATGGCTGCTGACTGATCAGGGCTGTGGTTTCTGAGGGTTAAGGTGGCAATTTCTTAAAATAAGACAATAATAAATTTTGCTGCATTAATCGACTCTTACTTTCACAAACAATTTCTCTATGGCATGCAAGGCTATTTAAGAGCCTTTAGAACTTCACAGTAGAACTTCTTCTAAAATTGGAGTCAGTCCTCTCAAACCCTGTCACTGCTTTATCAACTAAGTTTATATAATATTCTAAATACTTTGATGTCATTTCAACAATCTACACAGTATCTTCACCAGGAGTAGATTCCATCTTAAGAAAACACTTTCTTGGGCTTCCCTGGTGTCACAGTGGTTGAGAATCTGCCTGCCAATGCAGGGGACACGGGTTCGAGCCCTGGTCTGGGAAGATCCCACATGCCGCGGAGCAACTAGGCCCGTGAGCCACAGTAACTGAGCCTGCGTGTCTGGAGCTTGTGCTCCGCAACAAGAGAGGCCGCGATAGTGAGAGGCCCGCGCACCGCGATGAAGAGTGGCCCCCACTCGCCGCAACTGGAGAAAGCCCTCACACAGAAACGAAGACCCAACACAGCCAAAAATTAAAAAATAATAATAATTAAAAAAAAAAAAAAAGAAAACACTTTCTTCACTCATCTATAAGAAGCAACTCTTCATTTATTAAAGTTTTACCATGAGATTGCAGCAATTCAGTCACAGCTTCAGGCTCCATTTCTGATTCTATTTCTCTTGCTATTTCCATCATATATGCAGTTACTCCCTCCACTGAAGTCCTGAGCCCCTCAAGGTCATCCATGAGGGTTGGAATCAACTTCTTCCAAACTCCTGTCAATGTTGATCTATTTACCTCTCCCACGAATCCTAAATGTTCTTAATGGCATCTAGAATGATAAATTCTTTCCAGAAGGTTTTCAGTTGACTTTGCACAGATCCATCAGAGGAATCACTCTCTATGGCAGCTATAGCCTTACAAAATGTATTTTTTAAATAATAAGACTTGAAAGTTGAGATTACTCCTTGAACCATGTCTTCAGAATAGATGTTGTGTTAGCAGGCATGAAAACAACATTAATCTCATTTTATATCTCCATCATAGCACCTGGGTGACCAGGTGCATTGTCAATGAGCAGTAATCTTTTGAAAAGAATCTTTTTCTTCTTTTTTAAGCAGTAGATCTCCACAGTGGGCTTAAAATATTTAGTCAACCTTGTTGTAAACAGATGTGTTCTCATTCAGGTTTTGTGGTTCCATCTATAGAGTCCAGGCAGAGTAGATTTAGCATAATTCTAAAGGGTCCTAGGATTTTCAGAATGGTAAAGAGTATTGGCTTCAACTTAAACTCACCGATTGCATTAGCCCCTAACAAGATAGTCAGCCTGTCCTTTGAAGCTTTGAAGCCAGGGTTTGATTCCTCCTCTCTAGCTATGAAAATCCTAGATGACATCTCCTTCCAACACTAGGCTATTTTGTCTGCATTAAAAATTTGTTGTTTAGTGTAGCTCTTCATTAATTATCTTAAATAGGTATTCTGGATAAGTTGGTGCAGCTTCTACATCAGTGCTTACTGTTTCATCTTGCACTTTTATATTATGGAGGTGGCTTCTTTTCTTAAACCTCATGTACCAACCTCTGCTAGCTTCAAACTTTTTTTCTGCAGCTTCCTCATCTCTCTCAGTTTTCATAGAATTGAAGAGACTTAAGGCCTTGTGTTGGATTAGGTTGTGTCTTAAGGGGATGTTGTAGCTGGTTTGATCTATCCAGACCGCTAAACTTTCTCCATATCAACAATAAGGCTGTTTCACTTTCTTATCATTCATGTTTTCACTGCAGTAGCACTTTTAATTTCCTTCAAGAACTTATCCTTTGCATTCGCTAACTTTTTGGTGAAAGAGGCCTAGTTTCAGCCTATCTCAGCTTTGACATGCCTTCCTCACTAAGGTTCGTCATTTCTAGCTTTCGATTTAAAGGAGAGATGTGTGACTCTTCCTTTCACTTGAACACTTAGAGGCCATTGTAGGGTTATCGATTGCCCTAATCTCAGTACTGTTGTGCCTCAGGGCATATGAAGGCCTGAGGAGTGGGAGAGAGATGGGGGGGGAGGGCAGCCAGTCAGCAGAGCAGTCAGAACACACACTACATTTATCAAGATTTTCATCTTATATGGGCGTGGTTTGTGGTGTAGAATTATAATAGTAACATCAAAGGTCACTGATCACAGATGGCCATAACAAATATAATAATTATGAAAAAGATTGAAATATTGCAAAAATTACCACAACATAACACAGACACACAAAGTGAGCAAATGCTCTTGGAAAATGGTGCTGATACACTTGCTTGATGCAAAGTTGCCGCAAACCTTCAATTTGTGAAAAACAATATATTGAAACAGAATAAAATGAAGCACACTAAAGTGAGGTGTGCCTGTAGGTGAGTTTCTCTAGGGCAGGATTTCTCATCCTCAGCACTACTATTTGGGATTGGATCACTTTTTGTTGGGGGTGGGAATTGCTCTGGGCACTGTAGGATGTTTGGCAATATCCCTGGCCTCCACCCATTAGATGCCAGAGGCATAGCCCTCTTTCACTGTGCGAACCAAAAATATCTTTACACATCACTAAATGGCCCCTGAGAGGCAAAATTGCTCTGAGTTTAGAGCCACTGCAGCAGGGTAGGGTAGTTATTATGAATTTTGCTGACCAGATATTTCAGAATATTTACCATCTAAACACATGCACCAATTATACGTGCTGAATGCAATTATACGTGCTGAATGCACCAATTATACGTGCCTTTTGTGGTTGAATGAGGTATATAACTAGTCAAGATTATGAGTTGTGAGAAAAATAATTGTGTCTCCCCGGGTTAGAACATTTAATTGCTGCTGCAAGACCCTCTCCCCCTACTACTTTTTTCTTCCTCTGGCTCAGTGTCCAGAAACATTCAGAATGGAGGCTGATTTGTCTGCTTAGGTTGCTAAGAGACTATTAGAAGCAGCGAATCCCTACCTACACTCAAAAGACATATGTGATGTGTAAGAAAGGAATCTTTCTTTAAACAACTGAGACTTTGAGGATTGCTTGTTATAGAAACTGTTACAGAACGTGTTATAGAAACTTGTACCTAGAATTAGGGTACTATCATAATAATAATAAAAAAAAAAGCCTAAACTATATGACTGGCTGCAGGCAGAAAGAAAACTATTTTTGAGAGTTGGAAACATGGCAATCCATGAAATGAAGAGGCAAAATACTAGGTCGTATTATCGTCTGTGATTTGAAAGGCAGACAGTATACCTCACACATATTATGCTTTTAGGAATAGAGGTTGAAAACAGAATGTTAATAGTGTTTGTCTATTGGCTTCCATTTGATTGCATTTGATATGGTTACTCTAAGAAAAAACCAAATCTCCTATTTGGAAGAAGGTGTTAAAGGGAATAGAAAGAGTTGAGGAATTTAGGGACTTCGAGATTTACAGTAAAAGACAAAATTGAGAAATTGCTATGAGCAACCAAGGCCAATGAGAGCTCAGCATAATGGCAACTAGTAAATTCAGGGTAAATCCAGACACCAATGGTTAAAATGCCTGAACGGGTTGAGATAACCATGTAATCTTAACGGTAATTTTTTTTTTTCAGGGTAAGGGTATTGCTCTCTCATCAAACTGATAGGCTCAGAATATCCACAATAAAACCAGATAAAGAGAAATGTCTAGTCTATGCATAAGGCTAATGACACATGGAGCTGTATACAATCAAACAGGTAACAAGCAACATTTTTGAAACTAAGGTTTGAAGATTTTGTCTGCCAAAGACACGATAATCCTGAACTAAAAAGGTTTCTGACTGCGTGAGATTTACAAAAATCCTTTGGAACCCAAATCATTTACAAACAAGAAACAAGCTAAAAAGTCTTCCTTACCCACTGTCCTACCTTCCCTGGAGGACTTATTCTCCAAGGCCTACTTCAGAAGTGGCCAAGGAGAAGGATAAAAATGCAAGGGTTGAGAATATATAGTTCTGGACTCTATTTGCAATGATGTTTGCATGGTGAACAGCTTTGGAAAATAGAAATAATGTTTCTTCAGGAAAAAATCTGGAATGTTTACTGTCCAGTATAATAAAGATAATGTCTCCCTCTGAATCAGGTATTCTTTCTGCCCCTTATTAAAGACATTTGTTCCTTTAAATTCTTTTTTTTTTTTTTCTTTTATAATGCAACCCACTGTATATTCAATGATCATCTGGCCCTCTGAGTGTCACACTGTGGGAATTTGGGGCTCTGGGGACAGGCAGAAGAAAATGCTGATTTTCTTGCTAGTGCTGTTGCTGTGAATAAGAAAATTCTTTGCCTCTATTCCAGGAGTCACAATTTTCTATCAACATCTATGAAACTATACCAGGCTACTTGTTTAGTCGTAAGTATGGTAGCATCTCAGACCCTTCACAGTTTTTGACAGAGAAGACCATAGAGGATATGTCAAGGCAACACACAACACACATCATATAATGAGGAATAAATGGAGTGAGATTCAGACCTTAAAAGCTTATTGCTACCCAGTAATCTCAGAATAAGTGTCCTTTGGAATGTCTGCTCGACGCAATTTTAGAATTGCTACAGACTAATGAATTGTGTATGGTCCTTATTTTTCTCTTTCCTAAATAGTGTTGTTTGTTGTGACTAGACTTTTTCTAAACCACAATTATATATTAGGTGTATGGAGTGTACATAACTTGTGCTTTTAGTTCAGTAGCACTCATATCTGTAATTCATGCTATAGCTCACTCAGCGAAAATGGTGCTTGAGTTTGTTAATATGACTGAACATTTAAGGTGAGTATATTTTATCACTGGGAGAGACAGTATGTCAAATATTTGATGACTAGAGCGAAGACTGTGATAGACTTACCAGGTGCCATTTTTGTGTCGGTCAGCTTCTAGGTCCAGTTCAGTTACATTTTTCAATTTATATTTCTTCATAATTCCATTTTATCTTAATTGTTTCAGTTTTAGTATGTTTTTCAACTAGTTAATTCTCCTATTTTTTTCTTCTTCAAATATATCTCGATAGTAGTGATCCTTTCCACTTCTGTAAGAAAGGTTGGAATTCAGATGGCAAGTTTAAATACATAAACACACACAAACACACACACACACATGCTCGCACACACCAATTTTTGGAGTTTTTGCTTTATATCTAGATACCAACATGAGGAAAACTATCTTTATACTACTGAGTCTTCCAGCCCAGAAACATTGTATACTCCTTCATTTATTTCAATCTTTAATGATCCTCAATATTTTAATATTTTGTTTTGGTAAAATTCTTTATATCTTTGTTTAGATTTAGTCCTAGGTATTTTTATTTTGATGCTACTGGAAATCAGATATTTTAGTTTCTTTTTTTTCCTTTTACACAGAAGCAAGTAGATTTTTTTTAATATATTGATTTAATACTCTTCACAAACTTACTAAAAATAGTATTTAACTATAGAATCCTTTAGATATTCTTTCATATATATCCTATTATATGTGAATAATGACTAGGTTTTTTTTCTCTTTCTAATCCCATTACCTTTATTTGTTTTTCTTACCTTATTCTATCTGTTAGTGAGTCAAAAATGTTAACTAGAAAATGTTCTCAGTCATAATTGTAGGCCACTTTATATTGTTCCTTTTCTCAAAGGGAATACTTGGAACATTTTATCTTCAAGGAAGATAGTTGTAGATTTGTATACCGCTAAATTATTACAACCTGATCACAGAAGGGATAGATGCTTTTGAATTTGTATAAATAAGGCATAATTTACCTGACTAGTTTGGTTAAAATTAGTTAAAATAATGTAGAAATATTTCTCAGCTATAGCCATATCTTAAAAACCACCTTTAGCACAGTTCTCTGATAAAACTTTCCATGATGGTGGTAATGTTCCATTCTGTACTGTCTGCTGTGTCTATGAAGCTCTTGAAACGTGGTGAGTGCAACCCAGGAAGCAAAGTTTTAATTTTATTTGTTTAATTAATTTAATTTAGGGAGCCACGTGTGACTATTGGTCTTTGTCTTTGGGACATCACAGCTTTAGAGAAATTTTCTTTGCCAAATAGAGGCCATATGTAGCACCAACTTATAGCTGGTGACAAGATTTAAGAGAAGAAAGAGTAAAAAGAAAAAAATCCGTACATTGTTATAAAATTTTTTCACTCTTCTCACATAAATTTCTGATCATTGCAAAATCAGGAGGGAGAAGTCTGTTATTATCATTAATATACTGAGACAATGTTCATTTCCATAGTGTGCTGAGGACCCACAATGCTTTAATTCTTTTTTTTTTTTTTTTTTTTTTTTTTAACATCTTTATTGAAGTATAATTGCCTTACAATGGTGTGTTAGCTTCTGCTTTATAACAAAGTGAATCAGTTATACATATACAATATGTTCCCATTTCTCTTCCCTCTTGCATCTCCCTCCCTCCCACCCTCCCCATCCCATCCCTCTAGATGGTCCCAAAGCACCGAGCTGATCTCCCTGTGCTATGCGGCTGCTTCCCACTAGTTATCTATTTTACATTTGGTGGTGTATATATGTCCATGACACTCTCTTACCCTGTCACATCTCACCCCACCCCCTCCCCATATCCTCAAGTCCATTCTCTAGTAGGTCTGTGTCTTTATTCCCGTCTTGCCACTAGGTTCTTCATGGCCTCTTTTTTTTTTTTTTTTTTTTTTTTTCCCCTTAGATTCCGTATATATGTGTTAGCATACTGTATTTGTTTTTCTCTTTCTGACTTACTTCACTCTGTATGACAGACTCTAACTCCATCCACCTCATTACAAATACCTCCATTTCATTTCTTTTTATGGCTGAGTAATATTCCATTGTATATATGTGCCACATCTTCTTTATCCATTCATCTGTCGATGGACATTTAGATTGCTTCCATGTCCTGGCTATTGTAAATAGAGCTGCAATGAACATTTTGGTACATGACTCTTTTTGACCTATGGTTTTCTCAGGGTATATGCCCAGTAGTGGGATTGCTGGGTCGTATGGTAGTTCTATTTGTAGTTTTTTAAGGAACCTCCATACTGTTCTCCATAGTGGCTGTATCAATTTACATTCCCACCAACAGTGCAAGAGTGTTCCCTTTCCTCCACACCCTCTCCAGCATTTATTGTTTCTAGATTTTTTGATGATGGCCATTCTGACCGGTGTGAGATGATATCTCATTGTAGTTTTGATTTGCATTTCTCTAATGATTAATGATGTTGAGCATTCTTTCATGTGTCTGTAGGCCATCTGTATATCTTCTTTGGAGAAATGTCTATTTAGGTCTTCGGCCCATTTTTGGATTGGGTTATTCGTTTTTTTGTTATTGAGCTGCATGAGCTGCTTGTAAATCTTGGAGATTAATCCTTTGTCAGTTGCTTCATTTGCAAATATTTTCTCCCATTCTGATGGTTGTCTTTTGGTCTTGTTTATGGTTTCCTTTGCTGTGCAAAAGCTTTTAAGTTTCATTAGGTCCCATTTGTTTATTTGTGTTCTTATTTCCATTTCTCTGGGAGCTGGGTCAAAAAGAATCTTGCTGTGATGTATGTCATAGAGTGTTCTGCCTATGTTTTCCTCTAAGAGTTTGATAGTGTCTGCCCTTACACTTAGGTCTTTAATCCATTTTGAGTTTATTTTTGTGCATGGTGTCAGGGAGTGTTCTATTTTCATACTTTTACATGTACCTGTCCAATTTTCCCAGCACCACTTATTGAAGAGGCTGTCTTTTCTCCACTGTATATGCTTGCCTCCTTTATCAAAAATAAGGTGCCCATATGTGTGTGGGTTTATCTCTGGGCTTTCTATCCTGTTCCATTGATCTATATTTCTGTTTTTGTGCCAGTACCAAACTGTCTTGATTACTGAAGCTTTGTAATATAGTCTGAAGTCAGGGAGCCTGATTCCCCCAGCTCCATTTTTCGTTCTCAAGATTGCTTTGGCTATTCGGGGTCTTTTGTGTTTCCATACAAATTGTGAAATTTTTTGTTCTAGTTCTGTGAAAAATGCCAGTGGTAGTTTGATAGGGATTGCATTGAATCTGTAGATTGCTTTGGGTAGTAGAGTCATTTTCACAATGTTGATTCTTCCAATCCAGGAACATGGTATATCTCTCCATCTATTTGTATCATCTTTAATTTCTTTCATCAGTGTCTTATAATTTTCTGCATACAGGTCTTTTGTCTCCTTAGGTAGGTTTATTCCTAGATATTTTATTCTTTTTGTTGCAATGGTAAATGGGAGTGTTTTCTTAATTTCACTTTCAGATTTTTCGTCATTAGTGTATAGAAATGCAAGAGATTTCTGTGCATTAATTTTGTATCCTGCTACTTTACCAAATTCATTGATTAGCTCTAGGAGTTTTCTGGTAGCATCTTTAGGATTCTCTATGTATAGTATCATGTCATCTGCAAATAGTGACAGCTTTACTTCTTCTTTTCCGATTTGGATTCCTTTTATTTCTTTGTCTTCTCTGATTGCTGTGGCTAACACTTCCAAAACTATGTTGAATAATAGTGGTGAGAGTGGGCAACCTTGTCTTGTTCCTGATCTTAGTGGAAATGGTTTCAGTTTTTCACCATTGAGGACAATGTTGGCTGTGGGTTTGTCATATATGGCCTTTATTATGTTGAGGAAAGTTCCCTCTATGCCTACTTTCTGCAGGGCTTTTATCATAAATGGGTGTTGAATTTTGTCGAAAGCTTTCTCTGCATCTATTGAGATGATCATATGGTTTTTCTCCTTCAGTTTGTTAATATGATGTATCACATTGATTGATTTGCGTATATTGAAGAATCCTTGCATTCCTGGGATAAACCCCACTTGATCATGGTGTATGATCCTTTTAATGTGCTGTTGGATTCTGTTTGCTAGTATTTTGTTGAGGATTTTTGCATCTATGTTCATCAGTGATATTGGCCTGTAGTTTTCTTTCTTTGTGACATCTTTGTCTGGTTTTGGTATCAGGGTGATGGTGGCCTCGTAGAATGAGTTTGGGAGTGTTCCTCCCTCTGCAATATTTTGGAAGAGTTTGAGAAGGATAGGTGTTAGCTCTTCTCTAAATGTTTGATAGAATTCACCTGTGAAGCCATCTGGTCCTGGGCTTTTGTTTGTTGGAAGGTTTTTAATCACAGTTTCAATTTCAGTGCTTGTGATTGGTCTGTTCATATTTTCTATTTCTTCCTGGTTCAGTCTCGGCAGTTTGTGCATTTCTAAGAATCTGTCCATTTCTTCCAGGTTGTCCATTTTATTGGCATAGAGTTGCTTGTAGTAATCTCTCATGATCTTTTGTATTTCTGCAGTGTCAGTGGTTACTTCTCCTTTTTCATTTCTAATTCTATTGATCTGAGTCTTCTCCCTTTTTCTCTTGATGAGTCTGGCTAATGGTTTATCAATTTTGTTTATCTTCTCAAAGAACCAGCTTTTAGTTTCATTGATTTTTGCTATTGTTTCTTTCATTTCTTTTTCATTTATTTCTGACCTGATCTTTATAATTTCTTTCCTTCTGCTGGCTTTGGGGTTTTTTTGTTCTTCTTTCTCTAATTGCTTTAGGTGCAAGGTTAGGTTGTTTATTCGAGATGTTTCCTGTTTCTTGAGGTAGGCTTGTATTGCTATAAACTTCCCTCTTAGCACTGCTTTTGCTGCGTCCCATAGGTTTTGGGTCGTCGTATCTCCATTGTCATTTGTTTCTAGGTATTTTTTGATTTCCCCTTTGATTTCTTCAGTGATCACTTCGTTATTAAGTAATGTATTGTGTAGCCTCCATGTGTTTGTATTTTTTACAGGTCTTTTCCTGTAATTGATATCTAGTCTCATAGCGTTGTGGTCGGAAAAGATACTTGATACGATTTCAATTTTCTTAAATTTACCAAGGCTTGATTTGTGACCCAAGATATGATCTATCCTGGAGAATGTTCCATGAGCACTTGAGAAAAATGTGTATTCTGTTGTTTTTGGATGGAATGTCCTATAAATATCAATTAAGTCTATCTTGTTTAATGTATCATTTAAAGCTTGTGTTTCCTTATTTATTTTCATTTTGGATGATCTGTCCATTGGTGAGAGTGGGGTGTTAAAGTCCCCTACTATGATTGTGTTGCTGTCGATTTCCCCTTTTATGGCTGTTAGTATTTGCCTTATGTATTGAGGTGCTCCTATGTTGGGTGCATAAATATTTACAATTGTTATACCTTCCTCTTGTATCGATCCCTTGATCATTATATAGTGTCCTTCTTTGTCTCTTGTAATAGTCTTTATTTTAAAGTCTATTTTGTCTGATATGAGAATTGCTACTCCAGCTTTCTTTTGATTTCCATTTGCATGGAATATCTTTTTCCATCCCCTCACTTTCAGTCTATATGTGTCTCTAGGTCTGAAGTGGGTCTCTTGTAGACAGCATATATATGGGTCTTGTTTTTGTATCCATTCAGCCAGCCTGTGTCTTTTGGTGGGAGCATTTAATCCATTTACATTCAAGGTAATTATCGATATGTATGTTCCTATTCCCATTTTCTTAAATGTTTTGGGTTTGTTATTGTAGGTGTTTTCCTTCTCTTGTGTTTCTTGCCTAGAGAAGTTCCTTTAGCATTTGTTGTAAAGCTGGTTTGGTGGTGCTGAACTCTCTCAGCTTTTGCTTGTCTGTAAAGGTTTTAATTTCTCCATCGAATCTGAATGAGATCCTTGCTGGGTAGTGTAATCTTGGTTGCAGGTTTTTCTCCTTCATCACTTTAAGTATATCCTGCCACTCCCTTCTGGCTTGCAGAGTTTCTGCTGAAAGATCAGATGTTAACCTTATGGGGATTCCCTTGTGTGTTATTTGTTTTTTTTCCCTTGCTGCCTTTAATATGTTTTCCTTATATTTAATTTTTGATAGTTTGATTAATATGTGTCTTGGTGTGTTTCTCCTTGGGTTTATCCTGTATGGGACTCTCTGTGCTTCTAGGACTTGATTAACTATTTCCTTTCCCATATTAGGGAAGTTTTCAACTATAATCTCTTCAAATATCTTCTCAGTCCCTTTCTTTTTCTCTTCTTCTTCTGGGACCCCTATAATTCGAATGTTGGCGCGTTTAATGTTGTCCCAGAGGTCTCTGAGACTGTCCTCAGTTCTTTTCATTCTTTTTTCTTTATCCTGCTCTGCAGTAGTTATTTCCACCATTTTATCTTCCAGGTCACTTATCCTTTCTTCTGCCTCAGTTATTCTGCTATTGATCCCATCTAGAGTATTTTTAATTTCATTTATTGTGGTTTTCATCATTGCTTGGTTCCTCTTTAGTTCTTCTACGTCCTTGTTAAATGTTTCTTGCATTTTGTCTATTCTATTTCCAAGATTTTGGATCATCCTTACTATCATTATTCTGAATTCTTTTTCAGGTAGACTACCTATTTCCTCTTCATTTGTTAAGTCTGGTATGTTCTGACCCTGCTCCTTCATCTGCTGTGTGTTTTTCTGTCGTCTCATTTTGCTTATCTTACTGTGTTTGGGGTCTCCTTTTCACAGGCTGCAGGTTCGTAGTTCCTGTTGTTTTTGGTATCTGTCCCCAGTGGCTAAGGTTGGTTCAGTGGGTTGTGTAGGCTTCCTGGTGGAGGGAACTAGTGCCTGAGCTCTGGTGGATGAGGTTGGCTCTTGTCTTTCTGGTGGGCACGTCCACGTCTGGTGGTGTATTTTGGGGTGTCTGTGGCCTTATTATGATTTTAGGCAGCCTCTCTGCTAATGGATGGGGCTGTGTTCCTGTCTTGCTAGTTGTTTGGCATATGGTGTCCAGCACTGTAGCTTGTTGGTCGTTGAGTGAAGCTGGGTCTTGATGTTGAGATGGAGATCTCTGAGAGATTTTTGCCGTTTGGTATTACGTGAAGCTGGGAGGTCTCTTGTGGACCAGTGTCCTGAAGTTGGCTCTCCCACTTCAGAGGCACGGCCCTGATGCCTGGCTGGAGTACCAAGAGCCTTTCGTCCACACGGCTCAGAGTAAAAGGGAGAAAAAATAGAAAGAAAGAAAGAAAGAAAGAAAGAGGCTATAATATAGTGAAGTAAAATAAAGCTATTGTAAAGCAAAGCTATACAGACAAAATCGCACCCAGAAGCATATACATATACACTCACAAATAAAGGAAAAGGGGAAAAATTAATATATCCTGCTCCCAAAGTCCACCTCCTGAATTTGGGATGATTCGTTGTCTATTCAGGTATTCACCAGATGCAGGCACATCAAGTTGTTTGTGGAGTTTTAATCCGCTGCTTCTAAGGTTGCTGGGAGAGATTTCCCCTTATCTTCCCTGTTCGCACAGTTCCTGGGGTTCAGCTTTGGATTTGGACCCGCCTCTGCATGTAGGTCGCCTGAGGGCGTCTATTCCCCGCACAGACAGGACGGGGTTAAAGGAGCAGCTGCTTCGGGGGCTCTGGCTCCCTCAGGCCGCGGGTAGGGAGGTGTACAGAGGAGGCGGGGTGAGCCTGCGGCGGCCGAGGCCGGCGTGACGTTGCACCAGCCTGAGGCGGGCAGTGCGTTCTCCCGGGGAACTTGTCCCCGGATCACGGGACCCTGGCAGTGGCGGGCTGCACAGGCTCCCGGGAGGGGCGATGTGGAGAGTGACTTGTGCTCACACACAGGCTTTTTGGAGGCGGCAGCAGCAGCCCCAGCGTCTCACGCCCGTCTCTGGGGTCCGTGCTGATCGCCGCGGCTCACGCCTTTCTCTGGAGTTCGTTTAGGCGGCACTCTGAATCCCCTCTCCTTGCGCGCCACGAAACAAAGAGGCAAGAAAAAGTCTCTTGCCTCTTCGGCAGCTGCAGACTTTTTCCCGGACTCCCTACCAGCCAGCTGTGGTGCGCTAACCCCTTCAGGCTGTGTTCACGCCGCCAGCCCCAGTCCTCTCCCTGCGATCCAACCGAAACCGAAACCCGAGCCTCAGCTCCCAGCCCCGCCCGCCGAGCAGCCAAGCCTCTCGGGCTGGTGAGTGCTGCTCGGCGCCGAGCCTCTGTGCGGGAGTCTCTCCGTTTTTTTCCTCTGCGCCCCTGTTGCTGTGGGGTCTGCGGTGATCGCCGCGGCTCGCGCCCTTCTCTGGAGTTCGTTTAGGCGGCGCTCTGAATCCCCTCTCCTTGCGCGCCGCGAAACAAAGAGGCAAGAAAAAGTCCCTTGCCTCTTCGGCAGCTGCAGACTTTTTCCCGGTCTCCCTCCCAGCCAGCTGTTGTGCGCTAATCCCTTCAGGCTGTGTTCACGCCGCCAGCCTCAGTCCTCTCCCTGCGATCCGACCGAAGCCGAGCCTCAGCTCCCAGCCCCGCCCGCCCCGGCGGGGGAGCAGACAAGCCTCTCGGGCTGGAGAGTGCTGCTCGGCGCCGAGCCTCTGTGCGGGAATCTCTCCGTTTTTCCCTCTGCGCCCCTGTTGCTGTGGGATCCGCGTTGGTAGCTGCGGCTCGCGCCCGTCTCTGAAGTTCGTTTAGGCAGCGCTCTGAATCCCCTCTCCTCGCGCACCCGGAAACAAAGAGGGAAGAAAAAGTCTCCTGCCTCTTCGGCAGCTGCAGACTTTTTCCCGGACTCCCTCTTGGCTAGCTGTGGTGCACTAACGCCTTCAGTCTGTGTTCACGCCGCCAACCCCAGTCCTCTCCCTGCGATCCGACCGAAGCCCGAGCCTCAGCTCCCAGCCCCGCCCGCCCCGGCGGGTGAGCAGACAAGCCTCTCGGGCTGGAGAGTGCTGCTCGGCGCCGAGCCTCCGTGCGGGAACCTCTCCGCTTTGCCCTCCGCACCCCTGTGGCTGCGCTCTCCTCCGTGGCTCCGAAGCTTCCCCCCTCTGCCACCCGCAGTCTCCGCCCGCGAAGGGGCTTCCTAGTGCGTGGAAATCTTTCCTCCTTCACGGCTCCCTCCCACTAGTGCAGGTGCCGTCCCTATTCTTTTGTCTCTGTTATTTCTTTTTTCTTTTGCCCTACCCAAGTACGGGGGGAGTTTCTTGCCTTTTTGGAGGTCGGACGTTTTCTGCCAGCGTTCAGTGGGTGTTCTGTGGGAGCAGTTCCACGTGTAGATGTATTTCTACTGTATCTGTGGGAAGGAAGGTGATCTCCGCGTCTTACTCTTCCGCCATCTTCCCGAGGACCCTCGCTTTAATTCTTAAGTGATATTTATGTGGTCATGCCTCCACTCAGTATAAAATCTTTCTCCCCCTCCCACATTCCATCATGAAAAACCAGATTTTCATGTGACAACTAAGGAATCTGATAAGCTAAATTATTAATAGTTTTTGTGGTACAAGAGGCTGTGATGTCAGATTTATTTACATTGCTTATAACACCCAGAAATATTATCTTTTATACAAAAATAATGAATTTCAAATGGCCTTCAGCTAAGAAAAATTTATTTATGAAACGCTAATTATTTAGAATGCTCTAAGCCCATTCAAGTGCATGGGGCCCTTGGGAACCCTGACCCTGAGGATCAGAAAAGTCATATTAGGCATCGTCTTAGTTCATGCTGCTATAATGACATACCATAGACTGATATCTCTCATGGTCTGGAGACTAAAATCCAAGGTCAGGGTGCCAGCATGATAGGGTTCTTGGTTAGGGCTCTCTTTCTGATTTTGTCCTCACAGGGCCAAAATTTTTCTTTTCTTGGATCGAGCATGCAGATAGATCTTATATGTCTTTCTTCTTTTATAAGAGCACTACCCCCTTCACGAGGGCTCAGCCCTCAGGAACTCATCTAAACTCACTTACCTCCCCAAAACCTTACCTCCAAACATCATCACATTGGTGATGAGGGCTTCAACATAGACATGTGGGGAGGACAATCATTTAATCCACAGCAGGTATAAACCATAGATTAAGATAGGCTTCAGGGGTGGAAAAGGACAAAGAAAACTGGGGGCAAAATCACGTGCATTTGCCAGTATCCAAAATTTCATGCGGCTTGCTATACACTGCATTCTGTGAAAAGGGGAATGTGGTGGGATAACACCAAGATGAATCCTAGTGTGGGTGTGATAACTGAACCTCCACTACCTCTACTCTCAAGTATGGGTTCTAATGTGTCTTCGGATTTTCCATGATATTTGCACCCCATTAATTTCTCATTTTGGCCTTCTATTTTGAACAAGATCAAATTAATGGCTCATATCTTATTCTTGTTACAATCATTTTTATAAAAACTTGATTTAATCTCTTGCTTTTTCAGCCATTTCTATGGTAGATATGGAGCTTTATACTGTCCATGAAATTAAATATGAAATTAATGCTCTAAAGAAATTTTGTGGGTTCTTGGCACTTGGCGTTTTTGGCAAGAACATGTACAAACCACTCAAAGAAATCAAGTTTTCTTTGAAAGGCTGTGTAGTATAAGGAATAACTTGACTTGATTGCTTGATCTCCTTTTGTTTGCCTCATCACAGCCATTTGCTTATAAGATATTAAACTTTTATATGAGATGAGAAGAGATATAGGGTAATGCCAAGAATAGCCTGACTTCAGAAGAAAAAAAACCTATTAAGGCAATTATTCATTTTTATAAGCTAAATGAAAGATAACAATGAAAAATCATAACACTGTGCAGATTGTAACCCATTTTCACCACAGTGTTTCTATTTCTACACTTAACGTGGTACAGTTTTACTGCCCGAAAGACTGAAGGAGGCATGTAGTACACTGTAATGGCCTTGAAATATTCTGACTACATCTTGAATTCCAGATCTCTTTCATGACTTCAGTGGGTGATTCTTGAAAAGAATGCTTTTATTCCCTTCATAAGTTAGGTAAAAATCATACTAAGTAGAGATTGGGAATGGGATGGTGGTGGAGTGGGAGGTGGGGAAGGAGAAAGGAAGTGGTTTGCCTTTTTAAAAGAAGTTTGGAGGAAGAGGCAAGATGGCGGAAGAGTAAGACGCGGAGATCACCTTCCTTCCCACAGATACAGTAGAAATACATCTACACGTGGAACTGCTCCTACAGAACACCCACTGAACGCTGGCAGAAGACGTCAGACCTCCCAAAAGGCAAGAAACTCCCCACGTACCTGGGTAGGGCAAAAAAAAAAAAGAAACAACAGAGACAAAGAATAGGGACGGGGCCTGCACCAGTGGGAGGGAGCCGTGAAGGAGGAAAGGTTTCCACACACTAGGAGCCCCTTCGCGGGCGGAGACTGCGGGTGGCGGAGGGGGGAGCTTCGGAGCCGGGGGAGAGCGCAGCCACAGGGGTGCGGAGGGCAAAGCGGAGAGATTCCCGCACGGAGGCTCGGCGCCGACCAGCACTCACCAGCCCGAGAGGCTTGTCTGCTCTCCCGCCGGGGCGGGCGGGGCTGGGAGCTGAGGCTCGGGCTTCAGTCGGATCGCAGGGAGGGGACTGGGGTTGGCGGCGTGAACACAGCCTGAAGGGGTTAATGCGCCACAGCTAGCCAGGAGGGAGTCCGGGAAAAAGTCTGCAGCTGCCGAAGAGGCAAGAGACTTTTTCTTGCCTCTTTGTTTCCTGGTGCACAAGGAGAGGGGATTCAGAGCGCCGCCTAAACGAGCTCCAGAGACGGGCGCGAGCCGCAGCTAACACTGCGGACCCCAGAGACGGGCAGGAGACGCTGGGGCTGCTGCTGCCGCCACCAAGAAGCCTGTGGGCGAGCACAGGTCACATCCACACCGCCCCTCCCGGGAGCCTGTGCAGCCCGCCACGGCCAGGGTCCCGTGATCCAGGGACAACTTTCCCGGGAGAACGCACGGCGCGCCTCAGGCTGGTGCAACGTCATGACGCCTCTGACGCCGCAGGCTCGCCCCGCCTCCTCCGTACCCCTCCCTCCCCCCGGCCTGAGTGAGCCAGAGCCCCCGAAGCAGCTGCTCCTTTAACCCCATTCTTTCTGGGCGGGGAACAGACGCCCTCAGGCGACCTACACGCAGAGGCGGGTCCAAATCCAAAGCTGAACCCCGGGAGCTGTGCAAACAATGAAGAGAAAGGGAAATCTCTCCCAGCAGCCTCAGGAGCAGCGGATTAAATCTCCACAGTCACCTTGATGTACCTGCATCTGTGGAATACCTGAATAGACAACGAATCATCCCAAATTCAGGAGGTGGACTTTGGGAGCAGGATATATTAATTTTTCCCCTTTTCCTTTTTTTGTGAGTGTATATGTGTATGCTTCTGGGTGAGATTTTGTCTGTATAGCTTTGCTTTCACCATTAGTCCTAGGGTTAGGTTCATCCGTTTTTTTTTGTTTTTTTTTTTACTTAAAAAAAATTTTTTTTCCTAATAAATGTTTTCTTAATAATTTTTTCCTTATTTTCTTTTTTTTAATTTTTTTTCTTCTTTTTTTTATTTTTTTCTTCTTTTTTTTTCTTTTTTTTTCTTATTTTCTATTTTTAGAAATTAAAAAAATTTGTTTAATAAGCTTTTTCATATTTTTTATTTTAAGAAATTAAAAATTTTTTTTCTTAATAAATTTTTTCTTAATTTTTTTCTTATTTTTTATTATAAAAAAAATAAATCTATTTTTAAAAATTGAAAAAATTTTTTTCTTAATAACTTGATTCTTAATAATTGTTTTTCTTATTTTTTATTATAATAGCTTTATTTTATTTTATTTTATCCTCTTTCTTTCTTTCTTTCTATTTTTTTCTCCCTTTTATTCTGAGCCGTGTGGATGAAAGGCTCTTGGTGCTCCAGCCAGGCATCAGGGCTGTGCATCTGAGGTGGGAGAGCCAACTTCAGGACACTGGTCCACAAGAGACCTCCCAGATCCACGTAATACCAAATGGTGAAAATCTCTCAGAGATCTCCATCTCAACATCAAGACCCAGCTTCATTCAACGACCAGCAAGATACAGTGCTGGACACCCTATGCCAAACAACTAGCAAGACAGGAACACAGCCCCATCCATTAGCAGAGAGGCTGCCTAAAATCATAATAAGGCCACAGACACCCCAAAACACACCACCAGACATGGACGGGCCCACCAGAAAGACAAGATCGAACCTCATCCACCAGAACACAGGCACTACTCCCCTCCACTAGGAAGCCTACACAACCCACTGAACGAACCTTAACCACTGGGGACAGATACCAAAAACAACGGGAACTACGAACCTGCAGCCTGTGAAAAGGAGACCCCAAACACAGTAAGATAAGCAAAATGAGACGACAGAAAAACACACACCAGGTGAAGGAGCAGGGTCAAAACACACCAGACTTAACAAATGAAGAGGAAATAGGCAGTCTACCTGAAAAAGAATTCAGAATAATGATAGTAAAGATGATCCAAAATCTTGGAAATAGAATAGACAAAATGGAAGAAACATTTAACAAGGATGTAGAAGAACTAAAGAGGAACCAAGCAACGATGAAAAACACAATAAATGAAATTAAAAATACTCTAGAGGGGATCAATAGCAGAATAACTGAGGCAGAAGAACGGATAAGTGACCTGGAAGATAAAATAGTGGAAATAACTACTGCAGAGCACAATAAAGAAAAAAGAATGAAAAGAACTGAGGACAGTCTCAGAGACCTCTGGGACAACATTAAACGCACCAACATTCGAATTATAGGGGTCCCAGAAGGAGAAGAGAAAAAGAAAGGGACTGAGAAAATATTTGAAGAGATTATAGTTGAAAACTTCCCTAATATGGGAAAGGAAATAGTTAATCAAGTCCTGGAAGCACAGAGAGTCCCATACAGGATGAATCCAAGGAGAAACATGCCAAGACAAATATTAATCAAACTATCAAAAATTAAATATAAAGAAAACATATTAAAAGCAGCAAGGGAAAAACAACAAATAACACACAAGGGAATCCCCATAAGGTTAACAGCAGATCTTTCAGCAGAAACTCTGCAAGCCAGAAGGGAGTGGCAGGATATACTTAAAGTGATGAAGGAGAAAAACCTACAGCCAAGGTTACTCTACCCAGCAAGGATCTCATTCAGATTTGATGGAGAAATTAAAACCTTTACAGACAAGCAAAAGCTGAGAGAGTTCAGCACCACCAAACCAGCTTTACAACAAATGCTAAAGGAACTTCTCTAGGCAAGAAACACAAGAGAAGGAAAACACCTACAATAACAAACCCAAAATATTTAAGAAAATGGGAATAGGAACATACATATCGATAATTACCTTAAATGTAAATGGATTAAATGCTCCCACCAAAAGACACAGACTGGCTGAATGGATACAAAAACAAGACCCATATATATGCTGTCTACAAGAGACCCACTTCAGACCTAGAGACACATACAGACTGAAAGTGAGGGGATGGAAAAAGATATTCCATGCAAATGGAAATCAAAAGAAAGCTGGAGTAGCAATTCTCATATCAGACAAAATAGACTTTAAAATAAAGACTATTACGAGACAAAGAAGGACACTATATAATGATCAAGGGATCGATCCAAGAGGAAGGTATAACAATTGTAAATATTTATGCACCCAACATAGGAGCACCTCAATACATAAGGCAAATACTAACAGCCATAAAAGGGGAAATCGACAGTAACACAATCATAGTAGGGGACTTTAACAGCCCACTTTCACCAATGGACAGATCATCCAAAATGAAAATAAATAAGGAAACACAAGCTTTAAATGATACATTAAACAAGATGGACTTAATTGATATTTATAGGACATTCCACCCAAAAACAACAGAATACACATTTTTCTCAAGTGCTCATGGAACATTCTCCAGGATAAATCATATCTTGGGTCACAAATCAAGCCTTGGTAAATTTAAGAAAATTGAAATCGTATCAAGTATCTTTTCCGACCACAACGCTATGAGACTAGATATCAATTACAGGAAAAGATCTGTAAAAAATACAAGCACATGGAGGCTACACAATACACTAATTAATAACGAAGTGATCACTGAAGAAATCAAAGGGAAAATCAAAAAATACCTAGAAACAAATGACAATGGAGACACGACGACCCAAAACCTATGGGATACAGCAAAAGCAGTTCTAAGAGGGAAGTTTATAGCAATACAAGCCTACCTCAAGAAACAGGAAACATCTCGAATAAAAAACCTAACCTTGCACCTAAAGCAATTAGAGATAGAAGAGCAAAAAAAACCCCAAAGCTAGCAGAAGGAAAGAAATCATAAAGATCAGATCAGAAATAAATGAAAAAGAAATGAAGGAAACAATAGCAAAAATCAATTAAACTAAAAGCTGGTTCTTCGAGAAGATAAACAAAATTGATAAATCATTAGCCAGACTCATCAAGAGCAAAAGGGAGAAGACTCAAATCAATAGAATTAGAAATGAAAAAGGAGAAATAACCACTGACACTGCAGAAATACAAACGATCATGAGAGATTACTACAAGCAACTCTATGCCAATAAAATGGACAACCTGGAAGAAATGGACAGATTCTTAGAAATGCACAACCTGCCGAGACTGAACCAGGAAGAAATAGAAAATATGAACAGACCAATCACAAGCAGTGAAATTGAAACTGTGATTAAAAATCTTCCAACAAACAAAAGCCCAGGACCAGATGGCTTCACAGGTGAATTCTATCAAACATTTAGAGAAGAGCTAACACCTATCCTTCTCAAACTCTTCCAAAATATTGCAGAGGGAGGAACACTCCCCAACTCATTCTACGAGGACACCATCACCCTGATACCAAAACCAGACAAAGATGTCACAAAGAAAGAAAACTACAGGCCAATATCACTGATGAACATAGATGCAAAAATCCTCAACAAAATACTAGCAAACAGAATCCAACAGCACATTAAAAGGATTATACACCATGATCAAGTGGGGTTTATTCCAGGAATGCAAGGATTCTTCAATATACGCAAATCAATCAACGTGATACATCATATTAACAAATTGAAGGAGAAAAACCATATGATCATCTCAATAGATGCAGAGAAAGCTTTTGACAAAATTCAACACCGATTTATGATAAAAGCTCTGCAGAAAGTAGGCATAGAGGGAACTTTCCTCAACATAATAAAGGCCATATATGACAAACCCACAGCCAACATTGTCCTCAATGGTGAAAAACTGAAACCATTTCCACTAAGATCAGGAACAAGACAAGGTTGCCCACTCTCACCACTTTTATTCAACATAGTTTTGGAAGTGTTAGCCACAGCAATCAGAGAAGAAAAAGAAATAAAAGGAATCCAGATCGGAAAAGAAAAAGTAAAGCTGTCACTGTTTGCAGATGACATGATACTATACATAGAGAATCCTAAAGATGCTACCAGAAAACTACTAGAACTAATCAATGAATTTGGTAAAGTAGCAGGATACAAAATTAATGCACAGAAATCTCTTGCATTCCTATATACTAATGATGAAAAATCTGAAAGTGAAATTAAGAAAACACTCCCCTTTACCATTGCCACAAAAAGAATAAAATATCTAGGAATAAACCTACCTAAGGAGACTAAAGACCTGTATGTTGAAAATTATAAGACACTGATGAAAGAAATTAAAGATGATACAAATAGATGGAGAAATATACCATGTTCTTGGATTGGAAGAATCAACATTGTGAAAATGACTCTACTACCCAAAGCAATCTACAGATTCAATGCAATCCCTATCAAACTACCACTGGCATTTTTCACAGAACTAGAACAAAAAATTTCACAATTTGTATGGAGACACAAAATACCCCAAATAGCCAAAGCAATCTTGAGAACGAAAAATGGAGCTGGAGGAATCAGGCTCCCTGACTTGACTGTATTACAAAGCTACAGTAATCAAGGCAGTTTGGTACTGGCACAAAAACAGAAATATAGATCAATGGAACAGGATAGAAAGCCCAGAGATAAAACCACGCACATATGGTCACCTTATCTTCGATAAAGGAGGCAAGCATATACAGTGGAGAAAAGACAGCCTCTTCAATAAGTGGTGCTGGGAAAATTGGACAGGTACATGTAAAAGTATGAAATTAGAACACTCCCTGACACCATACACAAAAATAAACTCAAAATGGATTAAAGACCTAAGTGTAAGGCCAGACACTATCAAACTCTTAGAGGAAAACATAGGCAGAACACTCTATGACATAAATCACAGCAAGATCCTTTTTGACCCAGCCCCTAGAGAAATGGAAATAAAAACACAAATAAACAAATGGGACCTAATGAAACTTAAAAGCTTTTGCACAGCAAAGGAAACCATAAACAAGACCAAAAGACAACCCCCAGAATGGGAGAAAATATTTGCAAACGAAGCAACTGACAAAGGATTAATCTCCAAGATTTACAAGCAGCTCATGCAGCTCAATAACAAAAAAACGAATAACCCAATCCAAAAATGGGCCGAAGACCTAAATAGACATTTCTCCAAAGAAGATATACAGATTGCCAACAGACACATGAAAGAATGCTCAACATCATTAATCATTAGAGAAATGCACATCAAAACTACAATGAGGTATCATCTCACACCGGTCAGAATGGCCATCATCAAAAAATCTAGAAACAATAAATGCTGGAGAGGGTGTGGAGAAAAGGGAACCCTCTTGCACTGTTGGTGGGAATGTAAATTGATACAGCCACTATGGAGAACAGTATGGAGGTTCCTTAAAAAACTACAAATAGAACTACCATATGACCCAGCAATCCCACTACTGGGCATATACCCTGAGAAAACCATAATTCAAAAAGAGTCATGTACCAAAATGTTCATTGCAGCTCTATTTACAATAGCCAGGACATGGAAGCAACCTAAGTGTCCATCATCGGATGAATGGATAAAGAAGATGTGGCACGTATATACAATGGAATATTACTCAGCCATAAAAAGATATGAAATGGAGGTATTTGTAATGAGGTGGATGGAGTTAGAGTCTGTCATACAGAGTGAAGTAAGTCAGAAAGAGAAAAACAAATACAGTATGCTAACACATATATATGGCATCTAAGGAAAAAAAAAAAAAAGGTCATGAAGAACCTAGTGGCAAGACGGGAATAAAGACACAGACCTACTAGAGAATGGACTTGAGGATATGGGGAGGGGGAGGGGTGAGATGTGACAGGGTGAGAGAGTGTCATGGACATATATACACTACCAAATGTAAAATAGATAGCTAGTGGGAAGCAGCCACATGGCACAGGGAGATCAGCTCGGTGCTTTGTGACCACCTAGAGGGTTGGGATAGGGAGGGTGGGAGGGAGGGAGATGCAAGAGGGAAGAGATATGGGAACATATGTATATGTATAACTGATTCACTTTGTTATAAAGCAGAAACTAACACACCATTGTAAAGCGATTATACTCCAATACAGATGTTTAAAAAATAAAAAAATAAAAGAAGTTTGGAAAGTAAAATGGGTGTTTGCTGACAACAAAGTAACAGTCACGCCTCCATTCAGTAGTTCTGATTATATTGCCTCTGCATGAATCAGACAAGTCCAGACGATCTAATAGAAGAGAGAGAGTACTGGTGATTTGTACACAGGCATGGGATATCACAGTGACACAGATAGCATCTTGAATCTCCTTATACTTTGGTGCTATTTTATTTCAAAAATACTTTTTTTTCCTATTTTTTTAATTGAAATATAGTTGATTTACAACATTGTGTTAATGTCTGCTGTACAGCAAAGTGATTCTGTTATACACATATATATACATTCTTTTTTAAATATTCTTTTATGTTATGGTTTATCATAGGATACTGAATATAGTTCCCTGTGCTATACAATAGGACCTTGTTGGAATACTACTCAGCCATAAAAAAGAATGAAATAATGTCATTTGCAGCAACATGGATGCATCTAGAGATTATCATACTGAGCAATACTTCAGAAAGAGAAAGACAAATACCATATGATATCACTTATTTGTAGAATCTAAAATATGACACAAATGAGCTTATTTACAAAAAATACTTTTAATAATAAAAACAAATTAAATTGGATGACAACAGAAAAAAAAATCAGATGAACATATGTTCTTGAATGGGGATTAAAACCTTGGCAACGATATCAGAAATTTCAGTATAATATTAGAAATTAATGACCGGGAGAGGTCAAGGTCAAGTCTCTTCTTAGCTCTACTTGGCTTTTTTTTTTTTTCCAGAGGAGTGATGGGGGTACGCTTAGTTTCTCAGTGCTTTTGAATAAGGAAAGAATAAGGAAAACTATGTTATGTAAATGCATGAGACTAAATGGAAAATCACCTTGATTGTTATTGAAGGAAAAACTATCTAAATCTAAGCTCCCATTACAAGTATATGCCGTGAAGCTGTTAACCACAGTCAGGCCCTCTGTATCCATGGAACCTGCATCTGTGGATTCAACCAAACTCATATTGAAAATTTATATTAAAAAAAAGTTCCAGAAAGTCCCAAAAAGCAACATTTGAAATTGCTGCATGCCAGCAACTATTTACAAAGCATTTGCACTGTATTAGGTATTGTAAGTAATCCAGATATGACTTGAAGTATAAGGGAAGATGTGCATAGGTTATATGCAAATACTATGCCATTTTATAGAAGGGACTTGAGCATCTGAGGATTTTGCCATCAGCGGGGATCCTGATACCAATCCCCTGCTGATACCAAGGGACTGTATTTATACCTGCCAGCAGGTAACCCTGCTACACGTGTGAAGGATACAGTGGTTGTGACAGGTAGTGTGCATCTGGCTGCAAATATCACAACAACTAAGAAAAGAAATTTAACTATGACAACAGTAATATAACAACAGCTGGCTTTTCTGAGCACTTTGTATATAATAAGCATTTTTCTAAGCATTCTCCCTGTTTTATTTTACTCACCCTCACAATACCTCTTGAAGGTAGATACATTTATTATCCATATTTCAGATGAGAAAACTGAGGTCAAGAAGTCTATATTATAAGATCATGGACCAAAATCTCCAAACAATAAAAAGTCCATAGGTAGATAGTCAAGAGTTGGTTAATTCAGCAATAAAATGGTCTCTTGGCAGTTGCTCAACTTCTCTGCAATTTTCTTGGATTTTCCTCATATGGCAACAATACGGCTCCTACAGCTCTAAGAATTAGGTTATTACTCAATAAGAAAAAGGCCATGATGTTAGTTGAGGGCGTTCCAGGAAGGGGCTTATCAAAGGTCTATTTAATTGAATCAAGGAGAAAAAACTTTCCTGGAATTTAACAGGCAGATTTCCCTTTTCATCTCATTTGGAAAACTGGTTCACATAACAGTCCCTAAAGCTCACTGGCAAAGGAGAATGAGATTACCACAATTGATTTAGATCAATTATAATGCATCCCCTGGAATGGACACCAACTTCCTGATTCCTGACAGTATCTAGATTATTTAGCAAGGAAGAAAGATGGGGTATTTGTTGGTTTGCTATCTACCAGGTATGTCTACAGAAACTTTTTTTTTTTTTAATGTGATGATCCATTTATTTATTTATTTATTTATTTATTTATGGCTGTGTTGGGTCTTCGTTTCTGTGTGAGGGCTTTCTCTAGTTACGTCAAGTGGGGGCCACTCTTCATCGCGGTGCACGGGCCTCTCACTATCGCGGCCTCTCTTGTTGCGGAGCACAGGCTCCAGACGCGCAGGCTCAGTAGTTGTGGCTCACGGACCCAGTTGCTCCGCGGCATGTGGGATATTCCCAGACCAGGGCTCGAACCCATGTCCCCTGCATTGGCAGGCAGACTCCCAACCACTGCGCCACCAGGGAAGCCCCTACAGAAACATTTTTAACTGAATAAATTAAATAAACCTAACAATGAGATTAACTTGTCATTAATACAGACATATCTTGTTTTATTGCTCTTCACTTTATTACCCTTCACAAATATTGGGTTTTGGGGTTTTTTTTTTGTTTTTTTGGGTTTTTTTTCTTTTTACAAATTAAAGATTGTGGCAACCGTGTGTCAAGCAAGTCTACTGGTACCATTTTTCTGACAGCATTTGCTCACTTTGTGTCTCTGTTTCACATTTTGGTAATTCTCACAATATTTCAAACCCTCCACCAGCAAAAAGATTACTACTCTTTGAAGGCTCACAGGAAGTTTAGCGTATTTTAGCAATAAATAATTTTTAATTAAAGTATGTACATTGTTTTTTAGACATAATGCTATTTCACACTTAATGGATTATGTTATAGTGTAAACAAACCTTTTATACATACTGGAAAACCAAAAAAATTATGTGACTCACTTTGGTGGTCTGGAACTGAACTTGCAATATATGAGATATGCCTGTAATGCTGGAAATAGTGGCTATGCAAAGATACGGTAGTTAAATGCAGTAAAAGAAAGTAGAACTACCGCAAAATCAAATTCAGTAAAAAATAAGCCTGGTCAAAATAGACTCCTGTCCTCTGATTTCATAACTTTATCAATCTTTATGAAAAATTCTGAAAATTTATAAAAGAAATTATTAAAATGCAGTGTTTTGCAGATTTTTACCATACTTTGTTAAGATGGATTGGATAGATAGATAATACATATATATGAATGGATGACGGGCAGATATAAATTGATCTTTTTGAAAGATAGTACATATTTACTTTGAAGCACCCATTAAACATTTACAGAATAGACTATATATTATACTATAATGCATATAAACACATTGCAAAAAATAGAGATACCATAGACCATGTTATCTAAACACAATTTATGAACAGATTATGCACGAAACTAAAACATTTGAAAATAACAACAAAAACCTTAGAAAATGCAGAATGAATTAATAATGTTAAAATCATATTTAACTGTATTGGGGTAGGGTGGGGAGGTAGGAGAACTGATGACTGAACACAAGACTACTTGTGTGAATCTAAAATCCCCCTTTCAAATTAAAACACCCGTGATATAAGCAAAGTGTAATCAATTAATACAGCAATAGGGGGGTACCACATGGACAAATCTGAAAAGGTTTCTTTTTTAAGGAAAGGAGCATATTTTTATTAGTTTGTTTTCGCTTGTGATTTGGGCTCCGAAGTTCCTGAGGCCGAATTATAGAACCAGGGTGTGACTTTGGATGGCTTAATTTCTTCAGATAAGAATCGTTACAAGAGAAGAGACGTTCTGGGTGAAAAAGCAAGCATTACTTGAGTCACAAAACATTCTGCAGTTGTAATTCCGAAACTGATAGGGTTGTGGTACCGTTTTCAGTCTTTCTTGTCCAATGAGAAGAACTGTTCAGGGGCACTTGCACCTGGGCTGCCCGCACAGGTGCGCTGGCTGCGGTGGTGGCGCCGATGTGTGAGGAACGGACTCAGGTATTGGGTACAGAGTCCACGGAGGAGCCAGGGTTGGGGACTCTGGATCTCACTGTGATACTTTGCGCCCAGAGAAGCAGCAGCACAGGCAGGGCTGACAGGTCGCAGCGGTGCCTGGGCCCCAGGGGTTGGGCACAGAGGCGGTGCAGCCCTGGGGACGGCAGGTCAAAGCCTGGACTCACGCCCTGGGTTGGGGGAGGGGAGAGCAGCTCTCCTCCCAGGGGTGGTGAGATGCCTGCTGTCTTGATCCCAGAGAGCAGACTACAGCAGTGACTTGGGTCCATGGGGCAGGTCTCAGCCCAGCAACCACACCAGCTCTGAGAAGAGGACACAGAGACAGAGGCTCTAGGCTCCGACAGCTGTGTTCAGTGTCAGTGAAGATTGCAGCGATCTTCAGTAGCAAACGCCACAGATGTCCGCAACAGTGATGAGGGTATCTGGATCCTACTGCTTTCCTTTCCCCTGTGTGCTGAAATTCCTCTGAGGAGATCCCTCTTGGCACTAAGATGCACTGGACTGGGGAATGGGGTGATGAAGGTAAGACACTTCCTATGAGGTTAAGTCCATAATGCCACTGAGAATTTTTAAGCAGACAATTCTGATAAAAATAACAGATACTCTGACAGGTGAATTCTAATTTTCCTGGGACAGAATAAAACTCATGGTTTGACAAGTTTAATAAAACCAGGACTCAGATTCAGCTTAGATCAGGATTGTCAAGCAGAAGAAACAAAACAACCTCAAGAGATATTCCTAGAAGTTGTCTGGATAAAGGTCCTAGCCCGTGCCATTAAGGTGCATTTCTGACTCTCAATGACTCCTCCAAATTGTAAAAGTATCCTGTCATGTTACAATAACACAGAGGTTCATTGACTTCATGTAGCAGGAATAACGCCACACAGACAAGTCTAAATTGGTATAATTTTAGGGGAAGTGAGTGTACAGTCTTTCTTGCTTATGGGTTGGACTCAAAATTTCTTGAAGTAACATAACATAAGAAGGAGTCTTCAGAAATTGGCTGGTTCTTAAGATGAAGGTGTTTGTAAGTGAGGAGAAGTTCTGGAAGAAGACACCTCAGGCAAGTCAAAGCCATTCTGTAGCTGTGATTGCATAACTTACAATCATACCTCTTCAGTCCTGCATTACTAGTGAGGGTGTTTGCTTTTATATTCAAAACAAACATCCCAAACAGGTCACATCAAAAGGTAGCCAAATGTAAAACCGTTACAAAAACTGGGGGAAAAAAAAATAGAAGAGAGAAAGGAGAAAAGGAAAGAAGAAAGGAAGGAAGGAAGGAAAAAAAGAAGGAAGGAGGGAGAAATTAGAATGGAGAGATTTTAAAAATGTAAGATAATAATTTGTCCCAGATGACTTCTAGGAAGATATAAATTACCAATATTTATTTCAAAAGGGGTAAATGAGAAAAATAAATAGACCTATATTTGTGAAATAAAGTTAGAAATTTATGAAATGGCCAGCCCAGATGTTGTTTTAAGAGAACTCTTTCATATTGGGAGAGTATATCGTCCTTATGTTGATGAATGATTACAGTGATTAAAAACATCTTTATTTTTCAAAAGTTAATGTAACTCTGACCCCAAAAGCTGAAAAATAAAGTGTTATAATGTACTAATAGGAAAAACTTTTTCTGAATATGTATTAGAAGAATGGTGCTTCCCCTTTGGTATGTCATATAATTACACATGCTTATTTTTCCTTTTCTAAATTCCATTGAAACAATAGAAGTCTAAAGATAGAAGCAAATGCAGATCAATATTACAATAGCTAGGAAAAAATTAAAGTAGATGTTCAGAAACATTGAGGAATTGAATATAGAAAGTGTTAAAAAAAATTCAAAAGGGACATTAAAACTTCTAAATATGTCCAAGTCTTTTTCCAACCTTCATTGCTTTGAAGGATTCTTCATGTGTTCTCATTGCTACCTTTGCCTTTTTAATTTTTTTTTTAATAACTGACCAAGAATGTATAGGAAAGATAATTAGAGGAAGGTGGGAAAGCTAAATAAATGTTACTGAGAAATGAAATGGAACTATTCACAGAAAAGAAATGTCCTGTAGGAAAGGGAGAGGAAGGTTGAAATGTTTTGGTAAGAGTGGGAGTAGGTTAGTGGCTAGAGGTAAAATTTCAGTTCATTTTTTTCTTTATCATTGAGCAATTGTCATTTTTGCTTTTGTTTTTCTAAAATATGTTTTATTTACTTTATATTCAGCTCTTTTGAGTCAAAGGTGAACTAGAAGAAGGAGTTTGAAATCTCTAGGATTGCTGGGCTAGGAAAAAAAAGAGGATAAGAGATATGTACCATTAGATACCAAGTACTTTGCTTAACACTTTATAAACACACTTATCTTGGTTATATTTTCCCAGAGCATAGCTAAATAGCTATGTATTTTTAAACTTTCTGTTGAACTTTAACATATATGCAGTAATGTGCGTAAATCTTAAGTGTACACAAAATGTAGCCATCACCTAAATCAAAGAACAAAATATAACCAGCACCCAGACCCACTTCACATTCTTATCCTTGACCTGTAACAATGAATACATAAACTTAGTCAATTTCACAGGTAATAAACATGAGACTCAAAGAGATAGTCCAAGGTCCCACAATTATTGAACAAGATATCTAAATACTGGAGAGCATGCAATTGTGGTTCATGTCCTTCTGTGGTCTAGTCAATGGCTACCTCATCTGCAACTTTATTTGCTCCAAAATACTTTTGTTTAAAAAAGAATCAGCAAAGACCTTTTTTTTTTAAATTAATTTTTACTGGAGTATAGTTGCTTTACAATGTTGTGTTAGTTTCTACTGTGCAGCAAAGTGAATCAGCTATACGTATACATATACCCCCTCTTTTTTGGATTTCTGTCCCATTTAGGTCACCACAGAGCAGTGAGTAGAGTTCCCTGAGCTATACAGTAGGTTCTCATTAGTTATCTATCAATACTTTATACATAGTATCAATAGTGTATATATATGTCAATCCCAATCTCCCAATTCATCCCACCCCCTTGGTATCCATACGTCTGTTCTCTCTGTCTGTGTCTCTATTTCTGCTTTGCAAATAAGATCATCTATACCATTTTTCTAGATTCCACATATATGTGTTAATATGCAATATTTGTTTTTCTCTTTCTAACTTCACTCTGTATGACAGTCTCTAGGTCCATCCACATCTCTACAAATGACCCAATTTTGTTCCTTTTTATGGCTGAGTAATATTCCATTGTATATATGCATCACCTCTTCTTTATCCATTCCTCTGTTGATGGACATTTAGGTTTCTTCCATGTCCTGGATATTGTAAATAGTGTTGCAATGAACATTGGGGTGCATATATCTTTTTGACTTATGGCTTTCTCTGGGTATATGTCCAGTAGTGGGATTGCTGGGTCATATGGTAGTTCTATTTTTAGTTTTTTAAGGAACCTCCAAAACTGTTCTCCATAGTGGCTGTATCAATTTACATTCCCACCAACAGTGCAAGAGGGTTCCCTTTTCTCCACACCCTCTCCAGCTTTTGTTGTTTGTAGATTTTTTAATGATGGCCATTCTGACTGGTGTGAGGTGATTCCTCATTGCAGCTTTGATTTGCATTTCTCTAATGATTAGTGATGTTGAGCATCTTTTCATGTGCCTCTTGGCCATCTGTATGTCTTCTTTGGAGAAATGTCTATTTAGGTCTTCTGCCCATTTTTTGGTTGGGTTGTTTGTTTTTTTGACTTTGAGCTGCATGAACTATTTGTATATTTTGGAGATTAATCCTTTGTCAGTTGCTTCGTTTGCAAATATTTTCTGCCATTCTGAGGGCTGTCTTTTCGTCTTGTTTATGGTTTCCTTTGCTATGCCAAAGCTTTTAAGTTTCATTAGGTCCCATTTGTTTATTTTTGTTTTTATTTTCATTACTCTAGGAGATGGGTCAAAAAAGATCTTGCTGCAATTTATGTCAAGGAGTGTTCTGCCTATGTTTTCCTCTAAGAGTTTTATGGTGTCTGGCCTTATATTGAGGTCTTTAATCCATTTTGAGTTTATTTTTGTGTATGGTGTTAGGGAGTGTTCTAATTTCATTCTTTTACATGTAGCTGTCCAGTTTTCCCAGCACCACTTATTGAAGAGGCTGTCTTTTCTCCATTGTACACCCTTGCCTCCTTTGTCATAGATTAGGTGGCCATAGGTGTGAGAAAGATCTTAACTAGAGTCTCTGTGAGTTTCTTTCTGCCTGGGATGTATTGAGGTATTTCTGTAGCTCACTAAAATTTCTCATGCAGGTCCTTGATCAATTGTTGTCTCCTTAGAGACTCTGTATAAAACTGCATAAACTGTTGCTCTGAGTTGATCTTCTAAAACTGATTTTTCTTTCTTAATAGTAGTTTCTGACATTGTATTATATGTTTACATGTGTGACTGTTTGTCCGCTACCCCACTAGAGTGTAAAGTCCATTGAAAACAGGTAATTCGTCAGTCTTGTTACTGATGTAGCATTTTATAGAATAATATTGTCTGGTGCTGAGTGGGTTGCTCAATAAATACTGGTTAATTGAATTTCTTAGGGAAGAAGAGTGGTAGCTACAGATCAAAGTCAAGGCAAATGAGAATAAGTCATGTAAAACTGCTTATAAAACTATGGCTCTAAGCAATTACCTAAATTCAAGAGTGAGACATGAGAGCCACCATTTGGGTCTCAATCCAATATGATCCTGAAGCTAAAATGGCAAGCAAAACATTAGGCTTAAGCAACACTGGAAAGAAATCAAATGCAATAGTGTTCTTTGTTTATAAAAAATCTTTCATTACCCACTATGTTGTTTCTGCTTACTATGCACTAATATAATGTGGCAAAAGTTCAGAAAAGTGTAAAATAAATCTTCAGGGAGTAACAGAAAACACACATCTAAGCCTGGAAAGATGTAATCTCGATTAACATAATGCCTCAGAGTGCATTGCCTGTCCTGTTGGAAAGTAATCAACATATTTAAAGAAAATTACAAGGGAACACACAGTTTCATAGACCTTATTTGAAGACCTAATTCAAATTTGCACTCCAGTGGGTAGCTTGAGTTCAAAGACCTGCAAAAATCTCTGTCCTTGCTGTTCTCTTGAGGCACTGGACTCTCCCAACTATCTAGGCCAAATATCCCCAGTATGGAAAGCTATATGACCAACAGAGGAAATATCACAGCCAGGGGCAGATGGTGAAGAAGATGGCATGTTCAAAGTCAATGCATTGAGAACACAGAAGGAAAGGAGAAAAAGTAAGAAGATGGACTGACTTAACCCTTGCATTTGTCTCCGTTTTCCTCCTTCTTTTACTTCTGCCCTCAGGGTGTGTTCTTAGCTCTTCTTTGGGAAGGAGCTGACTTAAGGAGTACCATCCAACTTTCCAAGAACTACCGATGACTAAGGGGCAGTATTTCCACTACTAGTGTCAGATTAACTCTCCTCTTTACCTGAAGCAACTGCTCATTTACCTTGAACTCTAAAAAAGCAGGACTCAATTCTTGTGTGTGTGTGTTTTATTTATAGACTTTTTTTTAAACTTTAGATTTAGAGAAAAATTGAGCAGATAGTGCAGAGTTCCAATATATCCCTCACATATAGTTTACCCTATTATTAACATTGTATATTAGTAGGGTACATTTATAGCAATTAACTGATATCGATACATTGTAATTAATTAAAGTCTATAGTTTATTCAGATTTCCTTAGATTTTACCTAATGTCTTTTTTCTAGTCCAGTGTGAAAAATAATTAGTATTCTATGGCAAGACAAGAAAAATTTAAACATAAAAAATTTTCTCTGCCTTTGGCCCCTCTCTCCCCGCTATTGTGCAATGTGTATCTGCATTATACATTGACCAAACTTCCCCCATCAGCAGAAATACCTGCTCAACCATAAAGAGAAACGTTCTCCTAGTATCAGCCAGATAACTCTTTGGAAGATAACATTCCTTCTTGTAAGGTGTCATGATGACCCATCACTTTGTACTTACAGATCTGAACTGTGTAAACTGCCAATAACATGTCGTTTAATGTACAGCCCTCTGTCTCAAAAATCTTATATAACTGTGTTTTGACCTCTAACAGGCAGAACAATTCTCAGAGCTTTCTGAGAAGCTGTTCCAGGTTATAATCCTCAATTTGGCTTGAATAAAATTCTCCATTCCTTTCTTAGGTCAACTGATTAATTCTTCATCGACTCCATGATGACATTATATTTAGTCATCATGTTTCCTTAGGTCCCTCTGGGTGTGACAGTTTCTCAGACTTTTTTTTTTTTTTTTTTTTGGTTTTCATGGCCTTGACAGTTTTGAATAGTACAGAGTACTAGTCAGGGATATTATAAGATGTCCCTTTATTAGAATTTGTCTGATGTTTTTCCTCATGGTGAAACAAAGGTATTGGGTTTGGGGAGGAAGAAAACAGAGGCAAAGTGCCATTTACATCCCATCGTATCAAGGATATGATCATGATTTATGACTGTTGATGTTGACCTTGATCACCTGGCTGAAGGAAATTTGTCAGATTTCTCTACTCTAAAGTTATTTTTTTTTCTTCCTTTCCATACTGTACTCTTTGGGAGAAAGTCACTTTGCACAGCTCACATAGAAGGGGTGGAAAGTTATGCTTCTCCACTGTTAGGGGGAGAGTCTACATAATTTGTAACACTTCTGCATGGGAGATTTGTCCCCTCTCCCCGGTTTATGAATTTATTCAATGGTTGGTACTATACTAAACAAAAATCACCATGTCTTTTGAAGTTTAACTCAAAAGCAGTAAATAATTAAACACATAGCTGAACTCAAAAGAAAGAGAAAGCTCCAGTTTCCAGGAATAGAAAGACAGGAGAAACATGCTGAGGAAGTTTCCTTCTATTTCCAGTTTTCTGAGGATTTTTATTAGAGAAGGGTGTTGGATTTTGGCAAATGCCTATTCTACATCAAATGAGATGATCATAGTGTTTCTGTTGTTGTTCTGTTAATGTACTGTATTACACTGTTTTTCTTATGTTAAATGACCCTTGCATTCCGGGATAAATCCCATTAGGTCATGATGTATAATCCTTTAATATACTCTTGGATTCAGTGTGCTGGTATTTTGTTGAGGATTTTTGTATGTATGTTAATAAAGAATATTCCTTTGTAATTTTCTTTTTTATGTGACACCTTTATTTGGCTTTGATATCAAAGTAATGCTAGGCTAATAGAATGAGTTAGGAAGTGTTCCCTCCTCATGCATTTTTTTGAGGATTTTGAGAAGGATTGGTGTTAGTTTCTTTTTAAATATTTGGTAAATTTCATCTGTGAAGTTACCTATCTTGGACTTTTTTTTTGTCAAGATGATTTTGATACTTATTCAATATCTTTACTTCTTATAGATCTGTTGAGATTTTTAAATTTCTTCTTCGGTTAAAGTAATCTGTTTAGGGCTTCCCTGGTGGCGCAGTGGTTGAGAATCTGCCTACTAATGCAGGGGACACGGGTTCGAACCCTGGTCTGGGAAGATCCCACATGCCAAGGAGCAACTGGTCCCGTGAGCCACAACTACTGAGCCTGCGCATCTGGAGCTTGTGCTCCGCAACAAGAGAGGCCGCGATAGTGAGAGGCCCGCGCACCGCGATGAAGAGTGGCCCCCGCTTGCCGCAACTAGAGAAAGCCCTTGCACAGAAACGAAGACCCAACACAGCCAAAAATAAATAAATAAATAAATAAATAATAAAAATAAAGGAATTCCTTTAAAAAAAAAAAAAAAAAAAGTAATCTGTTTAGAAATGTTTCCATTTCATCTAGGTTACATAATTTGTTGGTGTGGAATTGTTCATAGTACTGTCTTATAATTATTTTAATTAGTGTTAAGGTCAGTAATAAAATTCTCACTTCAACTTCTGATTTTAGTTATTAGTGTCTTCTCTCTTTTTTCTTTGTCACTCTAGCTAAATATTTGTCAGTTTTATTAATCTTTTCAAAGAATCAACTTTTGGTTTTGTTGATTTTTGCTATTATTTTTCTGTTCTCTATTTCATTTATCTTTTTCTGTAATACTTATTATTTCTTCCCTTTTGCTAGCTTTGAGTTAGTTTCCTCTTATTTTTTCTAGTTTCTCAAGATGTAAAGTTAGGTTATTGATTTGGGATATTTCTTCTTTTTTAATGTAAACTACACTTAAAGTAATTGCTAATTAGGAAGAAATTACTTCTACCATTTTGTTATCTGTTTTCGGTATGCCTTATATATTTTGTTTTTAAATTTCAATTTTCTTCATTGCTTTCTTTTGTGTTTAGAGGACTTTTTGTAGAGAACTATATATTTTGATCCCTTTCTCATTTATTTTGTATATATTTTTAGATTTTTTTATTACCATGGAGATTGCATTTAACATCCTGAATTTATAACAATCTAGTTTGAATTGATACCAACTTAATTTCAATAATTCTGCTCCAGTACAACTACTCCCACACCTTATTTATGTTGCTGTTGTCAAAACTTACATCTTCATAGATTGCTTTCCCTAATGTGGGTGGGCCTCACTCAATCAACTGGAAACCCAAATAGAATAAAAACCTGAGTAAGAAATAACTGCTACCTGACTGCTTTGAGTTGGGACATCAGACTTTTCCTGCCTTTGGATCCAAACTGGGTTTCTGCCAGCTTTTGGACTGGAACTTACATCTCTGGTTCCCCTCATTATTAGGCCTACAATTTTGTATTTTCTTTTGTTTTCCTGGCTTTGTCAAATTTAGCGATCTCTTCAAAGAGCAAGATTTTGATTTTGTTGACTTTATCAACTGTTTTCCTGTTTTCATTTTATTGATCTTTTACTCTTATTTTTATTGATTTTATTCTGATTCCCTTAGGCCAAATTGCTATTTTAGTTTAATTTTCTAAGGTGGAAGCTTAGATTATTGATTTTGGACTTTTGTTCCTTTCTATTATATGTATTCAATGCTGTAATTTTCTTCATATTTTGGTATTCAGTAAGCACTGCCCAAGAAGCCACAGAAATGATCTGGCAAGCTACTCTTCAGCCTCAAGTTTCATACAACTGTGCTTATTTGCTAACATCTTTCTGATAACATCATTATGTTGCCTTCTTGTTCCCAACTTTCAAACTTAAAGGATGTCAATTGTTTTGAATGTGCTGGCTTTGAATGTGCTGGCATTGTTTGAATGTGCTGGTGATTGCTTTGCTTGTGAGCAGAACCAACACCGCCAAGGCTCAGCCAGACGATTGTTCTTTGGGCTGCAACCTTGGCCGAATGTGATTCCAGTAGCTGCGGTAAGCTTTGTATCCAGCAGAACACACTCGGAAGGTGGAGGAGGTGTCTGATAAAAAGACCTTGGATGTTACATGGATTGTGTAATCTTGCTATTTTGTTTTTTCCTACCAGGTGTTGTATGTATGGTGATCTATATTTCAGTGTTATTTATACTTACATTTCAACTTTCCATTTTATTCAAGAAATATGTTCCATGTTAAAACCTTGATTAGGAAGTTTTTACAGTTAAAAAAAGTAAAAATTTAAAAAGCAGTACTTTCTTTGCATCTCACAAATTTTGGTAAGATGTATTTTCATTGTAATTTAGCTCAAATTTAAATTTTTTTTTCTTTGACCCATGTGTTATTGAGAAGTGTGTTTTTTAATCTCCAAGTATTTTTGTAAAATTTCAGCTATTTTCCTTTTATTGATTTCTAGCTTAATTCCATTGAGGTCTGTGAGAATGCATTGTTTTAAATTCTATTCTTTTATATGTGTTAATGTATGTTCTATGACCCAGAATGTGGTCTATCTGTATAAATGCTTTATGGGAACTTGAGAAGAATGTTCTGCTATTGTTTGGTAAAGTATCCTATAAATGCCAATTAGATCCAGCTGATTACTGGTGCTATTGAGTTGAACTATGCCCTTATTAGCTTTTATGTGCTGGATATGTCCATTTCCTTTTGCTGCTTTATTAGTTTTTGTCCCACATTCTTTGATGTTCTGGTATTAGGCATATACACACTAAGAGTTGTTCGTCTTCTTGGAGAATTGACCCCTTTATCATTATATATTTCCCCTCTTTATCTCTGATAATTTCCCTGCTCTATAGCTGGCTTTGAAATAAATGCAATTATTCCATCTTTCTTTTGATTTGTCTTAGTACGGTATATCTTTCTCCATATCTTTACTTTTCACCTAGCTGAGTTCTTATATTTAAAGCATTTTTTTTTTTTGTAATTATCTGTAGGTGGGTCTTGTTTTTTATCCTCTCTTGACAATCTCATCTTTTAAATGGTGTATTTTATTCATTGTAATGTTTCTTTTTTTTTTCTTGTTTTCCCTCTTTACCTGCTTTCTAAAGTTTTAATTGAATATTTAATATTATTCCATTTTCTATTCTCTTACCATTTCAATTATACTTTTTTTTTCTTTTTTTTTTTTACTCATGGTCCTGGTGTTTGCAATCTTGGTTTCTAGTGATGACATCAATGCAAGACTGTTACCTCTGCATTTTTGGCCTAAAGACTACAGGCGTCAGCAGGATTAGCATACAGAAAAGAGAGCTAGGTGTGAAGTGGAAAAATAGAATCTATAAAGATAAACTGAAAACCATGAAGGCAAGTTGAAACCTGCATCCGTCTCCGCCTGATGACCGTTCATTATCGAACTACACTTGTGCCTGCCCAGAACTAGGAAGAGTGGGACAATAAAGAAAGGTAGCTCTAGGAAATGTAATTTCTGTTCAGCAAGGTCAGATGTATACAAAACTACAAGACCTTAGCTTTCCAAAATATATATGGAGAAATAAGAACCACGTAAACTAAGAAATGAATGAAATGAACAGCACAGATTATAATTCTTACAAGTGTTGAGGAATGGAAGGTTTCTCTGGGTTGGGTCAGTATAAGAAGGGCAAACATAAAAGTGATTTTAAATTGAAAATTAATGTTTGACCCAGTTTTGATAAGGAGATGGGAGTAAGGTGGGGAAGAAGTGTTAGTTGTACTTGTAATGGGTAGGAAGCTAATGTGGACAAAGATGTGAACATGATAAATAGGACGGTGGGTAGAGGGACATAAACAGACTTTTTAACTAGAATTGAAGGTCCATATATGGGAGCAATAGAAAATACACCTGGAAAGGAAATGATGGCAGTTTGATAACTGACTAGATTTGCCACATAGAAATTTGAAAAATTTTCAGTAGACATTAGTGAGTTTTGAGTTGTAATAAAATCAGTATCTTAGGAAAATTACTCTAAACAGTAATTTTCAGTAAGTTTTAAAAGGAGGTAAGTGTAGAAATAAAAAGCTTTTGCAGTATTCCAGAAATGAGGGTAGACTGCTCCAACAATGATCCCAGAGTGAGTAAAAACAGATTGAGAAAGTGAAAACAGAGAATTTATTCAAAGGAGGAAAAATTGTACTTATAGACTAAGGGTTATCAGAATGGGAGGGAAGGGGAAGTCAGAAATAAACTCCAGTGTGTGGTTGACGTTGGTAGCTTTGGAAGAAAGAATAGAAGTGTCTGCCTGCAATGTCAAGTGTAAGGTGAAGGCATAAGGTCAGTTCTCCTGCTCTCCAGTTCCCAGCTGCTTCTTCTAGACTGCAGAGATAGAATAAATCTGAGTCTCTATAATTGTGGGTGCACTCAGCCATTGAGAGAGTACCCAAATTGGGCAGGGTTCAATCTCTTAAGCTGTGCTCTGCAAAAGACATCATAAAACCATTTTTGCTTAAAAGCTCAATATTCTAAAATACACCCCAGCTAGAAATGAATCCCCAATAAATTATCTTTTATTTTCTTCTGGCTGATCAGTTTATCATAAAATGTACTGCTTGATTTTCAAAGATGTCAGTCTTCCTGGACAAGGAACATAAATCATTTCTACTTTCTCTACCCCAAAAGATCTTGGATGGAGTATTTCCTTGGAGATTTTCCCGAGCATTGCATTTAACCCCATGACTAAGTCCAAAGGAAATAATTTGAAGTTTCTCGTTTAAGTAATTTTCTTTTATATTGTTATTGTAAATGTCACTACCTTCACATGAAAGAAGTACAGAAATTATATGACTGTTCTCTTCTGAAAGTAAGAAAGAAAGAGAAACAAAGAGAGAAAGAAACAAAGAGAAACAAAGAAGAGAAAGGAAGAGGAAAAGATATATAAAGAATAGAGAGAGAAAAAATAGAGTAAAAAGAATTTTTACACTTCATATGACATAGGGTTACCTCAATACTACTTTTATTAGTGTGGTTCTTGTAAGAAAAATACATAATTTCTGTAAGAACAGAATTTATGAAAATGTTGAACCTAAGTACAGACCAAGATCAGTTTTCATTGAAATGCAGGTGACCTTGTCCAGTTTAAATTTGGTAAGAGTTTGAATTTAAGTAAACAATTTATTAGGCAGCAAGAAGAAAGAATATTTAACTAAGGCAGAAAGAGTGTGAGGAAGAAATAAACAATTACTAAAGAAAAGATGCATTCAGTCAGAACAACTGGGGAAAAAGTTCAGATGTCCCTGGAACATATGATATCAATCCTATTAATTTGCAATTTTTAGTATTTCTTATGTAGTCTGAGCTAATATTTCTCTCTAGTCTATTATGAAAAAAGAAGTGCACGTGTGTATGTGTATAAAATATAATTTTTGAAAGGTGGAACTTAATCTTTTTTAATTTCCTTTTTTTTTTTCTTTTTCTTTTGAAGACATATCAAGAATAGAACAAAGAATTGCTGATTGTCATGTTCTTTAGAGCAAAAGAATCTCATGCCACATCTGGATCTCCTTCTCTACTTCCTTCTGATCTCCTTTACTCTGGAAGAGTTTCTCAAGTCTTTTTCTTGATTTCTGTGAAATAATTCTTCACATTCTCAAAAATCAAAGACCAGTAATTTCATGGAATGTCCCTCAAAGTAAGCTTGTCCAACACCTTCAATTCCAATCCAACACCATAGTCTTCATTCTGTTTCCCACCTCCATCTTTGCACCTCACTTCTTCAACAAAGGAGAAGCCTGGTTCCTGTTGTCTATGTGTGTCTAACTGTTTGATCAATCCCCTTCACTGTGGTCGATCTCTAGAAAGCCTTCTTCCTCTGTTCTGAAGTCCCCCTGGTGCAGATTCCAGCTGCCACAGCTTTCTTTTTCTGACATTGTCCCTGCTTGGGCCACCATTGAGTACCCGGTTCCAGTTGTCTAATGGCTTTTTAAAAACTTTTAAAATAAACTTGTTTTCATTTTAGAATAGATTTAGATTTACCTAAAATAAATTTTTGAAGATAGTAAAGAGTTCCCATATACCTCACACTCAGTTTCTCTATTACTAATAGCTTGCATTAGTATGGTACCTTTGTAACAATTAATGAACTAATATTGATGTATTATCATTAACTAAAGTTCAAACTTTCTTGAGTTCTCCTTAGTTTTTACTTAGTGTCCTTTTGTTGCCATTGTTGTTGTTATTGCTGTACTAGAGTCTCATCTAGGGTATCAGCTTACATTTAGTCATCAATCACGTCTCCTTAGATTTTTCTTGGCTGTAATAGTTTCTCAGACTTCCCTTGTTTTTGATGAAGTTGGTAGTTTTCAGGAGTATCGGTCAGGTATTTTGTTGAATGATCCTCAGCTGGAGGATATCTGATGTTTTCCTCATGCTTATACTGGAGTCATGGTGTTTAGGAGGAAGATCGCAGAAATAAAGTACCATTATTATCACATCATATCAAAGGGAAGATACCATCAACATGACTTATTGCCATAGATGTTAACCTTAGTCACCCAGAGGAAATAATGTTTTCCAGATTTCTCTGCTGTAAAACTGTTACCACCTCCACACACACCTTTCCATACTGTACTCTTTGGAAAGAATTTACTCTGTGCAGGCCACACTTAAGGAGTGGGGTGTGATAAGCCACCTTCTTGAAGGTGGACTATCTATATAAATTACCTAATGACTTTCTGCCTGAAAATAAAGGGAAGAAGAAAGGAAGGAAGGAGATTTTCTTAAAACTATTAATAAATGTCATAACTGGAAATAACTTATTTCCATGATCTATTAAAGTAGTGTATATTGATCTTCATATCATGAAAAGCACACTGTTACTTAAAATACAGAATCTGCTTTAAATAATTTCTCAACTATTAAAGGAAAGGAGGTACATGTGCAGATGTCTAAGACACAAGGTAACACATGAACAATTGTGAAAATGATTCAGATTAAAATGTTCTGGGGGTTAAAGATTTAAAGTTTATTTCACTGGCAAATTTGAAACATTGCAGGCTTTGGAATAGTGCTGCATTACTAAGGAAAATTTCCATTAAATATGAAGCTGAGAAGGCCCCTGGCCTGGAATCCTTATGCGACTGGACCAAAATTTAGAGAAAGGCAGTCACTATACTGACCAGGATATTAATCTTGATTACCAAGAGGACAGTTTGTTCTGACACGCAAGTATAGTTTTCTTGAGCCCAAGAGATTCACAGAGGATCCCCTTATCTCTAACCAGTATTTCTGTTGAAGAAAACAGTGGCTTCCCAGTAAAAAGAAAACCTACAAAGGACTTGGATCATTTGTATGAAGTATGTTGCTAAAATGTTGGATTTTTGGCAATATGGCAGGAAGAAACATTAAACTTTTAGAATCCGTTCTAGAGTAGTGATGGAATGGATGCGAGATTTCAAGAGGCTACAGGGTAAGTAGATTATGAAACATTTGGAAAATGAGAATAAAGTACTTTCTAAATATGTGATGGGGGAAAAAACAGTTGCAGGACTGAAACGCTGGCCCACCCATGAGGCTGGATAATAAGGAATTATCAGGCTTGGGATCTCAGTGCTGCTTGCTTTCCTTCTGTCTCTTAACTCAGTTATTTACTTCTCCTGCACCAGTGAGATGATGAAAAGTACTGCCATCAGTGTGTTAAAAACACACACACACACACACACACAACTTGGGCTCTTTTGGGGTCCCCAAAGAAAATACTGGCAGGGCTTTCTCCCTCATAAAATGAACAAATGGCTCAAAACAGCCCCTGTGCCCCAAAGTGCAAAGTGAGCCCTCAAAACAGTGTGCTGGCTTCCTCTGACAAACAAAAGGCAAATTAAAAAAGGAAAAAAGGCAGGCAGTTTTCCCTTGCTTTTGAAGTGGGACAAGATGATAAAACAAAATAGGTAGTTTGAGCAGCAAAATAAATAAATATCCACTAGCCCATATTAACGTAAATAAACAATTGAAAAGATATAGACAGATAAATAGATATATTGATTGATTGATAGATGATAGGTGGGTAGATAGATAGAGACAAGTCTGTCTAGAGAAATTCCTAATACTTTAAGTAGACTTTAGGCAGAAATTCCTAATAATTTAAGTAGACTTTAGGCAGAAATTCCTAATAATTTAAATAGACTTTAGGCAGAAATTCCTAATAATTTAAGTAGACTTTAGGCAGAAATTCCTAATAATTTAAGTAGACTGTAGGTAGAAATTCCTAATAGTTTAGAAAGTACTCTTTATTCTCACTTTCCAAACTTTGCCTTTAAGTAGGCGGATCACAACTCCCCACTCATTAAGCGTGGGCTGCACATGGTAACTTTATACACAGAGCACAGTATATAAAGGGGAGGGGAGGAGTAACTTTACAGTAGAGAAACCTGACAAACACTAGCTCAGCCAGGTTCTCAAGGTCAACATCAGCAATGGCAAGTCACCTCAACAGTATGTACCCTTGATATAATGAGAATGGCATCTTACCTCTGTGATCTTCCTCTCAAAATCTCTACCCGATCTAATCATGAGGAAAATATCAGACAGACTCAAATTGAGGAACATCATACAGAAAGTCTGACCAGTACGTCTCAAAATTGTCAAGGTCATTAAAACAAGGGAAGTTTGAGAAATTCTCACAGCCAAGAGAATCCTAAGGAGACATGACAACCAAAAGTAATGTGATATACTGGGTGGGATTCTGGAAGAGAACAAGGATATGTATCAGGTAAAAATTAAGGGAATGTAAATAAAGTGTGGACTTTAGTTAGCAACAATGTATAAATATAAGTTCATTAATTGTTGCCAATGTGCCACACTAATGCAATATGTCTATTATAGGGGAAATTGGTTGTGGGGTATATAAGTACTCTCTCTACTACCTTCACAACTTTTTGTCAATCTAAAACTATTCTAAAATTAAAAGGTTGTTTAAAAATAGGTCATGACATAGAAACAGATGAAGACATTGAGGAAAAGACAAGTTAGTGAGTTACATTCTGCAGGAAACTGAAAGTATACAAGAAAGAGAATTGAAAATGCAAAAACTGCATGTGTGGTTCAAAGTGTACAGGAGGTACAAAGGGGATAAAATGAATGCAAAGAACATCAGTGCCCTATCAGTGAGGCGACTGGACACTGAAAAGATGTCACAAAGATCATATTAGTCCTTGTATAATAAGGACAAGCAGCAGAAATGCACGGATAAAAACAAGAGTAGGATTGAGACAATGACCCAGTTATTCCTAATGAGCTTGAGACTTGTTCTTAATGAAGAAAAACTGCTGCTCCAAACTCAACGTACAGCTCCTGGTACTGCTGGTAATATTAAAGCTTGATAAGAATGCTCATTAGACCAAGACACAAGACGATCTTCAATAATTGGGACTATATTATTTGAATTATGTCATCTAGAAGTTATTATGTAAATGTTTCCTAAATGAATCAAGGAACACTTATACGTTTATTGCAACAGTTCCCTTTTTCTGTAATAATCTTTCATGTTATGTGTGTGTGTGTACACTAGATCTTTTTCATCATTAGCTATTGTACAAATATCTTCTTAGAGAGGACTTTCCGGATCTCTATCACCCACTGCTGTCACTCTTTCTAACCTTTCTGTATTTTCTTTTTAAAACACAACATATCTAAAATTATTTATTCATATATTTCTTTGTTTATTGCTAACTAAGATGCAAGCTTCTTAAGGACAGGGACTTTGTATGTCTTATTCACTGCTAAGTCCTTAGCATCTAAACTATCGTTGAGCACACAGAAGACATTCAATAAAAAAAATGTGATGGATAAATTAATTAATGAATCCATGGCATTTTAGTAATATTTCCCATTATTTGTTAAGATGATGTGTGTAACATTAAGTTTGACGCTGGCTAGACTTTGTTACCAAATAAACACTGGACTAAAGCCTGCACAGAAGGCTCAACCACATTTTCTCCCTACACGTCTACAGACATAATTAAGAAAATATAGGGCCCTGTACGTATTCTCCTGAATAGAAGCACTTGTAATGTTACCCTATTGCAAGCTCTTTCATATAATTATAATAGAAAGGGTTTTTCTTTAAACACCAACTAAAATTAGGTCTTGACTAATTCAGTCTCTTCTTTTCCAATTAATTCTAATTAGATAGGAACAGCTTCTTACCAGCTCTGTCCATTTCTTTATTCATGGGGTCTCTCTTCCTTTCTGTCTTTCTTTACTCTTTTAATGAGGATATTTCTGTGCCTATTATGAACAAGCAGTCTTCTTGCTGCTGGTTTTGTAATTATACAAAGATACACAGTGTATATACAAAGATAGACACTCTTGCTTCAAAGACTTAGAATGTGGACCCCCTTCTCTTATGTTTTGTTTGGAAAACTGCTGTCATCATGGATTATCACACGATGATATTCAGAAATAACAAAATAGACTTAATAATCTGGAATAATAAGGTTGAAAAAGGACAAAACAAGTACACTTCAGAAAGTTCATAAAATCAGTAAAGCATTGGAATAAAGAATTGATAAGAGAATGATAACTGATAAGTTTCATAAAAGTTGTTGCATCTTATCAGAATCTCCAGTTTTTCCTTTTATTTATTTTATTTTCCTTTGATTTTATTTTACATTACTCACTCTCCCTTTGTGATACCATCTTGTGTGGTAGATTTAAGTATCATCTCTTTACTGACCACTCTCAGATGTTTATGTCCCATCCTCTCAATCCTGGAATTAGATATCTACCTCCCTACCTAACATCTAAACATAGATACATACTAGGTATCTGAAACTTTACATTGTCAAAAGGGAACTGCTAATTATCCTAATTGCCTCCAAGGTGTATGTTGTCTCATACCTAGTTCCTCTCAGTAAATGACCAGTCCTCTTTACTTTTGTTCTCAAACAAACAAAACCCTTGGAGTTACCCTTAACTCTTCTCTTCCTGTCATCTGTTATATCCAGTATGTCAACACATCCTAATAACTCAATATTTAGAATATATTCAGAATCAAACAACTTCTCAATACCTCCATCTCCATGCTTCTGATCCAAGCCACCATCATTCCTCTCCTTGGTTACTGAGGTAGCCTCCTCACCGTTCTCATGTCTATTCCCTTGCCTTCTTTCCATCTTTCTGTTTTCATAGAATAGCATCCAGAGTGAATCTGTTAAAATATGAGTCAGGCCATGTCACTGCTTCGCTCAACTCTTCAGCTGCTTGCATCTCACTGAAGACAAAAGGCAACTCCTTCAATAGACAAGGACCCACATGACTGCCTTTCTGATCTCATCTTCTGTTGCTTCCCCCTCATCACACTCCTCCAGCTACCATGACCTCCTTGTTACTTGACTGGCATGCTCTCAGTTCAGGTCTTTGCATTTGTTGTTCCTCTGCCTGAAATGACCTTCCCCTCAGATACGTGCATGACTGTCTTATATCTCCTTCAGGTTTTCTACTCAAATGTCGTGCTTGGTTAAATTGGAGTTCCTCCCACTTAAATCCCCTTTCCAACGTGATAGTGCACATCACCATGTAGCATACTAGATATTTAGCATATT